>NC_054887.1:8120137-9505757 GCF_018320785.1 Cheilinus undulatus
AGGCGGTAAAACACCATGACAAACTCCATGCATATGTCCAATATTTACAACATATAAAGGCCAATATTTTCAGATTTTATGTTGGTTGTAAATACCAGCAGGAGATTTTATGTCTGCAAATACCAATAAATGACTCTTTAAGCAAATATCTGCTCATACCAATATCATGCTGATATTACAGTGCATCTCTACAAGCCAGCAAAGCTTTATATAAAAATCAGATCTACTTTTGAAGGACTCCAGGAGATCCAAGGACAAACAAGTGCCCATTCTGTAGTCAATGTATAATCCAATTATCATAATCATGAGCTCATCTGTGATTCACTGAGGACAGACATAAAGAAAAAAATGATGCAGAGAAGAAAACAACAACAAGAGGAGGAAAGAGAAGATGTTGGGGTTTAATGGGAGTCATGGAAGATAAAGATTGACGAGAGGAAGGGCGAGCTGCAGGGAAAACGTTATTTTTAGTTATGAAGGCTGCAGTGTGTCCCAGCTGAATACACACAAACACACAGAAACAAATGTAAACGCAGTACGTGGCGCATGCACCATTACCCCGTCGTTGGCTTGCCACATGACAAACACAAACACAAATCCCACAGGCCATAAAACATATAGGGAACCGAGCTCTCTCTCTCTCTCTCTCTCTATCACAAACACTCATACACCTCAAGGTTTGACTGCACGCCCAGACACTCCAGTGTCATCTGCTCACATAAGGAGGAGGGCAAGGTTCACAAAAACACACTCTGCAGATATATCTATTAATAGCATATGTTCATATATAATAGATGTGCATGTGTGAGAGTATGTGTTAGAGTGAGGGGGTTAGGCCGAGGTCACACCAAAGACACTCCATCCATCCTTAAATTACACAACAGATCAAGTGCAGGATAGATGATCCTCTTATCTGTTGTTCACACCGGCAGTGAAATCAATCCATACACACACTAACACACACTCTTGGTATGAGCTCTACGCAGGTAGAGTGCTCTCCTGTAATCTGGTGTAAGAGTATTTTGTGCATCCAAGTGTATGCATGCATGCGTGATGAGAATGTAGGCAGAAGTGCTTGATCAGAAGCTAAAGCCATTACAAATGGAGCAGTTCACAATTCAACTGCATTTTTTGTTGCAAAGCTACACATATAACATATTCAATATTGAAAGGAATGATGCAGGGGTGCACAATAAGTCAATTTTACATATCGGCGATCTGCCAAAGCATACAAACCACAGAATTGGAGATCTATTTGTGTATAAAGGCTCACTCATCCTTCCCTTTCTGATTTCTAATGGAGCAGGGATTGACGGCTTCAAATGAAAATAAAACTTAAGATCTAAAGACCTACAGAACTCTAACTGGCCAACGTGAAACTGCTTCAGATTTTTCATAAACATCATGGTGCAAGGAACAGTTATTTGTACTATCTGCAAAAATTTTGCAAGCTTTTCGATGATCTCAACAGTGTCACGGACAGGAGGGGTAAAGTTTTTTTTTTTAAGATTTATTTTTGGGCATTTTTGTGCCTTTATTAGATAGAGGAGGACAGTGGATAGAGTCGGAAACAGGGTCAAGAGTGGGGGAGAGACATGCGGTAAAGGGCCTCAAGTCGGATTTGAACCTGGGTCGCCCGCGTACATGGGGAGCGCCTTTAACCACTAGGCCACCTGCTCCCTGAGGGGTAAAGTTTTAGGGCGTTTTCACACCTTAAAGTCCAGGCCAACATTTTTGTTCCATTGGTATTTTTGGTTCAGTTGGTCTGGGTTTCACACTGTATTATTGATAACTTCACCAACTACATGGGTTGCGTGTCTATAGTTGACATTGATTGGTTGGTTGTCAGCATGCTGAGAAAAAAATTAAATAGTAATTTCTTGTATCATATTATTATTGATTCACTACTATCAACAGTGCCAACTCAAAGAGCAGTACATAAGGCTAGTCTGAGTTCACTTTCTGAGGTTACTCATTAGATGACAACTTTATCGTCGTAGACAGGAAAGGAGAAGACTGTGGGCAATCCTGCAAGTCATGGCAACAAGGACTTGGAAGAGAAGGTGAGTGGTGTGTTTCGTGAAAATACCGCTTTTCAACAGAGTATCACGCACCTTCATATAGCCTACAGCTGCTGCAGTTTCTTCACCTTCAGGTCGCTCTGTTCTCCTGTCCTCTAGTGTCCTCTATTTTTCATCCTCTTGGAAAAAGATGGAAAGTTTCTGTTTTTTTATGTGTTTTTTTCTTTTTGGCCCCTAATAACATCATCAGATCAAATGTCAATAAGACATCTGGTCTCCTCTTCTCCCCATGTGCTTCTGCGACTCATTTTGTTTTGGTGTTGGATTACCTTTTTCTGGTTCTAATGCCATAATTTCCTTTCATTGATACAAAAGTCAGAACCTTTCAAAATAATGGTTTCAGATTCGGCATGAACGGACCAGGGGTTAATTTGGTCCAGAACAAGACCACCTCTTTCAGTTGGACCAAGGTCCGGCTATTCAGTCCAGACCATGGTCCAGGAAAAGTTTTAAAGTCTGAACCAAATGCCCTAGGTGTGAAGGCACCCTTAAGCTGGACCAACAGACCTACCTCAGCTGAAGTCTTTACTCATCACCAATAAGCTCGCAATAAGCCGGCATAAGCTGGTCATGGTATTTTATCCCTGCTGGATATTCCACAGTCAGTCGTAAGTGATATTATTAGAAAGTGGAAGCGTTCAGGAACAACAGCAACTAAGCCACAAGTAGAAGACCAGGTAAAATCACAGCATAGTTTGTAAAAGTAACCGACACTCTGCTGATTCCATAGCCAGAGTTCTGAACTTCCACTGGCATTAATGTAAGCAAGAGCTTCATGCAATGACTCCGTGGAAAAAAAAAAAAGAAATACCCTCCTTTAAACATAGTATTAATGCATTTGAAAATCAGATGGGGCAAAAAACTTGACTTCTGTTCAGTAACTTAAAAATTAGGCCTTAAAAATCAGAAAGAAAAGGAATCATGATAAAATCAATTCAATTCAATACATTTCAAGATCGTTATCCAACCATAAAGACACTGTGATATGATTTTTTTTTTATATCACGCAACCTGGCTGATGTTATTGCATTAATATAAAGGGGTAGGAGTCATTAAAAACCTGCTGTTGACTGTCACCAGCTCCTCACATATTCCCCCTGCTGAAACCTAATCCTAACATCTGTGGATAAATTGAGGCTGATGACATCAAGTCTGCACCTATAGGTGTTCTTTGGGCTTAATTATACAGATCGAAGACATAGCAGAGGTAATAACAGGGCTTGTAGGCAGCTAATGCTATTTTAGTCATGCAGCACAGTTCAGTGTTTGGCCATGTCAGCACTGATGACCCCTTTTATGCATTTATATACAGTCTCTGTGTTGTTTGTGGAGCGAAAGTGGTTGTTATCTGGCGCAGTCTGCTGCTCTTGAGAAGTGCTTTTATTGCACGTGAACGATGCTCATTTGGCCCCATTTGCCTCACTGGAGCAGAAACGAGCTTCACCTTCTACACAAAATTCAGCAGCTTTGGATATCATGTTCACCCCTCAGAGCTCATTTGAAAACTTTTATGGCTGCTGTGAAGAAAATAGAGCCACCTGCTGTGAACCCTCTCTTTGCTCTGAGAGCTGCTGCTGCTGCTGCTGCTGTAGCACAGGTACACAATACAAACCCCCCCCCCTGCTGTGATGGTGGAATCAACACCGTCCTTCTCCTCTGTCTGTTACATAAGCCTCCTCTGTCATCCACACCAGGCTAACGAGGGATAATGAGAGGCTTCCGGTTTGTCCTAAATGCACACAGAAGGATGGACAATTGTACGTAAAGGAATGTGTGTTTTCCTGTCTGGATGTTTGGATGGTGAATCCAAACACACAGCTGGAGATCACACATTCCAGCGGAGGGAGATGGGAAACTGTGAGTGTAAGACGAAGGATAAACAAACATTCCCCATAAGAGCTGATAACGCAAATTAAGTAATTCTGAAAGAGGAAGTTTCAAATATGATCCGAGAGAATGGTGATGATTTTCTATCATAAAAATAGTTGATATAATGTTTCATGAAAAACTCTTCAGGTGTCAAGCAAGTATTTTTTCTGTGACAATCTTCAAAATAGTTGCATATTTACAAAAAAGATCTTGAGCTTCTTTGTGTTAGCTTTATTATCTAAAGCAGTTCCTGTCTGCAGTGACACAGAGAGCCCCATCACGGGCTCTCTGTCCCTCTTTCTCTCCATTATGAGCTATCCAGGCCGTCTCCTGTATGATCTTCCCAGCCAGACATGCACAGTTTGGTAAACAATATGGTGGCAAATGCTAAGCTAGCAGCAGAAAGAACAAAAATGGATAAAAAAAGACATTCAATATTCGAGCTACTGGTGTGGATTTAATCTTTAAATGCACCAGAAAGTCACCCAAGTTTTAGGCTTGTGAGGAAAGCTTCCATGAGGGCTACGCCGGCATGGGTAGCGTCATTAGAACGGCACAACAGAGGGGGAAAAAAGCAAGTGGCTACAACTTCCAATTCAAAAGTTATTTTCAACTCTCAGAAGTCCCACAGCTTCAGTGCATAATATCATCAAAAGATTCAGAGAACCTCAAGAACTCTCTGTGCTCAAGTGACAAGGCTGAAGGGTAATATTGGATGCTCATGATCTTTGGGCCCTCAGGCAGCACTGCATTAAAATCAGGCATGATTCTGTACTGGAAATCCTTGCATGGGCTCAGGAACTTTTCTGTCAACACAAATGCAAGTTAAAGCTGCAACTAGCCAAGAAGAAGCAGTATGTGAACACAATCCAGAAACATTGTTGACTTCTCTGAGCCAAAGCTCTTTTAGAATGGACTGAGGCAAAATGGAAAACTGTTCTGTGGTCAGAAGAATACAAATTTTAACTGTTTGTAACCCCCTCCACATTTTCATAAACGATGTTAGCCTCAGAGGGTTAAAGCAGACAAAGCCTCCCTGACAAATTTGGTGCCCAACCCTAGGAGGGACCCTGGACTGTAAATTTGCAACCAATGAATTAAAACTCAAATTTCGCCTTAGTATTGTCAAGTCAAGTAAGCAGTTTCTTAAATTATAATTACAGCAAAATAGTGCTACATCTAGTAGCCTGTTAATGTCCATTTCCATCATATGTTAAGCTAGCTAACTCTGATGTACAGTACTGTGCAGAAGTTTTAGGCATGTAGAGCGTTAACGGTTCCTCACAACCCTGGGCTGAAGAGTGGAGGGAGGGCGGCCAGAGTCAGTGTAGACACATTTGACATGTACGTGTGTCGCAGCCAAGGTCGAGCTAAACCGCATTTCTTTCTCTCCTTTGCACCCCTGGTAATACGCCCAGCAACCACCAACAGTTTTCAGGTGCTTAGAACATACACACGACAACCAGGGGGCTGTGGCAACCCTCCTATCACCCTAACAGTACCCTAGGCTATGTTTGAGCGCCACATCTACCCATAACTCCACCCTAAAGCTGTGGTTTATGTTTTGTTTTCATCAGATTATTTTCCCATGCCCAGAGCATGACCTGGGTTGTGACAATCCTCTTTCCCACCCGATGGGGCCCTCAGGTAGGCGTACTCACCATTACACGCCTTTCTTTAGCCTCAAATTGCGGCCCACACATGCCGAAAACTTCTCTACAGTACAGTGTATTCTACTCCACCTGCGTTTTTTCATCATCAATGGGATGTGTGAAGCTTGTTGATGGCTTGTTGCCATATTGGAAAAGCTGAGCAATTCACACAAAATCCATTTTTTTTTAACCAATGTGAAATGTGCAAATTTTTACTGTAAAAACAGGCTTTTGTTGATTGGGTACTTCCAGGGCTTCTGTGGCCAGAAACCTAAGGAAAAGCAGGTTTCTTCACTTTATACTGACTTCATTTTTTTAACACTGGTTTAGCAATGGCAAATTATGTCTGACAAACTTCAAAAATTTTCCAAATGTTTCTGCAAACAAATCATGAATTCTCTTAAATGCTCTCTTTGTCCTCCTAAAAAGCCAATGACTGGATCCTACTCAGTAAATATTGGCACAGTTCAATATTTCCAATTTAAAAGGATTGAACAGAAGCGCTTTCAGATTTTTGAAGTCCAAACACAATGTAATCCTTCTACTTGGGGTCAAATATGTCACCAGCAGCTTTAAAACCTAATCAGATCAAAGCTCCCACAACTACAGTCGTCCACACCCAGCAACACAAAAACAAAGGCAACGCTCAACCACAGGGAGATTTCTAAGGATGGCTGGTTGTTTGACACAACTTTATCATCCTCCCTCTATTATCACCCTCCTCCTCCTGGTCTGTCTGTTTTATCGTTTTGTGTGGAGCATCCTCTTTCTCACGCCCTACCACTCCCCTGAGCACAGGATCCAAATCCATTTCCATTCACCCCGAGGCCTCTGGGAACAGGTGTTCACTCCCCAAGGTTTCTGTATGTGTGTGTTTGTTCTGCTCACACCATCCAGCAGAGGCCAGAGCTCTTTCCCGTCTTTGTGCCAAGCTAAGGTGGGACGTCCCAGCCTGACACAGATTCACCACATTTCCCATAAAAGCATTACATCAGATATTTGTTGGCTAAAAAATACTGTGAGCCCTGTTTAGGTGATGTGTCACACAGAGCTGGATTAAAACAGGTACTTCTTATTGCTATAGTGTTATTACTCATCTCTATCTAACAAGAATACCTTACTATTTTCAGAGTCCAAGCTTGTTGGGGATGTAACACTCGTATCATTAATTATATCCCTTAGTAAAGAGCATTCAAACCTAAAGTCAGCACCCTCAGAGCTGGCAAAATTACTAGTTGGTTAATATTTACTCATTTCAAGCCAGCAATCCTGGTTAAATTCGCTCTCTAAACTTAGTGCTGCAGCCCATTCCCATGAGCTACTGTAGCTCTGTTTAAGCTACTGCCATGCTGCCATAATGCGTTATTAACTGAATGTAAACAAGGACAGTGAATGGACAGCACTGATGTCATTTCATAGGAGTGGCGCATCTCAGGAGTATTTTGATCTGCAAAATGGTGATTAAGCTGTATGTAGGCTGGTTAAATTGGCATGTAGACCACCAGTGCAATGTTAGCCCCACTTGGTAAACCTATCTCCCATTATTTACTTTGGATGCGTGTGTTTGTCCAGCTAAATGCTTAAAGTCTGACCGATTGGTTGCTGGATATCTGCTTGTCATATCCCCTAACTCACAGTCTAATGCTCTGTCTAAACCAGGGGCGTCCAAACTATGGCCCGGGGAGGAAATGTGGGTGTTTTGCTGCAGGAGGGACTAGTGCACTTCACAAAATAGATAGCATCATGAAGGAATAACACTATGTAAAAATATTCCAGAAACATCCCAAGACATCAGCCAGGAAGTTAAAGCTTGGGTGCTACCAAAGGGCTCTACCAAATAGACAATTACCCTAAGAGTACCGCCGAACAAGTTACAGAGTGGCTTTAGGACAGCAAAGCCAGTGTTTTGATACCTAAGTAGTTTGACCCAAGTCTTGGGTCAAACTGGGTAATGACTTTCGTGAAGTAATGCTAGGCTTCATCAGTTTAAGATAGAATGAGCTTACTATTTTTGCTCATATTGCAAAATGATCATTTGCTTTGTTTAAAGGCATTATCATTTTTATGTCACTTGTTTTCATTAAGAAAAGCATATGATGATTTAGAGAAACGTGTTTTGTAAAGCATCCTTGGGTTTCTTGAAAGGCGCCATATAAATCCAAGATTTTATTATTGTACATAAAACACAAAAAGAAGGATTTTTGTAAACCATTATAAAAAAAACTGACACTTGAATGTTTGCATAATGTGCATAAAATCTCTGCCGCTGCAAAAAATTGATTTATTAAACTGGTATTTTGACAATTTTCAGTTTAAAGAAATGTTGCAACTTCTGCAATTTGAAAATTGCAGCAGGTCAGGCGACTTGATAGTAATAGATTTTTCAGTGAACAAAGGGAAAAAGTAGCTAATTAAGTGACTAGTCAGCTGTTTGGCAGACAGATGACACTTGTGTAAAACACTGATTGGATTCCATATTGGATTAAGTGTTAACTGTGATGCATCAATTTGAAATAAATCCCATAGGGTCAGGCTCTTTTTAGCAACAAAGAAAGAAACATCAAACTATCGCCTGCAGAAGCTGCAGTCAACACTTTTTGGTAAACTTTAACCTTTTTTTATCTTGTCTGTTAGGCCTTAAAAGTCTGAAATGAGACATTTCGGGGCTATGGTAAATAATTTCCTCCAGTCTTCTCTGGCTGTCTGGCATTTGGCAACACGTTGCTAGGAAGTTAGAAAAAGTCTGGCACATATACCTCTGTGGCTTTTTCTTATTGTTTCTGATTTTGTGCCCAAGATAGCCAACCAACTGCTGGCGGTAGTTTCATATTTACTCTACAGACAGACTGCAACCAAGTGAGTAATTGTCTCCTCAAATCTGTTGTTAGTGTAACCAAGCAGGAGCAAATTCAATGGATGCCACTAACAGGAATGGACTAGCTTACAGCTCTTTGTCTTTTATTGTTTGAGCAGTCTATACTCTGACATCTTAATTTGGGGGTTTCTGTTCATGATCGCCATGGTTCAGTACTTTATTTATCCTGCTCTGTCACTGTTTCTATCACAGCTCATGCAGGAGTGTTACTTTAATCCGATTAATCCAGATTACTCGTGTCTACCTAGAGATACTAACCTCACATTGATCTGACCTTTCAGATAGCGATGAATGAGAGGCTTATTGGTGTTAATACGGTGAAGGGCGGTACATGTATAAAACCCTGGAGGAGGACGGGGAGCCTCGGCTTCACTTGTGATAGAATTAATTAGAAGGGCTAAATAAAGGAGCAACAAGGTACGATGACTGTCTCTCTGGGCTGAGCGCTCCGTGCATTTTTATGATTCTTCTGAACTTTTGATGCACTTTCCCTGCAATGATTGTAGATAATGGCTGTCTGAGAGGCAATGATCAACCCTGTCAGGGAGAAAGACAGATAATTAGAGATTATTTCAAGAGATTTAAAAGGGAACTCGCTGTTTTTGAGAAGCTGACATTTAATGTAAAAGGATAAAAGTCATTAGTCGAGACAGCTGTACAGTTTGTGCTGAAATCTCAGTCTAACAGCATGTACCCAGAGCAAAATTTTACATCTAATCAAATGAGATAAACCAAAATCAACAGCAGCTATAATCCGTCCTTTGTTATGATTGTGAGAGATATGGAGAGATGATGTTAAATTGTTTTAGAGAAGCAGGCAGATGGTGAGAGTCGTGTAGGACGGGATGTACTGAGCAGCAGAACGTCAACTACAGCTGACTGTACTTGGCAGCGACACTGTGAAACTCATGTGTGTCTTTGTGTGCATGTAAAACCTACTATCATCAACCACAAGAGCCACAATTTTCAAGATCTTACTAACAATAACTTAGCACGCTGCAAAATTAGATACTGAAGAAGCTGTGTCATATTTTACAGATAATTACCAGCTGTCATGTCTATTATTTGACAGACAGCTCGCAGTTTAAAAAAGTTCTTCTTCTTCTTTTTTTTCTTTCAGTTCATTTTCAGCCCTGTATTTTTATCCTTGGATGCTCTAAAATCCTTTGCAAGAACCATAATATTTCATTCTATTCTTGATTGCAAATGGCAATCTCTCCGTTCCATCCGTACATGTCTGAGCCAGATTAATCCAGAAAATGAGAGTGGTTGAAAAGAAAATCCGCAACAACAAAGATTACAGCCCAAATTTCTGTTTGTCGTTCATTACACTCATTACTGGTTCTTTGTGAGACATAATAGTGGATTTAACTTTTTCTTCAAGCTGTTGAGAGACATCCTATATGCCCAGAGTGTCCTAGAAAGAAATGCCAACTGAAGGAGAAAATTCTCTGAGAGGACACACGAAGATGTAATCTCAGCTCTTAGTACTCTGGTCAAACACCTGTACAGATGATAATGCTGGATAATCAATATATTTCTGGTTTCAAAGTTTTGCTTCCCATGTCGTAGACCAAGGTGTAATCTAACCTGTGTGTCAAATGTGGTTATGATTGTTACAATAGTCACACAGGCCTGTCCCCACATGGAGGATTATCTGCTTCATTAGAAACATAGACTGTATATTAGGGCTGAATGATTTGGGAAAATAGTTTAATTGCGATTTTTTTTTTTACCAAACATTGCGACTGAAATTTAACATGTGATTATTGTTCAGGTTCCTCATCTTATAAACTATTCTATATTATAACACACAAAGCTATTTCCCCCAGAAATTTATATTGAATCTCCCAAAATCTACAAATAAATGTTCAAAAATTCTTAGAAAATAACTAAAAATTAAAACCCTGCTCCACCACCACCCCCCCCAAAAAAACCCAAATCAAATTCCCCCAAAAATTTCAAATAAATTCCTCAAATTTTCATAAAAATACTGAAAAAAAAATCAAAGCACCCCTCCCCCAAATAATCAGATCAACTTCTTAAAGATTTACAAGTACATTGCTCAGATTTTCATAAAATTACCTAAAGGTTTCAAAGCTAATTACCCCAGAAATTTGAATAAAATTTCCCAAAATTTACAAATAAATGTTAAAAATCTCCTTTAACATACCTAAAGTTTTCTAAACAAATTTCCGAAGAAATTCAAATCAAATCCCCCAAAATGTATCAAATTTTCAAGAAGATCCTTTAAATTGTTAAATCAAATTTCCCCCCCAAAATTCAAATCACTCTAACAAAAATGTCTACTTGCAATTATTTTTCCTATGTTGCAAATTTGATATGAATTGTAATGAAAGGAATGATGATTTTATGGATTTCTTACTTCGAAGAAGTAAATATTTCAAAGTATTTCAGTATTTCAAGTATTTCAAAATACATTTCAGGTCAAAGAAATATTGCACCCTCTGCGATTTGAAAATTGCAGCAGGTCACATTGCGATTTAATCTACATTTCGATTTATTGCCCAGCCCTACTGTATATTAACATAAACAGAGCAACAGCTGCCAGGGACTGAAGCCAAAATATTTAGAGCTACCCCTGCTGAACTGTGGCAGTATCGGTTTTGGCTCCTGTATTGGCACATTTCCACCTAGTGGGATAGTTCAGCTCACCTCAGCACGGTTTGGGACTATTTCTGCTGCCGCTGTCAAAAGTCGGGTAAAAATACCAAAGTAACCAATCCACCCTGTCCTACTTTTTTGGCACCTTTCTGCTGTGGTTCCATGCATTACAATCCAGCTCTAAAACAGCTGATTGATTAGCGAAAATAATCTAATTGTGGTTGTTCTCCAAATATTGCAATTTAATATGCAAGTTCCTTATCTTGTGCATTTCTCAACAAACAAGCACTAATTTTTTCTTTATTGCAAACAACACAATATTTGATAGCTTGAACTAAGCCTGAATGATTTTGAAAAGATATCTAAATGTGATTATTTTTTGAGTAGCAGCAAATTCAATATGAATTGTTATATTGAAGGTGAGATGATGTTATGTCTGTCTTGTTTTCAATAGAAAAAATACACAAAAAAAGGAAATTGGGACTTTTTTCAAATTGTTCTAGAAAAAGACGGCAATTGAATGTTTAAATGAGGTGTTGAGCATTAAATTTCTGCTGCAACACATGTATTAAACTGGTATTTTGAGACAGATTTCAGGTCAAATAAATATTGCAGATGGAGACAGATGATTCAATTCTGAAAAATAAACGTACTGAATCTGTCATTGGTTCAGATTTCAAAAGGAAGACGATAAACAACGCAGTAATCTGTAAAATATGCAGCAAGATCAAACCAAGATTTTCCCAGCAGTAACAACACACAGCCAAAGACATGGCCCCTGTGAGTGTTGCTGAAAAGCCAGGATTTAAAAATCTCCTAAACACTGATATGATTTACCTGGGTGCAACATTTTTTACTGCAAACGCTCCGCCAGAGTTTTACATGTCTGTAGGAGAAAAGGTGGCCCAGCAGCCAACAAATGTGACCAAATTCTCCACAACTATGGAGCTTCATCTCAGTCTTAACAGTTAGAGTTGCTCCTATTCCAATACCAGTTTCAGAAATATGTCAAATACTGTTTAAAATGCAGGTACTGGGATCGGTGAGTACACTTAATCTGCAGGAAAAATACTGTAAGAGTCACACAGAGGCTGCACATTATGATTCTATTTGTTGAATCATGTTCAGAGTCAAATATAGGTCTAAAATAATCTACAAGTCTTTCACAGCACAGTGTATTGTGATAAGCTGAATATTATTAACAGCCACATAAATATATATATATGTAAAATTGAGGATACTTTTTTCATCTTTAACGTTTTGTTTTAGGATAAAAGATTCCTCTGCATCAAGGGTGTCAAACTCAATCACAGCAGGGGCCAGATTCTGGATTTAGGTCTAACCTGATGGCCTAACAGGGTCAACATTTAACCATAACTGTCAACCTCATTTTCACCAGTGATAAAATATGAAAATACAGAACTGATGATAAATCGTTTGGAAATTCAAAAAAAGTAAAAATGATCATTTTAAGGGCTAAAATCTGAGATAAAAATTACAACTTAATAGTTCAAAAAAATCACAACACAATATTAAACATAGAAAAATAATGTTTCTAAAGAGCAAATATATGAGGATAAAGTTAAAATCATACAGTTGAAAGGTCAAAATATGAGCTCAAATTTGAAAAAATGAGTTTGAAATTCAGAAAGTCAAAATATTACTTAAAATTTTAAATAGTGAGTCTGATAGGTCAAAATATGGGATTAAAAAGCCAAAATTAGAGTTGAAAATGTCAAAACAAGAGCTAGAATTCAAAATTATGACTCAAAAAGTTAAAAATATGACTTTAATTTAAAATTGGGAGTCTAAAAGTTCGAAATATGATATTAAAAGTAAAAATTATCAATTTAAAATGTCAAAATATGAGAACAAAATTGAAATCATGAGTTTAAAAGTCAAAATATGGGATTACAAAGCCAAAGGAAGGAGTTTAAAAGTCAAAGCATGACTTAGAATTTAAAATTGGGAAAGATAAAAAAGACGCATAAAGTCCAAAATTGTGAGTTGAAAAGGTCAAATGAAAAGCCAAAATCATAGTTTGAGTCATAATCTTGAGAAGCAAAATTGAAAAAAAAGAAATAAAAACACAAATTAATTTCTTTCTCCACATTCTTGACTTTTAATGAAATCTTTCTTACTTTTTGCTTTTTCAGATTTTTATGGCTTAACAAGGATATTTTAAATAATCAAGTTGAAGTTTACATTATAATACTGGAGGAACTCTGCAGACCTCATACTGGGGATCCAGTTATACAAATATGTCTTGCGGGCTGGAAATAGTCGTTCAACAGGCCGGATTTGGCCCCCAGGCCTTGAGTTTGACACTCCTGCTTGCAAGTTAAGATCAGATTTTTTAGAAATATTCCCTTCATCATGCTTGATATAACGTCAACTTTTCAAATGTCAGGCGTTCAGGTCTTGCATTTGCTGTTTATTTCTGTCCAATTTTAGGGCCTTACATAACATGATTCCAACCTTTTCTGTATTTCTTCAGGCAGCCACTGTAAGCAACACGAGATGTAAAACCAATTACTCAGAGTAAAGGTTAAGTAGCATTAACATTTCATTCGTCCTGATGTTATTTAGCCTCCTGTAAGGACATGAGAAATTAAATCAAAATCTTAATTTAAAGGAAAGTAACAGAGAAGAGAAAGACTGGAATATCTCTATAGCGTGTATTGATGTATGTCTTCAGTGTCTTGGTGAGAGTGTGTGTTAATGAATATTTCAGGATCTTCAGTGTCAAACGACACCACTGGAGCTGACAGTGACTACTAACCACATGAGGGAAAGTGACTTCATGAATGAACCGCACGTCTGTTTATTTTTAAGTGTGACCTCTGCATGTGTGTGTGTGTCTGTGTATAATCCCTGTCTGCTGCTCTAACAATGCCACTGCTTAATCTCCAGATTATGAACCAATCCCAGTCACCTGACACAATCCTGCGTGCTCAACACACACCTGGCAGAGCATGATGGGACGGTTTAGCCCGGGGACATGTGGACTTGGAAGTAATGTTTGTATTTTAGTTTGTGTCGAGAGTAAAGGAGAGCAATTAATAGAAATTTAGACTCAATTGAAATCTGTCAATTTTCAAACCGCAGAAGGCGCAATATCTATTTAACCTGCAATGTGTAAAAAAAGTTTGATGTAATTTATTTTGCAGCAGAGATGCTAGGCTCTTAACGTCATGCAAAGATTTGAGCATCAATTTTTTACAACCCCAATTCCAAAAAAGTTGGGGCGCTGTGTAAAATGTAAATAAAAACAGAATGCAATGTTTTCTAAATCTCATAAACCCACACTTTATTCATGAAAGAATATACAGCATATCAGATGTTGAAACTGAAGCATTTTGCCATATAATAAATTTTTTTAGCTCAATTTTAATTTGATGGCAGCAGCATGTCTCAAAAAAGTTGGGACAGGGCAACAAAAGGCTGGACAAGTAAGCTGTACTAATGAAAGACAGCTAGAGGAGCATTTTCAAACTAATAAGGACAATTGGCAACAGCTAAGTAACATGACTGAGTATAAAGGGAGCATTTTACAGAGGCAGACTCTCTCAGAAGTAAAGATGGGTAGAGGTTCATCAGTCTGCAAAAAACTGTGTCTAAATATTGAAATAATTTCAGAAAAATGTTGCTCAACATAAAATTGCAAAGACTTTGAATATCCCACCATCTACAGTCCATAGTATCATCACAAGATTCAGAGAATCTGGAGACTTTTCTGTGTAGAAGAAGCCATATGATCCAGAAATGCTGCCGTCTTCTCTTGGCCGAAGCACATTTTAAATGGACTGAGGCGAAATGGAAAACTGTTCTGTGGTCAGATGGATCAAAACTCAAAATTCTTTTTGGAAACCTTGGATGCCATGTCCTGCAGACTAAAGAGGAGAGGGACCATCCAGCTTGTTACCTTCACACAGGGTTGCATTATTGCCTATGGTGTGGGCAGTTTACAAATCTAGAAAGACACTGCTGACAAGTAGAGAGAGGTTGTAGACATGGGCAAGATTTTGTATTGGCAGACTTTCAGATAAAATAACTATATGTTCCAGTTAACATTTTAAGTATTAGTATTTTTCTTTCCTTTCTATCTTCCGGCATCAATAAAGAGATCAGTCTCTACCTCCTATGTTGCTGCCAGCCACGAGGAAGCAATTGAGATATTTCAACTCCATATTTCTGGGGTTTCTATGTTGTTCATCACTGGGTTTTAAACTACTATGCCTTGTCCTCATTTTGGAGCAACATGTGCAGGAAACAAGTCCTTACTTTTAAATCTCAGGAAAGAAAAATTGCCCTCTCCAAGAGCCTGAAGTGGTGGATTAACACATAAAACTGCAGATGAAACTAGGACTTGGCTGATAAGTATGTGTTTATCATGCATCATATTTACTGACGGCTGACAGGTGAATTTCTGCAAGTCATTCCTGGTAAAACTGCTTCAATATTGATCATTTTGGGGGTTGATTTAATAACTATATGGGTATAAAGACAATCCTATAAATCAAAGTTTTTCTGAGTTTAATAGTCTTGTGGGGGCCGGATGGGAAGCTTTTGAGGGCCTGACACGGTCCCCAGGCCACTAGTTGATGATCACCATTATAGAGCAACACATTCTTCCATCCAGACGTCTCTTTAATGATAGGCCTTGCATATTTCAGCAAGACAACGCTATATTAGATACCACATTCCTCCCAACAGCATGGCTTCACAGTAGAAGAGTCCTGGTGCTGAACTGGCCTGCCTGCAGTCTTGACCTTTCACCAATAGAAAACATTTGACGCATCATTAAATGAACAATCTGCAAAAAAAGACCCAGGACTGTGGAGAAAAAATTCTACATCGGACAAGAATAGGACGACATTCCTCTCCGAATACTATCTTCCATCAAATTCAAAATGAGCTAATATTTTTCATGAAAAGGTTTGAACATCTGATATGATGTTTATGTTCTATTGTAAATAAAATACGGGTTTATGAGATTTGACAATCATTGCATTCCGTTTTTATTTACACCTTAAATGGCGCCCCAACTTTTTTGGAATCAGGTTGTGGAATTATTAATTACAAACTTCAGTCTGACAACAGGGTGTTTGTGGGCATAAGAAGAAATATGAACACACAGAGTTGGACATCGCCATCCTACAAGAACAAACATCCCTTCTGCTACTCCGACACATTCACACAAGATGACACAAACACACTCCCACACATAAATGTGACATGATCGCTGTTTTACTTTAAGAAAGGGTGACGTGTTTCACGCAGCATGACCCAAATGTTGCACTCCTGAGTGTGAGAGAAAGTGTTGTGTGTGTATGCGCAAGTATGTCTTTGTATAAGTGAGAGTGAGAAAGAGAGAGATAGACAATAAACTTAAAGCGCTCCACATTCCTTGCATGGCTCACATATCTTTCCTTATTATTGTGTGTGTGATAGCGCGCGTGTGTGTTTTAAGTGTGTGTTCATGCTGCACCCAGCCCACACTAATTGTACTCATTCTGAAACCCTAGAATTAGCAAGACCCCAAAAAAACCCAATAATTACTACTTCACCTACATGATGCCCTCCCTGTGGCAGTACAGTGGGAGGAAGACATTTCCCATCAGCCTTTGGGGCTGCTGGCAAGTGCTTCTTTCAGATTTGGCTGCATTGTGCTGTTTTGAGATTTTCTGTGCTTTCTTAAGTGAAATAAATAATACGCTGATTGTTCTTTGGGAATTTAGAGCCATAAAAGAAGAAAAGGGAAGAAGCAGTTCAGAATATGAGGGTAAACAGACACAAACATACAAACAGAGCAAAACCTGCCTCAAAGAAACAGAAGACCCACATCAAAACTGATCATTATAATCACAAATAAACATAAAAATCAAAAAAAAATGTGCACGCACTTAAACAAAGGCAACACAAGTAGTATTTCACATCAGATTAAACACACTAAAAGGCAAACTGCAGATGGAAAAATGTGCATGAAGACACAGAGATCTGCAGAAGTAGGAAAGAACCTGCAGACAAACAGAGGCACATACAGACCATGCTGATAAATAATACATTGCACAAGTCAGAGCTTTACAAACAGCAGAGAAAGTGAGAGGGAGAGATGAAGGGAAAGATGGGAAGCTGCTAGACTGGTTGTCAATGGCAACAGTGTTTTGGAGGCTGATCATTGGTAAAAACGCATCAGCTCTGTTGCAAAGCATGGTGGGATACAAGCATGCTTTGCAGCACGTTTGCTACTTGTGATCGAATGTAAAAGCAAGGGTTGTGATTTCCATTTGAAGTAAATTTGTAGTCCTAGAATTACTGACCAATCATCAGCAGGCCTTGGTGTAAACAGTAAAAGCACTCAATGTGGAAAACAACAAACAGGCAGGACTGTTTATGACACACCAGCCTCTATTCATCGTGTTCTTATGATGATTTATTCATCTCTATAAACAGATATCTGCATAAAAGTCCAGTCAACAATACATGATAAACCAGTCATTTGAAGCAGCTTGACGCTGTGTTACCAAAATTCACTCACTACCTGGAATTAGAGATGCACTGACTGTAAAATAAGGCAGATACAGATATTTTTCAACACTTCTTTTGGCGTAAGATTTTCTCCCCTGTTTGCATGAAAACAGATCAGAGTTTTTTCAACAGATCACCTTTTCTAATAAAAGTTATTCTTCAAAGAGATAGTTGTACTAGACGCTAGGGATGCACCGTCCCATAAACACTGTTCACAGACAGCAACCATCAGTGAAAAATGTGGCATGAACAGACATCAGCTGCAGATCTGATGTGTCCTAACAATCTGATGTTGGCATTTAGCACTAACCTTGCAAACCACATGGTTTGGCCAGACTCCATGTCTGTCATCAGGCAGATCCATCTTGCAAATCAGAAACTATCATGCCAGATCTGAAAATGGATCTGACCAATCAGTAGTCTTTATGGAGAACAACAAAGTTGCTACTGGTGGGGTTTAGTTGAACTGGGAGCTGATCGCAATGGCTAACACCAGTGTAGCATTTAGCTCGGATGTAGCTGTAGTATAGCAGTTATATCAGAACTGGACCACATTTCTTTACTAAATAAAGAGCAAAAAACAGCACTGAAAGCTTTTCATGATAAAAGAGATGTCTTCGCCCTTCTGCTGAGCTGCTGGGAGAGTTACTGGCAGGATCCAGTTGTACTCTAAGCAGCTACATACAATGGCTGCCGCCAGATGTAGCTTTAGTATAGTTGTAGTTTTATTACAACTGGACCACCTTTCTGTATTAAAACAAGATCACAGAGCCACACTGAAAACTTCTCTTGGCATAGAAGATGTTTTTGCACTTCTACCGACCAGCCTCGGTTTTATCCAACAATGAGTTCTGCCATTCGTAGCCTCCAACAGCACCTGTCTGCCAGGCTAAGGTTACAACCATGCGCATGCTTACTTTTATTGGCTTGTAATGAATGTGAAAAACATTTCCTAGATGAGTATGAAATAATGTATATCCTTTACAATGGATATATGAGACAGTCTATCTGGCCGGTCAGGTTAATTTAGCACACCTAACAGCTAATTAAGACATTAGAGAAGATGTGATCTGTTGGACAAGCTCTGGTCTGTTTTCATGTCATACATGAGAGAAAATGATGGCATTGTAGGAGTGTGAAAAAACACACTAGCATTGGTATTTGCCATTGACCAAATTGATATATTAATCATCAGTAACAGCATCTACCCTGTTTTTTACAATCAGTGCTTATCTACTAGAGGCCAGCATAAAATTGATTGAAACTGATTGGTTAACATTGTCTATTGATAGCTTTTCAATTGATGCCACACTATTTGAAAATGGCTGTTAGGGCTGATATTGGTCCATACCAATGTTAAATCAATGCATCTGTGAGTCCCTGCCTGAAACACATTCATCAAACAGACCTTCATTCAGCCAAACATCTAAGCTTTTTTCTCATCATTGATGAATTCTCCTCTAGATGAAAGACATGATAAAGCTTGATCACACAGATATGCATCATGCTGTTGTTGTTTTGGTCAAATTTTCTCCCTTTAACTGCGAGTACATCACATTGAAACAACTTTTCTTCTTCAGGTTTTTCTTCTTTTAATTTCATACTTTGAGCATTTCAACTCATAATTTTGACTTCTCATACAATATTTTGAGCTTTACAAATTATAATTCTAATTTTTAAGTGATATTTTGACCTTTTGAACCAATTATTTTGTATTTTATCTCATATTTTTAACTCCAAACTTTGACTTCATAATCCCATAGTTTGACCTTTAAGACTCACAATTTAAAATTTTGAATCATATTTTGACTTTTAATTCCATGATTACAAATTTGATTTAATATTTTGACCTTTTAAACTCATGATTTTGACTTCTTTCTTATATATTTGCCTTTAAAAAAACACTATTTTTCAATCTAAATTTCATGTTTTGACCTTTTTGAACTAATTCATTTACTTTTCTCAGTCCGTGAGCCTTTAAACTTATCTTTTTATCTTTAAAATGTCAAAATCGTTTATCATCAGTGCTAATTTTTTTTTCTTGATATTTTATTACCGGTAAAGCAAAGTTGACCGTTCATGGTTAAAAAGGTGACCCTGTTAGGCCCTAAGGTTAGTCCTGAATCCAGAATCAGGCCCCTGCTGTGATTGAGTTTGACACCCTTGCCTTAAATAAAAAGCCTGAGCTAAAAGGCAATTTATACCTACAAGCTGTAATAACTGATTTTTAAAAAGTAAATTAAGTACTTTACAAAAAAGTAAATCAATTAGGTAGGACTTTATTTTAACAGGTCCTAATTGCCAAGTAATTTATATAAATTAGTGAAAATCATCCAGTAATAGGTTGCCATTTTACCAAGTAATAACTCAGTAATATAAAGGAAGTATTCACTTAGTAATAGTGTATTAATTATCAAGTAATTTCTTGTTAAATTTTGGCTACTCTCTGGTAATAAGGTGGTATTTTACCTTAACCCTAACCCTCTAACATAGCCCAACCCCTAGTAAAACTGTGGCAAACCTCTGGTTATTAGGTGGTATTTATCATATATCAAATAAACATATTTCCATGTTATTACCTGGTAAAACCCCAACTTATTACTCGATCATTCCTAGGTAATTTAGGCCCTCTAAAATAAAGTGCTCCCATCAATTAAACTACACAGCACTATCAGCGTTTGCCATATAAAAGAAGCCTCTGAATGTTGAAATACTAACATTTTTAACAGTTCATGAGTTATGTTAACTCTGGCTTAGTTCATTTTCATGTGTATAGTGCAATATAAATACAGTGCCACAGTGGCTTTTTAGCATGTCATGATGTAAGTTCTTGGAGTGTCTTCAAATGCTTTATATCCTTTAATTCTGTACCAGCTAATGGTTATGTAAGTTTTGTTAGTTATGCTATCACTGGGCAAGTCCAATTTTATAGGATTATCTGCTCTGGCTCATCCACATGGCCTTTTGATTCTGGCTTCAGACAAGGAGAACGGCTACAGTAAAGAACATTTAGCAGAGAGAGAGAGCTGTTTGACTCGCCACTGCATAACGCCATCAACCACATTTCAATGATTTTCCTAACAAGCGTGATCTCTGTTCACGTCTCTTCAGTTCCAATTTTGCACATGTCAAAAGGGCAGTGGGACACTCCAGTGATGTAGCACTTGACTTCAATAAGCACAGAGACTCACATGAGATGGTTTCAAAGCTGCTACATGCACAGTCTGTGCAAATCATGGCTGATTTAAGTTTTTAAGACACTAGAATATCAATTCATCTGCTGAAATTTAGACCCAGTATTCTGGCTATAAAACTCTTCCTTTATCAGCTGTAAATAATCGCCATACAAACAAAGAAGTTAGTGGAGTTTTAGGCTGGATCGACAGACCTACTTCAGCTTAAGTCTTTTCTTTATTCAACATTCCTTACACTGAGTCTGTTGTAAGGACTGAAATCTGTGAATTTCTTCATCTTTATACTTTAATTTGTGTGTTTTGATGACTGAAGTTTTAGGCCTACATTTAAATACAAATATCAAGATCAGCTAAAACTATTTTGGAAATATAGGCATACTGGATATCAGCAAAGATCCAGTGTTACGCATCCCTACATCCATTTTTCTACACTGCACAGTTGCATTTTGGTTTCCAGAGGGCTAAAGCCTATCCCAGCCATCACTGGGCGAGTGGCGGGGTACACCCTGAACTGGTCATCAATCAGCTGCATGGCTGACCCATCGAGACAAACAACCAGGCACACTCACACCTACGGGCAGTTTAGAGTCACCAATTAGCCTAACAAGCATGTCTTTGCTCTGTGGGAGGAAGCCGGAGTGCCCAGAGAGATTCCCATACAAGTACAAGTACTCATATTAGGGTACTTAAAACTGTGAACAAACAAAGCTCTTTAAAGTATTTTAGAGTTTATTTTTATTAGATGTGACTTTGGCACATCGGGACTACTCAGTGCTCTCAGAGTACTCTGTGATCAACATCACTGACACGTCAGGACACATCATAGAGAGCCGAAAAATGATACATGCACTTCCTGTCAAGAGGTCATGAGGAACCCCATAAGCAGCCTTGATTGCTGTTTACAATGGCACAATACAACTCCACAACTGCCAGATAAGGTTATAATAATGCTTATAATGTGCAGTAAGACCTCAGCATTACTTGACTGTCAATCTTTATAGCAATGTTTTTCTTCTTGTTCTTAGGCTTTTATTTTTGAATAAAACAGCTGAAGAGAAACAGGAAATACCTGGAGAGATGGAGGGGAAGAATTGCACCAAACAGTGCCAGAACTGGGTTTCCTCCTGTGACCAGTGCTGCAAGGACTGTCAGGTCAGGTCAGGTATGGGAGCATATGCCAGTTTGGCACTTTGCTGGTTCAACCGTGGTTCTGTACTGCTCTGGACTCCTGATGGCCATCCTCCAGGCCCATGCCCCATCTCTCCAAGTATCCTCCCAGCTGCCCCATCCACAATGCACACGGTTGCCCCTGGCATCTGGGCTAGCCCACTGGGTCCTGGGCACCCAGTATGGGGTGAGCTGGATCAGACTAGGGAAGCGCAGGAAGGTGCCTATAAAAGCGCGGCTGTCATTCCTATATCAGGTTGCTGACACCTCCTATCTCTGCTCTTCAGAGCACATGAGTATTAGACACATCGTCTTGCCAATGATACCCAAAAGAGAGGTCGTCACAAATGAGTCCACTTGGTACCTCTGGCCATCAGTCAATGCCCGGGCCTCACAAGAGTATAGAAAGACCAGAAGGACTGACAGACTCTTGACTTTCATTCGCATGCTCAGATCCTGGAAATACCATACTGTCTTACTCAGCGAACCCATCGCCTCCTGCACAAGGACTGTAATCTCAAATAAGATAAGGCTGACCATGAAAACAAATCAGACCAACAGGTGTTTTCTTCTGTCTGATAAAAAGCCTCTAAACCAGCACTTAGGAATACTCTCTTGCGGCATTAAACTGATGTAACATAACACCTCTACATCCATTATTGACATGTTATGCATGCCACATTATCTGCCAAATGAGCTAATGTTTTCCAAACTGGGCTTATATTTGCCCCCTTTACAATAATGTCTGTTTCACAAAACTCCTGAAAATCTCCTGAATTTTTCTGGATGAGCTGCAGGTATGAAAGCAAAACAGGCATTTTTCAACCCATACGTTTATCAAGTAATTTTCCTGCATAATTCCTGGTTTCCTTTCCACATGAAATTGAGACGAGCTGGTGTGTCAGCCCAGAAGGAAATACTCATTCACCGCAGGTGAGCAGGCAAGGCTGATGATTATTTCATGCGACCGGATCAAGACCATAGATTGTATAGCACCAGAACACAACAATCTCTGTGCCACGTTAAGTTTTCTGTTCTTTTTTCTGTTGCTCACTGTGTGTTGAGCTACCAAAAGCATTGATGTGAAGGCAGAGAATCTCATAACAGCAGCGAACAGCAGACTCTGCTGCTTTGTCTGCTACCTCTTAACACCATGTGCTGCCTCCTTTGACAACCAATCTGCCCCTTCCCGACAGGGAAGGCCCAAACTGTGCGTGAAGCAGTCCTGAAATTTCCAGAAATGTGCCGGTATGCATGACATCCCACTCTCACTACAGTCTTTAACTTTCATTACTTTGACTGAAACTGTCATAAATCTGACATGACTCTGCTACAGCACACACCTCTACTGTACCTTTTCTCACCTTCCCCTGGGGGAGAAAGTGAGAAAGATCCCCAGTGCGTGCGCTCCTAGAACTCACTCTCTGGTCTCGTGTTGCTGCTGCATGCGACATAATGCAGAGACAGATCAATACATGTGCTGCTATGTGGCCCACGGACATGGGAGAGGAGGGGGCTGTCAGGGTAATTACTTTGTCCTCTGGGGGTGTATCACTCTCACAGTCAACAGCCTAGATTCCAATGTGGGTCAATACACACACATACCCTCACAAATGAGCGTCCAGTTGCTCCAGATGAGAGGCGATGGGAGTAAATCCAGGTCAAACAGGAAGTGGAAAGGGGCCTAAGTGCATCACAGACAGATCAGGGCAGGAATGGGTGGATGGGTGATCGATAGGCCCATTTGTCATCTTCTGTTGATCCATGCAGTGATGAGCAAGGCTGTTATGACAACTTTATAGTACACTTAAGTGTTATCTCATGAAACAAAATACCATCTTTAGTCACAAATAACTTCAGCATCTCAGGAGAACCGCCGCAACCTGCCAAAATATCTACTATCAATTCTCATCTTTACATACAAACTACAAAGTCATGGCAAGTTTTAGGGTTCCTTCAAGACATGAGGGGAAAACACCTTAATGTGGTTCTTCCATTCTCTCCTTCTGACTTGACTGAGGCAATAACAAAACTTACAAGTGCTGTTTTAAGTCATATTAAGACAAGTCATGAGAAGTGATGGCTTTTCACATGAGCAAATGCTTGAGGAAGTCCCCACCTGTAAAAATGCGAAGCTTTCAAAATGAAGGAATCTTCTATTTATTTTGATATTGGTAAATATCATGACTATTAGGCTGTTTACATTGCTTACCCGGGTACGCAGAAGTACTCTTATCTCGATATATTTAAAAGGGAGTGTAAAAATAGAGGTCTAAATTCTTCTAAGGCTCATATTTTTGCAGTTTTTCACTGATTTAATAACATCCCTCTTAAAATTACAATGAGTCTCCTGTCGCTGGGGGTAGCCTCGCTGCCAAAACGTTATGTAAACAAACCAGCACATTAGCACCAAAGAGAGCAGGTTTTAGCTGTCAGATATGAATGTAAGGGTTAAAACTAATGAGGGTAAAATGGTTTAGAAGCTGCTAAAATTGAAAAGCATGTAGAGTCTGACTGAATAACTCTACAGCTACCGTTTCCTCTGTGTTGTCATTTCACACACCACCGTCCAGGGTTCGTCCTAAGCGGTCGAAAGCCATGTAACGTCACAGAGTCCATTATCGGACAGAGGGAGTGTTATTCTGACATGACATTATAACCAAATCTACCTGAAAATGGTGAATTCCGTCGTTTCAAGCCGACTCTCCAGAGCAGCCAGGCCCGCCGGATGCCCTCCTCCGCTTTATCCGCCCGCTGAAGTAGCCTTAAAACACGGCTCAGTTTGTTCGGTTTCCTTTCCAAACGCTCCGATAGAGAATATATATCCTCCGAAGCACACACAGGGAAATGTGAGGGGTGTGAGGACGCGGGGCTTCAGACCGAACCCCCAAAATGTCGTTGGAGTGGCGGTGAATGCAGTTTAAAGAGGCTGGAGGAGGATCTGCTCTCGACAGAGGAGACGGGAGGGGTGCTAGCTTGCTCCCGTCAAGGTTTACATCGTGACGGTTGAGACGGCATCCGGTAAAACTTCAAAATAAAAGCGACCTCTCTTCGTCTCGAGCCTTCTCTACCAGAATTATGAAAATAAAATAGCCAAAAAAGAATGTATACAGCTTCCGGTAACTGTATCGGATAAGTAAAAACAGAAAATGTGCGAGCAACAAAATAAAAATAAACTGTAACATTCATATCGTATAACCAATTGGTTGTATTTATGTGTAAATTCATACTTTTGATTTTACAATCGAAATTCTATGATTTTTTGTTGTTGTAACAGAAAAGTCATCTTAGGCATGCATTATAGTTAACTTCCTAGATTCATTTAAAATGTTAAAAAAAGATACATTTAAAGGCTTCCACGTGCAACAATAATAAAGAAAAGACGTTCATTCATAACATTTAAAAGACATCATAATCGAGGTTATTTTAGTATCTAATGTTTGGCAAAGATTTGAAAATGACTCATATTAAACATCTAATGGCCATGTTATCCAAAACTAAATTTCAAAACATTTATTGAAAATAATACTTTAAACAATGCGTTGTCTCTTTTTATCAACGACATCTTCAAGCAAGATTTAAAAGGCAGAAAATGAGAGACAACTTATTTTTTTTGGTGATATGCCGCCATCTGCCGGATGAAACTTGCAGCCACCACCATGGTTTTATCAAACCTTGTTATTCGAATAAAATATGATAAATCCATTTTCAGAGTATAATAGATTATGGATATTTTCATAAACCCTCCTTGTTGCAAAATTGCACATACTGTTTTATGTCAAAGCAGGAGAATTAATTGTATCTTATTCCTTTGCTCCCATCCAGTTACAGTGGAGAATGATAATATAAATTTCTATTTTAAGGCTTAAAGCACTATGAGGATTTTTTTTTTTTTATCCAATTCTTGTATTCTCCTGTATACATTTTTTCCCTCACCTTTAAGCATACTCTATCCTGCTTAATTTTATAACTTGCGGTCATGTCACATAACTGCTCACATGCGGTATTTTTGCAAACTCCAAGTGGGCTTTCATGTGTTTTGCACAGAGAAGATGCTTCCATCTAGCCACACTGGTTGTGCCAGACTTCTTCCATTTGAGAATTACATAATAATTTCTAATTATTAGTTACAAGGCCTTAATATGACATTTTTATGTCATAATCGTGACTCTCATAACAATAGATTCTCCATCTCATCGTTTTAAAGTTTAAAATAAAAAAAAACGCTTTTTTTTTATTTAAAACTTGAGCTTACTGTGACCCATAGTTTAGGCTTTGTGTTTCATAACAATGCATTTTAATCACATAATTACGTGAGTTCAAGTAATAATTATAACTTTAAGTCTTAAAACCTCATTTTCGTCTCATTATTTTGATGTTTTTTAAATCGCATAACCTGACTTTAGGTACATAATTTTTTAATTTTATCTCATGACGGAAGCTTTCATATACTTTCTTATCCCTTACAGGCAGAAACTGTCTCCCGTTGACCTGCATTCATAGGCTGTACTGTATTTGTCAGTCCTTGTGGGTGTTGTTGTGCACTTTGCTCTAGTCAAACCCTCCTTATGTAGCCTACCGTCCTTCCTGGGATCACTTCTGGACACAACCAGACTGGAACATGTCTCGGGCCGCGGAAAGACTCCGACTGCTGATCAATCACCTCGATCGATCATCGGATGCGATCGTATCCTTTGTTTTTATGGTCTATCATGTGGGCTCTGCGTAGCGGAACGGGCTGTTCTGCTAGCCCACTGCTGCGCACCGAGCGACGGATCACTCGGGTGGGTTAGGCCGGGGTCTCGCGGTGCACGGCAGGCTCCAAGGAAATAAGAAGAGCCTCAGTAATAATTGACTTCTTGATAACGTTGTTAAATATTTCATTAAAGCCAGTTTGTGTGCTTTTAATTCATTGGTAATAAGGTAAACACCGTTATTTTGAGCTGGGGCTAACGCCGCCATGTTTTCTGTGAGATACCTTGTTTATGGGAAGTTTAGCCGTTACAAACTTATGATGACAATAGCAAAATTATCTCGTAGCTATTTGAATGTATTTAATGCCGATCAGCCTGTGCTGTGAATATATTGCTAACGCGATATTACAGCTATTAAATGCCCTTTTAATGCTTTTTATTTCCACATACTGTGCATACCTTGTCTTTTCCTTGACTGCTTTCATTCAGGCAGGTGCACCAACTTCTGCTCAAACCGTCACCTACAGTCAACCACAGAGACTAAGGTAATGCCACAACTGCTTTGTTTGAGCGTAATCCAACTCAGCATTCAGCAGGATCAACAGTTGCCTCAGGCTGTAGGGGTTTCAGTCCACAATTATACAATCAATATTATCTTTCACCTCTGGCACACTTTCACCACAGCTGACCTCCATCACGTCTGCAGTGAGCTACTATCCGGCTCCAGTATATGTTGATCTTTGGCATTAAAGCTGATGCTCTGAGTCCCATTCATGCAGAGGAGAAGTCCTAGTTAAAGTAATTTTAGGCATCTTTCATGGTTCCTGTTAAAGGCAGCATTTTGCTGTGCTGTTTAAAAGACCAAAGGTTCATTTAGATAACTGTCACCTGTCCAGTTTGCTATCATGATGTGTAATAATAATAACTTTTTTTCTCTGAGCTAGCAGCTGGACAACTTTAATGCACCATTCATATGTATGCTAACTATGGTTAAATTCCAGTACATCCACTGTGGATTAACATCAAAATATCTGACCTTCAATGATGAGATTGTGCTTTATCCCCTCTCTCTTTTTTTAGATATACTGTTGATAATGACCTGCTGACCCCAGAGCAGCGACTGGCCTATGAGAAAAATGGCTTCATCCTTATCAGGAATCTGGTGTCTGAAGAGGACATCGAGAGGTTCAAGTAAGGGACAGAAACTCTAACTACTGATATGTGAAAGAAATAATCTTTTTAGACATCTTTATTTAAACTTACATCACTCTTAATACAGCTGTTAATGAACATTAAAACTTGTGGAATAAAACTTTAGATAAATGCTTTAGAAGATAAGCATTTTTTATAACTGAAATTAAAACTGAACATGAAATTCTTCCAAGCACACTGCTATCCTTTTGTGTATTTCTGTAAAAAAAAATATGCATATGAAAATAGTTCAATGCTAACAGATTTATAAAGGTAACTCTTCAGAGAGCTGTAGTTTCTGAGTGTGTGCTCTTTGGGGTTTGTGTTCAACAGGAAGGAGTTTGAACGAATCTCCCGACAGGAAGTTAAAGTTCCAGGTCTGCTGGTAATGAGGGATGTGGCGATTGTTAAGTCAGAATTTGTTCCAGATCAGAAAGCAGTCTCCAAGCTCCAGGACTTCCAGGAGGATCCTGAACTGTTCCGGTACTGTGCCTTACCAGAGGTAAGCCGCAGCATTAACAACATGCTGGCTTAAAACTTTTCCTGAACTTCTTTCAATTAACAAAGAGCAATTTCAAATACTGGGTATTATTTTTGAATGACTGGACATTTATAAGCAGTTTTAAAAGCTGCTTTGGTGCCCTCCAGCAATACTATCAAAAAAAAAAACATTTAAACCAGTGATACTCAAGCTAGCTTGGAGCTAGCTCTGGAGCCACATGTGGCTCTTTTGTGATTACTTGTGGCTCTTTTATGTCTTCATTGAAAATATTATTCCCCCAGAAAACCTTAAAAAAGGGAAACGTTTTTGCAAAAACCTAATAAAAATGTCATGATGTACAGTATGTCCACACACTTTTAAAGATTTTTTGCCAGGTTTTTTTCCCGGCACCCATTCGTGACCCTCTAGAAAGACCTTTGCAGCCCACTTGTTGAGAACCACTGCATTACAGTGTACTAAAATAGAATATACTAAACCAGTCACTTTAGCAGCTCATGCCAACAAACTTTACAATATTTCATTAATATTTTGTACTAATGCATTAAACTTTCTGTGTCAGATTCTGAAGTATGTGGGGTGCTTCACTGGACCCAACATTATGGCCATGCACACAATGCTGATCAACAAGCCTCCAGATGCAGGTACAGTGGGATGTCGACACTATTACTTTGCAAATTTGGGTGTAAAAGCTGAAAAAAATCAACTTTAAAATGCTTAAGAAAAAGGAAATTACAAAAGACATTTTGCATGTGTTTACTGGTAATGAAAGCTGCATTTTGAGCAACAAGAGTAGAAACATTACTGTGTGTATTTGCTAATTCTACGCTGAGACAGATGAATAAAACAAGGAGTATCTTAATATTGGATATCCTATTTGTATTAAAACTGACACAAAATAAGCTAGCTCCCACATAAGAACTGAATTTGTATAGTCTCTTGTGTTTCCTGTTGTTTCAGGTAAGAAGACGTCTCGTCACCCCATGCATCAGGACCTGCATTACTTCCCGTTCCGCCCGGCTGACAGGATCGTCTGCGCTTGGACAGCGATGGAGAGAGTAAACAGGCAGAACGGCTGCCTGGTCGTCCTGCCTGGAACCCACACCGGCACCCTGCAGGAGCACGACTACCCTGAGTGGGAGGTAGGAACACATATGCATCCATAAATGAAAAATCAATCTGCTTTGTTTGCCAAAAGAATAACCCTACATTTTACCGTCCTCTGCCCTAGGGTGGTGTAAACAAGATGTACCATGGAGTGCGTGGGTATGACCCACAGCATCTGAGGGTTCACCTGGAGATGGAGAAAGGTGACACCGTCTTCTTCCATCCGCTGTTGATCCACGGCTCTGGCATGAACCAGACACAGGGCTTCCGTAAGGTACTACACTACCCATAATACACCTGGTATACTAAACCAGTATCTAATTTTTCATGTTCTTATTTTGTGTTACAAAATGGAAAACATAACAACTAATGAGCTAATTAAAATGAGTATTATAATAATCTCATATATAAGCTTTAACTATAGTGAATGAATGGATGTGTTTTCAGGCCATCTCCTGCCACTATGCCAGCGCTGACTGCTACTACATTGATGTGAAGGGAACGACACAAGAGAACATTGAGAAAGAGGTGCAAGAGATCGCAGCCAAGAAGTATAACATGGGTGAAATTAGCTTTGAGGTAAGAGAATTACATTACATTATATGTATTTTCTTTAACACATAACACAGATATACACTAGAGGCTGGAAAGTGTTTGAGTTTTTTTTTTATTACCTCAGAATTTTGCATTTTAAACTTCTTACACGAGATTTCAGTCAGACTAAACATCAACAGGTAAAAGAGAATTAGGGACAACCTGTGGATTATTTGAGTGAACTAGTGCTCTATAGATTTGTCGATCATTATAAATGTGGGTGGGATAAAATATGGATGTAGAGATGTCTAATAACAGCTGCCAAATATTGATGTTTGACAGAAATATAGCACTCTTTAAAGCAGCGTTACTCAACCCTGCTCAACCAAACAGCCAAATATCTTTACAAGAGCCACAGTCTAAGTGGTGAAAAGTGGCAGTAAAAATAAGTTAAAGGGGGCAAAATGGTCAAAAGGCAGCAAAAAAAATGCCAAAAACTTGGTCAAAAGTGAAAAAAATGGGGAGAAAAGGTGGCAAAAAAAGGGCAGAAATTTAGGTGAGAAGTGCCACAAAAATAAGTCACAAGTGACAAATATTGTCAAAAAGTTGCAAAATCATGACAAAAAAGGAAAAGCGACTAAAATGGGCAAAAAGCAGCAAAGGGTTGCAAAAATTGAGTAAAAAGTGGCATTTAAAGGCAAAAGGTAGCATAAATGAGTGAAAAGTCACAAAAATAGCAAAAAGCAGGATAAAAGAGTTAAAAACTGGGAAAAAAGGGGCAAAACCTGGATAACAGTGGCAAGAAAGGGCAAGAAGAAGTGGCAAAAATGGGCTTATAGTAGTAAAAGTGAATTAAAAGTAGCAAAAAATGAAAAAATGGGCAAAAAATGCAAATAAGGGCAATGGATATCTACAGACAGAATAGAAGGGTTGGCAATCAAAGCCAGCTGTATAATTGTGGGAAACTTATTTACATGACTTGCAATGGATAATTTCTGAGGTCAAAATTTCCCTTTTTAAGGTTTTCTGGGGGATAATATTTCAAATTATGACATAAAAGAGCCACAAATCATTACAAAAGAACCACACATTGAGAATCACTGCTTTAAAGGAACCCTGCATTTTAGGAAAAGTGGACTCAACAGGCATGTTATAGACTAAATAATAAATATAGTTTATCATATAATATAGTGTGAAGTTTGAAGTTTCTCTTCTGTTATTGCGTCATCATCATACAATCATATGCCTATCCCTTATAGGCTTAAGTAACACCAGGAGTTTAACCAACCCAGGAGAATAGAGACAAACTAAAACAAATCTGACCATCTTGTCTTCTTTTCCAGGTGTTAGTGACAAATTAAGCAAGTTTAAACACATGAAGTTTAACCAGCCACACCAGTTTTTGCTCATCAATCTCCTGCAGTATTTCAGCGTTTGACAGGTCTTTTCATGACGCACTGACTGTCTTAGATCATATTTTATTCATGCAAGAAGAAATTTGTGACTCACTTTCCACTTCAGCTAAATCACACTACTCACAACGTCTGTTTCTCTTGGAATACTTTTGATTTGACCAAATTCAGTGCACCAATTGGTGTGACTGTGAACCTTAAGGTTTTATCCTCATAAGTGCAGTCTCATTATTTAATAGCCATACCTTGTTTACTGGGATAAGAACAGTAGTCCAGATAAATGGCCTATTCCAACTGTAGCCATAGCTTGATAAAACCTTTTCTGTAATCATCCTGAGTCTGAACAGGTCGGTGGAGGAGAGACTTAAAACAGTGTTAAAACAGTCCTGAATGAGACTAGAACGGTAGTGCTGTTTGTGCAACTCACAGCCATTCAAAAATTTAAATCCCTATCTGGAGTGATGCTCTGTGTTTACGTTCTGATTTGGTTTCCGTTTTCTATTACACTCTTTAAAGCTTAAAGCAACAAAAGCTCAGAGATAAGAACTCAACCCTCAAAGGATTAGGAACAGAGCCAGATATTAGCATTCTATTGAGTATAATCCCATGTTTATGAGCTAGGTAGCCGTTAAAATGTTGTATTAGTCTGTGTAGCATGCATCTCCATAATTCAAGGATAGATTTGCAGTGATCCATAGGATCACAGCAGCTTTAGGCTTTAACAATACCAGCCCCAGTAAATGGCACTTGGAGAATGGTGTCCTTTAAATAGACTTCTAACTACACCATTGATGCCCCAAAACATCTAAATAGATATTCAACGTTAAGATCACAATAAGCATAACAGCTATTATTGAAATAGTCATATTACAGCACCATGTAATTCCTCCAGTCAGGTTGCATTACAATATCAAATTGCAGCCTTGTTATTGTTTGCAAGCAATAGATCTGTAAGGAGAACAACAAAAACCCTCATTATTACTGTACTGTGTCATGCGCTACATTTAGTCAGAGATTAGTCGCTGTAAAGCAAGCTGGATGTGTGGAGCCGATCAGAATAGAAAGACTGGAGCATGTCTGTTGTTGCATGTTGAAACTGAGCTCAGCAAGCATGTCTGATTAATTCATGTTTACTGTGTATTCAGTTAAATGTAATATAGCTTCCAGATAAATGTAGGCAGTAATTTTACCCGTGAGGCAGAGCTCAGGGATGATAGCTAATACTGCAAGTGAGAAAACAATGACAGATGAGTCGATAATGCTGCATCAATCTCTTGGGTTCAAAGTTGCTCAGGGCATTGCAGCTTAATTACTGAGAAAATCCGAATATTAATCATTCAACAAGGTAAAGATAGAAAGAAAGTCTGGGATGCTTGACAGATTTTGTTCTTAAATTTTGTACTTGTTGAACTTGCGCTTTAATTTTGTCCGCTTTAGGATACCTGGGCTTTCAGAGGCCGCCTGGTGCAAGGAGAGAGAACGTCACTGTGAAGAGACAACAGGTCTAAGACTAAAAGGAGCCAGCTACATCAGAAGGACAAGTCCCTCAGTGGAAAATGGATTAATATGGTGATAAACAGGGAACAGCAGAGAAAGCAGTCATGTTAAAGACAAAAAGGGCTTGTTTGATTGTCCTTTCATACAATAAGTAATCTTTTAGTAATTTATAGTCAATTACTGTACATTTTAGATAAAGTTGCCAGACTCACTGTAACATATCTAAAATGTAGTTTAGAGCATGTTGTCTATAAATCAGGAAATAACGGTTATTAGAAAATGTCAGTGACTTTAGTAGAAGGCAGCAGACATTAGGAGAGTAAAGTACCTTACATTCAGTATTCCTCCATACTAGCACTTACAGTAAATATGATGGAATATCAGGGATTTATCCTGAAATGTCTAGCAATCTGAGAAATGAAAAAGACCAGGAAAAGGGTGAAGATTTCTAGGGATGCACCGATACCAGTAGAGGGTGTAACTGCCGATACCAAGCATTAGTACTTGCAGAGGCTGTACTCTAACATTTTACAGCATGATTGTACCCTCTTATTATTTGAGTGGGGAGGCAAGTTGAAGCAATGTCTGCATTACAGTATTTTGACAAAATAATCAAGGTAGAGCATACTGTAAATTAGGCACTGTAATGGTATTATTAAGGATTTATATTAGTACTCTATTATTGGTGAGTACACAAAGTGAGTTCTTGTTCTTGGTCTGGAAAGACGTGGTGAATCAGTGCATCCCTGTTAATTCCAAAAGTAGAGAAGCATACATGTAATGAAATTTTGATTGAGAAAAGTAAGAGTTTGTGTTTGTGAGAGGTGCAGAGCATGTGAGAGAGAATAATGAAAGCAATACACGTGAATGATCTAGTGAACAATCAGATTTGATTGTATCTCTTGTTAATTGACACTAACAGAGGCCTTAACCCACTACTGCCTTATAATTTTATCAGCGTGTTAATTTCTGTTGGTGTTTTGATGAGGAATGAATGGATGTTTGTTATTCTCTAGAATACCACTGTGATGAATGCAATGTTTATCTAACACTGATAAAAATAATAAAAAGTAATATGCCATGATGATTTTTTGCTGTGATTGTCTGTAACACTACAACATACCCGCTCACCTTGATCTGTGATTAGCTGCAGTGTTAAGAACTTTAAGATCATGAGATATCTGTCTATGGACAATAAGATACTTATAAAAATCATGAAATAATCAGACTGTGTGTTGAAATAAATAGTCAATTAAATAAGCCAATTAATGATCATTACAGTAATACCCTTTATTTTTATATATTAACCCTAACTTCAAAAAAGTTGGTACACTGGGTTAATGTGTGGGACGTGATTGAAAAAGAATGAAATGAAATGACACACTGCCACCAAAAATCAACAGATTTTAAATGTTTCACTGATAAAACCCATGCCATTCTTATCAAAAGACCCTTGTATAAACTACTTAACTGCTTTATCATGGTTATAGTCAGTACTTGCAAATCTAATTTTGGTAGCTTCAGTACAGACAAACCCCCTCCCCCTTTAGATCTTTGGCACCTCCCCTGGTGGGCCCCAGACCCCAGGTTGGGAACCAATGAACTAAACCTAAATTTTAGAATGCGGAAAGTCTGTTTATTTCCCTTTTAAATGGTGCCACATTGGTAAGGAACATGCATTTGTGGGATGAGCAGCAGAGCTGAGTATGTGGGTTTGCCAAATTTGCCAAACCTTTCTGCTAAAGTCAGTGTATTTTGCTGTCGCTCTCGACTCTTTTGTTGAGTTTCTGGTATCCCAAGATTCTGACACAATTGTGCCTGTTATGTTCAGTGATGCAGTTCAGATTCTGTTCATGGCAGTTGGAGCTTAGGGTCAATGTGTGGAGTAACACTATGCTGATTGCTGCACTGAAACAGTACCATCTGTTGGTGGAGACCATGTGATGGTGTGGGGCACCGTCTCCCTCACTTGGAAAACGAGGCTTGTCATCATTGGAGGAAATCTCAATATAGAGAGATATCAAGATGAGATTCTGCAACAGGTGGCAATCCCATACGGTCAAAGTCTGGGATGGAACTCTATCCTCCATGATGACAACGCTCGCCCCCACAGAGCGTGGTTAATCAGAGACTACCTCCAGAATTTGGGAGTGGAAAGGATGGAATTGCCTGCCAGCAGTCCTGACCTCAACCCCATCAAACACTTGTGGGATCAGCTTGGGTGTACTGTTCGTGCCAGAGTGACCAACACAACCACATTGGCTGACTTGCAGCAAATGCTGGTTGAAGAATGGGATGCCATCCCACAGCAGTGTGTGACCAGGCTGGTGACCAGCATGAGGAGGAAGAGCCAGGCTGTTGTGGCTATGTATGGTTCTTCCACACACTATTGGGCTCCTGTTTGTTAAATAAATGAACTTTTATGGAGAGAGTTTGGGTGGAAAAATTTAGCGCGCTACTTCATTACACCCAAAATTAAAAGTAAACAAACTGGTTCACAACTAACATGCAGGCAGTCATGTGGAGATAAAGGGGCAAATCATACACACATCTTTTGGGCCTGTCAGAAATTATGTTCATATTGGGAGGATGTACATAACATAATTAAAAATGTTCTGGGATATGAATGAATGCAAAGTAATGTACCTTGGAGATATAAACACTTATGTGACTGATAATGATAAATATTTAACGAAGATATTATTGGTAACAAGTAAGAAGGCAATAACAAGAAATTGGTACAAATCTGAACCACCTACTGTACAACATTGGTTAGAGATTGTAAGAGAAGTATACACTTATCATTTACAAGTGAAAGAATCTGTCTTTAAAAGCAAATGGAGGAAATGGACAATTTATGAATCACTGTGAGGAACTCATGAACTGACATTAACTGGAAGATGCTGTATGCTCCCCTTAAAGATAATGGACACATGCAACCGTGGCTGTTCAACCTTTTTCTTCTGACCTGTTTGTCAGCTTGCTACCTTTTCTTTTTCTTCTTTACTGACTTGTAAAACAGTAAGATCTTTTTCCTACATAATACTGTCTAATATGTTGTGACAAAATTAATAAAAATTTAAGTTATTAAAAAAAAATTATTTGCCATACAATCCAACAAACAAGAGTCACTGGAAGAATAAGCTGTTGGGCATTGGCAGAGAAGATTGGGCAAATTTTTCATGGATGCAACCCACATACTCAGCTCTGCTGCTCATCCCATAAATGCATGTTCCTTACAAATGTGGCACCATTTAAAAGGGAAATAAACAGACTTTCCACAGTGATTTACCAAACACAAATTACTTACTTTTTGTGCTAAGTTTAATAATGGAAATCTAGATTTGCTCTTGAAAGTCCTTCATTGCTTCTTGCAGGCATTCTCTGCTTGCATACAAGATGGATTTATCAGAAACACTGCATCAGAATGGGAAATATTTGGATAATCAGTGCACCAGCTCGCTGATTAAAGTTATTCTTGAAAAAACTCTAAAATTAGTGTCAAAATGGAGCTCAATTAAAAAATACCTATTACAGATAAGGTAGATAAGAGTCATGCAGATAGGTCAGTGAGAGTGTCGTTAAATGTCAAGCACTACTACTTTTTGCACATGTGCAAACCATAACTGTGCAGAAAAGGAGTTTAGTTGCTAAAAATGAATATGACCCTTATTTGAACCCATAGTTATTTTCTGGTTAACAAACTGCTTGAGAAGAGAGTGCAATGGGGGAAGCCAAAGTTGGAACTGGACGACACTATCCCAAGTTGCATTCAAAGACTCAAAGGTTAATTTCTCTCCAGTACAGTGTCAGTATTTGTAACTTGTTGAGGTGCATCAGAGGAAGTTGATGGACTCTGAATAACATTTGGTCAGATGTTGGTCTCAGAGGTCTTGGATATTTTGTCCCTGTTCCACAAAAAACACCTTATCCAGCACATTTGAAAGAACAAGGGCTTTGTTCAAATCCAGAGGGACGCTCTCAGCTCAGTTTCATTCAGAGATACAGGAAATTCATTCACATGCAGAAGAAAGACAAAATATAAATGCACAAAGGGAAACACATAAAGCAGACATAATGAATCACAGAGTAAAATTCTTTGCATATTTGCATATGTACACCCACATAGCATAGCTCTTTGACCACGCACATTTCCACAAACACACATCAAATAGCTCCTTCACTGAGGTCTAACTACAGCCTCATTTGCTGCCAAATGTTTCCCAGACTCCAGATCTGTTGTCCATTTTCTGAGTGGAGCAGCTGTCGACTCTGCCCAGTTTCCTACGACGGAAACTCAAACACATTTCTCTGCATCGGACACAATAAAAGAAAAAAAATAATAATCCAGAGCAAGTTTACCACCACAAGTTAGTGCAATCAGGTTTGTATACTAAATAGTGTGTTCACTCATATCTGGAATGATAATGAGAGGGTCTAACACTGCAGTAAGATGTTAACACCTGCATACATTCTGCCTGCGAGGGAAATATACACCGTTAATTCAGGAAGGGAACAATGCACAAAAGAGTGTAATGAAAGGCAACAAAAGGCATAAAAATAATTTCAGAGCTGAGCATGTCTGTTAAATTCTCTTATTAATAGTGTTTCAGTAACATCGACATTGCATTGATACCTGTAGTCATACAGGTATAGACCTGCAAATTCCTGACAACTGTATACCACTGCTATGTGTACGTATACTCTACGATGAGGTGTATTTATGCTGCTGGGGCATCGGGTTGATGTGTAGGGTGGCTATGGGTCAGTGGTAGAGTTGGTTGTGTCTCAACTTGTAGGTAAGGGTTTGTTGCCCAGCTTGTTTTCTTTAAACCATTTCTCTGGGGCTTTTGCTGTACGCTGCAGGTCATTGCCTGAGATCTTTCCCAAGCTGTAGTTTTCTTGCAGACTGAATAAAATTGTCCCCCAGGATTTTCCTATATCTGCTTTGAAGTATCCCTACAGCATGATGCTGCCACCACTGTGCTTCACAGAGGGTGTGTTTGTGGTGATGTGCAGTGTTTTGGCATCCTGTCTGATGGCCAAGAAGCTCCATTTTGATCTCAGAAGACCAAAGAACTTTCCTCCACTTGACCATGGAGGCTCCTACATGCCTTTTGGTGAACTCTAGTCCAGATTTAAAATGAGTTTTTCTTCAACAGAGAAAACCAGCTTTGAGTGGTGAAGAGCCTGGGCAACAATTGTTGCAGAGTCTCTCCCATCTCAGCTGCTGAAGCTTGTAACTCCATCAGAGTAATCATAGGTGTCTTGGTGGCCTCTCTCACTAATCTCTTTCTTGCACAGTCACCCATTTTGTTAGGACAGCCTGATCTCAGCATGCCATTTTCCTTCCATTTCTTTGTGATGGATGTAAATGAATTCTGGGGGATGTTCAACGCCTTGGAACTTTTTTGTATCCATCGCCTGACGTAACCTGACAAGCCTGATTGGCCCAATGTGACAAACAGAATGTTCACCCAATCACGATCCAAGTTATTTTCAAAGCCTCTGCCTTTTCTCAAACATTTCCTATTATGGATGTGTGAAACAAATCCATCTGGCATGTCAGGTTACGCTTTAGCAGCATCCACGCTAATGTCTTCTGCCATAATTGCACCAGCATCTTGCCGTTGCTTGCTTACATCACGACTCCACCGCACCCAAAAGTACTGCCCCTCGTCACTGATTGGTCCTGTCACTTTCTAACCAGGCCCAAACGGTTCAGACGGGAGCTTTGCAAGATGGATTCGCCAGTGAGAAACACGGAAACTGGCGTATACTTCTGCTTTGCAAGGTTACTCCTGATGTATACTTTGCAATAAACTTTTCTCTGAGATGCTTGGAGTGTTCTTTTGTCTTCACGGTGTAATGGTAGCCAGTAATACTGATCACCAAGTGGCTGGACCTTCCAAACACAGTCATCTTTATACTGCAATCACTTGAGACACATTCACTGCATTCAGGTGATCCCCATTTCACTAATTGTGATTTGTGAGTCTATTAGCCAATCTGTGCATTATAAAGCTCTCTGCTGTTCATTGCCCATCATATTAGAAATGCTTTGAGTAGTCAGCCAACCAAGGAAGTGCTGTACAAGCTCAAGTCCATTTACCATTTCAACTTAAGTTACTTTGTGTAATAAATAGCCTTATCTTTGAACTTTGGAAAGCAATCTTTTAAAGCAAACTGACCTATATTCATTATTTAATGCCCCTCAAATTCAGTGATCTTTGGCCAGCAAACTTAAATGTGGCAAACAAAACACACAAAAACACAATACATGTGGAAATCTGTATGAACCTTATCCCCATACACTAAGGGTGAATCTCTGTTTCCTGTTCAGGTTATAGTCAGAGCAGTTTCTTCATTCTCGTCACTTCATTTTGATGTACATGATAGGGTATGATCCACAATCTGAACATACCAGCCAAAGAAATCAGTGTTAACGCTAGAAGAACAACCTTGCACCCCTCTGCTGGGGTAAATACTCAAACCCTTCCAGGAGTCACCAAAGCAGCAGGTTAGCCTGTTTCCAAAGCTCTTCCCATTTTTAAGCCTCCACATCCCTGGCAGTATTACACTATATAGAAAAAAGTATTTGGCCGCCTGACCATTACACCAACAGGGACTGTAATGACCTGCTATTCAAATACATGTACTTTAATATGGAGTTGGCCCCCATTTTGCAGCTATAACAGCCTCTACTCTTCTTGGAAGTCCCACAAGATTTTGAAGCATTTCTGTGGGAATTTGTGCCCTTTTATTCTGTAGAGCATTCATGAGGTCAGGCACTGATGCTGGACCAGAAGACCTGGCACGCAATCTCCATTCCAGTTCATCTCAAAGGTGTTCACTGGGGTTGAGGTCAGGGCTCTGTGCAGGTCAGTCAAGTTCCTCCACATCAAACTCATTAACCCATATCTTTATAGCCCTTTTTATGCACTGAGGCTCAGTCATGCTGGAATAGAAAAGGGCCTTTCTCAAACGGTTGCAAACAAAGTTGGGAGCACAGTATTGTGTGAAATGTCTTTGTATGCTGAAGCATTGAGACTGGCCTTCACTGGAGATAAGGGGTCTGAAAAACAGCCCCATAGCATTATCCCTCATCCACCAAAATTCACAGTTGGCAGGTAAGATTCTCCAAACCCAGACTTGCCCATCTTACTGCCAAACAGAGAAGACAAATTCATCACTACTCTACAGTCCAGTGTCAGTGTGCTCCATCTGATGCTTGGCATTGGACTAAGTGATGTGAGGCTTGCATGCAACTTTGCGACTTTGATGCGCCATGCACCTTAGCAGTTATTGACTCTGCTCTGTTATTTTACGTGGTCTTCTGCTTTGTGGCTTAGCTGCTGTTGTTCCTAAACGCTTCCACTTCCTAATAATATCACTTACAGTTGACAGTGAAATATCCAGAAGGGAAGGAATTTCACCAACTATTTTATTGCAAAGGTGGCATCCATCACAGAACCATGCTAGAGGTCAGTGAGTTCTTCAGAACTACCCATTTAGTATCACAAATGTTTGCAAATGGAGACTGCATGGCTAGGTGCTTGATTTTATGCACCTGTGTGAAACGGGTCTGATTGAAACACCTGGATTCAATTATATATCATAGCGATCCACTGTTTCCTGGCAGAGACTCGTGGCCTCGGTCTTGAAGGTGCTGACTCACGTCCCAGGCACTTTGAACTCAGCTGCAAACCAGCCCAGTGCCTGCCGGAGATCATCATCTGCAGAAACCAACAGAGCCACATCATCTGCAAAAAGTCGAGATACAGTCCTGAGGTCGCCAAACTGGAGACACCAGCTGTGTCTTCAGATCCTGGCAATGAAAATCAAAACCAGTATCGTTGATGTGGGGCAACCCAGGCGGAGGCCAACATGACTCTACTCACATGACTCTACTGGGGGTTATGTGAGGAGAATATGTATAATGATAACTGGATGATACTCTTAAACAGTTTGTAACCTTAAGGAGAGAACAATGCCATCGGAAATGCATTAATTAAGACTAAATAGAACTTTATTAGTCCAACGGCTGCATGAAACCTCACTATAAATGATGTCTATGTCTTGGATGCTGACACTTCCATCTAAAGCCACCAATTCATGTTGACATGTCTTTAATGATTGTTTTCCATATGGACAAAATCCTGATTTCCATTCTGCAATCCTCCTCTTCTCTTCATCCTATCACTCCTCTTCCTCCTCCTTGTTTTCTTCCTCATCTTCTCCCCTGGGCAATTGAAATTCCAGCAGTCTCCCTCCCATCCCTGAACCTTTTTTTCTCCCTCCTCCCACTTTCTTCTTCTGTCCCTGCCTCTGCCACCTTCCTCCTTCATATTGCTCTCCTCTCCCAGTTCACTTCAGTTCGAGTTAGGTGAGCTGTTGAATCCAGTTTGGTACCTGATTTTCTCTGTCAAGATGTCCTGGACTCGAGTATTGGTGCTCTCTTTGCTCTCCATCCTCCTCATCCTCACCTGTGAGTATCTAGATGGGACATTTTCCCTGTCATTGTATATCTCTGAATGTGACCTTTTGTGGGTTCAGAGGATTGTTTGTTTAATTACCGCATTTTTTAATTTTAAAATATTAGTTTTATATACATTGTGCATGCATAATATAAGCTCATCTAGGGGCTAAAGGGTTAAGTTAGATTATTCATAAGTTTAATTCAACATTTCACTCAAAGTTATAGTCATTTTTTTCAGAATCAGGTACTGGAGAACAATTTGTTTACGCTGCATGGGCCAAGAAAACATTTTCTTCAGTCTTCTTCAATCTGATAAACTAAACATGTAATTTAACCCCGGGATGTCCAAGAGTTCTCCAGACAGAATTACAAAGTCCTCTCAAAGGTGTGGAGAGGTCAGCTAGTTCAAAGACCAATCAGTGAACTCAGGCGTGGTATGATGACAAAGTCAAATACAAATTTAAAATTCAGAATTATGGATCATTTGTTACATGGTTTCATAGAAAAGACATCCATGAATTAAAGAAAATTAAAAAGAAAAAAACAATAGTCTATCTCAATCTGGCAAATGGATTATTTAAACAGTCACTGAGGCTGAAGTGGAAGTACTGCAGTCTGGGTGTGTGTCCTTACAAAGTCAATAAACAGCGTCCAACGTCTACCATCAGCTCGGATTTTGATCCGTTTGTTTATAATCCAGGATCGGGATTCCACTTATCCATGTAACCACATTCCATCACATCCAGAAGTAAGCAAACATCAAAGGTACACTTTAATTAAACACATAAATGAGGCATGTCAGCATGGTCGCACAGCTGCTGGCCCTCGTTCACACACCTGCCTTCAACCATCTGGAGCCGAGGCCGAGGGGAGAGAGGGGAAAGTTTTCTGTTTCTTTTTAATACAACGGTGTGGTAGGGCCATTCCAAAAAAAAAAAAAAAAAAATAGATGTCTCATTTTAGGCGCTAACTCCCCACATGACATCATGAGGGGAAAATCTGAGAGACAGCTTGTTTCAGCACACATTTTCTGAAAGGTGGAGGGAGGGGGGGGGTTCTGATTCTTGAGGGGACTGTGGACAGGCCAGAGGCACATGTTTCTGCTAGACAGGCCTGAAAAGGTGCATTTGGCTTGGGCATGGCTGTGAATAGTAGCCAGGAGGCTAGCATAAACACTGGTGATCCATGGATTGAATCACATCTGATGATGGCCCTTTAATGAGTGGCCTGTTATCTTCTGTGTCAGGCCTGCCCTGAGCCTTGGCTTTATATTCCAAAGATTCACCTGGTCTCCAGTGTCTGAGTTTATATAAAATCATAATTGAACAAAAATTTCATGCGAAGAAAAAACAAAGAAAAATGCATTTCAAATCCAACAATTATAATTTGGCCATTGTCTATCTGCTAATAGATCTGCCCACAGAAATAGCTGGGCCTCTGAAAAGTTCAGCTAATGAGCCTTTCCCAGACGACATTTATTAATATAAGCCAAAAGGTTAAGTTCGATGGGCCCATTGTTTTTACAAATATATGTTTATATATATGTATATATATATATATAGTCAAGATTAATCACATAAGTTGTGAATACAATCCACAATCAGTGCACACATTTTTAAAATCACTATTAATTCCATGCTTTATTGCACCTTTAAACCCACTTTGGGTTTTATTGTTATAAATTAAAAAATGTTATTTAAAAAATAGAGCTTCACCAGGTTAAAAAAGGAAACAACAACCAAAAAGAAGTAAAAATCAGTCCCAGAATTAGGATTTAAATAATAATATTATTTAACAATCATCAGTATGTATATAAATTGAAGGTGTGAGAATGAGCACTGATCTTCTCAACTAGTAGACTATTACAGTGTATATTCAATAATCACAGACAACTTCTATTTAAGTCTATGATAGGGTTTGTTAAACAAAGCAGTGTCAGTTGTTATCAATGACGCTTAAACAGATAACTATTGTTAACTAAACCACAACAAAAAGATTTTTATAAAGTAAAATGTGGTGAGATGTGTCTGTGAGAGAGGGATAGAAACTAGAGAGAGAAGATGACGGATATTCTTTAAATGTCTGACTAGAACCTAGGAGAGAATGAGCAGACACAGCGAGGCAACGGCTCAGCAGACATGTAGCACCCTGGTTAAATGTGCTATGGTGTATTTTGTTAACACTTTCGTTAATTTTGATTAAGGGAAAGAATTGTGTACCATTTGCTAAATTCGTTCTAAACAATGTATTTTCAGTGATATTTTACATTTATGTCCTAAAGGACAGACCGTTGTGAAGTAATTGTAAAATACTATCATCATTCTCCTGAATTTTATTTCTTAAGGTTTATAGCGACTGAATGTTTTGTTTTGTTAGGGGTTTTATTTGTGCTGAAAGTGAGCTAAATAATTCCTGTTAAAGTCTGTAAAGTCATGCAAGAAATGTCAATGTTGCGAGCTAACGCTGAGTAGCCTAGCCTGTCGCTAAAGGAGAAGAGTGTTTGTGCATGGAGAAAAAGTACAGATGCTCCGGGTTTCTGAGTCAGTAAAGACCGTTTTCTAAAATGCAGGAACGTGGACATTAGGGTAGTTATGGACAGAGAGTTTATAAGTTAATTTTAATCTCAAATAGTGTGCTTGGATCTGCTGCCCCGCCATGACAGTGCTGTGAAGGTGCTCAGGGACTCGTCTCTGCAGAAGACGGCCACCGCCCACGTGTTGCTGAGGGGTTTCTCATCCCCTTATGTTGACTGCGTGGGAACTGTGAAATAGTTCAATTCTCACTGTTTTGGAAGGTACGACGGAGTATTAGGGCCACACAAAGAGAATTTTTTTTTTTTTTTTGTGACATTACGAGAATAAACTGGTAATATTACAAGAAAAAAGTCGTAGTATTACGAGAATAAAATATTACAAGAAAGAAAGTCTGCCGGGGCACCGCCTCCGTTAAAATGAGCAATGTGGAGCATCTTGTGAAGGTATTAGTATCGGTTTCACAAATAAGGAAATACTTCATCTTTTGGCACATCAGTATCAAACTATTATCAGAATCAGGACAATACTCTGTCATAGATCCCCGGTGCCACAGCAGACTGTCTTTCTTGTAATATTTTTTTCTCGTATTATTACGACTTTTTCTTATAATATTACAACTTTTTTCTCATAATATTACGACTTTTTTCTTGTAATATTATGACTTTATTCTTGTAATATGAAAAAAAAATGATCCTTTTTTTTCTTTCTCTTCGTGTGGCCCTAATACTCCGTCATAGGAAGGAACTGTGAGCACTGATGATCATGAACACACCGGATTCAAGTGAGCTTCAACAAGCGCGCCAACTGGTACCAATAGACTGAGTTTATAAAATCCTGGGTATTAGGACTGAACAGGTTTAAAAGGTTGATTTTCTATTCCATGTTGGCTCATGAATAAATGAGTATTTTTGTTTAAAGGTTTAACTGTGTGAAATAAGTCTATGTGATGTTTATCATGCTTAAGGGGTTAAAGTGTGTTTAGAATAAGTGCAGGGGAGTTTCCTGGCTCACTTTACAGTTACTTAAACAGAGATATTACAGTAAGCAGGCCTCTTGCTTCCTAGGCAGTGTCGTTTGATTAACCTTATAGTATGTCAGGTGTTTTCTAAGGTATTAGTAGACTCACCAACTCCTCTCCCATGTTAAGCGGTGATACAGAGTTGGCAGGTATATTACCATTTTCTAAACAAAAACTAGAGTTGTACAGGAGGGTTACATACAATTAGACAACAAATGCTGTTTTCATATTATGCACATGAAACACTTCCTAGTTATGCCCAAGTCAAAGTCTCTTACCAGTGTTAATTTGTCAACTAAAACTATGACTAAAAATGTTCGTCAACAGCCTTTCTTTCCATGACGAAAACTAGACTAAAATAACCTGACACGCCAGATGAATTTGTTTCACGCATCCATCTGGGAAAGCAAGCTTCAATAGGTAACATTTGAGAAAAGGCAGAGGCTTTGAAAAAAACTCAGAGTGTGATTGGATGAACATTCTGTCTGTCACATCTCTACGGGCCAATCAGAGCAACAAAACAGGTGACGTAGCCGCTATCGAGCTGCAAATGCGCAAAACATGGCGACTATAGACATGTCAGTACTCGACTTTTGTCGTTTTTGAAAAGAAAACAACTAAATCCTGTTCTTTGTTCTTCTTCAAATGTCGTCAAGTTCTAATAAAACCGGCGCTTTAGCAGCATCCACGCTAATCTCTTCCTCCATAACTACACCAGCTCTTGCTGCTGCTTGTTTACGTCAGGACTCTGCCGCACCTGAAACCACTGCCTCTCGTCACTGATTGGTCCTGTCACTTTCTAACCGGGCCCAAACGGTTCAGATGGGGAGCTTTGCAAGATAGATTCGCCTGTGAAAAACAAGGAAACGGGCGTATCCATCTGCTTTGCAAGGTTAAGATTAAAACTAGTCAAAGACAGATCTGTGATGACTAAAACTGGAAAAAACTAAGTTTAGTTTAAGTCAAGATGACTAAAATAGACTAAAATATAATTAATTTTTCATTTGACATTAAAAATACGTGATTTTTCTCCACTGTGGATAAATCTGCCTGAAAACAATGCATCTGTAGTCTCTTTTGCCACTCAGCTGTAGAAAGCAGGGACCCCAGATTTGGCAGGGTGCAGAGAACACACTACCATGATTTGGTCCCACAATTAGGCAAGAGAATAAATGCTTGGACTAAAAGTAAAGACTAAAATGTGAGAACTTTTAATGGACTAAAACTAGACTAAAACTAATAAAGGTAGAAGTGACTAAAATGTGACTAAAACTAAAAGACATGACATTAAAAGACTAAGACTAAAATTAAAAATAGCTGCCAAAATTAACACAGTCTCTTACTCTGAATCCCGGTGTGTGATTGGAGTCTGATGTCCAACTAGAACGGAAGTGAACAGAGGGGTCAGTGTTTTTTTTCAGATCCTTTTCCTGGTTGAACCCAGACTCAAAAATCGGGAGAACTGTTATTTAATTTTTGACCTAAAATGGGGGAAAAATTGGAAAAACAAGCAGTTATCTCATTGTTTTCATCATTTTTAACAAATAGTCCTGGCTTATTCAATCATATTAATGTATTTTACTCCTAATATTAACAAGGTCCATGAAATCACTAGTACTTTATTCTCAAAACATTCTATAGAGCAAATAGACATATTATTATACTGTAAAACAAAGTGGATGTCTATATAGGTTTAAATTTAAATATGAGGGCTTTTATTTTGAAATGTTTACCTCTCCCAATGGGCCACATGATTTCCTTTCCTTCCTGAATGAGAAAAATCCCCCAACCCCTCTCTTTCTCCGCCTTTCAGAAAATGTATGCTGAAACAAGCCATTCTCAGATTTTCCTTTCATGATGTCATGTAGGGAGTTTGCACCGCCCCCAGGTTCGGTTGGCCCTCCACACTTGAAAGAAAGTTCCGCCTTCCTCTCCTGATCTTCCTCTCAGCTGCCAGCTGAGAGGATGAGGGCCGCATCCATTTTCTGAGAGCGGCGGGGTCAGGGGCGGAGTCAGACAGCTCCATAAGATTTAAGCTACAGACACAGAAGCGGCTTGTTCGGAGCAGGTCTGGAACGGGGGCGGGGTTTACACACAAAAATCCAATACTGGTGTGTTTTTTCAAAAACAAACTTCACAAGCATGTTTTGGGGACCTCTGAGACAAATATTACCTTAACTTAAAAGGGTAAAATATGTGACCTTTAAGCTAAAGCTGGGAAACAGAGCAACTGGTCTGCTTGAATGACGTTGGAATCACCCCTGGGCCCCATGTAAACTCTCCTATCAGAAAGGAGAATGTGTCCTGCTGCAAGGGCTACTGGGAAGATGAGTCTCTCAGAGTGTCTCCTATTGTTTCAAAGTTCCCTCCAAAACAGCTCCATGCAGGCTCCAACAGGGCCTGTTAGACCTGAATCTTTGTTTATGAAATCCACCACATGGCTGAGTCCCAACAATGCACTGTAACCAGAGGTGGACAGTAACTAATTACATTTACTCAAGTTATGATAGTTACTTTTTCTTTAGCACTTTTTAAATTCAGTAATTTTACTTGAGTAAGTTTTAACCAGAGTAACTTTACTTTTACCTTAGTACTAGTCTTGGAAAACCTGGCGAGTTTTTTTTTTAAGAAAAGAAGCTCTAATGTCTCTCTGTCCTCACTTTTTAGTTTCCAGTGTGGTCGAAAATGCGGCCGTAAAGGACGACTCAAAAGCAAAAGATCCTAAAGGTAATACCAGACATTTTCAATTATTTCACAAAGCTTTGGGTCAAATGCTTCTAAAAACTGAAAATTTCGACCTCTGACTTTAAGGGCCAGCACAGCAGTTGTTCATGGCAGGGTCAGAAGCCTCCAGCTTCTTCAAACGACGGAGTCGCCGATCACCACAATATTATGCTGAATACCAAGGTAAGCTCTTCAGTATCTGATAAACCTGTTTGTGACGAAAACAGTGGGCTTTAGTCAGGGGCATCCCTTGGATTTCAGGGCGGCATGAAAAGATAACACATTAGTCGACCCATGTTTTATTAGATATAGATTTGAGTCGTCTGCATAAAGGCAAACTCTCATAAGGAATATGAGGGAAGTGGTTGGTCTTTGGTATGAATATAGAGTTGTGGGGGTTGGATTTGTTTAGATATGGGGTGTTTATATGCCTCTTTGTTGCTTGTGTGATTGACCATGTGAAATAATTCTAGACAGTCTAAATTTTGTCATGTTCTGCCTTTCGTACGACATTTGTATGTGCATTAGGGCTAATGGTTTATCAGTTTGTAGCTGGACTCTGAAGACGCTCTGGTTTGAGGTTTTGACTACAAGCTGCAAACATTTAAGAGAGAAATAAAAAGAGAGTAATGGAAACACAAGCAGGTGTTGCTCTATACAGTGGCAGCTATTAAACTTCACACAGAGAAGCTGGAGGCTGCACAAGGAGTCACAGGGCAGTATGGAGCACGCTCTCCTGCTCAGTTTCTCAGTACAATAAGCCCATTCTTTCACTGCCAGCATCACTATAATCCACACGGGTACATTGAGAGGAACAAAAACAGCTATGAGGCGTATTTTAGAAGAATCTGCAAGTGTACAGAAAGTTTTTTTTATAGTCTTGAACAAAATAACTAAGACTGGTTTATATTTTTACAGATAAGCATGCAAAGGCTCATTTCACCTTTCCCGACCTCTGGAGCAAAACAGGTCCAAATTCTTGGAAAAATAATTCAAATCCCTAGAAACTTATCAGTTACAGAGTAAAGCTGCCAAGAACCTGAGGGAGGCCTTATGTTATGAGGAATAGCTCATTTTTGGTAGTAGTGGGATGCACATCACACAGGAATGCAAAATCCCAGGTTAAATAGTTGAATCTAGACTATATTTGTATTTGTAAAAAAAAAATCTAGTTGGTGATCAGGGTTATCCTGGGAAAGGCTTCTAGCTCTTAGGTAGACAATTTGATCTGAAAAGCACAAAATTTACTCAAGGATGAGGGAAAAAACTTGCTGCTTTGGAACTCCGATTAGATTTATGAAATATTTTCAACAGATGTTGAATGATTTCATAACTGAGTACGACTTCAGCTCTGTTTTTATAATGAAATGGTCGTCTTATTGTTTTCACACCTCCACAGCAGTGATAGCCACTGATGGAGGTATGCTTTAGATTAACCCTTTTGGAGATCATTAGTGACCTCAAATCTTGTGAGACGCATATTCTAAGAAAGCCTTGAGGCTTTTTTGTCAAACCTGAACTTGTACTTGAGGGTAAACTGATAAGTATATGGAGGTCAAACATCACTGCAACCCGTTCATATTGTGTGGTCTCAGAAACCTTGTACCCAGTGGTGTAGTAAAGGGTATATGCAGGTTATGCCCACTTCTGAATTCCCTCTTATGCCTATTATTCATTGTTATACTGCATTTTTTTCAAGGATGGGGACCCGTCTCACATTGCCTCCATTTGGCTAGAATATGTCATTGTTATTGTTGGTTGCTTGGGTGGGAATGTCAAGGGCAACCATTCAAAGGTAGAGTAGGGCAGGGTGCACCTGTGGTTCTCTGGCTGTAAAATCTGGCTGTGCTACCATATGTACACTTAGCACAAAAAGCAAGGACGTTTGTATTTGGTAGATTATGTCTTTGTTGTGTCAGTGCTTCTTGGCAATATTCTTAAAAAAGGCTGTTAATTATTTCTCTTTTAAACGGTGCCACATTTGTAAGGATCATGCCTTTGTTGGATGAGCAGCAGAGCTGAGTATGTGGGTTGTGCCCAAGAAAATATTGCCAAATCTTCTCTGCCAATTCCAAATAGTTTGTTTTGTTGTTGCTATCGACTCTTGTTTTGAGCTTCTGGTACCCCCAGATGCTGACAGTCAGGTGCGGTGAGCATGGGCCCTGCTACCTTTGTCAGCAGGTGTCTGCTCCAAGAATTGTCATGCCACGTTTGACTGACCAGGTTGAGGCCTGTGCGATAGGGCAACTTCAAGCTGGTGTTCTGCAAAACCAAGTTATGGTGATGGAGTAAGCCAAACTGAAGGCCAAGTTCCACCCAACAGGGGATGTCAGAGACAGGCCATGAAGTGAACACCCCAAGAAGACCATTTCTCCCCACTGTCTGCACTTAACTTTAGACTGTCTTCTACATATATGCTGTCAAGGTTTGCAGGATGATAAGGCCAACAGCTCGCAGCCAATCTCCGGTGGCCCACTATGACTGCCTTCACTGTCAGGCCTGTTTGTGATAGTGTCGGCAACACATGCATTAGAACCCGAACATGTGAAGGAATGTTATGTTCAGCGATGAGTCCATGTTCTGCCTACAGATGTTGGATCGTTGAATCAAAGTGTGAAGTGTGCAGAGACTGCTATACTGATTGCTGCACTGATAGAGAAACATCTTTTGGTGGAGGCTGTGTGATGGTGTGGGGCAGCATCTCCCTCACTAGTAAAACGAGGCTTGTCATCATTGGAGGAAATCTCAATGCAGAGAGATATCAAGATGAGATTCTGCAACCAGTGGCAATAGTCTGGAATGGACTCTATCCTCTGAGATGATACCACTCGCCTCCACAGAGCGGGGCTCATCAGAGACTACCTCCAGGATTGGGAGTGGAGAGGATGGATTGGCCTGCCAGCAGTCCTGACCTCAACCTCACAGAACACTTGTGGGATCAGCTTGGGCGTGCTGTTCGTGCCTGTGACCAACACTGGCTGACAACATTGGCTGGCTGACAACATTCCCTGACTTGCAACAAATGCTGGTTGAAGAATGGGATGCAGTCTCACAGCAGAGTGTGACCAGCATGAGGAGTTGCCAGGCTGTTGTGGCTGTGTATGGTTCTTCCACACGCTACTGAGGCTCCTGTTTGTTAGATGAATAAACTGTTAAATTGTCAATATGCCTTGTTTCTTCAAACGTCAATCATCCAATCCACCAAACAAGAGTCAATGGCAGAATCAGCTGTTTGGTATTGGCAGAAAAGATTTGGCAAATTTTTCATTGGTGCAACCCACATACTCAGCTCTGCTGCTCATCCCACAAATGCATGTTCCCTACAAATGTGGCACCATTTAAAAGGGAAAAACCAGGCTTTTCAGCAATATAAGATTTGTTGCCAAGAAGCATTGTTGCAACAAAGAAATAATCTACCAAACAGAAATTCTGTATTTTTTGTGCTTATTTTGAATGTTTATTTTTTTATTTATTTCAACAGATAATGGTGAGAATTTATGTCATCATTAGTAAATTATTGTTGCTTAAAAAGACAATATTTCTTAACCTTCATGGGACATCCCATGAGACTGGGCTGCAGAAAGCTTTCCCCCCTTTTTGAAAGGATTAGAGAAACTGAGTGAATCAAAAATAGCTGTGAGCAACATGAGAGCTTAGAGTGAAGGCAGATATTCATACAAAACACCTCAGGGTTAAATTACCAGCTTACTGAGAGTGAAACACGTTTACAGGTCTGCGTTGCCATGAAATGGTGTGATGTAGTCCTAACACTCTCTAATCCATACAAACTTGTTGTGGTTCAACAAAATTAGAGGCTTAAGGAAAAACACAGACAGTGCTGTAATGTGCAATGTAGACATGGACATTCCTGTACCTGCAGGGTGAGGAAACACCTACTCTACCCTGCAGGTACAGAGAGGGAGGTGTGGGTGTAATCACTAACTTACAGTGTATGGTATTTGTCAACTGTAACTCATGTTTAATCCTTGTTAACTATGAGGAACTTTATCAGTTATAGTGTATATGTGATATTAAACAACACCTTAAAACAACTAAATGGTGGATGGTTAATATTTCATATATATCATGTATTGTCTTTTAATTTTCTGTTTGTGTAAAGCACTTTATGTTACATTCTTTTGTATGAAAAGTGCTATACAAATAAAGATTGATTAATTGATTGATAATGATGGTGCTTGTCTAAAGCAGTGGTTCTCAACCTTGGGGTCGGGACCCCTATGGGGGTCATGAGACACTGAGAGGGGGGTCTCCAGTTGCCCTAAAAAAAAGATAGTTTTTAAATTATACTGTTTCAATTATATTGTTTTTCCCATTTCAACCCCATTTCACTTTGATAAGCCCATTATTGCTAGTTTAACCAATTTCTGCCAATATCTGTCTATTTTTCTTTCTCAGTTAACCTTTTTTTTGCCAGTTTATATTAATTTTGCAACCCATTTCACCAAATTTCCACACATTTTGCCAATTTAAAGCCATTTCAGTCACATTTTAACTCCTTTTTAATACAATTTATGCCCATTTTTGCCACTTTAACCCATGTTTTCATTTTTGCCATTTTTGTCACTTCTAACCCATTGATTTCTGCTACTTTTAAAATCCAACTTCACCACCTTTTCCAACATTTTTTTTTTGCCATTATTTACCCATTTTAGCAATTTTTAAAACCATTTTAACCCTTTTTTAACAAAAGAAATTTACATTTTTAAGAAGGCTATTCACAACACAAATGATTTAAAAAAAGGTATTTGTTTCTTTAAGAAGAGTGGTTATTTTTTCAGGTTAAATATGAAATATGGATATCACAGCTTAACTTTACAATAGACTATGCTTTTATTGACCTCCATGCCCCCCAGTTTGGCTGGGCCCCAGAAAGCTCTCCCATTTATCCCCCCCAATGGGTGGCCTTGTCTGCTAGAATGTTCATGGCTGTGTTCAACCACCCTCAGGTACAGTGGGGGTCCCCGGTCTCTGGCACCTTTATTTTGGGGGTCGCGGGCTGAAGAGGTTGAGAACCACTGGTCTAAAGGATGAGGGTCTGCATGGTCAGGATTCCCCCTATCCAATCCACCATACTGATTCTTCTTACTGTCAAAGCACTTTGTAAACTTCTGTTTTTAAAGGTGCTATACAAATAAGGCTTATTATTATTATTATATCAGACATACCGTTCTCACACTGTAGACATAACACTGGGTTGTTTTTGGAAGACGTAATGGCTGCACCTGCTTTATCTATCAGAAACATATGAGTATATTTATGCAGATTAAATTCTTGGCTTCTTTTTAACCTCTGGCTTCCTTTTTCTTTCCACAGCCGAGCAGAGAGTGAGGCTTGCAGCAAACGAGCGCAGAAGAGAGTACAACGAAGAACAAAGAGACGAGTATGAGAACTACGTCGAGGAGGAGCGTGATGGTAAGTCCTGAATGCAGCTGCTTTTAATTCAAGATTGGTCGCTTCACTTGAATAACCCTGCATTCTGACTGTAAATGCAAACATTTTAAACCACTTTGTTCTGAGACACTTCATTAAACATGTAGAGATTTTGTCGCAGTAAGCATAGACTCATTTAGCAACCTTGCATCATGTGATGGCTAACCTTAATTAATCCTTTAGTAAAGCCTCAGATATATAGAACCTCACAGAGGGCACACTAAAAAGAACTCGGTGTGGTAAGACAGAGCTCTAGTTTGGATCTTGAATGGACTTCATGGCACCCACGAGCCTTTGGACCACAGCACAGTGCCTGAGACTGCACACCAAATCAAAGTGTCCATTTGTGGTTCACACCAAGCCGACAATCTTTCCCGCGGTTGTCTGTCCCCTGTGATATAGTTGAAGTGTTGGTTTCTAAACTAAGAACTTCTAACTATAAAGACGTGACTGGGCTTTATTTAAAAAAGATAAGCCATGTTTTGGTGGTTTAGGTCAGCCTGTTAGTACTGGAGGAGAAAAGATCTCCAACAGGTCATGTATCACACTAGGTTTGATAGGAAAGTGCTCATTGTTTTGCAAAACCATATTTGCATATGGTTAATAACCTTAAGCTTGTGTTATGCTTGCCTACGTGCTGACTACTCTTTCACTCTGCGAGTCACACTTTAACAGTTACACCATGTTCACACACTGATGGCAGAGACTATCAGTGTTAGCTAGTCTCATTCGACACAAATTTACACACCACTGATGAACACAACATCTGAGGATTGATTCAGCTTCATATCAGTCAAGCATAAGACTGAGAGATGAATGACTCGACCACATTTTATTAACAAAAAAAAACTTTTTAATGTCAAAGTGAAAACAGATTCCTACAAAATAATGTTGGTTAAATAAAAATATATAACGTAAAATAAGAGGCTGCATAAATATTCACTCCTTTCAAGTTGGTATTTAGTAGATGCACCGTTGGCTGAAATCACAGCACTGAGTCCGTGTGGATAGGTCTCAATCAGACTTGGACATCTGGACACTGCAATTTTACTCCATTCTTCTTTGCTAAAGTGATCAAGCTCTGTCAGGTTGCAAGGATATCGGGCGTGAAAGGTCCTTTTCAAGTCCCGCCGCAAATTCTCTATTGTCTGGGCTTTGACTCGGCCACTCCAGAACATTCAGTCTTTAAACTATTTCTGTGTAGCTTTCGCTGTATGCTTCAGGTCATTGTCTGTAGTTCTTTTGCAGATTGCTGCATTCATTTAACCCTCTACCTTTACAAGCCTTCCAGGGTTGGCTGCTGAGAAGCATCCCCACAGCATGATGCTGCCACCATGCTTCACAGTGGTGAAGGGATGGTGTGTTTGTGGTGATGTGCAGTGTCATAATGTCTTGTCTGATGGCTAAAAAGCACCCCTTTGGCCTCATCAGACCCAAGAACTTCCTCCCACTTGACCATGGAGTCTCCCACATACCTTTTGGTGAACTCTAGTTAAGTTTTCTTCAACAGTGTCTTTCTCTTTGACACTCTCCCATTAAGCTTTCACTGGTGAAAATCCCAGGCAATAATTGTTGTATGCAGAGTGTCTCCCATCTCAGCTGCTGAAGCTTGTAACTCCTTCAGGGTAGTCATAGGTGTCTTGGTGGCCTCTCTCACTAGTCTCCTTCTTGCACGGTCACTCAGTTTGTGAGGACGGCCTGATCTAGGCTGATTTACTAATGTGCCATATTGCTTCCATTTTTTAATGATAGTTTTAACTGAACTCTTAAGGATGTTCAGTGCCTTGGAAATATTTTTGTGTCCATTCCCTGACTACTTTTCAGTAACCATTTCTCTGAGTTGCTTGGAGTGTTCTTTTGTCTTTGTGGTGTAATGGTAGTCAGGAATAGTGATCAACCACTGACTGTGCCTTCCATCACTTTGACATCAAAGAGTTTTTTTTAATTGTGTAAAAATAATTTTAAAAAAATTAGGCACTATATGCACTGATCCAGGCTAGTACAAGGAGGATACTTAACGATGGTTTTATTTTAACTTAAACTCACTTAGAGGGATACTTTTTTACCACAGTGGACATAATATATCAGTTTAGGTCATTTTAAATTTCTTTGTATTTTGGAGAACATTCCAAGACTCTCATTTGTGGTTTCCCAGTGGAAACCATTGCTATAGACCTTAATATAAAATACTGATAGTTTTTTTTTCATCCACAGAGCAAGGCGAGAGAACAAGGGAGACGAATGAGCAGTTCAGAGAGTTTCACTATGACGGCCTCTATCCTCGCTACCTCTGGTTCCACTGAGATGTCAACACTATGTTTTATGGATGGTGGGACCACAATGCATCTCCTTCTGTTGTCTCCACTTTGATTCTTGAGAGCTGTCTTCATACTGTTCCTTACGTTTCTCTACAAAGATAGTGTTTCTTCCTTTTTTACATTTTTTATGAAACCTAAATTGTGCAATAATGTCACCATGTCAAACTGTAAAATGTACTAAAAGTGCAGTTTTCGATGTTAAACCACACTTCTTTATATTAAATGGATATTATACGGTATGTTTTGCATGTTTGTTTTCATTCACTGTTTTTAGATGTAAATACAAACTAAACTATGTCCTTTATGTCAGCTTGAGGTTTAAGAAGTTATAAAATCAACGCTGTAGATTAACTGGACTGGTCTACACAGGGATTGCACCATTTTTTATAACTTTAAATCAAAATAAAGATGAGTTTCCTGACTCCCAGTCCACTGGTGTGTTTTTACTCATCCAAGCTGCATCTGGTATTTGCGGTATTTAAAGGAAAAGTAGGCGGCGTGGAATAAAAGAGAAGATGAGGTGAGCTGCAGAAGTCATCAGGCTGAAATGAATTCCACATTCCAGCTGGAAATATTCGACACAAACTGGGCAGAGAGGAGACGATGGAGGTGGAGGACGGGGGAGAAACAGTAGCAAGGATAAAGAGGACAATTTAACCCTCAAATGACAAAGAATGGGCATTTAGGAGTGCTAATAGCACAGTTTCCAATACAAATGCTATTTCCTCTCTATACAGTAATGCCACTTGAGACCTCTAAGAGCATGTGGACTGGCTCACAGAACTGACTGAGAGCCATCTGGCTTTAACACTCAGTATGGAAACACATGGAGAGTTTTTAAGAACTTTTGTGTCCTCATTCAGGAGAGGTTCACTCTGTATCAACCAAATATCCCTCTGCACAGCAAAAACTCTAATCTAAGCAAGTGTTAATGCATAATTTATAATCATTATATCTAATTACACTTATTTGAAACCAAATTTACCTGAAAAGTCTGGATAAATATCTCTCTCCTCAATGCAAATCACAGAGAAATGCCAAAGCGACTAAAAGCAATGTGGGAACTGATTGCCTAGAAATAAGCTGAATTATCTTAGTAAATCTAGTTTCAAGGCATTTATGTCACATTTTCTTGCCACATTAGCAGATATTTTTATTAGAGATGCCATAACTGACTTGTGCCCAATTATTGCTGGCCAGTTTTAATCAATAATACATGATCAGTGGTTTGTTTCTGATATGAATGAAGATTGAATGGAAGTAGAATTCAATCACCTGTTGTTAATACTCCAGGAGAAACTCTAAATGCAGTGTGGTGAAATGGCATCGGTCAGAGGTGTCTGAAATATGACCAAGAGGCCAAATGTGGCCATCTGTCAATTTTTTATTGGCCTGCAGGACATTGAGATCAATTTTGTAATATCATAGCCAATTCATTTTTATCTTTTACAAATTTATGAAAAATTAAAAAACGAAGTCACTTTGGCATAAGTATTTAGACTCTTCGCAACATTTGAAATTTAGCTCAGGTTCATCCCATTTCTCTGGATCTCTGCTGAGATGTTTCTACACCTTGATTGGAGTCCACCTGTGGTAGATTAAACTGAATGGACATGATTTAGAAAAGCACACACCTCTCAATAGAAGGTGTCATGGCTGATGATGAATATCAGAGCAAAATCCAAGCCATGAGCCAGGATTGTTGTGAGAGATCTGCCAAGAGTACTTTCTGAATGACCTGTATATCTTAAAATAAGACATTAAAGTTTTTTTTTTTTTAATAAAATATTAGACAAATAGGCTGGCTTAGATTTGATAATCTAACCTGTGATAATTAGTTTGCCAAGTGAAGCCAATTAAAGGAAAACTACTTGAGAAGGACGTACCACATTATTAAGCAGGCCACAGGTTTCAGCAATATGGGAAAGAAAAGGGATCTCTGCTGCTGAAAAGTGTCAAATAGTGTAATGTTAGAGACAAGGTATGAAAACAATAGATATTTCCCGAAAACTTAAGCATGATCATTGTACTGTGAAGAAATTTGCGGCTGATTTAGAACATGGATGGGTTCATGCAGATAAAGGCATAATGAGGAAGGTTTCTGCCAGACAAATTCATCAGATTAAGAGAGCAGATGCTAAAATACCATTACAAAGCAGCAAACAGGTATTTGAAGCTGCTGGTTCCTCTGGAGTCCCACCAACCTCAAGGTGTAGGATCCTCCAGAGGCTTGCAGTCGTGTATAAACCTACTATTCAGCCACCCCTAACCAATGCTCACAAGCAGAAATGGTTGCAGTGGGCCCAGAAATACATGAAGACTCATTTTCAAACCATCTTTATTTACTGATGAGTGCCTTGCAACCCTGGATGGTCCAGATGGATGGTTGGTGGATGGCAAGGAGGTGGCGAAGTCATTTTTTGGGCCGGAATCATGGGGAGAGAGCTCGTAGACCTCAGCAAACTCAACTCGACTGATCACTTTCTTCCACGGTACAAAAAGAAGAACCACGCCTTCTGTAGCAAAATTGTCTTCATGGATGACAATGCACCATCTCATGCTGCAAAGAATCCCTCTGTGAGAGAAACTCATGGTGTGGCCCCCATCCTCCCCTGACCTCAACCCTATTGAGAACCTTTGGAGCATCCTCAAGCTAAAGATCTATGAGGGTGGGAGGCAGTTCACATCAAAACAGCAGCTCTGGGAGGCTTTTCGGACATCTTGCAAAGAAATTCAAGCAGAAACTCTAAAAACTCACAAGTTCAATGGATACAAGAACTGTGACGGTGATATCAAAGAAGGGGTCCTCTGTTAACATGTAACTTGTAAGTTGTACTGACTGAGGAGAGAAAAACTTTCAATACGAAGTATTGCTAGGCAAGTTATTACTTTAATCAGCTTATTTCAAACATACTTCGATTTTTAAATCCACATAATCGGTATCTAAACATCAGACTTTAAAACCTAATTCATACAAATGTTAAAATGCAACTATGAGACTTAAATTACAGTAGAAGTACATATAGTCCATCACTTCATGCTGTTGAGAAACTTTCCGTGCTCCTCTCCTCGAGGCAGAAGCAGCTCTCCCCCTATCTTTGGACCAGCTTTCTCCTGCAATTTAAACAAAGATTAACATCAGTTACACTTTTTTTTCACCACAATAATATTTACTAATTTTAACATGTACGATTCAGAGAGATTTACCTTCAGCATCCCATCACGCTCCCATTTAAACAGGCCACAGTTACTGAAAAGACACAAAAGTATTACTTATAATGGTTCACAGGACAGAGATGAAGCATCTTTAGGGAGCAGAGGAAGCCTACCTGCAATGTTTGTGGGGCAGTCTGTCCAGAGCGATGGCTCTCTGTCCACAGGGACATTTGAAGAAACGTTTCATTGCCTCGTGCCAGTGCAGGTCGTGATTCTGCTCCACGCAGCGATCCGCTGGCTTGAAGTACGTATAATTACACTGGAAGAAAAGGATCATGGGAGAATCAGGTGACTTTGTCTGTGTCTCACTGAGGAACATCCGTCCTCTCATTATTATTTTAGATAGATCTGTTCAAAATGTACCTTTTTACAGGTAACAGCTCGACACTTCATCTCTCTGACTCCCCTCATCTTCTCCTCCATTTGCTCCTTCTTCACCAGAGCATTAAAGTAACGCTCCTGCAGCTGATACTCCGCCTGAGAGGAAGACACTCATGTATCATCATCTTTATAATATTTTACATGACAATAAAAAAGAAGGATTCTATTTTCTCAAAGTTTAAGAGTTAAAGATGGGTATCTACCGCTTGCAGTACGACCCCGTGGCGAGACTTAGCATTTAGGATCTTTTGAAACTCATCAGACTGCAAATACTGGAGTTGTTCTCGCCGTTTCTTCAGAGCTGGTTCCTCTTCTTCTTTACTGGATGAGTCATCTGCACAAAGAACAAAAGGACAGGATGTAACAGGCAAAGTTCAAGTCTTTTCAGGTACTTAAATGAATGCAGAAATCTACTAAACCTGTCCAGTTTGGTGCAATAAACCCTGGTCTTGCTTGTGTTTCTACAGTCAATACCCATTTAGTTTTACTCAAGAGAATTTCAGTTCTTTTTAAAGATCTGGATCATTTGGCTCAGCTCAGTAATAAGACCTGGTCCTTTGGTGCTCTTTATTTGGATTAATTTGGCTACCATTTTGGTCTCTATGGCTATTACACAACAAAAAAAAGAAAAAAATAACATTGCCTGCTCTCAAACAGGAGCTGGTTCCTTTAATTCACTTCAAGGAGCTGGCTCTTGAAACCGGCATTATTGTGGCTTGTAACTTGTTAGATGAATGGAGTTGTAATTTCAAACTAAACAACAGCCTAAAGCATGTTCAAAACAAAATGAGAGAGAAAAGCTGCTAAAATGAGTGATAAACATGGCATGTTTTGTGTTTTTCCATTATTTCTGCTGCTGCATTAGAAGTGAAGGTTCTCTAGACCAGTCTAAACCTGCAGTGAGTCTAGGTCCCCCTTCAGAGTCAGAGTCATAAGTACGCTTGGTACCTCACAGATGGATGTGAAAGAAGGACACTGAGTGGTCAGGTTCTGTTTGGTATGGCACTGTAAGCATTTTTTTTTGCATTTCCATTATCAAAAGTTGGAAAGGGTCCTAAAAAACAATCTGTACCGTCCCACTCTTTTTGCACCCTTCTGTCGGGGTGCCTAGCTTACCTATCCATCCCAAAAAGGTGGAGCTACCAACACAATAGAGCAGAGGTCATCCACTCACATTTAGACAAGGGCCAGATTTTCTGTTGACAGGCGCTTTGAGGGCCAGACTTTCAAATTAAATGAAATAAAATAACATTTTTGTCCAATAACCCTTCAGTATCAGTCTTTGTAATTTTCTTTTAAAATGTAAGTAATTTTTTAGCATCAAGTCAGCTCAGTCACCTTTAGGCAAACAAAATATTTTCGCTACATATTTCTAGGACTGCCATGTTGTCCATCACTAGGTTTGACGCTAATGTGCTGCATCCTGATTGGTGAAAAACAAATCAAGGGAACAGGCCTACTGTTTTGATTTCATGCAGGAAAATCACACTTTCCAAGAGTATGAAGTGAAAAGTGCAGATTTCATCAGGGCTGGACTGATAAGTACATGTTTATCATGAATCATATTTATGTATAACAGCTGCCAGGTGGATTTCTGTAAAAAAATGGATCAAACATGAAGTCATTCCAGAGAAAACTGTTGCAAACTTGGTTGTTTCTGGGTTGAATTGATAGCTGTAGAGATTTAAGACAAAACATACCCAAAAACCACAACATCTTTTTTTTTTTCCCTCACACTTGTTGAATTCAATCATCTTTCAGGGGCCAGTTGGGTAGTACTGACGTTGCTCTCAGCGTGCGACCCGACTGCTCAGCTGGGCTGCAAAACATGGCTGTCTGCTCTATGGAGAGTGGGTGAAAATGGGAGAAAACCAGACTAATATCTGCCTAAATTAGGGATATTTGGACTCAACCCACCTGATGGAAATGTAGTTTATGGATCAGTTATTTTGGTTCCTGTCCCAACTTTTCCAGTGGAAATGCAAATAATAGTGCACTGTACCAGACTAGACTGTTTGTTAAAAATGCAGCTAAAAATTTTGAGCAACAAAGGACACATAAGGAAACAAGGAAACATAAAATAAAGTTAAATAACAGGAATTAAAGAAGACAGAATTATGAACAGCATTTACAAACTGCTTGAGAACGCACCCTTTGGTGAGGTGAGATTCTTCTCCACTCGTGCGTTGATCTCGCCTTCGTTACTCCTCTTCCTCTTCACAGCGTTTGGATCCTCCTTCTCCAGCCCTGCCCCTTTGGCTCGGAGCTTCTTTAGGGCAGCCAGCTTGGCGGCTGACAGGCTGAGAGCGCTGGCGGACAGGGCCGACGGCGGGCTTTTGTCAAAAAAGACGATGTCTTCACCCTCCGAGAAGCCCCGGCCCAGGGTGGGGGTGTGTGGAGCAGCGGGGCTTTTGGTGGCTTCAGAGGCTGCTTTAGGAGACATTAGACTTCCTCTACCCGCTAAAGATGATCCAGGTCTGGGTCCCGCTGAGTTCTGGAGCACTCGCTGTTGGATTTCCTCTGCCCTGCGCCGGCGGATCTCCTGAAGCTCTCGCTGCTTCTGTTTCTGCTGCTTCAGCAGATCTGAGGCAGAGATGGACTGAACTGGAGCTCCAGACGCATCTTTGGGGACTAAGGATAGAAAAGGTTTATTTCTTTATTAATTGTAGAAGCTGTGTTTTTCCTATGGAAAAAAAACAAACAGAAATAGATAGCTACATACAATATGTACAAGTGAGACAAAGAAACCTCAGAGCTTTTTGGTTGAGAATTATGGGAGCAGCAAAGGGAACTGGTCTTTCATAAAACTTCCATTTGTTGAGTTTTTTTTTTTTAAATAGTCCTGCAAGTTTAATCAATGCCTCTGCACCAATAGCCAGAACCAGAGGTACAATGTTTTTGGGTTACATGTCCATCTGTTTGTTTTTTTGGATGTGATATCTTAAGAACATCTTGAGGGATAGTCCTCAAACTTTGAAAAAATGTCCACTCTGAATCAAGAATGAACTGATTAGATTTTAAAAACCTGAGGTCAATGTCACTGGGCCGAGTCTTCATTCATTTCTTATTATTCAGTGCATCATGTGTATTTCTACACAACTCTGTAATCCAAAGTTTATTGCAAAACATGCACCCAGACCATTAAAGAAATACAATTTCTGCTAATTACACCTCACAAAAACCACCTCAATCCTTCCTCTAGACCCACCACTGCACTTTGACAGCTCTGCAGTTATATGTCTGCTGTTTAACCTTTAGTTTGCAGACAATGGATTTTTTTTTAAATACAAGTATTCAGAAATCTTGGTATGTAATAAAACATTGTGTACCTAACTAAAGCTTTTCCTTTAATAAAAACACAAAAGAAATAAACCACAGAACTTCTAAAATAACAACTTTTTAAGTTAATGTTTCACCTAAAACTAAAAATGTAGATTTTCCTGGATTTTACAACTAGAAAAGCACCCAGGCTAACATTTTTATTTATCTATTTATTTCTAGTAAGCATTTCTCTGCCTTTATCATCCTCATCTTTTCTTATTAATTCTATAATAATATTGTAAAAAAAGCAAAAAATCCAAAGAGGGATCATGTTGGAAGTCATCTAACCAGTGTTGACTGTACTAATGTTTATTATATGTGGTTACCAATAAAAATGTATATATTTAAGCTCAGCCTTTAGAAAGTTGCATGTCTTGTACCTGATTGGCTGCCCTGTGTCAGGTGCTTCTTCAGCTGCAGAGCTCCAGGTGTTGGCATTGATAACAGGCTCTTAAACTCATTCGAACAACCTGAGACTTCACCTGACTGCACAGCTGAAACAATAATAAAACAAAACATTAAATTAGAGCAGTATGTTCACACAGAGCCACTTCATCACTATTCTTCCCAACTCTGAAGACTCTGAAGAGTTACATGTAAATCTAGTATTAAGAAGACAGAGCACTGTACAGTGATAAACCTTAATAAAACCTGCTTATCCATGCAAACCTTTAGCCTTTACTCCTGTGTAATAGAAAAGGATCATCAGTTCTTACCCAGCCTCTTGGCCTGGTTGATGTGCTGAGCAGAACCCTTAATAAAAAGCTTGTCCAGAGTCTTCTGGGCTGGTTTGTTTGGCTTGGATGCCGATCTGAAAAACACAGTCTTGTTACTAACAGCTTGTATTCGACCCACTCCCACACACTCGTTTTGGCTCTGCATGCTGCAATTAGCATGCCCAAATTGATTTTAAAAACACATGGTTGAAGTGCAAATATAATCCCTACCAGTAAGCGGAGTGGAGAAGGTTTTGACCTTCGTCAGCTATTGCCTTGCATGGCATATTTAGTAGGAGTGGAAGCAGGGCAATGCTAATCAGATACAAGAATAAAAGGCAGAATTTGAAGTAATCAAACTGATTTTTGTAACACTCACAGTGATGCAGCACATGCAGCCGAAGACACGCCGCCATAGTAGAAGCCGTCCTGACACAGCCGCTCCTTCAGGCTGCCTCCCTTCCCCTTCACCTTGTTGGGAGCTTTCCCAGAAAACGAGGACTGCAGGTCAGCCCTCTTGGCGCTCATCTTCTTATACTGAGCCTTGACGTGATACTGACAGTACTGGCACTCATACTGGAAAACAAAAAACCCATAGAGACCAAATTTGTCACAATTCCATATTTTTAAAATTCAATATAATGATTTGGCTGCCTAAAGTTGGATAGATTTTGGTTTATTCATGAAAAAGTGCAAACACCTTGTCTCAACTGCATGTACATGTCAGTGAAATATCATTGACATATTTTTGTAAGTTGGAAAGTGTCATCTCTGCTGTCTGTTTAAAGAAGACATAACAGCAACCTTTGCATCTTTATGGTACACTAAAAAGACTTGAGAAACATCAACCATTACATCAGAATGGACCACCACTTCTCTTTCCTTCTTTAGTGGTAGCTCTGGGTTTGAAACATGACAGTAGTTCTTAATGTTTTAATACTTTTAAACACCATAAATCACCACATAAAGAAGAAACTTCAGGTATTGGAAGGTCACAGAGACAACTCTGAGATATGATTAAGTACTGAGAATTGATGTAGAATAGAATAAACTGTATGTACTCAAAGAAAGGAAACAATTCAGATCATACACACACAGCAGAAGAAGATGATGAACCCACCATGTTGACAATCTGAGAGCAGGGGTCCCCGTTCTTCTTCACCGCCTTGCATGTCCCGTAGTCCTGAGCTTCACCCATCAGCAGCACCTTCTGAGGGTGATCCACGGTGAGGCTCACCTGCAAGGCAACACAAGCTTTTATTTTCTCTTTTATAGGGATCAGCAGTGATAAATATTGTCCATCAAAAACAAATATATATATAAAAAAACTACAGGCATTTACGTTTCATGCACTAACTTATGTTTTCAAAACTCTGACAAGTGAGTAAAGTTAAAGATCCTGTACAGTGAGAACAAATCTGTATTTCAGGCAAGACAAGTCACTGTGTTATGGACCCCCAGGGTAAGTTTCAGTCAAATAAAACATCTCTAGGTTTATGAAATTAAGCTCCAAAATCCTAAAAAATAAGGCAGTCAAATCCGCTCCAGGATGGTGTGGGCGTGTCTGTTCAATGAGCCGAAGCCACGCCCACTCAGGAGAAATACAATCCTCTCAAATTAAAAAACTGCTAGTATCTAAATAGAGAAAAGCACTCATGCCATTAACCTGCCCCTTGACCTTACAGTGACCTTACCATCAGAGTGCATCTGCTTGGCTCTGTGTCAGAGAAGAGACAAAGTCCTTTATCTGGTTTAAATCTCTGTAATGATGCTTTAAATGATCCATAGACCACTGTGGCTGATAGATTTGGCAAATTTACCTCACAATGAACAAAAAAACAGCATTTAACTGACTGTTAATTTTCAATAAAGGCAGTGTGATCAGCAACAGACTGTACTGAGTTGAACTGCTCTGTGATTTTATATTGTAGCGTTAAAGGGGCGGGGCCATTCCCCACTTAGGGCTGGTGACATCACCAGCCCACATATTTGCCCCGCCCAAATTAAACTAAGCCAGAAAAGAGGTGAAAAATTTTTAACAGTCTAAATCCAAAATTCAGTCATATGTAGATCTCAGTGTTTTTACATTTTTACAGCAACCATATTCCTACATATCTATTGTGAAAAGACACAAATTTTGGATTTCACTTTACAGGGTCTTTAAACCATATTTTTTATGTGATTCAGAGTTTTATAAGGTCTTCACTACATTAGTAAAAGTCTTGAATTGCATGAATAAAATTCAGTTCTTTTAATTTTGCATTAAAAAAATCAACAATGACCATGTGAAACAATTAACAAATCAATGTAAAGAAGAGTTTCATGATCTTAACTTTTAGATTATTACACCAGTGTGGTCTGAAACCATGAGGGGTCATCAACTCCATTTTCACAAGGGTCAGCTTTTTCTTCACTGATGCTGTCGGGGCCAGATATTAAAATAAACTGAAACAAAATTAACATTTTAATCTAATACAATTCTTGTAAAAATATTATTTCCTTCCAAAATTAATGGAACTTTAAGCCTTTAACAGTGAGATCAGTCCCTATCACTTTTACTGCAGCCAGCCACAAGGGGGCGATTGAGATATTTTAGCTACATATTTCTGTAGCCATCTTGATGTCATTGAGTTTGATGCTAATATGCTGTGTTGTGATTGGCCCCCCAAAAATGGCAAAAAACCTGCAATTTTAATCAAATTAACAGTGATAAGTATGTGTTTAATGTGCCAAATTACAGAAATACTAGTGTGCTTCTTGTCTGATAAGCCACTGGGTTGAAGGTTGTTTTGACTTCAAGAATAAAAGTTAAACGATAGCATGGCAAATCTGAAATTTTCTGAATTTATAATGGAAAACTGTGGAGGGCCTGATGTGGCCTTCAGGCCTCCAGTTGATTATCACTGAGTTACAGGTAGGAGACAGCTTCGAGGTGTGAAATACAGCATTTAATACTATTATTAGGAGTGCATGTACAAAATGACTCACATCCTGTCATCTCTGATTAATATATAGTTCCAGTTTAGCTGCTTTCTTTGTGTAAGTAGCTTTGTTACTTCCCCCTTATACATGCTAGAACAGCTTAGCATGTGTAGGAGGAATGGGCCTTATAAATCTGATTTTTTTTTTACAACAAACCTGAATATTAAATTTAATCGATTTTCTTCTCTGCTTAAAAAAAACAACTCATTTCATAGTTGTTATTAAACAAAAACACATACAATATCTCCTCTGGGGCTAAAGAGTAAGATGTTAAATTGTCTTTAAAAGTGCACTATCCTTTTTTGGAGGGGGGGGTCTTATTATCTGAAAGTTTTTAGCTGCTAAAAAAACAGACTGAACTTAATGATGTAATCTCTATGATCGAGAAGAAAATATGTAGATTCATTACTTGTAAAATCAAACATTTATCTCTATGTGTACAAAAATTTAAAACATTTGAATACTTTTACAAATTTCAGTTTCTAAGTTAAACTTCAAAGTCAGGAAAAAAATAGCTGCAGGCTGAAATTCTTCATTAATACTCTACGGAAAACAAACAAAAGGAAGCCGCAAATGAAAAGCTGCACAAAAAGTTAAGATACCACTTTATCAACTTTGCACTGAATAAAGTTTTTTATTGACATAAAAAAGCTGTGAAAAGCTAATTTCAAGCTGACGGTCATTTTTTACAGGTTTGCAGCTGTTCAGTATGAATAAATTTATCAGTGTCAAATGTTCCACTGAGACCCTGCGCCCAAACTGTTGCTTTAGTCTCCTGGGATTAAAGCTTCTGAGCTTGAACTGCCCTCAGCGGGTGGTAGGAGTGTGTGTGAGTGTGTTGTGGCAGTTAAGCACGGCATTGGCTTTCCACGCCACATGCCTCTCTTATTATCTTAGTTTGTCGTGCCATGCAGACACCAGCAACCTCAGCGGCTATTTTCACCACCAGGCTGTTTCTGACTTTAATTGACAAAAACCTTCAGATCCAAACCAGCCAGTCAAACAAGCACTACATGAAAAATAGAACAGAGGCTTTACCAGGACAGGGAGGGAGTTCACCAGTGTGGCCACTAGTATGTGAATTCATTCATTTTAACACAGAGTCAGATTTTCTACATCAGCTCAGTCCCCTGGCTGATATATGAATTACAGCGTCTGCTAGCTCACCCCGTCATATCCATCCTTCTGCTTCATAGGGTTTGGGTTGAGGAGGCCGATGACCGTGCCCGGCTCTGTCTTCCAGAGCTCTTTGTGGACTTCACCAAACAGGAGCAGAGACACAAACACCTCCAGGTTATGGAGGTCGTTCAGTTTCCAGATGCTGAAGGTTTTGCCCTGCAGAGAAGAAGAACTCGATGAATACTGAGACAGCGTACGCTTTTAAACAGAGAAGAGGGATTGAGTGATGCAAAGGGTCAAAAATGTCAGTAAAAGGTATCTGTGGTCAGGTGCTCTTCAGGATGGGTGGGCAAACTTTAAACTGTACAGTGAGGCTGCATGGGTACCTAATCCTGGCACGTGATCAATACTCATAATGCGCTTAATGCTCTGCACATTACTGATTACTCCTGTGGTAGGATGTTCTTTATTAGTCTATAGTGATGTTTTATGTGGTGACTACTTTCACTACTTTTTACATGTGTATTTTTATTGGTCTAAATCATTTTGTGGTACTAAAATGTGTTTCTGCATTTTGATGTTTGCTGTTGTGATTGATGCTTTATTCTGAGTTGCTGTGACCTCTTATAGAGTGATGCGACACCTTACTACTATTTCAACACCTGTTCTTTATCTGTCAATTATGTCCTTATGAAGACTCCTGGTGAGTCGAAACCCCCAGACATCCCCGTTTAATAAAGGATTTTTATCACATCAGAGTGCCTCGGATTTTCAGTTTTGACAGCCATTTTTCCTATGGGCTACATATGCCAATGTATATTTTAATTTGGATGATTTTGAATCCTGAAATCAGTGAAACCTAATGGGTTTATCCTGGAGTCAGAGGACACTGTTCTAGAGTTTGATGCAAATCCTTCAAAGCAGTCTAGAGATGTCAAGTTCACAAGAATGGCCTGAATGGACTGATCGCAACCCGAATAAATAACACCTACAGCCCTGGCTATCTTTACCATTAATCCTTGTCCTTATATTTATGTGTATACGTATCTTGTATAAATGTATATGTATTTTTGTCTAGTACTCAGACTGTGAAACTCCTACGCTCAAATTAATGCCACTTTTCTCTTCCAAAACATCAAATTTATGAAAATGATTCTGTTTATTTTCTTCAATAGTCTTGACATCGTTGTCATCAAATCATTTTATCCATAACCTTTAGTTATAGACATTAGTTTATAGCAATATAGAGTTTATAAATGGGTTGAACTGTGGCTAAATTATTTATGTTTTAACTTGTGACTCCTCGTCAAAGATCCAGTACCAAAACCTTGTGTCTTTACAACCTGGCATGCCAGATAGACTGATTCACATTTCCTTTCAGAACCTTTCAAAAATACTTCAATCATGATTGAATATAAGTTCAGTCTTTCACGTCGGTACAAGGCCAATGAGGGCAACAAAAAAACATATTAAATGGTAGGCATGGGGCCAGCTGGTAAATCAAACTCCTGCTGAAAACAGTTTGAAGAAGAGGCAAAACATCTTTTCCACTAAGAAAAGCTTTCAGCTTTCTTTTTCAAGCTACTGCCTCTTTCTACTTAAACTATGCTGATTGGTCTGATCATTCTCTAACCACTAACAAACACATCAGGTTGAAGCTTTGCAAGATGGGCCCGTCTGATGACATGAAATCTGCCCAATACATCAGCTTCGCAATGTTAGTGTATGCAGAGAACATCTTCTGACTTCTACATTCAGGAATTGGTCTGAAGTCATGTGTTTTTTTTCTTATTACAGTTTGCAAATTTATTGCTATCATGCGTGGCTTTGATGTTGCATGGAGTTTAACAAAATGCAGACAAAAAAAGCAGAAGTACAACTTGTCAGAAGAAAAGTTTTGTTCAATAAGATTTAACCTTCCTGTTGAGTTGTTTACTCCCTGTCATAGTTAGAAAAAATTTTAATGAACTACCAAGGACAGAACAAAGACCTACACTGCTGTTGCTTTGTGGTGTGGCCTTGTTGACCAGCACTGCAAAAGTCACCCAGTCGCTGTCCTCCAACTTCTCCCGAATTAAACGCTCGGGAACCTGTGAAAGGCGGATGAGACGACGGTCAGCCATCTTGCGGTCCATCTCACTGGACGAAACACGTGGTTTTCTGAAACCAAAAGAGCATGGACTCAGAAACACAGAAAAACATTTTAGAGTCCCAGTTCTTCTACCACTTTAGAGTAATTACTTGAGCCGCAGTCCTGAGTATTTCTCCACAGCCACATCTTTAGGAAGAGGAGGAAGAGAGGAAGGTTTAGGCTGCCCTGCTGAGGAGGCTGGAGATGGTCTGTTGGTCTGGGAGGCTGGAGGTGAGCGTAGAGGATTTGTCCCCTTGCTGGTGCTCTCTGCAGGCTGAAATGAGCTGCCTATCTTTATCTCCACCAGAGGCCCTCTGTCTTCTGATGAGGAAATGAAGACGCAAATACAGTCAAACCTTAACAAAGCTTGAGCAGCAGTTCTGCTCTTGTTGTTGGACTGTGTAAGTATGAATGATACCTGGTGAGGTGCTCAGTTTGGGAGTGTGAGCCACCCTCGGTTTGCGCTTGAAGGAGTCAGCATTGTTCAGCTGATCAAGAAAGTCAGACGACTCCTGAAGCTTCACATTTTCTCCCCTGACTGGAGTGGACGAAGATGCTGCTGTTAAAATATGACAAGAAAACAAAGATCAGCCAAACTGCCACATTTATAAGCAATAGTCTGTGCCTTTATCAATCTCCTGTATGTAAAATGGAAATGGTGAGTGTCCTAAGAAGGTGCATCTCAAAAAATGTTCATTTTTTCCTATGATTTATTCAGGGAAGCCCAAGCATCTCAGAATTTTTGTCTTGATTTTCCAGTTCTGTTGGCTTCTGCAGATAAGGACATCCAGCAGGCATTGGGGTGCTTAGCATCTGAGTGAGAAGCGACTGGGATGAGGGTCAGCACCTCCAAGTCCAAGGCCATGGCTCTCTTTGTAAAGTAGTTTTGGTGGTCCATGTGAGACAGTGGCCTCTAGTGGAATACATTTTTAACAACCACCCCAACATAACAGACGTGCACGGGAATGTGGACAGTGACAGCTGTATCATTTAGAATGCACAGATCTAAAGGGAGCATAAATTAGCTTTTAGGCCCTTGGAAGCTTTGTAGTCTGAAAGAAAAGGAGCAGAGGCATTGTCGCATTGCATACCTCTAACTTGCTTTGGACACTCTGGTCAGTGCTCTCTAAAACAACAGTAAACATGTTGGTTGTGTTGGCAGCTTTCTCCTAACCACATGAAAAGCACTTTCTTTTTTGATCTTTGTTTAAAGGAATTCAAAATTGTGTGGTTTTAGAAAAAGACAGTTGACAAAAACCAAAAATATTTAGCCAAAATCTGTTTTCCCACACTCAACCGTACCTGCACATTGCTAAAAATCAAATTTTGTGCTTTTCCATGATGTGGAGACCAAATGTACCTGCTTGTGTCTTTATCTTTTGTGTTGTAGTTGTTGCTTTGGCCTGAGCCAGCTTGGAAGTCACTGGTTTGGGAGTCCCCTTAGTCATAACTGGACTAGAAGGTGAAGCCTTCTGACTTGCTTCCAGCTGCTGCTGCAACCGCTGCATCTGCTCCTGCATGCGCCTCAGCTCATCTAAAAACAGAAGAAGTCCCCAGTAAACACATATTTATCAAGCAAGACTAAAATGACGTCATTTAGACTGCAGCATCACAAACCTTGTAAGTCCTCTCTGGACCTCTCCATCTCACTGTTTTCATTATCCCTCCCTTTTCCTGTATTGTCATCATTTTCAATATCGTCCACATCTCCAAAGAGTTCAGACACTGAGTTTTCTGTCTTTACATCTTGCTTCTCTTCCTCTTCGCTCTCTTTGTACTCTTCTTCTTCATTGTCATCATCAAACAGGTTGTCCAAGTCGTCTTCCTGCCTCTGACCATCCTGCTCTTCTCCAACACCTTCGCTCTCAGCCAGCAGTGCTGTCAAAACGTCCAGATCATCCTCGCCTAGAGAGAGATGTACGCAGACTTACTTCTCAAACTACTTCTTAAACATGCACAGAATCCATTTTCAAATGCTTGAACTTACTGTCCATTTCCAAGATGTTAGCTAGGATGATATCAGATCACTTGGAGACCTGCAAGATTTCAAAAAGCTTACATTACTTGTGGAAAGAAGGAGAGAATAATTTTTCATTGCTTAACTAAGATATTTAGCACTGCATATCAATTACCTGCTTTTTGTCTAGAAGACCCCAAAAGTTGTTTATTACACATTCCTTGTCCAAGACAGTCTTTGCTGGTAAAATTTCTTACTTCAGGATAAGCATCCTGATCAAATGCCTGTCCTCCCCATGCTGCTGCTACAACCGACAGACTGTCTAGTTTGCCTTTAACAAAATTCTGCATCTGTTATTCTGTTTACTGGTGACATTTCAAAAGTTCAATATTTCATGTCAAACCCAACAATAACTTTTATATCGGAAATTCTTGTTTATATCTTAATGAATCTTCAGTGTTGCATTGATAATACTTGTAATTTACTGCACATTAAAGCATGCAGGAACCTCTATTGGCGAATGGGAATCCAAACAGATAAAAACGCAGATGAAGCTTGGCTGTAGCCTTACTGTAAAAATACAATTACAATATGGGAAACTGATGTGTTGAAAAAATAAAATCCACTCCTTTAGGGTGGCATACAGGGTGGATGTGGCAAGTAAGCACAGTCTAGGACAGTGTTACTCAACCCTGTTCAACCAAAGAGCCAAATTGTTAAAAAAAAAACAAAAAACAAAAAAATTTGCAAGAGCCACAATCTAAGTGATGAAAAGTGGCAAAAATGGGTTTCAGTGGGTACAAAAAAGGTTCAGGCAAAAAAATTGGGAAAAATAATAATAAAAAAAATAATGAAGTAGGAGCAAAATTGGTAAAGGGGTGGAGAAAATGAGAAAGAGTAGCAAAATGGTGGCAAAAATGACCATGATGTTACTGTGCTTGACTGGCCAGCAAACTGGCCTGACCTGAACCCCACAGAGAATCTATGGAGTATTGTCAAGAGGAAGACGAGAGACACCAGACCCAACAATGCAGATGACCCGAAGCAACCTGGGCTTCCATTACACCTGAGCAGTGCCACAGGCTGATCGCCTCCATGCCACACCGCACTAATGCAGTAATTCATGCAAAAGGAGGCCCAACCGAGTATTGAGTGCATAGAAATGTACATACTTTTCAGAAGCCTGACATTTCTGTTTCAAATATTCTTTTTTATTGATCTTATGTAATATTCTAATTTTCTGGGACTCTGAATTTTGGGATTTCATTATCTGTAAGCCATAATCATCGACATTTTAAGAAATAAAGGCTTGAAATATTTCACTCTATGTGTAATGGGTCAATGTAATATATGGGTTTCACTTTCTGAAATGAGTGACAAAAAATATTGAACTTTTTCATGATATTCTGTTTTGTTTTTTTTTAAATGTGCCTGTAAATCTATTCCGTACTGACGGATAAACCTTTGACAATACGTCTGTTTGTTGAGTGCAGGCAAAACACATCGAAATATGTTAAAAATACAAAGAAAACTATTTCTATTTGAAAAATAAATGAAGTGTCATTAGAGTTAAGCCTCTTGTTTGGTTGACAATTAAGTAGCTACATTTTAAAAAACGACAGGTCACTATTTAACAACATGGACGGTAACTTCGGACATTACTGTCAGCTGCAGTGAATGTGACCTACTTTCAGTCTAATTGGATTTAATTAAGAATTAACCGGGTTGTTTAAATGAAGTTTTTATTTATGCATTAAACCTTATTACTCATAATGAATGAGACTGTACTTACCTCAGGTCTCAGCTTTTTGTCCTTTGTCAGCTTATATGCAACTATTTCCGATTTTGTACCCACGTCTAACTCGTCATCATAAAGGAACCTTTACTTAAATCAGACATACATACAGCTGTGTATACGAAAAATGTGTTAAACATAAAAACGATAGTTAACCCTTTCTTTTAACCTTTCTGATAAAGTGCCGAAGCGAGGGAGGAAATCCAATCTGGCGCTAAACGAAGGACCCCGCCGTGTTGTCAAAATTCCTGTAGGTGGCCAATAAGCTGCCTGAATGAAAACGATAGCTTTGCGACTACAATGTAATAGTTGGAATTATAAAAGTAAAGGATCTGATTGAAATAGAATTATAACCGTAATCTATGTAATTCTGGTGATTTTTACCCTTTATTAATATTTAAGCAGTGCTCAAGGGTAACACAGAAGCCTCAAAGGCGTGTTGACAACAGAAACTGTGGATAGCTTCCTGATGGGGATTCAGGATCTTTTTAGTGATATGGGTCATTTGGCTCAGCTCACCAAAAAGAGACGACTCTTTCAGATCTCAAACGGCTCTTCATTTGGTGACCAGTTTGACTTAATTTGACCTGCTGAATTTAGCAATGTCATGACATATGATTGGTGTTTGTGTTTTATTTGACTCCATCTTTACTTATTTTTTGATCAAAGAAAAAAATCATGTTATTGTTTTTGAAAACAAGAAGTCTCTTGTAAATGCATGGGGGGTCAGATGGAATCTGCTGACTGACTTCGCTGTATGATGCTCTTGGGATAAAACAATGCTGCATCATTTGTCCCTAAAGCTTGATTGGCCTGACAGTGATGTGCTGTTTGTGAACGAGCCAGTACAAAGAGCTGAATCTTTAAAAACAATGAGATCTAAATCATGCTTGAGTGCCATTGTATATTCTTCTGCTTCTTCTTTCTCTTATTATTATCATTATATTTTGAGTGTCTATGTGTTATTTGATTGATTCAAAGGCTAATCTTTTCCCCACACTGCCCTTGCATTGGCACACGTTTTAATTTTGGTATTTCATACAGCCAGCGAGCAGATTCCATCTGACCCACTATGTATTTTCAGGAGGCAGTTCATTTTGAAAAATAATTACATGATATTTTCATTTATCAAAACAAAACAAACACATATATCAAGCATCATTTAGTTGAGCCAAACAAGCCGAATCACCAAAAAAGAGCCTAAGTTCCCATCATTAGTGCACGTGGTAGTGCAGTGTGGAGAAAAGATCATCCCTACTAATCAATCAGATAACACTCAGATACACAAAAATATGAAAAACAACAATAAGAAGAATATAAAATGGCTCTCAAACAGATCCAGATCTGTCTCTTTGCTTTAGCTCATTCATGAACATCATCGCTACCTGATAGTTTCCCTGCTAAAAGGCACTTAGACCATCCTGCACAGTGAATGTGCTCAAAAGATTTTTCTTGCTTGAACTGAAACAATTTTTTCAATCGTGCCTACCTCAACCACAATGACAATGCATTTTTTGTGCACTAATTTTGTTTCAAAGCCTCAGAAATAATTTGCATAAGTATTTGTCCTCTTCCTGATTTCTTATTTGAGCATATTTGTCACATTGAAATGTTTCAGATCATCAAACAGATTTTAATATTAGACAAAGCCCTGAGTGAACTCAAAATGCATTTTTTAAAATACTTGTAGGTCTGCGGTGTGTTTTCTCCTGTCCTCTGATATACAGGGATATATATTGGAGCGCAAGATAAAAGGAAGTATCTCCCTCTTCCTCCTCTTTTTTTTCAAAATTTTATTGAATATTAAGTCAGGACAATCAGTAAATCAGGATTTCGAATCACAAAAAATGGTGTAAATAGCAAATAAGTATATAAAATGATAGGACATTAATATATTACAAGAGATAACATAAATAAAAACATTACAAGAAATTAATATTATAGGTGTCACATAAGTCAATTAGAAATCACAGGGAATAACTCCTTGTAAAATAATAAATTGTGCTCACATTTTTTGTTTGTCTTAAAGTTTAAAGTATTCATATAAGAGTCAAATTCTATCATGAAAACATTAAAGTTTGGGAAGGACTTTGAGAACTTTGCTTTATGTATGAGGAATTTGCCAATTAATATAATAAGGTTCATCATGAAACATAAAGATTTATTTTTAGTTTCAAATTTTGTAATTATGTCTTTTGGTCTTATTACAGTAGGACTCTTGGTTTTGAAGTTCTCTAAATCATTCCAAAACAACAACGTAGACGGGCAGTGGTAAAAAAGGTGTATGATTTTCTCAGGCTCATTACTGCAAAATGTGCATTTATCATCTATGTCTGCAAACTTGGAAACTAGTACATTACAAGGATAAATGTTATGCAAAATTTTGAAATGTACTTCTCGAATTTTATTTGACACAAAATCGGAAGGGGCATAACCAAGCTTTCTCAGGTTTTTATGTCAATTAAAAGGAGATCAACTACATTTTTGTCAGAGATAAATGAATTTTCTGTCTTGTGTTTTAAAAAAAGTGGTGCTGCACATTTTTACTGCTCAGTGGTTCATTCAGGCACACGCACGTGCTGCAGTGTGTAATAACCATGGCAACAGAACCGAGGTTATTAAAACTGAAGTCCCACTGGAATTCCCTTCTGAACCTTTGACCCTTTGATCTCAGAATTGACCCCAGACTAGTGGATATTAAGGAACTGGACTGAACTTCAACTGGAAAGCAGAAGAAGAAGAAAACAACCCTTGAAGAGAAAACGACAGAAGAAGAAGACCGAAGAAGAGAAATGCCTGCTGCTGGACGTCCTGAAAAGGACACGCCGCTGACCAGCATCAGTGAGTGGATCCCAGATGTTGCAAGTAAGTTCATCACATGCCAACTACAATAATGTGTAATAAAATCAATATTTCTTTAACATTAAGCAGTGTTTGAGTGAAAATATTCATCAAATGTTTCATTTAATGAGCCTCTAGCTGAAAGTTAGCTAGTAGAATTATCTGTCTGTGAGGGAAATGAACTGCAGTGCTGACAGCCACAACAATCTGTGAGGTATTTATTTTCTTCTGACTAATTTTAGTTAAGTTGCCCCACCCCTGCAGATAAAATACAAAACACTCATGTTAATGAACTATCAATACTTTCATTGATTTAAAATATATTCTGGTGTAAATACTGGCACACATAATTTGATCACAGTGGAGAAATATGCATTTTGAATGTCAAACAGTCCTGAACTATTTTTACTGTAGTTTTAATCTCCTTGATGATGTTTTAAATCAAAGATCTGTTTGTAGCTGCTTTTAGTCTTAGTGATGGAGAAAAGGTAGTTGACAAAGATTTGTAGTCATAGTTGCAGGCGACAGAATTAACAGTGTATTGGTGAATCTTTTCTGCTTCTGGGGCAGACGAGAGAAACAGATATATTCATTCATTAGTATATTATGACCTGAAATCTCACCTGGATAAAACCACACCCAGTGTGAAGCCTTAAGGTTTTTTCTGTTTTTTACAGCATTGATCTGTACACACAGAGCTAATGATTAGCTATTTGAGCGACTGATTTTAAATGTAGTTAGTAATGACACTGTGTGTTGATGCTTTCCTCCTGAATACCTGTAATGGATCTGCTTCAATGTTATTAGTAGAAGTGTTAGAATTTTCCAGAAGGTTGCATGGTTGTAACTGGTGGCCAGACCCAAAAGTAGGGCTGCAGAGTCCTTTTAGGGGTTCATGAATGTGGGTCCTGGAGCTCAACCTCTTGAGGACCACTGGCTTAAAGTTATTAAATCAACCTGTAAATGCTCCTCTTTTAAGATACTGATGAGCAAAATGTGACTTTTTTTTGTGATTTCCTCCACAGATGGAAACTTTCAGCCTGAGGATGGTGAGCATCTTCTGAAGTCCCTGCCCCTGTTGCTCACCAGGAGGAAGAAGAGCCGAGCTTGGTTGCTCAGAGGGAGCCTGGTCCCTTTCATCAAGCTCTCCCACCTGCTCTCCCTCATGCTAATCCACCTGTTATACCTGGCATTTCTCGACTCCACACAGAGCTCCATGAGGCCATCGATCTTCTGTGTTCCTTAGAGTGGATCGTGTGGCCTGATGACCCTCGTGCTGAACCTCGCAGCACCGACCTCAGACTGCACGCTCGACCAGCTGCGGTGCCATCACTGGCACTTCTGGCACTGCGGAGATGAAGACTATTGAAGTGGACCAGACTCGTGCAGAGGTCGAAGCAGTCATCGATCTGCTGCGTATGCTAGAGCAGGTCATGTGGTCTGAGGATGAGCCTGGAGGCACCGACTCTGGGCTTCACACCAGGGTTTACGACTGAATCAGCCATCTCCTCTGCCACCACTGGCACCTGTGGCCTGAAGGAGACGAGGACTCCGACAGAGATGATGATGAAGAGGACCAGATGGCTCCCTCATTTCCTGGCTCCAGCAGCTCCAGAAAACGGCCCCAAGAAGACAGCTATGAGGAGGAAGAGATGGTGGAGGAGGCTGCTCCAAAGAGGCAGAAGCTGTCTGATGAGGGGTAGTTGGAGTGATCCTCCTGGAATCACCAGGGATCATCCTTATCTTGCAGGGTAGGGAATTCTTCTTGTAGCCCGTGTGTCTGGCAGGGCTGCTGACACTCCAGGTCACGATTTACATCTGGATGATTGTATTCTTTAAATGTGCAGGGAGAGAGACCCTTTTTAAACCCTGAGGCCCTGCCTTTGCGCCTGGCAGGGCTTTAATACACCAGGTAGTGTCTGGCACCTGCACCTTCAAGTCAGCATGGAGGATGAATCGACTTTTCTTTAATCCTGGGGGCTGGTCTTTGCGTCTGGCTGGACTGATGATGCCTCAGGTAGCTCTTGCGTCTGGCAGGGCTGTCGTCTCCTTCATGACTGTGGACAGAACCTTCAGTGTGGACCTGGAAGAAAAGCTTATTAGACAATGTAACTTTCTCCCCTTTAGCTTTCTTTCTTCACTTCCCTCTTCCTCCTTACCTTTATTAAAACAGGTAGGTGTAACCTTTTTAACTTATTCACTAATATATAATAATTTAGCACAAATTTAAAGACAGCCTCACTAACTTTTTCATCCGAGCAGACCAAAAAAGGTAAGAATCATTTTCATTTTATTCATTATTATTGCAAAATTTATCCAATATCCTAAAGACTGCATTACTAACCTTTTTTTTTTTACCTTTACAGGACAAAAAAATTAAGACAGAGCTTCTGAATATTATTCATCTTTTAAACAACATTTTCTCAATAATTTAAAGACTGTAACTAATCATTCTTGTCTTACTTTTTCTTCCTCCCGCCCCATCATTGGAGCTTCTCCTCTTCATTTTAAGGTAAACATACAGTCCTGACCTAGAAATGAATGTAATAGGATATAGGGTACTATCTGTTTTTAATCTGAGCAGCCAAAAAGGGTAGTAATGAGCTTTGTCTTATATATTCATTTAATAGTATTTATTAAAAAATGTAAAGACAACATTACTGACCATTTTTTGTGGTTTTGTGGTTCCTTGCTTATTGTGGGACATCAGTCTTCATCTCTGGTCCCATCCCCACTGTCAGTCGTGGGATGGGCCGCTTCAGCAGACTCCCTAGACTCCTGGCTGCAGTCTGCATGCAAGGTGCACGCCATTCCCTATGTCCCAAATTTCAATTTGTTTTGGGAAAGATGTTCCATATTCAGGAGAGACGGTCTCCATCCTAACAATCTTGGTGTTAAAATGTTAACCGCTAACATACAGCACACTGTTCAGACTTCCACAGGTGACTGAATGTTTACCTGCCACTCCCACACACTGGAATCACGTCCCTCTGCTTCTACTATGTCATCCCAGACCATGGTTCCTCATGATAGCCCCCTCTCTCAGCCATTTCTGGCACCTCCGCCTGCCCAGGTTCATCATTGCACTCAGATTATAATCACTAGTGGTATCTCGCATATGTGCTGTGTGCGGCGTTTAGCTGAGGGCAGGCCAGTCCTCTGACACCTGCGCCCTCTTACTAGGGCATCTGCAGGTCAGAGCAGTCTGTGCCCATCAGGATGACTTCGATGAATGCTTGTTCTGTTGTAAACAAGTCTGTCATCCTTAAGTTATTTCACTGGCAAAGGCTTGGGTTTTATGTTTCTGACCGAAACATGGCAGAAATCTAATGGTTGTACACTCCTGATTGAACTGTGTCCACCTGATAGCAATTTTATCTGCTCTCCTAGGTTCTCCGGTCGAGCAGGAGGACTCAGAAACTCCTTTCATTGTTGTAAAGTGAACTCAGGGGTTTACACCTCTTTTGAGCTCCAGGTCACTAAGGTGAGACATCTAAATCCTTTTTATTGCCTGAGACCCAGCACTGTTGAGAAACTGTTATTTTTAAATCAAAATGAATAAAATATTGTGCCTAGTAGCACAAGCACAGTCACATCACAACACTCTCCCCAAGTTGTTACCACTACCACTTTCCTTTTTGACTCTGCCGTTGTATCATAAAGACAGACACAATATTAATACATTTATAGTTTATGTGCTAGCATCACAAACATCATTCATTAATTTAAGCACTTCAAATCTTCACACACCAAAGCCATGGCGTCATCATAATTATTGTTTTACATCTATTCTCCACTTGATGGCGCAGTGGAGCAAATGAAGCACCATGAAGCTTCAGTCCATGAGTGAACCAGCCGGATGTGAAGCTTCAATGCTTCATGAAGCTTCATTTCACCATCACTAGTACTAATGTGGCAAAAAGACTGATCTCCTTATTGTGGAGTCTGTTTCCAGGTCAACACGTGAAGGAAATGAAGTCTTTGCTGTTTTTCAGCTTGAAAAGTGTCATTGATGTGAATCAGAAACACTGCGTGTGTAGGAAATCTTGCATGTGAAAAGGGCTTATGTGTGCATGGCTCTGGGTTGGCATGGAGTGAAGGAGGATGCCAGTTTTATTTTCAACCCTGCCACCAGGAGTCACTGACCTGACACGCTAGACTGTTAACATATCCATTGCATGCCTGATGAAAAACATGGACTCTGGCCAGTCCATCAGCTTTGCAAGGTCAAGGAGTCATTAAAGCCAGCAATAAACATGCAAGAAAACTTAAATTTAGCCCATTGGTGGGAAAAATAAACTTCATTTCCTTTAAAACTGAAGGATGTTGTGTGTGAGGTATGTAATGGCAACATACTGTCCTGATGTTCAAAATATAAAATATCCATATTTTATATTTGTGTTTTTATGAGCACATGGGAGAAAAAAATGATCTTTGCTAACTACAAGACAAAAAAGGGTCCCTTTTTGGTTTTTATTTTCATTCACAGAATTACAACATAAAATTAAATGCCTTGATAGTCTACAGACTACAGAATCCACTGGGTTTTAAAGCCCTCTCAAATACAAAGGTGGTTGCTTACAGTGATAGGCTGTTAAACAAGTTAAATACATTTGCTGTTATCTCCAGATATCATCTGCAAAGACAAAATAAAACTTAGGATCATATTAAAGTGCCTACACGGTGAATGCTTATTTTTCCATGAAAAGAAACAGCCCAACAGAATCATGAGCTAAACTATCCTTTTCAACCAGAAAACAACAAAAAAAAATGATTCAACAAAGAACCCTTCAAAAATAAAAGAAAGCCTTCCGCTACAGGATACTTGGTAAACAGATAAAACAAACAAACACTCATCTATTTTTTAATTTGTATGGCAGGAAGACAAAACAGAAAATCTATTAAAGTTTTGGTGCAGTTTCTGTTTGATATCCCTGACTTGTTTTGTCCTTGGAAGAATTTCCTCTTCAGCTTTTTGATACAGCTACAAAAGAATGTGTGCACAATTACACAAGCCAAACCTGAAGATATATCCTCCAATATGTTGCCTATTCTCTCACAAATTTATCACGAGCACTTTTTAAATTTGAACAGACTCAATGCAGTCCCACAACCCTTTCAAATCCTTCATTTTAAAATCTAGCTTAAACGAAGTGTTTCCATCCTTGAATGAATTTCACTGAGATGATCACGGAGCTATGGAGTGTCATTTCAGGGAACTGAGCAGAGGTACAGGTAAAAGCAGAGGAAGACTCAGATTATGGTGCAAATCTAGCGGCTTTCAATGTTGATGCTTGTTGTTATGGATGTCTAGTTGATGCAGTCCATGATGTGGATTTGAAGAGTGTCCAGGTCTGGCAGGATTTCATTGCACTTAGGGCAGGCGTGTTCTGGAATATTCCCCTGATGCTGCCAGTCAGTACCTGAGGACCAGAAACAATGATCACTGATTGAGAGCCTCATGCCGAAGGGGACATAGCCATATTGGAATTCAGTTCAAGCCAGGCTACATGTGAACTTGTGCATTACAGTATCCAAGAACTACCCTTTGGGGCAAGCAGTCATTTCTGCATAGTGAAACACCATCAAAAAGGCCATGTTTTAAACTGTTCAAGACTACGAATCGTGCACAAAACAATTATTAATCCTAAGTATGGCACTCGCAATGCAGGAAGTTCATGAATTTCCCCCAAATGGTCCGGTAATGTTACGCAGCAAACATTTGCACAGTGGTGTATAGCAGTGGTTCTCTAACTTTTCAGTCAGTGACCCCCAAAATAAAGGTGCCAGAGACCAGGGACCCCTACTGTACCTGAAGATGGTTGAACAGCCTGGAACGTTCAAGAATAGTCATGTGCAGACAAAACTGTCAATAAGGAGGGATAAAGGGGAAGGTTTCTGGGACCCAGCAAAACCATGGTCCACTGTGAAGTTAAGCTGTGAAAACCATATTTTATATTTGACCTGAATAATAACCTCTCTTATCAAAAAAACACATATCTTTATTTATTCATTTTTACTTCTTTAAATTAAAATAACTTGTGTGAAAAACATAATTAAAATGGCTTAAAATGGCTAGAATTGGTTAATAATAGCAAGAAATTGTAGAAAGGGTGGTGAAATTGGATTTTTAAAGAACATAAACGGTTAAAAGTGGCAAAAACAGGTGCAAAAAGTGGTAAGAGAGAATTAAAAAGTGGCTGAAATGGCTTTAAAGGGCAAAAAAAGTGATGAAAAAAGGGTTCCAATCTGGAAAATTGTAGTAAAGTGACAACAGCGTAATTAGAAAAAATGTTCATATTTTTTAAAGGAATCTGGTGACCCCCTCTCAGTGTCTCGTGACCCCCAGTGGGGTCCCGACCCCACGGTTGAGAACCTCTGGTGTACAGGACAGATTGGTCAAAAACATGGTTTAAAATGAGCCACAACACTCAAAACTCACATAACCTCAATGACTGTGATCACTCTCCTAATATGAGCTTATAACAAACTGGTTATCTTGCCTTATAGTTAAAGCTTAATGGCACTTAAATCTGAATTTTTCTAACCTCACTGAAATGGAGACTCAAACCAGCCTTCAAGATGTTATGAACAAGATGGAGTGCATGCACTTTTCTATTTATCAAATAGACAATAACTTGAATGTATAATTCATGATTTTTACGATACACCTGACTTCATTATGCTGCTTGTTAAATAAAGTGGGTGGGAAAAATGTCAGTGGCTGGTAGATTTTTAAAACCTGTCAGTCAAAGTGGTAACTAGGTGAAAAGGGTCATTTTCATTCTTTCAAATTAATCCTGCTTCCTTCAGTCGTTATGCTATCGTCTTAATCTTTTAATCTCCTGAGTGAACAATGCAGCTTTTTTCCCAAGTTGGTGGAACATTTCTCTTATTACAGATCAGGAAATGCCTTTATACCCATCCTGTCAGGAAGAGTGCCTGCAAGTCGACATTCAGGATACACAACAACAAAAAAAAAAGCTACCTCTTCCAACCAGACTCGCCCCGGCTCCGTGTGCATTTCCTCCCCCATGTCTCATCTGCATCTCGTTCAGCGACCGCCTGTGGAGAACAAGGAGAAATGCAGTTTCAGAAAAGGAAATGAGAACTCAGTGGAATCCCACTGATAAAGGGATCAACACAGGCCAAGTTAGATGTTGTGCCTACACAACTTCACTGTCATCAATACAATGTTGACGGTTTGTTTATTAAGAATGCAAAGCAGACATTCGGCAGGGTTTCTGATCTTAGACAAGCAAAATGAAACAACAGTCTATGTTTGGTCATGTTCTGGTCTGAGCGATATGTGGCCTGCTACACCAGCAGTGCATAAGCATGTTCTGTCTTAAGATAGTCCATTTAGGTTTTCATTGCATGGTTATGGTCTTATAAATATACTTGACATGTTTGGGCATCAGGCTTTCAAAACATGTCAAAGTGTGTTTTTAAGGTCAACATGACCATACTATAAAAATAAAGGCATTTTAACTGGACTGTTTTACAAGAAGATTTAACAAAACTATGGATTAAAGTATTTTGTTTTACCCTTTTTACATCAGATTCTACAATTTGGTTTTTTTTTCCGCTTCAAGTGAACATACATGAGTCAATCCAAGGCAACATGATCTTTAACCCACCACACCAGAAGATTATGTACAACAAGCAGAAATATATTTTTTTTAAATATGGCATTTTCATTTCATTTGACCAATCAGTGATAAGTGTTTTTCTAAGGCCTTGTTCGCATGTAGGTGGGTATTATTGAAAACTGCGAGTTTTCTGTACATTTTCATTAAGGTAACTGAAAAGGAACCTTATTGAAAACTCCAGGGTGAAGAGTTTTACAAACTGTTTACAGTTTTTACAGTGCTTATGAAAGTACTTACCTCCTTGGATGTTAAACCCTTTTACTGATTTTAGAAATGAATTTTGGTCAAAATAATTTGGCTTCTATGACAAAAAAATCCTCTGTAATGTCAAAGTGAAAACCAACTTCCAGAAAGGAATATCAATTAAATAAAAATATGAACAGTAAGATAAGTGACTGCATAAATATTCACCCCCTTCATGTCAGTATTTAGTAGATGCACCTTGGATGCAATCACAGCGCTGAGTCTGTGTGGATAGGTCGCAGGGATTGGGCATGAACAGCCCGTTTCAGGTCCAGCAACAAATTCTCTCTCTTGGATTGAGGTCTAGGGTTTGACTCAGCCACTCCAACAGCCACTCGCCAACATTCACCTTGTTGTCTTTAAATCATTTCTATGTAGCTTTAGCTGTCTCCTTCGTGTAATTGTCCTGCTCAGAAATAAATCTTGCAGATATTTATTTGCAGAGAAGCATCCCTGCAGTATGATGCTGCCCCCACTGCGCTTCATAGTGAGGATGGTGTTTTTGTGGTGAAGTGAAGAGTATTTTTTGGTTTAAAAAAAAAAAAAAAAAAAAAAAGCCAAAATATATTGACCACGATTGATTTATAAAATCAATAAAAGGGTAAAACATCCAGGGGGGGAGTGAATACTTTTACAGGCACTATATGTGTTGATGCAGAAAATTGAGCTTTAGGCTTGAAACATCACACTGTTTCTCCTCTGCTCCATGTCGCTGGTGTGTAACGTTGTCACCTTGGTTTATATGGCACACAGACAACCTTGTTCTGGTGCGAACACTGCTAACTGGACTTTTGGAATGTCTAAACAAAGTTTCTCTCCCACTACGTTGATAAACCAAGGCGCCTGATTGGACTAAATGGGCACTTCTGTGTTGTCGTGGATGAAGAGGTTATTGAGAATTTAATTTGTAAGGACTGAATTATTTTTTAAAATGGAGTAGGAAAACCTTCATTTTTAAAAACAAAGATGTACCCAGTACAAACTCTGTCCCAACCATTCTAAGCAATACACTGAAAACCTGATTTTACAAATGACTACACCTACTGGGATATAGGTATAAGATTTAAATTGTAGCTCATGCCTGCATTAAAACTGTCTCCGCTGGTGCAACACCTTTAATGTTAGTAGAGCTACAACTTTATTCTAACTAAGAACTTATGATCACACCGGCTACATCTTAACTTGCACACAGCTGGTGCAACCCAGTCCTGAAGTACAGATCTGGAAGAACTCTGAATCTTTACCGGCCCAGTGAATCCATCTCCTCCTGCAGATGGGCGTTCTGCTTCTTTACATACTCCAGCTGAGCAGCCAGACGCTCCCTCTCCTCATGGAGTTTCTCCCTTGCTGCTCGTTCTGCATAGAAGTCTGAGGAGTAGACCTCTGCCTGCACAGCAGGAACAACAAATTATGAGACTGCATGGAGCCACGGGTCCAAAGCTAGATGTGAGGCTGCAGGAATAAAAAGACTGACCTGAGCCTTGAAGACAGAAACGGTCTCCAGGTCCTTCTCCTTCTGGTAGATCTCCTGCTTCATCTCATCAATACGATTCTGTTTAATAGCTAAGGCTTCTTCTGCTGCTGTCAACCGCTCCTGTAGCTGATCAGCCACCTCCTTCTGCACCAGCTGAGACTGCAGAGACCACATTAAACATTAAACATGGCTGCCCCTCATTTATCTATAAATTTATACATGCATTTGGTTTAATTGAAATCAATAGGATTTGATTCTACCTCTCTTTTCTTCTTTTCCTCCTTGAGTTCGTTGTAGTCTTCAAACAGTTTGGTGTAGGCATCCTTCAGCTGTGCCAGGTTGCTCCTGTATTGGAAGAAGGGAGAGGGTAACTGGTGACTCAGTGTGTGTCTTAAATGCTTGGAACTACATTTTTACTAACACTACGGCTATAAAAATAAAAAGTATGTTTGTTAAAAGGGCCAAAACTAAAAATGCAATGAAAATGCATCAGAAAAATATCAGAAATACTAATATCAAAATATCAGCTTTACTTCATCTATGTCTCATTGATCAAGCAAGTGAAAAAAATTCCCCGTGCTCTGCATCAGCTGATTCAACAGCCACTCCATCTCCTCTGATGATTCATCTCTTTTCCTCTTTGCAATAACTGCAGGATAATCAACTGCTGCTCAACATGTATCAGCACCAGCATAATACACTTGGTTTCCATGTTTTTTTCCTGTAAACAAATAAGCTGGAAATGTGCCAGCACAACTGGGAACTGGCACAGCAACGGGGAAACACCAGTGCTCACAAAAGCTTAGGTGACTGGAGCATAGCAATGGCATCGATTCAACTCAGAAGTAGGCAGGCTCTGGTAGATATTGTGCTGTAATGTAGTGTATTTATGTTGGCTATGCTTATTTGAGACATTTCCCCAGCCCATTGACAGTGAAAGCCTTTATAGAGACGTGTAATGCCTCTGACCTCTCCTCCCCAGCCTTCCTCTGCTCCATCTGATTCTCAGCCTGCATGCTATCCAGCTGCAGCTTCAGCCGGTTGTTCTCCGACTGCACTGCCTGTTTCTCCACCAGCTGGGCCTTCAGAGTGTTCACGTCCTGCTCCAACTCCCGACATCTACATGCACAAATGAAACAGAATAAACGCAAGTCAATACTGAGCATGGGGACTTATCTTTAAAAGCAGAAACCTTTTGTGTTTAATTTCTCTAGCAGTGGTATAAAGGATTTCCCAATATGTGGGACTAACCTGTCCTGCAGGTTCTTCTTCATGCCTTCTGCTTCATCCAGCTTAGATTGGGCCTGCTGCAGCTCTTTGAAGAGCGTCATCATCTGAGACTTTAGATTCTCCACCTCAGATGCTGCCTGAAATATTTCAATAATTTCAAACATTCTGATAAGGATGTCTGCAAGCTCACTGTTAAAAATAATACCTGTACCTCTTTCCCAGAATCCTCCTTGATCTCTGCAGCCTCTGTTTGGGTGGTCTGTGTTGAGTCCTCTACATTTCTCTTCTTCTCCATAAGCTCTTGGATTCTGTTGGAAGGTTTAAAAAATAGAAAAACACTTCAGCAGACAACAAGTACTTTTAAAAAGTTGAGATAAAAGAAACTAAGCAAAAACAGCTGTGTGATTGCTCTAAATTTGCACTCTATACCTTGCAGCAGAAGTCTGCAGCTCCACCTGCAGTCTCTCAGCGCGCTGCGTCTCATTCCTCAGAGATTGGAGGAGCTGGCTGACAGTCTGCTCCTCATTGTCCAGCCGAGACGCCGTCATGCTCATGTCCAGACGTCTGCTGCGCTCAGCACCACAGGCATCATTTATGCCATCTACACCTCCATCCTGAGAGGAAAAGACAGTCTTTGGTTTATACTCAGTCATTGATTTAGACTACATTACTTTTACATTGAGTTCACATTGGCTATTTTCATTTAACCAAATGTGAGTAGCTCTTTACCGAGACTGTGATGACCTCGATGAAAGAGTCGTCATTTGAGCCCTGTTCGGCCTTCAGCTGCAGCTCAGAGTTCATAGCCACCAGGTCATTCTTCTCTGCCTGCAGGCGAGAAACCTGGGCACGCAAGGCATCCAGCTCTGCGTTCTGATTGGATGCCTGGAGATGACATCACATACAATAAGAAAATGAAGTTGTAAACATGAGAGTATATCACTGTTTTTAAGCTGCTCTAACTTGTCATAGAGGAATCATATTAACATCCTTACCAGTAAGCCTCCCCCTGTTGAACCTTCCTCCCCTAGCCTCTTGCTGAGCTCCTGGTTTCGGAGGGTCAGCTCCTCCATGCGGCTCCGTGCATCCTCCAGCCGGCTCTCCAGGAAGTCCCGGTCCTCTCGCTGCTTCTCCCGCCACGCAGACAAACCCTCAAATCGTTCCTTCATTGTCAGATTAGTCTGACGCAGAGCCTCTATCAGGGACAATTTGAATTAGTGCACAATGTTCACCAAAGTCACCAAATCATGAACCTTTCCAAAGCTGTCAGCTCTACAGCTCCAATCCAAGGACAACTATTTCTGGATTTTAACTCAAGACACTTTGGGTAGACTTTAAAAGAGTATAAGACAGGACTGGAATTGATTTGTTGTTGTTTTATGAAGTAGCAACAAATCTAGAGCTTATATGATAAAATATCCTCACATATCTAAGCTCACCTTTTAGGTCTCGGTTCTCCTGGATGAGGATATTCATCTGCTGCAGGGTTTCCTCCAGCGTGCCGAACTGACTAGGAGAGCGAGAGATGTCACCATTCATCATGGGGCCTCCTGACGCCATGATGCTGGGAAGAAGGAAAGAACAAAGAGAAAGTGAAAGTGAAAGAACAAGTTAGCAAACTACTTAGTCATGCTGTGGAGAAAGCTTATCATTCAGTTATAAAAACATAAAAAAAACAACATGCACAACCTCTGTGATGAGCAGAAATAGGTAAATACATCTAAAATAAAACTTTTTGAAATATAAGTCTTATATAAGACCATAACTTAAATTTTTGCTGCACACACCAAGTTGCTTTGTTTACTAATAAAAACCCTTAACATTAATATTCATCACATAAGATTTTTGCAAATTATGGGTTGAGGGAAAGCTGAGCAGAGCAAAATACAGAGATACCCTCAATCAAAACCTGTCCACCTTCCAACATGACAATGACCCTAAGCACACAGCAAAGACAACACAGGAGTGACTTAGCGACGCCTCTGTGAATGTCCTAGAGGGGTCCAGCCAAAGCCCTGACTTGAACCCTTTCAAACATCTCTGGAAAGACCTGAAAAGGACTGTCCACCGACAATCCCAATCCAACCTGACCTAGCTTGAGAGGATTTGCAAAGAAGAATGGCAGAAAATCCCTGAATCCAGGTGTGTAAAGGTTGTTGCGTCATTCTGAAAAAGACTCGAGGCTGTAACGGCTGCCAAAGGTGCTTCAACTAAGTACTGAGTTAATTTTAGCCAATGTGATATTTCAGTTTTTTTAATTAATATGCAAAAATTTCTAAGATTCTGTTTTCACTTTGTCATGATGGGGTACTGGGTGTTTATTAATGAGAGAAAAAAATAGTTTAAAAGACTGTAGCATTAGGCTGTAACATAAAACAAAAACAAAAGTGAAGGCGGTCTGATAACATCTGAATGCACTGTACATGCTATCTAACACAGAAGATAACTCATCCAATCAAGGTGGCAGATTCAATGAAGACAATGATGAAATGTACTTAAAACCCAACATTCATATTGAAAATCAGCATAAGAAAGCAAGATTTAAATGTACAGTATGAAAATTCTGCTGCAACCCCCTGATGACAACAAACTCTGACAGGACCAGAGAGCTGGAAGCTGTGATTTAACGGATAGCTATGATCCTCTAAATCTTCCCATTCAAGTGTTGGACTGCATTTCAAAGCTTTGAAAATCCACCCTTGCACTGACAAACATGGGCTGATGTTTACAACGCTAAAAGTGAGTATACTTTCAGGAATTATTGAAATGCTTTGTTTAAAGAGCATTTGCTGACCTCAGAATTGCATTATTAATGACAGCAGACTGTTTCCCTTTTTTCGAAACCCTGCATAGTTTTCAAATTTCAGTGACCACTCATGTAGGGCCCACACCCATGATTGGGCAACCAATTATATAAAAATATATAGCCAAAGCTTACTGCAGAGCACTATTTCTATGTGCCAAATATGCTTGATTTTGATAATGCTGGGGGACTGATTTAATGGTTTTGCTGGAGATATATGGACCAGATCTCAATATTTTTTTTTTAGCTGAATGGTACATTCATGATAGATGCTTCTGTTCTAGGTTAAATCCACAAGGCCTGAATGCCAAATGTCACACAGGCACTTTCTATTATCTTTACAAAGCAGATGGACTGGCCAGGTTTCATGTCTGTCATAAGGTGGCTCTGCCTTGTAAGGCTCCAAGCTGACATGCTTGTTTAAAGTCAAAGAATGACTGAACCATACAGTGTAATTTAAGGAGAACAAGGCAGTAGCTACAGGTGTGGTAATTCCAGTAAACAGATTAGTAAGAATGCAGCTGTAGTTGCAGTGTTATTTGAACTGGACAACATTTTATTAGGAGGAGAGCAAAGAACCCACTGAAAGCTATTCTTGGTGGAAAATATGTTTTTGCTCTTCTCCAGGAAAAGTTGGTTAGACCAACTGGCACAATAGATGATGGATCCCATCATGTCCTCAGCAGCAGTGCAGGCCTACTACATGATATGTTTTGTTGCTCTAATTGGCCCTTAATGAATGTTGCAGAAACCTTTTGAAAGGCTGATCTAGGCTAAACAATTCGAACAGATTTTCTTGTGGTCGTTAAATATATTTGTGATTGTGAATCTTACTGCTTGCAGTCTTTCTATGGAGCATTAGGCCTTGCATCTGTTTTATTTTAAACAACACCAGCATAACTACTATACTGTCTTAACCTATATCTCATTTAACAATTGACCAATACACTATATGAGTTGCTGTTGCTCCTAAACACTTCCACTTTCTAATAATATCCCTGAGAGTTGACTGTGGAATATCCAGCAGGGATAAATTCCTTGAACCTTCGTATCGCAAAGGCATCCATCACAGAACCACACTTAAAGTCACTGAGCTCTTCAGAACAACCCATTTTGTATCACCAATGTTTGCAAATGGAGACTGCATGGCTAGGTGACTGATTTTATACACCTGTGGCAATGGGTCTGATTGAAACACCTGAATACATTATCAAACATGTGTGGCCAAATACTTTTGTCCATGCAGTATAGTTCAAAAACTCCATACTTAGCCAATTCTAGATCAGTCAGGCACTATCATATTCTCTGGGGAAACACATATTCTTTATCACAAAAACAACTCAAAGTCTGATTCTAGTCGTCATAATTTGAAAGCATTCAGATTAAACAGATACCGGCTGTTATTTTTCAAAACTGAATTCGACCTGCTGTGCAAGATTGTCAGTAAAGTCCCTTGTCGCATGACTCAGAGCTTCATCATGCAACAACAGAGTAGCAACAAGCAGCCATAGAAACGGAATTATCTTATCAACACGTCACATGATGTTTAAATTTCATTATGGTAAGACAGCCGTGTTCAAAATTCACTGTGGTCTGCTCCTGACCTCACCCAGTGACTTCCTGAATGACCGTTACTGACCAACAACTAGGACATTTACACAGCAGATAATAGAAATCATAAATGTAAAAGTATGACTTGATAACACTACAGGTAGTAAATGGGTGTGAAATTAAAGGTACTCTAAAGCCAGTATTCACTGTTACTAATAAATTACCTTTGTGAAAATATTTAGGACTTTTGAAAAATACGTTATCGTTAAATTTTAGTTTCACTTTTCTTGAAGTGGGCCTATCCAGAGAGCGACTCACGGTAAACACTGAAAAGTTACCAGTAACTTACACAACACGTATATGGGTTAACCCGAGTCAAACTGCGTCACATAAAACGTTTAACACGTAATAGTGTTAAAACTCGCTTACCGTCAACTTCAGGGCAGAAATCAGCCTGTATATTCACAACGGAAAATAAACAGAAACACTCCAGGGCAATGGCAAAATGTGTCGACCAACCTTGTCTGCCTCTTCTGGGTTGTTGCAGCACCAAGTCATGTACGTTAATAATCTGCTTCCGGTAAGTCTCTTCAAAATAAAACTCCATTTCGAATAGGAGTCCTCAAATTACACCAAAAAGACTTTATTCTTTGCCTGTTATAAACATAAGGTTTGAGACATGACAGATTTATGAATAAATAATGCAAAGCTAGATATTGACAAGAATTTTCACTTTAATGCATCTTCAGTAATTTAACTATAAATGTTAAAATGCCAAATATAATCTGAAATAACATATAACACATAAAGGAAATTATGGGTCTACTTGCTTCGTTATCGAGGAAATTGGAGAAAATAATAGTTTTGAAGTGTTTATTCTTCGGCTCAAAACACACAAATATTATGTAATATAATAGACACGACACCCGAGGTTTTTACGATATTGCATTAAAAATAGACTTCGTATTATTATTTGATTCCTTTTTTGAAAATGAAGCTACTTCTACATGACATTATTGGCAGTGTTGTAAATGTTAAGGCCTTTCTGCAGGCATTTTCGTACACCTTTCAAGAGCTACTTGATATAAAAAAATAATAATAATTGCAGCTTTTAATAAGTATGTGCTTATTTATAGTATTTGATTATTTATGTAGCTTTGTACTGCACAGACTGCTATCACGACTGTGATTATATTGATTGTGCAGCACTAATATAAACTGTTTTGAAAGCTTTAAGGTATTTTAATTACACTGAAATTTAAATAAAGCCTTATTTGGCTTCTAAAATCATTCTTTAAATCAATAGTCAAGTTATCACATCGAAGTGGCAGATTTTTGTTACAATATCTACTATTACGTTCTTAATCAAATGTGAAGAAAAACCCTTTCTAACCGCCTCAAACACAAGCTTTTATTCTGAAGGTATTACGCCTAATAACTCTCATACATTTTCCACATTATCGGTACATTGACGCTGCTCTGACTAGTGTGGATTTTGAAGGGGTTTTCATTTCCTTGAAGTGACGTAGAGAGCAGTGAATAGATCTAATCGAAAACTGCGGCTGCGCAGGCACGTAGCTTCTCTGTAGACGGGTACATCCACATTATTTACATATCAGAGGAAGGCAGATGACAGGTCCGCACTGGACTTCCCCACAGGAGTCACCTTGCATCACGTAAACGAGAAAGGAAAGACTTGAGCCCCCAGTCATATAGAAGGATGTAGTAACCAAGGGCAAAAATGATTCTGATATAATACATTTCATAAAATTGTGGTATAGTATCGTCATGTAATAGCATAAGCCTACCAATATAAGTTAAAGACAACATATATAGCACAGAATATTAAATGAATTTAAAGAAATAACCTATTATGTAATAAAAAATATATACATACTTGCAGTTCACACCAGTGCCCAGTGGATGGCGGTGTCATGCAGGTAAAAATCCACATTAGTTTGAAGTTAATCAACCATGAAAATGTTACTGGTTCTGTCAGTGTCATGATGACTGAAATTTCGTTTATTTAAGTGACATCTGATTGTATTTCTTTTCTCAAAAAAGCTGAAACATGCTGAGAACTCTGATTTAGTTTCAAATAAGATGCATTGGGTAAAATCTGCTGGGTAAAATTTGAAATAAACGATCTCATTATGCATTGCCACTGTATACTTACCACTCGTCAAACTTATGCCTATATATTTCACCTTTAACCTCTTAAAAGATTAAACATTCTGGACATGCTCTGCGACATGTCTAAGCCACTTTCCCTCTTAACTGGGACTGATGTTTTTTTCTGTTTGGATGCGTTTAAATGCGGGAGGAAAAAACAAAACTCCAGAGCTGCATCCAAAAGCAGAGCATCTGCGTTCAGTTACCGAGTCCTGTCAGTGTAACGTTGTTATCATGTCAAGAGTGCTGTTTATTTGAATTAAGGACGTGCTTCGTCATAGCATGTGTGGATGTGGAGGAAGAGCTGCTATACTCAGTAGTCTCTTAATGAAATAATAACTGTCATTATAACCTACATTTATAGCTCAGGTCAATACTGCCTCATGAACAGGGCTAACTAGGATGGCCCTCGTGTAAAGAAAAAAAAAATCACCTGAAAAAAAAAAGCATTCAAAAAATGCTCTAAAAACAAACAAACAAAAAAATTCATATAGAACAACAACAGTTCACATTAAGTGGAAAAGTCAAATAGCCTACAGTTTTTTTTTAATCAAAAAGTACATTTTTCTTAAATGAAACTCAATTTTTTTTTACACTGTACAAAAAAATACTAAATGCCATTTTTAATCATAAAACACAGAAATGTGTGAAAAGCAAAATCATGTCAATAAAACATACAAAAGTTGTGACAATTCCGTTAAATTCAATTATATAAAAAGACTTGAAACACTTAAAAAAAGAAAAAAAAAACAAATAATGAAATATAATGTGAAAGAAAACAACATAAAAAATCCCTCAAAGTGTTTAAGAAGCACACAAACTTTTAATAAAACACAAAAACCAAGCAATGAGACAGACAAAAAATGCAAAAAGAAAAACATAATTTAACAGGAAAACTTTTTTGTCAAACACACCAACATTTAATGAAATACAAAAACATTTTGAAATGTCAAAAAAAGGATTTAAAAAAAGACATTTTGTGAAATGCAATGAAGGAATTAATGAACCAAAAATATTTTATGAGAAAAAAATTATGAAATGCAAAACATTTCATGGAACACAAAAACATTTTGAAACATCAAAAAGAAGTTTTAAAAAAAAGGAAATATAAAAACAGTTCATAAAACAACCATTTGTGACAGGTAGGCCTAAATCCTTTTCATGACATATAAATCATTGTCTGAAATAAAAAAAAAAACATGTTGTGAAATGTAAAAGAATTAGGATGAAATGGGTAGCATGTGAAATTCTTTTTAAAAAGTAAAATGAGAAAGCATTACGTGAAACACAAAACCTTAAAACACAAAAAAGATTTTTTAGACACAAAAAACTTCAAAGAGATACAAAAAAAAAATGAAATGCAAAAACGTTTTGTTAAAACAAAAAAATCAGCAATATCTTAGTTTCCTAAAACTATGTGATCTCTTGCTGAATATTTTTGCAGTTTACCCTCAGGGCCACTGTAGCAAACGCTTAAACGCAACCAGATAAAGCATAAACTTCAATTGTCCTACCGTCCCATTAGTCATTGAACGCAGCACCGGCGCGCTCCGGTGGGGCTTATGTTTCTAGCAGATCCCACAGATGGGATGGAACCACAGAGAGCTCTGCGACAGGTTGGAGTTAACACCGTTTCTGTCATAAGTCTGACTCTTGACTTCTCTCAAAGGCGTCCGGAGGTGAGAAACTTTGGCTTGTGCAGGTGTAGCTGATGGACAAAAGCACGTGCTGTGGACGAACATAGCTTAAATAGTTACCTGGCTAGCTTTTTTATATATATTTCTTGGAGCAAAGCATCCCCAAGCAGCCAGGTAGCCCCCACAAAGGATCCGGTCTAAGAACGCAACGACTTTAAACCCACTTTCAGTGACTTGGATGCGTGCATGCTGGTGCTGGACAGCAGCCTGGAGCACTTTTGCTATCACTCTTATTCTGCGTAAATCATCCCCACTGGGTTTACAAATCGCTGTATACCTGTAGACCAGGAACTTCGAGATGCTCTCCACGGCTCTTCTCCTCGCAACACTGGGCGTTTTTACGCATTTGGACACTTTTACGCACGGCTGTCAGCTCCCTTCGGAGTGGCGGCCGCTGAGCGAGGGCTGCCGGGCGGAGCTGGCGGAGATCATCGTGTATGCCCGGGTGCTGGCGATCCACCGGGAACCCCTGGGTGGCGGGGCGGGCAGCCTGTACAACTCGCTGCCCTTCGGGTTCGGTTATGGATACGAAGGTGCGGAGGAAGGGCTGCTGTACTCCGCGGAGGTAGAGCTGCTGTGTGATCAGGCCTGGGGCAGCATGCTGGAGGTACCTGCTGGGTCAAGGCTCAACCTGACCGGACTGGGCTATCTGTCCTGTCAGTCTCACACCGTGATGGAGAACTACTCCTACTTCTTTTTCCTAAGGTGAGCTCCAAGTAAAAGCCACATCTGGACTATAAATAGCAACTTTAGCATACTTCTGATGTTATTTAAGGGAGTCTTGCTGCCATCAGACTGCACTCAATAAGTCTGAACCAGACAGAAGTGCATTCTGCAAGATAGAAATTTCATACCAAAACCCCCATAACTCTTCAGCTTCTTCATCTTTTTCTGGTTTGTTTGGACAAGGCTGTGAGATATGTGTAAACACTTAGACGGTGCAGTTAAAAATATGGCATCTGCACTTATTTAATTGCAATAAGGGTGACCCCAAATAGTCAAATATTCCACTATTAGTTCAGAAGAGTCTCATCTGCCAGTCTTAGTCCAAAATCTGCCTCTAAAACTATTCCAGCCAAATGGGGGTGTTCAGTTCTGCATAAAATGTCAATTTACTCAAATTAAATCATTTCTTGTAGCTTATCTTGTTAAAAATATCAGCTTGAGCCTAAAATACTGGTAGATGTGGTGACTCATCATGCCACCTTGTCCAGAGATAGCTACTCTGAGGCACATTTTTAAGGTTGCAAGTTAAGTATGTTGCAAAATTAGTCTACATGGTAGCCTATGCTGGATTTGAAAAGTTGAGCAGCTGGAACTGAGAGCAGAGGATGACAGATGAACTCAGGATGAAATTATAAAGAGAATGTGTCACTTTGTCTGTGAGCGAGAGAAATTTAAAAGCCGTGGGTTTTTAGAAAAGCAATTTAAAGAATGATAATGCTAAACTTCTGCCACAAGAAATAGATTGCACTAAACAAACACTTACCAAACAGGCTCAGTCCTGTTTTCAAGTGTTCCTTAAAACAGAGTTACAAGGGTCAGAGGCATGGGTGTAGCACAGAGAGGAGAAAGGCACCGATTACCCGGGCCTACAGGAGGTAGGGGCCCTTGAGAAGCCTGCAATGAAAAGTGTGCTTTTATTTATTTTTTCTTACTATTTAGTGTCATAAAAGCGACTAAATGAATCAGTCAACAGACTGGAATTTTAATCAAATAGAGTAATACTGGGGGGCCATTGCTCCTCCCTTAAAAATGTTCAAATGGTTTAGTCCAGCGCTGCAAAATAATGCAAGTAAATTTAATTTAAACAGTAAAAATATTGCTCCTAAATGGGGAAATTATAATTAAAAAATACATTATAATGCAGATAAATTTGTAAAAATGAGGCAACATTTGTTGCTTGGCTAGTTTAAGGTGGGGGCACTGTGTGAAATTCTCTCTGGGGGCCCTAAAACTCTAGCTACACTCCTGGTAGGAGGTGAAATCTCCTATAAAATAGGACAACTTTTTAAATTCCTGACACCTCATCGTTGTTCTTTGACAGCATTATGTAAACAGACAATGACATTTCCACTACAAATGCACAGCAAAATCAGCAGTGTTAACACTTTCAGAGTGTCTGCATTGGTCCACACTACATAAAGTTAAAACTACACTTTTGACAGTGTTAAATATTTTAATATATGACAGAGGTAAATCAACTCTGTTGATAAAACCTGAACATGTGTCTGTGTTGATTTTACACAACACTAGTTTGTAGTAGGGCTGAATGATTTGGGAAAAAAATCTAAATAAGGTGCAATTGTGATTTGATATGCGATTATTTATTAGTTCCTTACATTATGCTTTTTTTAACCAACAAACACAAGCAATAAATCTTCCTATATTATAACCAACACAATATTTGATAGAACTAGAGCTGAACAATTTTGAAAAATATCTAACTGTGATGATTTTGACTCTTATTGCAAATTGGATAGGTATTAATGTATTGAAGGGAGTTAAATTTTTATGTTATTCTCATATTTGATTTTAAAAAAGTACAAAAAAGTAGGATTTATGTAGACTATTCTAAAAATTCCATGTGGATGATTGCGTGATATGTAACGCATAACATCTCTGCCTCAAAAAAAGTTGTAAACTGGTATTTGACACAAATTTCAGGTTAAAGAAATATTGCACCTTCTGCAATTTGAAAATTGCATCAGGCCATATTGCGATGTAATCTAATTTTCGATGTATTGCCCTGCCCTGGTGTGTAGAGGTAAACGTTTGTACTGTAAGAGTGAACAGTTGAAGGTTGTTAAAAAGAATAAGCGGTATTAACTTAAAATCCAAAATAGCTATTTCAGCTCTATTTTTCTGACTTGCGTTAACATACTTTTGGTTTTAAGTTAACAGTACTCAGTCATTCTAAATGTTTTTTTTATTGTCCCAGAATGCTTTTGGGCCTTAGACACTTTTGCGGCGTAAGTGAAGTTACTAACTCAGTTAGAGAAGTCCTACCTGTAAGAAGCAACTTTAATATTCAGTGGATGGTGTTGTGAACACAATGGAAGAGGACAGCCTGGTTCTGTGTGCACTTGTCACTTATTGTCAGCAGTGTTAATTTGTTTTTTTAAGTTTTCTCTTTGTCTTTTGTCTCATGTTTTGTCTTTGCACCTCGTTTGCATGTGTTATGTTGGCATTGGAAGTAAGATTTTCTTTATGGGGGCCATTAAGGGCCGTGTAAGAGTCTGTAGTAAAGCTACACTACCAGGAGCTGGCATGTACATGCCTGGGTCTGTTGAAGAAAGCATTGCTGTTCAGGCTGTGATGGCTATGAGGTAAGGAAGTTAAGATAAAGAACGCCTGCATGTTGGCGGTGAGAGCCAGCATGGTTTGGGGTTTAGGGGTCCCACCACTGAGCACTTAGTCTTTAATTAGGGCACAGGTATCTTGTGTTGATTTCTTATAACAAAACTATGTTCTACTGTAAGATATGTTTGGCAAAACCTGGGCACTCATGTAAAAATATGACAGCTGCACTCATTTTAATTACAGCATGCTCCAACAGGCTTCATAAGTGTTGCAATTCCAGTTTCTGAAATGCATCAGCTTGTGGAACTTGCAAGTCTATATTTGACTTAACTGCTGCAAACTTAAACCAACTTTCACTCCTGCAGCAGCCTAAGCCCTCTCACTGTCTCTGTCAATGCAGGATGGATGAGAACTACAACATCCTCCCCCATGGAGTCAACTTCCAGGATGCAATCTTCCCCGACACGTCTGAGAACAGGCGGACGTTCTCCAGCCTCTTTCAGTTCTCCAATTGCACCCAGGGGAGCCAGCCTTTCCACACCTTCAGCCCTGAGTGGGACACGCAGGAGGACAACAGGGTAGGGGATCAGACATGTTCTAGTCATCAGTTCAAAACATGCACTGCCTTATTGCATTAGGTTAACAAATACGCCTCATTCTGGAGTCAGGTCAGCTTTTTGGTGTTTGCTGAAGATGTAAACAAACCAGAGACGGGCTAGTTGCCATGGAGATATCAGATTAGAAATCCTGACTAACAGCAGGCTGCAGAGAACTGATGATGTGTTTGGTGTACAAATATTGAAACTGTACTGTGCTTTTGTTAGTATTTTTTATCGCTCCTGGACCTTAACGTGCCGTTTCAGCTGTGTAGGATGTACACCAGATTTAATGGTTGTGATTTAAAGCAGCTTTAAGACTGATAACAGCTGAGTCTCTTTCACCTTAGACTGAAATACAACATTTATGCACTTGAAAAAGGCCAAATCCGAGAGGTTTTTTCACAAAAGTTTACTCTTCTTTTTCTTTTATATTGTTAAAGCAGCAATCCTTTCTATTTTCTTTTTTCTACGTCAACAATATTGATGCTACTTTTAATTTTCGATTGACTATTTTTCAGAATCCAGATGGAAAACAAAGATCTTGTCTTACTGGTGTAATTAAACAAACTGACCTCTACTAGTCACGGTCCTTTAGCAAAAAACTGAGTAGCTGCATATGTGGGAAGACCCCAGCTCAAATGGCTTATCTGTCAAATCATTAATCTTGCAAAGCAGATGGATTTGCCTGTCTGTCTTCAGGCAAAACCAAAGCCTCAATCCTCATCCTTTGTGCCAAACAAATCAGCGTCATTTCAGGAGAATGGGGTGGTGACAACAGGCGGGGTTTAATTGTATTGTAAGTTAATGGCAATAGCTGCCATCGGTGTAGCAATTAACTCAGACGTAGCTCTAGTATAGCAACAGTGTTATCAAACCTAGACCACATTTCTGAATGAAACATAGAGCTGAGAATAGCAATCTTTTTTTTTTGTTTTAGTCACATTTTAGTCATTTCTGCCCTTTTTAGTTTTAGTCTAGTTTTAATCTATGAAAACTCAACATTTTAGTCTAGTTTTAGTCTGTAAAAAGTCTGCACACTTTAGTCTTAATTTTTATTCCAAGCATTTATTCTCTTGCCTGAATCTAGAACCAGATCATGGTAGTGTGTTCTATACACTGTCAAACCTAGGGTCCCTGCTTTCTACAGCCAAGAGGCATCATAATTAGACAGATTTACCCACAGTGGAGAAATATCATGGATTTTGATTATCTGACGAAAACTTTATTACATTTTAGTCTAGTTTTAGTCATCTTGACAAAGTCAGTTTAAGTCATCAAGGATATATTTTTGGCTAGATTAAGGGTGAATCCCATTTCCCTCCCCATATCCCCTTAAGGGGGATAAGGGACCCTACCCCTTGGTTTTGTACATTCACGTCAGGTGAAGAGGTGTCCCAATTTGCTTTTGAATCCAGAGGTAGGGCTAAGGGCCAAGTGTGATTTTCCAGGACCACACTTGAAACCAGAGGATACAATGAATCTCCCAACAGACTACAAAGGAGGCACATGAATGTAAAAAATATTTTCAGCACAATAATTATAGAAAACACAACAATTGTGTTTTCTCATATTTTCAATCTTTAGCCACTAGTGATGGGAATTTATTGTATTTTCAGTATGTACACGTGGGCTAATAACTGTAAATAAATGGATGTATAGGGTGGCTGCTACTGCTGTAGCTGTTAGCTCGGATGTAGCTGTAGAAAAGCAGCAGTTAAATTAGAACTGGACCACATTTCTTTATTAAAACAAGAGCAAAGAGCCACACTGAAAGCTTCTCCTAGCACAGAAGATGTTTTTGCACATCACCTGATTCGCTTTGGCATGAATTTCAGTCACTGCGTCCTGCCCTTCCCAAATGCTTACGGATATATTGAAAATAAAGAACACAGGCTATGATTGTGTGTTTAAGTGCGCCGCTCATGCTCCATCACATTGACCCATCCTGAGTTTACATAAGCTAGTCCGTGGTCTAAGTCATGATTTGAAGGAGTTACTACTGCGCTAGCTATTTACTAACAACTATGTGACAATGTCACGGCACACTTCATAAATCATAAATGTGATTCATTGCTTTAAAATGTACTTTTAGGCGTCACACGGCGTGTAAATACTGTCATGTATGATTGTCGTCCTCCATTCAGACGTTTCCACCATATAACTTTGCTGTAAAAATAGACATTTTAATATAGGGATGTATGGGACCTGTAGGGCTTTTAGAGCCGCCCTCAAGTGGACACTCAGTGAACTGCAGTTTCTTCACTTCTGCAATGGTTTAATTCATCAATATTAGAGGGTGCAGCTTGGTGTGGGTTGAATATTTTAAGAAAAAATATTTTCTTACTTCCTTTCAACCAGTTGACACACAGTGAAACTGTGCTGATAAAAATGTAAACATAGTCTCTTAAGTAAATGTGCTGTAATTCGTCTTGTTGGAATCCGACAGCAGTGACGGCATTAAGAATAAGTAAATAAAAATAGTAAATCTGCATGATGATGGAGTCGTCTGCTTTTGTAGGTCAAATGGAGGCATCACTGATAAAGTGAGGCTGTGAAATTGCCAGCTAAACCTCCTCACAGAAGCTTTAACTGTATTTGGGGACACCTAATCCTGACATGAGTTGTGACTATGCTGACAGGAATGTGGTGAGGATCAGTGGAAACAGAGTGTAACACCCCTCTGGCAGCTCACACATCTACACAAACATGCAAACGCTCTGTATCACCGCTCTGATCTATAGAACAGAACATATAAGAATGCACAAACATGCACAGAAGAATTGTTTGTTCTTCTAACAGATTGCCATCATGTGACTGGTCATGTGGGACCTCGTCCCCACCAGCTAAAGATCAAAGTAGACCCTGACTGGTCCAAGTCTGCCTGACCAGCTCCTCAGGCAGACAGGATACTGACTGTTGAGGTGTCAAAGGCCAAATAGCAGAGATCCACATCTTAAACAGGTCGCAGTTTGAAAGCGTGTCAGTCTGCAGCTATCAGTATGAAGAAACGCAGCCTGCTGACCCGACGCCACAGATAAGATGACACACTGTTAACAGAGGAAGAAAGATCTGCAGCTTGTTTGCATTTATTAGCACATCTCCGAACGGAGCAGAGCAGCTGGTAATATGTCAAACTGTTTCCATCAGGCGTCAATGAAGTACCTGAGAAATCTGCTTCTCTATACTCAGTATTTGTGTCACAGCTGCAGACTCAGAGTCACTCATAAAAACAAGGGTTTGAAAGTAGACCTGGACATGAAGTGTTTATGACTTCATTAAGAGCTGACTCTTTACAGATTTGACCTAACCAGTTCAAAACTTTAAAACTTTTCACTTAAAGTCTCAGTGGTGTCACACCAGCACTCCAGCTTCACAAAAAGGTCTTTACTTTAAAGGGAGGCCAAGTCAGTAATGCATAAAAGAAAAGAATTAAACAGTCAGGCATGAGGAACCCTAATGACTTATAATTGACTTGATTAAATTAAGCTGTGTCTTTATGGGTGCCATACTTCACCCTTCTGGCTCTTTCAGACTGGGTGCATGGTGGCGGCGTAACAGCTGTGTGATGGTTTGATTTCCATTTCAGCATGCATGTTAACAAGTCAGAGCTTTCACTCTGCCAGTGTGAGTGCAGCGTGTAACACTCAGAGAATCTAGAGAATAGAAAGCTAGTCTATTTTTACTGTGAGCATCTCTCAGCCAAAACAGACAGAGAAATGATCAATAGAGAGCCATGTGTACCTCATTTTAACAGATATGTATGTATCAGTAGAGTATGTCACAGGCAAAGTAAACACTGTCTAGAACACTTCCAGTTTTGCTGTTCAAAGTAGGGGTTGACTGATCTACCTGGCTGATTGTTGAGGTTTACTGTATTTATCAAAAAGTGTACTACTTTGGTTCCACTGCAAAATGTGTCTTCCCCTCTGGCTTTACATTTACTCTCCACAGCCCCCAACCATCCTGTACACAGCACAATCTCATTGGCTAGATGTCATGTGAGTGACTAGCCAATCAGCACTTACGCCGGGGTGACACTGACACTGTAAGAGCATGGCCACACTTCCTGCTTTCCTGCTTGCTCTGTGCCATTTACCATGCTTGTTTGGTCATGCAATTTCATTTTTGTCGTATTAAAGACATTTTGAATGTCATAATTAATGCATATTGGTTCCAAATACTAATAATCAGTATCGTATCGGCCCTGGAAAACCAATATTGGTCGGCCCCTAGTTCAAAGTTAAAGCCCAGTTTGGCATTTCTGTAATGACACTGGCCTTATTTGCTAGGAGGACTTTAATGCAGATTTTTTTGGGGTCAGTTTTGTAATTAATCAAGTCTCTTGTAGGCCGATTTGCTGAGGTGAAACTTCTGAATAAAAACAGGACTGTGGCTGGCATAAAAGCCATGAAAGTGCAAGCCAGACCCGACGTGTTACAGCCAACACGCAGCCAACATGCACCCAGTTTGGAATGGACAAAATTGCAGGCTTCACCAGATGATTTACATTTGGGGCGGCAGCAGCTCAGCCTGGAAGGACTTGGGCTGGGAATCGGAGGGTTGCCGGTTCAAGTCTTGGCCAGACCATATCTGGACTTTCACCTGGTAGCTAGAGAGGTGCCAGGTCACTTCCTGAGCACTGTCTGAACCTCCAACCACTCACTGTAGCGCTTCAACTAGAGCTGCAAGGCCATCACTCCATTAGTGCATGTCCCATTTTTGCATGTGTATTTGTATGTAATTCAGCCTATGTGTGTGTAGCTTGTATAACAATAGAGTGTAAACTGTGAATTTCCCTTTAAGGATTAATAAAGTATAATTTAACTTAACTTAATGCCCATGACCTTAAATCTCCCAGGCAGTACTGTATTAAAAACTGGCATCATCATGTAATGGATATTACAACCAGGCTTGGTTTTTCACCAACCTGCCACAGTGACTGGTGGACTCAAAAATCTTCCGTCCACATCCTTTTTTTCCAGCCACTTTAATTCAACAAGCAGCTTAATTTATAGGGTAGTTATAACCACCAAGACCTGCAGTATTTAAGCAATAGGTCATAAAGGTTATGCTGGAAAGTGCTATTTCGTTGCTATTTCCACATGCCTCATGTTTGAAGACAGCAGGATGTCTTTAGAACTACGTACGCAAGTGCAGGACAAGGTCAGCAAGAGCGTAAATGTGCCATTTTCTTTACAGAGTTCAGCAAAATAACACAAACTAAATGTTTCTCGGCCCACGTGGCTCTGCATATAAAGTGATTGAAATAAGCAGACTGCAGGGATTCATTTCAACTGTCACAGAATCACTCTGTAACTCTTCTTTTATTTTCCTGCAGCGGTGGGTGGAAGGTTGAGCAAATTACCCCGATACTGCTCAAAAATACTCACACTTGGCAGATGGTGGGTGCCAATTTCCCAACTTGATTCCAATGTGGACTAGAAACACTTTTGGAAAACCGTTGTCAGTTAACACGGTGCACCACCACATCTACAAATGTAGGTTAGGATTCCTCCATGCATAGCTAAAGCCAATAACACCCAGAAGCACCATCAACTTCTTGAGGTCTGAGCTCTTCTGAGATGGGCCGACCTAAAGTGGGAAAGTGTGCTGTGGTCTGATGAGTCCACATTTCAAATTGTTTAGGAAAGAACGATCATTGAGTCCTCCAGTCTAGAGAGGAAAAGGACCATCCTGATGGTTATCAATGCAAAGCTTTAAATCCAGCATGTGTGATGGTGTGTGTGTGTGTGGGGGGTGTATTAGTGCCCATGGCATAGATAACCTGCACATCTGTGAAAGCATTAATACTGAGAGGTTCATACAGGTTTTGGAGCAGCATGTGCTTCCATCCAGATGTTTCTCAGGGACGCCCCTGTCTATTTCAGCAAGCATTACATTTTTCAACTGTTAGCAGTGGTTTTAAATCATCTAAAGTGGTATGTACAGCCAAGCAGCTTTTGTGCACTCCTAATAACAACTTTCATATTTCTTCCCCCCAGTACTTAGTGACATCTGGTAGCGCAATGAAGTCTTAAATTCATACATAATGCCAACATATTTGTTTGTAACGGAGGCCTAATTGTTTTTTTACTTTTTAAAGTTGCCTAAAAATATAAGGACTATTTTGTGTGGATATATTTCTCCCTTTATTCTGCTCCATCGAGTATAAGAAAATGCTTACATCAGATTGTAAGAAATCATTTGTAATCAAATTGAGTCAGACCAAATCAGTTAGCATCTTAAAGAATGTTAATGAATCAATTGTAGTTTTAATCCAATCATCTTGTAAAGGAGAGATTCACATCCCTAGTTTGGTGCTACTTGTACTACTCAATGATCGACATCCATGAAGAGACAGGAAGTTCTCCACTGACCTGAACAACATGTAGAGCAACCTTTGATTAATTGTCTCTGAAACTGATTTATGACATTTGTTTTGTTGTTGGTAGTCAATACTGAAGCTCTAAATCAGTAAAGGTGCATTTGTGTGGTTTATTCCTCTTCTTTGACCTGCAGGGTCTGGTTCCTGCATTAAAAGGTCAAAGGTCAGGGGTTTAGGGTTAAAGACACTGCTCATTCTGAGGACGAGCACTCGCATGTATAGGCCACGACCTGCAGGCAAGGCGCGACAAAACAGGTGGTTTGCTCCGGGAATTTAGGAGAAGTGTGAGGATTTTCCATGCTTTTTAACTTTTGTCTTTTAGATACCGCTGTCTCTGTGTACTAGGGCTGGGAAATAAAGTGAGTTTTTAAGTATATATTGATATATTTTCAAGCAAGAGATAGGGTAAGACATTAACTGTCTCATTAAATGCTGAGAATAGAAAGCTTTGATTGTTGTGATTCCAACCATGTAAAGCATTTCATCATCCGGCCAAAGCAGCAGTCACAATCTACACCTCCGTCAAACCTCCAACTAACTAACTGATTTAAAGTCAGTAAACTTACCATTAGAATCTCTACCATACCTTTTTTTTTTATCCACTTCAGACATTCGTAACTCCATAATGGTAAAACAGCATTTCACAATAAAAGCACCCCTGACATTGTCGCTGGTTATTCAGTAAGCTCTCTGAACTATGGAAGGTTGCGTGCCTTTGCTTTGAAAATGGCATTAACGCTAACTCTATTTAACAGAAGTTAAAGGTTGCTCTGATAGCAGTATTCTAGTCTGTATTGTTGGGTCTGGTGTGTCTCATCTTCCCTGCAGATTCTCTACGGGGTTCGGATCAGGCCAGTTATCTGGTCAATCAAACACAGTAACCCCATGTCAGGAAACCAGTTTCTGGTAGTTTTGGCTCCACTGTGGACAGGTGCCAAGTCCTGCTGGAAAAGGAAATCAGTATCTCCATAAAACCTTTCAGTAGATGAAAGCGTGATGGGCTCTAAAATCTCCAGGTAGACTGCTGACAGCGTCGATTCTGGACTTGATAAAGCACGGTTGACCAACAGCAGCAGATGACTTCCTCCAAACTCTTGATTTACATATAAATACTTTCATCTGAAAACAGGACTTTGGACCACTGAGCAACAGTCCAGTTCTTTTCCTCCTTAACCCAGATGAGATGCTTATAACATGGTCTGTAGTTCAGGAGTGGTTTAAAACTTATAACACAACACTTGTAGACCATTTCCTGGACCCGTCTGTGTGGTGGCTCTTGATCCACTGACTCCAGCCTCAGTCCACTCCTTGTGAAGCGCCCTAAAGTTCTTGAATCTGCTTCGTTTGACAATCCTCTGAAGGCTGAGCTCATCCCTGTTGATTGTGCTCCTTTTCTTACCACACTTTTCCCTTCCAGTCACCTTTCAATAAATATGCTTTGATACAGCTTCTGAGAACAGCCTGCTCTTTCTGTGATGACCTTCTGTGGCTTACCCTCCTTATGGAGGATGTCGATGGTTGTTTTCTGGACATTTGTCAAGTCAGCAGTCTTCCCCATGATTATGGTTGTGTGTACTGAACCAGAGTGAGAGAGTGAAGGCTCAGGAAACCTTTGAAAATTGAACATTTCAACAAAATTCTAATATTTTGATAAAGTGGATTTTTTATTTTCATGAGCTGTAAGCCATAATCATCAGGATTAACACAAAAAGTTTTGAACGGTCTCACTTTATATGTGATGAATCTAAAATTTAAAGAAATGTAACTTTCTGTAGTAAATCATGGGAAAAATTAAGTCTTAAATGATGTTCAGTTTTTTATTAGCACTTGTACATATATGAAGATCTTTGGTCAGACTAACAAAGTAATTCAGCTTTTTCTAACTGCAAGTAATCTTTGATCTTTGGCATCCTTACAGTGGGGGTCTGGACCCCAGGTTGGGAACCGATGCTTTGCAATATTGGGTAAATTTTCTGTTTTGTAGTTACCAAAAATTGCAGGGAAACTCCTCATTCTGTCTAAATTGCAGAAGGTCCTCGCTGGTTCCACTCAATTTTCCAACATATTTGTGCAACTTAGACATTATTCTCTCTCTTTTGGTAGAAAATATAACCAAGGATCATACATTCCTGAGATCTTAGCATTTTCAAACACATGATATTTAAGGATTAAGAAAATTGTTTGTGACTTAGATATGTTACCAGTGTTTATAGTGCGATTTAGACATTGCAGAGGAGTTTGTCTGCAAATTTTGGTGATCTAAAATAAAGAATAGCTTAATATTTGTGTACTGTCTAAGAAATCAAACATGTTTGATTTTTACTAATTCTGACATTGTGGTAACCATTTGTTATTCTAGTGTTAGTTCAGGCATCTCTCTGCAAGCTGCTCCTGCATCCCTCCTCCACCCCAGCTCCTCCTTGATTCTGCTTCCGGCCTAATCAATGTCATTCTGTCGTCATTGATGCCTGCTCTGCTCTGGGGGTTTTTGCTGGTTCTCTTCCAGCATTAGGGTTTCCTTAAGGGCAAAGGAAGCCACATCACCAAACATAAATAGCAGCAACAAGTTCTTATTAATAACTGCAAAAAGAGAACAATCTATAGCCGCAAATCATGTGTTTCTTGGCCATGTGGCTCCTGACTAAACTGGATATATAAATACCATATGCCACCATTCAAAAGAGATGGAGATTTCGGTCCATGTCTGCCGACCCTCCTGAGTGCTTTTCTGAGTTTTATCCAAATTCCTGTCCTGCCTGTCTTATTCTCTCTGTGCGCTGAGGTTTCCAGACCTCCTCCAGCTGTCCTTAAATCACAAAACATCCTTAAAACTGGAGCAGGGAGGTGGTTTGCTTCTGGTTTCAGCCTCGTGGGAACCAGACGCCCCTGCAGGAGGAAAGACAAGAGACTTCCTCCACTTTTCTCCCAGAACCTTCAATTAGCTTTTGTTGAAGCGTCCTCTTATCAGCGGCGCTGAGAGCAGCTTTAACCAGGAGCAGGAGGTAGAGCCTGCAGTAAGCCCACTAATCATGTGTTTAATACAGATCCGTCTCCTCCAGATTATCTTTATCCTTCACTTGACAGGCTGCAGTAGATAGAGATGAATTCCCTGAATGCTTCTTCATCAGCACATTTTTGTGTTTACATGCTCTTTAATGACTCCGCTGTAGCAACAGAGAGGGAACTCTCCTGTCATGTGAACACCTTTAACAAGTTTTCTGACTCTCATTAACATTTTATGTGGACGCTCAGTGGGATAAAAGGGGGACAACAGTGTATTCACACAGTTTTACACAGTAGTTAAAGCTGTCTCCCACTTTCTCTTTCTCTTTCTCATCTTTGTTTTTCCTCTCCCTCGGCCTTCTTTTGTTCCCTTTATCTTTTCATCTCTCTCTGCCTTATTGTTTTTTAAGCACCTATCCCCATGCGTGCGCACACACAGAGAAATACACAATCAAAGCAAAGTAAAACCTCGTGAGAAAAGAGGAGACTCAGTCTTGTGTCTTTGACGTCAGCGGTGAAGCTCTAAAGACGCGGTGAAGGGGGTTGCTGGGGACGAGGTGACTGAGGGGACTCATGCTGAGTCTTTATAATAAGTCATCAAAAGTCTGCAGGAATAAAAGCGCACCGAAGCCAGGTTGGACGCATAAAAGACACATCTCTAAATCCTGACACTTTTTCAAAATCTCCTTTTCCTTCCTTTTATCCTTTTTCTCACTTTAAAGTGTCAAAAGTTGTGGAGGCTGGTGGGACTCTAATGTTCAGTCCCATTACACCCCTACCCCTAACCCTACATTTTTCACATTCATGTCTTCTAGTAGGGCACTCTGATTCTCATTGGGAATGCCAGGGCTGCAAGGCCCTTCAAACTGAGATTTTCCAGAGGCACACTCCAAACTGAGTATTACAGGAAATCTCCCAGGATGCCCTATGAATCATCGGCATGGCTGCTGAAGCATCAAAGCGCTTAGAAAACTACCAAAAAAGCATCCAATGTCTTTTAGTTTGTTTCAATGCATTATGGCCCATTTATATACAACAAGCATTGATGCAAAGTTGCAAAAACAATTCCAAGACAATGACCAAATGGAAAGAGTATGGCACACGTGTAAATCTGCCTAGTTTAGCCCGTCCTCACAAACTGAGTGAGCGTGTAAGAAGGAGACTAGTGAGAGAGTCCACCAAGACACCTATGACTACTCTGAGGGAGTTACAAGCTTCAGCAGCTGAGATGGGAGAGACTCCCCAGTCAAAGATTTATGTGGGAGTGGCAAAGAAGCCACGAGCAAACACTGCACATCACCACTGTGAAGCACAGTGGTGGCAGCATCATGCCGTGGGGATACTTCTCAGTGGCTGGCACTGGAAGGCTTAGGTAGAGAGTAAAATGAATGTGGAAAAATATAAGAAAATTCTGGAGGACAATCTTACTCAGTCTGCAAGAAAACTATGACTTGGGAAAGATTTACACAGTAGTGGTGGTTAACGTCAATGGTCCAAGCGCATCGGTGCGTTGTGCCCTGGATCGATAAAAATGTAGCATGAATCGGTCTATTGACCGGTTTTAACATCAGAGATTGGTTCACTGCGCTGTTATCAGAGCTCATTCCGCCATGCTTTGGTTCAGCATCTTTAATCTTGCGTAACCCGTGGCAACCTCTTCAAAGTGCAGCCATAGGTGCTCACTAGGTAGCTGGATGTATCTCATCCATTAGAACCAAAACGTCTCACAGTTACAGTTCATTTCAGAAATATAGTCATGTGGACTTATATGAAGGAAGGATAACTTTGAAAATGTGGGTACGCTTTGGAGAAACGCGCTTCAGTACAACAGCAGCTCATAAACCTCAGCTGTTGAGACAGCAGAGCTAAAGTTTAGCCGAAATGCTGACATTAAACGTAGCACAAACAGACCACAAACACTTTTAAACTCAGGGAAATCTTTGTTTATATGGCACAGTAATTGTTTAGGCACTAACTAGACCACTGCCACCAATATACACACACAGTGCTATAAAGTAGGGCCCTATGAATTCCATTTTATTTTTTACTAACTTTTTTTTTCCCATTTTACTTTTTTGGAATTCTGTTTTTTAACCTTTTCGCTGATTTTACCATAAAAATGAGGATCCTTATTATGTAAATGAATCAAATGTTCAGTAATTAAGTAGAAATAACCTTACATTTATTGATAAAGGGCCACAGTTGGCTCAGGAGCCACTGTTTGGATAACCCTGATATAAAATAATTATAACTAGTGTAACAGTCAGATATTTCCAACATTTTAGGACACATCCAGGTGTATAATCACATCCTAACTGATATTTATAATGTAAATGAAGAAATACTTCTTTATTAGGGCCCTTATAAAGGATTGACAGTGTCTGACTCCACAACAGCAGATGAAAGCTTCCTTTCAGCTGGATACTATGGATCCTCTAACTGTCTGTGGGGAGGCTGCAGCCTATCCCAGCTGTGACTGGGTGAGCAGCAGGGTACACCCCAGTCACACAGGGCTGACATAGAGGCAGACAAATATTCCTGTCACAATCACACCTACGGGCAATTTAGAGCCACCATGAAGCCTAATGGGCAAGTCTTTGAACTGTGGGAGGAAGCAGTACCCAAAAAAAACCCCATGCATGCACTGGGAGAACCTGGAGTTTCAACAAATAAGGTCCGATGTCCAACACTGGAACCAGAAACCCTCCTTCTTTGAGGTGGCAGTGCTAACCACTGCACCACTATGCAGCCCTTAATATCATTAGATGATATCAACAAGTGAGGAATCAGTAAGTTGCTGGTTTTGTATGTAGGCTTTTCATGCTGTTTTTGAGAGATGAGGACAGTGGATAGAGTCCAAAACAGGGATGAGGGAGTGGGGAAAGAAAAGGAGCCGCAAGCTGGACTTGAACCCAGGCGGACTTAACCATTAAGCCATCTGCAGAATGTTTCTACTGACAGTATCATTGTGGTGACAACTTTCTTAGTAATGAGACTGAATATGCTCTTTCTAACATTATGCTGTTTGTTCATATTTATCTGTTGGTTTTGAAAAGGAGCCATTTCCCTTTTGCATATTGTCTTTATATTGCATTTACTTTAATTTGAGTGGTTTGTTTTAGATGTGTGATACATTTATCTAAAAGTCTTGAGTGTTTTAGACAGAAAACCATTATTTTCTGTTCTTCTGAGTTTATGGACATTTTCCACATGCATGTGTGAGTCTTCACATGTTCCCTAAACACTGTTTACACAGATGATGCTTTAACAGCAGGCAGGTAACACCCGGATGTTTTGACAGGTGGTGTGAGCCTGTGTGCAGCAAGTGTCCTACTGAGAGTCTTCCTATGAGCATGAGAAAGCCTCTATGCTTGGAGAAAATGGACCTTCATTACGTCATCTGGTGATAACTTTTCTTTAAATAAACTGAGAAATACATTTTTAATGGATTAATTCTCACATATAATAAAAAAAAACAATCCCTCTCATCCCGTTCCATATCTCTGTAGATTGTCTTTGGTTTTGGCTTTTAGGTTTTTAAGCCTCGCTGAGATTGAAGCTTTCCTTTCTGAAAAATGGAGCTGATTTGAATGTTGTTTGTGCAGCACTGAAAATTACATTTTAAAAATGTAACAGTGGGTCATATCCTTGACCCAGCTTTAATTGCATCGGTGCAATGACAGTTTGAGATCTCTCTTTCTCTCCTGGAACACTTTCCTCTTCATTATAATCACAATTGTGGCAGGTTGGGACATTTTTAAGAGTTTCAGCTTAAAGGTTCATTTTGAACCTTAAAAACTTATATTTTTAGTTGGAATGCACAATTTTGGATTTGGGGCGATATTAAATGTGTGGATATTTCCAAACATTATAGCAGGTATCAATACTGATATATAAACAGGCCTGTCCACAGGTTTGGCTGGGCCCCTGATGGGCCTCCACTGCTGTGATTTATTGGTGATAATGGTATTCTGGTTAAATCACTTCACTTTAGAGCTGAAAAGTGTGTCAAGCTATAAAAGGGTCTGATATTGAAGTTATTTATTTATTTATGCAACTTTTAAACCTCTTGAACCCACTTCTTCAGACAGTTTTTGCCAATTTTGGTTAATTTTGCTACATTTTACCCTTTCTCGCCACATTTCAGCCTCTTTACATCACTGTTTTACTACCCATTTTTACCACTTTTTACACATTTTTGCCTCATTTTACCAATTTTTGCCACATTTAATCCTTTTTCACCACCTTTTCTGCTAATTCTGCCATTTTTTGAATCCTTTCCAGCACTTTTTCTGCCCAACTACCCTATCAACCTCTTTTTATGCCATTTTTTGCTATAGGACTTTTTTTTGTTATACCTAATTTTGCCACTCGAAACCTTACCTATGTCATGTCCACCTGGTGCGTTTACATCAAGCTGTGAGCTTGTACTAACAAAATAAATTTGCACATTAAGAAAGGTTTGCTTCTAAAGCAACTGGCGGCCCCGAGGGCCATATTTGGGCCCCTAAAGTTCCCCATTTGGCCCCTAAAGATGATTTAATTCAGACAATGTGAGGAGGAAAAATGTAGATATTGTGGTTTTGGCAGCCCGGGTTCGAATCTGGCCTGAGGCCCTTTGCCACATGTCTCTCCCCCACTCTCGTCCCCGTTTCTGAGTCTATCCACTGTCCTCATCTATCTAATAAAGGCACAAAAAAGCCCCAAAACAAATCTTTTAAAATATATATATATGTTTTTTATTTTATATTTTAGGTAATTTGAAAGTCTGGCCCCCAAAGCGCCTGCCAAGACAAAATCAGGCCCCTTGATGACCCCTGTTCTAAAATGTTCGATTGTTTTAAGTCTAACTTTACTCTAGTTATTATCCATCTTTCTCTCTCGATTATATCCCTGACTGCAGAGATTAGTTGTTGACAAGGTAAATATGGAAGTAGTGTTTCCAGACAGATGGACACAGACGGCCCTCCCTGCATGACCAAGTGCAGAGACAAAGAGAGACAGAGAGAGTTTTGTGGGTTAAAAACGCTCCTGCCCATGTCTCTCTCACGAGTGCACCCTTTTTAATGCCACTGTACACCGGCCCACCTGGAATTCTCCCGGTTCTCTAGTCTAGTCACCACAGGCCAGGACTGAAATGCGATTGTGAGTAATTAAAATAGCATCAAATTTTCTTTGACTATCCAAAAAAGTCACTGGAGAAGATTCTGGACCCACCAGCCCTTAAAGAACCCAAAATATCTTCATTGCATTGTATTCAATGAATGAAAAGGTTTGATTTGTTGCAGAAGGGTGGATTTTGCCTATAAAAAAAGGATCTATTCTTAATCATTGTAAGTTATTCCTTGGCTGGAGGAATTTTAAGTAGTTCACTAAGTTGTGGTGCTCTATAAGGAAGTGGAAAGCAAGTACATTTTTGTATTTATATTTCAGATTTGTCAATGTACTCTGATTTATTTCTGCTATGAGCCTCTATTTTTGTTTGCCAAGCGCTCATGGAACAATATCCGTCCCAACTTTCCCAACGTCCCAACTTGAGTTTTTTTCTTTTTTTTTATGATTTAGTTTTTGGCCTTTTTGTGCCTTTATTGGATAGAGGAGGACAGTGGACAGACTCAGAAGCAGGGATAAGAGCGGGGAGAAACATGTGGCAAAGGGCCACAGGCCGGATTCGAACCCGGGCCGCCCGCGTACATGGTGCGCGCCTTAAACCACTCAACCATCAGTGCAGCCTAACTTAATAGCCTTTAAAGGATGGTCTTTTTGTCTGTAAGTCTGGTCTTACATGAACACATATGCGCTCCCCGCTGTGGCGGTGTGAGCACTCACCCTGTTAACCCCGCTGGCAAAGGTCAGCTGTGGTCTACCAATGAGATGGAAAATCAGGGCCCCTGAAACATCAAAGTACGTGACCCTCACATTGTCAGGGAGGCTGGGAGGTCCATGGGGTGAAACATTTACGTTACACAGACAGCATGCATGGCCCTCTTGTGTTTTTGCACCGGTAGACAGGGGCCGTTGTGGATAAATAAAAATGACAAGGGTCAGGACTTTCACTTTATTCCCTGTCCTCCGTCCTTTCAAGTCTGATGGGTTCTGCAGAGGAGAAAATAACACAAGCAAGGGAGAAATAAAAGCAACGTGGAGATCAAACAAAGAAGGATTTTTTATTTTATCAGAGAGGCTGCTGGGAAAGCCACATCACAAGTGCTCCCACACAGCACAACCACCTGACATCATGGCAGCTGCTCTTTTACAGCAGCCTGTTAAGAAAACAACCCTGATAACTTTCTCCTATCCTTCTTCCTCCAGCTGCTGTGCTCTTCGGTGCAGGTCGCACTCTTCGACGAGGAGGAGCGGGGCCGAAAGCTGCAGGATCGCCTGGCCACCGCGGAGAGGAGGAACCGGCAGCTGAAGGACCGCGTTCGTAAGGTGAAGCGATCCCTGAGGAACGCCCGCAAGGCTGCAAGGAAGGCCGAGCAGGAGGTTCAAGAGCTGCAGGAGAAGCTGAAGGCTGCAGAGCGGAGAGCGGGGCACCACCTCAATGCTATAACGCAGGATGAGCTCCTTCCAGGGCGTTACGCAAGCACGGCGATACGACCACGAATCCAACTTTAAGTGATTCAATCCCACCTGCCCCAAACTGCAACCCACATGGACTGGAGAGGAGAGACTGCAGGACGGTCTTTATGTGAGGGACAACACAATAACAGCTGAGTAAAAACACCTATTTAGGAACAATCTTGATATTTTTGTAAATAAACTTCTTTTTTATATACCTTTTTTGCCAAAATACTACAGCCATGCCTCAGTCGTTCCAAGTAATCTTAAAAAAGAAGAAAAGCATGAACTAGGAGAACCCCTCTTTTATTTTTTCAGTGTTTCCTCTCACAGTTCTGAGCTCTGCTAACTGGATTCATGCTGCTTAGTGCTCCGCTCAGGCTGTGATCACACCGTGTGTTTTTGCCCAAAGCAGAGCAACAGCAACATTAGCAGCTTATTGGAGCGTAATCCATTTGCCTATTAACTATTTATGAGTCTGCTTTCCTCACCTGAAGTAATACAAGTTAATCATTCGAAACAAACAGCAAAAGAAAGTCATGTAGAGATCTGAGGATTCTGAAAAAGTTGGGACATTGTGAGCGTGGAAAACAAAACAGAACACAGTGATTTGCAAACCCTGTTCAACCTATATTAAAGCGAAATAGATATTTAAAGTTTAAACTGATCAACATTACTCTGCTCTGTAAATACTGTACTTCAACAATCAGTCCTAGAAAGGTGAAAAAACACAGCGATAACATGATACTGTTCTAACTTTTTTGTAAGTGCAGGCATAAAATTCAGAATGTCTACATTTCCAAATAAATAAATAGAATAAAATATGGTAACAGGTTATCTTAGTGGGCTCTAATTACATAGTAAATTTATAGTAATTAGTTTAATTATTTAGTAATTTTTCAAGGGTAAGGTGGTAAGTTCTGAGTAATAAGTTGGTCATTTACAAAGTAATAACTCAGAAATATGTTTATAGTAAGAGAGGATTTACCTAGTAATAGTTGAGGTAATTTCTCGTAATATCGTGGCAATTCTCTGGTAATTAGGTGGTATTTTACAGAGTAATTTCATAGAAATAAGATGAAGATTTTCTGTAAAAGTTGCATGATAATTACCAGGTAATTTCATTATTTTGACCCACTAAATTAAAGAAAGTCCTTTCTGAATAGGGTGAGAGTTTAATTTTAGGGCGTTAGGGTTAGGGTAAATTACCACCTAATTACCAGAGAATTTCCAAAATATAATGAAGAATTACTTGATAATTAATACATTGTTACTAGGTAAATAATTAGTTACTAATTGGTAAAATGCCATCTTAAACCAGGTAATTACCACCTTTTTCTTGAGAAATTACTAGATAATTGCACTCATGACTATAAAATACTAGGTAATTAGGGCCCACTAAATAAAGTGCCATGTAAAATATAATAAAGTTTATCAATTCAAACATTAATAATCTTGTATTTGTCTAGTCTTCAATTGAAAATAGGTTTAGAAGGGTCTTCAAATCACTGTATTGCGTCCTAACTTTTCTGAAATTAGGGTTTGTAAAAACAGGAGACTGATGTTGGCTCTACAGAGGTTATCTTGACTTAGGTCGAGAAAAGTCCTCATTAAAATAAACCGTACTAGAGAAATCATGCTTGATATATTAGTTAAACTAGATATGATCTACAGTGGCTCCCAACCCTCTTCCCTGGATCTCTCCTATTTGTATATAAATTAAGCTGAACCCTCTTGGACGCTCAAAACATGATACATTTCTGTCAAAAAAAAGTTGGCAAATTTTGTAAAGTATGAATAAAAACAGGATAAGTTTCTTTTTAAGAAAGAACTGGAAACAAAGCTGAAGAGAGCCTTTTGTCTCAAAACATTTAGTTGCAGGACAACAAAATCAAAAACAATGAGCTGAAAAAAAAATTGCAAAAACTACTCCGTAGCAGCACGTAAAAACGCTGATTCATCTCAATGGCGTATGAGTGACTTTCTTCCCTTTGAATAAGGTCACCTGTTGTTGGCGTCAAACTGTGGTTTTAGCAGCTTTAATCAGACTCATCCACCTTATTCCTAACCACAAAGATACTCCATGAATTCTGGGTGTGACTTCTGTTGCCTTCTGTCAAGCTAGATGGAATTATAATTTGTTATTTACCAGATGGGAGATGATTTGCCTTGGAACATCACCAGTAGTAAGACCACTAATAAAGGAGGTGGGACACCTAGACCTCGAGTCTGTAATCAAGCTTTGACTTGAATTGTAGACCTTCAAAACAGATGAAGGGTCCATCCAGAGCATCTTCAGTTTGTGGATGTTCTGAAATTCTTTAACCTGGAACGCTGGATAGACTGTTTACTATATCTGTTTCACCAAATTTACACTATATGGACAAAAGTATTCGGCCGTCAAACTCAATCACAGCAGGGGCCGGATTCTGGATTCAGGACTAACCTGAGGGCCTAACAGGGTCAGCTTTTTAACCAGAAACTGTCAACCTTGCTTCACTGGTAATAAAATATGAAAAAAAAAAGAAAAAACGTATCCCTGGTGATCAATTATTTTGACATTTAAAAAGTTAAGAAGATAAGTTTAAAGGCTCACAGTCTGAGAAAAGTAAATTTATTAGTTCAAAAAGGTCAAAACATGAAATTGAAATTGAAAAATAATGTCTTTTAAAGGCAAATATATTAGAAGTCAAAATCATGAGTTTAAAAGGTCAAAATAGGAAATAAAATTTGTAATCATGAAATTAAAAGTCAAAATTTGATGCAAATTTTTAAATTGTGAGTCTAAAAGGTCAAACTATGGGATTATGACATAAAATCTTGGAGTTTAAAACATGAGATAAAATACAAAATAATTAGTTAAAAAGGTCAAAATATGCCTCAAAATTTAGAATTATTAATCCTAAAGCTCAAAATATTATATGAGAAGTCAAATTATGAGTTGAAATGCTCAAAGTATGAAATTCAAAGTCAAAATCCTCAGTTTGAGTCTGAATTGTGAGATGCTAAATTGAAAATGTTCAATTAAAACACAAATTAATTTCTTTTTCCACACTCCTAACTTCTTATCTAAATATTTTTACTCCTTACTTTTTCAGATTTTTTGACTTAACAAGGATATCTTAAATCATCAAAGATAAGTTCACATTTTTATATTTGAGGAAATCTACAGACCTCAGACTGGTGGGCCAGTTATAACAGAAATATGAAATAATCTTGCAGGCTGGATTTAACTGTTCCACTGACAAGCCCACATTGGACCAATATATTTTTCAATACGTCTCTTGAAGTTGCACCCATAATCATATCTACAGTAGAGCCTCCAGGAATGAGGTGGATAGTCCGACTCTTATTTTTGCAGCTTTGCAACTCATTTTTTTACCGATCTGCATCAACAAACCTACAAAACATAACATGCATCTTATGTAGTCACAGCCTATAGAAGCATTTTATTTCAGGCTATATCCTGAAGATTTTTACCGATGTTGTCTCTTATTGTAGCCGGTGTAATTCAGAGTACATTTCTGAGATGTCTACGAAGGTTAATTTTTGTGTTGAGTTTTCAAAGCTTAAATGTGTATATTTTTGTACATATGTTTTTCTGCATATAAAATGGATTTATATGAACATCACAATGTATGTGGCAATGTTTTGTAGAAGGATGTTAACATTTGGGTCACTGGAGTACAATGAAAAAAAGCTCAAAAAGCCACACAGACTCAGTGGTTCAGTTAAGCCCCACAGCATCACGCAGAGAGTGTAAAGAGAGGTTAAGGTCAGAGCAGATTTGATGTGTACATGTGCAGGTTTTTGGGTAGAGAAAGAGATGTGTGTCTGGTCCATCAAGTGACTGGAATGTGTTTGCGTGGGCAGCAATGTTCTGAACAGCGGGACGTCGCTGAAATATTCCTCTAATTCAGTCTGGAAAAATCAAAAGCTCCGGAGGGAGGCGAGGAGCCGTCACATCATGAGACTGCTGCAAAAGGCAAGGGAAACAAATTACAAAAAGACGACAAAATGTGAGGCAGGGATGATGAGGAGGGATGCAGAGAGGAAGAGATATGCTCATTTAAAGCAGAATTGCAGTTTTCAAATACATAATAATGGTGAGGGACAGCCACAGCAGGGGCTAAAAACAACAAATGAATACATGCTATACATGCAGTCTGTTATTACAATCTGCCAGACAGTTTCCTCTCTGCTGGGGGCGACATACCTTAAACATATTTGTCTTACTTACATACAGTGCATTAAAAGAATTCAGACCCCCTTCACCTTTTCATTTTTGTTATATTGGACATTATATTGCAATGGTAAAGCATGGTGGTGGCAGCATCATATTGTGGGGGTGTTTTTCAGCAGCAGACTAGCACTCAGGACTCAGACTGGGCTCAAGGTTCACCTCCAAACATGACAGTGACCCTAAACACACAGCCAAGACAACACAGAAGTGTTTTAGGGACAACTCTGTGAATGTTGTCCAGTCAAAGCCCTGATTTGAACCCTATCAAGCATCTCTGGAGAGACCTGAAAACAGCTGTGCAATGATGGTGCCCATCCAACCTGACTGTGTTTGAGAGGATTTGCACAGAAGAATGGCAGAAAACTCAGTTCAGGTTTGCAAAGTTTGTTGCATCAAATTTAAAATAACTGCGACTGTAATTGCTGCCAAAGGTGCTTCAATTATGTACTGAGTAAAGGCTCTGAATACTTGTGTCTTATGTATAAGGTAAAGTCCAATTTCTCCTCAAGTATTTCAGTCCTGAAAAGAGCTCCAATCAGCCAATTAACTCAAAACACCTCTAAAGGTTTCCTGAGCCTTCATTCTCTCACTCTGGTTCAGTTCACACAACCACAATCATGGGGAAGACTGCTGACTTGACAGTTGTCCATAAGATAATCATCGACACCCACCACAAGGAGATCAAGCCACAGAAGGTCACTGCTGAAAAGGAAGTCTGTTCTCAGAGGCTGTATTAAGCAGATTCATGGAAAGTTGACTGGAAGGGAAAAACGTGGTAATGCATCCTCAATGCAATCTCACTTTGAGGATATCTAAAATCAATCTAATGTGGGTTAAGATATGCAAAGTTACTGAGTAGCCTGTTCGGCCCTGGCTACCACTGGCTTCGCCCCTGAAACATTACTGGTTCTGCTATTTATTGCTTTAATCCATCAGGGAGTTCTAAATAAACATGTTGTTACTAGTTTGGTTGCAAATGTGCTCACAATTTACAGTGTTGTTGCAATTTAGTCATAAAAAATGGATAAATACATTTTTGTCAAAATGTTTGTCTACTGAATTAACACTGTGGCACGGCATTGTGCCGAAGTTACACAGTTTAATACAGTCAAGCACAATGTTAACGTTCAAATGTGGGCCATATTTAATTCTATGTCAAGAATTTGCTCAGGGCCAATCAAAACTGGACTGCAGGCTGCTGTGGGTTTGGACATCCCTGCCCTAGATTAATAGTTCCCAACTGTTTTTCCCTGGAGCCCCCTTAAATGTGTCTGAGGAGAGCCAAGCCCCCCACTGAACCTGCACAAATGAAAATGTGATAGATTGCCGTCAAACATCAACATAAGCCTTAATAGTTGAATTGAGAAAACCCCAAGAAAAAGGCCTACCTAAATAGGCCCCCTTAGGAGGTCCCAGAACCCAGATGGAGAACCAATACCCTAGATGAATGCAAACATGCTGTCAGAGAAATTATTTGCGCAAAATTTAAATACAATTCCTTGAAGCATTCTTTCACAGTCAGGGGTGAACATGAGAGCCTATGATCTTCACTTCTATCATGAATTCTCAGTTCATCCTTCAGTCAGAGTGGACATTTGTGAAAAGTTCATTTAAAATCACTCAAATCATTGGGTGCACGTGCAAGGTGAGAAAAATTACCTCGATGTCTGACTTCCAAAATGTAATCATGTTTGAGTCAGAGTGGACATTTGTGCAAAAGTTTGAAAATAATCCCTAAAAATTCTTGACGACTGTCAATGACACTGACCTCTAAAGTCCAAAATACACAGACTCATCTTTGTGTCAGAGTGGACGTTTTTGCAAATTTTGAAGGAAATCCCTTGAAGCTTTCTTGAAATATTGCATGCATAAGCAGGGCCATTGACGTCTGACCTCTGGCTTTCAAAATGTATTAATTCATCCTAAAGTCAGAGTGGACATTTGAGCAAATTTTAAGATATGCCTGATGGCTTCTAGACCTCTCCTGACACATTTTTAAAATATGATTTTCTAATTTGAATTTATGTAACCCTATAAGTGTGCAAATTAAATAAACAAACAAATAAATAAATAAATATCACATTCACAAGCAAGAGATGAAAATGAGGGCACAGTCCTTTAATTGTAATTTTCCAAAATCTAAACATCCTGAGTCAGAGTGGACATTTGTGCAAAGTTTGAAGCATACCTCTTAAACATAGTTGAGATATTACACTTACAGCCATGAGACTAACATAAAGCCTAATAACATTATATCAAAAATCACTTTTCACTTATCACTTATGGCATGTGGACAAATTGCTTCAACCTTTGATTTCCAAAATGCCAGCGGTTCATCTTTGAGTCAGAGTGGACACTTGTGTAAAGTCTTAAGAAAATACCTCAGAACTTTCCTGGCATATTTTGTTCCTAAGATTTGCCAAGAAATACAGACCGACAACCCAAAACATGATCCTCAGCCTTGGCTGTCCTGTCTTGGCACAGAGGCATAAAATTTGACCCGCCCTTTCAGTCTTAGCAAATCTGCTGGCAGTATAATAAACATAATCCTGTACCAAAGCATTCCCCTTTCAAAGTTTCTTGAGGTTTTTTTCTGGTGTAATTCTGCTCCTAAAATATGGTTTTTAACACATTTTACATTTAGCTTTAGTTGCAGCTTCCTAACTGCCAGCAGTGCAACGATGGTACAGTGAAGACAAACATGCTGTCACCCCCTGCCGTTAGCAACCAGAACTGTCTTCCCAAATGACACGCATGGTCTCTGCACTCTCCAAATCCCCTAACATGCCATGATACCACCTATATTCCCCTTGTGTTATCTCACAGCTTCAGTTGATCTGCCTTTAATTAGTTTTATGAAACGTTCGTACGCAGCTTGGAGAGGAACAAAACAACATGTCTCTGCAGGGTAGAGATGGGTGAGGAGGAGAAGAAACCCTGCAGCGAGAGAAAGACTGGAGAGGAGGGTGAGGTCCTGAATTAAAGATGAGGAGAAAGCAGTTTAAGAAGCAGAGATCACACTGACTCCCAGCACAAACACACTTAGAGTTTGACAGCCAAAGTCAACATATGGTGTTTTTATCTGCTCATGATGAGTTATTTGATAAAGCAGAAACTCAGATCTGATGCTTTGCTGTTTCTATGCCAGTTTAATAAGGCCCGAGACCCAAAAGGAAGTAAAAGACTTTGATTTCACAATTTTAATTTCAGTGCTTTGGTCCGTGTGTGTTTTAAACGTGCCGTTATTTTCATTCTGTGTTTATGTGTGGATGCATGTGAGCCATATAATGATAGGAAGAGAGGACATCTTCAGCTGGGAAGGAGAACAGGGATAAGGAAGTGTGGGGACTTGAACTACAAATGCCTAACCAGGCCATAATTTTCAAAAAATATCTATTAAAAAAACTATTTTATAACTCAAACAGAAAAAAACGCTCTGATGTCTAATCTGGGCTTTAAATAGGTGTAGTCCTATTTTAGACGTAAGTAAACCAACTGTGGCTCTTTTTAGCTTCATAAGCTTTAGCTAAAGCTAACATAGCTTCACTTGCTATGTAGTTGACATTACTACAGAAGCCAATGTAGCTACATTAGCTACCTAAAGGTCACAACTCTAAAGCTAACCATAACATAACTACTTATGTAATGGGTCTAGGTTTAGCAAACATAGCATAATCTAACAGAGCTTTGTTTGCTTTAGCTTTAGCTAAGTTAGTTACAGAGCTATGCTACCTACTTAGCTCATTTTAGCTTCATTAGCTTTAGCCAAAGCTGACACAGCTTTGCAATCCATTTGGTTAACATAACTACATGAGGCAATGTAGCTATGTTAGTTAACTTAAGCTCACAATGCTAAAGCTAACAATGTTCAGGTCTAGCTTCTGCAAACATAGCATAATCGGACATAGCTAATGTAGCTTTGTCTGCCTTAGCTTTAGCTAAGTTAGTTAAAAAGCTATGCTACCTACTTAGCTAATTTTAGCTTGATTAGCTTTAGCCAAAGCTGACAGCTTTGCTATGCATTTGATTAACATAACTACATAAGGCAATGTAGCTATGTTAGTTAACTTAAACAGTGCTAAAGCTAGCCATGTTTACACAACTACTTCTCAAACAGGTCTAGCTTTAGCAAACATAGGATAGTCTTTCATAGCTAATGTAGCTTTGTTTGCTGTAGCTTTAGCTAAGTTATTCACAGAGAAATATTTCCTAAGTGGCTTTTAGCTTCATTGGTTTTAGCTAAAGCTACATAGCTTCTCTTGCTATGTGGTTAACATTATAATATATGCAAAAGTAGCTAAGTTAGCTAGCTAAAGCTAACAAAGCTAAAGTTAGCCAGTGTTGCAGTTACTACGTCAAAAATGGCCAAGGTTTAGCCAAGGTAGCATAATCAAATGTAGCTAACAGCTTTGTTTGCTGTAGCTTTAGCTATGTTTGTTATGGAGTTATGTGATCTATGCATCTTGCTTTAGCTATGTTAGCTTTAGCTTAAGCTAACATAGTTTTGCTAGCCACGCAATAGCCAATGTAGTTATGTTAGCTAGCCAAAGCTAACAAAGACACTATTTAACACAAAACAAAACAAAACAATAAAACAGTTAGAAATTGAGGTGAGTTCATCTCAGATGAGCTCAGGTCTTGAAAAGTCATCAGCTCTTCTGGATGTTAAAAACTACTGATGAGTTTTCAGCAAGTTTCTGCTCCTATTCCAGTTTCATTGGTGCATGATGCAGTCGTCAAATTCAGATTAGGTGCATATGCCAAAGAAAACCCAATAATATTTCAGATTAAAATGAATAATCTAATTTTTGTGCTACATTCAGTTGTATATAGGTTGAGAAGATTATACAAATCTCTGGACCGTTTTAATTACAAGCAGGCCCATGCAAATTTATATCATGTTTAAGAAAACCCTGCAGAAAGCCTAGTTTTATGATACAGAAGCTCTTTTATACTTTCTATAGATTTACATTGGCAGCTGGCAGACTCAAAGCAGCTCTGATACTGCTTTTGAGGAAAAAATCCCACGATCCTATGGAATTCTGGACTGTGGTAACTGTAGTGTCGACTGGAGGAGAATCCATTGCAGGTGAGCATTTTTTATTTAAAGGAGTAACATCTGTAGATCTGTTTTCAATGCTGCTTTCCTAATATACCTCTACATGTGCTAGCAGAGGAAACATGTGCCTCATGTGTTTGTAACATCTGTCTTCTGTCTAACATCTGAAGTCAAAGCGTCGGTCAAAGTAGTAGAGGGTGTATGGTGCCTGGGTTATATCTGCACGCATGGATCCTGGAATTGGCAAGTGAGGAAATATTGATTACAAACACAGAAAGACTCATTTTTCTGTGTACATTTGTAGGAAATGAAGCTCTGATTTTAAGTAGCAATAAAAAGAAACTAGTTGGACATGTTCAAACACCAAAGGAAGAAAGAAACAGCATGGAGGACTCACATTATGATCATTCAGGATTTATTCCAGGAGAAAGACAAATGAAACACAATCAGTCGCTCTGGCCTGTGTCGTCATGGTAGCTCTGATATGTGCACATGATTGTCGAAGGCATCTGATATACAAGCCCCATGAGCAGAAAGTCATCATCATCATCATCATCATCACCCCAGCACATCAGGCGGTGCTCACTCTGAGACATGAGGGTGTCGTCTGCATAACGACGGTGCACAGGATGGGAGTCTGTTGTGGTCACATGCAGAGAGTAAATACAATAGAGCCAGCTAAGTCGGCCGCTCTGGACGAGGACACCCACAGGGAGACACCGATTTCAGGAGGCAGCTGGTTAAAAGTTTCAGTCATACAAACAAGTCTTTAAAAGCATTAGGAGAACTAGAAAAGCCCTCGGAGAGCGCAGACCTCCACCATCAGCCCCATCTCCCAATAGTAAAGAATCCTTTAAAATTCCTGGATCCAGACGGTGAACAGGATCAGTCCCAAAATCTAATCAGTTCTTCCTTATGCCATTTCGGACATTTCCTGAAAATTTCATCAAAATCCGTCCATAACTTTTTGAGTTGTATTGCTAACAAACAAACTAACAAACTAACTAACAAACCCTGCGGATCACATAACCTCCTTGGCGGAGGTTAAGATGCAAAGACCAGTTATCAATATTAGCAACCAGCATGGAGGCTAGACTCGCTGGAGTTTAATGGAATTCATTGGAGGCATTTTCTACTGCAAAATGTTTTTGGCTCAATATACCTAAGAGAGAGTGCCTTGATTTGCTATCTATGTTAGCAACTTGCTGAATCAGTGAGCTTAATACATAAAGAGTCATACATTTCAGTGTATGTTAGGGAAACGTAGCACTACATATGATAAGAACAGTGTTTAGCTGATTTTGATTCTAGTATGTTGCAAAGTTAAATCATTTTTTGGATTTAGGTTCTCTAAGGGGGCTTGACAAGGGTTACCAACACTAAGCACTTTAGCATCTACAACCTACAAGTTTCAACCATTGACTGTAGAAAGAATTGGACGAAGCCTGTGTGACGTCAGTTGTTTGATGACAATAGGTGGTAGCTTTTGAAGCCAATCTGTGGCGGCTTCCATATTGAAATTGTGTTCTCAACCAAAATTTGGATCAGCCTGACAGCAGACAAGAGCCTGTCCACTGAGCACAACTTCCAGTCAGGCAAGCTATCGGTAACGCTTGCCTTCTGGTTGACTGATAGGTAGCGTCTGCTCTCAAGCTATCTGTCAATTAAATGAGACCTGCCAATCAGTGAGCAGTGACGTTTTTCCAAAATATAATCCAAACGATTGTGGTAAAAAAAAAAATTGTGCTCATGAAGACACGAGCTATTGAGACACATTTCGTTTTGTGAACCAGGCTGTAAACCAGTTTATTTCTAGTGTAAAAAATGGCTTTTAAACATGTGTTGTGCTCATGACTTCAGGTGTTCTTGCAGCCAGCCTCTAGTGGACACTAACCGTATTGCAGTTTCTTGTACTTCCACATTAGCTTCATTATTCAGGACAGGAGGTTGCTGCTTGGTTTCAACATTGCAATCTGTAGTTTTAATTGCTAAATATGCTTTCATTCCATTAGTGTATCTTCATAAGATACTAGAATTGGATGAAAATCTTGGTCTTTTTTCAAGTATGAGATGGAAGGTGCCATAAGTTCATCTGATCCTGGCTCTGATGGCTCAAATATTTAGAGCTGCAGGTCTGGGAGACTACAAAGTGATTTGGAGCAGTAAAACAATTAAGTTGACACCACACACTTGAGGGTTATTCAGACAAATAATCGTTTAAAGAGGGCGTCCTCTCTGATTGTTGGGGGAGGCAAATCTGGCCTAAAATTGGGATAAAAATCCTCACTTTCAAGATCAAATTAGTGCTAAACTTTACCGTTTCTACAAGATGCTATCAGTGCTATAAATACATTTTTATTTATACTGTAATTAAGAGCTTTACAGCAGCATGGTGGTCACCATTTATCACAGCTAAATGGACAACAAGTAGTGGGTGGCTGTGTTAATTTAGATGAAGCACTGACCGGGATTTTGGGCGTGAATCGATAAAAACAAACAAGATAATTAGTTTAACTGACCAGTTCTCCCGCCACTGACTATGTAGGGATCTGACTGTAATTGTTAAGCCAGTTTATCACCTCCATCCCTAGCTGCATGGGTCATGGTCATGTGTGCAGACGTCGCTCCACTCGAGAGAGGCATGGCTTTTGATAAGAGGACACATGCAACAGACACCTGCCTAATTTTTCATGACTTGCACACTTAATTTTATACATTTAGATTTTTCTTTTCAATCCTGATATTTGGCCTGGGGGTCAATGAAAATCTTCTGTTCTTTAAACACACTCAAAATCCTGTTTTTTTTTTTTTTTTTTTGCATTGACTTTAAATACCAAAGCCCTTAGCAGTTACACTAGCCAGTGATCTTTTCTTTTCTTGCTAAGAGGCAACAGCCAGAACTGCAAAACAAATGCATCATTTTTGCAAAAACCAGCTGTGAAAAAACAACTAAAATGACCTTATAACTGTTTGTAAAACCAAAACTTTCCACTAAGCATGCTGTGGACTTGGGTGTCTCATCCTGTGTTCGTCTTTACATAATACAAAGATACTAACATCATACAAGGGCATATAAGATAAACACTCATTGGTGATGTTGAATTTTGAAGCACTTTTGTTGAACATGCTAGTGTTTCCATCTTTTGTGACGACACAGTTCAGCGCCATCATCATTAAAAAAAAAAACAGAAAAGGTCCGAGGAGTCTGAGCTCAGAGAGCAGACGAGAGCGACCCCTCGTCCTGAACAGTGTGTTTCTTAGTCGATCACAGCTTTGGATTTCTTCCTTCAGAATGGCAAAAACAGAAGCCTGAGTTCAGTAAACGTTGCTTTCACTTTAAGCTGGACTGACACACATTAACATGTATAGTCCGGTACATTAAAGTGGTTGTGAAACACTGATGGCATCAAACTGAGCTGTGCAGCTCTGCAGGTGGCAGCCACACAGTGCTGGACAGTACATGAAAGCAAACCGCAGAGGGGAATAAAGGGGAATTCAGCTTTTTTTTTTGTACATTAAACATTCCATAAAGAATACAATCAACTTCCCTCACACACACACTCACTCATCCGCTCTCACATGCCTGAACAGCAAAACATTAGTAAATATTTCCTTGAAAATGATCATTCATATTCACAATGTATTTACAGTAGCATCTTTAACGGTGAAGAAGTATTCATTCAGAAAAAAAAACATATTTTTTTTATACAGCAGACATATTTATACATAGAACCACAGAGCAGCATGAACCTGAACCCTCTGCCTGCCTCACAATTACATTCAGAAACCCAAACGTCCAGACTAACACAGACGACGTCACATTTAACAAAAACAAACTTTACAGTGTTGGCTGACGAGACGTTAACATCATTAGAGCTGGAGATAAACCTGGTACTCTGCTTTAACTATGTGGCTCTTTAATTAATACTAAAGTAATGGTGAAATAGTCCAAAATACAGCAACTTGCACTAATTTACTCCTCTAATTTTTCTAACTACTGGTGCTAATTTTTTTCTGAGAAAAAACACTGACAACACACTTTAACATGTTTAAAAAATGCATAGCAATCAATGGTTATGAAAACATGGTGAATAATTAGATTAAGGTGATCATAGGAATAAAGCCCTTATATGGTTAAAATCCCCCTTCATGAATAAATATATGAATTCACCACACTTATAATTGTGGGTGTTTTTCTTGATGAATACGTACTCAACATTTTAAAATACAGGAGGCTATTTTTGCCTTTGTTTCCTAACTCTACCAAACTTAAACTCTGTTATAACTGGATCAGTCATCAGGGCAACACGCATACAGTAACAAATGTTTCAGTCAGATCTTAACTCATTAACCATATCAGTGTCAGTACCATTGATGCTAATTTCAAATGCTTCTAGGGTGCATTAGAGCTTTTCCATTGGTATGTCTGGAGCATGTACATAAAGATAAAAAAAGAAATGAAAAGGTGTGTCCGTCTACATAGTGAGATCTAGATTGGGTACAACCCCAGTGCAGGTACCACATCTGCTTGGGTGTCAGATCTGCTCAGGGTGCTACGTCTCCTAGTGAAGCTACATAACATGATTCTAAGGATGCAGAAAATGACTGCACCACCTAAGACCTGGTCCAAAGTCGGGAAGGTAAGCTAAACTCTACTGAGGTAATGCTCAGTCAATCTAAGACTTATGACTAAAATCCAAAGTGTAAATACCAAAGCACCAGCTAGCAGGCACACACTGCTCTTAAAGGGAATGAGAGCTGAAACTAATTAGTTTTAGTGATGTTGGATTATGTGCCTGGATTTTACATAGGTGTGTTTAGGAATGTCAAATTACAACTTTAAGAGCAGTGTGCGCCTGCTGGTAGGTGTGTGGGTATTTACACTGTGGATTTTAGTCTTCATTTTCAAATGGACAGAACTCCTGCCGGCTCTTTAACTCGCGCAACAAGCATGTGTGGAACAAGCACAGTGTAAGTAACCTTGCAAAGCAGATGGACTGCCCAGACTCCTGTCTTTCATCAGGCAAATCCATCTTGCAAACCTCGAACCAAAAACAGTTCTGACTAATCACCGTCATTTGAGGAGAAAGAGGAGGTAGTCATGGGTGGGGATCAGTTGTACTGAGTTGACAACGATTGCTGCTGCCAGACAGTATAGTGGTTAGCTTGGATGTGGCTCTAGTATAGTGGCAGTTTTTTCTGAACTGGACCACATTTCTTTATTAAAACAAGAGCAAAGAGCCACACTGGAAGCGTTCATGATAGAAAAGATGCTTTCTCTCTTCTGGGCTGCTTCAGCATGAGTTTGCAATAGTTACAGAAAGGGTGGAGTTGTACTGTTAGCTGGTGTATACAATGGCTACAACCATAGCGATTGGCTTAGATGTAGAAAAGTGTCAGTTTAATCAGACCTCAAACACATTTCTTTATTAAAAGGAGAGCAAAGAGCCAAACTGAAAGCTTCTTCAAGCAGAGAAGATGTATTTGCATGCCTCTCAACAGGCTTCAACATGAATTTTACCCACCAACAAGCTTTGTTGTTCAAACACTATGGCAGCACTAACCTGTTTAGCTCAGGTTAGTACAGAAGCTGCAAATGCCCTCTACACACATTTGTCCAATCACCTTCTAAGATTTTTTTGAAAAGTCCTGCCCTTCCCAAATGCTTTCCCAGGTTTCCCAAATGATTGTGAAATTTATCCATGCAATGAAATAGTTGATCTGGCATGCCAGGTTACAGTACAAGCAAGCCTATCTAATTTGTAGACTTTAGACCAGATTTTAGGGGGTCGATGGTGCAGTCAATGCCTTCCTCCTCAAGAGAGGAACGACCTAGCTTTACGCCTGAATACTCCTCATTTTGACATGATAGCATCAGTAAAAGAAGTACAAGTTCATTTGTGTTTTTGAAAACGTGAGAGCTGGGAGAAAAATGACAGTGTCAAGCACTGTTTTTTTTCTTTTTTAAATAATCAAAAGAACTTTGCCAGTTCCTTATGCTGAATGTAGACTTAAGTTGCCTTAACATATGATTAAAGAATGCTTGAAATCAATTTCCATGCTACTTGATCACAAAATATTTGCAAAAGGGTGTACTTGTGTATCGGTGTAGCCAATATTCATTAAAAGTTACATAGTTCAACTCTCAAGGAATTACTCAAAATTCTAACTCTATATCTGTGGCCTATTTGATAAGATTTATCTCTCAGATTCTGCATGAATTTAATATTAATTATAGGGATGGTAGGTTTAGTACTAATGAGTGTGGACATGTTTATTAGAGGGAAATAGCAGAAAACCAAGCTCGCTGAAATGGTCCTTTAAGAGCTGATTAAAGAGATACGATGCTTGTAGTAAATAATGTAGATCCTGCATGTAGACATTTACATTACGTATCATTTTAAGTCAGTGCCAAAGGGTTGGGAGTTTGACACATACAACAGCACAGCAAGCCAGAAGTGAATTCCAAAGAGCTTATGTGAAATTTGATTTACAGTCATTTACAGTCTTCCAGCTGGTCTATCACACCTTTCTGACATTCCAAACACATTAAAACAAGCACTCTGAATAATTTATAGATACTTCTCAGCCCCATTCTGTCTTAATAAAAAAAGTAAATGGCAAGACATTACAGCTGGAGTTCAGCCCTTAAATTTGATAGTTTGTAGCTTCATTTATGACTCATTTGTTTGAACTCATCAAATAAAATGGACCAATTTGTTTTCGTACCCAGCACTAGTCTTTGGCCAGAATTCCGGTAAAGGGATCAGTAGTGTTGCATCTGACAAAGACGTGACAATCTGATATGTGAGAGTGAGCATCCGACATGGTATAGTACTGCTCTCTGAGTGAAGTCTAAAAGGCCTTTACAGCAGGTGACACAATCTAAACTACTGTAGTCATGTCAGAGTCAGGAAACAACATCAGTCTGTCAGTATAGAGTGAAACCTAGGAATACAAAGGACTTCAACCTTGGACTTAAGTCATTCCATTTCACACAGGTGTTTTTTCTGTCTAATTTCTAAGAATAAAGGAAAAACCCCAAGAATACACACATATACTTTAAGTAGTACCCACTATCCAATCATTGTGCCGATTGTGAGTCAGATTCCCCAGTTATCCAGTGGTTCTAAAGAGTATTTTGCCAGATTTTCATGTGGTGTGTAGCGTGTTAAAGTGATCTTTCCTACTTGCAGCTGCTCTGAAGAGGATTAGAACCGCTCTAACTTAAAACTGTAAATATCACACGTTTATGAGTTGAAATCGAGGAAAGCCGAACAAGCACAGGAAGCGGACTGACCAAGGGAGGAAGCACAACAAACACAGCCAAAGCAATGATAGTACACACGTAGCATAGAGTTAGATCAAGGATTGGGGATCAAAGATGGATGCCAGAAATGGAGGACCGATTTGTTGATCTGTGGCGACAACATGAGTGTTAACTGACAAGGAGAGACACTAGACTGAAACTGCTACCACAATGGATGAAGCTAACAGTTGACTACATTTAAATTGTGGCTTTTCTTGTTTACACCAAAGCCTGCTGATACGATTGGTCAACACAGCTTTGACTACTAATATACTACAAAAAACCCCCAGAAAACTTAACATTATGTCAGGAGGGAACTGCCGAGGATCACCAGATATGGCAAGAACAAGCCTGTCTATGTTTTTAATGTGTCATACTTAATTTTAACAGAGAAAGTGCTGTGCCATGTGCCTGGGTTAAGAATTTCTTAAACATACAAGAATAGGGGCAGCAGTTTAGTTTAGTTGGTGGAAATGGTGGGGAGGACATAGTCCTTGAGGCACTGGTCGCAGGATTGAATCCCAATCCTGGTGCATGTCTTCCCCCACTCTCTCTGAGCATATCTCCTGTCTCTATTCAGCTGTCCTATCTAATAAAAGCAAAAAAGCCCTAAAATATACTTTTGCACATTTTGCAAAATGACCAGAGCACTTTGGAGTCCTTGGAGGAGTGTCAAAGTCTGAGTCCTTAAACGTCACAGGTAAGTAGTCAAACAACACTGAACTGAGTACACAGCTAACATCTGAAGCCCTGGATCATTAACTGTGATACCACAACGACTGAACCTAAAGTACTGACACAAAAACCTAAACCAGTTACATCTCTATCGCCCGCTCACAGTGCAGCTGCAGTTTTCCCTGAGCACTTCCGAACTGGGTGCAGCTTGAAAAAAAAAGGTGGGTATCATGGCTTTTTAAGAGGGAAGAAGGAACAAGCAGCCACTTCATTATGTTAGATTTTATCTCCCTAAACGCAAAACCCTCTGAGGACCCATGAGGGAGGCAGTTAAATATCTCAGAGATGGTTTGTAACCTTGAAACTTAGACTCAGCTGCTCAGGGCTCCTTTGTTTTTGGAGATTAAATGGCTAGTTTTCATGTAGTCGCAGACATTCTCAACTGGAGGCAGTTTTCCAGAACATTCCTCTACCTAACCTTTCTTTACCTGCTGCATGTTTCATAGTAACCTGTATGTGTGGCCCTTAAAGGGTGATTGTTATAAAAGTCTTATAAAGTAAGAAAACAATAAACAAATCAGCAAATTTCAGACAATGCTCTAACATCCACTCTTGGTTATTTCTCCTTTTTTTTAAAAGTTACAATCTTGACCTGCTGATCTAAAGAAGTGGATGGTGTCTGATCTGTGTCTGAGAACTTATCTGACCTTTTCTGTGCAAAATACATAAAGCGCTTACTCATGTTTTCATATCTGAACAGTCGTATGGTACTTTTAAAGCACTTATTAAAGCACAAATAAAGAAACAAAAACAGCCCTAAAGGACATACAAAATGTCTTAAAGGTGCTATATGTAGCATTTTACTGAATAAATCATTGTCACATTAGTGATATATCTGTAAAGTCAAAAATCAGGTCTTGACAAAGAAGACTGTACTCTGAATATAATTGTTTTTGGAGGGAATCTGCTGGATTAGTTTATGGCACATAAAAGGAAGATGGAACCATTCCTACAGGACAATAAGGGGCCATAAATACAGTGACTGTGGTGAAAAGATATAAAGGGGTTGTGGTAAACAGGGTTTTGATTGAATGCTTGCATAACTGATAGTCTGTGTAAACAGAGACAGTTTGTATAGGTTGTTTGCAGTCACATGATTCTATTTAATGTCCGATGGGGGGCAGGAAGTGAAGAACAGCAGTTAGGAATCAGTGAGAATGGAGGAAAGTTAGGTCACTTTCACAGAGATGTTTAGTCCACTTTAAATGAACCCTGGATAGTCTGGTTCCTTTAGAGCAGTGTGACAGCTCAAGGGAAGTCTGGTGCAGACCAATCAAGTGAACTCTGGTTTGCTTAAAAATAGGATCTTAGCTCACTTTCAAACGGACCCTGGTGCATAGCATAAGGAGCATAAGGATTTATGGATATATTTATGTGATTTAATACACTCAAAGAAAAATCAGTACCTCGCTCAGCATATGCAAAACTATTGCAAAAAGCCACAGTCTCTCACTCTCATTTGGGCTTGCCTTCTTCTTCGGTACTGATTCATTCGTCTCATGTAAAGAAGGAAATGCTGGACAGCTCGCTGACTGCTCGTAATGACACCAAAGCAAAAGCAGAAATTTTAAGAAATTACAGAAGAAAGAAATTTGGTGCTTTTTCTTTGATTATGTCATTAAAAAAGCTGGAAGGGGATGAATTTCTGGTTTCGTCTTCTTGTACACCACTGTCTGTTTGGGACGACAGCACCATAAACATATTACTACTTGATGTTGTCCAGGCAGTCTGGTTCAAGTGCAAGTTGAAAATGAACCAAATCAAGCCCTCCAGAGTATCAGGTGTAAAAGTGACCTTAATATGTTGAAGCATAGAGGTGGTTGATACCACAAACAAACTGACTTAAGCCGGGTGTACACTGTGCGAATTTCATCCAGATTCAGCCACGGATTCTTTGCTGCACGACTCACTTTGAGGTCGCACCAACTTTCACTTAGATTATGGATCGTTTGCCATGTAGGGTACAGGAGGATAAATGAGCAGGAAATATTCCTACCTGCGGACTTGCAGCTGACACGGATGGTGATGCTGTTTGTGTGTGTGGGACAGAGAGAGAGATAGCAACACATCCCCACTTCACTTGTACTGTGTGAGCACTCAGGTTGTCCACGACCATCGGACCATACAGTGTGAGCACGTAAATCATGTGTAATGGTTGTGCGTTGTAAGTGATTCAGGCGCACGGTGTGAGCTGACTTTCCACCACGACTATTATAGAGTTGGCTTGAAATCACACAGAGTATGCCCTGCCTTAATTGTGCAGACCAGTCTTGTACTGAGCTAAGAGGCTAGCAGAGCCTTTTTTACACCATAAACACGCAACTGATGGGAACCTTGTGGGGTAAAAGACTGAGGGATGAGCTGGCTCTATAAAACAGCTATTTTAAGTGAGCCACAGAAGCTGACTCCTGTTTGAGAGTGAGTTTCCATTCTTACATTTCTGTTGTGACATACTTTTTTAAAAGCTAAATTGGTACCATATGAGGAGCCTTTTTGGAGCCAAAAGAGTGACTACATATACTAACAGCGCTGACAGCGCTCCTCTAGACTTTGGATGGAGGCTTTCAGTCTATTTCTGCCGCAGTTTCTCTGTGAGCTTTTTAGACTTCTTTTGCCTGAATGTGTCACCACTTTCAGGACTTTTTGAACAGTTGACACAGCCGTAAACAGAACAAAACTTTGGCAGTTTGATAGCACTTTCTCCTGCTTCCATGTGGAGTTCTTCACTGTGACGTCATGTGCAAACAACTTATAAATGGGCCTGCAGGGCTAAGCCCTTTATTTCTTATACAATAAAGATGAGAAACTCATTCTTCACTTAACTTACAGCAGATTGTTTTACATTTTGGCAGAATTTGGAGAAGAAACCGAGGCTAATTGTTACAATAACAACATTTATCTCTGTAAATGGGCTTCTTTTTTTACAGCTAAAGAACTAAAGCATCCTCTTTCTTTCACTTTAGTGTAAATGAGTCACAGGTGTCATGGCATGCCCCTTTAATTTGCTGTTTATGTGGGCTAAACTTTAGCCCCAACTTTAGACTTATAACACAAGTGTAGTGGTAGAAAGAGATGCAAAAAAATGTCCTTGGTGTTTCTTAACTTCAAGAACAATCTACTTTATTTAACATTGGTAGGCTGACTAGATTGTTTGTTAAGGTTCACCAGCTTATGCTATTTCTGTTAGCCCATTAACGGAGTTCTTCATTATGTATTAGCATTAAGCTAATAAAGATGCACATCCTGGTCCTTCTGTGAGAACCTCCTTGTAAATAATACACCAGCAGCCACTGATAGTAGATTAACTAAATGGCACTACTAATGTGACAATGATAACTCTTTTTAAGTAACGCACATCACTTTTAAAATTAACATTAATATAAAGGTAACAATCAGGTTGCCAAAAGTCAAACCTAATTAGGAAAAAGCTGAATAAAACAGAGCAGGACAGAGCAGATTCAAGAGGGAAGTTGATGTGACTGACATTGAATAATATTTCACCACCAAACCCCGATGTGGTCCACCGTTTACTCTCAAACTGCCAGGAGTCGACAGCAACCAATCACAGCCGGCCATCCATCAGTGAGTCTGTAGCCGTGTTGCTGCAGTGGATTCCAAAACGGCGCCCTCGTAGTGGGTGGAGAGTGTACAGCAGGGTGCTGTGTGGCTTAAAACGTTTGGGTGGCGGTAAAGTCCTCTGCTCTCCCTGGAGCAGGGCGGGGAACTGGTTGGGCGGCACATCCAATAGAAATGCAGTGAGGAGAGAGAGGTGAGAAGAAGAAGAAGGAGGAGGAGGAGGAGGAGGAGGAGGTCTTCCTCTTCTCCTGTCGTCCTCAGACTTGTTCCCTCTCTCTGCCTCACAGCGCTGTGGCCTCCCAGCTGGTTCCCCGCGGGACCTGGCGTCACTTGGTCTCAGTGAGCACGGGAGCGGGAACTGCTGAGGGATGGGGCCGGTTCAGCTCGGCGCCCGCGGCCGGAGATGAAGCTGCAGACGCCAGACTGCAGGGCGTAGCTGGTGCAGTGACACCTGAGAGGGAGGAGACAATAGACAAGAAAAGGAAATATTACAAAGGGTATTTTGAGGTCTAGAGTATTTATCCTTTTAGAAAGCTATGCCCCTCTGGTTATTGTTGCTAGGTTTTCTTTTAACACAACAAATTGATGATTTACAATGATGAAACTTCAAAGCACTTCCTTATTGGCTCCTAGTGTGGTTAAACCACTGTTAAAGGCTGTGTTTTGGTTCTTCCTGTCTAAGTTTGGAAAATAAAAGCCCCATAAAAGGGTCATGAAATTACTACTTTAGTCTGATGGATGCACCGGTATAATATGAGACTTATCAAACTTCTCACATTACCTCTGTCCCTCTTGCTGTGCTAAACCAGATATTAAAAACTTGACCTGCGTGATGAGCACAGAACTCCTGCTTCAGGTGTCATTGTGACATGACCGCATCCTGACCTTTGTTTCCAACACAAGAAAGCTCCAATATGTGCTGTGCCGTAGACGCACGGCATGACACACATTCATCATAAAATATACATTTCTAAAAAAGTCAGAAGTGAATGAAAAAAGCTTTACTTTTTACAGATAAAATATGCAAAACTATCTTAATATAGCATTAGAAAAAAAAATATATTTACACAGGGTTTTTCCTGCATATAAAATTACAAGGCTGCCGCCTCCAGAAAATTCTGTGCTGCTTTCTACACTAAGGGCAAAACGGCCTACAAAAGTGTTGACGCGGTAATAATACTCATTACCTGTTTTGTAGTTGCATCAGGGTGCGAACTGTCTTTGGGATTGGGGAAAAAGTGTTCTAGATTCATGTTATTACCTTCAAAATGAATATCCTGGGGGAACATGCTCTCATGACCTCCCAGGGGGTCGGAGTATACATAACCAGAATGGTACCTCCGCTACCTAAATTTGAGCCTGGAAAAACCCTTTCACATACGTGAAACTGAAGATCCAGAATAAACCACGGTTTTCTTAGCTTGAGGCTGACCACTTACAAATTTGTGTCTTCTACAGGAGCATATACCATTGTTACACACTTCTTGTGTGAAGTCTACCTTGGATGGTATTAACATTATGGCCAGTTATCAAATCTGAAAAGCAGCACAGGCTGGATGATGTTGTGGCTAATGGGGGCAGTATGACAGCAGTAACAGCCATGTCATATCACTCTCCCCTCTCGGCCATGTTAATAATGTTCTAAAAGTATCTTTTGAGGCTTCAGGATAGATGCACCTCAGCTGAAACTCTGGGTTTTGGCTGCTTTTTAAGTTCCCATGTTGAAGCTGTGAGGAACCTTTTATATGCAAATAAATGCTCCATAAATACTATGATGTTTAAAGGCCAGGAAGAAAAGAAAAGGTTACAGACAAATAAGTCACAAAAATGTAGTGAGGGCTTTGTTCAAACAAGGCACTGTAAGGACATTTACTCCAAGTATCACAAATGCTTAGTCAAGGTTTCTAAAACAGTGGTTTACAAAGAATTCACTCTTCAAATTCTTGTTGAACTCATACAGTATGTCCTCCTGATTTTGTAGTACAACTGAAACCACTGACTCATACTTACATTCCTTGCGAGGAGCTGCGATGTTGTTGTCAATGGAGGAGGTTTTGTTGGCGGCCGTGGTGGTGCTCGGGCTTTGTGCCGCCTGGCCACTAATTTGGGTCTGAGCAGGCTGGTTCTGGCCTGCCTGGCTCTGGCTCTGGGCAGGTTTCTGCGTCTGGCTCTGCCTAGTCGGGGGGTTGGACTGGTCCATGCTGCTCCCCATGCTGCTGCCAAGCTGCAGCCGCCTCATGTGCCGAACCACAGCGGTGGCATTGAATGCTTGCTGGAGAGGGAAATGTGAACATAAATGGATTCAGACAGCTCTGACTTTTTTGTTTTTTTTTTCATTTATGTTTATTATAAACAGCAATGGGGTGAGACTTTTAATGAGAGAGCAGTTTCATGTCATCATTTTTGCTTTTTATTATGTTCTCTTGGTAAAATCAGGTGGTTGAGCGTGATAAAATGGCAAAGGGTGCAAACCAAATGTTCCCAAACCAAAGAAAGGTGGAAAGGGGCAAAACTTGGGACAAAAATCTGTGAAGGTTTTATTCATTGACATTTTTATGACTACATATAGTTTGAACATGAGCTCACCACATTACAAATATTCTGTAAAAGTGGGATTACATTTGGTATTTTTAAAAACAGATTATGTCATAGGAAAGATCAAAAATGTGATCCTTCATTTGGAGCTTTGAAGCTACAGTCCAGAATCTGCTTTCAATGAACTGGCACTGGTGCAGGAATACCGTGATAAGGTCTTCTGCTGCAGTTTATCTTCCATTAAAACCATCTGAGGTTCAAATATGACACAGGCTGGATGTGCTATTAACACCTCGAACTGAGGATGACGTACTGTGAGGAGCCGGGATTAAAAGAAGGCAGAATTTGCTTCAAGTCTGCAGGTAACTGTCTTTAAAAGTTTCAGGAGTAAAGTGAATGATGAAGGCGAACTCTAAACCTCATAGCGGGCCAGGTTTTTACTACGGAGTGATTCATCTTCTAAAATACGGACAATCGGTTGAGCAGTCATGCTTGGCAAAAACAAAAATCAGCTGCACTACAGCCAGAACCACAAAGAACAAACCTTTAGAAAACAATATTTACCCTCCATTTGCTCTTGGCGAAGTTCTTTCTGATCTGTCGGCTCACTGACTCATGAATGTTTTTGCAGAGTGCTGTATCTCCGGCAATCCTGAAACATACACAAACACAAAAACATACACATGCATAAACTCTCTGTAAACACTTTTGAATGTACATCAATACAGATATTGATTTTATGCCTTTTGTGAGCCTGAGTTTGAGATTCTCACTGTGCAAATCTCACCATGGGTGTCTGAGTGCCTGTTCACAGGTGAAACGCTTGACTGGATCTTTTTCCATCAGACTGCTGATGAAATCTTTGGCTGGGAGAGAAACAAAACAGGACGAAGGTCAAAAAAAGGGCAGTTAGTTTAGACTCATAAACACCAAATCAACAGTGAAGACTTCTGAATCAATTCTACAGATAACGCTCTTATAAAAAGTGTGTGTTACACAAAAATACAGACATTTAGGAATTTTTGCATGAATATGCTATCTGCAAAATATCCTCCAATTTTTTTTTAGAGAATGCATAAAACATGACTGCAGTCAAACTGCCAGCATCCACCCCCTTTAAAGTGACTGACCTAATTCAACAGAGGTCCATCCAAAGGGTGCGAGTAGTTTCAAAATTAGTAAAACAGGGATCACCTGAGTGCACTGAGTGTGTCTCAAGTGATTGTAGACCAAAGACACCTGTGTCTGAAAGATCTAGTCACTTGTTGAACAGTATTCTTGGCTACCATTACACCATGAAGACAAAAGAACACTCCAAGCAACTCAGAAAAAAGTTACTGAATTGTAGAAGTCAGGGGATGGATACAAAAACATTCCAAAGCACTGAACATCCTTTAGAGTTCAGTTAAATCCATTAAATGAAAGGAATATGGCACATGTGTAAATCTGCCTGGATCAGGCCATCCTCACAAACTGAGTGACCGTGAAAGTAAAAGTGAAAGAGGCCACCAAGACAACTATGACTACTCTGAAGGAGTTACAAGCTTCAGCAGCTGAGCTGGGAGAGACTCTGCAAACAACAATTGTTGCCCAGGTTCTTCACCAGTCAAAGCTTTATGGGAGAGTGGCAAAGAGAAAGACAATGTTGGAGAAAACTCATTAAATCCCGACTAGAGTTCACCAAATGGCATGTGAGAGACTCCATGCCTTTGGTCTGATGAGACCAAAATGGGGCTTTTAGGCCATCAGACAAGACGCTATAACACTGCACATGAGCACAAACACACTATCCCCTCTGTGAAACACGGTGGCAGAGGCATCATGCTGTGGGGATGCTTCGCAGCAGCTGGCCCTGGAAGGCTTGTAAATGTAGAAGGTAAAATGAGTGCAGCACAATATAGGAGCATCCTAGAGAACAATCTTATTCAGTCTGCAAGACAACTATGGCTTTGTATAAGATTTATTTTCCAGCTAGACAATGACCTGAAGCATACAGCAAAAGATATGCAGAAATGGTTTAAAGAGAACAGGGTAAATGTTCTGGAGCTGCTGAGTCAAAGCCAAGACCTCAATCCAGTATAGAATTAGTGTTTGGACTTGAAAAGGGCTGTTAAAGCCCGATCCCCCTGCAACCTGACAAAGCTCCAGCAGTTTTGCAAAGAAGAATGGAGTGAAATTGCAGTGTCCAGATATGCTAGCCTGACTGGGACCTATCCACACAGACACAGTGCTGTGATTGCAGCATCTACTAGATGCTGACTTAACTGTACTTTTCTTTTAACATTAAAGAGGTTTTTGTAATGTATTTGGGTCAAGAAGCCAAATTACATTGACCATGACAGATTTATAAAATCAACAAAAGGGTGAACCCCAAGGGGGTGAATTTTTGTGTAGGCACTGTATGCTTTACTGTTGGAAAAACACACCTAACTTTGATTTGAGTCCCTCTGAAAACTTTCTGGTGGATTAGCAGGAAACTTGACAATGGCTACTCCTGACAGCACATAAAAGATTTTTTCCAAGATCCACACAAACACACAGTGGACCAGTGTTACTCAGCAGGTTTTACTGCAGGCTCTTACATAGCTGAGGTGGTGACTGATGATGACCCCCTGACTCTCTCACACACAAACATTCCCTGAAACATTCATTCCAGACAGATGATGCAACAGGCTGTGATGGAGAGGTAATGTGTGGTCCATATGTGCCACACAGTCCAAGGGTGGATGATGAAGACAAACCGGTGAAGAGAAAGAAAGGATGGCAGAAGGAGTCAAAGGCTCACCTGAGTCAGATATGTCGTCCCAGTATGGCGCGTCAAACTCGTAGTCGGCTTTAAGGATCTGTTCGAAGAGTTTGGAGTCGTTCTCATCGTAAAACGGAGGGTAACCACACAGCCTGTAAAGAGGAAGGTTATTCCATTAGTGGTTCACATAAGAAATCAATAAACAGACCTATTGCTTGGCCAATCTATGGGTGATAAACGTAAGACTGTTTCATTTAATTGATTTCTATAAAGCAAGTTTATGATGTACAGTACAATGGTAGAACAAAAATTCTTAACTAATTTATTTATCAACTACCATCCTTTCTAATCCTATCTCTACATACTCCATGGACTTCCTACACAGCAGTAAAGACAGGGAGATGCTAATAAACAAGGATACTCAAAAATGAATGAAAGGTTTAATTAAAGTCACTTTTCATTGCAGAAAACACCCATATTTTCATTAAGTACAAAAATTAATCTATTTACATTGGCATCAGTTTATTCAACTTTATGGCAGTAGGAATTTAGTTTTAATTTTTGTTAATTTACAGAAATATAATCATCAGAAACTTTTAAAGCTGGAACTTTGATAAAATACTTTTGTAATGCTTATCAACACACGCTTTCTGATTAGAGGTTCTCTACTTACTGTAGACTTATTAAATTCAATGATATCACGACATTCATTCAATATGGTGTAAAATTTACACCTAACCCCCTTTTCATTACATTAAATGACATGATTATTAGACAAAGCTGCTGGTATTTACCATTAAGACAAAAGATTCAATTTCACTGTAAGTGATATTATTAGAAAGTGGAAGCATTTAGAGCAACAGCAACTGGAAAGACCGTTTAGAATAACAGAAGGGTCAATGACTGCTAAGGCGCATGGTGTGTACATGTTACATGGCAGAAAGAAACTGTGTAAATTGGGTTAAAAAGGCAAAAAAAAAAAAAGTGGAAAAGATGGGTAAAAATGTGACCAAATATATGTTAGGAGTGGTAAGGATGGGCAAAAAGCAGTAGAGCGTGGTAAAAAAAAAAGAGCAGAAATGGGTGAAAAGCTGAAAAGTTTGGTTGAAGTGGCAAAATGGGCAGAAATTTGGTTTAAAGTGTCAAAACTCTGATGATTCCCTAGCTAAAGAGTTCTGAACTCCCACTGGCATTAATCTAAGCACAAAAAACTCAGCAGTTACCTGCCTGACTGCACTGTGCCAACTGTGAAGTTTGGTGGAGGAGGAATAATGATATGGGGCTGTGTTTCAGGGTTTGGGCTCGTCCCCTCACCTCCTGTGAAGGCCATTCTTAATGCTTCAGCATACAAAGACATTTTGGACAATGCTATGCTTCCAACTTCGTGGCAACAGTTTGGAGATGTTTCTTTTCTGTTCCAGCATGACTGTGCCCGAGTGCACAGTGCAAGGACTATAAAGACATGGTTTGATGAGTTGGGTGTGGAAGAACTATACTGGCCCACACAGAGCCCTGACCTCAACCTCACTGAGCACTTTTGGTATGATCTGGAACAGAGATTGTGAGGTAGTCCTGCTTGTCCAACATCAGTGCTTGACCTCATACAGGCTCTGCAGAATGAATGGACACAAATTCCCACAGAAAACACTGTGGAAAGCCTTCCAAGACTAGCGAAGGCTGTTAAAGCAGCAAAGAGGAGCCAACTCTACATTAAATCACATGTATTTATATACAATGACATTACAGCCCCTGCTGGTGTAATGGTCAGGTGGCAGAATACTTTTTCTATATAGTTTAGGTTATGTAAGGGGTTTATTTGTTTGAATCAAATGTTCTGCACCATTCTATATTAGAAGTGCTTTACCTTCACTCTAGGCAGCACTTGGCTGTTGTTCGACTTTTACCAGGATAACGTCTGATCACAAATTAACAGAAGCTCCGGTCTGATTGTCCATAATGAGCCAAGCGAAGCAACAGCAGAGCTGCTGCTCAACCAAAAACATCATCCGCACCTCATTACTAAAGTTCTGGATGCACCAAGAGATTTTCAAAAAAACTAATTAAAATGCCGTTCTCCATCGATTCACACACTTACACACACACAAGCCCACACACACGCCAAACACACAGAAGGTACAAAGAAAACACACCAAAAAGAAAAAAAAAGGGAAGAGGCCGCCTGCACTGGTCCAAAACTGGCTTTTGATTTGTTTCTCTCATTTCTCATTTGGTTAAAGATTCACCTGTCATATAGAAAACAGCCCGCTCCACTGAGCACGCTCATCACACAAAAATACACAAAACTAACACAACTGAACACACAAAAAAGAACCTGAGGTTCTGCTTGAGAGCTGCTTTTCTTTTTTCTGCTCTCCTGAGTGCTCACAGACTGTGCCGTCGCTCACATGAATACACACTTACAAAATCCCACACACTAAAGATCCCAGGTGATTATCATGGCTGATTACCTGATGTGATCTTTCCACCTGAGTAGCAGCTAAAAGCTAACAAGGTCTAAATCCCAGCGCTAATTGTGCTAATTGCCAGCAGGGAGCCACTTCTTCTCTCTTCTTCTTTCTCTATCTTTCTCAGAAGCACACGGGAAAAAGAGCAAAACAGAGAAAAAGGGCTAGGTTAAGATAATTATTCATTACACACTACATCTGACTGCAGTCTTAATGGATTTGATGCAGCAAGCGTTGTGGTAGGGGTTATAACTGTAGACGAATTTCACAGTATGCAGTAGTTTAATCTTCAGGGTTGTACCACAAAGATTAGACAGAAACCCTGGCCTGCTGAGCTAATAGAGTTTTCAGTGTCACTAAGCTGGCTCCCATTTAGGGCGTACTCACACTAGGCCCAGTTGCATCGAATCACGCTACAGCAAGATTGTCTGACCTCCCCAGTCCCTCGCTGGCCTGCATTCACAGTTTGGTTGCAATGTACTTGCTCTCAGAGACCACTGGAGGGAGCAAAAACCAAAAAGTCCTATTTATTTTTGCTTTAAAAATTATGCCAAGGATAGGTAAAGCTTCCGGGAACTGTTCAGTAAAGGACATCATTATATAACAGTGCCCCTGATTTTCAGTATTACTGCCATTTCTACCAGAAACCTTATTCGAAGAAAATCTAGCAAGTCCTTTTGTCTTCTTTTCACACTTTTTCTTTTTTAATGATTTTTGCTGCAATTGTAAGACATGTTATGACCGCCAGCCAAGGATTTCACTCATCCTTCATGTTTTTTTGTCTTTTGAAATCACATTTTAACACAAGCTTCTGCTAGATCTCATTTCTGCCTGGCAGAAGACTGTTCATTTCAGACAGCCCCTCTCATAGACCCTTCATCTGATATGTCATATGACTCAGAATGGATATACATGCTACAACTTTCTAAATAAAATCAGATTAAACCTCTGTTTAGGGTTTACAGTAAGGGTTAGAATACCAAAGGGAAAAAGGGACAAACCTTGCCTGCAAAAACTGATTACTAAACATAGCTTATGTAGCTGCTTAAGCTCAGTAGATAATGGAGCTACATAGCTAACGCCCTTAAAGCTAAGCTCACAAAGCAGCTATGTAAGCTATGTAACTGCGTTATCTGCATGGCTAAGTTAGCTTTAGCTACATTTGCTATAGCTAACTTAGCTGTAGATAACTGAGCTACATTGCTAATGAGGCTAAATCTAAGCTGACAAAGCAGCTATGTAAGATGTGTGGGTATGTTATCTACATAGCTATGTTAGCTGTAGCTTTGTTTGTATAAGTTCACATTGCTATAGCTAACTCTGCTACATTGGCATATGTAGTAACATCATTTATGTAGCTAGCGTAGCTATGTTAGCTCAAGATAAAGCTAATGAAGCTAAAGTAATCCACCATTTGTGTATTTACTACTGTTTTTATCATCTTCTCCCTCTTTTGGTCCTTTTTTTTGTTTTTCTTGTGTTTGATTTCAAAGCTTTGACCGCTTTAATTTTCATTATTTTACAGTTTGTAGCGTTCTCGTTTTTGTTTTCTGATTTATTAATCTATCCACATTGCATTTGCTGTTATCTATTCTTGTAAACTGTTTTGATTTGACTCCTCATTGACTCAGTCAGTTGAGCAACAGGCTGGTAAGTCCCACACACAGTGAAGGAACTCTATTCTGTCTCTTCCTAATACTTTAAATCTTACAGCTCTGGTCCGCAGGTCTTTTTTATGCAGTTGGGTCCCCGTGTTGCCTGAATTTATAGAGGTTATTCTGGGTCTTTATTTTTTCTGGATTTTAATGTTTCTAGGTTTTTGGATGTTTTTCTAAGGAGGATATGTCCCTGGGTTTTTATAATGTGTCTTATAGGTTATTATGCTGCTGGGGTGAAATTGTTTTTTCATGGGTTCTTCTATTGTTAGGGGTTTGTCATTATTGTTGTTTTACACGCTTATGTTGTGATGCTTTTTCTTATTTTCTACTCTGCTTATTGGTAAAGCACTTTGTAAATTTTGATTTCAAAGGTGCTATACAAATAAAGTTGTCATTACTAGTCCTCCTTTTTTACCTGCATGCTCCACCTGAGTGTAAAAACATTGTGTTTTATATGGATGAGAATCTTTTGGATGTGTGGATTCACTCATGACAACAAAGGCCCTAACAGAAAAAAGTCCAGAGCTGATTCTTTGCACATTAGTTAGCTTTTGTACATAGAAACCAACTCTTCACCTGGCGACCTGTCAGACACTCAGCTGCTCATGCCCTCCTCGCGCACTCTAGATCCCGGTGACCTGATGTCGATCTCTGATCTCTGACCCTAGATCTGACCTCACACCCAGGATAATAATCCGTCTCATAACAAGAGATACAGATGGAGAATCACGCACACCTTAGAACACTTACAGTGGTAGCTTTGGTGTCAACATTATTGTGTGCACATTAGCAGTCACGCTCTGAAGAGGCAAACACATTTATTTAGGCACAAAGTGATGCAGACGCACATTAAAAACAAATCACGCACACAATGGTAAGCCAAGCACATAATTTTGCTGTTTTTAATGTTTATGAGCAAATAAACACATACTCAGACACAAACGCACAAAAATAAAAGTGTATGTGTGGTAATACGATGTAGGTAAGGTTGACGTGGCAGAAGAAAAACAAAATAGCAGAGAAGAAGAAGTCTAGCCTGCAGCTCCATGTCCATACAAGGACTTTAGCAGAGCTCCATCTGGCTCTGATGACGGCACACATGCAACATCATTAAAACACACTCACACAAAAACACTGGCAGGGAAAAATCAACAAATACACACGTGGGGACCAGTGCAAGTGTTTCAAGTTCAGCTCTGGAGCAGAGCTGTGCTACATGACCCGTGAGAGCAATAAGCTCCAGGCTCATGTTAGCATTTATTAGCATTGCTAATTGTTTTAGCAGGATGACAAAAGGGTAACCAGCATGAAAAGAAAGGAAGCCTTTTTTTGTTATGTTGGGAATAGCAATAGCAAGTTTGTAATACATCACACATCAGCCTGTGTAAAAGTTGAACTGAAGGTGACTCAGTCTGTCACATGTGTGTCTGACTCTTATTATCTAGTCCATGTTTTGCAGAATGAGATTCAGGCTGAGGTCCTGGCAGAGCTGTTTTCATTTAATTTATTTAGCCTTCAAGAACTGGAGGTCTATGGAGGGAAAGTAGTGCTTGTTTTTAAGATTTACAGACAAGTTTAATTCAGTTAAAGAGAGCACTTGCACATTATTATTGTTAATTATAAACATAAGAAATGTGTAAGCACTAGGGATGTCCCAATTCATCAGCAAGGGATTATTATCTGCATCTTTAAAAGAAATCAATAATATATTATAAGTACATCAATGCCTCTACTTATGTTAAACAAAACTGATCAATTTCAGGTGTCTGCAGCTGATCAGCCATCCTGTAGGCTAACCAAACTGTTAGTCAACAAGTATTGAGCGCTTCAGTGCTGTGAATCAAACTGCACTGATTACTGTTAGTTAGAAACAGTAATTTAATGTTGAAATCCATGTTGAAACCAACAGGATAAAAGCTAATTAAACAAGGAGATGTAATGTTTCATGATGTAATAAAAGATCAGTCAGTAAATTCACTCGTAGGAAAATAACAATAAACTTAGAGAGAACAAAACGTCCTTTTATGTGCATTAATTGAATTTATTTTCAATGCAAACATCAGTGGTACAACAATGCAGTTAATGGACCCTATATGCAGCCAAAGTATTAACTAGCACTGCGATGAGGTGCTGCCAATAGTGAGAGCGCACTCACTGAAAATTGGCCGCACACAATTGAGCCTCTGCCTCGAGTGTCACACTGGTGTTTCTGTGACAGTAGCAGGGTCACATTTAGTTGAGTGTTTTTTGATGCAGAGACACAACAACTTTGCATGCTCACTGCTCAGTTCTCTGCTAATGGTGATATCATGGTGGACAGACTTTTACTGTAGGTCACTCGAAATTAGAAAATGAGATGACCTGCACATTTGGCTTCTATCAAGCAACATGAAAGTGGCATGACAAGCTTAACCCTCTCAGCCCAGCGTTGTTGTATACAACAAGAGGTGACATGTTACTAAAAGTTAAACTATTGAACCATATATTTGTAGCTTCATACTTTTATTTCTTCTTGAAGCTAGCCGTTCCAATGATGCTATCCATGCCTTCGAATCCCTTACAGAACACTTTTCTAGTGAGTCTGGAGCTTAGGGGACTTTTCCGGGTATTGAAATCCACACCAGTAAATCTGAGATTAAAATGTGTCTTTTCTATCAATTTTTTTAATGCGTGTTGATCAGTTTTGCCCCTGGTCACTAAGCTTAACACCATATTGTTTTCCAAAATGCTTCGTGAGGGACTGTCATTAAATGGCAGGCTGTTCCGCCATTGTGCATGCTGTGTGTTAAACTGTGCATGCCTTGGATCATGAAGGAGTCAGCGTGAGTAGCTCATTATCGAGAGAAAAGGAGACAGAGAGCCTGTGATGTGTCCCTGTGTGTCACTGCAGACAGGAACTGCTTTGAATAGTGGCACAAATATTTACATATTTACAAAAAAGTGCAAGGACTTTAATTTTTGTAAATATGTGAATATTTTGAGGATTTTTTTTCTGTCATAGAATGATTATTATTTTTTGACTTTTTGGCCCCAAGAGATGGCAGAACAAGTTTGTGCAAAAAAGGTTTTAGTCATTAATTTTTACTGTCATACAAAAAAAATCTTCCAGTATTAATTTCCGTTTAGCTTTTTCTTTTGTCCTTATAGTCCCATAACTTTTTAAAAATTCAAGGGACATTACATCAGCACACATATTTTTAAAGCCCAGGTTATCTTGGGAAAAAAATAATGTTCAGTTTCACTGTGTGTTCACTGTGATGTTTCAAAGCCTTTTAAGACAATAAGTCCAGGTGAGAAAAAATAGTTAAATAAGAGCTTAGGGCTTGAGGGGTACAGTCATGTGGCTAACATCACAAGTCCTGTGATGTTACATTGGTGCAGAAACTATAAAAAAAAAGCATCAGAAGGAGTGAGTCCTTAGTTTGTAAATCCTGTAAAGACCTTTGAGCTGAACTATGTTATATATTCGGCAACGTACAGTGCTTAACAAATTTATTAGACCACCTGTCATAGTCGTCTCAGAGACCATCCAGCATCATGAAGTGCTTTAGCGGACTCTTTCATTTTCAGTGAGCTCTCCACGTTTTACCATTTTGAACAGGAATGAGGGATTTCAAACTGAATTCACCTTTTTAAACCCAAATTTGAGCCGGCTCACTGGGCTTCTCTGAGAAGTCAGAAATTAATCAAGCATAACATTCAACCACTAAAACTCATTTTTCTTTTCAGGAATTCAAGTAAATAACTATAATTTGACATATTAATCAAGTGATAATATGTGCTTTACTATTTTTTCAGTTTTTTTGTAAATTTAAAAATTCATGGATAACAATAATAATTATATTTTCTCATTAAAAATATCATTTCAGTTAAAGAGCTTCTACATATTGGTGTATTAACCATTGCAGAAACATAAAAAAATGATTTTGGTAATTACCAATGCTGTTAATTTAGGGCAGCTGTGGCATAAACCTTACTTTGGGTGGTGGTCTGATAAATTTGTTAAGCACTGTATGTGACAGTGATTATTGTATCAAAAATTCTGTAATATAGATGGCATTAGTTTTTCTGATTTTCTAAACTTGAGGAGATGTTAATGTGGTTCGTGAGGTTTCTGCTGGAAAAAATGTGTTTAAGTATAAATCTGAGCCCAACTGAAAGTGGGTTTGATTACACACAAGATGAGTCAGTACTTACAGGATGTAGGCGATGACTCCGATGGACCAGCAGTCCACTGCCTTACTGTACGGCTTCTGGGCGAGAACCTCTGGAGCTGAAAGAGAAAGACGACAGGTTATAATGGGTCTATTTGTCTTTGAATTTAACCCACAACTGCACTAATGTCAGTCCATCTTGCAGTAATCCGTTGTTTTCTTATAAGGCTTAAATCTTGAGTGTTGTTTTTTATAATTGGCAGTTTACTTTGTTGTCTGCTTGAGGTCCAATATAAACTTTATTATAAAAAGGGGATGTTTTATAAGCCTGCTACAGAGAAAATATGTAGCCTCTCAGTGGTTCTTTTAATGAGAATCACATGTTTTTAAGTTAATGGTGTGAAACTTTCTGCAGGAGGTGCAGGTTCTCACAATTTACCTGTAATAAAAAAGGCTGTTAACTTTATGAAGTAAAAGCAACGAGGAACCCGAAACAAAAGCACAAAGTAATGATGCCATAGTAAAACATGGTAAATCTGGTATAACTGTCTCTACACCTTGATTAGAGTCCACCTGTGGTAAACTGAATTGACTGGATATGATTTGGAAAGGCACAACCCTCTCTATAGAAGGCTTCACAGCTGATAACACATATCAGAGCAAAAAACAAGCCATGAGGTCAAAGGAACTACCTGCAGAGCTCAGAGACAGGATTATTGCAAGGCACAGATCCTCTGCTGCACTAAATGTTAAGAGCACAGTGGCACAACCAGGACTCTTCCAAGAGGATGTCGCTCGGACAATGAACAGTCAGGGGAGAGGAGCCTTAGTAAGTGAGGTGACCAAGAACCTGATGGTCACTTTGAGCTCCAGAGATCCTGTGTGGAGAGGGGACAAAGTCCCAGAAGGACAACCATCACTGCAACCCTCCACCGATCTGGGCTTTATGGCAGAGTGCCTAGCTGGAAGCTTCTCCTCAGTGCGAAATACAAAACACAAGTTTGCAAAAAAAAAAAAAAAAAAAAAAAACACCTGAAGGACTCTCAGATTGTGAGAAACAAGATACTCTGGTCTGATGAAACAAAGTATGAACTGTTTGGCCTCAACTCTAAACGGTATGTCAGGAAGAAACCAGGCACTGCTTATCATCTGCCCAATACCGTCCACACAATGAAGCATGGAGGTGGCAGCATCATGCTGTGGGAGGTGATTCTCAACAGCAGGGACTGGGAAACTGGTCAGGGTTGAGGGAAAGCTGAATGGAGCGAAGAACAGAGATAGCCTCAATGAAAATCTGCTCGGCAGTGCTCAGGACCTCACACTGGGCCGAAGGTTCACCTTCCAGCATGACAATAACCCTCGGCACACAGCCAAGACAATACAGAAGCCTGTTATGTACAAATCTGTGAATGTCCTAGAGTGGGAAGGGGGCATTTGAAAGAAAGAGGTAAAGGTAAAATTAGAAATTGCCTAAATTTCCCTGCATTTCAACATTACTCTTTCAGGTGGAGTGGCCTTGTCTGACCTTCCTCTGCAGCTCTTTTCTTCAGCTTGGAAAGACCAAATTACTGATGACAGTGAAATCACTGTAAAGTCAACAAACACATACAAACTCAAGACTAGACTGAAAAGATTTGGCACACATAACCACACACAAAGAAATACAAAACCACAAAGAATACTAGTCATATCTGAAGCAGAGTAAACTTAGCTCGCGTGTGCTGAATCAGAGTGATTATCTGTGTTTATGGGTCTACTCTGACTCATTGTGAAGGTGTGTGTGTTTGTTTTGCTGGATTCAGAATTAGGACATTTTTTACACACTGAGATCATTGTGTCTGCTGTGGGCTACTTCAAAAAGGGAGTTCACGGTCAAATATGCTGGCAGATTCAATTAGTTAAATATGGTAGCAATCTGAGCTGTTTTTCTTGCTCAACTGATTTGATTTGTGTTATTTAACAGTCATTACTTTGGTATTTCAACCAACCACCTGTCAGACACTTGGAATTCACCATTTTTGGAATTCACCATCTTTAAAGCTTTTTCTTGATGATATTTGGGTCCCTGACTATAGTTTTGTGATGGGGGTGGCTGTGGTTCAGGAACCATTTCCATTCCATTTCAAGATAAACTTTGGTAACTGACAGCAAAAGTAAGTCTTCTGACTGAGTCACAAAACAAAGGCTGTAGCTTCCAGCACATTTTACCTGAATAAAATCATACAAGTATGATACAAACAGATCAAGTATTGCTTTATAAGTATTTTTCACTGACGGGACTTGTTACAAAGTTTGTGAGCATTTTCACCGCTGTTCTGAGCAGATGAGGAGGATAACTGTTCAGCAGCAGCTAAAGCCCATGTTATGATTTCATGCTATTCCCAGCAGCAGCCTTTTTAATTCATTCATTTTTAATTCCAACAGTCTAAGGTACCATAATTTGAATTTTACTTGATGCATAATGCCAATGTGCTTTGTGCTGATGTTTTGACTTGCAAGAACTGATGCACATTTTTGAATCAGTGCTAAGATAAAAAAGTTATGTCACAAAGTAGTGTGCAAATGTGTATGAACATGTATGAGTGGATTAGCCAATACTGATAATGATGCTTTGCTTAAAGTCCCTGTAAAGTGAAAAAAAAATCTGTATTTTAGGTTTGTTGTACAACAGGTGGCTGTGTCCTGAACCACCAGGACAAATTTCAGTCATGAAAAACTTGCATAAATTTATAAAATTAAGCTTCAAAATCATGACAAATTTGGCAGTTTTATCTTCTATAGGATGCTGTGGGCCTGTCAGCTGAAAGCACTAAAGCTACGCCAACTCATGAGCGAGCAAGAGAGAATAGGCGCTGATCTGAATCATCATTCACCCATCTATCTGTTATATTTCTATGGTTGAAATCCACATAATAAATGAGCAAACTCTGGGGTTTAAAGTGAGGGTTGAGTGGTGAGCAAGCGAGGTGTTCTCAAGCAGTCTGTGATGCATTTTCCTTAATATTTAGATAGGTCAAGCATTTTTTTAATGTCTTTGGCAAAATTCAAATCTATCATTTTAATCTAGATTAATCTAGATTAACTACAGGATTGCAGTGAGATTAATCTAGATTTAAAAAATTAATCTATGCCCAGCATTAATTTAACACTTCACACTTCTCTACCTTTCTGAGTTATGTGAAGCTATGGCTCTCTACAGATTATGAGACATCTTTGTTGTTAAGTTTCTGCTGAAAACACTATTCCCGGCTGTTGCTCTTCAAAGTAAAAGTCTCCAATGATTATTGGAGATTTTTATGGTGACAGATTTGGTAGGGATAGAAAGTTTCTATCATCAGATACTTCACTGAACTTGAGTATCACAATGCTAACAAAGAAGAGGGTTTTAGCTGTTGCTGCTTTGAGAGAGAGAAAGCAAAGCCTGCTTCTTTTAATCATCCAGGACTAAAGACAAGTGAAACATGGATTAACAACCTTCAACTAACTAACTGAGTGACTGACTATGACACTTTTAATGACCCATAGACCACCATGGCTGATAGATTAGCAAAAAGGTACCTCACAAGGAATTAAAAAAACAGCATGTAGGTGGCTGTTAGTTTTCGATGAAGGTAGTGACATCAGATAACAATCTCCATAAGCTGCTAATATTACATTGGGTTACGGGGTACTTCCAGCAGTGCCCAATGACATCATGGGATGATACATTTTGCCCTGCGCAAATTAAACCTAGCTATGAAAGTGGTGAAAAATTCTAACTCCAAAATTCAGTCACACCTAGATCTCATTCTAACATATCTAGTGTGTTCAGGCACAAATTTCAGGTTTTACTTTACAGGGACTATAACATCCTCTGCCATCACAGTATGATTGTGTTGTGAATTGGTGTGACCTGCAGTGTAAAACACACATTGTGAAAAGTAGATGACTAGGAATGCACTATAAAAGCTCAACTCTATTCCCCATTTCCAAACAAACTGAAGTTGCAGTTGATTGTTCTAAAAATGTGTCTGTTTTACAAAAGCTTTCAGGCAGATTTACTCAATTTATTGAAGAAGGGAAGAAAAAAAATCTGTTTGATTACTTGTCCAATCAGATTAAACACTCCTCGATTGTTTGTGAGTCTGCAGCTACATAGAAATCTTAGAAAGACATAAACACCGAAATGTTTGTCTTAATGACCAGCGGTTCTATAGGCTACTCATAGGAGCGTGTGTGGTTAGAGAAGATTTCAGAGACCAATAAAAACACAGTTTTTCTGCTGGTGGATTTCTGTATTCACCATGTGTTTTTGTACCTGAGTCCACGTGCCCGTGTCTTTATGTGTTCTGCTTTTACCTGGCTGTGAGACAACTTTTCATTTAGGAACAATAAAAGGTACAGCTGAAGTAAAAGCCAAGCTGCCATATGTTTTAATATGTGTTTTTATTTACAAGGTTTGATACATATATTTATGCTGAGTCGAGGCTTAGTTGTGCTAAACAAAATAATAAAAGAATAAAATAAAAAACAGGAGGTGTCAGTAAATTTGTTTCAGTGCAGCAGTTTCAGGTGTAACAGAGCAGCTTATCTGTTCTCCTCTGAACATTTTTAGTTGTTCACCATCTCTTGACCTACAGCTCACACCTTATTAGTTTAATAGTTAGGGCCTGAATATATTTTTACATTCATGTATCAGAGTGAACTGTTCAAAGTTTAAGTTAATAAATAGAGCTGAAGTTGTTCCAAAAAATGGGATTTGCCAAAAGAGGCAAATTCAACAGTCAATCATTCCACATGACTATACTCATGCTCATCGTTCAGGTCTGCTTCTCATTAAAGAGTTTTATTTTTAGACACATTGTCTGGAGTTGTAATGCTTTTTTGGCCAAGCAAACCTCTGCAGGAGGGCTCGGGTCACAGGTGAAGACAATAAATTAGCTGAATGGGATGGACGGGTCAGAGAGGCAGGAAGATTTATGGTGAGAGAGAAAGTGATGTAAAGATTTGACCATTTAAAGTCAAATCCTGGCTGGTTTGACTGTTTTTTTTATTATTATTATTATTATTATTATTATTAAAGACCATGCCTGTTTGCACGTCAACATGTAAAAATGTGAGGACATAATTTCATTTTCTACTTTCATGTCAAAATTTATAGGGTTCTGTTTAAAGTCTTAATCTCACTCCAGTGGGTGGGCACGTTAGCTAACATTTATATGTCTGGATTAGCAAATTCAAGTTATGTTGGATTATAAAGATGTTCCGAAACCATTATTCCTCCCCAATACCGATTCAAATACCAGAGCGTTGGGTATCGGCTGATGCCAAGTAGCAGTCCAATACCGGTGTTTCTGGACTGACTGGCTAGCAATTATTTTAGCCTTACATTTGACTCAGAACATGGTTCAATGAATAGAATCATAATTTATGGCCTCTCTGTGACACTAAAAGTAGTTTTATTGTTAATTATAGTGAGTTTTACTGCTGAAAATTAAAATAACAATGACATGGGGCCATCATGCTGTATTCAGGCAGCATGACATAATGATGGTACAGTCTGCCACTGGTTGACAGACCCTCACAAAGGAAAAACAATATGACAGCATTTAAGCTAGCTGTGATAAGTGATTGAAAATGGATCCAAAAATTGATAGAAAGATGTTCAATATTGGGTTTACTGGTGTGTATTTAATCTCTAAAGTCCCGAGAAGTCACCCAAGTTCAAGGCTCGATAGAAATGCTGCCATAAGGGATTTAAAGGCATAGTTAATGTCAATGGGACGGCACAATGGCTAGCTTCCAAAGGAAAAACAAATAAGAGTCTACGATTTATGGTTTAAAAGTTAACTAACTTTTAATAAACTGTGTCACTTCTTGATGTGAATAACAACACTGGTCTGGAAGAGTTTTTAACAAACGCATACAGAGAATAATTGTTACATAGCCTGGTCCAATCCTCGCTGCTGCGTTAGTCCTTCTGTTCTTCCTTGTTTCTCTGAAAACGGTAGCTCATGCATGCAGTGTTTTCCTGCAGCAAATAAGAATTGGTTTCCAGTTTATAATGCTAACATTTAGCATGGCTAAACAAAGCAAAATATACAGTTAAACAGTATTGCATCAGTGAACAAACTGAAACTGGTATCCGAATAGGAACAGCTCTATTGCATTACCAATTATTTAGTGCACTTTATATGTATATTTTGCATAGAAACACATCAGATTTTTGCTAATTTAAAAAATAGATCCACACATAGGCTATCATTTTTGTGCATTATCATAAGGCCCCTCCTTTCTTGATTTTGATTGGTCAGCAAGGGAGATGTGTTGCTGACTGGCAAGATGCTGCTTCAGACTGTTTTAAACTGGGATTGCTGAAAGTATGGTGACAAAAACAAAAACAAAAAACAGCTGACGCTGAAGGCCTTTGTACTCAGATCACTAAGTGCCTAAAAATGTGGGATAACATTGGTGTTGTATTGAAAATGAGTGCTGCCAGCACAAAAACCAGCGGCTGTCTGTGTTTGCGTGACAGATCTGTCTGTTTTAGATTTTGTACGATGTTTGTAAGAGTACGCAATCTGTCCCATCAAAACTGATCATCTGTCACACAAACACACAAAGGCCCACACACAGACAGATGCTTTTGAATGTGCACAAAAAAAGCTTTACATACAATCACAAATTTTTCACACTAGCATACATAAACACAAAGATGGTTCGAGGGTTGTAGGTGAGTGATGCTTATAGTTGTTAATTATATTAGTGTGTCTGGATATGTGTTTTATCAGGTGGACAGATATTGAATGTTTGAATGTTAACACACATTCTTCAGATCTGAGTGAATTAATAAGGATTATGCAGAAAAGATAAATGGTGTCAGATGGGAAAAACAGGCGCTCTCTGAATTTTTTATGTATTCTGCTGGAGTGATGCCTTCAGAAATCCAAGCACAGACAAATCAGACCAGATTTACACTGACAGGTGGTGAGAAATTCAACTTAATATATAAGCTCTATCACCAAACCATGAGACTAATACATACAGGAAATCAACTATTAAACTCCTCCTCTAAGTGGCACTCATCCCAAGACACCTCACAAAGCAGGTCTGCACATCTTGAAATTTTTCCACCTGCTGAAGTTTTGTTCTGGAGCTAATAAGTGTAAAAACAACAGAGGATTGGACTAAACAGTATGATAATCCACTTTGACGTCAGCTGATATTGTTGGCTGCTTCAGTGAATTTCTCCAATGAATAGAAGCCACTCCTGGATGCTGGCAGAGTTTAGGCTCACAATAACAGCTCTGTTCGACTCCTAATTGGATTTGGAGAAGTTTACACTATCACAATTCAAGCCAAACACTGCCTCATTAAGTCGTCTTTCTAATCACCTCTATACTTGTGACAATAAAAGGAGGCACCCTTGAAACTTTGAACATCAAAGCATTAATCTCCCTAATGCTTGTTTGTCCATAAACTTAGTAGCTATGCATGGATGTGTAAAAATTAAATAAGACTGATTTTCAAGCTCCTGAGAGTTTTTTTTAAACTGTTATGAAACAGAGTGTAATTAATAATGATGGCTTTATGTGACCCTAAACAGCAAACATGACCATCAGTGACAAGAATGAGTATTCCTGCATAGGTCAGGTCAGGTGGGTGTCAGACAAAGTGAGTTACAATAAGCTGCAGAAACAGTTTCTGTTTACATTTTCCTCAAAGAAGATTCACAGTGAACGGTACCACTGTTAAAACAAAGTCTGGTTAGATTTTCTATTAATAAAAACTACTTATGTATGTGTAGAGTCCAAGCTAAAACAAAGGTACAATGCTGACATTTGGCCTTTATATACATATTTAACTCCACATTTAGGACATGTAAAGAGCAGCTATTTCTCCTGGTACTGAAAGAATCCTCAGACTCAACCAAGTCAATATTGTGTGACCTTTAGTCTCTATGCCAGGTTTCCATTAGGACAGGAGTATGTCTGACTGATTACCACAATACCCCCTGTTTAAGATATGATCTTGTTTATGTGTCATATACAAAACGTGCCAAATCCTCATGGGTTTATAAAAAGTCCAGAGTCACCATTGCAGTGTCCTGGCAAACCCATTTCATGCATGCAAATTCAAAGTTTTCCTGCTCAGTGTTCAACCATGCATTCTGCCTTTTCTCCCTGGCTTGGTGAATATAATCTACTATAAAAAAAAAGGTTTATTTTCTGAAGCAAACTTCAAGTTTTTCATAACTGTCCAACCAAAGTGACAGCATCAATCAAAGACAATTTCCTGAAAAGAACATGCCTTGAGCCAATGCTTCCAAAAGTGAGCTGTATGCTCCCCCCAGGGGAGCGTGGTGTGGCACGGCAAGGCTAAGCAATACCAGCTGATGACTTTCGTGCTGCAGAAGAGGAGCAGTTCATTGAGGTCCTCTCAGATTTAACGATGTGGCTGCAGTTCAAGACACTGTCTTGCTTTTTGGAACGGATTGGAAAAGGAATACCCACTGCTAAGCACAAGACCCCTAGCCTTACTTCTCCCTTTGACAACATACTACCAGTATGAGAAAGTTTTTTTCTGCTGTTGCCTCGTATTAAAAAAATAAATGAATAAAAATCAAAGCTGTACATCAAAATTGAACTGAGAGTGCCAGTCTCACAGATGCACCTGAGATTTCAGCAGATCCTTAGCACCAAATAAGCCCACAGTAGAAATTATGTCAGGGATGAGATTATAAATTTAAAGATGTTCATTCAGTTTTTATTTTCAAGGAATTTCATCTTCAAAGAGTCAGATTTCAAAAACTCTGTTTAATGTGATGGTTGGTATATCTACAAATTTTTGTGGTGTTGTGTTGTGTTAAATTCTAAATAAAAAAGAAAAAAAAGGAATTTATTCACAAAAACTGTGACCGACAGTGTTTGTCATACGTTGAGATATATATATATATTTGATGTGTATGGTGAGGGGTAGGTGGGACAAAATATTTTCATCTGCCAATGGGGTCAGGCAGAAAAAGTTTGGGAAGCAATACCTTGTGCTATCATAAAATAAGAAATTAATCAATTTCCCCAAAGTCACACAAAAACAAACTCTGTCATCATCTGGACAGCAAAACTGCACATCATGATCTTTGTCTTCCAGCTAGTCTCTATAAGACAATAGATCTATGATTTTGGTTTACACCACATATATACAATTAGGCATGCGGTCAAAAATTCAATACGGCAATATCTGCCACATACTGCTTGGTGATACATGTATCGTTACAGATGTTATGGAATCGATACAGCCATAAATGCTGGGACAGCAGTTTCAAAATATACATCCTCCATGGTGCAGATAACAAAAAAGTCAGCAGATGGCAGCAGATGCTAAACTGCATGATGCAGCGCATGCCTCCTCAGCCCAAAACAAGCTGGTACTCACAACGGTAACATGGATCCAGTGTTAATTTTGGCAGCTATTTTTAATTTCAGTCTTAGCCTTTAGATAAAATGTCTTAGTTTTAGTCCCATTTTAGTCTTTTCTACTCTTTTCAGTTTAAGTCAACATAAACTCAAAAACATTTTAGTCTAGTTTTAGTCCCTGCTTTCTACAGCTGAGAGGCAGAATATACCCATAGTGGAGAAATATCACGGATTTTGAACGTCCAACATAAACTACAAAAGATTTTAGTCTAGTTTCAGTCATCTTGACGAAAACTAAACTTACTTTTTGTCACTTTTAGTCATCACAGATCTATTTTTGTTAGTCTTAGTCTAGTTTCTGTCGTTGAAAAAAAGGCTGTCGACAAACATATTTAGTCATAGTTTTAGTCAACAAAACTAATACTGCGTGGATCATAGTTTCTATCAAGACTTCAAGCAAAGATACTGGATTATTTCAAGTTTCTTCAAACACCAGAAAGTCAGGAGTTGGCTGAGTCAAGCAAGCTGTGCAATAAATAAGGTAAAGCAAGGCAGCAACACCAATCTTAGCAGTTTGCAACAACAGCTAGGCTCACTGGGCTAGTCTGTGTCATCCCAACCATTAATGACACTATTAAGTCATAGTTTCCCTCCACTCCTTAAAGGCTTCAGACAGTTGATTGTTTAATCCTCACTCATCAGTTCATTACAGAAACTGCAGTCTAATCTTATGCAGATGTAAGCAACAAGTTATTCTTACAAATGCAAGTGGGCATTTTGTGAAGTGAAACCAGAATATTACATAAAAAAAAGGAAAAACAACAGAAGAGAGACAACAGAGAAGGACATATTACATTTAAAAGGATTTAAAATTACTGTCTATGCATTTATCAAAAGCTTAGTGATTATAAAAAGACTGTTTTAACTTATTTGGATCTCTGAGGATCTTAATTGAAGTGTTTCAAAGTCTAGGATCTACTCTATTAAGAACAGCTGCTGTATTGAATTCAATGTAGGACATGTTTATTAAGGCATGTTTATTACCCCAAATCAATCTGCATTGCAATTCATTTTGTATCAAGAAGCTATAGGAAATACCCAGCCCTAAAATAAACTGACCATTTTTCACTGTACAGAAGAATGAATGTCACAAAGTAACCTATTTTGAAAAAAAGATGACTTATTATTTAAATCAAACACAGATTTCAGCTTGTGCAGCAATACACAGGCAACATGTCATTGATTTTCTTCCTTTTGTGGGTTAATCTGAGTGATTATGGTCAGATTCATCTCTCAAACTCTCTGCCATTTTTTAAAATGATTGCAGATGCATTGATTATATGTTGCAGGATTGATGGACAAACTTACCCACGTATCCTGGTGTACCACAGGCAGTAGACATGACGTCACCGCTGCCCTCCATCTTGGAAAGACCAAAGTCGCTTATCATGATCTTTGACCCGTCTTGTGGGTTGAAATACAGCAAGTTCTCTGGCTGGAGGAAGGAGGGCGAAGACAGAAACAGGAAAACAAGTGTTTGTAATTCATCTTTGAGGGTTTTATGGTTTTTAAATTTATGTTCATTCTTGTTAAATATTTGTTGACGTTGAGGATGCCATTTCAGAGAAAATTCATAGCTGCTCGTATATTTGAAACTTTAAGGGAAGTGACAGACACAACTCTTTAATCTTTCTTATTTAACGTCAGGCGTTTGTTTATGAGGGTGGCTCTGACCAATCAGATGTCTTCTTACAGCCGGCACGCGCCACGCTGACCCACAATGCACTGCATGTGTGGAGCCGCAGCCCTTATTGCTGCAGTAAATCGCTGGCTGTCAGAAGTGAATGGGCTGCTCGTGTGGAGTTAAAATGTAGGAGGATGTGTGTTTTAGTGTGTGTGTGTGTGCATGTGTATTTGTGTTCTTTGTTACCTTCAGGTCTCTGTGTACGATGCCCATCCTGTGCAGGTAGTTCACAGCGTCCAGGACTTGTCTGATCAGCGTGCTCGCATCCTTCTCCGTGTAGAAACCTTTTTCGACAATGCGATCAAACAGCTCTCCTCCTGACACCCTTCACAAAGACAATGGCCGTGCTTGTGTCAGTGTGTGTGTTTGTTAAAAGCACTTATGCACACACTCTGTCGTGCACACATGGCAGTAACTGGTAACAGACTGGGGGGGTTTGCAGGGTCAAGATTTCTGGTAATTTATGAGCTGTAGATGTTCCCAGCCAAGAGTGTGTGGAAGCTGTGAGCCATGTGCTAAATCACACACAGAAAAATACACACTCAGATACCCTACAGTGTTTACCCTACCTTTAAACAGACTCTTTCTGAGAGGGTGATAAAATGTGGAAAATACACCGTTTTAGATTCCTGGAAAGTGTTTCATTTCTTCCCCCCCAACGTCACACTGATTTACATCTGGATTTTGCACATTTCTAGACGTTTCTGTGTTTGAAATGCAATGAAAAACATTTTTAGTGTGCATTTGTGTGAGGTTGTGTCTCTTGTAAATCATAGATCACATTACTGTGGTAGAGATGGTTTGAAACCATCCCAGACATAAAATGTTGCAATGAAGCAGCTCTGCTTTGTTTGTGTCCTCATATTTAAACATGTTGTCTGATAAATGAATTTAATTACATATTCACAGCTGGCATATGGGGCTTACAATCAAACCAACAATTAGAGATGATGTCACTACTAATCCGACCTTCCAATAAACCCCCAGCAGCACAAAACATGACAGAGGTACACAAACAGAATGGCATCTTCCAGTAGTAGTTCATGCTTCTTTAAAAGCTACAAAAAATTTAGGCATTTTGAATTAAATTTTTATAATTGGCCATCCCTACTGCCCAAGTACAGTGGTATTCTTTGGGAAACACTGAACTACAGTAAAACATGGCAATCCCAGCCCAAACTGCATTGTCACCTTCAATAGCCCCAGGTTTAGCAAGAGGGTGCAGGACGCTCTGCCTCCCCGTTCTACCCAACTCATAATTACACCTTCGACAGACACAGGCTTATTGAGAGGTTGGGGGAACCAGAGCTAGGGTGAGGTGCCCTGACTGGGGCTATCACTCGCCCCTGCTGGAATAAGCTGACACTGTACCTTCCCCTTCTACCTACCCTCCCATGACTCCAACTACAACAAGACTACTATTCCTATCAACAACATGACATATGAAACACCAAAACGTACACAAGAGTTAACGTGGGGAAAGAGAGAAAGCTTAGCAAGAAGGTGGGGGAGGCAGAGCTAGGGTGGGGTGCCCTGACTGGGCGAGAAGTCACCTGTCAGACTAGGCTGACAGTCTATCTCCCCCTTCTACCTAACCTCCCACGACTCCAACTACAAAAAGACTACTATTCCTATCCCCAACATGATGCATAAAACTGCAAAAGGTACACAAGAGATATTGAAGAGAAAAAGAGAGAGCTTAGCAAGAAGGTAGGGGAGGAAGAGCTAGGGTGAAGTGCCCTGACTTCAACACTCACCCTGCCGGACTAGGACTCTACCTCCCCCTTATACCTACCCTAGCATGACTCATAAAATACCTTCAACAGACCCAGGCTTGGCAAGAGGGTGAGGGAGGCAGAGCTAGGGTGAGGTGCCCTGACTGGGTAAGCACTCACCCTGCTTGACTCGGCTGACGATCTACCTTCCCCTTCTACCTACCCTAGTAGACTCATCATTAGAAATATCACCCCAGCCAGCATTACTCCTCCTGATCCAAATCCACTTACTCGCCTGACTGGGTTAGAACTCTCCCCTAGGCTGACGCTCTACTTCCCCCTACTACATACCCTAGCATGACTAATAATTAAAACGATCACCCTTTATTTGGCACTCAGCCAGCATTATTCCTTCTGATCCAAATCCACTGACTGGCCTGAACGGCTTTATCTGACATCTCTTTAACTGTCAGGGGATGAACATGAAGTGTAATGATCTTGAACCATGCCTTATACCCTCCATATTATACTCAGTTCATCTGTGAGTCAGGGTGAACATTTCTGCAAAGTTTTAAAACAATGCGTCCAAAAATTTTTGGGAATTTTTTATTTTTTTAAAGCCAAAGTTATGTATGGACAACCTGAAAGCATGGTATTCTCAGCCAGGCTATTGCCAGCCTGGAGGTGTAAAAATTAAGTTCTTATTGGGTTAGAAATTTGTCAGAAATATTTGAGATAAAACAAGAGCTAATTTATATTAAAAATAGGGGTGAGTATTGGCAAGAAGCTCACGATACGATAGTATCACAATATATCAGGATATCATGATATTGTGATATATTGTGATATTCTACACAGTTAACTAAGAAAAATATAGAGATGATGTATATGTAAATCACACAATACATTGGCGGTGTTCCCGCTATATTTCATGGCAGCAAGACAGAGCTTGCAAACGGCATTTCCTTTCTCTAACTCGCTGTTTGTGCTCCCCGTTTTAACTTTGAAGCCTAAATGCTTCCAAACGTCTGCTTTGAATTGTGCAGGTGTTGTTATTTTGTAAGCCATGTGGAGGTGCGGAAGTCGTATTTTACTAACAACTCAGCTAAAATATGAGTTATTACTTTTTACAAAGAAATCAATATTAAGAGTTGAAGTATCGATATTGTACCGGTTGTCAAAGTATCGCAATATATTGCCGTATTGATATTTTTTCACAGCTCTAATTAAAAACTGTATCACATAGGTTAGATCCCTTTAAAATTAATTCAGATACTAAAGTGAGTAAATTCTACATGTACCTTTAAATCATCTAAGGGATGGATTTGATCTATAATGAGAGAAACCAGCAGATCTTAAAACCCTTTATATATTTTTCTATCAAAGCCAGTGCTCTAAGTTCCTGCCAAGGTGGTAAAATATTCAGACACATTTCTAATGCAGCTTTCTCTGAGCAGACACAATAAAAAGCATCAATCATACTGGGAAAAAGATACTCAAATTTAACTCAAGATCAAGCCTTTAAAAGGCTCATTAGCAATTTCTCCCCTTGGCAGATTCTTTCAATATTTAGTTCAATGTTTCATGACTCCAGACCACATGAAATGACTTGTTCAGGTGGTTCATGCAGATGGGAACTGGCTTATCATTGGCTGTACAGACTCTTAGCTCCCCCTGCTGGAGGATATACCCCCCTCACTTCACATAAACAGCTCATCTGAATGCTTGTTATTTGATGTAGACTATTTGTAAAACAACTTTAGGCAACATTTTTAATATAGTCATGCAGGGACTGGATATTAATTGAATAAAGTGTAATGAGACCAATAATACTGATGATTGAAGTATGAGTCATTGTAATAGTTGCTGAATAACCTTCTATATTCTGCAAGGGAATACTGTTAAAGTGTAATACACACCAGTGGCCACACCAGACAGGCAGAAACATTCATGCACACACACACAGCTGCGTATGTGTGTGGCGTCGTCACAGCGACAGATCAGATTAGAGCCTGTGGAAGTTAAACTCTAATGAAGTTTCTGAAAAAAAGAGATCAGAATTAATTGCTAATCCTCTCTCTCTCTTCAAAGAGTGCAGCGACTCGTAGGGTTTCAGAGGCAGTCATGTCTGGGAATGACAAGAAAGGGCTAAACACAGTTAAAGGGAGATCAGCCACCAGGCTTCATGGTTGCGTAAGCGTTTGCGTAAGGAGACCATGGCAATCAGACAGAAGCACTCACACTACAACACAAGCGAAGATACACAGATGTAAGGCCAGGACCACCTACACTAACAATTAAAAGCAAACACAAACGAACAAGGACAAGCATAAAAATCCCAGAGAAACACATACAAGGTCACACGCATGAAAAGAAACACAATGTCACACGATGCCAGTAAACCAGGCTGGAGGCCAGAGATCAGTCCTTGGGGCTTTATCTACTGATGCACTATAAAATGAAAAGCATCCAATATGAAGGAGGTTAAACGGCACAGCAACCTGACAATGTGGACATGTTCCAGGCTGTCTCAGAAAATGCTCCCTATCACTGTAATACATTTACTGTTCACTATTTGATTTGCTTATACCATTCCCAGGGTAAATGTTGATTCTTTTAAATGATGAAAAATCAGATCAGTTCTATTCTATTCTTTTCTGTTAACCATCTGCTCTTACCATTTTTACTGTTTTTTAATGTTTTGATCTGGATGCATAAATAACATCTGTGTATTTCAATGCCATGTATCAGGGCTCATACTCCTTTTCCAAGGTGAAATTAATATTTAACATTTTTGTTAAGGTGTATTTTTGAGCTTTTTTAAACTTAGGACATTCGGTTCTTTGTCCTCGGGTCACGTTAGACGATAGCTACAACCCCTGTCTTCATACAATCTGAATGCAGTATTTTCTGCAAGTATTAAATTAAACCTCACAAATTTTTTGATTTATGATTTTTGATGTGACTTAAATATATATTTTTACATGAAAGATACATTATTCCAAACTGCACCAAAGAAATCCAGTTTTATTGTATTTTAAGGCACAACATGCAAACGATTTCAGTTGAAATATACAAGTTAAAATACAAAATTAAATGGGCCTGATTCATTCATAGCAGATAATTCTTTAAAAAGCATTACTTAGTTTTTAAATGTATGTGCCCTACTGTCATTGATCACTCCAGTTCAGTCAGGTTGGATGGGGAGCGTTGGTGGACAGTCATTTTCAGGTCTCTCTGGAGATGTCAATTAGGGTACTTGAGGCTCTGCCGGGCCACTCCAGAACATCCACAAAGTCGTCCCTAGGCCACTCCTGTGTTGTCTTGGCTCTGGGCTTACTGTGCTTAGTGTTTGCTCCTTTGCCTGCTGCTGAAAAACACCCCCACAGCATGACGCTGCCACCGCAATGCTTCACTGATGGGATGGTATTGAGCAGGTGATGAGCAGTGCAGTTTCCTCCAGACATAACATTTCGAATTGAGGCTAGACAGTTCATTTGTGGTTTCATTAGACCAGAGAATCTCATTTGACACAGTCCGAGAGTTCTTCAGGAGCTTTTATGCAAACTGATAGTTGGCTTTTATGTGCTTTGCACTGAAAAGAGGCTTCTGCCTGGCCACTCTGCCATAAAGCCCAGGCTGCAGTGTTGGGAGTCCTTCTGGGACCTTGTCCCATCTGCATACTTGATCTCTGGAGCTCAGTCAGAGTGCCCCCCCCCATTCCTTGCATCAATCCTGTCTCTTTCTCATTTTTATTTTCAATAAATTTGCAAAAAATATTAAATTCTGTTTTCACTTTGTCACGATGGGGCACTCAATGTAGGTAAATGAGAATGAAAATAAATGTTAACTGTAGCATCTGGCTACAACAGAACAAAATTGAAAAAGTGGAGGGGAGTCTGAAAACTTTTTGAATGTACTGTTTATCAGTAGAATATCAGTATCAGATATTTCAAATATTTCCCCTTGCGGGACTAATAAGGGAATATCTTATCTTAACTTATTTTATCTTATCTTTAATTGCATCATTTTCAATATTTTTTCTGAGAATGTGATGTTATGACCCAATGAAAATGATGACTGACACCTCAAGTTCACTGCCTGGTTTTACTGTACAGATAAACTGCATGCATTTTTAACTGTTTTCTTATGTGAAAGATCTTCCGATTTTTTTCTGTTTCTCTATCAAATGAGACGCTCAGTCAGACAGCTTTATTAATGATACAATTAGGCCTACAATTTTAAACACTTTTCAAGCCATGAAAACACTAAATCAAAATTCAAGCATTTTTAAGGACCTCAAGCATCTGTTACACCCTGCACGTTTGCACGAGGGGACTCTGAGAGGAGTCGTTTCTACCTTGGTGATGGCTTATTGGGATCCAATGGGGGTGGGGCACTTTAATCAATAAGACAGCAGAAGAGAGACAGGCAATGTGAAGAGGAGAGTGTGTGTGGTGGGGGGACATGCAATAAATGGTCTATGACCAGGGGGCAACCAGTGACCAAGGACTACAGCCTCTAGATAGTGGATAAAACAGGCTGCTATCAGCTGATCTACCAGTTATTATAAAGTGCAGCTAGTAGGTATAGTATATAGCATAGACATGGTGCAGAAACCGTAAACTTGGAGATCATTCTCTTCAAGCTGCAAAAGGAAATCTGCTGATATGGAGTTAAATGAGAAAGTAACCCTATTTCTCACCATATCAGTAAACATTTTGCAAATAAAATTATGGTTTCAAGCACTAATTTCATTGGATACATATCTGATGAGGAAAGTGTTACATAAAAAAGCTAACAAAGGCTTATTCTCAAGAACTCTGTCTTTGTAATGCAGTGACCTCGTCCATAAAAATTGCTGACAGTCACCAACTAACACGGTCACTAATTAAACCTTTACACCATGAAACTGAATCTGTGACCAGAGGAAAATGTTATAAAAAAACAAAGTGCAGACTGTGTGTTCATCTGACCACCAGTCATCAGTCTAAGCTGAGCCAACTGTACTATTGATTAGTGATGTTAATATGTTTGTTCTGATCTCAGCATTAACATCATAAGGAATCTCTTTGAGTGTCTCAGTGTTCATAGTTTACATCCAACACCAGGTAGTTGTTCACAGCCTTAGCTGTCTTGTGTGCCATCTAGTGGTGTGACTGAAAGGGCTTAAATCAGTAACTACAAAACTAATGAGTGGTGTCACAGAAGCTACAGTTCATTCAGAGAGTATTGAGACCCCCTTCACTTTTTTCAATTTTGTTATGTTGCAGCCTGATGCTACAGTCTTTTAAGTTTATTTTTTTCTCAGTACACCACAGTGATAAAGTATAAACAGAATTTTAGAAATGTTGACCAATTCATAGAAAATAAAATACCCCCCCCCCCCACACACACACACACAAGAAATATCCCATTAATGTAAGTATTTAGACATTTTAATTTATTCTAAGATGAAGCACCTTTGGTAGCAATAACAGCCTCAAGTCTTTCTGAATATGACCAAACAAGCTTTGCACATCTGGATTGGGGAATTTTCTGCCATTCCTCTTTACAAATCCTTTCAATCTCAGTCAGGTTGGATGGTGGACAGTCATTTTCAGGTCTCTCCAGAGATGTTCATTAGGATTCAAGTGAGGGCTGTGGCTGGTCCACTCTAGGACAATTACAGAGGTTAGGGTCATTTTCATGTTGGAGGGTGAACCTTCAGCCAAGCCTGAGGTCCTGAGCACTGTAGAACAGGTTTTCATTGTGGATGTCTCTGAACTTTACTTCATAAGCTTTCCTTTAACCCTGACTAGTCTCCTAGTGCCTGCTGCAAAAAACACCCCCACAGCATGATGCTGACACCACCATGCTTCACTGTTGGGATGGTGTTGGGCAGGTGATGAGCGGTTTCTCGTTTTCTCCAGACATAACATTTAAAATTGAGGCCAAACAGTTCAATCTTGGTGTCTTTAGACCAGAGAATCTGGATTCTCACAGACTGAGAATCATTCAGGTGCTAGTTTTATGCAAACTGAAAGAGGGCATTGCACAGCTGTGAGGTCTTTTGTAGAATTAATGAATTTTATCAATTGTAGCTTCAGGCTGCAACACAGTGAAATTGAATTTACAATTTTCTGAGTACTTTCTGAAAGCACTATAAGTCTATGTCTTACATAGAATAAAATAACATGGATGAAAAAAAACCTGGTTTGGTTTTTGCACGCTAAAGGCAGGCATTTGTCTCTGACTTGTTTTTACAAATAAATGCCACTAAAACATGGTATTACACTTAAGATGGCACAAATACCAAACAAAAAGGAGAAAATAGATCTACATTTAATGAGTTTAACCATAGAACAGTCTAGATGTGCAGTCTGAGGAGGGCTGCTATCTTTAAATGTCCTCAATGATCAGAATAATTGACTGCAACTAGAAAAAAGATAGTTATGTACATAGAGTTAATGCTATTTTCAGGTTGGATACTTGTTCTATAGCCTTGCTACCTAGTAGATCAATTCATCCTCTTCATATTGTTCATTTGGTTTCATTGTAAAGTACAAAAAGGAGACTTCAGTATGCTTTCTGAAAACACAAATAGCTGATGAAAATCTATAGGAAAACACTTCAGAAAGTACAAATGTAAAACATTTCTTCCTTCATTTTCAAGGTCCCTCTCTCTCTCTCTCTCTCTCTCTAGGCTATCCTTGTGCATCATTGCTGACAGTGAGCACAGCTCCTGATCGTGTGCATGTGAGCTGCATGCTGTGCACTGTGGCAGAGATAAAGAGGCGTCACAGTACCTGACAGACTGATTACAGCACAGAGTCAGAGGTCTGACCGCAGACACCGAGCTGCTGCAATGATTAGTTTCCTTCAGTGGAGGAGGGAATAAAAACAGTTTCAAGGGCTGCAGTTGCATTTCTAGTTGGCCCTCTTTGATGCATTGATGCTTGTTCGCATGAGGACACGAATCATGTGAACATATAATTACACTAAATCCATTAAGCAGCTAATCTGTGTAAACATTACTTGATTAGCACAGCTAGACAGCAAATTAGCAGCTGATAAATACTCATATCATACATGAGGATTTGCTCCTGCTTTAATTTGTGCATCAACTTAGTATGTTGGGAACCAGAGCTGTCATGGCGACACCAGTATTTCGAATTTTGATACAAGAATAGTACACATAAATATAACAGGCACCTGCTTAAATACCACAGCAACAAAAAATGATCTCTCAACACCCAAGACTGCTTAAAATAGCTATTTTAACTTGCAAATGTGCAAATTAGAAAGATCACTGGTCACAAACATTCTGAATGGTTACAGTGATGAAAGGCAAATAAATGAGATTAATCAAAAAAATTATATATACTCAAATTAAAACATGCCTTGTGAATTATCATTAATTATCCGGAATAAATGTAGGGTTTTCAACTCATTGTCTTTCATTTATTTTCTTACTTAATTTGGGACATATCATGTTTGATAAAGTTTGTGCAGTGATGTGAGTCATCGTCAGTTTGCTGTTTGGCACATATAAAACCGTATTAATGATCAGGAGGCATGGCTGTCTCTCCTCTTGTCTCTGTCTGTAACAGACACGATTGTTAATATATGCATCACTTTGCTAACCTTGCAAAGCAGATGGGCACACCCGTTTCTTCATTTCATCCTGCAAAGCTCCCATCTGAACAGTTTGGGTCCAGTTAGAAAGGGACAGGACCAATAAGCGTCAAGGGGCAGTACTTTCGGGCGCGGCAAAGTTGTGACGCAAGCAAGAAGCAAAAAGATGCCGGTGCAATTATGGCAGAACAAAAACAAAGACAAGCATTGTTGTTTTCTTTCAAAAGCGACAGAAGTCGTGTACTGACTTGTCTACAGTTGCCATGGTTCGCATTATGTAGTTCTCTATGGAGTTTAGCCTAGTCAGTAGGGGCGCAGGCACAGCTTGTTAGTGGCTACGTCACGTGTTTCTGATTGGCCTGCAAAGATGTGACAGACAGAACGTTCACCCAATCACCCAAGTGTTTTTTCAAAGGCTCTGCCCTTTCCCAAACGCTGTGTATTGAAAGTTTTCCAGATGTCAGGTTATCATTTTGCAATGCTAAATAGACATTAAAACAATTTGACAACCAATATATTAAATGGTTCCTGTTGTAGTGTCAGAGATGCTGAGAGCAGAGATGCAGTGGGCAGAGTAAAGCATGTTGTCTGCAACAGTTACATTGCCCATAAAAAGTATTCACCACCTCGGATGTTTCACCCCCTATTTAAAGTGACTGACCTAATCCAAATGGTGCTAGAACTCTCACAGTTAGTGAAATGGGGATCACCTTAGTGCAGTGAATGTGTCTCAAGTGATTGCAGTTTAAAGATGCCTGTGTCTGGAAGGTCCTGTCACTGGTTAATCAGTATTCCTGGCTACCATTACACCATGAAGACAAAAGAACACTCCAAGCAATTCAGAGAAAAGGTTATTGAAAAGCATTAGTCAGGGGTGGATATAAAACAATTTCCAAGCTCAGATCATTCTTCACCAGCCAAAGCTTTAGGGAGAGTGGCACAGAGAAAGCCACTGTTGAAGAAAACTCAACCAGAGTTCACCAAAGGGCATGTGGGAGACTCCATGGTCAGGCAAAACAAAGTTCTTTGTTCTGATGAGACCAAAATGTTGTTTTTGGCCACAATGTTTAGCAGACACCAAACACTGCACATCACCACAAACACAACATTCCCACTGTAAAGCACTGTGGTGGCAGCATCACGCTGTGGGGATGCTTCTCAGCAGCAGCAACAGCAGCACGAACTAAGACTTGGGAAAACGTTTATTTTCCAGCAAGACAATGATCTGAAGCATACAGCGAAAGCTACACAAAAATGGTTGAAAGACAACAAGGTGAATGTTCTGGAGTCAAAGCCCAGACCTCAGTCTAAAATAAATAAAGAATTTGTGTCTGGACTTGAAAAAGGCTGTTCACGCCTGATCCCTGTGCAACCTGACAGAACTTGAGCAGTGTTGCAAAGAAGAATGGAGGAAAATGACAGTGTCCAGATATGTAAGCCTGATTGTGATCTATCCACATAGACTCAGAGCTGTAATTGGAGCCAAAGGTGCGTCTACTAAATACTGAATTGAACGAGGTATTTAATGCAATTAAATAAAAACATGTAAGGTCAAAATAATATGGCTTTTTCACATTAAAAAAAGATTTTAAAAGATTTAATGTCAAAGTGAAAACAGATTTCTGAAAAGTTATATCAATTAAAAAAATATATTTTTTTGACTGACATCAAAACCCTGATCTTGCAGAGTTTTGACAGCTGATGTCCACCCAGCCTCGCTTGTGGCAACAGGAAATCTGTCTCTTTTATCTCAGATGGATCATTTAGCTCAGCTGAATAATAAGAGCTGGTCTCATGCTCCCAAATGGCTCTTCATTTGGTACCTGTTTGACTTTTCATATGTGTATATAATGCCAAAAAGGGAAGAAAGGAAACTGGCACTCAAACAATAGTAAGCTCCTGCAGTTCACATAAAGGAGCCATTCAGTAGAACTAGGTGGTTCATAAATTATGTGGTTGCTTTCCCCATATGGGTTTTTTAGTTGATATTATATCACTAATACAATTAAAAGCATTTTCATGATTAAATGCAGAAAACAAGCTGTTAGAGGAGCTGGCCTCTTAGCTGCAGATTCCTATTCTAAATTCAGAGAAATGTAAACCTAAAGTTGACTTTTAGCTTTAAACTCTTATTGGAGGAAAACAGTTTCATGTTTACTTGTTGATTTTGCCCAGTAAGAATGGCTTCCACTTGAAAAATGAGCCTCAGAGCTCAGACAAGTCAATAAAATCCATATAACAAATTGTCAGCACACAAACAACAAAGTTGGCAGCTTGTCAGTCTGACTTTAGATGTGAAGCCAATCAAAGACACAATAATAAAAAAGGAGAATTAATATTCAACATTTTAAGTGTGAGTTTTGGAGACTCATCATAGTCAGAGTGCTGCTGCTGATACTTTGAAGTCTTCTCCCTCGACACCGCATCTGTTTCTATCTTTTGCAAATATCTAATTCACAATACAAACAGCATCAATAGAAAGCCCACATTGCACTTGGTTGCATCGATTTTCCTGGCAGCGCGGACTGATTGCCTCCCTGTGGTCGAGGTTACATAAGACGAGCTGTGATGAACAGGAATGAAGGAAATGCTGTCAGACTGCATTGATCTGCCATATTACAGTTACACTGAAAACATTCAAAAATCCTCCTTCATTAATGAGATTTCTGTCGGCTGTCAAAAAGCCCTGACATCTCTATAATACACATAATTACAACAACTGAGTTAAATTACTATAGCAGTGACCAGTGCTAATCCATGTGTTAGAGAAGAGCAGAAATGATGGACATAAATGTTGTCTGCTGTAGAGTGATGAAGCTTCTGTGTACAGCTTAAAGAAGAAACAGCCTGCAGCAGTGAAGACGGATGAAAAGCAGAGTGAAGTACTGGCTTTTTTAATGCTTTTTTCACTGATTCCTCTATATTTTAGCATGTTTTCACTGAAGCATCTCTTTGATTCTCAGAGCAGGGCTTTGATAACAATATTCACATTGAATAAAGTGCCACTGTAAAAATATTAATCACAACATTACAAAAGAAGAAGTTTTCTCTTAGATTATCAGAAGATAGAAAGATCACATAAATATGAACTACTGCCGAATTAAAGCTGCATTCACTCATTTTTGGCTCATCTGGGGCACAAAAATATTAAAACAATATTTAACATTTATCAGCTGTCTACTTTTGGATGCATGTTTGTAGTCTCCTTCCACAACTGGTAGCTACAACGCAAGATTACTAGTATTTGGACTCGTGTCTTAGGACAAATCCCATAAAATCTGATAGTTACTCCCTCTCCATTTTGCTAAAAGTTGCTGAAACTTATTTTGACTTCTGGAGATGTCGAATAAGGGAGGAACTCTTGGGCAAGCAAGCCCCCTGTCATCTGCCTCTTTCCTCGTTCCTCACCCATCTCAACACAAGTGACCAAAGAAAACAGGAATGGGCGAAAAAGGTTGGTAGCACTGAGCACTGATCAAACTGGGGCTAAAGCGAACAGCACTGTTTAGCACTAGTTCGATCTAGCAAATAGGGATTAAGTTGTCCAGAGGCTGTCTCAGATTATACTCACAAATAACCAAAGCATTAAGTGATGATATTCAGCACAGGAATGTGGAGGTTAACCCGTAAGAGAACTGAGGCCAGTGGTGCTAGTGCTGCTTACGTTAGCCGAATCATTACAGTGTAAAGCTGGTCAACTGGTAAAGTGAAGTTGGTTTATGTTTTAAAGGGGATATATTTAACCCTTTGAAGATAAGCTCATATTGGTCTCAGTGAAATCAGTTGTGGAAAAAACACACAGTACACAGTAAAAATCCCTCTGTTTCTGCCTTTCTCAGAACGAGCTGTTTCTGTGTCTGTCGCTTTAAATGTAACTGAGCTGTCTGACTCCGCCCCCTGACCACGCCCCTCTCAGGAAATGGATGTGGCTTTCCTGATCCTCCTCTCAGGTGGCAGGATATTTTTTTGGGGGGGATTGTTCCCATTCATTCTGTAGAGCATTTATGAAGTCAGGCACTGATGTAGGACAAAAAGGCCTGGCTCACAATCTCTGCTGTTGTTCCTAAATGCTTCCACTTTAATGTGGAATATCCAGGGATCACATTTCATGATCTGTCTTAACCCTAACCCTGCAAAGGCAGCATACATTACAGTACCTGGCTGTTGTCCATATAGTGCATCAGAGAACCGGAGGCTTTCTGCATTGGCCAGCTCTTTTAAATCAGGTCTTAAAACATTCGTATTTACTGTTTTATTCTCACAAGTTGTGTAAAATATGTGTTGTGACACTTAAAAACAATCTGTCTTATTGCAGTAATACCATATTTTTGTTCTCAAGGTGAGCATTAAATTTTCAAGCCAAGGTGTCACCTTTAACCTAGTAACTATGGCAACTGCTCGATAATACCTAAACAGATGGGAACAGATGGATGCAACAAAAAAAACAAGATTGGAAAAAATGCAAGTGAGCAGGCAAAAGGTAAGAGGTGGAGGCTGTGGAAATAAGGTGTGAGAGGAAAGGGAAGGAGGCAATGAAGTGAAAGAAGGGACAAGCAGATGGTGTTAGAGAGGAGAGAAAACAGATGATGGGAGGTGAAGAGGAGGAGAGGGAGTGGAGACAATGACTTTCCTGTTTATATCTGTGTCACACCTTCAGAAAAAGAAGTGCTTTAATCTGAAACACTGAATTTCTTAGACTGCTCTTAAATATTCTGGGAAAGTAGGACAATAAAACTGACAAGACATTAAGTAATAGCAAGTAATATTTCATTTGCGCTTCTACTCAATGAGCTCCTTTTTTACATAAGAATGCCCTGGAAAAGGAAAAGTGGAGGTCTGATATTTGGGTGAACATACCCTTTGTGTCTCAGGAGTGTACCTCCCTTTCAGTGAGAGAAATTCAAGCTGTAATAAGAAACCTTGATGTCACATTATCAGCCAATGTAAAAATGTCTCTAAGGAGCATGAAAGTGTAACTGTAAAACAGCAGGGATTATCACAGCATTGTAATGCAGTCAGAAGTATTTAACATAACAAACGGTTGGTGGCAGGCAACTGAAGAAAGGTGTAGCCTGTTAACGGTTTTGTTCAGACAGCAGTGACCTCAGTCAAGAGGTTAATGTTTGTAGGTAAACAGCTTAATAAGACTGCTGGAGTCTGGCCAGCAGAGGCATTCCACGTGATGTAACACATTCAGCAGACGGGTCATCAGCGCTTGTACCAGTGCAATGTGTCTTCACTTATCACTTCAGCATGATAAATGAAACTGACTTTGTAAAGTCAACTGTCGTCACCTGACTACTCAAAGCACTTAACATTGCAGGATCAGTGTAAATAGACACTATATGGACTAACAGGCCACACCTGTTAAGTATTGAATTGATGGATGCTACCTTTGTAATCTGACGGTTCAGGAAATTTCATCCCTGCTGGACGTTCCACAGTCAAATGTAAATGATACTATGAGAAAGTGGAAGCGTTTAGGAACAACAGCAATTTAAAGTTTCAGCGTACCAAGACATTTGGACAACTATACAGACATGGCTTGTTGAGGGCCTACACAGAGCTCTGACCTCAACCCCAACAAGCACCTTTGGTATGAACTGGAATGGAGATTGCGAACCGGACACTCTTGTCAAACAACAGTGTCTGAACTACTAAATGCTCAACAGAATGAATGGGCACAGACTGAAACAGAAATACTCTAAAATCTTGTGGAAAGCCTTTCCAGAAGACCTGAGGCTGTTATAGCTTTAAAAGGGGGCCAACTCCATATCTAAGTACATGTACTTGAATACAATGTCTTGTGTTGTATTGTATGGTATGTATTTTGTATATCAAAAACAGAGTGTAGTCCCTGGGGTTTGTTATTCTCAGCTCTGTGTTCGCACTAGTGGATGACGCTTCCTACAGCTTGTTTAAGAATCAAAGAATCAAACATGTTTCTTACATGTTTTCTTCCAAGTACACTTTTCTATGTATTCATAAGCCCTGCCACCATATGGGCAGAGAGATTATGCCGGTATAATAATGCTAGAAGTATAATGAAGGGGCGTTTTTGAAAGAGTATGACGGGAGGACTTGTCAAGCTGAAGAATACATTCCCTTTGTGGGAAAGAAAAACCCAAACTGTTATCATTTTGAGATGCATATTTACACTTGAAATAGATTTAAAATTCTTGCTTATCAGTACTTGTCTGTCACTCTCCATCTCTCTCACATGCGTAGATGAAACAGGATTGAGGAAATCAGGAGTCAGGATGGACGGGCGGAGCAGAGATGGCATTTGTTTTGGTCTCTGAATATAACATAGTCTTACATCTACAACAGTCTTCCTCTTTTTTAGATTAAAGCCTGAAACTTGATTTTTAATACCACAATATAGCCCTTTACTGACTGCTGAGCATAAATGCCAAAAAAAAAAAAAAAAAAAAAAATCAGATATCGTTGCATCATCACATGAAGGATCAACCTATGTCATAGTACTGTATTTAGGATGGCTTTTATCTTCTGCTGTGTAGCCACACAAGAACAACCTATTAAATCTACACCAGAACTGTTTCTAACACTTTGCCTTTAACACCACCTTGTCTGCCAGTTTTCCCCCACAATTGTTACTACTTCATTTGTACGACACTGTAAGCATTTTAGTATTTTATGACTGCTCAGCTAAATGTTCTGTGTTTTTGCAACACATCACACTTTGTTGCCTATGTTTTGAACATCTGAAAGACTTCACAAGGGCCAAAAGGGCAAAAACAAAGGGAAACTTACATTAATGTAAAACTCTCTAAACATATGGCTGCTACATACATTTCACAACATGACTGAGAAAATACGATAGCATCTTTGAATGTCAATTAATCCAAAGTGCACTGTTAGAGACCTTTTTAAATAATATATACTACTAAATAAAAATGGTCATATGATGAAGAAGACATCACAAATGACTTGTAATCAGATGATAAAACGGGAGGAAAAAAGGGAGCAACCAACTTTTCAAAAAAGCAGAGAAACAAATAATTAAATGTGCATAAAAAGCAACCCCATAATTAAAAGAATCCTTAATTTTATTCAAATTCACATGCTTTAGCAGGTTCAATTTACAGTACTCAAAAACACATACAGAAATCCAACAGCCCAGTGATGGACACTTCAGGCTTGTTGTGGTCTTAACTGTGGTAGCAGTTAAGTGTCAGCTGCTGACTGTGACAGCAGCAGAGATAGCTGCATTAAAATGTCAGACAACTGTTGATTAAGGGTACTTAGCCTGGGCGATATATTGATGTTTTCCTATAAATGTACAATTATGACACAACAATGAAGAAAAGCAGTTAAAAAGTGGCAAAAATCCTGCTGGTCTGGGCTGGTCTGGGTTGCTATGCATTACAGCACATTCTGAACAGTGGATGGGGTGTTTTAGTCTTTTCAACAACTTTTATATATGTAAGGTGTTTTATAGTTTGTGACTGTGGCTCAAAAGTGTGTGCACTCAAACTTTGTAAATAAGTCAAAAAGGCTCAGCTTTAATGCTGGTGTAGGCCAATAACCACAAATATACACCGACATGCGGAGACGCTGTGCCATTATGCAGTTGGGGGGGCACCCTTTCCATGTAAATTGCCCTTACTGCAGTATGCATCTAATGACAAGGATGGTTATGGTCTAAATAGAGTAAAAATTAACCTATAGAGCTGATGAAAGTGCGCTCCTGTTTATGTGATGCACAAACTTCCAGAGATAAGGAAATAATTGAATCGATATATATATAAAAATATTCTATAAAATGTAACTTTGACATTGCTATTGCTAAGCCATAACCAGGAGTTAAATTAATCTGAAGGACTGGCTGTTTTCTTAGGGTTTCCTTCATTCTGAGTAAACAATCTGTGTAAAATGGTGTCCGCAGTGAAACTGATGTTACTGTTGTTGTTGAAGCCACTGCAAATGCATCAAGCAGGGATACATCTAAGAAGTAGCAGCGGATCAAAAGGCTGTGAGATGGATTTTGACATTAAAAAAAGTGATTTTTGGCTGCCTCTGACAAACTTTCTGCAGTTTTCAAATGCTTGCTGAATCAGCACTCAGCCTTTGGTTTGGTGCTAATGCTATCAGCTACTGCAGCCTCATGTTCTGATAATAGTCCATCGTTAGAATGATGATTCTAATGTTACGTACGAGAGCCATTGTGTGAAAACTCCAGGATTATGTATTGGTATTTGTCATACCATGACACCACCCACTGTTCCGGAGTACGTCGTTTTGTGAGTAGGAAAACAAATGCCTTTATTATTGATGAATACTATTGATTACTATTTTACCATCTGAATAATACAATAATTCATTTAAGAAACTATTGGGATTTATGATTCTCCAACAAAATGTTTTCTTATATATATATCAAACCAGAGTGGGCGTATAAATCACAGCACCCAAACACACGTTAGTTGAGCAGATAATCCTCTGACATTAGGTTGTAAACATAGCCTCAGTTGTGTAATCCACAGTCTTAACATCCACCTGGACTTGACTGAAATGTTTCCAATACCACTGCCAAACCTTCAGAACATCTTCTCCCCTTATGTAAGCAGCTGCCACCTTTCACAGCAGGTTAGTAGGCCACCCATGGGTGAGCCACAGGCCACCCTGCTTCCCTCTCCGCTGCTGACCATCAAAGCAGAGATCTCAGTGATGTACAATAATAGAGGCCTGGAACTGTGTGCTGTGAGTTTGTGTGTAGGAGGATTGGTGGGCCTTTTTATGTTAGATGTTGTCATCTCAGTGTAGCTGTCATTGTAGAGAAAGTGTGTTTGTGTTTGTGTGGGTGAGCAGAAGGAAGAGATTATACGTGTGTGAGTGTATAATGAATTTTTGGCTCATGTAGAGTGATTTATGAATAACTCAAGAAAATGTTAATTTGGAAAAAAAAGCCCTCTGCAAAACGGTATGTTTACATTAAACTAAGTGTTAGTGGAATTTCCTTATGTGTCTGATTTTAAGTGACTGATGATCCATCTGTTATCTATACCACTCATCCTGTTTGGGGGTCACAAAGAGGTGGGTGCCAATCCTACCCCCTTGACTGGTCATCATACAATCACAGGGCTGACATATATGGACAAACAAATACTTACATTAGCACCCAAGACCAATTTTGGCTCATTAGTCAACCTTCAGAGCACATCTTTGGATTGGGGGAGGTAGCTGGAACATCCAGAGAGAAAAGTAAGATTTGTTTTGTTTCTTTGTGCTTCCTTCTTTATTCAGCTGGCTAACATTTTTCTCTAATTACAGAGGCCTGAGGGCAAAAAGAGCATATGGCTGTAGAAGCTACCATTGATCACTACCTGGAGCTGCAGCACCGGGGATTTTATCCACCATCTCTTCAAATGACACAAGTTTGACTCAACTGACAACTGCAGAAAAGCAGAGATACTGAACTGAACTGAAAGGTTTTGTCCCTTAGGGTTCAAGATGTCGCAATACCATTTTTCCCTTCCTGATATGGACACTGGATTAATCTTTAAAGTCCATGAAAAATCAACCACGTCCAGTGACAGAGGCATGGACAGCATCATCAGAACAGCTCAACGGCTACTTTCAAGAGGGAAAAGGCTAAGAGGTTACAATTTATGGTTCAAAAGTTTTAATAAACCGTGTCACTTCTTGTTGTATAAGATAATGCTAATCTGGAAGGTTTTTTGGTAACACTTTATTTGAAGTTGTATTCATAAGACTGTCATTATGCTGTCATAATCATGACATGACACCTGTCATTAACATGAAGAGGGCTTCATGAATGTTGCCACTAAGTGTCATTAAGTGTCATTCGCTAAATTATGACACCTTTACAGCAAATGTCAAGTTATCATGATTTAGCAAATGACACTTAATGACACTTAATGGAAACATTCATGAAGCCCTATTCATGTTAATGACAGGTGTCATGTCATGATTATGACAGCATAACATCAGTCTTATGAATTAAACTTCAAACATAAAGTGTTACTGTTTTTTTTTTTTAACATATTCATACAGATCTTAATGAATGTCATGCTGCCTCCAAACTTAGTGAGTAATTTTTTCTCCTTTGTTTCTTCTTCACTGCTTTAAAAACAGTAGTTCATATATACAGTATTTTTAAGCAGTGAAGAAGACTTGACTTCCAGTTTATAATGCTAACATATGGTGTGGAAGGAAAATAAAAAAATAAACAGAGTTGTATCAGATCAGTGCATAAAGACATGTATCAATATCCACATTTCAGCAGTGTCGGACAAAATTCTGATATTGGTATTGGAATTGGACCAACTCTACTTGGGACCCTTACAAAGCACTGGGACACCATTGTAACCCCTTAAAACAGAGAAGTCTGGGACAGAACTTAGCCTAGCTAATGTTTACACTCTTGTATATTTGCAGTAGTGGATAATCCCTCCCCTTGCACAGCAGCCAGGATGCAAGTCTACAAAAGTATGGGGAGTTTGATTTATTTTATATTTGATGAGTTTCAATAGTGCTGCTATTTGGGAAATAAGGGGCAAGAAATTCTTTATCATTAAAGCATAAGTGAGTGCTAGTTGGCTAACACAAGGCAGTTCATGTTATTTTACAATGTTACGAGTAGCCATTTCCCTATCCAGCTAAACGCACATTTAAATTGGGTTAAACTGACATGTCTAAAAAGGAGGAAATACTCAGAAAACAGTCAAAATCACAGGGTCTTTGTGTCTGTGAGGATGGTGTGCAAAATAGAGTGTGGCTAAAGTTAGCAGCTAACTCTGCCAGTATTTGTTCTTCTTTGCAGATGAATACTTAATGTGGTTATAAACACTTTGGTTTAGAAGTTGTAAATGCATGTAACTTTGACCGCCCTACATACAACTTTATTTCCATTTTCTAATTCTTAATACTGCCGTACCACACTGTTACCTCAACATGCATTTACTTCTCATGTTAATGTCCAGTAAAGAGCTGGGGAAAAGCTCTGGTCTGTTGGTCTGTTGAAACCAGACTGTACTTTTTGTCCTCACTTCTAAACGTTATGTTTGGAGGAAACCTTGCACTGCTCACCCCCTGCCCAATGATATCTAAACTGTGAAGTATGGTGGTGGCAGCATCATGCTGCAGGGGTGTTGTTCAGCAGCAGGGACTGGGAGACTGATCAGGGTAATGAAAACCTGCTCCACACAGCTCAGGACCAAAGACACAGCTGAGGGTTCACCTTTCAACATGACAACTCAATTCAATTAAAAAAAAAAAAAAAAAAAAAAAAAAGTTATTTGTGCTGCTTCTTTGATTGATAGTGTTTTTTTTAACTTGGTAAAACAATTTGATATGATGTATCAGTACTTTTTGTGGATTTTCATTAAATTATATAAATTCCATGACAATTTTGAAAACATAATATTTTAGGTAATGATTATCATGATATGAAATTTTAATATCCTTACATATCTAAAAATGTTCAACATTTACGTGGAAATCAGCACGGTCCTGACACTGATTCAGATCATTGAAACAAACCTCACACCACAAGAACATCTGGCAGGATAACCTTTACAATCTAAAAAAAATAGAGCCTCTGCTCAGTTCTGTCAAAAGGAGGGAAACATGGCTCTGCTATCTTGTAGTGTTTGCCCTGCTTTAGAGGAAAAAAAATACCCGGCAACTTCAAAGCTTCATACACTTTGAAGCTGATTCATACCACTCTACATGTTCAGTGGGAATATTAGGGAGCTTTGTCCTCAAAATCCTTCTGTCAAACTCCACACAAACCTTCAACCTATAACCCAGTCTTTAAGTGTTCCAAAACAAAATGAAATTAAGATAAAAACTGAAAATAGAAAAAAATCCCCATTAAGAACTTACTCATGAATGCTCAGTTCAATGCTGATTCAATGTTATAACTTGTAACAAAATTAAAAAATTTCAAAGCTATGAAATGAGTAAAATGGTAGAAATGAGATATTTTTCAGGCCACATTTAGAATAGATTAAAAACATGCTAATGTTAGACATGCTTAGGACTTTTTTTTCACTTTATAAAAGAAAGTAGATACTATACAGTAGGGTTATAGGAGTAGTCCTGCTTGTAAAAAGTAAGAGTATTTTATGACAAACTAGGGAAGTAGGGGTTTTGAATGGGAGACTATTAAAGCCATTACTACCTTGTTTTTGCATAACAAGTAAAGTTGATTGGGAGGAAACTTAAAAGAAAAATTAAGTCCCGGGAGAGGAAAAAACATTTTCTCAAACTGAAAGTAGCAATTAATTTCATTTCAACTGTTTGGATGTATTTCAGCTCAAACAACCAGTAAAACATGAAACTCACAGCTGCATTATCAAGTAGAGGTGGTCGGGACTCTCATAGATGTCCTCAAGCGCCACAATGTTTTCATGCTTGATCCTGCAAAGCAAACAAAGAACATCAGTTAAGCTTTTTATTCCAAAGCTGCAGCATTAACTCTGAACCCCAGTGAGGGCAGCTGAACTGCAAAGATGTTGCTTGCCCATTAATAAACTTAACTGACAACCCAGAGAGAGAAAGAGCTTTTTCCTAGAGTGGCCTTATAATCCAGTCAGGAGTTTCCAAATGAAGCTCTTATACTGAGAAAACACTCACTTTCACTTTAATGTCAGTTTCGTTGTTGTTCTTGGATTTTCCATCATGTTGCATTCGGACTTGAATTATCCGTTATGCAATTATGAGTCAACAAGTGCTTTGATGGTTTAATGTCTGCACATTTTTTGCTGTGTCATAAAGCAACAACTGTCAGACTGTAGGTGTTAGACTGTCAAACATGACCCTGAGAAATAAAAAGGACAAAAAGTGCTTCTCCAATGATGCATATCATTATTTTATTAAAAAAAAAAATCACCTCCAAACAATTTTTTAAATCAAATTTCTTGTCAAAATCAAAAGTTCCTTTATTTTGAAGTAACTGTTCAACTAGGGCTGTCAAACAATTGGCATTTTAAATGGCAGAATTTCTACAGTTAAGTGCAATTGATTCCACTGTTTGCATTTAATACTGTTTTAGTTTCATTTTCCAAAAATCTTCAAGGCACAGAAGGACAACATCTGCCCTTTGATTCACATTTCTGTCAGTCTTCCTCTGATTTTGCCATGATTGCAGCGCTGGAATAAGGGCGGTTCATCCCTCTGTGTGTGTGTAGGTGTACATTCCTTACCCTGACACCTCATACTTTGTAGAAACACGACTGATTTCGTGCGTGGCTGTGTGGGTTAATCATTTTTTGCATTGCAAGCAGAGTAACCGCCCCAGGTCACTGTCTTTCACACCATCTCACACATATGCACACACATGCAGGAATGCACAGCAGGTGTGCAGGTGAGCATCAAACACTTATCATGGATCACATAACCTCAGCGATGGCATGCAGGTGATGAACAGCAGAGCTGAGGCGTGACTCATGAACACGCATAAATACACAGAGTGTAGAAACAGGCAGGTTGAAGAGGGATAATGTGAGTGTATTCAAGCCCTGCCTGGGATAATGAAGAGCTGGAAGCAAACAGTCTGATTATAATGGCAGAGGATGAGTGAGGCTGCATTCAGAAAAAAAAGCCCCTCACACATCACAGGCATTACGCTGCAGTTTGTTGTTCTCATTCATGGATTTGTCCTGAATGTGTCCTCAATTACTGCTGCACACAAACGTAATGGCTGCTATTTGTTTCTATTTTTCATCTTTTCAAATGATTTTCATGCAACATTAGCTGTGACACATCCTCAGTGGGTAAGTGTATTAATTGATTAGCTGATGAAAAGGGCATCAACCCATAAAAAATGTTGGCAAATTGATAGAAATTACAACAGAATAGAAACATAAAGCTGTCCACGAAAAAACAGATTAAAAAGCTTTTAGCAATGGCTGCCTTTTTTTTATTTATTTCTCAAACCTGAGAAATCTGGTTTTATTACCATTTTGGCATAAAACGATCAAAAAACTACAAAAGTCATTTGCCATGGCAGCTGTTGCCTCAGGTTTAAAGCGGGTCAAGGGACTGCATTAAAAAGAAAGTGAACCTAAAATGCTTTGTGGTCAAGGTCAAGTACAAACTCAATAAATGTGTTTCTAAATTTGTCATAAATTTACTTTAATTTAATCTAAACCCACTCTTAACTGATGCTAGCAGTCTCACAATTAGTGAAATGGGGATCACCTGTGTGTATTGAATGTGTCTCAAGTGATTGTAGTATAAAGACACTTGTGTCCGGAAGGTCCAGTCACTGGTTAATCAGTTTTCCTGACTACCATTACACCATGAAGACAAAAGAACACTCCAAGCAACTCAGAAAAAAGATATTTGAAAATTATAAGTCAGTGGATGGATACAAAAAACAACAGGAATATTGCACGTGTAAATCTGCCTCACAAAGTGAGTGGCCGTGCAAGAAGGAGACTAGTGAGAGAGGCCACCAAGACACCTATGACTACTCTGAAGGAGTTACAAGCTTCAGCAGCTGAGATGGGAGAGACTCCAACAACTGTTGCACGCATTCTTCACCAGTCAAAGCTTTACAGGTGAGTAGTGAAAAAAAGCCACTGTTGAAGGAAACTGAGATGTTCAGGTCCTCCACACGGATACTCAGACATACCTTATACGTGATCTACTGTTTAGTATCTTTCTGTGCTGTCCATTAAAACTGAATGAATGATTTGGGGGAAAAAATCATCTTCATTGGCAGCTGAATGACTTTCACAGTAACGTCACTTATTCTTATGAACTAATGAGAACACTGGTTCACTCATTGACTATTCTTAGTAACTGGCTGTGACATTTCCTAGAAATTTAATGTCATGGGAAATAAAAGAGAATGTCAGCAATCAGGATAAAGCTGCTGGCCTTTACCTTCACTAAAACATGTTATGTTATTGCTGTTTGAGCTCCTCCACTGCAAGATTAATTTCTCAACACTTCTTCATTTTCCAATTCCAATTTTTCCTAATTTCCAGAGTCTTAATGATTTATCTTATTTGCTATAAAACATCACAACTCTCTGTTTTTGTTAGGTAATCCATCTGTTCAGGTCATGGACGTCACCAGAATTTGTACTAATAAATTTAAATCTTATTCAATTCTTGACTGCAGAAAAGCTTTGCCAGAGCACATCTAGGTCAAATCTGCTCTACTTCTCCCTTTTTGTTTGTTTCTTTGTAGCCATTAAATTCCACTTTGCCCTCACTCCCCTCAACCAAAGTCAGCAAAGACTATTTATTTGATAGTTATAAAAATTACATAGGCAGATTTTCCTGTAGTGCAAGGTGTTTTCAGATTGAAATCAACCTCCCCAACCTGGCTGGGAGAGAATCAGAGCCACTAAGAAGTGAAATGTTGTGTTGGGAGAACACCAAAGACAGCAGAGCACAAGCTCTGTGGACTGTCACTTGAAACGTAATGATAGCCAATCATGCCAATCTGCATCCTTCTCTTTACAGCATCATATAAATTGATGCCCATTTCTGAAAGTGGCAGCAGTGCACCAAAACAGAAAACCCAACATTGTTCTTAAATCAGCTGTTTTTCTTCTGTAGCTTGTTAGCTGCTTAACAAACATCTGCACATGTAGAAAAATCTGCAGTTTATATTCATACACTGTGTTGATTCTAGTTTAAAAACAACCAAGCCTTTTCTACAAAGTACTCATCCATTACTTATTCATGACTTGCATCAGTATTTATCAATATTCTTACAGTCTGTTAATTATTCATTAAGCCAGAGTGTGATTATGGTGTCATTTAAACACTATGAATTATTTATTAGGATAAATGTTTCAGAGAAAATTAAAATAATGGAAGTAATTTAAAACTAATAGATCAGCCTGAGGAGAATGAAGATAAATGATGGTAAATGTTTTGTCTAAAGATGGACTCTCTCAGGGCGGTTTCACATGAGAGACCTGGGCCTGGATCTGAAAGAAATAAACCCAAACATTTATATGATCAGTGTGAGCAGGAGAATAACAAACTTCTGCATGAAGAAATGGTCTCACAGATGTGCAATCTAGCACCTTATGCAAAAGATGTAAATACAATTGTGGCAAAAACTGGGGACGAGTCTTAGGGATGGTGAATAATTCCACAAATGATTACCATAATTTACAATTCCATTTAACAGACTGATCTAAAGTCAAGTAAACACATTCTGTAAACCAATCTCACACTTAACTGGTAAACCAACAACACTTACAGTGCGAAGCTGATTTACAGAAATGTGACTAACATCGGCCTTGAATCCTCTTTGCTGTAAACATCCACTTTCCTGGAGTAAATATCTTAACTACCCTGTTAGTGTTAAGAGTTGGAAAAAATTTCACATCAAGATTTTTTTATGGACAGATCACGATAACAATTTTATCATGATTCTTTTTCATTCTGATTTTATAACTTCACATTTGAAATCCCTGATTACAGTGTCTAAATCATTTTCATTAAAGACAGAAGCCCAGACTTGGTGGGCATCACTGCTTCCCTCCATGGAAAAAAAAAAAAAAAAAACTAATATTAAAAAGTTTCACTTGTTACACTATCTTGACAGCTCATCCTCGTGTGGAGGATGAAGAGGCTGATCAATAACTTTGCAAAACACCAAAGGAGCAGAACTTACCAACTACAACTATCAAAACAACAGGATTAGATCTGCTTCCGCCACATCGCCCTGCTGACCTCGGTGTGTGACCTCTTACATGTTTTGGGGCTTTTCCACTATCTCTTGGCTGCACCAAGCCATGCTTATTTACTTTATCATCAGCAGTTAGGCTTCGCCAGGCCAGTGAGTCAGCCCCGACACCAAGCGTGTCACGGCGTTGTCAAAGTGGTTCGCAGGGGTGCGATTTGCCAAGGGGATTTACCCCTTCTGCTTCTGATATCCAACCCTCTGATCAGGGATGAGTGCGGTTTAACGGTTAAATTTGTTTATCAAATTAGCTGGCGAAAGATTTATGAGTCAGTTAAACTAATTACCTATCATTCTTTATAAACATGGGTTTGAAATCCCATAATTAATAATGCTCTTTTAAACTGTGATGAACTTCTCGCCACTAGATTAGTAGTTTAAGTCAATGGCTGCTACCTTCCTATCTGAGATTTCCCACGGCATTTCACAGGACGTAAATGTGAGAAGCTCAGTGGCAGCTTAATGGTCAGTGTGTAGTAGGAACAGCATGGTATGAGTTTCTAAGTAATAAACGGAGATAAAGTGGTATGTAGACTGCCGAGGGTTAAACTCACAAGTAACTACTTAACAGAGGCTGGCAGAGCTAGCTGCTAATGTTAGCTGCACTGTAGAGAATATATCAGGCTTAGATCACACCTGCTGACACAATGACCTGTGAGGCATTTGACTGTTTTCTAAGGATTTTCTCCTCTTTAGACTAGTCAGTTAAATGCAGTTTAAAAGAGTGTTTAACCGAATCTGGAAGTAGATGCCTAGGCACATACCTGCCTCTGATGATACATTTTCAGACCAAGGGGAGATACTTGCTATCCCTGCCTCTGCTTGGAATGTCTACAAGTGTGGTATGTGGAGCTGTGGGACTACAGTTTGATATTTGCTCTAAAACAATGTAAAATCAATCAGATCAGAGAGTGTAGAGATCAGACTGTGCATGAGATTGAGGAGGGTTCAGAAACTGTACCATCAGAACTAGACGCGCCTTCAAACAGGTAGCTCGATTGTGGTGGAAAAGCAAATCCACTGCTGCACTGGGCTGCCATGCAATGTAATGGTAAAAAACCCTATCAGACTCTCATCAGGGGCAGGGGTTAAGGATGCTGTCCTTGAGATTGCAAAAACACTGAAAACTTGGTGCAGATTGTACAAATAACTGTTTTTGCGCCTTGACTGTTTTGAAAAAAACAAAGCAGTTCCAGAAAGGTTAGAAAGTTCTTTTTTAAGGACCAAAATGTTAAGTTTCAGTTTCACCGCTCCATCAGGAAGCAGAATGGTAGAAGTGAGCCAGCTCAGAGATGCACAGAACGGGAGATAAGGTGATTTCTTTGGCACATTGCAGACACTTTCTATTTTGCAGCTACAGGGGCAGCACAAGCCCACTTAGCTGTCTGAGCTGCACAGTAGATGGGGAAGTAGGAAGAGTGTCATTATTGGTGTCTCAGAAATAATAATAATTAAAAAACATCCATAGTAGCAGTATGGACTCTACTGTCCACATAAAGTATATGGTTTCCTCTTTTTCTTGGCAGATTTGCAAACCAACTAGATGCACATTGTCCCTTTCTGCATCAAACTGTGTATATTCAATTGTGCTCTGCAAAGAATTATGTTACTTACATGAAAGCACATTAATAACATTTGACATCCCATTTGTAGAAACGTGGTAGTAATTGTTCTGTTGAAATAATGTTCATTAAAAAATAAAAAAGTTTAACAGCCCAGAGTAAAAATGCTTGAGTTTAAATATCTGTTCTTTTATAGTTAGCCTAAGTCTTAAGTCAGTTTGTGATGTATTAGTTCTAATAATGATCTAAGTTATAACTGATATTAAACAAGGGAGCTGTTATCTGTCAAATGCTGCAACTATTTACAATTTTGCATTTATTTTCTAGCCAGAGAAAGCAAACAGAGCATAAACGAGGTCAAATAAACAAAGAAATGTGTTTCAGGGCATCATGAGAAGTCTCATTGGAGTGTTTCTATTTTACCTATGTGATGAAAATTCAGCCGGTAAGAGTTTAGAGTCTAGGTTGGGGATAAAAGTTGACCTGTCTGTCTGTGGTTTAGGTGTTGTTATCCCTCCTAGATTTTCCTGGCAACTTGATCAAGAAGTACACCTGCTGCGTTACCTGACCTGCTGTTCAGAAGCTTATCAGCCTGGCAGTATTTCAATCAGGGCTCCTTAACCATTCAGTGTTAGATGACTGTAAGAATATTATTTTTTAGGGATGCACGATATTGGATTTTTGCTGATATCAGATATGCCGATATTCATAGATTCATTTTAGCCGATACCGATATCTGGCTGATAATATCGTGCATCCCTATTATTTTTTAATTAATGTCGTCACTCCTCAGATTGTTTTACCTGCAAAAATCTTAGAAGAGATGAGATAGTATCTAAAATCTTGTCTACTTCCTAACCCCCAAGCTAACCCCAGCCTCCACCACCACATACTCTAATCTCTGTTTAACTATTGCTCCTCCAATTCTGCCCATCACCTTCTACGGGATTCTCTCAGAAAATCTTATTTCACACATATTAACTGTGTGTCTGTTCCCTGCACTTGCATCCAGCCTCTTACTCCGCAACACCATCAGCTTTCCTCCTATAATAACCACAGTGTTTAATCTAGAGGCAGCAGGTCTGCTTACTTACTCTCATTTGTTTGCACCATAATGAAACTCATTTGTCTCAATGATCATCTGTATCTACCCTTCATTACTGGAGGCAGTTTTAATTTTCTCTAACGCAACACAGTGGAGCTAAATTAATAAATCTATTATATTTAATAGTATGATACATCTGTATTACTTCAGCAAAGGCCCATCAGTTTGTAATGTCTGTAACTGAGTAGTAACAGGCTCCTGAGCAAGTGAGACTGTAAAGAGTGTCCTGTTAGTCTTATTTTGATTGTTCTCTGTAGGAAGTATATTTTATCACCTTGCTGTTTTTGATTCGCCTTGTGCTGCAACTCCATGAATCTGTCCTGAGCATTGACTGAAGTATCTCCACATGGAAGCTTATTCATGAAAACTGCTTCACTAGTGTCATCTAATCAATGTGCATGTTGTGCTGAGGAACATTTTTTTCCCTTTCTTAAACTCTTTCACAATTTTTAAAAGCAACAAACTGAGCTCTGACTTTGGCAAGAGCCGCTCTTTCTGGCAGTCTTGTATAATAAATTAGGAATGCAAATCAGTGGAGTAAGACACGGGCCAAAACACACATTTACATATAGTTTTCTATGTCAGCTCATGCACTGCTGAAATCTAGCCACCGGGCAACATCGCAAGTGGATGTGCAAAGCTGCATCAAGAAATGCAGATTCACTATGATAATAAAAATGACAAAAAATACCCCATTATCCCAACTATTATACCATGACTGATTCTGTTTACACAGGATATTGATGGTATGCATCATGTGCCTGTTTAGGCCAGTGTCCAACTATCTTTGAACTGCCAGGGCCTGTCATCAGTAAAATCCAATCCAAATTATGCCATGTAGTGCTGGGCCATATACACATTTTTTTAAATATATCAATTCATTTTCAAACAGGATATAGTATAAGACATTATCTATGCAGTCGCTGGCTTGTCTTCCTCCCTGCCACTGCCTGTCCCCCATCACCCAGCCGCTTCTCCAAGGGGTTCTCCACAGGGTTCAGGTCAGACCAGTAGGCTGGCCAATCAAACACAGAAATACCATGGTATCTATATAAAGATTCTCAGCAGATGGAAGCATAAAGGGCTCCAAAATCTTCTGGTAGATGGCTAACAGTGTTGACTCTAGACTTGATAAAGCAGTGGACCAACAGCAGCAGATGACATGGCACCCCAAACCATCACTGACTGTAGAAACTGAAAACACTGGACTTCAAGTACCTTGGATTCTGTGCCTCTCTGATCATCATCTAGACTCTGGGACCTTGATGTCCAAATGAAATGCAAATTTTACTTTCAGGACTTTGGATCACTAAGCAACAGTCCAGATCTTTTTCTCCTTAACACAGTTGAGACGCTTATGATGTCTGTGGTTCAGGAGTGGCACTATTTTTGAGTGGCTCGACAATAAGAAATAACACTCGTAGTCCATTTCCTGGACCCATCTGTGTGATGGCTCTTGATTCACTGACTCCAGCCTCAGTGCACTCCTTGTGAAGCTCTCCTCAGTTCTTGAATTTGACAATCCTCCGAAGGCTGAGCTCATTTCTTTTGCTTGTGCACCTTTTCTTACCACACTTTTCCTTCCAATTAACGTTTCATGAATATGGTTTGATATATCCTCTGAGAACAGCCTGCCCTTTCAGCAGTGACCTCCCGCCTCCTGGTGAAAGGTGATAATGGTTGTCCTCTGGACATTAGTAAAGTCAGTAGTCTTCCTCATGAGTGTAGTTGTGTGTACTGAACCAGAGGTAGAGATTTAAAGCTCAGGAAACCTTTGCAAATTGGACTTTTTCACAGTATTCTAATATTTTGAGATAGTGTGTTTTAGATTTGTGTGAGCTGCAAGCCGTAAACATCAAGATAAAAACAAAAAATATCTTTAATATTTTTTACTTTGTATGAAATAAGTCTAGAATTAGTGGAAGTCAACCTTTTAAAGTTAAAAAAAAAAAAAAACTTTTACATGATATTCCATTTTTTTTTTCATCTGTGAGATAAGTGTCTCGTCATACCCCCTTGTAAGATTTAAGATAACTATTAAACAGATGCTATGGCTAAATGAAAACAGTCATCTTAAACGGATCTTTAACTAGAATCATTGCCTCCTCTCTTAAAGACTTCACAAAAACCAGTTAACAAAAGTAGCTGCTTCTATATCTAACTCCATTTAAAGTAAACCAAGAGAATCTCTTAAGTGCTGTGTGAGTTGTTTCTTTACATCATGTTTCAACCCACTGAACTTCTCACATGTACCTTTAAGCTGCAGACAAACTGTTTTCAAACAGAATCCACTCTGTGCTTTCTTTGTGAAAGGTGCAGCTGTTTTCTATCCAGACAGACAGAAGTTTCAGTCGTGATGTGGTTCTGTGTGGTAGGTGGGCTGCTGATCGTGACCTGGGGGTGGAGGGGGGGTTGGGTAGGGATGGTGTGTGTCGTGTGGAAGAAGAGACGAGATGCACAGTTGCCCCGGTAACCAGGAATTAGGAGGCCTATGTGCGTGCGTGTTTGTCTAACAGGACTCACTTCCTCAGCACGGCGATCTCGTTCTCGATGCTGCTCTCTTTCCCCTTCAGGGCCTTTTTAGGGATACACTTCACCGCAAACATGCGGCCGGTCAGCTTCTCCTGGGCCAGGACCACCTCTGAAAACGCTCCTCTGTAAACACACAAAAAGAAAAAGTCATGTGAGTGAGGAGCAGATCATTTACTGGGTAATGTACGCTTCCATCTCTTGGTGTCCCACTGGTTTGAACGATAACTATGTTTTATGGACACAGAGCAGAGAAAAAGATTGCTTTCTGTCAGAAGATGGACACCATGCAGGGTCCAGTCTGAGAGGAATTTATCTTTAACAAATGAAAGAAATTCATCTTTACAGCAAAGCACAGCTGCATGATAAAAACACATTAAGTTCTATTTGGAGGATATTCCAGCAGTAGGAAAAAAGAAAAAGAAGCCTGTTAACCAGGTAATATTGTTAACTAATACAAGGGTGGGCAACTGGAGGCCCAGGGGCCACATGCAGGCCCCTCCTCACTTTATGTGGCCCATCAGTCAATTACAAATATCATCAAATTTTAGGCTTAAAGAAAACATAACAAACCCTATCAAGAAGTAATTCAACCTTAGGAGCCAACACAACACCGTGCACAAATTAGAATACAAAATAGAAATATTTCTATACAATCTATGATTACTGTAAATGTTTTATTTGTGTGAAGAACTTAACCTAGTTATTCTGTAACTGTAAAAACTCTGTTACAAAGCATTAATAAAGGCATTTAACTATATAGTTAAATATACGTTGATAACAAGTAAAGACTGTTTCTGTCTCTCTCTTCCATGTGCACAAGAGTGTAATGAATGTGTCTCAAGTGACTGTAGTATAAAAAGACACCTGTGTCTGGAAGGTCCAGTCCCTGGATAAGAAGTATTTCTGTCTACCATTACACCATGACGTCAAAAGAACACTCAAAGCAACAGAAGCAGAGAAGATTACTTAAAGTATGAGTCAGGGGATGGATGCCAAATTATTTCTAAGGTCGTTTTCACACCTGATAGTCCGGGGGACTCGGTCCGTTTTGGAACGGAAATTGCAACAATGTTGCACTACCCTTTGTTTTGGTTTGCATTCATACTGCTTTCTGTGAAATGGACTAAACCGTCTGAACGCCTACAGCATCAGCCCACTAGGGGGACTGTCGTCACAAACAAACAAACGGCGACCAAGAAGAAAAGCCGGCGTAGAAAAAGACGAAGCGGGGAAATCCAGCTCCTTCCACCGGTCTTTTTTCCACATAAACAATGAAAAAACACAGAATTAATGCTGTCTTGGGGTTTCTGCTCTTGCATATGGGCATAAGGAGCAGTCAGCGAGACGGTGAGCTGTCCAACATGTCGTTCTTTACACGAGATGAATAAATAAGCACAGACTAGGACGTGTTGCTATGGATACACAGACGCCAAGCGAGGTACCGACATGTATTTGAGTGTATTAAATCACAAATAAATCCTTTTATCATTATGCTATATGCCACTTCCTGTCTTTGGTTCACAAGTTGGTCCGCTTTGCTTTCACACCTCAAATGAACTGCACCAGGGTTCGGTTGGAAGTGGACTGAGACCCCCTGTTTTCAAGCGGACCAGAGTCTGCTTGTCTGGTCCACACCAGAGTTCGTGTGAGATTTCACACCACTCCAAACTATCCAAGACTATCCAGGAAAACGGACCAGAGTTTGTTTAAAGCGGACCAAACAGCTCTGGTGGGAATGCGCCCTAAGGCACTGACAGCCTTAGTTCAATTCAATCCATCATCAAGAAATGGAGGGAATATGGCACATGTGTAAATCTGCTTAGATCAGGCCGTCCTCACAAACTAAGTGAGTGTGCAACAAGGAGACTAGTGAGAGAGGCCACCAAGACCCCTGTGACTACTCTGAAGGAGTTACAAGCTTCAGTAGCTGAGATAAGCAAAACTCTGCATACCACTTTACCAGTCAAAGCTTTATGGGAGAGTGACAAAGAGAGAGCCACTGTTGGAGAAAACTCATCAAATCTGGACTAAAGTTAACCAAAATGCATAATGACATAAGGCAAAATGGTGCTTTTTTTGGCTATCAGACAAGATGCTACGGTTGGAGGACACCAAACTGCATATCATCACAAACACACCATCCCCCTCTGTGTAGTGCAGTGGGTGCAGCATCATGTTGTGGGGATGTTTCTCAGCAGGAAGCTGGTAAAGGTAGAGAGCAAAATGAATGTGAAAGCTACACAGAAATGGTTCAAAGACAACAAGGGAAATGTTCTAGAGTGAAAGAGCTTGAGAAGTTTTGCAAAGAAGAATGAAGTAAAATTGCAGTGTCCAGATGTGCAAGCCAGACTAAGACCTATCCACACAGACTCAGAGATGTGACTGCAGCCAAAGGTGACTGTACTAAAAGAACCTTGAAGGAGGTGAATACTTCTGCAGCCACTAATTTTGCATCAAATGTTGTTATTCAATTTGTATTACTTTGTAGAAATCTGTTTTCTCTTTGAAATTAATTCACATATATTTTTTTGTCAAAAAGCCAAATTTTATTGATCAAGATTGATTTATAAATCAATAGAAGGGTAAAACATCCAAGTGGGGGAATATTTTTTGCAGTCAATTTGCATCAATAAATCTATTTCTTTTTTGGTTATTTACTGTAAACAGTCCAATAAAATACACAAACATTACATTTATCTAAAGAGAATTTAAACTCACAGTGCTGGCATTGTAGTCAGATTCAACAAAGAAAGGCAATGAAAAAAAAAATCTCCATTTTCTATCAAATAAAAGAAATGCATTCAGTGTAATGTTTTCATTTGACACTTTGAGGATTCAGTTGTTTTGCCTTTGAGATCCCATTTCCAACAGGTACAGGTAACTGCTCACTTTAATTAGCAGAAAATTACACTGCAGAGGTAATGTGATTGAATCTGTCAAGTGTAACACTGGAACATTAGCAATCTTTGTATTTATTCATGCAAAGCGATGGCAACAGTTTATGATTTCTTAAATTATTGACGCTGGTGTCATAAAAAAGGATGATTCTCAACAAATATCACTGCATGAACATTGGGAAAAACACCTGAAAATTAAACCAGGCCACGTCTTCACATTCTTGAACAAGTGTGTGTATGTGCTTATGTTTGTGGGTGCCTCAGCGTGACAGGCTGGGTGATGAATGAAGATGAGCCTGTTGCGAGTTAATCTGTCTGAACCGTGTGTTGACTCTTTTGTCGATCTGCCTTCAGCTTCACCGGTGTCGCATTAGAGTGAACATCCCTCTTCGTTATCTCCTCCCCTCGTCCTTCTCTCTCCTTCTCCTCCTCCTCCTTCTTCCTCTGTCACCTCTCTCTGTGCAACAATCAGGGGACCTGCAGCTGACACAAATCTAAATATATTTTGTTCCAAAGCCTCCTCAAGGCATAAGGCATCAAACTGAAAACCATAAAAAGCAGTTTCTAAGCACTTCATGGTCTTGCTATTTTTCCGTAATTCTAGTCCCAAAAAAGCATCTTTAATACACTGTTATTGAAGCTTTTATCTATTTACTGGTTTAGTATTGCCCACTTAAGGCTTTTCAACAAAATGGACTATCTATATTTATAGCTGTACCAAAATTAAAATACTTCCACACATCAATCAGACACAAACAACTGGTATTAAGGATAACATTGATATAATTTTCCTGTACTTATCACACTGTTCAAATTTTATTCATCATTAAAATTGTTGGCGACAACCACTTTAATATCGTAGTAAATAATGTCCAGACTGCATGCAACGAAGGATTGTTTACAGGTGTAAAGGGAAATTACGCATTAGACTCAGAGGAGAACATTTTGAGACACTAGACTTTGCTGTCTTCTCCTCCAGGTAGCCTACCTTTGGCTTAAAAAACTCAGACTGTTGGAGTAGCATGCACTCACTAGCTTCAGCTGCTCCTCATCTGTTCCAATCATCTGTAAAAGCTATCCCAAACTTTGTAGTGAGCCTCGTTGTTTACAATATTAGTCTAATTTTGAAACGTGTTGAAATCGGCAGAAATGGACCTTAATTAGTGAATGAAAAGAACTGAAAGACGTGTATATTATGATGTGTTTACAGTCTGCTTGGTCAACTGATGACTACCATGTAAACATAATCTGATGCTGTGAGAATGAGAAACTTGGTTGTGTTTTTTCAGTAATATATAATTTAAAAATATAAATGGAGTCATGACCTTTTTTCCTTTTTTAACTCAAGCTCTATTCAGCTTAAACATCTTCTGTTGAAAATGTATTGCGGGCGCACAGATGGTCGAGTGGTTTAAGACGCGCACCATGTGCGCAGGCGGACGCACGTCTCTCCCCACTCTCTTCCCTGTTTCCTAGTCTATCCACTGTCCTCCACTATCTAGAAAAGGCCCCAAAATAAATCTAAAATGTGTTGTTGATTTTGCTTCCCATCAAGTCCACCTGTGGTGAATTAAATTGATTCATTTGGAAAGGCACACACCTCTCTATAAAAGGCCTCACAGCTGACATAAAGTCAAAGGATCTGCCTGCAGTGCTCAGAAACAGGATTGTTGAAACGCACCTTCATATGTTCTGCACTGAGGAGAATCGTCTAGCCACTCTGCCATAAAGCCCGGATCATTGGAGGGCTGCAGTGATGGATGTCCTTCTGGAACTTTGTCCCACTTCAGACGAGATCTCTGGAGCTCAGTGAGAGTGACAATCAGTTCTTGTCACCTCTCACTGAGGCCCTTCTCCCCTGATTGCTCAGTTTGGCCAGAATCCAGTCTTGGAAAATTCCTGGTTGTGCCAAACTTCTTCCAATTGAGAATTGAGGCCACCCTGCTCTTGGGAATCTTCAGTGCAGCAGAATTGTTTTTGTAGCCTTCCCCAGATCTGTGCCTTAGAACAATCCTGTCTCTGAGCTCTGCAGACCGCTCCTTTGATGTCATGGCATGGTTTTCGCTCTGATATGCCCCGGATGTGAGGCCCTCTAAAGAGAGGCATGTGCCTTTCCAAACCATGTCCACTCAATTTAATCAACCACAGGTGGACTCTAATCAAGATGCAGAAACATCTCAGTAACACTCAAGAGAAATGGGAAGAACCTGAGCTAAATTTTAAGTGTTTTTGTAAAGGGTCTGAATACTTATGCCACTGTAATATTTCAGGTTTTTTTTTAATATAAATTAGCAAAAAAAAAAAAATTAAAGTACTATTTTTTTACTTTGGCATTATGGGGTGCTGAGTGTAGAATGATAAGAATAACACATTTTTTTTCAACTGTAGCATCAGGCTGTAACATTAGAAAACTGAAAAAAGTAAAGGGGTCTAAATAATTCCTGAATGCACTGTACATTGCTTTGTGCTGCTAATTTGTTTTGTACTTTTATAATATAAACTTGATGGAATCAAGCAAAGTATGACAATCTCTTATTTTCGCACAGGGTTGGTATTACCTGGCTTGGGACCTCTGGTAATTTGTGTTTTCATCCTGTGCAAAGCAACCATGACCGTGATTTGCAAAGTAAAAATTCCAAGGCCATATTTGAGCACACACAGTGGTCTGCAACATGTAACAAAGTGTGTAACAAAGTGTGTAACAAAGCTGTTCTCTAAACTTCAACTATCGATTAGAATTTCTGTTTCCATATCAAGAAAATATGTCACAGGCAAGATGAACACAATGCAAGTACACTTCTAGTTTGTGCTTTTCAAACTAAAACCCTAGTTTGGCATTTTATTTAGAAACTCACAGAATGGTTTCATTAAGTTTTTTAATTATTTATTGAAGTAAAACTTATGAAGACAGGGCGGTGACAGCTGGGAGAAAGAACCAACATGCAGCTGGTATGAAAGGCGTGAAGGCTAGGGGTGTAACGGTATTTGTATTCGTCCCGTACCGTCACGGTACAGCCGTCACGGTTCGGTGCACGCAGTAATACGACGAATACGTCTGAGTGAGTATTAAAAAAAGTCAAGTTCTCACTTCAATCCAGGTGACAGCAATGAGCCTAAAAGCTGCCAGCAACCGTCATTACAGAAGAAAGAGCAGTTACAAAAACAAACGAAGAAGAGTGATGGTGCATGTGGAGTTAGAAGAGCCGCCGGCTTCATTTTAATCACCTGTATAGCAATTGTGCTCTGGCTCTATGAATCATATCAACTTTACCTTCAGCCTCGGAGGAGTGAGAGAGGGACTCTGCAGCTGTGTCATAGGTAAAGTTATCCTCAGATTTCACATGGCTTTAACCTCTTTATCTTTCAAGATGGGCTGTGAAAAGTTCTTCCAAACTTTGTAGTAGGACCCAGTGGTTAAAAAAGTAGTCCAGTGCTGAAGTCTGTGTTGAAATCGGCAAAAAAAAAGATGCTAATTTCCATACTTAACAAGCTAACTTGTGGTTGTGTGATGATGCGTTCAAGTTAGATGGGAAATTTTAGGGGTTAAAGAATGGGTATAAATATGTCAATATATCAATGAAAATAACCTAGTTATTCAAAAAATGTATTTATTTATTAATATTTTTAACCATTGAAGAACTTTTGGAGGAAGGTCACAGCAGTGTTTATAATATAAATGTAATTTATTCAGCCTATTTATTTTAATACAATTTAATTAAAGAATTAAAATTAAATTTACTTATCCACTTCAATCACTGTACTAAAAACGTACTGAACTGTGACTTCGAAACCGAGGTACGTACTGAACTGAAATTTTTCTGTACCGCTACACCCCTAGTGAATGCTAATTTTAGCCACACTTGGCAATCCAATTAGACACTGTTTACTGTAGATGCTGTGATCTGGTGTTAAACAGTGTTAGATAAATGTTCATACATTTTGACTGTTGTGTGAGTGTTTGTCTGCCTGTAGACGATCCTAGAACCTGATTTTAAGATATAGTTCAGTCAAATTTGAAATCAGAACATCTGCAGTTGAGTCAGTTCCAAAGTTTGAACTAAGTAAGTGTTGAAAATTTATATATCAGGTTTTTTTTTTTTTGGTTACCATGCAGTCAACTACGGCACCCTTTTTTTAAGCTCTTCATTCATTTATTGTTTCCTTTGTGTATTTGTGCTGTGAGTGTGTTTAAGTCTCCTCAAGGGAAAAGAGGCTGTTGTGAATGAGTTCTTTATCACGCCAATATGTGTGCTCTGCCATGCAGAAAGCCCTCGAGCCCTTCAGAATGAAGCACGTTTGACAAGCAGCCCATCTGCTGCGAGACCGACGAGCTTTAAGAACACCATCGCACAATCATCGCTGTAAACACGGCTCGTCTTCTTGGAGTTTTCTCAGTCACAATCTCATTTTTTCCTTTCCTCCTCCTCCTCCTCCTCTTTCCACCTCCCTCTGTCAGTTGCTTTCTGCCTCCCTCCCTGCACATCTTTTACACTGACAAGTGATCATAGTGCCGGTTGTCCCTGGAGATCAACATGGACCATGTGGTACAAGATCAGATCACTCCAATTGTCACAGTAGCACACTGAGCTGACACCTGCTTGCACTGATAGCGGCTGTTAGGAGGTTGTGTGACGTCAAAGTGTAGACAAAACAGTGCTGTTCTGTTTGTACTGCTGCTTCACTTTCATACATGCACACTTGGAGATTTTCCATTCATATCCATCAGAGGGAAAATGTGCTTAAAGCAATGAGCAGCCTCTGAAAGGTACATTTTATGTAACTGACAGAACATGAACCTGGTTTTAATCTGGGCTTAAAATCCTATCCCCTTAATCCAAATAATCCTGTAATTAAAAAAAGAAGAAAAGAACAAGTGCATTGCGTCTACAAAGATTTAAAAATCAAAGAAATTTTACTGATGCATCGGGGCAATCACTGCTAACACACTCGCGCTGCATAAAAAAGAACTGGTTTCTTAACATCAGTGGTATTTTAATTATAGCACGCTGTGGCTCCTACATTTTCACAGCTGCAGTTCTTATTAATTATCACAGGTGGGCAGATTGCAGCTGCAGCTGCTTTATGGACAGTAAATAAAGGGTTTTAATTAGAGGTGTGAAATAATGTAATGGTTATGCATTACAAACCAGCTAACAACAACTGCTTGAGTCTGAATTTTTGTGAAAGGTTGGCTCAAATGACGAACAATGGGAAAGAGAGGACAGTTAAAGCAGTGAGCCCACAGAGAATTACATTTTTGCATCTGTTTGACCATTTTTCCCCTGCAGATCACAGCTGCAGCTTAGTAATGCAACCTCTTCCAAAATAAATTGATAACAGCAAGTGTTTTCTTAAGGAAATAAAGGAAACCAGAACAAATGTGAAAGGTAAAGTGGATACATTTCAACTTAGCAAGGTATCTGACTCGGTGGGGAGACTTTTATATTAGTGGTTCCCAACATTTTTTCCATGGAGCCATTGAGCCCCCCAGGACTCACATGAAAAATATTGACTTACTGCTGTCAAATATACACACCAATTTGAATTGTTTTTATTGTTAAAAGCCTACACCCCACCCAGGGGGGTCCTGGACATGGACCCCAGATTGGAACCAAGGTTTTAGATGATAAATGTGGACTGATTCAGAGCTTGTTGCAACTAACTATTAGTCCAAATAATTATTTAGTGTGTGGTTGCATAACAGTAATTTTACTCTCCCTGATGAAGTCAAAGCTTCCCTGATCTCAAATCATAGAAATAAAAAAGTATTTGATATCTATGATTCCAGATTAGGCTGCTTCAACAGAATTCCCACAGCTGCAAAAAAGGCATTTACCAAGCCTAAGTACTCGTACTCATGAAACATTGCAGATACTTTATTCAGTATCAATTGAAAGCATGATGTTAGCCTCTACTTACACTATATTGACAAAATTATCCAGCTGCCTGACCGTTACACCAACAGGGACAGTAACAGTGTATTCAAATACATGTACTCTAATATACCCCCCCCCCCCACCACCTTTTGCAGCTCTAACAGCCTCCACTCTTCTTGGAAGGCTTTCCACATGATTTTGGAGTGTTTCTGTGGGCATTTGTGCCCATTCTGTGAAGCATTTATGAGGTCAGACATTGATATTGGACAAGAAGGCCTGGCTTCGCCTTCCCCAAACTGTTGCCACAAAGTTGGAAGCGTAGCATTGTCCAAACTGGCTTGGTATGCCGAAGCATTAAGACTGTCCATCACTGGAGACAAGGGGCCAAGGCCAAACCCTGGCAAACAGCCCCATACCATAATCCCTTCTAGGGCCGGGCAATTAATCCAAAATTAGATTAAATCGCAATATGGCCTGCTGCAATTTTCAATCAATTTTCATCATGTATTAATTTAAGTGCCATTTTTTAGAATAGTCTACAAAAAATCCTACCTTCTTAATTTTTGTACTTTTTTCTTATTAAATATAAGAATGACAAAAACCCTCAATGCAACAATTACTATCCAATTTGCAATAAAAGTCAAAATCATCAGAATTAAATGTTTTAAATAATTGTTCAGCCCTTGTTTAGGAATAAAAGAAAGTTAAGTAATAATTGCATATCAAATTGCAATCACAATATTGGGGGGAAAAAAATTGCAATTTGATTATTTAAAAAAAAATCATTCAGCCCTAATCCCTTCTCCACCAAACTCCATAGAACACATTTCCACTGCTCATAGTCCAGTGTCGGTGTGTTTTACACTGCATCATCCAACACTTGGCATTGGACTTGATGATGTGAGGCTTGCATGCAGCTGCTTGGCCATGGAAACCCATTCTAAGAAGCTCCCACCACATAGTTTTTGTGCTTACAATAACGCCAGTGGAAATTCGGAACTGGCTAAAATGAGTTTGGAAATATTGGCATATCAGATAATGTCAAAAATCACATATAGTGCATCCCTAATTGATGTTGTGTAAGCTGCAAGGAAAGTTCCAGAGACTTAGGTCATGTTCTCAAAAGAGCCTTAATGCCTTTTAACTTAAGCACTCAGTTCTGTTTCTTTCCTCTCTGTAGCCAGTCGTGTGGGAGGGCTAATCATCAACTACAGTGCTGAATGAAACCCCGCTGACTCTCAGAGCCATAATCAATACAGGTTACATTTAAAAACAATGTTGCTGTGCAGTCAATCAACACTGACTGCTAACAAATGGTGGCTAAGACTCTATTTAATCCAATCATTATGAATAAGAGCTATCAAGAGCAAGCAAATGGAAAGAAAGATTGAATTGTATTTATATGCACAAATACACACAGTACACTGTTCATTCATGCTGAATATCATGTCTGAATGGTGGGAAGAAATGAAAGAAAAATGAAGCTGAGCTGTTCTGAATGGAAGAAAAAGGTCAAGAGAGAGAGAAGGAGAGACAGTCGTGTGAGCTGCTATTGTGAATGGAGGCAGAACAGACTAATAAATATGCTTCTTACAGGTTCTCAAACACTCACACCACTGCAACAGGAACACAGCATGGTCCACTTCACAATTCATTAACCCTAAATATGTTTGCTCGCCACATGCACGCTCACTCACATGCACATGAATGTGTAGGGTTCATATGATTTTAGGAGGGGGGCTTGTATAACATCTGCCAGCTGAGTTCACAGACTGTGCGATGTGTTTGTGAGTGTGTAAGGGGTTGACTATGGCAGTCCCTGCTTGCCGTTACCCTCAGCAACAATGATTGCGTTTCCTCCTGCATGAACCGGTGTAATTGTGTCAGTCAAGCTCCACTGACTCTGACGGTGTGCAGACAAAGAAACATACTACAGCAGCAGTTTTGTGTAAGTATGTTTTTCTCCATTAAGGGTGCATCCATCAGTGAAACGCCTCTCTCTCACAGAAGACAGAGATAGAAAGGCTGAGACTGGAATAGGCTGACAAGGTGACAGTGACACATTCAACATGACTGACAGCAGCAAACAGGGTTTCTCAATGTCAAGCTGGAAACCCTTTCATCCTGAAAAGGTGTAAAGTCATCAGATTTTTCTTTTCCACTAGGAAGAAAAATACACCTGAAACCAAGGTTAAAATGCTGAATAGTAAAGCAGACTTTGAAAAGATTTTAGATAATCCAACTGTATATGTAAAAGTGCTATTACCCTCATTATTGATTCTGGCATAGGCATTGGTGGTATACAGTAATACTGTATTCCAGGGATATCATAAATAGCAACGGTATCTTAATAGTATAATTGCTGGCTTGTCTGTGTGTCTGTGTTGATTTGGATGCCACACCAATGTTCCAATTGTCTTTGATACTTCCCAGAAGACTTCTTGGGTATACCGGTTTGAAACTGGTGACATAAAAAATATAAATATCCCTTATACAACACATACTCTCACCTCAACTGTGCTGAAGAGGAGACGGCCTTCGCCCTCAAAAACACGCTTAAAGCTGGAAACTACACCAGGCTCATGACTGGCTTTGCTTTATAACTGAGAGAGGAAGTAAAAGAGCTGGAAAAACACCAGACTTTGTTGAATCACACCCACAAGGAAAAGTATTTGGCACAGATGTGATGATACAGCTGCTCCATGGTCACTGATTAAAGTAAGCTCTCTTTAAAGCACTTCTGCATGCTCATATTAAACAAGATAAGACAAGATATATGCCACATGCTGCTGTTCTAAATCACAGTTTAATGTTATTTGTCAGCTGTAGTTGGTTGTGCTGGGTAAACACGTTTGAATATGTGTCATTCTATGTTCATCCAAATGGTGTGATGCTTTTTTAAAGCTCCAAAGTCTGGGTCTAAAACTTTGCAAATAAATCAAAGGCACAGCTTTAATGCTCCCCTTATTATGTTGTAGGTTGATCACTACAAATACGCAGTGATGCAGAGAGATGCTGAGCCATTATGCAGTTATTTGGGGGAAAAAACCATCCCTTTTCATGCAAATTGGCCATATTGCATTAAGTTTATAATGACGAGGATGGTAACAGCACAAGGTTTAATACAGTAAATATTAGTCTACTGTCTGTGAGAGCCGATGGAAGTGTGCTGCAGTTTTTGTGGCGCTCAAATTTTCCAGAGATCAGGAAAAAATTCCACCTCTTTATGACTTAAAAATAAATGATAAAAATGTAAATGAGAAAAATGTCATGATGATGTGTTTGAACGTAACACTACAAAGTGGGTACACTCACTTCATGTTATTTGTATTTGTAGACAATAACTTGGAGTGGAGAGGGGTGTAGATAGCCTAGTGGTTTGGCCCATGTAGGAGTCCATGGTGCAGTTTACTTTCAGTTTGAACACTTGATAACGGCTCTGACATGAGGAGAAGGTTCTGATTGGTTGAGCCGCCTGGCTGTGCTCTGCAAGTGTCAGAGCAAGGCATGCAGAAGGCTGGGGCTTCATCTGAGCTTTTGTCTGTAACAAATTACAAGTTACGCTACCTTTATTGTGGCTGAAAGGTTGAGAAATCAGCACCATAAGTCTTGCCAAAAAAGTAGAACGGTAATGACAATCCTGCAAAATCCATTTACTGATACCAGTTTACTTCTCACTACTTTAACCAAACTCAGAAGATTATTTTACAACAGAAGCAAGGTCTTTAATGAAAAACTGTTGATGCAGAAAGTGGTTAGATAAAGAGGAACTTACATTAATTCAGTCTGTGAAATGGCATTACTGGTGCTCATAATTATTCTTCTTAATTAAGTGCAAAATGTTAACATGTCTCCAAAGAAGTCAGGCGTACCCTCACACAGCCTTCCTGCACAATGTCATCTGCAGTTCTTTTGTGTTTATCTGCATATCTTCTATACAAAGTCTTAATCCTAAAAAGGTTTCCCCTCCTGCTCTTTTCTTAGTTAAGGGCTTTTTTTGCCAGAATTGAAATTAGACAACTTTATTTTGGCAGTGATCGTGATGCGAGTAAATGCAGCTGGGTTTGAAAAGCACTGCCTAATAAGATGACAACAAGTAGAGTCTCAAAATAAACTGATCCAAGAACTGAGCGCCGAGATAAATGAGCTAAAGTGTTACAAAAAAGCAGATGGGAAAAGCTCTCTGGATACGTATGAAACACACACACACAATGAGGCACATGCATGCAGAGAGCGATAATGTCAGCTCTGTAGGTCTGCCCCTGCCTGATCAAAAATCAGCAGTTTAATCAAAGCAGAAGCGCCTGCCTCTGAAAGGACTCACACAGACAGACATGCTCATGAACAGACACACTAAATAGCAGAGGGCCTGATAATGACAGTGAATGAACAAGGACGATTACTAGGCAGTCATCACTGAGCCCAACAGGCACTAGCACACCTGTGCCATTATTTTCATGTCAAAATCTTCCTCTTGAACAGTGTGTCTTTGTGTAAAGCCAATGAAGAGATATCTATCTCTCACACAGAGGTATTTTATCAGCTGCAAAAGAGAAACAAGGAGAATCCAGAGAAGAGATAAAATTAAAGACACAATGAAGGAAAACAGAGGAATGATTGGAGGCTTTATGTGCTGCTCACAGAGAAAACACTATAAAAGACAAAAAGAAGTTTGGTGCAAAGGTGCTTCATTTGGCAGAGAGGGATGACTTTTATGGCAGCCAGGGTTTCTTTCTCTCATGTATAACACTTTTAACTAGCTGGGTGCTTCTCATTACAAAGTTTTGTCCATCCTCGCCTTCTCTCTCTTCGACTAACCCGGAAATCGTTCTCCCTCTGCCATGATGAAGGATCTCCCAATTCCTTCAATGCACTTGGAGGAGGCAAGGATCGAGGGAGGAGCGCTGAGTGAGGAAGCACTGGTGTATCCTCCACAGAAGTCTTTTTATCAAAGGTGCATCATTTCAGCTTGTTTTCATTCCGGCTTGCCATCGTTCAAAAAATACAAATAAAAAAACCCGAAAAACCTATCTAGATAAATTATGCCATCTGGATAGAGTGAATTTGATGGTGGCTGGATGAGAAGTACTAAAATGCGTTCATTTTCAATGGGCATAAATGTGGCTGAAACAGGTGCATCCCAAATTTTTCAACATTAACATTTTAATATAACATTATTGTCATTATGGCCTTTTTTATTTTATTTATTTAAACTTTACTTAACCAGGAGAATCCCATTGAGATTAAAAACCTCTTTTTCAAGGGAGTCCTGGCCAAGAGGCAGCAAAGTTCAACACACAGTTACAACATACAAACGAGATTAAAACAACATTTAAACATAATGGGGAATCACAGATTATGAAAAACAAGTGCACATTATTGAGGCAGACTCCAATGCTTTTAGCTTGGTTTTAAAAGCATGTAAGGATAAGAACTCAGACAATTTCCAGTCTCTCTGCAACATGTTCCAAGCAAAAGGAGCTGAGTAAACAAAGGCTTTCTCTCCCAGTTCTGTGCGGACATAAGGAACAGAGAGCAACAGCTGATCATTTGATTGTAAAGAGTAAGAGTCAAAACTTCTCTGTGAGATTAAAGTGCAAATGTAGGGGGGCAGTAATCCAAGCATGGCCTTGTAAATAAAAGTGTACCAATGGCAAAGGCTTTAGAAAAATGTTTTTTTTGGGGAGGTGGGGTAGTGCACTAAAGGCCCCTGTGCCTGCCTAAGCTTTTGTCCTTAATGGCATTTTTTCCCCCTTACATCACTTTTAATTTAATACTTTAAGTAGTTTTGAAACCAGTACTTTTACACTTTTACTTGTGTAAAAAGCTTGAGATGATAATTCAACTTCTACAGAAGTCTTTTTAAACCCTAGTATCTATACCTGAGTTTCCATTAGCCGGTAATTGCCGGTCATTGGCCAGTAAAAAGGGCGGAAGTCCGGCAGATAAAAATATAACCGGTCAAAATGTCCGGCGGAAAACATGCAAATGACCAAATAAGTAAATACTGAATACTTGCATATTATATTTTGTGTAACCTACAAGATATGTTGCAAGAATGCATTAATATAAACTAAAAGTTGCCTAATCTAACTACATCTACTGTCCTGCGGTGCTGGGGTTGTTTATCTCCTCAGACGGCAAGCACATGGCTAATTATGTATGCACAATGATGTCAAAGCGAATCTATCTCTCTACTGCATCTGCTCATTACTGCTGGAGACTCTGCAACAGTCTATGCTCTGCAGGGAAAGTTTGACCAGAGCTTTCAAATAAAGCAGAATTTTAATCTAAGTGAGGTTTTCCTGGTTAACCAAAGGCTTAATATCATCAGTGGTATGGAGGGATTTTGAGTATGTCATCACTGTGAGTACTGAAGAGGCTGAATCAAAGGGGACGGTACAACTGAGCATCTGAAACACAGATGCAGCAGCAGACAGAGAGGCCTACGCTGGCTAATTAGCAGAAGTAGTCTTGGATAAGCTGTCAGTGAGAGGAGGACTGGACCGGATCTGCTGTGGAGCTTTTATCTTTTCGGGACTAGTCCAAATAAACCAGGATGGATGGATTTACTGCTTTGTTGGAGGTTACAGTGATATCATCATGGGGACTGATATTAGCAGTTGATGGTAAGACTCATTTTTCATTTGAAAAATAGAGTTCTAACACAGTGTCCAGCTAAGAGAGCACTTTTGTTATGAGTTTGGATGCTTCGCTGTTGTCAGTGGAGGATGGTATTTGGCTGATGTAAGCTACAAAGAACTTAGCGGCCAATGAGCTAACAGGCTAACGGTGCTAATGTGACGCTAACTGTTGTTTATGAGTTTAACGTGGGCGTATATTGTGTAACTGACTGCGTGTGTAAGGAAAAGCGCACAGCCTTTATTTTGATACTTTAAACCACTTACACAAAGAAAAATAGAGAAAGTCTCTGTGCAGCCATTTCCAGGGTCTCATCATGTGTACGTGTCTACCAGTTTTTAATAACAGGGTAATAATTAGTCAGGTTTACTGTTGGCTTGGTTTCTACTGTCTCAGTTTTGGGTCAGGTCTGGAAATAAAAACGTGTCCTCTCTCCCGTTTAGCGCAGACTTGTATGTATTAATTGTATCACAGAATATCAGATTTATGAAAATAATGTTAAAGCAAATGTCCGGTAGTTGTTCTAAATGGCCGGAATTCTTGAGGACTGCCAGTCATTTTGACCAGGAACAAAAAAGTCTAGCCGAAAAGCTGATCTATACTTCTACCTGAGTGATGAATGTGAATACTTTTGACACCTCTGGTGATTGGTTTGGAGGTGCGGCACCTGCCAGAAAAGCCGCACCTCTGCAAGGTTCATGACTGTTTCTATTCTTACAGCACTTTGGAAAACAACAAAAAAACAAAAAACAAAAAAAAACAAAAAACCCTTAAACAAAGATAGATTAAATAATAATGTTTATATTTTAACTTTATACAGGATGATATAATCTGACAGAATTTTGGCCTCACAAAGGCAGAAATTTGTTTATTGTTCCTATTTAATTGAAAAAATAAACAAACTCACAGAGCTCTGTGGTGGATTCTTGATCAGATTACAGATTATGTGAAAGAGAGCCTCAGTTATCAGCTAATAACATGGATCTGTAGGTTACATAGATGAGAATATTAACAATGATTAAATGGTTGAGTTTATAAACCAAAAACATTCTAATGATAACCACATATGTAATATAAAGAATACTTTTCTTAATACATTTTATTGAAATTTTGTTTTTTTTCCCCATTTTTGTTGTGAGTCATCATAAAGGTTTTTGAAATTATTTTAAATACGGGCCTGCTAATGTTTGGGCTATGAGGGGGAATCAGCTGATCATCAGTACCTGACATCACTCAGACTGCCGCTGTGAAGTGAAGGACTTCTCATTCACTAAGCTGTGCCTCCTCTCTCCTCCTATCTCTTCCTCGCATCTCTCTTTCAATTCCTTGCTGGGTGGAGCTAAGACACGAGGAAACGATGCGAACGGAGGAAGGAGAGATACCAAAATATGAAGTAAGAAAGACCTGCTATGGCTCAGTTACTCTTACATGCAGTTCAAAGTTTACACTGGCCTCTGAAGTATGAGTGTTACACTTTGTTGTGATAATGGCATGATCACCATCACCAGCGAGAGAGAGAGAGAGAGAGAGAGAGAGAGAGAGAGATAGAGAGAGAGAGAGAGAGGTCTGCTCCCTTTAATAAATACACTGCTTGAGTTGTGATGTCTCATGCAAAAACTGAAACATCTTATGCTTTTTATTTCGCCACAGCTGATTGCTACCATTGCTGTCCTGTCCTGTACTCCCAAGTTTGGATTAGCGCTGCAATACGCCTAACCATGAATCACACAAATGAACCACTTATATGATAAGGACTTTTATCAATAATGACACTTTTATTAAAACTCTTATCAATCTGAGTCTACAATGATACCAATATCGACTGTTTAATGGGAAGACAAAATGACAACACATTACAATACAATCCTTTGAGTACCACGTAATAAAGGTCACTGCACCAATAAAGGCTTAATAAACCAAGGCTCACTTCTCCCATTTCAGTCCAAAATACTAACACACACAGTCTTCAACCAGCTCTATGACTACTTGCTGAACAATGATCTGCTTGATCAGATTCAGTCTGGCTTTAGGCAGGGCCTCTCTACTGAAACTGTATTTTTTTCCGTAACAGAATCGTTGCGATTTGCCAGAGCGGCTGGTCAGTCCTCAGTCTTCTTGCTGCTGGATCTGTCTTCTGCCTTTGACACAGTAAACCACCAACTCCTCCTCTCTACACTCTGCACTTGGTATCTCAGGATCTACCCTCTGGTGGGTCAAGTTCTACCTCACAGGAAGATCTTTTAGAGTACCAAAGGAGGAGAGTGTCAACCCCAACCCCTCCTTTTCTCAGTATACACCGCCTCACATGGTCCAATCATCCGCTCACTTGGCCTTTCTAATCACTGCTATACAGATGATACACAGATGGATCTCATCCTGCCTTGCTGGTATTTTTTAAATGAATGAGGGAACACCATCTTCAGCTCATGCCCACAGTCTGCCTGAAACCTAGGTGCCATGATCGATGACCGCCTAACCTTCAAGGTTCATGTGGTTCATTGCTCAATCTTGCTGAAGTCCACATATTCACTTTGAATGCAGCAGAAGCCGCTGTCACTCTGGTGGATAGAAACGAGCCATCAGCTCGCTCAGGCCAGGAGGCTTATGCTTTTTCATGGGCTAAAGAGAGGCGAAGAGGGAGGGGTCAAATGGGAGCTAGCTATCGTGGTTTACATTAAAGAGCCATCTCATAGAACTGGCTCATGCACGAATGGCATGATTACTCAACCACTCACCCAACAAGGTTTATTCAGCTGACTGCCTATCACCCTTTCAATTTTAAGGATGTTAGACAAAATGAGGATTTTTTTAAATGTAAAAAGGGCACAGCTAACCACTTGGCTCAGGACAGGACTCCTTAAGACTCTTGTCTCCCTTCACCTGGCTAGACGATGCTGGACTCTACATGGTCAGCAAGACTAATAATTTGGAAACCTCCACTTCAGGTTAATCTGTTAAGACTGTGGTAAAAATAACTTTTTGAAAAGTGTAGGGACCGTACTTAAAGACCCTGTAAAGTGAAATCCAAAGTTTTTGTCTTAACACACTAGATATGTAGGAATTTGGTTGCTGTAAACATGTAAAAACACTGTGATCTACATGTGACTGAATTCTGGATTTAGACTGTTAGAAAGTTTTTCACCTCTTTCCTGGCTTGGTTCAATTTGGGTGGGGCTAATATGTGGTCTCGTGATGTCACGAGATTTTAACTTTTTTTTTTTAATCTGAAAGGATCATATTTCTCATGAGTGGGTGTGGCTTCAGCTCATTCAACGGACACGCCCACACCATCCTGGAGCAGAGTTTACTGCCTCATTTGTCCTGATTTTGAAGCTTAATTTTATAAACTTGGAGAGGTTTGTTTCATTTTTTAAATTTGATTTAGGCGTTCATAACTCAGTGACTTGTCATACAACAAATCTAAATACTGATTCATTTTCACTTTACAGGGTCTTTAATGTATGTAGAAATTTTCTGTTGATAATTGCAGCTTACAGGTCCATTTAGCTCTGTTAAGTACTAACTTTATAGTACATTTTGGATCACATGTGACATTTGCAGACTTTAAGACATTTTATTCACATTTACCTAACATTTATTTTAACTGAACTAACCTTGAACGCATCACAATATAACCATTTCAACATTGATTTCAACAATGGATTAATACCTTAAACTAAGAGGATTTGCTACAGAGTTTGGGAGTACTTTTCAATTCTAAAAGGCTAGTGTAATGAATACATGTCTCTTTCTTCTTCAAGCCTGCAGTTAAAAGTACCATAATTTGGTTTATATTAATGCACAATACTGACAGACTTTGAGGTTATGTTCCACCCAGTAAGACCTTATGTAGGCCTATGATAAAAGATAAGATAAAATAACGTAACTTCACAGAACCTGTGAGACTTTTTAACAGTATCAATAAACTAATATGTTAATGATTTTTGTTGCATAGTCTGACTTGGTGCAATCACAAAAAACAAAACAAAACCCCCCCCCCCCAACAAATTCTGAAGTCTGATCTGGTCTTCAACCACTAACTTAACTAGCTGGTCAGCACCTGACATTTGGATTTTTCTGCCACTTTCCCTGCTCTTGTCAAACAGTTTCACCTCTAAAGCATCTGTTACTACCAGTGATGTTCCTTGGCAGACTATTTCAAATCTAGTTGAATTCAAATTATAAATTATGTTTAGTCAAGTAGTTAAAAGTTAAGACAACACTCAGAAAATAATGAAAATCTTGCACTTTTAAGATATTTTGAAATTGGTCTGTAATGGTTTTTCTTATCGCACAACATCATCTCCAAAATGGGCCTGTTTTGCATTCCACAGGTGATCGCTACTGATCCGAATCACAATGGGAGCTGAAGCGTGATGGCTAAGGATTCCTTTTTTTTTTTTTTTTTACAGCTGTTGTGTAAAAGCAATGGAGTGGAAAAAATTCTACTGTTGTCATACATACATAGACACACAGCAAAACCTCACAGCCATGCTTAGTGTGTATAGAGAAGGTGAGAAACATTTATAAACACAGAGTTAAATGAAGGGGAAAGAGCCAAGAGCCCTTCCATGTGTCTTCCTTCCTTCTGTTTAAGTGTGTGCGCCATATATGCCTTTGTTGCACAGCGTGTAGGCTTAAATAGCACTGTTGCCACGGCAGCAATTAAGTGCCAATTATAGTCTGTATTCTCACTGTGGCTCTGACAGCGAAGATGAAGATGAGAGAGAGCGAGAGCTGAGAGAAAATTCCTGCACTGTCTTTCGTGCAATTAATCACTGAAATTCAGTGAACAGAAACATCGACCAGACTTAGGTCTGAAAGATCGAGACATTGTGATCCAACCCGTTGTCCATATGGTGAGGAGAATCATGGGCTCCAGTCCACAGGCAATATAGCAACAGATGGGACATGCATGCAGAGCTCTGCACAGCTAAATTAAACATTAACGGAAAAAACATGAAGCAGTGCATGCAGGGTGAGATTTCTTCAGGTTACATTTCACTGATTAGAAACATAAGAGTGGATGAAATAACGCAGCAGATTCACATCAATGACATGCTGAGATTTCCAGAATGAAAGAGAGATGTTCCAATGCCACTTTTTCCTTCCAGACACTGATTCCGATACCAGGGTGTTAGGTACTGGCTGATAACAAGGAACAGTCTGATAAGGGTGCAAACTTTCTGGACCGACTATGCGTGGAAAACTGGCACTATTGTCCCTATTGTGAACTCAGGACATGCCTCAACAAATAGAATGTCAATGCACAGCCTCTCTGTGACACGTACAGTTGTTTTTCCTGCCAATTACTGTGAGTTTTACTGCCAAAAGTTAAAATAAAAACAACTTATGTTTAATGCAAAGACCTCTGTCACAAGATTTCTCTTTGGTGAGAACTGTCATAAGATTATTAGGACAGAGGAGAGCAGCAGCTATCATAAAAAGAAAACACCAAACTGGAGATTACAAAGAGCACAAGGATGCTCTGGACATTTTAAAATTGTTGGTGTGACAGCTGGTGAAGAAACAGAGCTGATCTGCTCCCTCCACCTCCTGCATGCACTACTTGGGGTTGCACATGATCGTGAATGCATATTAAGTCCATCATAATGGTGTGAAATTAAATGCTGTTACTAAAGACTTGTGCAGAGAAGGAATAGAGTGTTCATTAAGTTTGTGTACGCTCACAGACTTGCTCATAGTGTTGCTATTTGTTATGTTGTCACTTTGATTCAATCTCTGCTTCTACTGTCTCATTCTCAGTCACTCATCTATCAGCTGTTGGCTGCATGAAACATCAATCAGAAACTTCACGGGTGTAGCACAGGCACATTACATTATTCAAGAAAATGATTAAAAAAGAAAAAAAAAAAAACATACAGACATCAATAATTATAAAAAAGTGGGGATGCGAACCATGGTCCCTTGAGTGATAGTCATCTATACTACCGCTGAGCTAATGGACAAGCTGATGACATAACAGGTTTACATACAAAGTGAAGATGACACCTGAAGTGGCTTGAAAAATAGACAAAACACATATGTGTACAAAACATTACAACATCTACTACTGCACTGACAAATAAACATGTTTAATCAATATTTAGATTTAATAAAACATCAATAATTCAGTCAAACTGATTCAAAAACGACAGTCCGTTGGTTTCCTTAAATTTCCCAGACATGAGCTCAACAACAACTTCCTGAGCATCTGGAGTGACCGAGCCATCACTCAAAAATTAGTTGGCCAATAGGGATACACCCCAGAAAAGCCTGCCCACATGTGACGTTTGCGTCAGAACTGAGAGCAAAAACTCAAGAAACGCGAAAAAGGATCAGGCAGCACAAACGCAAAACCGAGAAGCGAGAGCAAAAGTCTGATCACTGAGAGAGAAAAACAGAAACTGTACACAAAAAGAAAAATTTTCAAAATTCAAAGACTTATAGTTTGGTTGCTATTTCAAATTTGTTCTCTTGATGTGAACTTTTTGTTTTTTGCATGGATCACATTTTCTTGTTCTCATATGCTAATTTTTGTTTGATACTAAAAAGTTTTGCTTGAATCTTTTTGACACAAATTTTATTCCTAGTGTAATGTAGAGTATGCTGATACACACATTGATAAGGATTTTACAGAATCATACAGCAGTAAATGATGTGACGACAGTTTTAAAATATACTGTATATCCCTATTTATGATTGCTGCCAGGAGATGGCAGCAATCATAAAACTTCATGATGTAGCACCAGCTTACTCAACTAAAACAAGTTGGCACTAAGAGAGGTAAAATGGATAGTGCTTATTTTCAACCCGTTGGCTAAAAGCCAAGATACTGGATTATTTCGTGTTTCCTCAAACACCATAAAGTCAGGAGTGTGACATGAGACATGCAATCTGAAAGAAGAAAAGCACTATATATACAACAGTCTTCACTGACACACAACACATTAGCAGCTAGCAACAACAGCTAGGCTCACTGGGCTAATCTGTGTCGTTCCAACCAGCTCTGAATGACACTGTAAAGTGGAAATTTCCCTCAATTTCTGATCAGGAGATCATGAGCAGTACTTCATGCTTGTTTGTTGTTTTACACAGGCAGAGCAGACACACACACATCGACACAAAGGCTCATCATTGTGTTGTGTACGAAACACGGATGGAGTGGGCACCTTACACATCTTAAAAGGGGAGGGGACTCTACATGAAGGCAAGCATGGCTCTGTTCCAACCTTTTGGCAATGTGTTGCTGCCATTACATTCTAAATGAGTTAATATTTATCATGAAATGGTAAAATGTCTTAGTTTAAACAGCTGATACGTTGTTTGTTCTGTTGTGAACAATCTTTGCATTCTGTCTTCATTTAAAATTTACACAGCACTCCAACTTTTGTGGAATTGGTGCTGTACATAACTTCTATAATAACACTAATTGACATCAGGATTTATCAGACCTGCACATGCAGGAAATATTGTACCCTGTTAAAAGATGATGTACAGCAGCATATTTGTCACTGTGTCTGAATTGTTAATGTTTCATTACCTTGCTCCGTTTCCTTGTACCTTTCCATTAAACTTGCTACAAAGCCTAAAAAATGAATTCCCCTAAGACAAGAGGAACACAAAAAGCATAGCATTCGTGTCTATGTGAGTATAATTCAATGGAAAAAGGGAGTGACTGCAGAGCATGAAAAGAAAGATGATGCTCTCTGCTGGCTTTCACATCACACATACATGGTCACACAGTCACACAGAAACGCAGCCGTTGAGGTATGGATTCGCCATGGCAACAGCCCTGACCACTACAGGGATGTCAGGAGACTTCCCTTCTGTTTACATTAATCTCCATGGAAACAGATCAGTCTGTGCATGGAGTAGCTGTGGGGTAATCCGATGTTGTTTTTAAAAGCTAGAGACTGTGTCTGTGTTTTCATGGTCATCTATGCTTGGTGCATTATTTTTAATTCATGTTTGTGTGATCAATCATTCAGTATTTCTCAATGCAGACCAATCTGTGAGAGCATACAGGGAGTGAATGATGAGTGTAGCTAGTTTTTAAGAATGAAAGAAAATCATCAGAGTAGCAAAAAGGGAGAAAAAACTCCGGATATGACAACTCCTCACAGGGCAACACCACTGCAAGAGCAAAACCCACATACTACTGATGATACTGTACACTGTGACAATGCTGTGTCGAGGCTGTTTTTGGTTGTTTTGGTGGTTTTGTGATACTCTTTTGTGATGAGGGGGTGTTGATTTTTAAAATTCATAAGTAAAACAGAGCATGTTTACATCAAATTCTGTGGTGATATCATTAATTCAGCTCTGTAGCACAGCCAGCCTGAGCAGTACGTGAAGTCTGCCTCGCTGAAGAGCTGATGTCGGTGGTGCTCACAAGGATGCATGTTGGCTGCAGCTCTGTTGCAGCTGCAGGCCTGGTCTCTGTACGCTGGAGTAAATGAAAGGATTGGCCATAAATGATAAGTGTTTGATCCAAATGCACAATAAGGTTTTATCCAAATTAAGCTTTGACATAAGTCAGAAAGAGATGCAGGCAGGTTGGTTGCAACTAAAATAGCCATTCTACCAATTAGGACATAGCTTGTAATCACATTTAATTCCCCATTTTGGTCTGTTTTGGCCAAAAAACCATGCACAGCTCTTGAAAAAAATGGGTATGCCTCCTAAAATCTAATTCTGGTGCTGCAGCAGTTTCTAAGTGGCTTTGCTCACATGTGAAAACTCAACCAACACCCACTGCTCAGACCAAGAGCAACTAAGGCTTTAATGATACCACAATTTTAAATTTTACTGTTTAAAAGGGTTATTAATAACTGCTTTGATACTATGTTAATAAACACAGACATCACATGCTCTCAAAACTGAGAATCATCTTATTTTCAGACATCAAGAACAAGCTAACTCCTACATATTACCAATGCAGACCACATGTTCAAAGCATAATAACAGCCTGACCTGCAGTCAAAGGGTTTTGGGACCCTCCAGCCCTGACTATTGATCATTTCATCCAGTGTAGTGTGTTAAAGTAAACAACAATGAAGACAAAAGCCGGGGCGTCTCCTAACCTCCCATCAAAAAGTCAACCATGTTTGATTTTTTCTTTGCTGCCTTCTCTGATGTGATCCAGCATCCAGCACAAAACACATGAAAGCCCTCTTGGAGTTTGCAAAGAAGCACCTGAAGGACTCTCAGATTATGAGAAATAAGATTCTCTGGTCTGATGAAATCAAAAATAGAACTGTTTGGCCTCAATTCTAAACATTATGTTTGGAGGAAACCAGGCACCACTCATCACCTGCCCAATACCATCCCAACAGTGAAGTAGGGCCAGGCGATATATAGAGTATACTCGATGTATGATTTATAAAATGACTATATCGCGAACATTGAGTACAGGTTATGTGGAAGTTTTGAGCTGTCAGCGTGCATTTTTCGCTGGAGTTTTGCTGCTCCCATTGACCCTGAACACACCTCTCTTACAGCAGAGCGGTCACTCCCCCACCCATCAAGAAAATTGAGGAGGAAGTTAGCAGACCACAAAGGTGAATTAGAGTTGTTGAGAGACAGACAAGAAGAAACAGCACTGGATCTTTCATTTGGCAGTCATTCAGATTTAAAAAGGGAGATGTCAAATAATGCAGCACTCTAATCAAACTATGGTGCATGATGATGCCAAATAATGGCAGTAGTAACAAAACACATCACCAAAGACATGACTCTAGTGTTGTTGAAAAGCCAGGATTTAAAAATCGCATTAAGATGCTCTACCAAAAATATGATTTGCCCAGGCACAAACATTTTCCTGAAAACTCCCTGCCAGAGTCATACTTGTCAGAGATGTGGTGGCCCAGCAGGTAACATATATGATCCACTTCTCATCGACAACTAGGAGTTAAAAAGCTTGTGCCTACTTGTCCACGATGATCACACAGGAGAGCTCCTTGCACAAGGTCTGAAATACGCTCTCATGTAATGGAACTTGGCAGAAACTGGTCCAGTGGTCATCAGCACAGATAACGGACTAATGCAATCACAGCCTGAATGAAGGACTAGACTGCAGGGTTTTGGCCATCGGCTGCATATTAGGATTGGTAAGTTATAGTGAATAATGATCATTTTAAAATCAACAATAGCAAACATGCATTTCCAAACTTTTAAATAACTTTTAAAAAACTATTAAATACTGGGGGTGTTTCATGATTTATGTTTTTTAGCAGAGGGCTTGTCTTGCAACTATGTATTATATCAGTAAAAGCTTGTGAACCAAGGCTTTTTCAAAAATAAAACAGTGTGCTTAATTGGCGTGATATTGATTTTTATCCTTTCTGCATACAAATTTTAAAAAATATCTAATACAATGGTCTGTTTTAATCACTATACTGGTGTCATTTTATGCAGCATAGGGCTGAATTAAACATTATACAGCTACTTAGAGAAGACTAGAGATAAATATCATGTATTGCAAAATAGCATAATTATAACAGGATATAAATTTTAGGCCATGTCGCCCAGGCCTACATTGAAGCAGGGTGGTGGCAGCATCATGCTGTGGGGGTGTTTTTCAGCAGCCGGGACTGGGAGACTGATCAGGGTTGAGGGAAAGCTGTATGAAGCAAAGAACAGAGACATCCTCAATGAAAACCTGTTCTACAGCACTCAGGACCTCAGACTGGGCTGAAGGTTCACCTCCAACATGACAATGACCCTAAGCTACAGCACAGCCAAGACAACACAGGAGTGGCCCGGCCAGAGCAACGACTTGAGCCCTATCAACATAACATACCTGGAAAGACATGAAAATGGCTGACATCCAACCTGACCGAGCTTAAGAAGATTTGAAAAGAAGAATGGAAGAAAATTCCCCAATCTAGATATGCAAAGGTTGTTCCATCATATTCAAAAAGACTCAAGGCTTTCAAAGGTGCTTCAACTAAGTACTGAGTAAAGGGTCTGAATAATTATGTAGTTGTGATATTTCAGTTTTTCCTTTAACTTTCTCTGTCATGATCAAAACTGAAAAGCTAATTTCAAATAATCTGTCACATATGTTTGTAGAAGAGCCAAAATTGTTAATCAGGTTTACAGGATAAGATCAATTAGTGGCAATACAACGCCATCTTAGAGCTTAGCTTTGTTTTCACTTAGCTGATGTATGTTTTTTCTTTTAATAACATTAATGAATCTAAAACAACACAGCACTTCTCCAATCATGACAGAGCAGAGAGTGACTCAGCAGTTTGTCTCCTTTGCCCTTGGAAATTCCTGTCACAACTTAAAAACACACATACACTAACACATAATGGAAGGCTTACAATAGCTTCGGCTGCACAGAAAAGCTCAAGGTCGACTGCAATGAGAGCAACACAAACACTGTCAACACTAGAGTCATTTTAAAGCCTGATTTATACATCTGTGCTGAGTGTGAGCTGTAGCTCCATAGTTAAAAAAGGAACACTGGATGAGAGAGACAAAGCAGAAGAGTATTTCCTTACTTTTCTTGTTTTATTTTAAAGGGTAGAGATAAAAAAAAAAGACACGACCTAACAAGCCAAAGGTCGTGTTGAAAGCTCTAAGCTCTGATAATTCTTGTGGAAAGGGTGATTGGGCATAAAAAAGGGATTTGTCAGGAGAAGGAGACTATTTTATGATATCAGAACACAGAGCAGAGGTCACAGCTATTAGCTTGTTATAAAAAGTGTAGGGCTTTCCCCATCTGAAATTAGGTATACAGATGGTGCCTTAGTCAATTCTAGATTCTCAACTCTAGATTTAAGGGGAAAAAAGTTAAGTGAAACCAGATAAATATATAATAAGTATGAAAAACAACAGCAAGACAGATGGCAGATAGGGCCTTTTTAAGTTTAAAATTTTAGATATTACTGTGTTTGCATGTATTAATAGATAAGTGATTATAAATAGACTATTTTAATTTTATGAATCTCTGAGGATCCGAATGTAAGTGTTTTAAAGTCTAGGATCCTTAAAACTATACTAACTAAACTATACTGCTCTACAATAAAGAGCAGCTGCTGCAGTGGGTTCAGTGTAGGAAATGTTTATTACCTCCCCCAAGGAGGCAATAATAAACTACAGGTGGGTTTGTTAGGTTGTTAGCAACATAACTCAAAAGGTTGTGGACGGATTCTGATGACATTTTCAGGAAATTTCAGAAATGGCATAAGGAAGAACTGATTACATTTTGGGAGTGATCCGGATCACCATCTGGAATTTTTTAAAGGATCCTGTACTACTGGGAGATAGGGCTAATGGTGGAGGTCTGCGCTGTTACCACTTCACACCAGGAGATGGAAGACACAAGTAACTTCAATCCAGCAGCATTTTTGGGTGTGTTTCTATTCACAGTTTTGGAGTTGATAGAGTTTGAAAGGAAAGATGCACACCCGGTCGAGGAGACGAGTCGGAGCGTAACAGAGAGAAAGACAGCGAATTGTAGCAAGAATACTCACAATGCTGGGAGGAATGGAGGAATATTCACCCTCTGCCATGACTTCCAGACGTCAGGTGAGACCATGGGTGAGACTGTCAGTGCATCTGTTGGCACCGGCAGGCAATGCTTCCGCCATGACAGTCAAGCCATAGAGAAGCCAATGCTTTGCCTCACTGTGTTTCCACCCCACCAGGGAGGGAGTAATCGGCGAATGCTGTGGTGGGGGGCACATGGGGACGGATCCAGGAATTTTTCAAAGGATTCTTCACTATTGGGCTAATGGTGGAGGTCTGCGCTCTCCAAGTGCTTTTCTAGTTACATCATGTTTCTAACTCCAAATCAACATGTATCGCGATATGTATCGTATCAAGGCCTCTGTATCAGTATACATATCATGCAGCTGTGCAATGTACCCAGCCCTAGCACGGATTGGCAACTGGCACCAATCAGGGGCAATCAGCCACATACACACCTGGTACTGAACTGACTGATTCACACTCAGTGAGTGACCGCAGAGATCACCTTTACAGATGTGTTTGAGAAAAAATGCCTGAGTTGATGGTATATAAAAAGTGATTACGAGCATCATGTGCTCAAATGTAACTAAAAATAATCAGATTTTGGTGGTAACATTGAAAAAATACAGCTGATCAGAGCCGAAATTAGTTTTCTCAGCAATATAAAATAACTATATCAGTTGCATAATGAAAATGATTCAATGTTCTTACTTATTGCCCGTCATTTATTCGACTTCTTACTTTCGTTTTATACTGCTCTGTTGAGCAAAGGAAGTAAAGAAATGGGTGACTTTTGAGCTCCTTTAATCAGATTACACTGCCACCTTTAGGAGGTCCCAGCACACTACAAAGCTAGGTAGACTGACCAACCGCTAAAACAGCTGCAATAACAAAACTGCATTAAGTATCAACACAGACTGGTATCAGCATACACTAAATAAACAGCAAGAAATAAAATAAAAAGCCATGAATATCTGTTCTTTACTCTGGAGTTAAAGGAACATGACAGGCCCTTTTTTTTGTACAAACAGCCTTTTAACAGCAGAGCATCTTCCAACCAGGCTAGATGTGTTAATAATTAAAAAACAAACAATAAATTACCTATATGTGATTACCTCAAAATGAAAACTAATCATATTTGTAGATGCATATCATAGTTTCACCTGACAAAAGCCTTTCCATGAAAACATGAAAGGATGTTACTCAAGAGCCTCACCACAAAAATACGCCGCTTCCTTCCTGATGGACATGGAAACTGGTTAATAAAAAGATAATCTCCCTCCATGATGGAGATCAGCATGTTTGCTTTAGAGATTTATGTTAAATCTGCTGCAGTTGTACCCAGTGTATGTGTGCAAACAAGCCTTGTGTAAATATTGAAAGAGAATGTTTTTCTACCCCTGCTATAGACTCTTTTGTTGCTGATTATCAGCAACTGTGCAATTTCCGACACACATGCTCATACTTGTTTTGTCCTCTTGATAAACTTTCCCATCACCTGTGCTCCATCTCTTTCACCCGCATACAAACATAGGAACACAAGTCACACCAGGAAAACAGGTGTTAGCAGGACTACGGAACAGCAAAACAGTTATTCAGTCGATGAATAGGCAACAAATTCACTTAATCACATCTCACGTCATGATAGAATACACAAACACTGTGTGAAAGGTGTTCAAGTGACAGTTCACACAGGTGCGACTGGTCTGGAGGTTACAGAGAGTGCAAGAGTAAGCCTGCTTTTCTGAATGTGAGGGATGACCTCACTGAATTGTTAGTATTCTTAGCAATGAAGTGAGGCTGCAAAGTATGAGGCCATGATGATGATGTCAGCTCCTGTTGATTTCATGAGTCCATCTGGAGCCAGAATCATCTAGCTGTATTTTTTTAGTTCATCTAATTCCACTCAGTGGGATCATGACACCAAGGAACCTATAAATTTATCACCTTTAAGTACTAGGTGTAAAACAGTAAGGTGTGGCGTAGCAGGTGTGCAACCTGTTTCAAGCTCTAATTATGATGTCACTGCAGGTTTACAAGGCAACCAGCTGAGACACCAGAAAGTCAGTACACATGACAAAGACACAGACATAGTCATTATCAGCATTTTAGAAAAGTTAAGTTCTATTGTCGATCTGATTAAAACTGGACATTTAAAATGCATCTGATTATGTTAGTCTGACTGAAGCCATGCTACATTTAATTGTCTAAAGGTTGGACTAAAACATCAAGATCATGTGACTGGAGATACAGTTGCAAGAAAAAGCATGTGAACCCTTTGGGATTTCTCGGATTTCTGCAAAATGTGTTCTGATCTTCATCTAAGTCACAAGAATAGACAAACACAGTCTGCTTAAACTAATACCGCACAAAAAATGATATGTTTTCATGTTTTTATTGAACAAAACATGTAAGCATTCACAGTGCAGGGTGGAAAAAGTATGTCAACCCCTAGGCTAATGACTTCTCCAAGAGCTAATTGGAGCCAGAAGTCACCCAACCTGGAGTACAATCAATGTGATGAGATTGGATGTGTTGGTTAAAGATGCCCTGCCCTATAAAAAACACACACCAGTTTTGAGTTTGCTGTTCTCAAGAAGCATTGCCTGATGTAATAAAATGCCTTGCACAAAAGAGCTCGCAGAAGGCCTACGATCAAGAATAGCTGACTTGCATGAAGCTGGAAAGGGTTACAAAAGTAAGTCTCTAAAAGTCTTGATGTTCATGTGTCCACGGTAAGACAGACCGTCTACAGATGGAGAAAGTTCAGTACTGTTGCTACTCTCCCTCGGCATGGTCGTCCTGTAAAGATGACTGCAAGACCACAGCGCAGAATGCTCAATGAGATGGGGAAGAATCCTAGAGTCTCAGCTAAAGACTTACAGAAATCTCTGGCACATGCTAACATTTGTGTTGACAAATCTACATTAAGTACAACATTAAACAAGAATGGAGTTCATGGGAGGACACCACAGAGGAAGCCACTGCTGTCCAGAAAAAACATTGCTGCACATTTGAAGTTTGCAAAAGAGCACCTGGATGTTCCACAGCACTACTGGCAAAATATCCTGTGGACAGATGAAACCAAAATTGAGTTATTTGGAAGGAACACACAACGCTATGTGTGGAAAAAAAAAAGGCACAGCACACCAACATCAAAACCTCGTCCCAACTGTGAAATATGGTGGAGGGACCATCGTAGTTTGGGGCTGCTTTAGTGCCTCAGGGCCTGGACGAATTGCTATCATTGACTGAAAAATGAATTCCCAAGTTTATCAAGACATTTTGCAGGAAAACTTAAAACCATCTGTCCACCAACTGAAGCTCAACAGAGGAGGGGTGATGAAACAGGACAACGACCCAAAGCATAGAAGTAAATCAACAACAGAATGGCTTCAACAGAAGAAAATACACCTTCTGGAGTGGCCCAGTCAGAGTCCTGACCTCAACCCGATTGAAATGCAAATGTTCTTTGCAGATGACATCCCACAGCAGTGGAGGGGCAGTTGCAGGGGGGCAGGGAGTGATTTCTGCATAAAGAAATGTTACCAAACAGGCCATGTTTTTAGCTGTTTACAATTATGCCACGTGTTTAAAGTGTGAAAATAAAAATAATCTCAATTCTTAAGCTACCTTGGAGGAAAGAAAACTGGCAATCAAACAGTGCTTTTGCTATTGTGCTGCAGATGAGAAAGAAACGCAATTTCAATCTGCTGTATGTCCTGCACAGTGATAGAATTGACAGTGAAGTTGGCTTTGCCTTGACTTGACTTGATTTGAGGAGTTGTGTAGAGCAGGCTTGTTTGTGAACAGCACGTCATTACTGACCAGTAAAAGGTGTAGCCCTTAACAGTTGGGATCTTGCCTTGCAAATGGGATAAGTGGTAGAGACAAAAGATGGATACATGTAACAGTTCGCATAAAACTGATTCTAGTGTCTGTTGCAAATTATTAAAGGTTATGGAAAGTTAAATCTTTTTGTGCACTTTATGTCATTTGACCTGATTCAATTGCTGTCTTTTACACACACCAACAGCAGCATGTTAAAAGGAACCCTGCTTTTATTTTGAAAAGCTCTCAGCACGCATCCACTACACACTGAATACAGTCACTTGTAAGGAGTTTTAGTGAGGTAAAACTTAGAAGGAATGACAACTTTGACAACAGGAAGGAAATAAAATTAACATGCAGCAAACTTGTGTCTGGTATGGAAGCTGTGATGCAGGCCTCTACAGCTACAAGCTGCAAAAAAGTCTGAAAAACTGCATAGGAATGGCAAGGGGCGCTGCGGCGCTGTGACGTCACAGCGCCAGTGCAGACCAAAACATGGCGGCGTCCTGGTGAGTTTCATAAACTCTAATTACTTAAAAATGCAGATATCTAGTGACGTTTTAGTTCAATGTACATATGAGAGACACAAATATCTATCCAACAAGTGAACTTGTCTGATCATGCAGGGTTCCTTTAAACGGTTACACTTCCCACCAATCCCTGCATAGCCAGGTGCTTGATACCAGGGCTGAAAGCCTGCTTAGGGTTCGCCTTCCCGCCTCACTGGACCAGTGAAAAACCAATAGGAGTAGTGTTTTTTTACCAGCAGTTGAGGCCTCCTGGCTATCATCCATCTCAAACAAAAGATGGTGCCAAATTTATTTTTCTGTACACTCAAACAGAGCTGCTTCTATGGCAGCTGAGATGGACAAAACAGCTGTTCTCTAGGGGAAACGCTACGCCAGCCATGGCTGGCAGCATTTGGAAGTCAGCAGTGGCCTAAAGTGGCACAGTGTGGCTCGTACACAGGCATTTGGCTGCTACCAGTGTGGGTGCGCTCATTGAAAATAATGCAGGAATTGTTTCGACGAATGTTGGTCGGCACTGGTGTGTTTTTGGCTTTAGTTTTATACTTTTTTTACTTGCCTCTCCTCCTCTTATTTGCTAGTCTCGTGCATAAAGCTTTGCAAGAGCGACATTTGTCAACAGCCCCATCAGTAATAGCATTACACTTCCTGTTGTATCATCAAGCAATTTGTCAGAACTAAACTTCTCAGCCCTACTGTCCATACAGGCTAAGCCGTAATGAAAGAATGGATAAACTTAGCCTAAAATGAACACTCTAGTATAAACAGCATGATAAGAATGACCTATGATGACGAAAAGGTAATTGACAAGAACGTGTGTACTTTTATTTTGCAGTCCCATTTGTTAACATGGAAGAGGAGAGTTTTGTATTGTACACGACAGCCAGTCAAACAAGGAAGCTCTAAATGTTTTGGCTTCACTTTTGGAAGCACTTCGATGTTTATCTTTTGTAATACAGCCTTTTGACAAGATCAGTACTGCTTCAACTGTCAGAATTACTTCAATTAGGATAGCTGTGTAAACTCAATTATTATCTTATGATAAAAATTTATTTCTTTAATAAAATGCACAACTCTTCTGTAAAAACAAAACCCTGAATGGCTTCCTACACTTATATTTAAGTTTCAGTAATGAGGCCACTGTGCTGAACCACAACACTGGATCTTTACTTTTTCCTTCTTTGAAAGAAACTAAACTAATTTTGACACATCAGGGTCACTGATGGAACTATGAAATGACCCTAGCACACATGGGGTACATTTGATTTATCTCATTACACATAAAACGAGGGTGGTCCACTTCAGTGTCACACTGACGCCATCAAAGTCCAGAGGAAATGATGCTAAGGAGCTTTGACTAAATCTTGTACTGTGTGCAGTACATGTTTGTGTGTTTGTGTGTGTGCAGAGCAAAAATGGCATTCAGACAAATGAGTGAAAGCTAGACGACAGCACTACATAACAGCCTGCTCTGACTAGACTGATGACGCAGGAAACAGTTCTCACACACACACACATTAACACACACATTTGGGCGTGACCAGATGATAACCAGTTTTGCATACAAATGAAACATCAACTATAATACAGCCTCTCTCTACCCTCTCCCTCTCTCCCTAAAGCTGGAAACAGAGTGTGAGACATTTTAAAACTTTGGCACCTCAAGATGTGTGTGTGTATGTGTGTATCATTGTATTCTGCTCAAGGACGATTTGAGTGTAACTGGGCCAAGCTGCAGCAGATAAACAGACACACACACTCACATATATACACACACAATGATCTAAGTACAGTAGAGGGACTCAGTGAAAGTAGGTCTGCTATAATACAGAAAAAGCCTCCAAGGTGCAGAGGAGTGTGTGTGTTTTATGAGTGTGTCACCCTTGTGAGGAGTAAATCTTGGTAGAGAAAAAGCTGTGTGTATAAGTTGTGTTTAATGCCATTATTATGTTTGTGTGTTAGTTTTAATATGCATTAAACCAGTGGTTCACAACTGGTGGATATGTATGAACCATGCAAAGCCAATGGACTGGTCAGATTCCATTTCTGTCATCAGGTCGACTCATATTGCAAAACTTCAAGCTGATTCACTTGTTTCATGAATTTAATAAACAAATTTTACCATTTAACGTGCATATCCCCTAACCTTGGTCCTGTACTGCTTTGGCCTGCTCTGGCCTCCAGATGGCCAACGTCCAGGCCTGTGCAAGGTCCTACCCCATCCCTGGGAAGTATCACAGGGAAGGATGTTCCCAAGCATCTATTTCCCTATCCGGTTAAACTACCATTTAAATTGCATTTAACCAACTGGTCTCAAGAAGAGAAAATGCTCAGAGGACACACAGGGTCACTGTGTCAGAAAGTATAATGTGAGCCTGATATGCTGACTGTGGCTAACATTAGCAGCTAGCTTCACCAGCCATCAGTCCTCTTTGCAGATTAATACTGTGCTTATTGTGGTTACTCATCACTTAGGTTAAGCACTTATGTTTGAGTTTAACCATCAACAGCCTACAGACCACTTTGTTTCAAATTTAATTTTACTTAAAAGCATGATTGCGACGAATTGAAGGGGCTCAGTTAGCCTCTTTTCTCAGTAAATGACTCCTCTAGACATGTCTCCCTCCTCGTGCTGGACGACGCTAGACAGCCTGCAGGAAAGATTAATTTGTGTTATTGATCGCTTTCAATCCAGGTAAATCTGTTTAACTGTGGAAAAAATCCCTTTCTTTTAAAGTGTAAGAATCGTACTCAATGTATGTAGAAATTCTCTGATGATAATGCAGCGTAGAGGTCAATTTAGAGCTTTAAAGAACTAACCGTCCTCCGTTTCCATTCATGCCTGTCCGCCACTTCAATTCAATTCAATTCAATTTATTTAAGATAGCCCCTTGAGATGCAGCATCTCGTTTTCGAGGGGTCCCACTTCCAAGCTTGTTTCTGTTACTTCATGCATATCCGCTTAAGACTTCTATAATAATATGCTTTCTGAACATGTTTGCTTTAGCCCTTTCTCTTTTTCATTCATAATAAACAATAAATCATGAATAAATGTGTGCAGAATTTGGGTTTTAAATTTTCAATAAAGGAGGTAGTGTTAGCTCCTAAAGGTAAACCAATCAAAAACCACAACTCAAAACAACCAACGTATTAACATAAATGTTGTGTGAATGTGTTTGTGTGATTGTATATGAGAAACAGATTCTCTGTCATGCTGAGATACAGAGTGTGACTATGGGCTATGTGTCAGTGACTTGGCTCGTGCATCTGTTTGTGACTTAGTGTGTATTCTGGCTCGAAATTACCTGTCCATAAGACAGAGTGTGTGTTGCTGGCCAGTGGTGGAGTCGCTGCGACGCTGCTTCCATTAAGGGCAGCGATCATTTACAATCTGATGGGCAACAGTGAGCTGTAACCACAGCAACCTCCTGCATGTTGGCCAAATAATACCAGGGTACATGTTGTTACATTAATCTCAGCAATCTGACTGCTAAAGGATAAATAAAGGTTAAGATGTTGAACAAAATGTTAAATGAGGACAAGGGAAGGTGAGTTATTAGCAGATAAAAGATACTGTAAAGGTGACTCAGTTTTTTTGAGATAAATAATGGTTATTGGCAATAAATGTGGTCCAAACCGCCTGTACAATCTACAGTGATATAAAATGATGACCATAGGCTGATGTCAGCAAAAATTTAGGGACTATGTACAAGAGTAAAGCCTCTTCTATAATATCCACTGTAAATTAAGAGTCGGGCAAAAGAAGTATCATGATTGTTTTAACTCGACAATTTCTAAAAAATCTATATATCTTCTAGGATTAACGTCAAATTCAGTTCTAAAACAATCACCAATGTGAGCTGAGAACAGCCAAGGGAGACTGTGTGCTTTCTCTTTCTTAAAGCCAGAGTCTTTCAGGTTATAAATAAAGCTCTAACTCCATGTCATTCCCAATCATTCTCTCTGACTAAATTGGATAATAGATGAATAAACCGTTCTGTCCTTACTAAAAGAAAATGATAACTACAGGGGGAACTGTTGTCATGCAGTTACATACAACCGTCTTACTGAGAACAAGCTCAATAGCTAGTTAATTAGCATAAGTGCTTATGTTATGAAAATTTGTATTTTTAAGGAAGGGCTTAAAAAATCAACTGCCATGTGGTGTTTCAATCCTGTGATCCTCGGGTATTTGTTTAGTTCAATGTGCAGCAGAGAGCTCCTGCATTGATCATTGATCTATATAATTATAGAATTATAGAATTTGAATGCTAGCACCGCCTTGTGTTGAAACTACAATACAGTCAAGCACAAGCTTCATGTTCAAATGTGGGCCATATTTCATTTTATTTCTAGAATTTGCAGTGGGCCACATCCCACAGTTCTTATATTCACTTTAAAATTTAAAATAATGGCTTTTCAGATTTCAAGGAGGGCTCATGCCAGTCCTGGCCACCCCTTTGGAAATACTCCTGCATGCCATAAGCCTACGAGCAAACAGCATGCCAGTATAGTAGTATGTGTCATTGTTGTGTTTGTGACTGAACGCTCTGACATCCGAAACTAATCAAAAGTCAAAATCTGTTGTCGGCCTGTTTCAAAACTCATTCAGAGGAAACAAGTAAATATGCAAAATTATGATATTCCACTGCTTCAGCCAAACACTGATGACCTGAACTGAACAATTTGTTTCTTAATTTTTTCCTCATTTGCACACAGAAAAGAAAAATATGTAAATAAGTGGATTTCTCAGTAATAATGATAAGAACTAGGATATTTTGTTACATTTGCCATGTTCCTGGTTGTATGTGTATACAGACAAGAAATCCTTTATGATCAAATTAGTATTTACACTACATCTATGTGGTGGATAACTTACAGCTAACACCCTGAGATGATGCATTTGCATCCTACTCAACAGTCACACACATCCAGACATGTGCCTACATGCCTGTTTAACAGCCAACTGTCTGAATCATATCTACAACAAACCCTCAAATGACATCACCACCATATTATTATTCCTGCGAGATCAGTCAAGCTTCTTTACAGGTTGGTAGATGTATGTGTGAAAAAGGGATGTACCAATCTGACCCTGAATTATAAAACAGAGCCTGGCATCATCACACAACTGGACACTTTCTCTCACATTAGCGTAACCCCTGGGTTTGATTTTGCAGGCAAATTTAAAGTTATGCAACAGGAAGACAGTCCTTTAAGTGAAAAATCTCTCCCAGTTTCTGTTGGCGGCAGATGGTGAAAGGAGAGGAGGGCTGATTGAAGAAATCCTTTCCAACATATTTCTCCTTCTGCGATGGCATAGGACATCCCCGAGGCCCCCCGAGGCCACCCCCTTCAGGCTTATATGTGCTTCTATTCCCTGTCCTCATTGCTTTTCATAACAATTCCTCTCTCCCACTCTGTTATCTCCTCCACCTCCTCCTCTGTGCTGGTATTTTGTTATATTTTATGCTGCCACTGTCAGAAGCAGCAAGGCCTCCAGGGTAATATGTTAAGCTGCTTTCTGACTTAACTGTCTGTTCAGGTAGAGGCTGTGCAAAAACCTGTCAGCAGTTTACTGCTCAAGTTTTTAAAATGGCATAGAAAATATTGGCCTAACCTTTGGTCATAGAAACAGCCATCCAGCTCCAAAGAAAATGTATTTACTAATTCAAATTTAGCAACATTATTTCAAAATCCAACATGAACTTCATGTTCTTCTAATGTGACAAAATAAACTATGGGAAATTTGAAAACAAATTCAGCATCAAAATGCAAAGGTCATGAGTTAAGTGACAGAGATAAGTGTGAACTTATGCTGCCTCCAAAGTTTGCTGCTAGCCCTTTTTGTCTTCCTTGTTTTTGATGTGTAATAGTCGTGCTCCATCATATGATGCATCTTCAGATGCTTTATTGGGTTGCTCGTGATGAAGCTGGCACTGGTGGTGCTCATCAGACTTTCAGCCACACACATAGTGTGTCAGTTGAGTGTGAGTGTTTGTCCGGTTGAATTTTCCATGGGATAGTTTACACATACACACACACATATATATATATATATATAAAAAGACATTTACATTTCCAAAATTTCAAGCATAGTGTTATCTACCAAAACATTCTGCTTTGTAGTGTTACATCGTATATCAAAATTTTCAGGATTCTTTAGTGCTTTTATTCAAAACAGTACGGTACCAGATCTTCCAGGTGTTTTATACCACGCTGGTCAAATATGGCTCTAATGCAAGAGACCAGAGGAGAGTATTAAGTAGGGCTGAATGATTTTGGTAAATAATCTAATTGCAATTTTTTTTCCCCCAATATTGCAATGCCATTTGATATGCGATTATTCCTTAATTTTTTTTTATTCCTAAACAAGGAATGACCAATTATTTAAAAATAACTCACTCTAAAGATTTTGACTTGTATTGCAAAGTGGAGGAATTGTTGCATTGAAGGGTTTTTGTGAGAAAAAAGTAAAAAAAAAAATGAGGGTGGAATTTTTTGTAGACTCTTTTAAAAAAATATCACTTGATTGTTTAGTTAGTTTAAAAATGCTATTTTGACACAAATTTTAGGTCATGTCAGGTTACGCTTTAGCAGCATCCACGCTAATGTCTTCCACCATATCTGCACCAGTCTCTTGTTGCTGCTTGCCTCCACCACGCCCGAAAGTACTGCCCCTTGTCACTGATCGGTCCTGTTGCTTTCTTACTGGGCCCAAACAGTTCAGATGGGAGCTTTGCAAGATGGATCCACCAGTGAGAAACACGGAAATGGGTGTATCCATCTGCTTTGCCAGGTTAATACTGCACCTTAGCAATTTGAAAACTGCAGCAGGCCATATTGTAATTTAATCTAATTTTTGATTAATTGCCCAGCTCTAGTATTAAGCAAGCTGCTAGAATCAAAAATTTTTACTACGACCTTCCACCAGATGACAGTGTGAGCAAAACAGAATGGCAGTGTCAGCTATCAGCTGGCTCCAGTCAACCATTCAGTTTAATACAGCACAAGCCTCAGCCCCGATTTCAATTACATGAATATTGTCAGAAACTTAAAGGAGCATTCTGGTTACAAGTACACCAGAACAGAACTAGATAGAATATCAGAACTGCAGTTAATTTGTCCTAACTGCATGTGACCACCTAGCAGGACTCTCACTAAAATTGTTTGGACATGGCATTTGCATGTGTTTAGCTTGTAATGCTAACCTGTGAAATACTGTGTTCCAGTCTGAATATAGAGACACCACACACAGAAGGGCAGCTGTGGCCAAAAGCTGCTGCTGTTTCTGCTTCATTTTTCATTTAGCCAGAAGCATGTGTGAAAAAAATCACAGCAGGAAAACAGAGGCCCTGCCCAGCCTGACCAGTCTTTGTGAAATCAAATAGTCTGTAACTACATCTCTACAAGACACAGGTGTCAGACTGAAGTCTTTAAAGTCTCTGGGGGGATTTTTTTAGTCTTCTAGTGTTTTGTAAGCATTAAGGAAGGGCATAAACCAGTACGCTCATTACCTCATGAGCAAGTAGTGTGTTGTAATGGTTTTCATTGTTTTTTTAGCATAAAATCATTACATCAGAACAGCTCTTAATGAAATTACTCACAATGGTAACATACCACTCCATAATGCAAGCCACAAGTTTGCAGAAACAATAACTTTGTTGACACGTTATATATCAGCCCCTTCCTTCGTCTATCTATTCCACTCTTGTAGCTCTCCTTAGCTGTGATGGCAACTTTCACCTCAGCTCAACAAGGCAACGTCAGCTCAAGGAAGTCTTCTCCTTCTACAGAACGTGATGGGAGCTATTGTTGCCCGAACAGCATGCGCACAAGTAATGAAACGGTACTCAATTAATGACTGAAGCAGTAATTGATGGTACTCAAGCTTGCATAGAGCTTTTCTAGTCATCTGACCACTCAGTGATTTTTACACCACTGGTCACACTTATCCATTCACTCCATATTCACATAGTGAGTGGCCTTGAGTATTTCCTAATTTCATTCATACTTGTCTATAAACATTAACAAGCCACTGATGCAGCAGTGGGAGTAATTTGGGGTTATGTGTCTTACCCAAGGATACACGGACATGTGACTGCAGGAGCAGGAGATACAACACTTGAGTAATTTTATCCATCCCCAGTAGGTATTAAAACATTGTCATAAAAGGCACGGTTCCAGAGATGGGAAGTAAACCAGTGTCCATTAAATCACCAGTGTTATGTCTGCCACAAGATTATTTTTTTGTTATACTGCTGTCATCGTTCTAACATGAACATCTGAATGTGGTACACACGAGGCAAAACTGATGCCACCAATAAAACAACTTTCACACTCTCAAACCTTTCAACCATAGTGGCAGTAAATAAGGGAAGAATAAGAGTGATTCATGACAAAAGCAGCTTAGGTGAAGTCCTTCCTCTTCATATTTCACTCTGATGCTTATAGTGTAGAGTCCAGTGGAGCTATTCGCTCACTAACTACAAGACATTCCCACCTCCTCCAGTCAGAGTGTCAGTATTTACAATTAATGTTCAGCACAAAAATCAGCCTGATGTGTTTTATCTCCTCTCAGGTTTGATGTCTGTAATAACAGCAACATAAAATGAGTGGGGTAGCTTTGCAGCGCATCTTTGTCAATCTGTTTGGGACTGTGTGCTAGAAGGGATTGAGTGTTGTGTGTCTTGACCCCAGCAGAGATTTGCATCTCCATTAAGACCACTTAAAAACGGAACCACTTAACAACTGCTTCAAGGTTGTTTCAAATCATGACTCCTTTGTTAAAAGTCCCAGATAGTTCAAAGAAACAAGCTTGGGCACTGATTGTGGTCAAAGAATTGGCTATAAATTTAGGGATGGGACCGATCCAATCCACTATCGGTATCGGGTCCGATATGGACGTAATTAATAGATCAGATATCTGACTGACGGCACCGATCCAAGTGACCATCCAAATCCATCCTACGGTTTGTTGTAGACCATGAACGCACCGCAGTCTAACACGAGACAGTCTGTGTGTAACTGAGCTAGTGTTAGTTGGGGCTGTTCTTAGCGGTATAAACCTAGTCGATTTAACATAAATCTATATTTAGAATAGTCAAAACTAGTCTAAAGATGAGAGAACCCAAAGAAGAGCGGGTGTGACTGTTAAAACAATCTTCGTTTTAACAGTGACGTTAGCATGACAATACTCTCTACAGCGTGGCTAGCACTGAAAGCTAGCGCCTCTAGCGCCTTTGCTCCTCTTTGCAGATGAATATTGTGCTTTGATATCTGGCCTCTTTTCACTTCAGGTGAGTAGTCATCTGTGAGCTTAACTCTCGACAGCCCACATACCACTTTATTTCCATTTACAACTTTGGAAAACTGCCGTACTGCGGTCTTCCTACTATAAGCTAACAGGTTAGTTTCTCATTGTTTACATCCTGTGAAGGGTCAGAGAGGAAGGCTGCAGCCATTAACTGAAGCTACAGTGGTCTTTAGTGGCAGGAGGTTCATTACAGTTTAAAAGAGCATTATAGACAGGGATTTCAAGACCGTATTCATAAAAAATGACAGGTAATTAGTTTAACTGACTGTTAAAGTAGTAGTAGTTTAACCTACCTGAGTTATGCTATTTAGGGTAAGCATTGTTGTTTATAACTTACACTCAGTTGTTGTTTTTTGAATAATGTTGATATATTAATTTTTTTGTAGTAGTTCAAATAAATTTGTTTGGAATACATTTAAATTCAATCCATTTTTGTATATTTTTTCTTTCTTTTTTTTTTTTTGCATTTTAATAAGAGGAGCTGGGTGGTTTACTACAGCCTCATGTAACCTCACACATTATACCTTCAACAACAATAACTGTTAAAAAAAAAATATATATATATATATATATATATATATTTATATATATATATATATAAATATATATATATATATCGGAATCAGTATTGGCACATATTTATCAGAATCGGATCGGAACTGAAAAAAAGTGGATCCCTACTATAAATACTGTTACTCTGTACACTTGCCACTAATAGAGCCTCAGCTAAAGCTTGGGGGTTAAGGTCCCTCGATGTTAAGTTGTTTGAATGTTTTTATTATGAAAAATTCACATCAGGAAATGGGATGTTTTTAAGCTTAACACAACAATGTGGTATTTTTAAGCTCAACACAACAAATGCATGATCCTTTAACATTTTCTAATACACAACACAGTTATCACAAAGAACAAAACACTGCTGAGAAATAATTTCAGGTCATACTGTCATGCTCTGCTAAATTTAAGTTGCATATCAACTCTTAAGCCTGATTTATAGTTGTGCTAAATCTTCATCATGGTATATGTTGACCCCTGAAACCTATGCAGAGGCCTAGGTTCATAGCCTGCATATCTCTTCAGTAATGCCTACAGGCATATTTTAGTACTTCAGAGTGAGATTAAAGTCTACAGACAGAATCAAAACAAGTCAAATCTATCTGCTGGCATCTGAAAACATCAGACTAGCCGATTCCTGTCTCTCAGTGGCTGAATAAGTGCATAAAAATTCCCCCATCCTCTGTCTCAGCTGATTCAGCAGCTGTACTTTCGATTTCCCTGTACCCTCTCTTCTTTGCAGTAATTACAGTATAATCAACTGCTGCTCAATCTCTATCAGCTCCAACTCCAACATAAAACATATGGTTTCAGTTGCCATGGTTTCCTGTACACAAGCATGTTAACACATATGATGGCGGGACCAGGAACTGGTATTTAAATCACACTGCAAAGTGGTGTTTTGGTGGAGTATTGCAGAACAATGCAAGCACATTATTATACAAGTATGCAATGCTCACAAAGTATAAACCAGATCTTATTTTACCCAAAACATGACTGACTTTCCCTGTTTGCATTTCAACCTGGTTCAACAGCTGTATTCAACTTTAAAGTTGTACCTCCATACATAGTACAGCAAATTATAATCTAAATATTTATGCTCCTTTTGGTCAAGTTTTGATGCAAAAAAGTGAGCTGACCATAGAATGCACTCAAATGCATTGTAGCTCTTTGTGAGAGAGGCTGCATCAAGTTTATTTAGACACAAATTACTACATGATATCCTCTGTTGACTTTTAATTATGTTCTGATGGACCGCTGGCCTAAAGAAAGAGTTATTAACACTGCTCACGTCGCCTTGACTCTATTGACCTCCAGCACCCTGTCACCCTGGATCACCGAAAAACCGGTCCCCCTCCTGACTTCTAACTTGATCACAACAAGCACCATTTGTCTCCCAGCAGGCTGCGGCCCTGATTCCCCTCTAAAACAGCAGATGTTGTTGTCTGGAACCCTTTAGGATTGCACAACAGACGTGCAAACAAATCCTCTGCTCAAAAACATCAATACTGAGTGTCCCGTTTCCTCAGCCGCCCCCTGCACCTGCATTGATCTGATTCCTCATATATGAGCATAAAAGACACTGTGCAGAGTCATCATCGAGTGTTCTGTAGGAGTGTGTGTATGCAGTCTGTGTTTCACTCCATCTCCACACTGTTTCTTTTCATAGTCACACAATAGGTTTAATGCAACTGGCGTTTTTTTTTTTTCAGGCTTACATAAGTGACAAAGATGAAGTCACGGCAGGATGTCAGGGCAAGTTGCCTCGGACAAAAATGGCAAGTGTGAAGTGTTTTTGATGCGCAATGCCAAGCTTCATAAAAAGCTGACTAAATCTGACTAATGCATGACATATTCAAAATAAATGGTAGAGAGTGGGGTAAATGCCTCTGTAATTTCTGAGGAGTCACGATCTTTCAAATCAAATACAGTTGAGTACACTATTTTGCTTTGAATATGAAATTATTTTGGATATATGTCTTTATAATCAATGAAGTTTTCATACTTTTCAGTGGCAGATTACTCAACTAAGAGTGGGATATGCAGGGTAACTCAAAAACAAAGTGACACAAGCTATGCAATACAATATGATATGATTTGATTTGATAAAATACAGGAATATATCATTAGAATATATGATACAGTGCAGTACGATAGAGCATGACATAGCCTAATGCAAAAAGATACATTACAATGTGGCATGGCTTTACATCTATAATATGAGACCACACTATACAACAGAAACAGAAATTTATTCACAGATCATTTAGATCATTTTTCTTAGGCTAACAAATGTAAAATATAAACTCCATCATACAATAAAGGATAAAACTAGGAAACCAGGAAAATTAATACAGGAAATAAAGCCTGTGGCACAATTTTCTGGTGGAAATTAGTATTAGTCAAAATTAAAAAAAAAAAAATCTTTATCAGAAGGTCAGACCAGGAAAAAACTGAAAACTATAATTGGTCAATGAAATCACAATCAGTACACCTCTGATTTAATTACTACAAATAAAATTGTTCAATGAGAACAACATTCCCATAGATTTTATCTCTTTATATTGCTATAGAAATGCACAAGCTTGGTGAATTTAACTTCAAAATGTCAAAATCTGTCTCCTAGGAGAGCACGCTTCTGGACCACCTAGAAGGTTCCTGGTCACCCTACCATCCTCTCCTAAAATCCTGTAAGAAACACTGGTTACACTGGATATGATATGATAGGACACCATGTGGCATGGCCTTACTCCATGCCATAAAAAACAAGACCATGCTATACAATATGATACTATTTAATGCAATGTGACCAATACTATAGCACAATAGGATGCGACATGATTTGTTTCAATACAGTACAACAGACATAATATGATATGAGGTGGCATGACATTACACCATACCATATGATAGAAGACTATGCTGTGTAATGTGATACTATTTGATGGGTTGCGACCAATAAAATGGCATAAAACAATACCATACAAAGGGATATGATGTGGCATGGCCTTACACTATACCATATAAAACAAGACCATGCTATCCAACATGATATTAACTGTGCCTTGCAACCACAACACAACACTTCACATAACAACACAACACTCGTTCTGCACAGTTTGGTAATTATGCATTACTGAAACTGTACTGGACAATATTGCGATCGAGATTACAATGCAATACCTATATGGTATCATGAATCTACTTGCTTGGTTATAAAGGAACATGCAGAGAATAATTATAGTTTCTCAACTCTAAACAGATAAATATGAAGTAGTATAAAAGTTTCTACAGTGCTGCTTTCAAAATAACTGAATACTTTTTGAAAAATACAAGTTTTTCTTTCTTTGAAACTAAGATTACTTCTACAAAGTTCAGTAGTAACACAATTGTAACCTTAAAGGCCTTTTTGCAGACATTTTTGCAAGCCCTTCAAGTACCACTACCCCATACTTAAATAATTGCTGCCATTTATGCAAGTATGTAATTGTACAGCCTGACATTGCGATTGCAATCAGATTAAGATCAGATTGTGCAGCACAACCTAACACCATACCATACACTGTGGTATGGCCTTACACCATACTAAACAATACAATGGCATGCTATATGATACATTTGGTTTGGTATGATACAACGCGACATAACGTGGAATGGCACGATATGATACATCTGACACAGCCTTGTACAACACACTACAATTTGGTGCAACACAAAACGTTTTAGTACAGGAAACTACAACATGAAACCAGTTGTATCATGAACTTCTGCAGTCACATGTCTAAGTGTCAACCCCCTTCGAGGTCCCTACCTTCCGACTGAGAGACAATGTCGACCTCCTGAGCCACAGTCACCCCACAATGTCTGATTAACTAAAGGATAAATGATACTCACTAAAAGGTAGGATTATTGTATTTATTCACTGTAATTTTGAGTAATTTCTTTCTCTCTTCAGGTGTAGTACTTAAACTAATTTGACTGCTTTTAGACCACAGTGAGGAGTCATGAAAAAGTGACAGAGAACAGAAATTGCAGGGAAATCTGTTATGAGTCCCACAATTTGTTTCATTAAAACCATAAAATATAGCACTCAGGATTTAATAACATTATCACAGGAGCCAGAGCACTGATTTGTTGATGTACTGATCTAAGGGCCAGTTAGATCACAGGTTCAGCTGAGTCAAGTCTGGGTTGGGGTTTTTACATCAGTTTGGCAAGAATAAAATAGCCAACAGTTTGTGAGGCTGAGGTTGATTGAAAATGTAGATGGGAGCATCAGTGGAATAGTCATCATTTTCATGAGTCATGTAAACAACTTAAGATTGAAAATGTCTTTTTCAGTGTGAGGGCAAAAACAGAAGTTGTTGTGCATGTCCACACTCTCACTATGATGCTGTTAGACTATACAGCTTCATAGGGAATGGGAATTGTTGCTGCACTGTTTACTTAAGCATAGCAGGAAGATTTTTCAGTCCTATTGAAGTTGTTACAGTCATTTTCTGTGTCATTTCAGGCTCTGGCAGTGGTCATGCTGTCTCCAAATGCAGCTGTGTTGACTTTAAAGTGTTGTATTTTTCCATCAGTGTCCTACAAATAGACAGGAACAGAGATAAAATAAACAAGGAGTATGGCTGAGACTGATTTTGATTGTAACGGTCAATTTTAAATCAGATTTTTGATCAAATTTTGCTTTAAAAATTGAAATGAAAACCCTTCACACTCAAACTGGATTATTTAAAATTATTTGTGTGCACTCACAGTGACCTTTTCATTCATTACTTTCATTTAATTCTGAATGATTGCTGAACATGTGGTTGTGTTTACATACATGGATGGCAGCTCAACTGCACGCATACAGCTGTCACACAGAGACAACAGGCTTTCAGCTGGGGCCGTTATAAGCTGGATGTGATCGCCCGGCAGCTTAAAATAGAGCACTGATCCGATAATGGACTAAAGTTTATGATCATTAATACTCAGAGGTCTGGACACACGAGTCAATCTGTGCAGAGAGATGGATTGTACAACTCCCCCCATTTAAACACACATACACACATAATTTCACATTGAACTCATTTAGTGATGAGGAAAGACCTGACAGCTGGCAAATGTTAAGTGTTTTATTTGCTGTGTGTGCAAAGGGGAAAAACTGACTGTGCTGCTTTTAAATGTCCTGTTCAGTGTCTGTGTTTGACATGACTGCAGCTTAAGTTTAGTAGCATGAGAAAGCAAACTGAGATCAGCTTTTTCAGGGTTTTGTAGTCCTCAGCTCATCTAGATTTAAAGCACAGACGTCAACAGTGATGTCAGTAACAAGAGAAACACCAGCACAGTCATCAACAGTAAAACAATAACAACAAAAAACCCAATAAAGACCCATTCAGACTAATACAACTTTGGTCTCTAATTTGTATTTCTACAAATCTTCTTAGTTTCTGTCTCTTTTTTCTTTGTCATCAACATGCTACACGTACACACAAGTTCAAAATTCACAAACACATCAGGACCCTATGGACATGCACTAATGGAGCCATATGAGGGGGATGTACAAGGACGAGAGCCCCAAGCAGTTGGGGTTTGGTGTCTAACGGTTTGAGCGAGGGCAGTGCACTCACACCTCTCTGACAACAATCCTTATTTCAGATAGTTTGCCACAAATAGGCTGAGCTACTGCCACCAAGATTACTGTAGTACTGTCACTGTGTTCATTAGTCAGCTTGTTGAGTATGTTTCAGTTAGGGATGGGTACCTTTCACATATGAACCGGTACGGTACTGTTTCCCGGTACCTGTGAACTGGTACCAGTACAAAACAATACCCATTTTCGGTACTTTTGTGTGTAAATATGCAATAACAAATGTTATTTCATCTATAGAATAACCTCAGAACTTCTGAATTTTAGATATGTATCAAAAAACACTATCAAATATCTAATATATCAAAACAGCACTGTACACAGTTTCTAATGTAACATCACAAGTGTTTTTACTAATTACTTCAACGTGGAAAAACTACTACTATAACTACCCAGTAGTTTTTCTTTATATTGCACAAAATAAAACCCAGTCCCACTACCTCCTATGCCTCTAATTTCCCATCTTGGAAAAATGTGTGTTGGGGTCCATGGAGGGAGAATAAGTAAAAAAAATGAGAATGGAGTCAAAATCATCAAATAAATCAATGAAGGTATAACATTTTACAAATTAAAATATTACAAACTACACATAAAGTAAACAAACTACTTCCTCTATCATGAACTACATGTACTGCACATCTTCTTTCCTTGCGCAGTTCTTTTTCAACAAAACTAACACGTCAGCTTTCCCTGGTAGGAGCAAAGCCTGCTCCTCAATCATCAATCAATCATGCGGCCACCCACGCAGAAGCATAACCGAGCATTAATCTGAAAAAACTGTCTCACACCCTGCACAGAGGATCTGTTACGTTCTTTTCGTATTTACTGCAAAAATTCATAGAATATGGCAAATTGTTTCACTCTGCGATGAAAATAAGCACTGAGGGTGAGCCTGTGGCTCTGTTACTCCTCCAAAACCACTCTGGGTCAGTCCATTCTGACAGAGCGCTTCATACGGCATCAGCTGTACCAAGTTGGAGAGATGGAGAGCAACTTTTAGGACGCACTCACGCTAGGCAACCCATGCCTTAACTCAGTCTCTGTTAGGTGACTGAGCAAACAAACGTATCCCTTTATCTAGTGTATGTCCATGGTTGATATCCACATGATAAACGAGCAAATCAGGGTGCTTAAAGTAAGGATTCAGTAAGAGAGAGAGAGGGGCGAGCAAGAAGGAAGCAGCAGGAGCCGATCTGAATCATCAGTCATCACACTGCTTCCTCAGATTAGAAGTATTTCCGTGGTAAGCCTTGCACTTTACGTCACAAATATTGCTGCGTAGTCTGCATTGTATTTTAAAAGTGGAGCCATACCTTCGATCTCCTCCTATCATCCATGCTTGCTTTGCTGATTCAGTGAGCTGCTACTGATGTCATTACTCTCATGCTTGCAATGCTGCATTCACATACAGCATGGAAAACTGACTATTCTTCCACTCTCTTCCAGTCACAAGGATGGGTTAAGGTACTAAAACATTGTACCGTATGTTTTTATGTGAATCGATACCTGGAAGTACAGACGGAATTCGGTCGATACTGACCAAAGTACCGAATTTGGTACCCATCCCTATTCACAGTTGAATAGAATTAATAACCCCAAGTGTGAAAATAGTAACATTTAAATGTGCAAATTAAATTCCTCTTTTGGTAAAATAAAAGCATGAGAAGAACATGAATTTGTAAGGGAAGTTAAAAAGCTAAAGAGTAGTGCTGCAAAATTAATCTAATTGCATTTGCAATGCCAAGCTGTGATATTACATGACCATGTGAATTACTTTTTTTTTAAGTAAGACTTGAAAAGCCTATACTTGACGAAAAAGTTTACAATAGTGCCACTGCATTTGCACTTTCTATAAGTACCTTTACATCAAAGAAGGAAAAACATTATTTTGAAAGCCGCACTGTAAAATCTTTGGGTTTTGTTTTGTATGTTTGCTAATATTTGTATGTTTTGAGCTGAGAAATACACAATTCTAAACTATCACAAGTAGCAGGTAGACTTGTGATACCATGTATTGAATTATAATGCAAGTACAATTGCAAATTGCAATATTGTCAAGTATAATCTCAATCACATACAGTTGGCAGGCATTTCATAACAACAAAATAAGTGGAATTTAACGTGATCCAGGATATTATTGATGTCTATGACACGTGGTCAGTAAAACAGTGACCTGATTTCACATATTGAATATAATCTTTATTTTAAAGGGGTCAGGAAAAGTTTATTGACTGTGGTGTGTCTCTCCTAGTTGACTATCAGCAGATCATTCAGGAAACTGTCTCCTGAGATCCTCAAACAAATTGTGCAAATGTTTATGTTTTAAAAAACACAAAGTAGCCTGACATAGCTCTGCAGAATGCCTTTTTAAAGGATAAAATCTTAAGTTCTGTTGTCATTTTTAAATTAGGATTCCCACCCCCACAGAAAGGGAGGGGTCAGTAAACAAAGATATGCAATGTACCGTATAGAGTGTGCAATAGGCTCTTTGCAGTCACATGATTCTGATGATGTGCGTATGTCTGCTGGGGGTCAGGAAATAGGTGGCAGCCATTAGAAATGAATGGAAATGAAGGAAAGTCAGTGAACAGCTCTAATCGGACCTGCACGCTGCCTTTATCATACAAAAAAATTCTACATACTTTGAGTACGATTTCTACACTTTGTTTTTTTCAGTTTAACAGATTTATCTAGCATAGAGGTAACCAGTATTACAAATTACTTCAAACAGACCTTCAGGCGTTGAGCATCACCTAGCCAGATGAAGGGGGACAAAAGCCTTGAAGAATCTTGTCCTAGGCTAAGAGGCTAGCTGAGCCCCTTTAACAGATAAAATATCCTCATTTTGTCACAAACATGCTTTTAATTGCAACAGTGCTAGACTATCAACTGAATAAACCTTGCGTGGTGAGCAACAGAGTAATGGTATGCCGTTCACAAACAAGCCTGTTCTACAAAAAATGTGAGATATGGTAGCTAGCTCCTATTTCAGTACCACTTTTCTCTCCCCCTTTTTTGTAATTTAATCCACATTTAAAAAGCCAAACTGGTACTAACTGAAGAGCAGTTTGGGAGCCACTCAACCAGCTCTACTAAGCTGAGCCAAATGATTTGGATTCTTCAAAGAGATGGATTCCCAGTCACAGCGAGCAAGACTGAAGTGACATCAGCTGAGGAAACAGGCAAGATTAGACTTTGAGCCAAATTATGACAAAACTGTACTGAATCAAACCAGACCGCTTTGTGGGATGGAGCATAAACAAACAGTATGTAACACCGCTAGTCCAGGCTTTAGACAGGGGCTTTTTTCATCTGTGCCTGCTGACGCTTCCTGTGAGCTTTTTAAACTGTTTCTGCCTGAATGTGTCACTACTGTCAGGACACAGAGCAGCTTAAGAATGTTTTTATTTTTGCATTTTGAAAGCTTGCTTAGCTCAAAACATGGCCTTCTGGTAGTGTTTCTCCATGCAGAAATCATGTCTTGCCCCCCATCCAGAGTTCTCCACTTCTGCTTGATGCCATTAGAAAATAACCTATAGGGCCAATAATAGGGACATTATTATGACATCTTTGCTTTTGCTCATTGTCGATGCCTTCTGTTTCTTCACAATCTAAGATCGACCTATCGCACACCCCTACATCTGGCCAATCAAAACACTCACTACTGGCACAGTAAAAGACTTCTAAGGCGGACAAAAGAGAGGATCAAAAACTTCCTTCACTCCAACATCATGTGTTGATTTTTCACATTTGGTATCATTATTTGTCTCTAGCCAGTAAGTTATTGTTGTCTTCAATATGATATCATGTAGCCTTGTAAAAGATGAAGACAGACAGCCCAGCATATGGTCAATAATATACTGAGACATGCTGGAACTGTTCCCAAACTAACAGGATGATATTTAACAACATAGTCTCCTCTTACCACAGACATAAGACTAATCAATGCTCCGCGTCGATCGGCTTCCCGACCAATCCCATAACAAAAACATGTGAGCTCTACACTTACAGTTAAATTGAAGTGGGCCCTTAACATTATTATTATCTTGTGGGATCTAGTTTCTAGACTACTTTTATATCAGATGTTTTCATTGCTATGACTGGCTGTAGCATTCAGAGGCTTTTTGCTGCACCTTTGTTTATCAAAACCCTTGGAAAATGAAAACAGACAGATTCCAAAACAGACTGACATTTGGGAGTTGCTATGAAAGTGGATTTCAAGCTTTTTTACTAAGGCTCACCAAAATCAAGCCAAATAGTGGCAACAACTGTGCAATGGCCATACAAGGCCACTCAGACACAGCAGTGGGAAAACAGCTAATTCAACTCATGGCCATTTGGAAGCTTTGTTGATAAATGGCTTTCAACTTCATCTAATAGCAATGATCATTCATTTTCTGAGAGCTCATCTTACTCCATCTGCTGATGAAGACTGAGGTGAGTTTAAAAGCTGTATGGGAAATCAAAGAAGTTTCAATACACAACAATGAGCAAAAACAATCAATGACAGCTTCAGAGAAGGACTGAACAAAAGAAACACTGGCAGAAAAAGAGAGGAGGATGGAACAGATGGAGAGATGGATGGAGGAGAAGACAAACAACATACTGTACTGTGAGTATTCAAATTTCACTGCAGTGTGGTTAGATTCATATAAATGTGGCCACAATTCTAGAAACACATGCTATAACAAATGTGGGCTAGCAGTCCAACTGAAGTTGGAAGTTTGTCACAGAGCAAACAATCATCTTTTGTTCTATTTAGGGGAAGCTATTAATACTTCAAAACCTGCTCTATGTCCTCTTCTTCATTGTGTAAAAAAAAAAAAGTTAAAAATAAGAAAAGCAGCCACACAGGGAGCTGTATGACGGAGCTACAAACGTAAAGAGAGAGGTATAGAAAGACATGGGGGGGGGGGGCTCTGCAGTCCCAGAAACAGTGGAGAGAGCAGTGCCAGCAGCAGGGAAGTGGAGCATCAATTAAGGGCAGCATGTCCTAGATGGCACAGTGACATTCCCACAATGCATCACCGTCAGGCCACACGCATGCATATTTCCTTCAGAGAGTCAGTTTAGCAGTGACCTCTAGCTTTAGAGGAGATTAGTATTTCTGAAAAGACAATTAAACATCAGCTTGGAAAGAACTTCCACGCCAGATAGACTATTTCATAAAACTATTGCATGGATTTATTTCACATTTATCTGAGAAAGCTCTCATAGAGAGCGTTTGAGAAGGGCAGGACTTTTCAAAAATCATTGGAAGGTGATTGGACAAATACTCTGGAAGCCATGGCCATTGGCTTACAGTACAACTAAACCAAGCCCGTAGCTACTACCTTAGTTCTCCTCAAATGACACTGATTGGTCTGAACCTTGTTCGGTTCGTCACAAATGTTGTAGATTGAAACTTTCAGGATGGACTGGTCAGACTCAGATTGCAAGGGTAGAGAGTAGAAAGAGAAAGATCAGTAAAGTGCTGGCTGGCAGTTGCTGGCTGTTGTTCTGCTTATTTTAACTCTGAATGCTGATGTATGATTGGAGCTCTGGCATTTAAGTGCCTCCCTTTCATTAAGCAGACTTAGTATACTCTGTAATAACTGTATCCATGTACCGGAGTTTGAGTTGGGGACAGTGAACAAAGAAAAATGTCAGCAATGGGCCTTTCTATGTCTGAACTGGCTAATGCTGAAAGTGAATTTAAAGTGAAATACAGTGCAATGATCAGATTTTGGACACTACTTGGAAACTATTAGTTGTAATTATTCATCTACTTTTCTTCTTGCACCTGTAGCAGATGCAGGGATGCACAAATGCATCAGTTTACCATTTATAAAGGCCGACATCAGACAAACATTTGCCATCTGCAAATAGTGTGGGTATGAACAGACATCAGTAGCAGATGTTTATTTTTGGGGTTCAATAAGGTTAATGCCGGCACAGCTAACTGCTGATTTAGAGATCCACAGCCAGCGAGGAGGGCAGAGGTGGTCAGGTACAATATTTTTTAGCTAGAATTGAATGAAACAGACACTGACTGTTATTTGTTGGATAACTTGTTTAAAAAATTGAGCATCCATTGGAGAAAAGTCCAAAATAATCAATAACAGTTTTTTTCAAAGAAAGAGAGTCAGTATTGGCCAAAATTGGTTAGACCAGGAAAAAAAATCAAACAATCAAATTTGAATCAGTCCCTCTCTAATTAAAACACCTTGCACCCAAAAGTCAAGATTTGGATTTGAGTTGATCAACAAAACTTCTTAGGACCCATATACAGGTTTTTAGCTGAAGTAATTGGTCTGGGGGTTCAGTTACTCTTTCAAATGGAATCTGCAGCCCTGTTAAATTTGCAAACAGAGGAACCAGGTTTAAAAATACAAGAACTTCCTTTCAGTCTGGAGTCCAAAACATGATTCTCATGACATCCAAACTTTTTTAACTGTGGAGAACTCTGACTTTTGGCTACAATGTCAAACAAAGCCATAAAAATGCTTCTTCTAACCTCTCTCTCTCCCTCTGTGTCTTCCTTTTTAGTCAGTCTTTTGCACTTGTTCCCACTGTGATCCCTCCTGTGGCCAACCAATTCACAAACAGATGCACAAAGAACACACTTCTGTTGGTACTGAATTATTGAATAGCAGGCAACAGAGCCACACGCTGCATACACACCAGGGGAGTGTAACAAGACACCAAGGAGTGCCTCCCGTACATGCCAGCTAACACACAAGCCCACACATTCAAACACCTGCTAGCATGGGCTAGCACTAGCAATTTTAATCCAGTATTAAAGGACACTAAACTGCTGTTTAGACCCAGAACGGGAGAGATGCTCACTCACACATGCAGCAACACACCCCCAGAGCATGCAAGGTCAACCAAGAGTGAGGACACAAAATATGATGGGTCAATGTCAGAGTTTATGACATCACATCCTGTCAGTACAGCTGCAGCTCAGAAACGCTGATGCAGAAACATTTAACACTGCAGTGGCACTCTGAGTAGCCTCCAGCTTTAATTCTCCCACATGTGCTGCTGCACCTGAACACATCGCTGCTGCCATTAAAATCAGAATTATCTGATTTTCATTGTTGTTATTTCTCTCTGGATGATGTTCAGTCTTCTGAAAACATGCCATTAACTATTCTGCATGCCTTCCTCCTCTCTTTCTTGTTCATCCTTGCTCAAAAATCACAAGTCAATCCCTTATCTCGAACACTCCCCCTATCCTCTTTTCTGCTGATGCATCAGGTTCAAGGATCCGTCAGCAGCTCTGGTTAATGGCCGACTTGGATCATTGAGTCCAGTGCCAGTTTGTGTGTAATCTCATCCGGTCCAGAGTTTTTGAGACTGTCCAGCAAGATGTCCATGCTCATTTTTGTCCCTTACACAACATGACTGAACTTCCTTCTATTCATTGGAACTTTTCCCTAATCCTCATGCAGATAATCCCAATCTGCATCCAGCCTGCGTGTCCCCCTCCAGGCAGGCTGCCGTCCAAACAGACACTCCTCCCAGCAGGAGAGCAAGTGGACAGACGTTTACAGGGACTGGCTGTCAGAGATTTAAGGGGGCGTTGGCCTGTGATCTATTGCTGTTTGGATGAATGAGAGGAATGGGAGAAGACTGACCAACAAAGAATATGAAGAAAAGGAAGAGATGACATTTCTAACTAGGAGATGGGAAGTAAATATTCTTTAGGACCCACGTGAAAGTGAAAGTGAACACCAGACAAAGATTGGGAGTGTAATAGTGATATGGTTGCTGCTCCTAGGAGATCAAAATTCCTGCGGGCTGTTAAAGCCTCACTGTCATCAACAAGAAATCCCTCTGAAGGACTATTACTGAACAGGCCACAAGGATAAACAAGAAGATAAATCACTTCTAAGCACCACAGTCTTTCTAAAGTCCCTATATAAACACCACATACAGTAGATCAAACTTCACTACATCAACTGTAACTATAAAGAGATATTACTCATGGTATAAGAGTTCCACCTGCTATGAATTTGTAATCAAATAGAGAATATGACAACACCAAGCATAAATACTACTGCATGGAGCAAACACATTCAGTATTGATTTGGATTTCTTAAATTATACTAATTTTGCCCCTTATAACGATTCAAACTACTGCACATACTTTATAAAAAGCTCCAAAACCAAGATACTAGGGGTGTAATCATACCAGAATTTTAAACTCAGATATGATACTAGTAAAAATTCAACAAAACTGATTAGGGATGCACAATACTATCAGCAGATATTAGCTTAACAAGTAAATTATTGGTATCCACAGATAACACAAAATCTGTCTATATCAGCAGTTACTAGATCAAAATTGCAATTTCAGCTGAAATTGCGAGGGAATGCTGAGAGCTGAATCGTGGAAGAACTGCTGAAAATAGCCAAAAGCAAAAAAATAGCTGAAAATAGCATAAATATAGCAGAAAATGGCATAAAAGTAGCTGAAAATGGCATTCAATAGCACAAAAAGGAAAAAAATAGCTGAAAGTAGCCTTAAAATAGCTGAAAATAGCAAAAAAAATTGATGATTTTGGCCTAAAAGTAGCTGAAAATTGCATTCAATGCCTGAAAAAGCATAGAAATAGCTGAAAATAGCATGAAGTTAGCTATATTTTAAAAATTATAAAAGTTAGAAATGAGAAAAGTCATAGCAGTCGAATGACGAAGAAACAGTTTTTTTTTTTTTAAGTTTAAATGGCGTCGATACAGCAAAATATGAAGGAGGAGATAGCTGGCACGAAGAAGAATAATAAACAAAATGGCCGACGGGAATATCAATAGTGTCGATGCTCAGCATCCCCACTAAATATCAGTTGTACGCAGGGTTAATTTCGTCGACTAAAACTATGACCAAAAATGTTCGTGAACAGCCTTTTTTCCATGACAAAAACTAAACTGAGACTAACAAAAATAGATCTGTGGTGACTAAAATGGACTAAAAGTAACTTTTGTTAATTCGTCAAGATGACTTACACTAGACTAAAATGTAATTTAGTTTTCACTGGATAAAACTAAAAGACATTTCATCTAAAGACTAAGACTAAAAGTCTTTGTATGAACAAATATTTTAGTGGATTTTAATTATTCATTATCGATCACATGTATCAGACGGGAAACTATGCAAAGCATTTTCTAACTGATCTGAGACCAACAGTGTGATACGATCAGCCCAGCCATTCTTTTCTGTCAGTTGTCCTAGCACAATTAGGTAGCAGCAGGGCTACGTTTAATACTACCAGAATGATCTGACATCTCTGAATGACGACTTCACTATAGCAGCAGAACAGAAGACTGCTACATTGAAGCAACAAACTCTGGACTTTAAGATTAGAGATAAAATACCTATGAAAGAGTGATAAAGACAAAACAGATCACAGAAAAACACTGAGATGCTGGTTTTACTAAACATGAACCTTCAATTTATTTAAGGTAACAGTGGGTAAAGAAATAAGAGTGAGGGTGGGAAAAGTGATGTTACAGAGCTCCAGCTGCACTTCAGAAAGTGCACTGTGATAACAAGAGTGCATTGTATTTGATATTCATGTTTTAATGCGACATCAGTGTTTTCTGCTGCTATATTTTAACAGAGGCTGTAGTTTTGAATCTGTATGATTCATTTTGAGCCTGAGCCTATTCAAGACAAACTGTTCACACCTTTAAAGTGGAGTTGGAATGTTTTGAATTCTTTTTTGAATTCAGTTTTTGTTGTGGGTGTTGCAGTCGAGTTATTATACCACTTAGAAGTGGGACTGTAATGTTTCAAACTCATTATTTGAATTTATTTAACTCACTATGACGATTTAAGCCATTTACATCACTTTGATTTTTGTCTGATTTAATTCAAACACTGCACTAAGTAAAAATAAAAGTGAGACAAAGCTATTAAGACTATTCTGATTAGACATGTGTGTTCAAATGCTTTACAACAATGTTAGCTGTACTAGGTTAAGTAGAATAAGACATATAGGTATTTGTTATTTTGTAGTTATTTCATTTAAACAACACCATTGAAACTCTAATCTAAGCAAATAGAAGTACCACATCAGAGCTCAAAATCAGTAGATACTCAATTTTCAAAGATTGGATCAAATCAGAAGCCAGAAATGCTGATCGGGACATCCCTAGCAAAAATTATTTTGCAAATAATGGCATAAACCAGTGGTAACAAAACCTTTTTTTCCTCCTAAGAAAAGCTAAAACCCCTCAGGACCCTCTTGAATAAAGTAAACATCAATCATAATTGTTTTCATTGACAAAATCCCAACATAATATATGTATGCCTACATACATCTGTTCAGACAAGAGATCTATGTATGAATTATCCACTATTACGACATTGTGTTAGGGACATTTAAGAAATAAAATCAAGAGGATCTGTTAATTTTCAAGATTAAAAAATCAAGAATTCTCAAGTTTAAAAAGTTGTTAATTTACAGGGAAAAAATAGATAAACTTTTAACCTAAAAGTTGTAAATGTACATGGCCCAAATCTTTGAGGTTTTGAAATAAATTTAAAAAGTTGAAAATCCAACCACTATTTTCAACGTGGTTTCCTGTAATTTTGTTTTTACTTTACACTGTTGTAAATTTACAATTTTAAAAACTTCACATTTTTGAGTTTCTAATGTCAAAATCTGAGACTTTTTGAACTTTTTCTTGTAAATGTATTTAAACTCTAAAATTCTGAATTTGAGTTCTTGTAGAAATATGACTTTATAATCTCAGAAAATCGAATTATTTTTTTCCTAAAAATTTTGACTTTGAATTTTTGCACAAAAAATAAACAGATTCCCTTCATTTTGTTATTTTTCAGGTCGGCCCTAATACATTATGTTCTTAATCATGATTTAAAAAATACATATGGTCATCTAATGTTGACTATGGCAAGGTCCCACCGAGATCCCCCTGCAGGGATTCCCAGACCCCAGGTTGGGAACCACTGGCACAACCAATAACAGCAAAAACAATCCCCAAACGTGCATCCCTAATACTGATAGCATAACAACAAATACAGTGTATGTTTTTCTTTTAATTGCCATACGTCGCAGGCAAACCCTGCAAGTGGTCAAAATTGCACTGATACATTGGCAATGTTCCAGCGGGCTACTGAAACCTGGCCAAAGTGCAATTTAGACTGTATGTAAGTTCCTGTCTGCGATTGTTGATGGATTAATCTCTTTTCTTTGCACTTGTTTTAAGAAAATTATATTTTTTATTTTAAATCTGGGTATTGTAAATACTGTAAACCACGTCGTATCAAACTGTTTCGACGTAACGAAAATTTTGACAACCTTGTCAGACACGCAAATTAATTTGCAACACTCTAAAACTGTAGGTTAACACGAGGAAAAGCACTTCTAGAAGTTATGGAGTGGCTTAATTTATTACAATTTTTCAAATAATAGTTGAAATGTGTAAAAAAAAAAACACAATTTACATTCGTTTATACTGAAAATGAATGAAAACTAGCTCGTTAGGATGAATGAGGAAAACAGTTAGCTTTAAGTCATTGGCATACAGTTTGAACAGTTAGCTAAAAGTAACCGTTAAATTTGTCTCGCTGTCTGATATAAGAGTAGAGCTAAAGGTGCTCCAGGGTCAGTGTTGCCAACACTGTTGGAGCCCAACATTTTCCCATGTTGTTTAATTTTAAATATTTTTTAAAGATGTGTGAGTGAAAATAAGTCAAAGCCTTGTGCTTGTACTCACGTGCCGAGGACTTCTTTGAAATCAAAAATCTTTTTAATGTCGTCGACTTGTTTCTTCCACGTCTCCCCTCTGCCGGTGTCTCCGTTCTCCCGAGCCATGGCGCTGCGTTACCGGCCCAAGTCTGACCGACACTGGGCTGCGGGAGGAGGGATGCCAGGGAAAAATAAATAAAGAGGTTAAAATGTTCTGTCTTCCTGTTCTGTAAAAGAAGAATGTAACCGAGCTGAGTGGGAGAAGAATAAGGAGTCCTGGAGGTCTGAGCTCCGCTGCGGCAGGACCATGTGAGTCGGTCCTCCTGCAGGTTACCGTGTCCCCGCTGCTGCCTCTCTCTCTCTCTCTCTCTCTCTCTCTCTCTCTCTCTCCTCCTCCTCCTCCTCCCCTCCGGCCGTCTGGACAGCAGCTGTCATGACAACGAAGGGATACAGCACTTCCTGTCTCAGCTTTCAAAATAATACTCAAAAAAATTGCAGGCTACATTGTACTATACAGTGATAAAATACAATCAACGGCAGAAAGCTATCACATAAATTCACATTACTATGACTGAATTGCTTCGTACCTGCCTTTAACATAATTCAACCAGAATTTCTCTAAAGTGGGCTATATTTGAGTAAGTATTGTCCTTCATAACATTTAACAGAGTATCGAAACTGCTCTGTTGTTTGACTTATATCTACATAATTGTCACTAACATATAGCACAATGACAAACCCACATCACATTCACAATTAGCTGTTGAATTTTACTTTGAAGTAAATGTATGCCTTTATTCAAACTGCATAGTTGGAGATTCATACCCTCTTGTTATTTTGGCACTGCACAATAGGAAATCATATTTTACATTACAACCACACCCCTCCAGATATTAAAAGTAACTACTCAGTAACTGGTACTTTAATTAAACTTTAAATAAATTACTTTTTAGTTTACTTCAGCAGATTAAGAGACCAGTACATTTTCTTTGACTTAAATAAATTGTCATTGAAGTAATTGCACTTTAACTTGATTACAAATTCTTTTATTTGTTCCATCCCTAGATACAATATATTTTATAATATGACTTTATATATTATAAGATAAAATATTATACAATGTAATGTGCTGCATTGCACTGCAATACACAATACAAAATTTACTGCAACATGCATTCAGATATGCACTGATATGTGCTGTGTTATGAAGAACTGCCATACAATGCCCTGTGATGTAACATGCTATGTGATGAGATGCAAAGCGATGTGATGTAAAACCAATGCAAAAAAATGATGCAAAGTGATACAAGGCAATGCAAAGAGAGGTTATACAGTACAATACTGCACTGCCCTGTCCTGCAATATGCACTGTAATGCAATGTACTGCAGTATCAGATGTAATGGGTTGTAAAACACCCTGTTGCTCTGCTTCACATCCCCAAAGCGATGTGAAAAGCAATGCAAAAAGTTATGCAAACCAATAAAAAAGCAAATGAAGCAATGCAAAAAGTGACACTAAGCAATGCAAAAAGCTATATGATGTGATGCAATGCAATGCAGTATTGCACTGCCCTGTGTTGTGCTGGGCTATGCACTGTGATATAACGTGCAACAGCATAAGATGCCCTGCTTTATAAAATGCAATACAATAAAATACGCTATGCTGCTCTGCCCTGCCCTGAACTGCGCAGTGTTGTGCTACAATTTGCTTGCGCTGTGCTGCACTGTGCTGCATGCTGCTGTGATACCAAGCAACGTCCTGCCCTTCATTGTGATCAGTGATGTCATTGTGCATGGTGTCATAAATAAATTGACCTTTATTGGCCTTTTATTTGGAACAATTGTGGCTTGATCAAATAAGTAAAATTTCTTAATGTTCTGGCATAATACATGTGAATGTATTTTACTCATATTGTTGCTTAATACTTTTTACTTATAAAATCTCACATTACTATTTTAAAAAACAGTCCTGTTTCCCAAAAACATCTTGTGCTGTGGATGAAACTCATCCACGCTCTGAATTGTGCTTTTACTTTGAAGGTAAAATACCACCATTTCCTGTTTTATGCTCGTTACAAATGTTTAGCTTTACGAAGGACCTGCTGCCACCTGCAATCGTCTAAACGTGCTCAATTGCTGCGCCGTCGGCACGTTTTGGGGGTTTCCACTCCATTGTAAACACCTTCATGCGTGAAGAATCCTCATTTGATTTTGCCAGCTCCTAAACTTTAACGTACCGTAATGAGAATTTTATTGTGAGCATGTTGTATTAGAGAGGGCTGACGGGATGCTGGCAACGTGTGCTGTCCGGCAGAGAGGTGTGAAGGCAAGTCAAGTCAGGACGAGGCAGCAATAAATTCGCATTGCGCCAACTTGCTGACATCAACTACGAGCACCATTCGGGATCCCTAAAGCCTCGGAATGGCTCTGCGGCTGACCGAGGATCAACGCTGACCCTGGCTGCAGCTGCTGCACCTTCACCTGGGTTCAACCTAGGGCTGGGCAACAGGGACCAAAACAATTTCCGAGTATTTTGTAGCTGTAGGTGATTCAGAATATTTTTCTTTTCTTTTTTTTAATTTTCTGTAAAGAATCAAAGTCAGTTCTGAATAAATCAACATGGGCCAAATGCCATATGTCGCTTTTTCAGTGTCAACATGTGAATGATATAACACCAAAATAAAAGTTGAATTAAATTTGGTCAAAAACGCTCCTTTAAAGTGCGGTATATAATTTCTGGCAGCAGGTGGCTCTAAATCAAAACAATAACAAAAGAGGAGAAAGTTTAGACCAGGAATGCTATAAATCTGCCCACTTTTGCAGCTTACCTCCTTATTGGAAATGAGTTCTCTGTTTAATGGTTTCTTTCCAGTAATGTGATTCTGATGGCATGTGAATGTCCTTTGAGGGAAGTGGGGAACTGCCATTAGGAATCAATGGGAACGGATGAAAGGTAATACTTTACAGCTTTAAATGGGCCTGTACGCTGCAATTATCATCAGAAAACTTCTACATTTGACAAAAAAATCATCCAGTTTAACAGATTCACCTGATGTGTAGGTGATCAATATAATAAAGTAGTCAGTCCTGCAGACCTTCTATAGTATCGTCTATCTTTATGACAACAGTTTTGAGGAGTCTAGTACTGAGCTAGGATGCTGCTTAGGATAGTAAGATGTTAAAGCCCCTTTAACATATTAAAAAAAAATCCTTGTTTTGTCACAAACATGCTTTTACTTGAACTGGTGACATATTATCAACCAAATCGACCTTGTGGAGTAAGAGACGGAGCAATGATGTGGCGTTCGTGAACGAGCCTGTTCTACAGAACAGCTCTTTAATGGGAGCCACAATAGCTAGCTCCAGTTTGAGTGACACTTTTCTTTACTCCCCCTTTGACGTTATTTATTCCACTTTTAAAAAGCCTAACTGTTTAGAAATGAAGAACTGTCTTAGGGTGTTGCAGCACTTGAGAATGGTCTTGGTCTTAAGACTGGTTTCGAGACCACATTTTGAATGTCTTAGTCTTGTCTTGGTCTCAGACTGGCTGGACCAGGGATTTTCCTTTGACATCAGTCGGGATCATCCCTAATGTGCTATTCTTAGATGTCATCGATGTGATAATAAGGAGAAGCCCTTACTAAGACAACAAAGAGCTTCTTCTTTACTCACAGTGAGGAGCTCGGATTTTTTAGCATTTTCTTACTGAATTGTTCAGGCTAGGCATATGATGTCATTTTCCGTTGAACTTTCCCTGGTTAGTTATTGTACAGCTGTCGTTAGGTCACTGATTGTTCTGCCTCCTTGGAAATCTATATAAAGTGTGTTATGTGTCAGACACCTGCAAAAACACAGATCTTAACAAACCAGTCCATCTTATTTCTAGTGAGAAATACCTCTTAACGCCTATTTTAGGTCCTGTTCATCTGACAAATCTAGATAAACATATAATTCTCAGATATTTAAAACAATTCCAGACATGTCAGTGGCTTGTCAAATGTATCTGAAAGCATACTAAAATTAAAGAGAGTGCTCTTTTACGGTTTAACCTTGAGATAGTATTTCAAAATAGATTTTTATTGTCTTGTTCTTGTCTTGCTCTTGCTTGTCTTAGGTCTCGGTGCACTCTGGTCTCGGATAGTCTGGTCTTGACTGCTATATAGTCCTTGCATGTTGGAATAGAGAAGGGCCTTCCCAAAACTGTTGCCACAAAGTTGGAAGCACAGCACTGTCCACAATGTCTTGGTATGCTGAAGCATTAGGACTGGCCTTCACTAGAGGTAAAGTGCCTAGCCTAACCCTGAGAAACAGCCCTATACCATTATCCCTCCTCCACCAAACTTCACAGTTGGCACAATTGCAGTCAGGCAGGTAATGTTCTCCTTGCATCCGCCAAACCCAGACTCGCCAATCTGACTGCCAAACAGAGAAGCGTGATTTGTCACACGTTTCCACAATTCCACAGTCCTGTGTCGGTGTGCTTTACACCACTCCATCCGACACTTGGCATTAGACTTGGTGATGTGAGGCTTGCATGCGGCTGCTCAGCCATGGAAACCCATTCCATGAAGCCCCCACTACAGTTTTTGAGCTCACATTAATGCCAGTGGAAGTTCAGAACTCTTCAGCTAGGAACCATGCACCTAAGTCGATGGTAAATGGTAAAATGGACTTGAGCTTGTGTAGCCCTTTTCTAGTCATCTGAAAAATGAAGGCACTTCTACACTGCAGGCCACACCTCCCCACTCACACCCTGATGGTTGCTGTGGAGAACTGGCCATCACTTAAAGCTAATCCCATTCAGACGCATCCATACCCATTTATACGTCATTGACGAATCACTTGGAGTGAATTGGGGTTAAATGTATTCCCCAAGGACACATTGACAGCATGTCACTGTGAAGATAAACACAGTGTGATTACACTTAGTTTGCACTTTTCAAAGTAAAAGCCTGGTTTGGCGTTTTTGTGGAGAAACATCGTTTATACAGTGCTTTAATTCTAAAATTCCTTGCACAGCTATGTAATGATTGAAGTCATATGTTTGGAGTATTTTGGGGATAAAACTTTGATAAAGACAGGGCTGTGAAAGCAGGGAGGAACAGCCAACATGCAGCGCATTTGACTAACAGTGAGAGCCAGAGCTGATGTGCTGCAGTTGTAACCAGCCAACAAACACCCAGTCTGAAACAACTGTTGTGGTCTAATTTCTAAAAATCAGTTCATCTAATATTGCACTCACTTATGGTCATATGATGCCAGAAAGGTATAATAAAGTAAAATATGGATGTGAATGGTGTTGTCCTACCCTGTATCTTGTTTGGAAATATATCGATCCGCCTTAAAAACTATATATACTCCCCAGCCCTAGATCAACCTGTCTACATAATACCTGGATTACAACGTCTCAGTCTGCAGAGGAGCACTGATCCCCGGACTCTGACAGCTGCAGGCTCTGGGGTCAGCCCAGGCCAGGTTCCTGCCCACAGCACACACACACACACACACACATACACATTCCCGGACTCCTGGCCCTCGTTGCTTGTGTGTCCAGCTCTGAAGGGAGACAGTAAGAGAGGGAGGGACAGAGAGGGAGAGGACAATGTGTTGCAGCCTCAGCCGCTCATGAGTATTCTGGCAGCAAACTACTGCAGCTCTCTACCACAGCAGCAAGCCAGGAAAACTCCTCTCCCTCCTCCCTCCCCACCTTCCTCCCTCTCATCCTTTACACTGAGTCAGCAAATGTGACCTACCCCTGATGAAAGATGATTACCCAGCTGCAAAAGCAGGAGGAGGAGAGCAGAGGAGGGCATCAGAGACATGCTTTATAAGAGGATGAAGGTCAGAGGAGATGAAGGTGAAGACTCCCTGTTTGAGGCTTAAACGCCGTCATAAATTACAGTGGTGCACCAAAACAGCCATACAGGCTAGGATGTAGAACCAATAAGAAAGAGGCCAAAGAACCAATGAAATACACAAATATCTATGATATCACATTTAAAGCCCCTGTGAGGAGATTTTAGCTGGTTATGAAATCAGCAGATATTAATGTTTTAGGCTCTTTATTGACTTTAAAAGCAATTAAATATAATACCATGATGACATACCTTTTCCATGTTGTTATTTCTAAGGTCTGAAAACATTGCAGGGGGGGTAGGTGTCAGAAAATGTATTTTCTTTCCATTTTCCATGCTAAAGACTCTCTATAAGACATACACTATATTTAAGGCTTGTTCTAAAAGGGACGATTTTGAAGTCTTGACCAATTTTTAAAAACGTGGGAGTGATGAATTTAGTTCGACAACATGAAATCTCACAGAAACTCGTGTGATCAAACGTGACTTCAGATTTAAAAAAAAAAACATGGAGGACAATCAAACTTACCAGGTTCAGCTCTGGTGTTGTTGACACGATTCCACTAGCTATCTTCAATACTCCACTTTGCCCAGGGCACAGACTCAGATTTAACCCTCTTTGACAATCTGGGGAAGTTGTCCCAAGTCAAGGTTTATCACACTTACCTGTCCAAATTATCCACAGGATTATTCACAGAATTATTCACCAGATAGACTGTTTCATATCCATTGCATGAATTTATTTCACATTCATCTGGGAAACCTCCCATACAAAGTGTTTGGGAAGGGTGGGACTTTTCATATAATTCTCGCTAGGTGATTGGACAAATGTTCTGTCACATTAATGATCAGAGCTGCGAGACGAAATAAGGTTGTACGCATGTACAACTCTACAAATACTATACTCTACCACACAGGTAAACACTGCTTTATCAATGAACAGAGGAACATGATGTGAATAGAACTATACCGAGGCCGATCGGGAGGAGCAAAAACTTCTTTTCTGCCAAGAGAAGCATGGCTCGTTGCTCTCGTTTTAATAAAGAAATGTCGAGTTCTGATTAAATTGCCACTTTTCTACAGCTCCATTTAAGCTGATGGCTAGTGGCTTACATTACAACTAATCCCCCTTCTGTAACGATCGCAAACTCATACCAAAGCAGGTCAGCAGAAGAGCGGAAACATAAAAAGATCTCAATGTGACTCTGTGCTATTGTTTTTATAATGAAATGTGGCCCAGTTCTGGTAAAACTGCTGCTATACTATAGCTAAATCCATGCTAATTGCTCCATTAGCGATTAGCTCATAATGATCACAAGCTCCTGCCATGGCAGGTCAGCAGAACAGTGAGAACATTGTTTCTATTTAGGGATGTGCACGGTTAATCACTAAAACTTTTCTAAAGTCGTTTATCAAATTAAAAAGTTGGTTAAATAAATTACCTATCATTTTTTATAAACATAGGCTTAAAATACAAGTCTATAATGCTCTTTAAAACAGTAATAAACCACCCGCTACTAGAGACTGCTGTAGCTTCAGTTAATGGCTGCTGCCTTCCTGTCAGGCACTTCATGGATGTAAACATCAGAAGCTCAGCGGTAGCTTAGCGGTTAGCGTGTAGTAGGAACAGCACGGTATTACAGTTTTTTAAAGTAGTGAATGGAAATAAAGTGGTAGGTAAGATGTTGAGGGTTGAACTCGTGTTTAAGTTCCACCCAATGTGAAAAGAGGCCGCATATCAAAGCACGATATTAATCTGCAAAGAGGAATGAAGGCTGGCGGCACTAACTTGTAATGTTAGCCTTGCTGTAGAAAGTATATCAGGCTAACATCACAACGCTGACACAATGACTGTGAGGAATTTGTCTGTTTTCTAAGGATCTTCTCCTCTTTAGACTAGTCAAACAAAATTTAAATGAGTGTTTAGTCGAGTACGGAAAAAGGTGCTTAGGAACATCATTATTTCCATCATGAAAAGATTTCAGTGTAACTCTTTCCTCTAGTTTTAATGAAGAAATATGTCTAATTTCCATCAGTGATTGGCTCATATTGACTGCAAACTCAAACCAAGCCATCCTGATTTACTTCTCCATCACCGGTTTAGCTACGCCGGACTACGCTGAGCTGTGCTCAGAATGGTCCGGCACTGGAGCAGGGCCTAAGTGTGCCCACCCTGCCTCCAAGCGTGCCGTGGTGACATCCCAGCGGTTCAACATCATTCGGGTAAGCCTCAAACGTGTTTTAGCAGCAACTGCTGCACCAATCTTTGAAATACCTGCCAGAACACCAATAGAAGATGGAGAAACTTTGAAGCAGAAACAATGGCCAACTCTTGAGCAAAACATTGCTTACTAAAGCATAGCTATACAATATTGACTCAAGCTGCTGCGTCATCAGCTCTAAATGTGCTTCAAAACTGGTAGGTTGGTTGTGGTGGAACAGCAAATCCCCTGCTGCAGTGGGCAGCCATGCTGAGTCAAACCAAGTAGAGACAAACTGCTCAACATAATGGAAAAGCCCCATACGGTAGTTGTTATCACACCATTGTTGTATAAATGTGGATAAAGTCCTTCCATACCCTTAATTGTGCTGATTCTAACTACATTCAGGAGATGCTTTTGTTACCCCATTTCATACTTTACCTATTATTCTCGAAACACCTGGTGCATTTGAATTTAATACACAAGAAAGGGACCCAAGAGTTCATTTCAACATTTTATCTTATCGAGATGAAGCCCAGGTCAAAGTACAAACACTGTCTTTCATACACGAGCTCTTCTGACATGTCACAGTAAGAAAAGCACAGATGTTCTTCATCAAATAGACTCATTCCCGGTACTGTGCATACTGGCTCTCTGCCACAGATAACTGGGATGCTTGAATAGCAGTGAGTCATCGTTAATGTTATTAGTGACACCTGTGCTTTTCTTTCTCTGACAAGTCAAAATGTCTGCTGTGAAAAAGGCTCATTATTCCAAATGTTCCTGCGGAGAGGAATAAATAATGTGGTTGGTTAAATTAAACCCCAGCAGAGGTGCAAGAAAGAAAAGCACATTTTCTATAATGAATTCAGATCTCTTGTCAAACAAAGGAGCAGGCAATTTGTATTCCTAAACCGTGATACATTTTTCAGAGCTCAGAGTTTCAGACTGCTTTTGAATTCTGCAGTGACTCAACATATGTAATCATTCACAGCCTAGAGCTGAAATTATATTAAACTATGAAAAGGAAAATTTACCAAAGTATGCAACCAACTTGTACTACCTTACACCTGAAGGCACTCAATATGGACAAAAGCATTCAGCCACCTGACCATGCCATCAGGCACTGATGTTTTGAGCCACAAGACCTGGCTTGAAATCTCCATTCCAGTTCATCTTAAAGGTGCTGGATGGAGTCAGGGCTCTGTGCAGACCAGCCAAGTTCTTCCACACCAAACTCATCAAACCATGTCTTTGCAGTCCTCTCTTTGTGCACTGGGACACAGTCATGTTGGGATAGCAAAGGGCCTTCCCCAAAATGTTGCCACAAGGTTGGAAGCATAGCATTGTCCAAAATGTTCTCTTAAGGACGCTTAAAAAAATCAATGGCTCTTGCGCTTTAGCTCGTTAGCTGCTATTGTTGTCTGCTATAAAGAATGTAGATGACTCTCATTTAGGGTGACTACTTTGTAACTACTGCATTAGAAATAGCCACCTTCTGTGTCTAATGTTAATCAGAGTAATTAGTAAAGTTGTCCTAAAACCAAAGCAGTTCTAAACCGAGTCCTTGTTCAGGCAAAATATGACTGAATGTACCTTTAATCTTCGTTACAACACAGTTGGTTGCAAATTAATTACACCAAAGAATGAATATAGCTGAATACAACAGACCTCTAATGTGTTCATACTGCCTTATAGCTAGACTGACCACACTCTAGAGGATTCTCAAATCTTGAATGATTTAAAAAACGTGGCAGACTGGGAGATTATGTTTGAGTGCTGTAGAAAAACGTAGGATCCAGCTGGTGGCGCTATCCGGTCCACTCACTCTCATTGGCTGTTAGGGATTTTCCGTCAGAGGCATTGTTACTGTCTTCAGGCAAATCTGTCCGCTTTGCAAGGTCACTGTTGATGGGGAAACCTCTGAATTCCTTCCAGGTGAACGTTTTTGTCCATAAACTGTCGGACTATTTGCCCATGAAGTCTTTCATAGAGCAGAGAACCTCTCACCATTGCTGACTGTTGAACGACTGAACCTTCAAGGAGTGCTCCTTTCATTTGTTAGCAATCAACCGTCATACCTGTAGAACGTTTCAGGTGTTTTTCTTTGCATTACACATTTTTCCAAGTCTTTTCCTGCCCTATCCCATCTTTATTGGAGCAAATTATAATCAGCTTCCAAAAAAGAATACAATTCATCAGTTTGAAGATCAAATTTCTTTGTGCTATTCAGTCGAATAAAAGTTGAAAAGGATTTACAAATCACTGTTTTTTATTCAAATTTACACCCAGTGTTTTTGGAATTAGGGTATCTGATATCCACAAATTCTTATACATTACTGCTGGAATACATAAATGTCAAGAAAATAAAGTTTGCTGTCTTTAATTTTTTTTAAAAATTATATTAACTTCAGTTTACTGGGGCTAAAGCTGTGTTTTCACTTTACAATTCTAAGTGAAAAATAGAAATATGGGGCTCTAGAGGGAGATGGCGACTAAATACTGGTATAAATGGGATCAATTTCAAGTTTTTTTTCAAATCCTACAAATTGCATGTACAGGAAATTCATTCCAGTTCAGACAAATCCCTCCTCCAGGTCTGAATGGTATGTCAACAATAAAGTTTCCTTTCCTAATTATGATGAATCTGCAACATTCTCCACAATGTGCACCTTGTATACAGTTAGAGTTTCACCCAGGGAGCGGTAACCCTCATCACACCAGCTCTTTCCATCTCCATGAAATTGCTCTATCAATCGAGCAGAGGGGGGAAAAAAACAATCCAAAATGAACTGCCCTGCCTCGTGCATGCACAGCTCATTTAGCTCCCGGGCGTAATGAGAACTGTTGCGTAAAAGTGCAATCAATTTTCTAATGTGCTAGTCTACAGCACCCAGCGGACTGACAGGCGAGCCAATACACGACAAGAAGTTTAATGGTGTTTTTTGGAGTAACAGTCTACAGCAATGCATGATGGGAAAACAGGACTCTAAATGAGCACCCAGAGCCGCTCAGAGAAATGAGAGTGTCAGAAGCGCTCGGAGGAAATTGGCGGGGAGAGATGAAGGGGCAACGATGGCCAGGGAGAAAAATTAAAGGTGACTTGGTGATGAAAAGCTTTAGTGTTAAATTAAATCACAGCCTCATGGCAAAAATTACATTTTAAATCCTAAGACATTTGTGTTGCAATAAAGACACACAAACTTGAACACATTTTCCTAAGTATAAAAGCAGACATTGTTTACAGTAAGTCAATCTTTTTGCAGAAAACAATAAAAAAAATCCCTAAAATCAGGAATAATCAACACTGCAGATGCCTCCCTCTGATGTCTCACTGAGCCATAACAGTGCTTGACAGAGTCGGCGGCAAACAACAACCCAGAAAATGAATCCTCAAAGAGCTGTTAACATGATCTGCTAATTTAACATGTTCCATTAGAGAAAAACACCAGAGAGCCATCCAGGGAACCCCAGGTACACGGCGTACCGTTCACAGAGGGGCGTTAGAGGGAGAGAGAACAGGCTGAAATGAAAAATAATTTCAACACAGGACAGAAGGTTAAGCGTCACTTCATGCAGAGAACATCATATGGAGGGGCTGTTGACACTGGCAGCTTTTCTTCATGTGTCAGAGGAGCTGTGTCACTGTGGAGCACTCTCCTCCTCCTCCTCCTCCTCTGAGTCTTCTTGTTGACTTTTCTTCTGTAGAGAGGAGAAGGAGCAGAAGAGGGGGTTCAACTTCAAGATAAACCCTGTGGGATGAATGAATTTTAAGTAATGACTTGAAATTTCAGCTTTGGTTGATTTTGAAACTAATGGTGGCTGTTAGGAATAAGACAGAGGAACTGATGCATGCTGTGTCATTAGAAATGTAAGACTTCTTCTAGTCATCTGACGAGTCAAAGTAAAGTTTTTCCTGCATATAAAATATGGCAGCTGCACCAAACTCTTTCTGAGATTATTAAAACTGTTATTTTCTGACAGGTGATGTCTTATAAAATAAATGAATACTTTTGACAGTGTGTCCTAGTAATTTCATAGACTATGGGGCCTCACCTTGGTCTAATCTTGCATAGAAAAAAATCCTTTTATCATGAAAAAGTAATTTTTTTCTATGTGATTTAATTCAAGAAGTTAAATTTCCATATATTTGTATATTCATATTATGTATGTATATTTATTTGCAAATTGGACTTTTCCTGTAAGCCGTAATCAGCTTTTCAAGTCTTGACATGTTTCATTTTGTTTGAGATGAATCTTGAATTTGTGGAAATGTAACTTTCTGAAGTAAATCAAAGGAAAAAAGTAACTTTTACATAATATCCTTTTTTTTTTGAGATGCAGCTGTATAAGCGCACTGCCCCCACGTATGCACACACTTCCGCTGTCTCTCCCGTCTGTCACTCATGCGTGGGATGGCTCGTGTGCTATATTGATATATATTTCTCAAACGACCAAACCTCAGCGTGGAGCGTGTGATTACAAAGACTGAGCATCAATTAGATGTGTCACTTAAGAAAGACAGAGAGATGAAGCAACAGCTGAACTAAACAGTCAGTGATTGTAAAAGTAGGCTCGTTAAACTGGCTTATTCATGAACGACACATCATTACTTGGCCTCTTAACCCACAAGCTTTATTTGCTTGACAGTCTATCAGTGTTTCCATTCTGTTTATGATGAAACTGCCAGGTAGGAGGGGCAGTGTGGGTTTCCAAAAGTGATCCTAGAAGGATAACCCCTAAATCGCAAGTGATTCATGGGAAAAGAGAAACAACAAAAGAGGTAGAAAAGGTGTTAAAGGGGCGCAGCTAGCCTCTTAGCTCAGTACAAGACTGTAGGACTCTTGCATCCCTTCATCTGGCTGGCCGTGTAAAAGGAGGTCTGCAGGACTACGTTATGGTGATACTGGCCTGCAAATCAGTTAACCCGTGGGAACAATCACTTTTATTGTAAAGTGTAGGGATCAAGCTCAATAAATGAATGAATGCATTTCCTGATGAAATCAGCAGGCTGCAGATCCATGTAGAGCTTAAACGTGCCAACTTTCCTTTATTTCCATCCATTCCTAACTACGTTCCTCGCTTCCTGCCCCCCATCTGACTTTCACACGTCATCAGGATCACATGACTGCAGACAGCCTATTTAAGGACTCTCTCTCATTATGGTGCTGACTGTTGTCCTGTCCAGCAGATGTAGTCTGAGTGTGACACACTGCTTGTTTTGAGTATGTGATGAGTTGATTTGATGCAGTGATGGACTGGCCATCTGGAATGCGGGCAAATGCCAGAAGGGCCATTCTGCAATAGGCAGTTTGGCCAACTCACCATGGCACATCAATCTACTGGCTGTGTTTTTTTCATATTCTGTTATGATGTACTGGTTTTACTGACCAAAAAAATGCCCTTTTTAAGGGGTTCAACTCCAGTTTAACTGCTGTGTTTTTGTCAAAAGTTTCTCTTTATTGGAAGATATTATTCATTGTCACTGTCAGCATATATCAGCCACTGTAGAAATTTTATTGTGTAATCATTGGGTGTTTTATGTTACTTTTCTCTGTTTTTAAAGTCTGTAAGGTTTAGACTCAAGCTTTTTATTTTAAATGTTGGTTTGGTGTTTGGGCAAAAATGCTGGAGCTATGTTCTTATCCCGGTCTATCACTGTTTTGCTGCTAGCTAAGCAAAGCTACGTTAACACCCCAGGATTATGTACCTTTGCAACACAATATGACAATATCCACACAACAGGTAAATAAATACTGCAACATAACTAGTACAAACCACACTTCTAAAAAAGTAGGGATGTTGTGTAAAATCAGTACACAGTAATTTCCAAATCTTTTCCAACCTCTATTCAATTGAATACAGCACAAAGACAAAGCAAACTAATAAAATTGTTCTTTTAGCAAAACACACACATTCTGATGCCTGCAACCAATTCCAAAAACATTGGGACAGTGGCAAGATGAGACTGGAAAAGTTCTGGAATATTTTAAAAAACACCTGGAACAATCCACAGGTAAGTAGGTTTAATGGTAACAGATGATAGTACCACGACCCTAAAAGGCTCAGTGGTCCTAGACTGCACAGGCAAATAATCCAACAGTTTATGAACAACATTCCTCTACTTGCAATTGGAAGGAACTGATATTTCACCATCTACAGCAGTGATTTTTAACCACTGTGCCGCGGCACACAATTGTACTGTGAGAGATCATCAGGTGTGCCGTGGGAGATTATCCAATTTCACTTAATAGGTTCAAAAAATATATTATTTAGTCACTGCACATAATTGTTCAGTGACTGTGCCAGCAATGTGGTGACTGGTAAGAGTAATACTCCTCCATGTCATTGGGTGGCAGTAGGGAGCGCAGTGCTGATTACAGTACAGCGAAAGTTATCTTTCATTTGTATTTGATTTCACCAGAGATCTGACTGTACTGACTCCGTTATACTTGGTGTGTGGGGAAAAGCCACCTAACAGTGCTTTGATCCCGAGCAAGCTTAAATGCCATCTCCAAATGAAACACCCGTCACTTCAAGACAAGAACACAGACTATTTTGTTAGCCTACGAGAACAAACTGAGAAACAGGCATCTTTAATGAGAAAAACCACAAATGTGTCTGAGAGAGCTCTCAACGCTAGCTACTTAGTAGCTGAACTTGTAATTTGTCATTTTGTAACATTTTTGACTTGTGGTTGAAAAACACTGATCTACAGCATAGAGTTTTATCAAACAGTTCAGAGAATCTGAAGAAATCTGCACAAAAGAAGCAAGGTTAAAAACCAACAGTGAATGCCTGTGACCTTTGACTCCTCAGGCTGCACTGTATTAAAAACCGACATCACTCTGTAAATGATATCACGATGATGGCTTAGGAACTGTCAGCTAACACACTTTATCACTGCAGCCACAAATGTAAGACCCTGCCATGCAGGGCGACAGCCACAAATCAACAATACTCAGAGGCAGCACGGACTTCTCTGGGCCGGAGCTCATCTGAGATGGACTGACCTAAAGTGAAGGAGTGTGCTGTGGTCTGGCGAGTCCACATCTCATATTTTGTTAGAAGTAATGGTTGTTGAGTCGTCTAGGCCAGTGGTTCCCATCTGGTGGGTTGGGACCCAAAAGTGGATCGCACAGCAGTTTTCAGCGGGTCACGACTCGGTGTCTGGAAAAATAAGTCCTGAAGTCCTTGTTGGACATGCATGGATACCTTTTATTTTACCCTGTTAACTGTGAAATTGGGTAAATTTAAATGTTTGATCAATATTTCAACTAATTTGTCTCCTCTTCTTGCAAAAAAAATGGCTACTTTTCCTCTCTGGAAAATTGGAAAAAATGGACACATAATGATGGGGAAAGAGGGTATGTGTCAGTTTTGTCCCATTTCTTTTTTTATGTTGGGTGTTTTATCATGCTCAAAACTGCAACATATTCACTTAACTAAACATGTGTTGTTGAAACTTTTTGTGAAACTTGGGGCATGATCTGTAGAAAGATAGACTGGTGGGTCCTGAGGCCAGACCAGTTGTACATGGGCCAGATTTTGTTTTGACAGACACTATGGGAGCCAGACGTTCAGATGAACTAATTTAAATTCATATTTTGTTCTACTTAACATATTATTGCATTAGTATTGGTATTTCCTTCAATCAGCCCCTACCACATGTACTTCAGCCAGCCATGGGGAATATATAGAGATATTTTAGCTATATTTCTGGGGTTTCTATATTATCAATCACTGGGTTTAAAACTACCTGACTGGTGAGAAACATGTGCAGGAAATACAGACTTTTCTTTTAAATCACAGGCAAGGAAATTGCCTTCTCAAAGAGCCCGAATTGTAAAGTTGACAAAAACTGCACAGCTGAATAGGACTTGAACGATGTGTGTGCACTTATCATGCATCATATTCAATAATGATGGATGACAGGTGGATTTCTGTAAAAATGGGTCAAACATAAGGCATTCTTGATAAAACCATTGCAAAACTGACCATTTTCAGGGTTGATTTAATAGCTATAGGGATATGAAGAAAAAAATACCTTTAAAAACATTTGTTTTCAGAGTTTAACAGTCGTTTTTAGGCCGCCAGTTGATGTTCACTGCTCTAGGCTAAAGAGGAAAAGCAACATCCAGATTGTTGACAAGAAGTTCAACAGCCAGCCTCTGTGGTGGTATATGGGTGTATTAGTGCCCGCTGCATGGGTCACTTGGACATCTATGAAAGTATCATTAAAACTGAGAAGAACATACAGGTTTTGGAGCAGCATATGCTTCCATCCAGACTTTTTTGTCAGTGATGTCCCTGTAATGTTATTTCAGCAAGACAATGCCAGGCCACATTCTGCATGAATTACAACAGCATGGCTTCACAGTAAAAGAGAAAGGCTACTAGACTGGCCTGTATGCAGCCCAGATTTGTTTCCCATTGAAAATGAACGGGGCATTATGAAGTGTAAAATACAACAACTGAAAAAAGTTACTCATTTTTAATACTTCAGTAATAGGTGTTTTCTCACCCCAGATGTTTACAATGTTGTTAGAAGAAAAGGTGATGTATCAAAGTGAAACAAGCTGCTGTTTAACTTTTTTGGAGTGCACTGCAGGCATTACATTCAGAACATGTGTGTATTTCCAACAAAGCCGTAACGTTTATCAGTTATACCATTAAATATCTTGTCCTGTCTTTGTGCTGTATTCAGTTGGATACTGGTTAAAAATGGGATTTGTGAATTTCTGAATTCTTTTTCAGATTTTACACAATATCCAAACTTTTCTGGAATTGGATGTTTTTATCACCTACCAGTTTAAGGAAGTCGATAAGCTTATAGGCGTCTTCCCCAGTGGAGAGGTCAACAAAGTCTCTTGGGATTCTGTAGCTCAGACAGGGACTGGGCTGTACTGTCACCTCACTGGTGGTGCAACGAAATGCTGGACCCTCCTGCACACAGACGAGGCAGAAGTAGCATCAAACTATCTTCAGGTTGGACTGATTAAAAGGCACTTTGTCTTTATGATATGAAAGCATCGGGAATATGTGCTGTAATGGCTGACCTGCTGGTCGATTTCCCCACCAGACGTCAGCTCCTCCCAGGTGAAGAGCAGAGAGTCTGTAACCTCTCCGAATGGATTCAAGTCTATGAGCCACACCCTTCCCTTCAACAGCAGCACAACATTACATGACATCTGAGACTTAAGTGGCATTTTTTATGTATATAATGTAGCAACATTTGTCAGTGTGCTTACCTGGCTGTCTCTGTAGACGTCAAATACAACTGTAAAACAGAAAAAAACACTTAAATGACCAATCATTTATGTGCATCAAATCTGTATATGCTAGTTTCACAAATAAAGAAAGAAAGAGTAGTTCTCTTCCAACCCCAGATTCTGTTTTCAACTCTAAATATTTAATGACTGGCAGCAGCCTGAGGAGAGCAAAGGGGAGCGTAAAAATTTATACAGAGTACAAAATTAAAAAAATGATGCTTTCGCTCACAGTCTTCGTCCAGAAAGTTGTACTGGATGTGCTGGCTGAAGAACTCCTGCACAGCCTGACAGATCTGCTCCTCTTGCTTCAGGACGTGCGGGTAGTACTGAGTGTAGTCTCTCTGGGAGATAGCTGGAAAGAGACACGTACACCATCAGAGGAGCTCAAATTGAATTCTATAATTGTTTCTAAATTAGCCTGCTGAGAGGAGGAACAGCTCAAACATCATTACATCAATGTTAGAGTGGATTTTTTCCCCGTAGTGTGCATTTTAGCTCATGAAAACAGCTGCCTCTGCTCTTTTGTGCTATTAAGCACAGCTGGATACTTCCTAATTCAACTTTGTGGCACCTGATGTGCAATCAATTGTAATTGCAGAGTAAAATTGAGTTGTGCAGAGCCTAGATATGCAAGTAAAGATGTTTTACCAATCAGTTTGTTTTCTTTGACAAAACAGCGATACTCTCCTCCAGGAATCAACTCACTCCACTTTCTTAGGACCAACTGTAAACAGAAGACAACGAAGCAGGTAAAATACATTGTTAGTGAGCATTAGATCACATCAGTAATGGAGGAAGAGGCCAAAATGTACAGTGATTCATGATAAAAAACAGTTCTGTAAGTGCATTAAAGTGCTCCTTAAACTGGTCTGATGCTATGTTATTTGTTTATATACTTAAAAAAAAACTCTGATGGCAGAACACTATCAGTGTGTTTAAGTCGAAACAATAAATACCTCATAGTTTATAACAGGATCTGGTGAGTCTTGGTCACTGCATTGAACAAAGCTGCAAAAAGAGAGAAATGTTTTGAAGACTAATACAAAGTACAAGGCGTATTTATAGGGCAGCATTAACCAATCTACTGTGCATGTATTATATAGAAAATAACTCCTATTTTGTTTTTTTCCTCATCTAAATACCATAGGTGCCATGAAAGAACCTGGCAATTCAAGGGTTAAGTTTTTTAAAGTTATGAATATTTTATTTTTATGAGTTGAAAGAGATTGGTTTACAAAAATACATGAAAAATGAAAATAATTGAATCTTTATCAATTCTATAGCCTAATGTATGAAATAACTCATTTTTGTTCATAGGGAAAACTAATAACAAGTACCTGTGAGAAAAACATGGTCAATTAGTGGTTAAATTTTTCCAAACTCATGAATTTTTGAATTTTATTAAAGGAGAGATGTTGCTCAAAAAAAAAAAAAAAAAAACCAACTAAAAAATAGAAGAAAACTGAACGTATCATAATTTTGTAGCCTAATATATAAAATGAGCCATTTTGGTCAATAGGAACAAAAACGTTTTGCTTTTTTACATTTTGAATTGCATAAATAAGAACAATGCGTAAAAATCAATGTTGCTGAAAATCACTGGCATATACCAGGCTCTGAAAACTACAAACAAACTTTGCATGTACTATATTGAAAATAAGTAATATTTTCATTTTTTCCCCATCTAAAACACCAGGGTTTTCCACGACAGAATCTGGCCAATAGGGGGTTAAAACAGATGTTAAATTCAAGGGATGCATGAAGGTTAATACACAAAGGAATTCAAAGGGCTGTTCAAAGTTAAAACAGAGCATTTCCAACATTAAGAGCACTATAAAAACAAAAAGAGATTTAAAAATAAGCTAATTCAAATGTTAGCTCGAAATAAATAAAGGAAATGATATTAAGCAAATTAAAAACTGGAAAACAAAATTCAAATAAAATATTACAATATTTAACTGAAGTGGATTCTGTTTAACAAGCCACCCCAGAACCTCTTAGCGAGGATTTTGACTTAATTTACTTTAGGCACAGTCTTAATCTTACTTGGGAAAGCCCTACAGCGGTGCCATGATGGCAAAATCCACTTACAGTCTTTATATTTTAACTCTTTTTTTCTTAACCTACAGGCTCGTCTTTCATTTTCTCAATTCTCAATTTATGATTTTTTTTGGCTGAAGGGCACTGCAGCTCAGTCTGGAAACAGAATCTCTAGTTCAAGTCCCGGCCAAACCAAGTCTTGAGATTGGCCTGGTAGCTGGACAGGAGACATGTTCCTGAGAACTGCCGAGGCACCTTTAGGCAAGACACAAAACCCCCAGCTGCTCAGGCAGCACTCCTTTGTGGGCAGCAGCCCGTCACTCTGACATTCTTCCATCTGTGTATGCACAGCATCTCAGGACGTGTGTAACAGAATGTACCAGACTGAATTTCCACTAGAGGAATAATACGATACGCTGCCTTCTATTTCCTTAATGTATATCTAATTTGCTTTTCTTTCAGTAACAACAAAGATAAAACAGTCTGAGACCAGTGAGTTACGCCAACTTCCTGTAAATTGGCAGGTTATCAAAATGCTCATCATCGCTAGTGAGGTGTCATTAATGAAACATGTCAGTGTTGTGAAGAAATATTGAGGACTTCAGCTCAAATCTGAGCTTGATAGTTTCAGCACAGTAGGGGGAATAAAAAAAGGTCAATTTGTGTGACTTCCTGTGAACAATAGAGGGCGCTATAATGAAATTATTTGTATGTGGGCGTGTTCTGTGTGATACTGTTGTATTGGCAGAAACGAACACGGAATGATGTATACATACGTTACAACAGGTTAAAGTGATTCAACACCATTAAAACACCTTATTTTGAAACTGAGATGAAGCTGGTGGACTTCCTGTTGTGATTTGGATATGGGTCCACGAGGCTTTTCCGTAGGTCTGATCATGACCCATATGCAGACCCAAAATCATAAGCCTAGATTGAGTGGTGTGCGGGGGCTAATAGTTTAAAACGAAAAATCAAAAATCTGTGGAGGAAATGTTCAATTGGCAGAAGGGGGCGCTGTGACAAAGTTATGATATTGATGCGTGAATGTATTCAGGATTAATATGTGATCATCCTTGTGAAGTTTGGTGATAACTGACGCAAGCACTGAAAGATTACGTAGAATTACTGGTGTATTTTTACTGCACAAAATGTACAAAAAATAGTGCAACTTTGGGCTGTAGTCCGGGCCCTGCAATATGGTGAAAACTTAAAATTTTTATAACATTAGATCTCCATCTTGTCTAGAAGGACTATGAAAGTTCTGGAGTCAACCAGATAAAACCCCTCAGATAAGTTCATTAAAATGTGTAATCTGTCCATCAGTGAAAACGCAAACCTTTGACCTTTTGCGATTTGTTGTGTCATTTCTGTACATATAAGAGGATAATCCTAAGAGACTTATATATTTGTCTAAACCTCATAAATATGTGGACTGATGTTCATGCCTGTAGCTCTGACTCAGTCCCCTACATCAATCCCTATTGGTGCCACCATGGGGCCCCTGTGTGATGGACTTGCACGAATCCACCTAAATATGAACATTTCTACTGGGGGATTATATTTGGGGAAAGTTTGGAGAGTTTTTGAGTATGTTAAAGCCCTCAGATTAGCAGTTTGTCTGACAGAATACTAACAACAACATCTACAGATATAATAGGGTCCTTGCACTGAGGTTGGTGCATGGGCCCTAAATATTAGGTCAATTAAAAATTACATCTCTACTTCATTTTTCAACAGAGACCCTAAATGAGCATACACCCAAACAACTTATTTTACTTCATCTTGCCTTGATAACAAATAACTGCTTGCTTTTCTTGACACTTCAAGTCATTCATGTTGCTGTCCTAGGATAAAAACATAGGTTTTCTCGTGAACATAATTTATTCTAGTGAGAAAAATACTGACTTATCTTAATATCATAGGAAAACCTGCAATTTTATCCCAGACAAAACATAAATAATTAAAGATCTCAACAAACAGCTGAAAGTTACCTGTTATCATGGGACAACAGAGTCGAATAAAATGCTTTTAAGGGTCCTGCACTTTTCAAGGATTTAAAGTTTTCTTTCCTTCCACTATTTTCAAGACTGTAGCACTGAAACTGCTTTTCTGGTGTGTTGCTCTCAGGAAGTTTGCGAGAGAACTTTTAAAAGTGTCAGACAAACAGGCATACATCACAAACACACATAAACCGCTTTCCCGAGGCTGTGCACGGCAGTAAATCACTCCCTAGTAAATGTTTCTCATCCAGAGTGGAATAGTGTGAGCTATTAATCTCAAACTCAGCTATTCCTCCAGCAGAAAACTTGTGTTTTACTGCAGATTGAAATCAGAGTGTTTACAACGTAGCTGGCTAGTTTTCTTTACATTTTAAATGGGTTGTCCTCTAAATGTGAAATATGTGTTGACGTTATTAGAGAGGGAGCTTACGGCTGTGTGAGGTCGTGGGTGATGAAGTCAGAACTTTTAAAGAGAAGGAATATATCGCTGAGGTTGTTGCACTGCAGGGAACTGTTCAAAGCGATCCAGTTAGCATCCTGAAAAAGAAACAAACATACACGATTAAATAATGCTTTCTATAATGTTGACACTGACACTATTTCTTTAAAGTAGTCCAAGTTTTCTGGTAAACAACTAATTTTCTCATGTTAAAAATGAAACCAGAAATGTAATCAGTTATCTTTTAATGTATGCAGGTTAATACAGTGATTTTATTAACTTGATGTAGAAACGTACCCGTGGAGCACTCCAGTTGAGTTTCGGAAAGACACGCCCACCCAAGGCGTTTATGGCCTCCAGCACTTTAGAGGTGAATTCTGGGAACTCAGGAGCCTGGCAGACAAAAAACAGCAATATTACATGAAGATCATAAATCCTCAATTTCCAAAGAATCTATTCCATCAGTTCTGAAAAGGAAATATACAAGTAAAATTACTTTATTAGGTATACCTGCTCAACTGCATACTAATGCAAATTTCTAATCAGACAATCACATGGCAGGAATCGACACATTCAGGCATGCAGACATGGTCAAGATGGTCCGCTGATGTCTAATAAAGCTTCAGAATGAAGAAAAGTGCTTCAAGTGAGTTACAGTCGCTTTGGGTCTGGTAGGCTTTCCATTTTAATGTGGCAGCAGGAATCAAGACTCATCAGATTTTCAGTGACTTTCTATTCATTATCATCATTAACCTCTGAGATTTGATACATAAAATCACACAAATGTTCTACAGAAATTAAAATTTTCTATATTGCTGCCTTTTTTAACAAAAATAAAACAATGATCAAATAACCCTGCACAATTAATAACTATGAAATGTGGCAGAGCCTTCAGGATTAATTAACTATGGTATCTTAAACACTTGTCAGCTGTGGCACTGGTGAATCTCCTCATCCCAACCTGCCACCAGTGCACTTTCAGACTCCAGTTAAAGTAAAGAATAAAGAAATATTTTTTGCAGCCTTCTAGTGTTGCAGTCATCAATGTTGTGTATGCTACAAGCACAAGCTGCACATTTCAGTCAAGTGAGGAGAAATACTTTAAGCAAATGCAGTTTTAGACTAAAAAATATATCTGTCATCACGTGGGAAATAGAGTCAGCAGATTGGAAACCTTACAATAATGTGCTTACAGTGACAGTGGTGGTTGTCTCGTCATCTGACCACTAGAGGGGAGCAGAGAACAAGAAACAAATGTTAAATGCAGATCTGATTGCGAACTTGACTGTTTGATTGTGTGGATGCTGAAAAAAACAGTGGGACCAACTGGCAAACAACTGTGTGTTACATAATAAGACAGATAAAAAATATGATATGATGACATTAATTGACTTCAAGTCAGTACAAAAACACCTGCAGAAACTTCAGCTGACACTCTTGGCTTCAGCATTGGGACTAGAAACAGTAGTATACAAATAACTGGTGCATGTGACAGAATGCCTGTAGAAACTGTAGCAACAGTCTCACAGTTTTCTCAAGAAAACTTGAATATTTTTTGGTTTCAAATTAGAGACACTTGGGCTTGTTTCCTTTCAAAAGATGAGGTAAAATAAACTAGAAACACATCCTCCTTGTAAACAAACAAGCAGTGTTCCAGTTTTTCCTACCTGAATGTCTTCTTCTGCATCCAAGTCACTGTTATTAGTGTTTGTCTGCTGTGTGTTATGATCACTAAAGGAAAAATACAAAAAAAATCAATAGGTAACAATAACACTATTACTGTTTATTCCAACATATACATGTTGCATGTATGTGTATATGTTTATATGTGTATGTATATATGTGTAAAGATATGTAAAAATATCTATATGAGCACTGGAATATAAACCCATAGTCCTAAAGATGTTGCATCGATTTTTAAACTCCTCCCCTCTGGTTGGCGTTGCAGGGAACTGCAGGGCAAAACAACCCAAAACAGAAAGAGTTTCTCCCCTCAGGCTGTTACTCTGATGACCACTCAACAGTCACAGAGGGTCGGATAGGAGAACTTTAATTCAACAAGTTCCTTAGCCCTGCTTAATGTACAATATCCTACATTGTCTCTCACAGGTTCATTACTGTAAGAAAGCTCACTGTGGTAAAATGCCTCACCTCATCTGCACAATTGCACTAATCAATGTGAACCATCTTATCTACCTCATATAAATGTGCTTACATCCTTGCATATTTGACTTCTGATCATGTCCAGTCAGCATACTTTCACCCTCTGTACATCATGCAACCACACCATGAATGCACATGGACTTGTATATACTAGCAAAAACACCTAACAAGAGCTTGTAAGCTTGTAAATATTCAAATGCTATTTTTAAAATACTTTTTCAGTTTTTTATAATTTTTACATTTAATGTCAATTACTGCACACTGAGAGCAAAGCTAACCGGAGTCACATTCTTGTTGCAGAAGCATACTTGGTCAGTAAAGCTGATTCTGATGAAAGGTGTGTCTCATCTATTCTTATCACACCACCCAGTGCTCTCCTCTTAAAATCAGTACTTTGGGAAAATATCAAGTTGATTCAATGGCAGTCTAATTCTAAACGAAAGGTCAGTAAGATGGGAATCCATTCATTGTTTTTCCAACACATTAATAAATAAGAAGAAATTACTTTGGTCCCTTTTGAATGAGCGTAGTACTGAATACATAAATCTCTTACCTCCCAGAGACTACCAGTGTCCCATCGTCCAGTAAATAATCTATTACATTCTGAGGCAGTGGCAGAATAACACTGGAATAAAAACCAACAAATGTAGCATCACCATCAGCAACAAACAACATAAAAACAGAGGTCTACGCTCTAAAAACTAACTGGAGTACAGTTTAAAGAGCTAAAGATAGCCCATTACATATGTATGGTAGCTATCTGTTTGTTTATTAGCTAACGTTACGATATGGCTAACTGCTAATATCAAAAGGGTAGCATATACAAAAACAGCCCCTTAAATTTTTTAGCAAATTACATATATTTACCTTCTAATTGTATGTTTTTTGAATATCGGATACCAAACCGAAAACTGGCAGTTGACAACTTGCTCCTTCTTCATGCTGCAATATCCTGGAACAAAAAAAGTGTCCGTCGGTAAATACCTTCCGAACTCCGTTACTTCGTTGCCGAATCTTGATATTCTTCCATATTATCACTCTTTATTTTCACCGCTACATTTTTAAATGTATTTTGCGTGCTTGAAGTCCATTTTAACAATGAACGCGTAAATGCGAGAATTATTTAATGAAATGTTAATGTTGGGGGGAATCCTTTTTGAGACGCACACGAAGGCGTAGTCGGTGAAACCCGCTGATTTGCAACCACAGATCGTTTATTAAATAGAGCCATCACTCAGTGCCTAAAAATACGGATGTGATACACTTTACTTCGTATTGTATGCTAAAATGCACAAAAGTAAACATTTAAATGTTTAATTGTTAGAATTTTTGACTTTACAGAAAAAAATAACATGAAACTTTGTTGCTGGTGTCTTTGGTACTTGGTGATTTTCTTTTTCTGTTAACTTACCGTGTCCCCTTATGTGTTTCGGATTTTTTTTTATAATCCAGCACTTTCGCGAAAATGTTTCCTTATGTTATTATTTTAGGAGTTTTGTACGACATATATTCCCTAACACTGAGGAAGAAAATCTTAAATAATCATAGATTGCTTTGCCGTAACAATACTCAGGTGTCGTTTTCAGTACGTTGAAGTAGTGTCACAGTGACATCTCTTAGTTAATATAACCTCTATACTACCACTGATACAAAACGGTTCGGAGTTCACGTGAGTTAAGTTTATTCTTTTTTTGCATGTAAATAATGGTTTAAAGTTAAAATTTAACGGGCTCCATACCCCAGAGAGACCGATAAGCGCTCTATTGTGAAATTAAAAGAAAAAGACAAGCTAAATATGAGGAATTAACAGGGGGAGTGGTAACTTGTGTAGCGGCGTTTTCTGTTGCAGCTAATTGAGCAACCCATGATCAGACCCGTCCAGTTCATTGACTGTTCTAGTTCTAGTCCAGTACAACAGCAGTGTAGGCATTAGAAGTCTTTTTGTATTACTTCCATGGTGAGCTTGCAGTGAGCCGTATTGCAATCATAACTAAGCTTCCTAACTCAATTTTCTGTGCTTTCAGTTGTCCACATACTAAAATGAGTAATCCAGAGGAAGCCAAAGTGACTACAACTCCACACGTAGTGAAAGAGGAGGTAGGTTCATTTTCAGTGTTCATATGGGATTTCTCTGTGATACAAATGTATGACAACTATCTGAAAGTGTTGCAAAATAGTCTAACGTACTTAAGACAGTTAAATAAGCTGACATGTACTCGTTATTCGGCATGTTGTGTTTAATTTAATTGCTAATTCTTATTTTTAGTCCCTTAGTGGTGTCTCTAATAACACTAAAATAAGGATATGAGCTTTATTCAGGTGTGTTTTGCTCAGTTTTTCTCTTACCTTTGCAGTGAAATCCAGAGGTGGTTTTGGTTATCTTTAGGCTGTATCTTAGTTGTGGTTACTGAAGAAAAATATTTTGAAGGATTCCTTTTTGAGTAGCAACACCACAAATCTACATGAATACATGCGATCATGCAGTACCTGCTCATCATTTCCTTTTGGAAAAACGATATAACATTTACTAGAGAGGATTTGGCAGTTTTTATGGTAGCAACCCACATACTCTACTGCTCATTCAACAAATGCATGTTCCTTACAAATGAGGCATTTTTCCCAGACTGAAGGGGAGAATGGAACAATCATGAGTCCTTACAGGAATGAAATTAAAGAGGAAAAATAGTGTACTTTTAAGATTTGTAACTTATAGTCAGGGGTGTTTATATCATCTTACATTCGGCTATTGATTGATGTCTTGTTTTTTTTCTTTTATTTATCAGAAAATGTTGGTTTGTTGTCTGAAAAAAAGAGAGAGATGATAATGTGAAGATCTGCAAAGCCAGCATTCTGTGTACTGAATTGTTTCAATGAAATGAGAATTTAAAAAAAAATGATTTGTTGTATTTCTGATTAGCTGTTTTACAAAGTTTCCTTTCAGTCTAACAAATGCTTTTCTTGGCCGAATGTTTGTGATCACAGTTGAGTTATTTTGGCTATCAGCTTTGTAATTCTCGACTTTTATTGCAGCTTAAGTGTAGCTATAACAGAGCAGAGATAGCTGTATTGGGAACTATTCACATTTTAGAGCTGTGTTGTGTATTGGTATTATTGCAGATCATTGCAGGAGGAAAATGGATACAGCTTGAGAAGACAACATACGTCGATCCTGCAGGAAATGTCAGGTACACCTCTTTTGTCTGACGTTAATTGACAGTTGCACAAGTTTCCTGCATAAATCTGTTTTCATCCTCTAGGATGTGGGAGACGGCGAAGAGGACAACGAGACGGACCAACACAGATGCAGATGGTGAGATTCCCTTGTCTTTCACCTCTCTCCTGTGTAGACATGCTTGTACTGATAGAGAGGGCTGATGTGGAGTTGTACAGGTTGTAATGCATTTCTTCTGCAGGCGTTGGAATCATCGCCCTGCTTAAACGGACGCTCCACAAAGACTGCGTAGTGATGGTGAAGCAGTTTCGTCCTCCCATGGGATGCTACACTCTGGAGTTTCCTGCAGGTCTGGAGATTTTCTATGGAATTCAGGGAGAGTCTGTCCACACCTAAGCTTCCCCATATCTGTCTTTAAATCTAAGAGGATTTTGAAAATATTTAAAAGATACTTGAATTTGACTTCCCAGCTCATTCTGAAAATCTCAGAGTAATGTTTTGTGTCTCTGTGGTTGTCAGGACTGATCGATGAAGGCGAGACTGCTGAGGTAGCTGCACTAAGGGAGCTTAAAGAAGAAACTGGCTATAAAGGAGAAGTAGTTGGAGTCACTCCAGGTATCATTGCACAAAAAAACCTTCTGTACACTTAATTGCATTAGCTCTCTCTCTCTCCCCTGAATCTTGTCTCCTGTTGGAGAGCGTCTGAGGTCAGCAAGAGGGGAAAGTAGTAATGTTGTTTTGATTCCAGTGACTTGTCTGGACCCTGGTTTGTCTAACTGCACCACACAGATCGTCCTGGTGAACATCAATGGAGACGAAGGGGAGAATATCAACCCAACTCAACAGCTGGGTAAGACAACACTCGTGCTATATTAAAAGCATGGATTAAAGTTCTCCGTCACCATGCTGGATTTCTGTCTTTTGGAAAATGAGAGAGGGAAAAAAAACTCCATGTGTTTTTTTGTTGTGTCCCAATAAGGCTATCCAATCTAATATATGATATAAACTGATGCTGCTTTCAGCAAACACAGCTAGCCAGAGCCATAGTTTTAGCCAATCAGAGGCAGAGCTGGGGCGTCGTGCTTGCAAATGCACGGTGGGCCTGGGTGCAAGAATGCTTTTTTTGCAAGATCATCAGAAACTGGCACAATTTAACACTGATGGAATGGTCTAACGCAGCTATCCCTAAATTGCGGCCTGCGGGGCAATTCCAGCCCGCCTGCAGGTGTCATCTGGCCCACAAGACATTTTGGAAAAAAAGATGGAAATTTTAAAAAATATGTTCATTGTTATTATTTACCCTCTTAGGTGTTTAAAATACAAATTTTGACTTATTTATCATGATCTTAATTATACCAAGGAAAGGATGTAATACGATGCAATAAATGAGTTAGATATGGTTCAACTCTCTTTAGAGCAGGGAGGAACGTCATAAAAAGACACATGGCAGACTGCTTCATCACCCCAACTCGGCAACTACACTACCCAAAAAGAGGCTGATACAGACTGCATGCCTTTTAAGACTGGAGGAAAAGGATTTATTTTGTCTAATTTAATATTGATTATTTTTTTGAAGATGAAGAATTTTACCACTGTGCGCAGCTGCACGGACTCTCATCGAGTCCAGCCCTGCCCTCAACTCCGACTAGTTCTCTGCATCTCAGACCTTAATGAAACTCAGAGGTTTTTGCCTTGCAAAACCAACTTCTCTCCCTGTGGAGGATTAAAACAGCTGCTCTCATGATTGCAAACACTTTCCCTGTGTAATTGTCTGTCGGCTCCAAACACAGACATATATCTTGCTTTGGTGATTCAGTTCAATGTCAGCCTGATATAATCCCTCATTATAAAGAATCTGTAATGCCAAACTAATACCAGCTACATTTATTTACATACAGTTTAATTTTACGTCAACAAGACGTGCATCAAGACAGTCTTGATCACTAACGTTTCAACAGAACATAGTTTATAAATCCTACCCGTATTTGCCTTCAGGTCCCTCCACTAAATGGTAAAAATTACTCTCATAATGATAAAACAAATCGTTTATAACTGAAAATGTATTCCTAACCTGGACACAGGCTGTCCTGTGACATGAGAGATCAGCATTTTTGGTCTTGGTGCAGCGCTCACATACATAATTACGCATGGAGATGAGCCACTTCATGACGCGCGCAGGGATGTTAGGGGGATTCAGAGAGAATGGACATGCAGAAGAATGAATTTTGTGGATCAGACATGTGCTTTTAGGTCAGGTTTTCACTCAGTAGGTGAGGGTTTATAGCTCTTTGAACAGTAGACTAATAGCACAGCCGTTAGGGAAACATCTCAGAAGGATCCTCCTCTCTCTCTCATTCTGGACTCTGCACTGATCCCAGGTCGAGCAAATTAATCTCAGGCTCTGATCAGATATTGTGGACAACAGGTTGCCATTTTAAAGCCATTAAGAGTCATGTTGAATGTATATTTATTATGAATATTCCAGTCTTATAAATTTAGCATCAGTGGGTCTTAAAAACGTTAAAAATCCCCCCCCCCAAAAAAAGATATAGATATATCTATATCTATATATATATGATATATTTATAATAATAATAATAATATCTTGAATTTATATAGCGCCTTTCAAGAAACCCAAGGACGTTTTACAGGATCATATATACATGGACAAACTTTGTGAGGGGTAGGATGAGTGTAAGGGGTGGTTTAGTGAAGACTGTAGGCTGTGGTGAACAGGTGGTGCTTGAGACGTTTTTTGAAAATGTCCAGAGATGGAGCGCTACGAATGTCTGCAGGAAGAGTGTTCCAGAGGGTGGGAGCTGCAGCACTCAAGGCTCTGTCTCCATAGGTTCGGAGTTTGGTTTTGGGCATGGAAAGTAGGCCAGTATTTATATTAATATAGTAATTGATCATTTTGGGCCCCAGGAAAAAATAATGATGGTTTCACTGCCAAAAAGCAGAAGAAATGAAAAGCAGGATAGCCATTTGCACAATTGCACTTAATTGTTCTTAATTGTTGGTGCTGCTGTGAGTTTTGTTTTTGTGTAAAGTGATATGGCTGTTCAAAGTAAAATATCTTGCACTGAAAAGTTATGGAGATGGTTGAATATTTGTATGACTACATTATATCTGACTTAAGCCTTGCAAAATTGTTTTATTGAATAGATTGAAAACATTGAAATTACATAAAAGCTGTTGTTTGCATTGCTAAAGATCCCAGATTATTTCACTCAAGCTCAAAGGTGGGCAGAGCTGAGCAGTGCATCGTTCCTCTACAGTGTCTCTGACTGAGCTCCAGAGGACTTGTGGGAGATGGGACAAAGTTCCAGAAGGATAACCATCACTGCAGCTCTTTGTTGATCTGGGCTCTATGGCAGAGTGGCAAGACGGAAGTCTCTCCTCAGGGCAAAATACATAAAAGCCATCTTAGAGTTTTCAAAAATGCACCTGATGGGCTCTCAGACTGTAAGAAACAGATTCTCTGGTCTGATGAAACCAAGGTTGAACTGTTTGGCCTCAATTCTAAATGTTGCCTCTGGAAGAAGCCAGGCATCGCTCAACACCATCCCAACAGTGTAGCATGATGGTGGCAGCATCATACTGTGGGGATGTTTTTCAGCAGCAGGGACTGGGAAACTGCTCAGGGTTGAGGGAAAGCTGAATGGAGCAAAGTACAGAGATATCCTGTGTGAAAACATGTTCCAGAGGTCAGGACCCCAGACTGGGCCAAAGGTTCACCTTCCAACATGACAATGACCCTAAGCATGCAGCCAAGACAACACAGGAGTGGCTTAGGGACAGCTCTGTGAATGTCCTAATGGCCCAGGGTATCAGCACGACTTGGTTTGCACTGCCAAAAGTCATTGTGGAGAAGCCCCATTTGAACAGCTGGTGATGGATCCTGGTGATGACCAGTTGAGAACCATTGCAGTTGACTGTATTATATGAACATGTCGTACTCTTATCTGTGTTTTAAAAACATGCTTGATAATCTTTTTCTCTATTTTCTTCCACAGGAGATGGAGGTGAGTTGAATTTCTTATTAAATCTGATATTGCCCTTTTTTAAATCCTGTAACTCAAAGAACACACCTTCTTCCTCTCTTTCCAGAGTTTGTTGAAGTCGTTCTTCTTCCTCTTGAAGAGTTCCAGCAGAAAATAGATGGTGAGGCTTCAACCTCTCTGCACAGTCTTTCGTTAAAATGTCTGCTCAACTCCCTCAATCTCTTTAACACTTGCTCCATTTGGTTCTCCAGATCTCCTAAAGAAAGAAAATATCGTGGTGGATGCCAAAGTGTACATCTTTGCCATGGGGATGGTTCAGGCCTTCTTTAAGCCAAGGGAGCTCCCGGTCCTGAAGCAGTGATGCTCAGTGGTTAGGATGTTACTGTTACATAAGGCTCCTACATAGGACTGGAAAATACTGTTGAAATAAAATGCAACTCTTCAAAACTGTAATAACATGGTAAGAAGAGTCGTTGCACTGGGGTTTTAAGCACCATTTGACCTTATATTTTAATAATCTTATTATGAAGTGCAATGACCATCTATAGGGCAATCAGAAGACACAATACAACAGTGTGTGTGGTCGCATTAATCTTAAATAGTTAAACCATCTCTTAAAAACCAAAACATTTAGGAATCTAACTTACTGGAAGGTCCATAATTAACTGGATAATGATGCTGTTTTTCGTTTTGCCTTCATTTTCCACCCCAGTGGATTTCCATTGGAAACAACACGATCAAAACTGCGTTGCTGTCCAAATAATAGATCTACTTTTAGAAGGAGCCTTGCTTATTCAACATGTTCTACTGGACTATCCCACACCTAAAGGCCTGAAGCTTACAGTGGCCCGTTGTTAAATTATGGCCCACCTGATGTAGGATTTTTTTCAGGCATAGATGTATGCCTTTAATGTCAAACAATTCCAGGTTTTTACGAGATTACATGAGGTGTAGCAGACTAAAATTTGCTGCAAATTTTATGTTGTAGCTGTTAGACATTCCTTAACTGTTTAACATTTAATGTTGTGACGTAATTGTTTTTACTATTTGATTATTGCAAAAACTGAATTCCTCTAAAACCTTGAAGCCCCCTGAGATTAATCTGCGTTTAAGAAAAAACTCGAAGATAAAAATGGTGAAGAAGTCTAACGTTCAAGCTTGAAATCTGTCGCAATATTTAACTAAAGTTGAAATTAGGAAATTGTGCAAGCATTTTGATTTTTAAAGCGATATCTCAGTATTTTTGAAGTTGGGTTGTATGAGGTATTTGGCAGTAGTAGTGGCTATAACCTCCAGTGATTCCAGCGGCGTTGCCCCTTCAAATATGATGTGCTTTGAGAAGCTGGGCTATACGGTGTAACAGACCAGTTTTAGGTAAAACTTGGCTAAAAGACAATGTTGCCTGAAACTATGCTTTATCAAAAATTTTTGAAGCTTTTTCCCTTCTCAGAAAGCCGCCTTGTTTGGCACTATTTTGCAATGCAAGCTTCGTCTACATACTCTTCCACCTCAGCATATCTGATCAGCAGTTTGGGTCTGCTGGCTTCAACAGAGATGACAACAAACTGAACTAAAACTAGTTATTTCAGCTCAGTTTCCACTTCTAACGCTGACATGTTTTCATACAGTTCACATATTGTGGCAGCTGTAGCTTGTTAAATTATTATCCATTAGAAGAATAAAGCCATGGCAATAAACGCACATGGATGCCATGGATGCATTCATCTCTTTTGGTCGGGGTCAGTTTCTAAGATTCATCTTTGGAAATTTGAAGGTCTGTAAAACACCAGTGTTCAGTGAGGCAGGAAAATCTGGATGGGGGGAGATGCAGGCTGCAGGCATCCACGAGCCACTATCTTTGATAAAAAATGTCCTGAAGAGGTGTTGTGAAGGCCCACTCATGAGAACAGTAACTTTCTGTGATCATGGGCTCACAGTTCCAACATCTACACCACCAAGAAACTTGCTCTCCAGTTTTTTGTAGCTTAGTTTATTGTTGTTTCTGTCAAAGCTGCAGACCAAAACAGCTGATCACGAGATTGCGATTCACTAAGGCGGAAGAACACATAGCCAGTAACTGAAGCTCCCTCTGCAAAATAAGACCAATCACTGAGGCTTTCTTGGCGAAAAATCAACCCGTTATCAGCCCATTTTTACTTAAAACTCATTAATGTCTTCTTAAGGGACAACGGACACTGAAATCACTGGAGTCTAATGTCACTACTATTGCCAACTACCTTATCAAACCCAACTTGAAAAATACAGAATTATCCCTCTGAGGTCAACCTTACATTACCATATGGCACATGAAGTTTAAATCACTTTCCATTATTGAAAATCCAGTCAACCCACAGGTAACCAAAAAGCATTCCAATACCTAAACTGTGCAAGCTTAAATCACTTTTAAATGTTGTGTAAAGACATCTTAGCTTCACTCACTAACTTTAGAGGACATGGACAAGCTATTAGTCACATATGACTCATACATAGTTTTAACAGTTACGTACAGTTTTTGGATTATGTATTAGTAGTATCACAGAATGATGAGGTACACTTTTTACCTTATAGTTCAACTGTAATGTACAGCAGAGGTACTTTGTTGTCATTATTGTGTAGGAAATTATTCATGCTGTGCCTCCAAACTTGTTATGGTGCAATAACTTGACATGGATATTGTAGAAATTAGAAATAACGAACCAGTGAATAAATGTAATACAGCCTTTGCTCTTACATGAATGTGTGTTTTTTGTGTCAGTCTGTTTGGTTCATTAACAACTGAGAAAATGAATGAAACATAAGTAGTATTTAGGTCTTTGCCAGGAAGTTGTATTCACATGGAATGCTGGTGTAAAGTGACACAAGTCAAAGTGAGTGGCACAGCAGGATTTCCCTCAAAATGGGGTTGAGCTGTTGCGATTTTTTAAAATTCCAGACACAACATCATGTCTAGACAACGACCCTACTATTGAATTCAAGTGTTTCAATGAGCCCTCTTACCACAATTGTATAAATGACCTTGATGGATTACACCAGCGTTGTCCAAACTATGGCCCGGGGACAAAATGTGGCTGGCAGTTCATTTTCAATTGGCCCGCAGCAAATTCTAAACATTAAATGAAATATGGCCCATGTTTGAACATGAAACTTGACTGTTTTGTACTTCTTGGTGTAAGCACGAGGCAGTGCTACCATGTTTTTTCTGTAAACAAACATTTTGATTTGAAGAAATGATTGATTTGAGCTTTTGCGACTAAAGAAGATCAAACAAGATGAATAAAATCCTGAAAATGATAGGCTATTTTCCTTGTTAGCCATTAACTAGCCATTTAAGCATACACAATCACTAAGCATATCTTAACCATCGTAAGATTGGTTTTACTAACTTTTCAATCTTCAGGATGAGGCATATGAAAGTGGCCCCGCCATCATTTTACACCTTGTTCCAAATTATTTTGCAAATGATATTTTTCTGTGATTGTCCTAAATAGTCGATGCAAATGACAGTATAATTTTCAAGTCATCAACCATTAGAGCATATTTCAAATGTTAGTGAAGAACCTCCCAGTGATAACTATTTTTTCAAGAATAAAAATCTCAAAATGCACTGTTGCAAATTATTACGCACAAGAGAATTTCAAAACATTTTATAGGTTGTAAAGATTTGAAAATGGTCATTTGTTAAATTTACAGCATTAGGAGGTCATATTTACTGAAATCAAAAGCTATTTTAATCAAAAACATCTTGTCAGGGACCAGGCAGTAAGGCATGAGACACAGGAGTACTTTTAAAGAAAATGTGGGCTTTTATTTTACCCAAACAAAGGAAAACCAAATTTACAAACCAACTTATATGAACAAGGCCTATAAAAGAGGTCAACTTAATAGAACTTTAAGTAAGCAGAACAAAATTAAGGTGTAAACTGAATAAACAGACCTGACACACTGAGACAAAGGGAGTGAATTTATAGGTTTGGCCAAACCAAATGAAACACAAGAGGGGTAGACAAACTGGACACTAAACTAAACTAAATACAAAGCAAACCTAACTAAACCCAAAACCCCCCCATGACATCATGGCTCGTGGTCTGCTCCAATGATGTGGCTTCAGCATAAAAGTCCTCTCTGCCCTTGGCCACACCTTTTGTCTGTACCAGGAAGTTCCCTCCCCCACCATCCAGGTAACTCAAAGAAAGAAACAAGGATTAGAACAAAAGAAACATGTGTAATCTTACATTGACCAAACTGTGCGCACCTAGTTCAAACAATCTAAGATTAAACACATAAATAATCTAATACCAAATCAAATTGTGTAAACTATTTGTGGTAAAATGAACAAATCAAACTAATGTTTATGTGGTTTACTGTAAAATAAAGGCTTGTGAGGAACATAGGAGGTTAATGTGTGGGTTTGAGTAATATTACCCTTGTGTGGCTTCGGCCATCACACACTCCCCCCCTTCAGGACCCTCGCTGGAACAGCGAGAGAGGTAGTCTGCAGTGAGGTTGTCTTTTCCTGGGATATGCCGAATGTTGAACCGGTAGGGTTGCAGAGCCAGATACCAGCGTGTTATTCGCCCATTTGTGTCTTTCATCCTCTCCATCCATTGAAGTGCCTTGTGGTCCGTCTCGAGAGTGAACTCTCTGCCCAGAAGGTAATACCGGAAGGAATCCAGGACCCACTTGACAGCCAGTGCCTCTTTTTCCACTGTAGAATACCGGACCTCTCTGGGGAACAGTTTCCGGCTGATATAGGCGACAGGATGCCGGTCTCCTTGTGGTTCCTGGAGTAACACAGCTCCCAAACCTCGGTCAGAAGCATCAGTTTGTAGAATAAAATGTTCATCAAAATTTGGACTGTATAAAACAGGTTGCTTACTTAATGACTGTTGTATGTCAATGAAAGCTGCCACCGCCTCCTCTGTCCACTGGATCTGATTGGGGCTCCGGGATCCAGTCAGGTCTGTGAGGAGGGCTGCTCGGTTGGAGAAGTGAGGAATGAAGCGATGGTAGAAGCCTGCCATACCCACAAAGGATCGGAGCTGCTTCCTTGTTTGCGGCAAGGGACAAGACTCTATGGCCTGGATTTTGTTGACCTGAGGGCGTATTACCCCATTGCCGATGATGTGACCCAGGTACTCTGTCTCTGCAGCAGCAATGACAGACTTTAATGGTTTGACAGTCAGCCCGGCAGAATGAAGACAATCCAAGACAGCCTGCAGATGTTCCAGGTGCTCCTCCCAGGTGCAACTGTAAATAACAATGTCATCCAGATACGCTGCAGCAAAACCAGAAAAATCACAAAGTACCTAGTCCATGAGTCTCTTGAAAGTTGCTGGTGCACCATAGAGTCCAAATGGCATGACTGTAAACTGGAAGAGCCCCCAGGGAGTCCTTGAAGGCTGTTAGCTCTCTGGAATGCTCAGTGAGTGGAACCTGCCAATAACCCTTGCAGAGGTCTATTGTGGTTAAGTATTTTGCTTTACCTAACCTTTCAAGCAGGTCATCAATTCTTGGTGTTGGGTATGAATCAAACTGAGAGATGGAATTCAGATACCTGAAATCAATGCAGAATCTTATGCTGCCATCCTTCTTTGGTACCAGCACCACAGGGTTACACCATTTACTCTTTGAAGCCTCGATGATCCCTAGAGACAGCATCAGGTCGATCTCCTTTTTCAGTGAGACCAGCAAGCGCTCAGGGATCCTGTAACTCAGTCTTCTCACAGAAGCACCCTCCTTAACAACAATGTCATGTTCAACAATGTTTGTCCTCCCAGGAGTCTCCTGGAAAATTTCTGAATTACAGATAGATCTCACCTGGTGCTGCTGCTTTTCCGTGAGGTGGTTGAGGTCCAGGCCTACCAGGTCACTAGTGGGAGGCAAGTATTGCTCATTCACTTCCTCCTCGTCCAGCACACCTTTGATGAGCATCACTTCTGCTTTTTTTTCTGGTCTCTGCACCCACTCTTTTAAGAGGTTTATATGTAGGACCCTACTAGAGCGAGGCTGCCCTGGGGTTGATACCCTGTATGTTGTTGGGCCCAGCTTCCTCAAAATTTCAAATGGTCCTTGCCACTTGGCCAGCAGTTTGTTTTCTTCAGTGGGGAGGAGCACAAGCACTTTCTGTCCTGGGTTGAAAGACCTTTGCCGGGCTGACTTGTACCAGGATTTCTGTTGCTGCTGTGCCTCTGCCATGCATGACTGGGCGAGCTCACTCATCTTCTCCAGTCGTTCTCTCATCCAGATCACATGGGAAACAATGTTAACAGAGTCCACCCTTCTCTCCCTTCCAGATCTCTCTCAACAGGGCGAAAGGTCCCCTTACTTCATGACCATACAACAGCTCAAAAGGAGAGAAACCAGTAGAGGCTTGGGGTACTTCCCTGTAAGCAAAGAGGAGGTAGGGCAGCCATTGATCCCAGTCTGTACCACTGTCATTCACAAACTTCCACAGCATCTGTTTAATTGACTGGTTAAACCGTTCGGTTAACCCATCAGTTTGGGGGTGGTAGGGCGTAGTCCTGAGGCTCCTAATACCAAGTAACTTGAACACCTGTTTCAGCAGAGTGGACATGAAGTTAGTTCCCTGATCAGTTAATATTTCACGGGGAAACCCACCCTGGAGGAGAATTGTACCAAACAGAAGGCAACCGATTTTGCTTTTATGGATTTTAGGGGAAAAACTTCTGGATACTTTGTAAGCATAGTCTGTTATGACCAGCATATAACGGTTTCCTGCTTTACTTCTCTCCACAGGACCCACAATGTCCATCCCAAGGCGCTCAAATGGGGTTCCAATAATGGGGAGTGGCTGAAGAGGAGCTCTAGGGGTTTTTTTAGCAGATGTTATTTGGCACTGAGGGCAACTTTTGCAGAATTGGGCTGCATCTCTCCGTAGACCAGGCCAGAAAAATTATTTTTGATGCGTGCTGTGGTCTTGTGCTTACCTAGGTGGCCAGCCCAGGGACCAGAATGCCCCAAAGTGAGTACAGTGTCTCTAGCCACTTGGGGGACCACTAGCTGCAATACTGAACCCTGTTGGTGGTAAAGTATCCCATTTTGCAGGATATACTCATTTCCCTTGGAGTCCAGCTCAGCTCCAGGCTCCTTCTCCTTCACCTTCTGGAAAAGAGACACTAAAGATGGATCATTTCCTTGCATTTCTGTAATATTTGCAGGCAATTTGAAACCCAGTGGTAGTTCTGGCTCAGTGTTGGTTGATGGTATTACAGGTGTTTTGTGAAATTTTTCCTGCCTCCTCTGACTGCGAGTTTTCCTAGACTTCCCGGGTATAGTCTCCAACTCTTCACTGAAAAAGGGCAGTGCACTGAGAATTTCATTGGACTCTGTAAGTTGTTTGGCTTGCATTCTGGTTACAACAGCATTACACTTCAAACTTTGTTCTGGCTCCAACAAATCAAAAAGAGCTGGTAGGTCTCTTCCTACCACAGCATCAAAAGGCAAGTTATCAGCAACTCCAATATTCAGCAGGTAAGTTTGACCATCAATCTTTTTGTACATGTCAGCTGTTGAATAAGCCTTTTCATCTCCATGAACACAACAAATTGGAATGGTGTCGTAGTTGCTGATAATGTTGGATGAAACAAACTTCCTATGCACCAGTGTCTGATCACTCCCAGAGTCGAGCAGGGTCCTAATGGTGGTTCCATCAATTTCAATTGGTCATTTTAATAGACTGGTCATTTTTTTTAGCTCAATTTCAGCACAGGGACGTGGTACAAAGCACATTTGTGTCATTTTAGCAGAGTTTTTGGGACACATGGGTTTTGTATGGCCTTCTATTCCACAAAGATAACAAATGAGCTTTTTACTTGAACGCTTTGCTGGCCTGCTAGCTGACTGGTTCTCCCCTGTGGAGGGCTTACCCACACTGGTTACTGCCCCCTGCTGGAACTGTTGGGCTGGTCTGCGGTTGTCCTTTGTTCTCCATGCATTGTAACTCCAGGGTTGTCCTTTCTTCCTTGCAGCCACAAAGACATCAGCCAGCTTAGCAGCCTCCATTGCTGATTTGGGGTCATGTTCTTTGATCCAGACCTGAAGCTCAGGGGACAACATTCTCAAGTATTGCTCCAATATTATCATCTCATTTATTTCTTGGATAGTTTTACCTTTAGGTTGGACCCATTTCCCGTACAATTCCTTGAGTCTTGCATACAGCTCCTTTGGGGTCTCATCAGGGTCAACATCCAGTGAGCGAAATCTTTGTCTGTAAGTCTCAGAGTTAATATCATACTTGGTGAGGATGGCTGCTTTCACCTGGTCATAATCAAGAGAGTCATCAGTGTCCATGTGAACATAAGCTCCTCTAGCCTTGCCCGTAAGCAGTGGAATTAAGTGAAAAACCCAATCAGATTTCTGCCACCTGCACGCTATGGCAATTCTTTCAAATGTGACCAGGAAATGTTCAATATCATCATTATCTGTCAATTTTTCCAATCTGGGCTCATGGTGTGGTCGAAACTGACTAACAGAGGCCTCAGCATGGACTGGAGGATTGGGTGTGGTAGAAAGTGGAACATCTGCATTGTCTGGGTCAGAGTCTGAAAACTGAGGATCAGGTACTGGGGTTGTTCTGGTCTGAACTTCTAACTGCAAAAGCTGAAATTGATGTTTAAGAGCTGTGAAACGTTGTTCTTGCCTTGCAGTTATCTCATTCTGCTTGACTTCCCAGGCCTCTTGCTTCCCCATGTGGGTCTGTAGAATGGACATCAGGTCTGACAGAGTTGGCTCCTTACCTTCACCTTCAGTGCTCTCCACCACCCCAGAAGCTCCATTTTCTTCCTCCTCACCAGCTGCCTGCTTGTTTTTTCCAGATTTTGCACCACGATGCATTTTTCTTTTTTCCGTTTTTCTTCTCTTTTTGTCAGGGGGAAAAGGGGGAAAAAGTCAAAACATTTTTGTTGAAGAAAAAAAAAATCCTGTGACCTCTACTGAATGATCCCACCACTGCCACCAATTGTCAGGGACCAGGCAGTAAGGCATGAGACACAGGAGTACTTTTAAAGAAAATGTGGGCTTTTATTTTACCCAAACAAAGGAAAACCAAATTTACAAACCAACTTATATGTACAAGGCCTATAAAAGAGGTCAACTTAATAGAACTTTAAGTAAGCAGAACAAAATTAAGGTGTAAACTGAATAAACAGACCTGACACACTGAGACAAAGGGAGTGAATTTATAGGTTTGGCCAAACCAAATAAAACACAAGAGGGGTAGACAAACTGGACACTAAACTAAACTAAATACAAAGCAAACCTAACTAAACCCAAAACCCCCCCATGACATCATGGCTCATGGTCTGCTCCAATGATGTGGCTTCAGCATAAAAGTCCTCTCTGCCCTTGGCCACACCTTTTGTCTGTACCAGGAAGTTCCCTCCCCCACCATCCAGGTAACTCAAAGAAAGAAACAAGGATTAGAACAAAAGAAACATGTGTAATCTTACATTGACCAAACTGTGCGCACCTAGTTCAAACAATCTAAGATTAAACACATAAATAATCTAATACCAAATCAAATTGTGTAAACTATTTGTGGTAAAATGAACAAATCAAACTAATGTTTATGTGGTTTACTGTAAAATAAAGGCTTGTGAGGAACATAGGAGGTTAATGTGTGGGTTTGAGTAATATTACCCTTGTGCGGCTTCGGCCATCACACATCTCATCAGGCCAGGTTACATGTGAACATAGGACCCTGTCTTTGATTTCAACGTCATAATTCTTGCATCCATTGAACTTGTGAGTTTTTGGAGAGTTTCTGCTTGAATTTCTTTGCAAAATGTCAGAATATCCTCCCAGAGCTGCTGTTTTGATGTGAATTGCCTCCCACCCTAAGACTTTTTTTTGCTTGAGAATGCTCCAAAGGTTCTCAATAGGGTTGAGGTCAGGGGAGGATGGGGGCCACACCATGAGTTTCTCTCCTTTTATGATTATAGCAGCCAATGATACAGAGGTATTTTTTGCAGCATGAGATGGTGCATTGTCATGCATGAAGATAATGTTGCTATGGAAGGCATGGTTCTTGTTTTTGTACCATGGAAGAAAGTGGTCAGTCAGAAACTCTATATACTTTGCCGAGGTCATTTTCACACCTTCAGGGACCCTAAAGGGGCCTACCAGCTCTCTGCCCATGATTCCGGCCCAGAACATGACTCCGCCACCTCCTTGCTGACATGGCAGCTTTGTTGGGACATGGTGGCCATCCACCAACCATCCACTACTCCATCCAGCTGGACCACCCAGGGTTGCACGGCACTCATCAATAAACAAGACTGTTTGACAATGAATCTTCATGTATTTCTGGGCCTACTGCAACTGTTTCTGCTTGTGAGCACTAGTTAGGGGTGGCTAAATAGTAGGTTTATGCATGACTGCAAGCCTCTGGAGGATCCTACACTTTGAGGTTTGTGGGACTCCAGAGGCACCAGGAACTTCAAATACCTGTTTGCTGCTTTGTAATGGCATTTTAGCAGCTGCTCTCTTAATCTGATGTATTTGTCCGTCAGAAACCTTCCTCATTATGCCTTTATCTGTACGAACCTGTCTGTGCTCTGAATCAGCCGCTAATTTTTTCACAGTACGATGATGACGCTTAATTTTTCCTGAAATATCTAATGTTTTCATTCCTTGTCCAAGGCACTGCACTATTTGGCACTTTTCATCAGCAGAGATCCTTTTTCTTTCCCATATTGCTGAAACCTGTGGCCTGCCTAATAATGTGAAACGTCCTTCTCAAGTAGTTTTCCTTTAATTGGGCTCACCTGGCAAACTAATGATCACAGGTGTTTGAGATTGATTTCAGTGATCCAAAGAGCCCTGAGACACAATGCCATCTATGAGTTTCGTTGAAAAACAAAAAATTGAATGTTTATGACACCAAAATCCAATTTGCATAATAATTTGGAACGTGGTGTATATTTTCATATGCGGCCCTCATTGGAAAAAGTTTGGACACCTCTGGAGACGCTTTGTGGATGGATGCAGATGCTGGGAGAACGCTTAAAGAATTTTTGGACAGTGCTATTCTTCCAAATTGTGGAAACAGTTTTGGAGAAGGCCCTTTGCAGTTCTTACATGACTATGCCCTAGTGCACCAAGCAAGGACTATAATGACATGGTTTGATGAGTTGGGTGTGGAAGAACTTGACTGGCCTACAAAGAGCTCTGACCTCAACCCCAAGCATCTTTAGGATAAGCTGGAACAGAGATTGCTAGCCAGGCCTTCTTGTACAACATCCGTGCCTGACCTCATTAATGCTCTACAGAATGAATGGACACATATTCCCAAGAAACACTCCAGAATTTCCAAAAAAAATCCAGAAGAACTCTTGTGGAGAGCCTTCCAAGAAGAGTAGAGGCTGTTATAGCTGCAACGGGGGGCCTAACCCCATATTAAAGTGCATGGATTTGAATACAGTGTCTTTACAGTCCCTGTTTCTGTAATGGTCAGGTGGCTGAACACTTTTGTCAGTATAATGTATAAAGCAACGCCTTTTATTGCCATGACTTTAATGGGTGTGCACTGTAAGGTTGTTAAAGCTAGTTGCGATCAGTTGTGATTTTTCAACTTTGCAGGCAGCATGTAAATTTTCTCTGAACAGCCTGCTCCACCTCATCTCGCTTGTCTAGCTGTGAATAGACCTGGCATGTAGTCATTGCCAGAGTTGAGGGTTTCTTTTTGCACATACTGAAAAAAATTGGTTTCTTTGTTTGTTGCTGGTTTGCATTTATAAGCCTAGATTCAGTTGCTTGTAGCTTCAGTTGTGCTAACCAGCTGGCTAGCTGCTAGCATCATGTAAGTATAACCAATCCTTCCTTGTTTGGCTGATCTAAGCTAAATGAGCTTGGGAGGGATTGTAATGACTTTGAAAACCTCACCCTAAAGCGATGTTAACCAAAAACTGCAGCTTAAAGACCATTTAAGCCATTGTGAGGTATGAGTAAAGCTGCGGAAGGATGTTTATGAAATTTTTCTGGGAGCAAGGAGTTTTTGACTGATACCTGGGTGGTGGGGTAGCATTAGATTTCAGCTCTGGGAATGGACACAGAATTAAATTTCAGTTCAAGCTTAGTGAGTGTGTGTACATGCCAAGCCCAATGAAGGATTGTGCTGGTTTTGCATGGACTAAACCTCTACACATGACAGAGCTAGATCCACTAAAAAGAAAAAGAAAAAAAAACAGCCTACACCAGCCCAGTTAGGGGCATGTGTAGGACAAGAGGACATCAATCATATTTTTAATGATGGGACGTTGTGGGTGAAGGTTGTGTGGCAGGTGATGTGCCAGGGTCATCTCCCAGGCATCCACCATCCTCACATTGAGTCCTTTGAACATAGCTCTGAGCACCTTGTCTCGTTGAATCGAGTACCAGTCACTGTTGGTTAACGTCTCATAAAGCGTAAGCGCTTTCAGGTTTGCTGTCCGGATGACCACCAGTGTACCTGGAGCACGATTCAACAGACGGACCACTGCCTTGCGGATGCTCTGAAGCCGTCTGATGTAGATCTCTACTGGGAAAGTGCCCAAGTGGGACCAGATGCTAACAGCTACAACTGTGTTGGAGCCACCGACTAACCCATCAAGTTCATTGGCAATGTAACGCAGCTGACTGGTTGGGACGGCAAAACGGAGAGGAGGACCATGGCAGCGATACTTTACCAAGATCTTCTTTGCATTGTCCCACATCATGAAAGGTCCTTTTATGCTCTGGCCTTCCACATGTACTGCCTTTGCATCTGATGGTATAAAAGAATTAACAGATTAAACCATTGACATGAATCCAGTCAAACTGTTGTCTGACATCACTGTTGAAAAGCTACCTGGTAGTGAAGCGTCCAGGTACTCGTACCACTGCCTCATGGTGGAGTCTCCATACAGGTGGACTGTCTTGCCTTTTAGACACTCACTGATGGCAGAGGCGTTGTTGAACTGGTGGACTTTGGTGCCACCTAGTGATCGCCACACACCCTTGTAGTAATACCCAGACAGTCCAGAATTCCCACTGTCTTGACTGACTTTGGGTTGTCCTGAGAAGAATTAAAGGAGGATGGCATGCCTGTAGAAGCCATTTATTATCAAAAGGTTCCCTTTAGATCATACCAGGGTCTCTACCTCACTCAATTCACTTTAAAATATCAAGGACATACATTTTTATAAATTGATCACAAAAATATCAATTATTTTTTATTAATATTTAATAATATTATTAAGTTTTTCAAAGGTTTAGCTTGAACTCTACTTCAAAGGTAGTTTAGTGTTGGTATTGGACTATTTACAACAATAGATAAATTCACATTTAATACAAAAGTATTCAACTGTTATGTTCCAGTTAGCACCAACCTTGAATCCCATGTTGATGTTCAATCCAGAAATTAGATCTGAACCTCCAAGACCCCTTATAAAACCATTTAATCACTGGGGTCTTTATAGACTTTCTAGATTTGTGTTAGCGTGCTGTCTTTGCAGATCTTTAGAAAGATTTGATGCAGAGTTCACTGCAGACAGAGTTTTTTCTGATCTGGTTACAGTGTACACTTAAACAGTAATGTGTTACACTTCTGTGTTACAGACAAATGTAATGTCATTACAATAGCTCATTGCTTTGTACCACATTATACCAACCCTACCCGACACATCCTCCTGCCAGTGCTCTGGCATTAATTGACATTTCAGTTGCATGACATCCCGCCTCCTCTTTAAATTTTTTGTGGTCTTAATCACATTCAGTTTTGAATTTTTAATTGTCCAAGAAGAAAACTACCTACGGAAGAGTATTGGGGCCACTTCAAAAAAAAAATTTGAGACGAAAATTTTTTTTTCACTTGTGAGAAAAAAAGTCAGAATTCTGAGATTAAAGTCAGAATTCTGAGATTAAAGTCAGAATTCTGAGAAAAAAGTCAGAATTCTGAGATTAAAGTTAGAATTCTGAGATTAAACTCAGAATTCTGAGATTAAAGTCAGAATTCTGAGAAAAAAAAGTCAATTCTGACTTTATTTTTCAAATGAAGAAAAGTCTCAATTTTTTTTTTCAGAATTCTGAGATTAAAGTCAGAATTCTGACTTTAATCTCAGAATTCTGACTTTTTTCTTACAATTGAAAAAAAAAATTCGTCTCAAATTTTTTTTTTTTTCAGTGGCCCTAATACGTTTCCGTAGAAAACTGTACTTACCTTGCCTTTGTGGCAAAACGCTGATGAAAGCTGGTCCCAAAGCTTGAATGGATACTTTCATGTTGACGGTACTGTAAAAAAAAAAATTCCACAGTGTCCTTCAAATACACTTCAGCAATTATGTCAAAAATCATTTTGACTAAATTCAATTACTTCTATTTAGTTTGTCATTCAAATTCGCATACAGTTGCAATGAAAATTAGGACTGTTCCGATACCGTCCAAAACCGAGTACTGATCCGATACCAGCATGCACTTTCTGAACTGTCTGTGCAGACCAGCAAATTATTTTAGACCTATATTTGACTCACAACATGGCTCAAAAAATAGAATCATAATGTACAGCATCTCTGTGACCCTCAAGTTGTTTTTCTGCTGGTTATTGAGTTTTACTGCTAAATATTAAAATAACAATAATACAGGGGGCTGCATCACAAGCTGTCTATCTCACTCCATAATGCCCTATTCGGGTAGCATGACGTGATTATTGAACAGCCTGCATTTGACTGACAGATCCTCACAAAAGGTAAACAATACGGCAGTTAGCGTTCGTGTTAGCATTCGGGCTAGTGGGACTAAAAGATTGTAGTTCGATTGAATTGGATAGAAAGTCGTTCAAAATTGGGTTCACTGGTGTAGATTTAATCATTTAATTCCCCAAATGTCAGTTCCAGGCTGGCTGAAAGTGCTGCTGCAAGGGATCAAAAGTTATCAACAGTGTCAATGGGAAGGCACAATGGCCAGCTTCAAGAGGGAAAACAACTAAGAAGCAATGATTTATGGTCCAAAAGTTATTTATCTTTTGATAAACTGTGTCACTTCTTGTCATGTAAGACAGCGCGGGTCTGGGAGGCATTTTAACAATCATATTCAGGGAAAAACTGTTACGCTGTCTCCATTCTTTGCTGCTGCAGTGGGTCCTTTGATTCTTCTTCGCTGCTCTATAAACGGTTGCTTGTGCATGCGGTTCTTTTTGGCAGCGAAGAAGAATTGATTTCTGGTTAACAGCGCTAATATTTAGCATGGCTAAACAAAGCAAAATATAAAGCTAAACCAAACAGTATTGGATCTGTGTATAAACTCGTGTACTCACCGATACCACTACCTACATTTTAAGCAGTATCGGACGTATTTCTGATTCTGGTATCGACAACCCTAATCAGATTTATTCAACCCCCATTACAGATCAGGTTTATTGTGAAAATGTAATGACTTTCAGCCGTTTGAAATAAACAAATAAAACAAAAAGACATAAAATATCTCAACACAATGAATACTTCAAGTGGTTTCCCCAAACCCAACTGAAAATGGTACAATAATGACTTCTCCAGTCTCAGAGGTATTCAACAGAATCCCTCACAACAGCTCAAATATGCAAAACTAGTGTTTTTGCCAGTACACCTGATGCAGCTAATCAAGGGCATCATTAGTTGCACCAGGTTTGCTTGAGATGAAACACATGAAATACCTAAACTGCCAGGGGTTTGAGTGTCATGTTTGACTGCATGTTAGAAATATGGCAAGGTCAAAAGAATGGTCCGAAAAGCTCAGAGAAGACATCACTGCCCTTCAAAAACAAGGAACAGGATACAAAAAGATAGCAAAGGCACTGAATGTTCATAGAGACACCGCTGGAAGCACAGTTCACAAGGAACAGTGGTTACACTACCTGGATGGGGCAGAAAAAGAAAGCTATTAATGGCTGCAACCAGATATTTGAGAAGGCATGTTGTAAAAACCCTCGAGTGACTGCAGGAGACCTCCAGCAAAACTTGGTGGCAACAGGGACTGAGGTACAGTAAGGCGCACACTTAACATAGACGGTGTCAGTGCCAGAACTCCAAGACGTACACCATTACTGACCCAAAAGACCAAGAAAATTTGGCTCCAATATGCTCAATAAATAAACCACAGAGGTTTTGTTCTGTGATGAAAACCCCAGAGAATGGGCCCTCTGAAGTTGGGATTCATTGATGATGATGATGTATGTGTGTTGGATCAGTAGCATTGGTGCTAGCATCCTGGCTAACTGCTACCTCATTAAGAGCTGAAAAGCATGGCAAGCTATTATTGGGTTGAAGTGGTGTTGAAATGATTAATTCATGCTATTTTTAACCAAGTTCTTTTGACAAATTAAACAATTTTGCTGCCTTTTTATTATTATTATTATTATTATTATTATTTTAGCATTTCTGCCACTTCTTATTACTACTGTTGACCCATTTTTTCCACTCTTCTGGAACTTTTTGCCACATGTAACCCATTTTTGCTGCCTTTTTGCCACTTTTCGCCCAAATTTTCCTATTGTTTGGCCATTTTCCCCATCAATTTTTCCCCCTTTTCCCCCACCTTTTAGCAACTTTAACCTTTTTGCCACTTTACTGCCACTTGTGATCTATTTTGCCTCCTTTTTGACACTTTCAATTTATGCCACTTTTTTTTGCCAATTTTTGCCCACTTTTACCTTTGTTTGACCACTTTTTTGCCCAATTTTGCAATTTTTATCAATTTTAACCCATTTTTACCACCTTTTTACAACATTTAACCCTTTGAGACCACTTGTAACCCATTTTTGCCACTATTTTGACACTTTGAACAATTTTTTGCCAATTTCAACCCATTGTTTGGCCACTTTTTACTAACTCTGCCATGCTTTTTCATCACTTTTAACCCATTTTTGCCACCTTTTGCCATCTCCATTATCTCCCATGATCCCCAGTTGACTAGGCCTCAGAAAGCTCTCCCCTTTATCTCCCTTATTTTGGCTTAACCTTAGGTGTGCCTTGAATGAAAAAACTTTGAAACCACTTCTCTACGGCTGCTTTGCATCCTCTGGCAATGGAAACCTGCAGCTTTGGAAGGCAAGATGGATTCACTGAAGTATCAGGAAATGCTGTGAATCTGAACTGAATCTTAGGCATCACTAGACCTTCCAACAGGACAATGAGCCCAAGAATATCTCAAATTCCTCCAAGGCTTGGTTGTAGAAGAAGTCCTGAATGATTTTACAATGGCCATCACAGTTGACCAACTAGAACCTCATAGAAAATCTCTGGTGGGATTTGAAGAAGGTGGTTGCAGCATGCTGATCCCAGAATATTACTGAATTGGAGGCCATCGCACACGAGGAATGGTCTAAGACTCCTCAGAAATGCTTCCAGAAGCTGGTGTCTGGCTATGCATCTTGTTTGCAGCAGGTCATGGAAGCAAAAGGATGCTCTACTAAGTACTAAAGATGCTCATGATGAACGAGTCGAATCATTTTGAGACTTGAGAAGTCATTTTAAGTTACATTTTCAGTTATGCCTTAACTAAGGGAATTTAGGGAAACCACTTGAAGCATTCATGCATTGAGCTGTTTGATTTGCTCATTACAAACAGATGAAAGTCTGTTAATTTTTACAATAACCTCATTTGCAATGGGGGTTAAATAATTTTGATTGCAACAATAAATAATTAAACTCTGCATTTTGATAACCTCATATGCCAGACAGACTGTTTGACGAGTCACAACCATTCACATTTTCAGACATAATCTACTACAAATTCATGGCATTATCCCCTAGGACATAAATTGTTACATCTACATAAATATTCTATGTCTATACTCATTACAAGTAAAATTAAATAAATCTTATGTGCTCCCTCACCTTTGGAACAGATTTTGCTCATTAGCCTCAAGTTTTTTCTGGAATCCTGCAAATGTATGGCTCATCCTGGCATCACAGTTCAGATTTTTTGGCTTGTAGCAGAACCAAGGATCACCGGTATGGAGGTCAGTGAAGTTGCACTGTGGCTCGTTGGTTTGACGTAGGCAAACGTTACAGATTTTAGTTTCAGAGATGGAGTCTGAGGAGAAGACGCTTTGGAAGTAAATCCTGTCCGGCTGTTCTCTGGTCAGTCTGCGCAGAACTGTGACAGCCTCACTCGGGTGAACAAGCGTTACCTGACAGAACAGAGTTTTCACAAAGTCAAGTTATGCTCAGTCATTAAAAGCGCTTGCAGTCCATTTCATTAAGCACATTATCAAGGGCGCATCCCCTTTTTGTCTTTCTGCATTTGCCTCTCTTCTCATTCTGCATCTACCTCTCCTTCTGCAGTCTTTCTGCAGCTCCTCTTATGTCTCTGTGCATCACCTTCTTGCTCCTTTTTGCCCAATTTTACGACCTTTTGCAACTCTAAACCCTTTTTGCCCACTTTAACTCATTTTGTGCAAAATATAGCCCATTTTTGCCACTTTCACCCATTTTTGTAATTTTTGACATTGTTTTTGTTTTGTTTTTTTTTTTTGCCATTTTCACCCCTTTTGCCTCGTTCTTATGGCACTTCTATTTGCCATTTAACCCATTTGTGTCACTGCTCCATTTTTGTAATTGTTTGCCACTTCTTTTTGCCACTTTATTCCATTTGTGCCACTTTTGCCGATTTATGACATTTTCTGCTGTTTTTTGAAACTTTTAGCCATTATTTTGCCACCTTAACACATTTTTGCCTTTTCCCATTTTTGCGACTTTTTGCCTCTTTTAACCTAGTTTTCCAACTGTTGGCCCTTTCTATACTTTTCCCAATTTTGACCCTTTTGTAATTTCTTGCCCCCTTTGTCCACCTTTAACCCATCTTTTTTCCACTTTTTGCCATTCTATACCCATTTTTTTGGCCACATTTTGCTCTTATTTGCCATTTTTGTCAATTTCACCCATTTCCCATTTCTTTTTGCCTGATTTTGCCTCTTTTCTTGCCACTTTTTTTGCCACCTTTTTATCTCTTTACCTCTTGATTCCAGTAGAGCAACTTTTTGCCTATTTTTGATGCTTTTTGCACAAATTTTCATTTCTTTTAGCCGAGTTTCCCACTGTTTGCCCTTTTTCGTATTTTTTTGTCATTTTGGACACTTGTATTTGTAATTTTTGCCCCCTTTTTCCACTTTGAACCCATTCTTGCCGTTTCTTACATCTTTTTTAATTGCTATTTTCACCCATTTGTGCCACTTCCTTTTGCTACTTTTAGCCATTTTTGACACTTTTTCAACTTTAACCCATTTTTGTTCTATTTTTGTTTCTTTTCCCCAATTTTTCCACTTTTTTTTCTATTTTTCACTCCCCTTTTTTGCCACTTGTTTGTCTAGTTTCTTCTACTTTATTTTCTGGCAACCTGACATTTATGGACATTATAGTTTAGTCAAAATTAAGCCAAGTAATGTCAGCCAAATTACTTTTCTAATGACTTATCACAGTGTGCCCCTCTACATTGTTATCATTACAAATTAACAGGTAATTCTGTTTAAAGAAAATGAGTTCACTGGCCATGGGGGGCGCTAGGGTGCAGCCCCCCCATGACTCTCCACAAAGAGAGGACAGATCTTAATTAAGTTCATTGAATAATTTTTTAAACATTTGCTTTAAATGTCAATAAATTTATATGAATATAGATAAACTCCATAATGCACTGTATAAAGATGATTTATGAAGAGATTTAAATGTATAATGTGAAATAAATCAGTAGATCACGAATGTTCTAAGTTTTTGCTTTTACTTCCTGTTCACTCATTTTCTCCCTGGGGCGCAGAGCTCCTGCGCCCACAGCCTTCCATTGACTTCTGTTCTAAACCTACGCCTGCGCATTCACTCCTCTTCAATACAAGAGATAGGAGCTCTCCGGGCGCAACATGACTGCACCCTGCAGGGAGTACCACTGACCACTCGCCAGACGTCCACAGGTGGCAGCAGAGAGATACACTCTGTTATTAGAGACACACAGAGGAAGTCATGCACTGTTGGGGTAAATACTGGCTTTCTGCCAGGTATTGCATCTGTGTTTGTTGTTTAGCTCATCAAGAGATGCTAGGAAGACAGTTAGCAGAATGCAATAAGAAAACTCGGTGGAGTGTTTAAGAATAAGGCGTTTTGAAAGGAGGACATTGAAGGAGAAACTTAGAATTAAAGAGCTTGGACCTGACCGGCCAGATATCAGGATGAAGCAACAAAGCTGTGATTAATATTAAGAAGTAAGTAAGTCAGTCGATCAACAGATAATAGTTTTGTGGGTTTAAGCATTTTTGCTGCATTCAGGTCTGGTATATATATTTTTACTCAACCAGTCACTATTGAAGCAGTGACTACCTGCACCTTATGCCTTTTGTAAATTTTTCTATTTGAAATAAACATTCAATCAGCTCTTTAACATAATTTTGTCATGTATTGAGTTGATAATGTGTGATAAGTTAAAAATTTAGGTTAGCTACTTGTGGCTGCTGATGACCTTTATTATAGCATCTAATTTTAATATTTGTTCACCAACCTAACAAATGCAGATGTAAAAAAGGCATATTAACATAACTCTCAGTGTAGTAACATCTTTTGATTTACCTCACATACATAACATAATCAAATTGGGATTTTCTTTTAGCCCCCCATGAAGAAAAATGCACCAGCCACCACTGATTTGTATAAAGGCTATGTTGTACTACAGAATAAATTTTATTTATTTTCTTGTCGCTTTGATAAGAGTCTTTCTTATTCAGGTTAAATTAAATATAGTTATTACCACTTAACTTTCCAGTGGACCATGATTTTGTCTCTGCCTGCCAAAAGGAGGTTGAATTAGTGCTGATATAGTTTTACACTCTTTTCAAAGATTTGTAAAGTAAAAGGCTGGGGAACGACTGCAGTCAAATTAGTGTGGAAAATAAAACTCAAACGACCTTTCTCTTTTAAGCCAAAAGATTGTATTTTAGATACCTTGAAATGATTTGCTTGTTTTTGTGAGGAGGGAGCGTTTTTAAAAGACTGGGTTGATCTTGAGAGAATCTTACCTCAACCTGTGCTCTTCCCTCCCAGAGTAAAGGGAACACAGCAGAGTAGGAGCCGTTAAAGTGATCCACCACACGTCCGGCCACACCTGCTTCCAGCTCCTGGTTGTGCAATCGTGTAACTAAGACATCTCCTCCAGACTTCTTGGCATTTCCATGGTAGTCGTGTATTTTTATCAGCACCTCCAGCTGATCTCCTACATGCAGCGCTCCTCCATTCCTCCCTGGGAGAACGGTGAAGGAGCTGTGAGCAGGATCACTCGTCTGATTCAGTATTAGAGGAGAGGGCAGAAGTGGAGTTTCAGGCCAGGCGATGGAGTCTAATAAGAGGCGTTCCTCCTCAGCGTCTGCAGGAGACAGCGGCGTGAAGGTGCAGAAGTCTTGAGGCTTGGGAGGAGGAGAGGTTGCTGTCTTGGGGATGATGAAAGTTTTTTCTCTGTAGTTTGGCTGTTGGGAAGTTGAAGAAAATGATTTAAAAGATGCATCAAACAAATTTAGAACAAGAAATTTAACTGGAATGACAAAATGGAAGACTTTTCTAAATTCACATGTATTCATGCATCATTTCACCGAGTGGTTCTCAATGGGGGGAAAGTGTGTCAAACTATTATCCGGTCCTAATGATGAAAGTATTTTTGACGCTTTTTAACCACTCTCCCTGCCTAATTTTATTACTCGTTTGCCATTTATCATAAATTTTTCACAATTGGGGCCTATTTTTGCCACCTCACACGATTTTTGTCACATTTGTTCCTGTTTTCATCACTTTTCCCCACCAATTTTTGCCATTTTAAACCCGTTTCTGCCACTTTTTAAATCCCATTTCCTCCATCTATTTCTGCCCATTTCTTCTGCATATAAGCCAAGTTTGGAAAAACCCTTTCCACCACTTTTTCTGCCCTTTTTGCCACTTTTAAGAAAATACCTGCAACTATCCATCTATTTTTGCCTCTGTTTACCCATTATTGCCACAATTAACCCCTTTCTCCACTTTTTACACCCATTTTTGCTCATGTAATCCACATTTCACTATTTGTTTTGTCAATTTTTGCCAGTTCAACACATTTTTACCACTTTCTGCCTATTTTTCTGCCCCAGTCAACCCATTTCACCAATTTTTCCCACTCGTAAATGCCATTTTACCACCTTTTCTGACCATTTCCCCACTTTTTAATCAATTTTACCACATTTTAGGCCTCTTTAAAGCAATTATTGTCATTGTTCACCCCCTTTCCAACTTTTTATGCTAGTTTATGCTAGTTTTTTTTTTGCCAAATCTAAACCATTTCTGCTAATTTCCAAATCCTATCTCACCACCTTTACTGACATTTTTGCCACTTTAACCCATTTTTGCCAATGTTTGCCCATTTTTGATATTCTTCTCCCTTTTTCCACTTTAAACATTTTTGACACCTTCCGCTCATTTTTGCCACTTTTTTACTGCTTCTTGCCCTCTCCTTTAGCCACTTTAACACATTTTTCCAATTTTGCCATTCTTCACCTTTTGACCTTTTGATCTTTGACCATTTTCTGCCACTTTAACCAATTTTTGCCAATTGTTTCTTCCTGCCAGTCTTTACTCATTATTTTTACAATTATTTTCCCTTTTTGTCACTTTTAACCCATTATTGCCCCTTTTTTTTGCCACTTTTTAACCCTTTTTTGACATTCTTCACCCACTATTGCCCAATTTCGCCACTTTTTTGTACTATTTTTACTCATTTTTGCCTTTATTTGTCCGTTTTGCCCATATATCCTTGATTCTTTTCATACAAAGTGAAATAGTTCAACACATTTTTTGTCTTAATCCATCTATTTTTCCTAACTTTGCTAGTCAACTTTTCTGACCTGAACTCTATAAAGAATCTCTCCAGAAATTTCAAAACAAAGATGGGAGACCAAGTACTGAGTGCATAAATTAAAATAATTTTCTCAGACGGTCGGCATTTCTGTATTATAAATCCACTTTTTTTGGTGTTCAGTAATATCCTAATACTTTGAGATGGTGGATTTTTGATTTTCATGAGTTGAAAACCCTAATCATCAAGATTTAAACAAAAAAGTCTTGTGTATACTGTAGAGTAATGAAAGCGTATTCTAGAGTATATGCAAGTTTAACTTTGACAAAAAAACCTATGAACTTTTTTATGATATTCTATTTTTGTTTTAGATGCTATCTAGATGATGTCTTCTGGCTGCAAGAGAGAGAATATGAGAGTGTTTGTTTTCTTTTTTAAAAAAATGAACCACCTTTACCAAAGGGTATCCAATCAAACTTCTCACCATAAGAAGGTCTATAATTCTCGTGATGAGGAAAACTGAAGTCAGAGAGAAAATGATGACACAGCCCTTGTGAAGATTCCTGTTGATTTTGGTTCTTATAAAATGTTGAGGCTTCATGGTCCTCCTCGTACTGGATTAAAACAAAAAAGGGAAACAGACTCCTTGTTAATTCACAATTAAAAACCAGTCTGATGGACTTTTTTACATGCTGTTTTGGTCACCAGCGTCATGTCACTCATGTGACTTCTCAGTATTCGTATTATACAGAGACTTACAGGGGAGCCCCATTTTATGCAGAGGGACCTGGATGCAGCTGAGTACCTCCACTTCACACCGGAAGTCGGACGAGCACCGCCATATCTCGTCTTCTAATACCGGTAGTCACTTGAACTGAACACCTTCATTTTTTCTTCGTGCATCGCCGCCTGTTTGTCTGTTTGTTCTCTCCTCTCCTCCTTTCATATCTAGTGTTTGGGAAAGGGCAGAGCCTTTGAAAAAAACTCTGAGGGTGACTGGCAAGCATTCTGTCACATCATTACGGGCCAATCAGAGCAACAGAACACGTGACATAACCGTTACCGAGGTGCACCGCTACCAAGGAGTAAACTTAATAGAGAACTGCATAACACAAACCATGGCGACTGTAGACACGTCAGTACACGGCTTTTGTCGTTTTTGAAAAGAAAACAACTCACTGCTGTTCTTTGTTCTTCTTTTAACGAAAAATCAAGTCCAGTTCTGATAAAACTGGCGCATTAGCAGCATCCCCGCTAATCTCTTCCACCATAATTTTGCCAACCTCTTTATGCTGCTTGCTAACGTCCCAACTCCGACTACTGCCCCTCGTCAGTGATTGGTCCTGTCACTTTCTAGCTGGGCCCAAATGGTTCAGATGCAGATTCGCCTGTGAGAAACACGGAAACAGGCAAATCCATCTGCTTTGCAAAGTATTAGTACGGAACAGGGTTAGGGCCATTTTTGAAGGAGAAAATTATTTTGGACAAGTCGAGATCAAAATCGAAATGACAAGAATAAAGTCAAAATTTGGACAATAAAGTTGAAATTTGGACAATAAAGTTGAAACAATTGTGAGATTGAAGTCGAAATGACAAGAAAAAATCGAAACTTGTTTTTACTGACGGCAGATCTTAGACACTGTGTGTCTATGTGGCAAAGAGAGAGAACCTCTTTGTTGTTAAATCCAATAATGAGATTTATTTTCACATATTTATTGATATGAGGCATAAGGCTGTAGAGACAGTCAGTATTCTCTGTTATTGTCTTAAATATTCTTACATCAACAGGAGCACAGCAGCGCTCGTGTCTCTCTTCCTCTAGAGACGCACAGGTGACTTAATCTCGTTACGTAATGGGAGAGCGAAGGGAGACTGATCACTCGTTTATTGATCATAGACAAGTTGCTGCTACTGACAAAATGTAAAAAAATTTTTTTTTTTTAAATATTGAAAGCCATGTATAATTTTCCTTTCAATTCACAGTTATACGCCACTATGTGTTTGTCTATCACACAAAATCCCAATAAAAAACATTCTACATTTGTGGTTGTAATGTGAAGAAATGTTGAAAAGTTCAAGGATATGAATACTTCTGCAAGCCACTGCATCTGGGACTGAACCGAATGCATTTGTCAGATCTGAAGGAAAAAGAAACACTAACCATATAGCTCCCATGCCTGCTTCACCTCAGGGATAATCCTGCTTAAGTCGCACACAGCTATGACCTCCTCCTGAAGACTCAGTCCAAGCTCTACCTCATGTGCAGTGTATTCGACTGAAACAAAAACTCAAATATATACTCTCCAATCTGCTGTTACAGTCAGCTGAAGTGCAATGACTGATGAATTTTATGGCTTACTATAGTTCCACATATGCAAACTGTCCATGTCATAAAACACTTCAAACACTTAAACAATTGCTGCAGTTTTGGCTGTGATCCATGTTTTATCTTCATCCTGTAGCCCTGGTTTCCTTTTTTCCTCCTGTGTCACACAAAAAGTTGTCATACAGTTACAGTTAAAAACAGTGCCTATAAAAGTATTCACCCTCTTGGGTGTTTTATCCTTTTATTGATTTTATAACCAATCATGGTGAATATAAGTTGGCTTCATTTACAGTTTTTTCAATTGCTTAAACACGATTTTGAAAATAGGGCTCATTTTGTCAAAACACTACACACAATCCACACAACCACACACACAAGTAGCAGAACACCTCAGATCCTTTGCAAAATGAAACACTTTTGTAAAAACTTAACACTAATTTATAAAAACCATCTTTTGTTACCATATGAAACACACACGTTTCATATGACTAAATTCTGTTATCTAGAGCAAGTTCTAGGTCTACACCAGGGTGTCCTTCCACAGACAATAATTACCCCACCCATTACTGCTGATGGTAACACAGTACAGTACAGGCTTTAAATTCCTTGGATAAAATGGTACAGGGGTCTAAGCAGACTGGATGTCAGAAGCAGATCATAGAACGCTGATTATAACCAGAGGAGACTCTAGACTTGACTTGGACTTGCATAGAATGACTCTGTTCAAGAATGGTTTCCTTTCCTTCATCTGTTATTAATACAAATATAAAATATAAATGTCACAGATCTCTCTATCCATCTAATCGCTAGCATGGAACAGCTCATACAGCGTTATATTGGTGATTTCTGTTTGAAAAATAGAACACAATGAACTCTGTCAAGATGATACAATTTTGAAGATGTAATTTTCTCCACTTTTTCAAAAAAAAATATGAACAGTAATAGTATAATATAAGATAATCTTTGTCCTTTCATGTTGACATTATATAGAACTTTTATTAGGTCTTAAGGGCTACACATTAGTACACATTATGGATCATATGCGGCAGAAGTGTTGCAAAAGTCACACGTGTATGACAGCCAACAAAGAGGCAGACTTCAGTTGTAACTGAAAGGTTGTGAGTATTTTGACAACTTAAAGCAAAAAAAAGTGAGTTTCCTGGCCCAAAATAAACTAATTCCATATTTACAAATTGGTCTACACAATTGCAGATCTGTGTACAGATCTTTCTTCACATTTGCAAATAGTTCTGCAACAATAATAGCTCCACAATATCATGAGTCTGTGCTACTAAACAGCTGATGGAGATTTTCAATGATTTAAAGGTAGGCTGGCTGTTTGTAGTTTAATTTCTTGTAAAGACTACCACTAGAATATAGAGAAGAGCTGGCTACATGTTTAATCTATTAATTTATTTTTATTGTTATTTTTATTATTCCTTTTATGGACATAATTATTTGTGTGTGGTGTACTGAGGTCACAGATATGCATGCTATTTTTCTGTTTTGCTATAATGGTCATTAGGAAGAGGCATTACGTGTCATATTAAAATTTTCAATAAAATGTGTTAAAAAAAAATCTAAACTGGTTTATCTTGCCTTATACTTTGGAAATAGGCTAATATACAGACCCTTTCCAAAAAATTAGAATATCATGGAAAAGTTGTTTAAGTTCCACAATTCCATTCAAAAGTCAAACTTTCATAGATTATAGATTCAGGGCCTACAATTTAAACGATTTCAAGTATTTATTTGTTTATTTTTACATAATTTGGGCTCCCAGCTCATAAAACCCACAAAAACAGGATTTCAAAAAATTTGAATACTGTGAAGAAATCAGCCCAAATTTTGCAGGGCAAGTACTCTAAAAAGTCAGAGTCCAAATAAAACTATGTGGGACTCACCTGAACGCATCTGTAAGCTCTAATATACAAAGAAACACTCACCACATATCTCCAATGCCTGCGTCACCTCAGGGAGAATCCTGCTCGAGTCGCACACAGCTACGACCTCCTCCTAAATACTCAGTCCAAAGTCTCCCCTCATGAACACAAAGGTGCAGTCTTTTATATGAAGAAACACAAATACACACTCTTTATTCTACTGTTTACAGTCAGTTGAGTGTGACCAACGGTAATCTCCTTTTAAGTGTTTACTTAGATGTTTTACTGATAAGGAGGTTGATCCCTGACTCTACCAGTTGTAGTTCCATAGTATATAAACTCTCCATGATATAAAAACACAATAGATAAGAATTATAATTCAGTTATGGCTGTGATCCATGTGTTCTATTCGTCCTGTATCCCTGGTTCCCTTTTGTGTCTGGCCTCCTGTCTTTTCCAGTGTCCCACAAAAGGTTGTCAAACAGGTAAAGTGAGAAACGTTACCTAAAAAAGTACACACCCTCTTGACCCTTTTATTGAGTTTAAAATCAATCATGGCCAATACAATTTAACAAAAAAGAAAAAGTCACAAAGAAATTTATTTAATGTCAAAGCCAAAACAGATTTCAACAAAGTAATGCCAATTAAATATACTTAATATTCAACTCCTTCAAGTCAGTATTTAGTAGATGCTTCTTTGGCTGCAACCCCAGCACTGAGTCTGGGTGGATAGGTCTCAGTCAGGCTTGCAATTTCACTCCATTCTTCTTTGAACGACTGCTCAAGTTCTGTCAGATTGCACAGGGATTGGGAGTGAACACCTTGTACAAGTCCAGCCACAAATTCTCTATTGGATTGAGGTCTGGGCTTTGACTTGGCCACTCCAGAACATTCACTTTGTTGTCTTTAAACATTTCTGTGTAGCTTTCACTGTATGCTTGGGGTCATTGTTTTACTGGAACATAAATCTTCTCCCAAGCTGTGGTTCTCTTGCAGACTGAATGAGATTCTCCTCCAGGATTTTTCTTGATCTTGCAGCAGTCATTATACCCTCCACCTTTACAAGCTTTACAAGGTCAACTGCTGAGAAGCATCCCCACAGCATGATGCTGCCAACACCGTGCTTAACAGTGGGGATGGTGAGTTTATCTGCAGTGTGTGGTGTCTGCCAGACATAGCGTCTCGTCTGATGGTCAGAAAAGCACCGTTTTGGTCTCATCAAACCAAAGAACTGTTGTGGCAACAATTGTCTAAAACTGGCAAAATGGGTTAAATGCAGCAACAAAAGACAAAAAGTGCCAATAATGGGTAAAATGTGACACAAAAGTTGCAAAAATGGGTAAAAAGTTAAAAAAGAGCATCAAATATGGGCTGAAAGAGGCAAGAATTGAGAAAAATGGCAGAAAGATTGCAGCAATTTTGTCAAGTGGCAAAAAGGGCAAAAGCTGCAATAATGGTTAAAAATAACAGTAAAAAGTCACAAAAAGTGGCAAAAAGTGGCAAAGCTTTGCAAAAAGGGCTTTATAGTAACAAGAAAAGAGCAATAGTGTTAACAAAAATAACAAAAAGGGGCACTAGGAGTTTAAATGTCAAAAAAGAACAGAAGTGGCAACAATGTGTTAAAAGTGACAAAAAGAAGTTGCAATAATGGGTGACAAATTAAAATGACATGATGCTGCAATGCAGAAACTCAGGTCGCTGGCCACAGCCATGCCAGTGCTGCATTATCATTACTTTTAACATCCCATTAACTGCCCTTTCTGCCCATTTTTGCCTCTTTCCACCCATTTTTTTTGCCATCATCCATCTGTTGTTCTGACCTTTAATCCATTTTGTCACTTTAAAGATCCCATTGACCACCATTTCAGCCATTTTTGTTACTTTTTCCTAATTTCACTACTTTTTATGCCCATTTCTTGCCTCTGCTGAACGATTTTCCACTTTAAACCCATTCTGCCTCTTTTAACCAATTTTTACTTTCAAGATCCCATTAACTAAAATATACAGCCATTTTTTAATCCACTTTTCTGCCCTTCTTGCCACTCTTGAACCATTTTGCCTTTTTCAACCTGTTGTAGCTTCTTTCTTCTTACTTTAAGGATGCGATTAGCTACCCTTTCAACACATTTTTCTCACTTTAAGCCCTTTTCAACACTTTCCTGCCTGTTTTTACAACTTTTGACCCAACAGTGTTACTTTTATGATCACATTAACTAGTGATATTTTCTGCCGAAGCTTCAAAGCGTGTATCGAGTGGTCCAGTCAGATCTTAGTGTCGGGGCAATCGAGGTTTGTGCTGATGACGTAGTTGATGACGTAGCTGATTCACCGGTGTGGCGTGAGATTCAAAATATGTAAAGTAACACAAGCACATTCACGTCACAGCCCTCTCCCCAGTTTGTTTCCACTCTCCTTTTTGACCCCACCATTGCATTATAAAGATAGACACCATATTAGTAAGTTCATAATTTATGCATTGGCATCACAAACATCAATCATTTATTCAATCCAAAGCCATGGTGTCATTATAATCACTCTGCCTGTTATACATTTATTGTCCACTAGATGGCTTGGTAGAGCAGATGAAGCTTCACATGAAGCTACATCCTAATGAACCAATTCGAAGGAAAGCTTTAATACGTCAACAAAGCTTCATCTGGGCATCACTACCATTAACTTCCCGTTGAAATAATTTTTGTCACTTTTAAGCCATTTTGCAACTTATTCTACACTTTTTCCGCCACCTTTGACCCATTCTGCCCTTTTTCAACACAGTTTTATTACTGTTAATGTTCGATTTACCTTTTGCCCCATTTTGCCATTTTTAAAGCCCTTTCCCCCACTATGTCTCCACCTTGTTGCCACTTTTGTCCCATTTCTTGCCACTTTCTGCCTGTTTATGCAACTCTAAACCCATAGCTGTTACTTTAAGGTGCTAGTAGCTACCCTTTCTGCTACTTTTAAGATGCCAGTAGCTACCGTTTCTGCCCATTTTTGCCACTTCAAAATCTTTCCATCGCCTTTTCTGCCTTCTTCACTTTTTCTGTTGCCTCTTGTAACCCATTTATGCCACTTCTTAATTTTATTTTATCACCTTTTCTGCCCATTGTTACCACCAAACCTTTTCACCATTATGTCTGCACCTTGTTGCCACTTTCAACCCACTTTTGACATAATTTCACTACTTGTCATGCCCATTTTTGTCCACTTTAAACCCAGATAAATACAGTCATGGACAAAAGTATAAACCATTTCTCACAGCAATTGTTGCAATTACAAATGTTTTAGTATACACGTGTTTATTTCATTTATGTGCATTGGAAAAACACAAAAAACAGAAGAAAAAAGCTAAAATTAACATAATTTTACATAAAACTAAAAAAATGGGCCAGACAAAATTATTGGCACCCTCAACTTAATATTTGGTTGAACACCGCTGGGAAGAAATAACTGAAACCAATCTCTCCTGTAACCATCAACAAGCTTCTTACACCTCTCAAGGGTTCCTTCTTGCAACAGCAGTTTTTAGATCTCTCCATAGGTGTTCAATGGGATTTAGATTCGGACTCATTGCTGGCCACTTCAGAACTCTCCAGCGCTTTGTCTCCAACCATTTCTTGGTGATTTTTGAGGTTTGTTTGGGGTCATTGTCCTGCTGGAACACCCATGACCTCTGACACAGACCCAGCTTTCTGACACAAGGCCCTATAATGTGGCCGAAAAAAAACTTTTGATAGTCTCCAGATTTCATGATTCCTTGCACACAGTCAAGGCACCCTGTGCCAGAGGCAGCAAAACAACCCCAAAACATCTCTGAACCTCCACCATGTTTGACTGTAGGTACTTCTTTTCTTTGTAGGCCTCATTCAGTTTTCTGTAAACAGTAGAATGCCGTACTTTTTCAAAAAGCTGTACCTTAGCCTCATCTGTCCGCAAAATGTTCTCCCAGAAGGACTGAGGCTTACTCAGGTACATTTTTGCAAACTCCAGTCTGACTTTTTGATGTCTCTTTGTCAGCAGTGGGGTTCTCCTCGGTCTCCTGCCATAGCGCGTCATCTCATTCAGATGACCACGTATGGTCAGAGCTGACACTTTTGCACCCTGAATCTGCAGGACAGCCTGAATTTGTGTGGAAGTTGACTGAGGATGTTTATCCACCATTCCAACTATCCTGCGTTGCATTCTTTTGTCAATTTCTCTTTTCTGTCCACGTCCAGGGAGATTAGCCACAGTTCCATGGGTTATAGACTTCATGATTATATTACGCGCAATGGACAAAGGAATTTCAAGATCTCTGGAGATGGTCTTGTAACCTTGAGATTGTTTTTTTTTTCCCCCACAATTTTGCTTCTTACGTCCTCAGACAATTCTCGGCTCTTTTTTCTGTTCTCCATGGTTGGTGTGAAGGAGGAGGTGGGGTGGAGGAGGTTAAGTTTTGTCAGCAGCAGAGTGGTGCATTAGCATTAATGCAAACAGGGATTAGTGAGACGTACGTCATATTTAAATGCAGATAGATAGTCATTTATTGTCATTGCATTGTAAAAATGCAATGAAATTACGTTTGGCAGTCTCCTTTGTAACAGCAAACACAGTGGTCCAAGTGGTGGTTAGAAATCCGCAGGCTCACATCATCCATCCTGCTGGTGAAGAAGTGAGCACCCAGGAGAAAGATGCTTAGTAGGGCAGGTTTGTGTGAGACCGCTCTTAGCCTAGCCTGCAGCCGGGTTTGCCCCTCTTTCACCTTCTTGCACGATGCCATCACTGCCTCCTCCCCGCTGGCTGTAGGTCTTATGCTGCTCCACGTCCTCCTCCTGTCAGTCTCCAAGCGCTCCGTTCTCTGGATAATCTTCACCAGGAGAGATGTAAACTCCGTGGGCACACTGTCAGTTCTGGTGTAAGTGTAGGGCTTTGTTTTGCTGCTAGTGATGGAGCGCCAGGCCGCTGCGTTCGTACATGCCACCCCATGCTACCTCAGTAGGTGGCATTCAGTAGTTGATCAGACAGTAACACTCCGTTTCCTCATTAGCTCTCTCACCAACAGTTTAAAAGTGTCCAGGGCATCTTTGTGATCTTTTATAACTTCTAGTTCGGTATTGTTTTCTGTAAGGAGAGCTGCTGCTCCAAGTGTCTGCACAATATTGATCTCGCGAGATTGATTTTTCGGCAATGAGAAATCTTGTGGCATTTTGATCTCGCAAGATCTCGTCACACCCCTAGTAGTAGGTAAAATGAACTCAGCAAAATATAGGAAAATCCTTGAGGACAATCTTATTCCGTCTGTCAGAGAACTATGGCTTGGGAGAAGATTTAATTTCCACCAAGACAACGACCCAAAGTGCACAGAGAAAGCTACCCAGAAAAGGTTCTCTGACACTCTCAATCTGCACCACAGTCTTAAAACCCAGATTATCCTGGAGGAAAAAGGATGTGTAGATCCTGACCACAGGGTTGATGTTTTACAAGTTTTAAAGACAAAAAGTCCAGGCAAGACAAAATGGTTTAAAAAACTGCATTAAAAAAAAGCTGGATTTGGGGACTTCCGGTGATGCCACGATACCGAAAGCAGCAGTAGTTGCAAGCTCCACGCCAGCTGGTGACAAAGTTATATATTACTCGATGAATTTGACGTTCAGTGACTGTGCGTTGCAACATGAAAGGAGCAAGAAGTAATACGATCCTAAAAACTCCATCAAGACCGCAATATGGGCCTTTACTGACGTTACAACTCGAAAAGGAGACCGGCGAAGCTAAGAAAAATAACGACAAGATGCTAGCCTGGGGAAATCAGAAAACTCAAGCTGGTGAGTTATTGCAGGAGTTAGCTTCAGTGACTAAAGACCTGACTAAAGACTAAACACGAGATGCACAAGACATTTTCCGACTTTCAAGCCGACCTAAAAAAAGACATAAGAGAAGAGCTGACAACATTCAAACGGGAGATTAGCCAGAAGCTAACAGAGACGGCTGAGGCCTTACAAACTCAAAGCCAGGCCATCAACGAAGCCGAAGCCCGCATATCAGACTTAGAGGACGGCAGCACTGTGACTGGGGATGCCCTACTAACTCTTCTCAAACAACAAAGTAAGCTACAAGAAAAACTGATGGACATAGAAAGCAGATCGAGGAGAAATAATATAAGGATCTTCGGCATACCAGAGGAAACGGAGGGCGCCTCGGTTACCAACTTTATTGACAACTTGCTTAACACGGAGCTCGCCTTGCCCGAAGGAACAAATCTGCAAATCCAAAGAGCACACAGGGCTCTGGTGCCAAAACCGGGTCCAAATTCTCTGCCTAGATCGATCATTGTCAACTTTTTACAGTTTGAAGTCAAAGAGCTGGTGCTGAAATCAGCTTGGAAGAAGAAAATGTTTGTCGGCGACAAGCAAATCTTTTTCGATCATAACTACACAAGTGAGGTGATGGTTAAATGCCGAGCCTACAAAGGAATCAAGAAAGCGTTAAAAGAAAAGGGAGTACGCTTCCAAACCCCCCTCACAAGAATCCGTATTCATTGGAACACCGGAACACAGACCTACGAAAATGCTCAAGATGCAGCTCGTGACATGACAACACGCGGAATCTATGTGGAAATCCCTAAGGATCCTTCATACTCGAGCTTGGAGGAAAACATAAGAAAAGCGTTCCCTTGGCAACGAGCGGTAAACAAAGATGGCGAAAAGCAGACGGCAACACGAGTGAAGGAGAAGCTGCAGGAGTTCAGGAGAGGAGCACAGCGCTGAAGAGGCAGACAAGTGACCAAGCAAGGACTGTGAGCTAAGTTAAACATGAAAGACTAGTTTAAAATTAGACTAAAGGCCTAAGGAAAAAGAGACAGATAAGAGGGGAAAAACTAAAAGGAGAAAGGGAATATTAAGACAATTTTTAAGGGGAACTGACGAGTTTGAATAATATGTCAGTTGTAAATAAAAACCCCTTATCTCTAACTGAGTTGAAGTTCATGTTTAAGCTTTTGTTTTCTTTTCCTCTTGTAATGGTCATTTTTAAGTTTTGCTACAAGGGCCTTTGCTAATGTATCTCATGTAAATTCAGGAAAATACTTGGCCACTACAGAAAGTACAAAGTATACAAAAACTTTTAAATAGATTAAAAATCCCGGCTGGATGACTTGAAATTTGACTAATGTTGGACAGTAGGAGGTTTAGAAGACGGGTGAAGGATCGTCTTTCAACCACCGGGGGGGGGGGGGCCTGGCTCCAGAGAGAGGTTTAACCCCCCACCCCCTAACAGGGACCCCAAGGGACTAATATATTCCCAAACCACGGAAGACACTGTTCAGATAAATGTTGTTTGTGAATGTTCTGGTTCCAGAAAATGTTCTGTTCAGGGAAAATTGAAGACCTTTCTTTACAATATTGGATGTTGATAAGGCAAGACACAGGGAGAATTTATGCTATAATGCATCAAGGAAAACTTGTTAATTTATTTTTTGGATACGGTTAGAATCATCTCCTTAAATGTGAACGGCATTCTCAACCTGACCAAGAGGAACAAAATATTATCAAAATTAAAAAGAGAGAAAATTGACATAGCGTTTTTACAAGAGACGCATCTTACAGAAACAACACAATTGGCTCAAAAGGAAAGGGTTTAAACATGTATTCTCATCTTCCAACAAATGTAAACATAACAGAGGTGTAGCCATTCTAATCTCAGGGAACTTTGTTTACGAGCATCTAACACAAGTAAGAAACAAAGAGGGTACATCTGTTTTGATCAAAGGTAAGATAGATGGAGTCTTAGTTACATTATACAATTTGTATGCACCACCAGGGTCAGGTTGGGAATTCTATAGACAAATGTTAGATAACATAGCAATGGAAACGCAGGGAATACTAATCTGTGGAGGAGACCTTAACATAACATTTAATCCATATCTGGATTCGTCAAATCCAAGAGTCTCCCAATCCAAAAATATTACAAAGAAATTACATACTGTGATGACAGAACTTGGTATAATTGATATATGGAGAGATAAAAACCCAAAGATAAAAGACTATACCTACTTCTCATCCTCACATTCAACGTACTCAAGAATAGACTATTTTCTTATGTTTAAGAGAGACAGACACTGGATAAATAGCTGCCACATAGGGACCATGGATGTCTCAGACCATTGTCCTGTACACCTATCATTAAAAATTGGAAATAGATGTAAAGAAACACTCTGGAAACTAAACTCAAGTATCCTAAATAAAGACATGATAGAACGTTTAACAAAGGACTATCTGCAATTTAATGATGATGGAAATGTGTCCCCAGCAGTGGTCTGGGACACATGTAAAGCAGTGATTAGAGGTAAACTAATAGCAATTACATCAAGGCTAAAAAAACTTAAAAAAGAGAAACTTGAAAAACCTAATAAAGAACTAAGAGAGCTAGAACTACAGCACAAAAACTCACTAAACCAAAATATAAAAACAAGGATAGAAACCAAAAGGAATGAGATCAACGAGATATATGCACAAGAGATTGAAAAAAAATGAATCTACACCAGACAAAACTATTATGAAGGAGGCAGTAAGCATGCTAAATTACTAGCTTTTAAACTGAGAAAGCAAGAAGCAGATAGTACAATTTATTCAATAAGAGACCCCCAAACTAAACAAACCTACCAGGATATTGATGAAATTAAAAAATGTTTTAAAATTTTTTATGAAAAGTTATATGCACAACCACAAGTGGAAGATGACAATAAAATGGAAGACTTCCTGAAATCATTGAATCTACCTTTCTTTACTAAAGAGCAAAACGATACATTAACCTCTGCAATAAGGCAAGAAGAAATATATGATGCAATTGGAAGACTCAAAACAAATAAATCGCCAGGCCCTGATGGGTTTACAGCACAATGGTATAAAAGCTTAAAATATGTTCTAACACCCATTTTAGTGAAAACATTTAATTGGGTTTTGTTTGAAAGAGAAATTCCGATATCATGGAGAGAGGCAACAATATCCATCATTCCAAAACCAGGAAAGGATAAGTTAAACTGTACAAATTATAGACCCATAAGCGTTTTAAATATCGACTACAAATTCTTTACTTCCATCTTGGCTAAAAGGATAGAAAAGATCTTACCAAAGCTTATAAATTTAGACCAAACAGGATTTATTCAAACGAGACAAACTCAAGACAACATAAGAAGAACTTTACAGATAGTGAGACATATAACACAAAACAAAGTTCAAGCTCTTATTATGAGTCTAGATGCCGAAAAAGCTTTTGACTCGGTGAGATGGTCCTTTTTATTCAAAACAATGGAGAAATTTGGCTTTAATGAGATAATTATCAAAGCAATAGAAACACTATATACAAGTCCCAAAGCACGACTAAGGATAAATGGAGAGCTCACAGACTCATTCACACTTGAGAGATCAACTAGACAAGGCTGTCCATTAAGCCTGCTTCTCTTTGCAATTTTTATTGAGCCCTTAGCTCAGGGAATAAGGCAAAAAGAAACAATTGAAGGAATAAGAATGGTGGAAGAACAGAAATTTGCCCTGTTTGTGGATGATGTACTAGTATACCTAGGAAATCCAACACATTCTCTACCAGCACTAATGTCACTATTAAATGAATACAGTTCTTTCTCAGGCTATAAGTTAAATGTCCAAAAAACCCACGTTCTCAGTCTTAACTACAGTCCTCCCAAAGGTCTTTGCGAGAAATATCATTTAAAATGGGATGAGAAATCCATAAAATATCTAGGCATTCATATTTCCAAGGATCTTTTAAAACTAGCAGAACTAAATTATAGATCTCTTAGCAAAGGAATTCAAGCGGATGTTCATAGATGGAGTTTGATACCATTTTTAAGTATCAACTCACGCATTGAATCAATCAAGATGAATATCCTGCCAAGGTTATTATATCTTTTTCAGTTAGTACCTTTGGAAGAACCAGATAAACAATTTCAAGAATGGGACAGGCTATTGTCTGGATACATATGGGGAGGGAAAAAACCCAGGATAAGATACAAGATATTACAATTACCAAAAAATAAAGGGGGGTTGGCCCTTCCAAATCTGAGGGATTACTATAAAGCAGCCCAGCTTAGACCCTTAGTTGGTTGGTGCACACCTAGCTACAAGGCAAAATGGAAAGAAATTGAACAATCACTGGGAAAAGGACTTCCAGTTAATACAATGATTGGAGATCCAACATGGTGTGATCATCTCATAGATACTGATAATCCATTAGTCATGAGTTCGATACAAACTTGGAGTAAAATACTAAAGCAGTTTAATCTGAAGAAAGCAGCATCTTGAAATGGTTCGCATACGATCCAGAATTTATACCAAACAAACAAGACAATAGGGTTAAAGACTGGACATCTGCAGGACTCAATACATATCTCTCTCTTTTAAGTCAAGGTACAATTAGGAGTTTTCAAGATCTTTAAGAGGACTTTGGTCTACAAAACCAAGACTTTTATAGATATTTACAAATTAGAGGTTATATGAGGAAAAAAATTATTCAAAATATCAATGCAGAAAATGAATTGTTTAAAGTATTCATAAAAGCATATGAAGATGCCCCCTATAAAAAAAATGATCTCAAAACTATATTTGAGTCTTCAGTCTCTCAATAAAGAAAATACACTTACTGTCAAATCGAGATGGGAAACAGAGGGCAACATGGTAATCTCACAAGAACAATGGGAAGAAATATTTAAACAACACTGGAAAACAACCAGCTCTCCATCTTGGAGAGAATTTTCTTGGAAAAATGTAATGCGGTATTTCTGTAACCCTATACAGCAGAAAACCTATTCTAATCAAACAGATTGTTGGAGATGTTGTGGAAACAAAGAAGCAAACCATTTCCACATATTTTGGAGTTGTCCTGCTGTGATCCCATTTTGGTTAAAAATTCATAAGATATTAGAGACTGTCTTTATAACTAAAATTCCTATGAGCTTTAGTATGTTGTATTTGGCAGACCTAAGGGAACTTGAATGGAGGAAGAAGGATAAGTACCTGTTAAGAATACTATTGGTGGCATGTAAAAAGAGCCTAATCAGAAAATGGTTGAAAAGGGAGATACCCAGTGTAAATGAATGGATTGACCTGGTATATAACATCTTTGTGATGGAAAGAATAACTTTTAGCTTGAGAACACAAAAACATGAGTTCACTGAAAATTGGGCAAAATGGATTACATTTGTCTCTACTTCCAGACCAGACTTCGTGTAAACTCTTCTTATGAACATTATATAAATTCCTCCTTGGTCTTTGTATCTATTCATTCTTTTTCTATTATTTTCATGTAGTTTTATTTATGTTATTTATTTCTTATTTGTTTTGGACTCCCCTACCAAATCAAATCTGTAAGGTCTTCATGTTCTTGTTAACTGTATGGGTGAAGTTACACCACACAGTTTTGTATGTTTTTCTAATGTCATTTAAAACAATAAAAAAAGAATTACAAAAAAAAAAAGAAGCTGGATTTGAATGGTATCATTGGTTGAGAGTATCCTTTAATACCTAGAGATAAGGTATGTGCCCATCAGCAACAATAGTTGCCACTAATTCAAATAAGATCATCCAAGCATGAGAGCAAAAAATAGAGAAAACAACTGCGAAAAAATGTTCATACAGGACCCAATCAACATTTTTTTATGACGGTTAACTTGTAGGAGGTTACTCATTTCTTATGTATTACCTGTGCATTTTTTTGTTTTAAAGCCCAAACACACCTGCTGCCTTATTTGATGTACAAGCATAAAAAGGTAGAAAAAGAAAAGGTAGAAAAAAAAACACTTACCTTTTGTCAGACCACAGTGATCAGAGGGCCTCCCAAACACAGCAGACAGATCATCAGTGGAAAAGTGACTTCAAGCACCGTCGCCCCTTATCTCTCTTTCTCCTCTATGATAATAAAAACAAAATTAAAATAGAAATAGTGCTGTTAAATTTCTTCACTGCCTGCTGGCCAAAATACCCAGAAGAATAAACTCTGGTACAAAAAGACTTGACTGTCCCTCAAACAAGATAATCGCAGCTCTAAAACTCCTTCCTATTTCAGGTGACATCCATAAAGGTGTGGCCTTTCCATGTAACTTCAGTAAATAATGATGACAGGCGTAGCTGTGAACTGTAAACTGAGGCTCCACTTCCAGGTATTATACTATCAATCAATCAATCAAACTTTATTTATAAAGCACTTTTCATACATGACATGTAACTCAAAGTGCTGTACATGGACAAATTAAAAACATTCCCTCAAACCCACCCACCCCCACCTTTTGCGTAATATAGACAATTAGAGTCATTCCCTCACACCCACACACCCGCAACCACCCTACAGACAACAGTTACATGTGCACCCACTCACACCCACTCACACACACTGTTTCACAAACACACACACACACACCCACACACACACACACACACACACACACACACACACAAATAGTGGACATTAGGCTGAGTACAAGAGGCTGAGTACAGATGAACCAGTTGAGAAAGCGCCATCAGAGGGGCCGTCTGCACCAGGAGCAGCGAGTCACCCACAGCTACAGGACACCGACGCAGGACCCAGAGGAGGGATGAGGCAGAGACACCAAACCTCCACCAGGAACCCACGAGACAGACCCCTGCAGCCATAGCCGACCACCGCTCCCGGTGCAGAGGGCCCCCCCAGAGGAAACACTGGAGATCCTAAAAATGATAAAAGGATAAAAATAAGTAAAACCTCAGTACAAATAAAACCTAAGAACTAAAATATAAAATAGCATAACTAAAAAATTAAGGTAGGAAAAGAATAAAATTCATAAATAAATACAGATTGAAGGCCTAAAATAAACAAATATCATAAATAAAATAGATAAATATTAATCAAAAGCTAAGCTAAAAAGGTGTGTCTTGAGCCTGCTCTTAAAAACATGAACGTTCTCTGCGGCCCTGAGGTCCTCTGGCAGGCTGTTCCATAGACGAGGGCCGTAGTGCTGGAAAGACGCCTCGCCATGAGTGTGTGTCCTGACTTTGGGGATGACTAAGAGCCCGCTGCCAGAGGAGCGCAGGGTCCGCGAGGGTTCATAAGGTAAAAGCAGTTCTGAAAGATAAGAAGGCCCAAGACCATTAAGACATTTAAAAACCAGTAAAAGAACTTTAAAATTGATCCCTAAAACACACGGGGAGCCAATGCAGTGATTCTAAAACCGGTGTAATGTGGGCCCGCCCTCTGGTCTTAGTCAGGACACGTGCTGCTGAATTTTGGAGTAACTGTAGACCTGAAATATTCTTTTTGGGAAGACCAGAGAGCAGGGCATTACAGTAGTCTATACGACTGGTGATAAAAGCATGCATCAGCGTCTCCGTGTTGGCTTGAGAGAGAATGGGGCGGACTCTGGCGATGTTCTTTAGATGATAAAAACCTATTTTTGTTACATTCTTAATGTGTGGAATAAAAGTCAGCTCAGAGTCAAAAATTACACCCAGGTTTTTCACTTGTGATGATGGATTAAAAGACAGTGCTTGTAGTTTGGGTAAAATTTTCTCTCTCAAGGCCTCAGGACCAATGACTAAAACCTCAGTTTTGTCCTGGTTAAGCTGGAGAAAGTTTTCTGCCATCCAGGATTTGATATCTAAAATGCAGTTAAAAAGAGCATCCATTGGCCTGGTGTCATCAGGAGACATGGAGATGTAAAGCTGTGTATCATCAGCATAACTGTGGAAGTTGATTCTATGTCTCCTGATGACACCGCCAAGAGGGAGCATGTACAGGTTAAAAAGCACAGGACCTAAAATCGAACCCTGGGGCACACCACATGTGATTTTATGGACTTTGGAGGAGCATGTGTCTACACTTACCATGAATGTTCTGTCTGTGAGGTAGGAAGTAAACCATTTGTGTACAGTACCAGAAAGGCCGACCAGATGTTTGAGTCTATTTAAAAGAATAGTGTGGTCTACTGTATCGAAGGCAGCACTTAGATCCAGCAGAACCAACACCGTCACCTTTTGTGAATCATAATTTAATCTAAAATCATTTAAAATCTTTGTCAAGGCCATCTCTGTACTGTGGTTTACCCTAAAACCAGACTGACATTCTTCATGAATACCATGTGTGTCTAAAAAATAATTCAGCTGAATAAAAACAAGTTTCTCTAAAATTTTACTTAAAAATGGTAAGTTAGACACTGGTCTGTAATTGTTAAAGTCATTAAAATCTAAATTGCTCTTCTTCAACAGGGGCCTCACCACTGCCGCTTTAAAGGCAGCGGGAAAGACCCCCGTCTGAAGTGAACAGTTCATCATGTTTAAAAGCTCATCTCTAAAAGATCCATAAAATGACTTAAAAAATGAGGTTGGAATTGGATCTAAAAGACATGTGGTGGGCTTCACTGAGGAGAAAACTTCATCAAGCATCCCAGCATTAACCAGGACAAAACTGTCCAGTGTTTCCTCTGGTAAAGATAAAAACTCAGACGTGTTAAAAGCAGAGGTTCAGCTGGATAAAATATGACATCTGATAGTGTCAATCTTTCCCCCGAAGTGGGCTGCAAACTCCTCACACAGAGTGTTTGAGGGGGTTATTTGAAGTTGAATAAAATCAGGGTTAAAAAGATGGTCAATGGTGGAGAAGAGAACTTTTGGGTTATTTTTATGGTTTGTGATTATTTTAGCAAAGTATGAATTTCTGGCATTTCTGACTGCATAATTGTAGGCTTTTAGATGTTCATTGTATATTTGAAAATTTACTGTTATTTTACTTTTCCTCCATTTTCTTTCTGCCGCTCTGCAGTTTCTTTTCAGTTTTTGACTTCATTTCTCCACGGGGCTATAGGCTTAGGGCGAGCCTTTTTCAATTTAAGTGGAGCAACTGAATTAAGTGCGTATTGAAGTCTACTGGTAAAATTATCAACGATAAAATCACAGGGGGCAGGTAAAACAACTGGAGGATATTTTTCTAAAACTTGAATAAAATTTGCAGCCACTTCAGGGGTCAGATGACGCTTCCTCACAGTTCTCACAGAGGTCTCCCGCTGGATAAAAACGGTGATATTAAAAAACACAAAGTAGTGGTCAGAGACAGCCAAGTCAACAACAGACGACACACTGGTGGACAGGCCATAGGTGATGACCAGGTCCAGAGTGTGTCCCCTGTTGTGAGTTGGCTGCATGACGTGCTGAGTAAAATCCATATAGTTAAGAATATTGAAAAATTCACTTGCAACAGGGTCTAAAATGTTATCTATGTGCAGGTTAAAATCACCGATTAAAATAATCATATTGTAAGAATTGTGTAAAATTGATAAAAACTCTGAAAATTGTGGGATAAAAAGACTGCACCTTTTTGGTGGTCTGTACACTGTCACGCATAAAATTGTAGGGTTGTTAAAAACAATAGAGTGGTATTCAAAACTTGTGTAATGTTCAAATAAAATAGGTTTGGTTGGCAAAGTGTTTGTACTAATAGAAGCAGTGCCACCTCCCCTTTTACCACTCCTAGTTGAAAATGCAAAGTTAAAATCAGGTGGGGAGGCCTCAGTGAGAACAACTGGTGCATCTGCACCCAGCCATGTTTCAGTTAAAAATAAGCAGTCAAGTTTGTGCTCTAAAATCAGGTCATTTATAATAAAAGTCTTGTTCAGCAGAGAGCGGATGTTTAAGAGGGCCATGTTTATGGTAAGGGGGGGCTGATTAACTGTAGGATTTTGTGGTAAGTGAGTTTTAGGGACAGATCTGAGATTATTAAAGTTAATGGAAGATTTGTGGGAGGTTTTACAGATAGGCCGCTCTCTGCTGATGATTACTGGAATGTGGAATGAACAGGAGTTATTTGAGTCTATTGGAACATCAGTGGATGATGAGGGGGAGGTGTATTACTATGAGTCTAGAATAGCAGCTCTGTTAACCACTGGTCTGTTGGGATTAGTAAAACAAACAAGGCCAGATAACTGACTGTGGATAAAACACTTTAATTTATCTCCTGCAACTGGTAAAACTCCCTCATCCTGGAAATGTGCCAGAGTAACTCCTATCCATAAAGGGGGTGACCCACAGATATCAATAATTATAGATCTATCTAAATTATTAATAGCATAGCAAAAATATTTGAAAAACTCATCTCTACAGTTTTTTTCGATTGCTTAAACACAATTTTGAAAACAGGGCTCATTTTGTCAAAACACTACACACAATTCACACAACCACACACACAAGTAGGAGAACACCTCAGATCCTTTGCAAAATGAAACACTTTTGTTAAAACTATACACTTATTTATAAAAACCATCTGTTGTTACCATATGAAACACACACGTTTCATATGACTAAATTCTGTTTGAACCAGTTACACACTGCTGTTCTACTTCTCAGTGATTAGAGTACTGTAAGTGAAGTACACAGAGAAAGAGCAAATATACAATAAATTCACCAAACATGACACAAGACCAATGCAGCAGACTGATGAAAATATAATTTGTTTCTCTCAATATACCCAAATCAGTCAATATGTCAGCATGGAGAATCACAACAAAACATGTCCCATGTTCATGCTACTACAGTAGTGAGCATAACACTGTAAGCTCAGTAACTGTCAGACAAACATAAAATACTGTATCAGCACAGGTTACATTTACAGTAAAAAGACAAAAAAATCTGAAAAAATCTGAAAATATAGAACAGAAAATACTAGACATTATCTTTTAACCTAGCTGGATCTGGCCAGAGAATTTCATCAACATCACAGGTGATATCCTCATTGACAAGACAACATAGGAAGAACCGTCTTGAATGTCGACTCCATCCTTGCACAGCTGCGGCATCGATTTGGTCACAGGCTTTCTCCATAGGCTGAATGAGGGGTACCTGAGTCTGGGGCCAGAGAACATAAACCCTCCACTGCCATGCTGAGAAAAACTCTTTGATTGGGTTTAGATGTTTTTGCTGAATTTGGTCCTCTTCTTCTTTGAGCATGTTCTCTTCTTGCTTCAGGTCTTCCTCTTCCTCCTTCTCCTCCTCTGTGGATTCCCCCTCTCACCCTCACTCTTCCTCTTCTGACTCCTTCCATTTTGGTTGAAGACAGGTGAACTCACCTGCTGCATTTTTATAGTGCTTAAACCTGATTGGTGTGTCTACAATTAAGCAATCATGTTTTTGTGTACCTGATGCCTCACTGGTGTGGTAATTTGACAGTCAGTGCTTTGGAATTGCAAATAAGTGACATCATGATATACTTCTGTGTCTAATGTATATAAGTATGTTTAGTGTTTTGCAAATCACTGTGTGTATTGTTTTGCAGAAAGTGTGAGGCTGATATTGTGCTTATAGTGGTGCAAATCTGAGCCAGTGTTTTGCTCCTTGAATGTAAGGTTTTGATAATTGTGTAATACTTTTGATTTTAGTGTTTATGCAGTTGAAAAAAAACCTGTAATCAATTATCTAAATATCTTAATGATCATAACCTATTATCACCACACTAGTCTGGTTTTAGACCAAACCACTCGACCACCACTGCTCTCCTAAAATTTACCAATGACATACAGTCAGCATCTGATAGCAATTATGCCTATAGGTGCTATAGTCATTGACCTTGCTAAAGCATTTGACATGGTAGATCACTATCTCCTCTTAGATAAACTACATGCTATTGGTCTCTCTACTGATTCTTTGGTATTTTTCAACACTTTTCTTCATTATAGAAGTCAATGTGTTTTTTTTCAGGGCAGCCAGTGGGACTTCAAGATTATTGACAAAGGTGTACCGCAAGGTTCATCCTTAGGTCCTCTATTATTCTCCATCTCCATCAATGACCTCCCACAAGTCTGTTCTGACTGTCAAATTCATTTATATGCAGATGACACTGTAATATACTCACAGATTCAATACTCATTACAATCTGATTTTAATCTTGTCCAAAAATGGTTCTCTGTCAATAAGCTTCTCCTGAATAAGAAAAAACAAAACAAAACATATTTTATGTTGTTTTGCGCTCAACCAAACTCTGTTCCTTTAACAAAAGGCCTTTGGCTAGATTCCCAGTTATCTTTCAAACCTCATATCAACTCAATCTCTACAAAATAAATGGTTGTCTAAAGTCACTCTATCGTTCTGTTGAATGTTTTTCCCTGTAAGTCCGAAGAAGAATCGTGACACACTTGTTGCTGCCAATCCTTGATTATGCGGATGTTATTTATAGCAACACCCCAGAAACAAATCTTCGTCCTCTCAATTATTTTATATAATAGTCTTTGTAGATTTGTTCTGAGGTGTCCATACAGGACCCACCATTGCCTAATGTATGAGTCCTTGAATTGGCTGGCTCCCAAGGCCAGAAGGAAATTTCATTGGTTGTTATTTACTTTAAATGTATCTATTTTAATTTTCCTCCATATTTGAAACAATTCTTAACTCCTTTCAGTTTACAGTATAGCCTAAGGAATACTGATCATTTATCTTTCTTTACTCCAAGAATCAGGAAAGAAATTGGTCACTGTGCATTTAAGTTTAAAGCTCCATCAGATTGGAATAACCTACCTCACTCACTTAGATCTATCACCTCTTTTCTTTCTTTTTATTTATTTCTCTTTAAATCATCTCTACTGATTCATTGTCAAACATCCTGCTCTTGTTTTTGATTTTCTTTTTTTGTTGGATTCAGTCTGTCTGGACTCTCCTCTTGTTCACGCTTGTGTACCTTATATCTAGATGCATTTACTGTGCTGTACCTTGTGCCTTGATGTTAAGTACCCTATGTGTGTATGTACTGTATAGTAGGTATGAATATATATGCACATGCATATTGCATATTGTGTAATATTGGCCGGTTGGTGGGTGGCTAGGCTTTGGGGAGCGTTAAGTGTGAGTGATTGTGGGTGTCTTTGTGTTTAAATGTTTTTGTATTATGTTCTGGATTTACCTCTAGTTGTGATTTTGTATAACTGATGATTATATTTATGTTTTGTAAGGACCCCCTGAAAATTAGATGATGTATCTCAAGGGGCTATCCTTGAAATAAACAAACAAACAAAAAGGTCTTTGGTACTTGTCAGGGTTTAGCACAGCCACAGAATGGGCTACCACATCAGACAAGTCTATATAAATTGACCCCTTAAAACCTGTTGTATCATATTTCATACATACTTTTATGATACCTCTATGTAATCAATATGATCAAAAAATTACTAAAAAAATATGAATACAATCTGATAAATGATAAAAATGCCCTCAAGTGAATTATTGGTTACCAAAACACCTAATGTATCAAACAGTGGTTTTCTCTTTGCCACTCTCCTATAAAGCTTCGACAGTATCAATCTATCTACAATCTGTGTTTTGAATACTTATTGGTCTATAAGACTCTGGGCAATCTGGGTTTTTGTTTTCCTTTAAAAGTACTTTAATAGTAGTCTGTTGCAGTGACTGAGAGAGTTTTTTGATTGATAGTGTTTAAACATACTTATCAAGAGGGGAGAGAATATTTTTAAAGGCTTTATAAACCTCAGGAGGGAGACCATCTACTCAACAGGCCTTTACTGATAGCTTCCTATCACCATCTCAACTTCATTACATATTTTGACCATGTTGCACTTAATGCTATCATGGTCAGAGACCCAAGGTGGTTTTATTTCATGAAAGAAATTATTCAACTTATCACCCAAGTCCTGTGTTTTAGAGATATACAAGGATTTGGTTGTTTTCTCAGAGGGCAGATAAGTAGTAGGTTGGTAGTTTGGTTGGTTTATGCATGGAGAGGTAGGTAGGTAGGGAGGTAGGCAGGTACGCAGAGAAGTAGATTGGTTTGTTGGTGCGTTGGTAGGTAGTATGTGAGGAGGTAACTAAGTTGGTTGGTAGGAACAAATACAGATTGGTTGATTGGTGGGTAGATGGATAGGTAAGTAGGGGGTTGGGTGGTTTCATTGATTGGAGGGTAGGTGAATAGGTTGTTTGGTGGGTGGGAAGGCAGGTTGGTAGATTTTTTAGTGGGAATGTGTGTGGGTATGTAGTTGGTTGGTTGACTGGCGGGTCGATAGATCAGTTGAATGGTATGTTGGTAAGTATGTTTGTTTGTGGGTGGGTAGGTAGATTGGTTGATTGGTAGGTAGGTTAGTAGGTTGGTGGGTGGGTGGTTTGGATAGGTAGGTAGGTAGAAGGCTGATTAGTGGCTGGGCAGGTTGGTTTTTGGTGGGAAGGTGGGTAAGTAGGAAAGTAAGTGGGTAGGTTGGTTGGAGGCTAGGGAGGTAGGTATATTGGTTGATTGGTAGGAAGACCTCTTTTTTTATCATTCAAACATTACATACATCCTTTTCAGTTGGTAGGCATATTTCCTGCCTGTCTGTTTTCTTTATTAAGGTGGAGAGCATTAGAGAGTTATTCCTGTTGTTTTTATGGAAAAGCTGTCTCAAAGTTGAGGATTCTGCTCATGGATCTGCTCTCCCCTTGAGAGTGTGCAGTCCTACAACCAAAGTATCAAACATGCCAGAAATCTATCCGATCAGTCGGAGGCAGCTGGTTGGGTCGTAGTCGTGGTCGGCCATTGTATTACACACTTTATGACAAACAACACGGGATCTTACTGAAACTCAGCTCTTACATATTGTGTCTGAACCTGATGAAGCTTGCACTGTGTATGCCCAGCTTTAACCAAAACATTTTTTCTTCTCATAAAACAAATTAACAATAGCAAAACACTTTCACAAATGACAAATACAAATTTACAAAAAAAACAATATAAAATAAAGTATGAAAAACTTTTACAAAACATGAACCAAATTCAGTTCATCAAAATAATAGAGACAAGGTATGTGCCCACCAGCAACTGACAATAATCAGTATGTTTTGTATTGTCACATTAGAATTGAGTAAACCCCAGAAAGAATAGCTGCTGTTATGCAAACATTAATGAGGATCTAATCAAACACTTTCAACCTTTATGGCCCAACTGGATCATTACTCCAGCCAACTGATGAAGATTAAAAAAAAAAAGGGAGGGGCACCAGGATGCAGAATCGGCCAGATCATGGTAGCCGTGGACCAGGTGGGTGTTTTTCACTTAAACCCTGACTCAAAGTGTAACTCTTAACATAATTAATGGTGTTACTGTTTAACCTCTTTCCCTCTTATTAGGTCTTTTACTTTGAATCAAGTTCAAATATGCTGAAGAGCCATATCATACTCAATTATAGTGTTACATTAGAATGCACTCATGAGCATCATTAACACAATTTCTAATTATATTTCATTATTCTAGATCCTCTGTTTATGTCACTTTAATATTAAAAAATTGCTCATCTAAAACAATAAGTCATTTTAAAAAGGGTTGGTAAAAAACCTGTTTTGTCACCCACAGAATCCAAGCATTGAAGTAAGACGGGAATGCATACTGAAAGCTGAAAGATGTGGCGAATGGCTGTGCAACCGTGTTTGGCCTGACCTATTGTTTAAACTTGAGCTATCCCAAGTACTTGTGATACACTTTTGAGTTTCTTCAAAAAGTGGAGATGGGATTGGATGGGAACATGCTCTCCACGAAGGTGCAGGTCCTCAAAAACAAACTGCATGAGTAAATTGCCATCAAGACTATGGATAAGAACTGGACTTGGATTTCTGTTGATTCTTACTCAGGAAAAAACTGGGTGCTTCTGGACTGTGGACTGATGCTGGACACAACTGTTAAGTTTGAAGACATTTTTTTGTTGGTCTGTAATTGTGTTATTTCTTCCTTTTTATTTCTTATTTCTTTTAAAATTAGAGGTTCAGCAATTGACTGGTTGCTTGAGGTGTTACATTTCATTTTTACCTCAGCAGTGCTGCCTGTAATACAGAGTACAGCGTTTGACATTTTTTGACCAGTTTATAGTGAACCAAATGTTTTAGTTATCTATAAAATTTAGATGGTTCAAAAAGTGGGTATTTTATCAGATGTGTGATTAAGATTAAAATTATACATCTATACTCTTAATTTTTATTTCATAAGCACATTTTCAGTTTGTGTGAATGTGTATGTATAAACATAGGCAGTGCTATTTGTAATAGCCCCGCTAATGTTTCCAGAGTTTAATAAAGGTTAAAGTGAAATCAAGCAACTTAAACTCATTCATATCTCTACTACCACGTATCCTGTTCAGGGTCACGGGTGGCTGGAGCCTATCCCAGTCTTTGGGCGAGAGGCGGGGTACATCCTGGACTGGTTGCCAGTCAATCACAGGGCTGACACACAGAGACAGACAACCTCTCATGCTCACACTCACACCTACGAGCAATTCAGAATCACCAATTAACCTGATGAGCCTGTTTTTGGACTGTGGGAGAAAGCCGGAGTACCCGGAGAGAACCCATGCATGCACGGGGAGAACATGCAAATTCACACAGAAGGGTCCACCTTGCCTGAGCCGGGAATTCGAACTGGTGACCTTGTTGCTATGAGGCAGCTAACCAGTGCGCCACCGTGCAGACCTGCAACTTAAATTGTATTAATTTAACTTTGCCATTTAACCAGTACAACTAAGGTGTTGCATTAATGCAAACCTACCTCATTAATTATGTTCATTTGTGTTAAGTTAGTTGAACTCAATCATATTAAGTTCACTTAATGTAGTGTCAGTAAATCCAACATAATGTTGTTGTGGTTATGCAATGTAGTAATATCATGTAGCTTTAAAGTAAGATAATTAAGTTACATTTACTTAATATGTGTTGTTCACATTAACAGTGTTTTGCTTTTCCATTTTAAACAACACAGTTTTGTGGAACCGGTTGACATAACTTAGTTAAGTAAAATCAAAATTTCATTTCTTAGAGTGAAGGTAATCAAGTGCTGATTCTTCACTTCTTTTTTAAAAAAGAGAGGTGACCTTTTGGGTTGAAGAGGGTGGATCTTGAGAGAATCTTACCTCAACTTGTGCCTTTCCCTCCCAGAGTAAAGTGAACATAGCAGAGTAGGAGCCATTAAGGTGATCTACAACCCTCCCAGCCACACTTGCGTCTAGTTCCTTGTTGTGCAAGTGCACTATTAAGAAATCACCTCCACACTTCTTGGCATTGCCATGGAAGTCGTGCATTTTTTATCACAACCTCCTGCTGATCTCCCACATGCCATGAGCCGCCACCCCTCCCTGGGAGAACGGTGAAGGAGCTGTGAGCAGGATCACTCGTCTGAGTCGATGAAAAAGGAGAAGTTTCAGGCCAGGCGATGGAGTGTAGTAAGAGGCGTTCTTCCTCAGCGTCTGCAGAAGAAGGAGGCTTGAAGGTGCAGAAGTCATCTGGCATGGTGATGGAGGAGTTTTCTTTGTGATTTGACTAGCAGGGAGTTGGAAAGAAAGATGGTTACAAAGATGCATTGGACAACTTTAAATAAAAAAAATAAAGTAAAAAAGGAAATAAGGCAGACTTTTCTGGATAATCATTTCATCATAATCATTACTTCTTTTTTTAAATTGGTGATTATGTGAAAATACATACACGAAAGAATAATTGGCTGCTAATAAAATAAAAAATACATAAAAAAAACAAAATAACAAATATAACAATGATAGTAGATAGGAAGTAATAGTAAATTAACTGGTGAATTAAATAATCATAATAATATCAATTATGTATACATGTGTGCATGTCCACAAACATACATACACCTATATACACATAAATATGTATATACATACACACACACACACACAACCCCCAAGCAGACCCAGAACATAAATATAACCCCAGTCTGTCAAGAGCAGCTATGGAACAACAGTAAATTAGCGTGAAAACTGAATATTTACATTAATTCACTATAATGGGACTTCTGTCATCTCCTTTACTCTTTTCTTGCCACTTTCAACCCCTTTTTGCAATGTTTTGACACTTTTTCCCAGTTTTTAACGATGTTTTGGACTTCTTTTTGTCACTTTTAACCAATTCTTGCTGATTTTGCTCTTTTTCACCCTTCTAAAGCCATTTATCAACTTTTTTGCCAGTTTTTCATTTTGCCAATTTTTTCTTTCTTTTTTTTCCACTTTTGCCCTTTTCTTGCCATTTTAAACCCCTTTTTTCTGCTTTGCCGTTCATTTGTCACCCATTATTGTAAGTTCTTTTTGTCTCTTTCAACACATTATTGTCACTTTTGCCCTTTTTTGCCATTTTAACTCTTAGTGCCCATTTTTGCTATTTTTTTTATAACATTTTTGCTCTTTTCTTGTCACTATAAACCCCCTTTTGCAAAGCTTTGCCACTTTTGAAAAAAAAAATGCTGCAATCTTTCTGCCATTTTTCTCAATTCTTGCCTCTTTCAGCCCATTTTTTGATGCTCTTTATTTTAACTTTTTACCAGTTTTTTGCAACTTTTGTGTCACATTTTACCCATTATTGGCACTTTTTGTCTTTTGTTGCTGCATTTAACCCATTTTGCCAGTTTTAGACAATTGTTGCCACAACAGTTCTTTGGTCTGATGAGACCGAAACGGTGCTTTTTTGACCATCAGACGAGACGCTATGTCTGGCAGACACCAAACACTGCAGTTAAACACACCATCCTCACTGTTAAGCACGGTGTTGGCAGCATCATGCTGTGGGGATGCTTCTCAGCAGTTGACCTTGGAAAGCTTGTAAAGGTGGAGGGTATAATGAATGCTGCAAAATCAAGAAAAATCCTGGAGGAGAATCTCATTCAGTAAGCAAGAGAACTACGGCTTGGCAGAAGATTTATTTTCCAGTTAAACAATGACCCCAAGCATACAGTGAAAGCTACACAGAAATGTTTAAAGACAACAAAGTGAATGTTCTGGAGTGGTCAAGTCAAAGCCCAGACCTCAATCCAATAGAGAATTTGTGGCAGGACTTGTACAAGGTTGTTCACTCCCAATCCCTTTGCAATCTGACAGAACTTGAGAGTTGTTCAAAGAAGAATGGAGTGAAATTGTAGAGCTTGGATGTGCAAGTCTGATAGAGACCTATCCACCATGGACGAAATTTTGATTTCAGAGGTGGGGGGGACACAACTGGTTTGAGTACGGGGGTATGGTCAATAGACCTCATTTACATAAAATTATACCTAATTTTTGAGTAAAAATAAGCTATAATAAGCTATAATAAGATATAAAAATAAGATTATCACTCTAACATTTGTCACAATGCTCAATCTCATGACTAACATATCTTTATTCTTTCAACCTCACCTGTGAGCCTCCAGCCTCTCCTCCTCTACCTCCTCCTGTATCTCCTCCTCTACCTCCTCCATCTCCTCTAGCCTCTCTTGCTCTACCTCCTCCTGTATCTTCTTCTGGATTTCTATTATCTGTCACCTGACAAAAAAATTTTGATGGATGACATATGAACAGTGGGACAATTTGGGATGCAACAATCATTGATTTTGATGGTATAGTCTGAAGAAAAAACTCAGTTTCTCAATTATTATGTCTAATTTATTCACAAACAATATGGATGTATAAAATCACATTTATAATCCAAGGTTTTATTTTATTTTTCCCACAAACTTTCATTGTTAGTGTTTTTAAACAGTGGCTGCCTTTCGAGACACAAATAATACATGAAAAAAAAAATCAAAACGTGTATCTCTTTGGCTTTAAATATACGCTTTTTTAAAATCTCTGTGTTGTTGAGGCTCTACAGTAATAATAATAATAATAATATTTTATTTGTCAGCTCTTTCAATAAAACTCAAAGACACTTTACAAGAATAAAACAATTACATAATATAAACATATAAATTGCAATACGTAGGTTTATCATAAAGTTAAATAATAGAATATTAAAAAAGAAATCAAGTAATACTATTACTACTACTACTACTACTACTACTAATAATAATAGTAATAGGAGGGGAGAGAGCCTGAGTTTCTGATGGATGAGGGGAAGGAGTTTGTGGTGTAATGTGTTCCTCTGAGTAACTTACACTTTCACTTCTAAAGAAGTCTCTTATATCCAGTTTTCTTTTTTTCGACATCTTGCCACCTGGCTGCGCCTAATTACCAAACACACATTCACATGCACTCACACACACAGACACACATTCAATGTTAATGTAAACGAAACCTCTGATATCAAAATCCGTCTAGCTGACGTGACCCAGGCAGAACAAATGCCCAACATGTTAACAACTTACAGTGGCAGATGAACGTGGACTCATTGCCAACTAGCTAAACACCGGTGTGCTCATGTGCTATAGTCCAGACGCTGTTTACAACCAGATGGAGTGACAGCAGGGACGGCCAATCACACGTTAGCAAGAAACGGCAAAGCCAATCGATGAGCTTGTGGGCCAGTGGGCAGTCTAAAGAGAAACATGCTTCAGCTTGAGCAGCCGTTTTCCGCTTGGTCCTAGTGCTCAACCTGTCTCCATTTAATATAGCGTAACATTGTTTTTGGATGGTAAAAACTGCAGGGGACCAAAACTGCCTTTTTAAAAAGTGCAGGGGACATGTCCCCCCCCCCCCCAAATTACGTCCCTGCTATCCACCCAGACTCAGTGCTGGGATTGCAGCCAAAGAAGCATCTACTAAATATTAAGTATATTTAATTGACATTACTTTGTTGAAATCTGTTTTGGTGTTGACATTAAAGAGTTTTTTTTTGTGTGACTTTTTCTTTTTTGTTAAAAAAGCCAAATTGTATTGGCCATGACTGATTTTAAACTCAATAAAAGGGCAAAACAGTCAAGAGGGTGTGTACATTTTTTAGGCACTGTTTCTCACTTTACCTAACCTTGCAAAGCAGATGGGTACGCCCATTTCCTTGTTTTTCACTGGCGAATCCATCTTGCAAAGCTCCCATCTGAACCATTTGGACCCGGTTAGAAAGTGGCAGGGGCAGTACTTTCAGGCGCGGCAGAGTTGTGACGTAAACAAGCAGCAGCAAGAGCTGGTGCAGTTATGGAGGAAGAGATTAGCGTGGATGCAGCCAGTTTTATCAGAACTAGAGTTTACATACAGTGGCTAGAAAAAGTATGTGAACCCTTTGAGATTTCTTGGATTTCTGCATAAATTGGTCATCAAATGTGCTCTAATGTTCATCTAAGTCACAACAATAGACAAACACAGTCTGCTTAAACTAATACTGTGCAAAAAAGATATGTTTTCATGTTTTTATTGAACAAACCATGTAAACACTCACAATGCAGGGTGGAAAAAGTATGTGAACCCCTAGGCTAATGACTTCTCCAAGAGCTAATTGGAGCCAGGGGTCAGCCAACCTGGAGTCCAATCAATGTGATGAGATTGGATGTGTTGGTTAAAGCTGCCCTGCCCTATAAAAAACACACACCAGTGTTGAATTTGCTGTTCTCAAGAAGCATTGCCTGATGTGAACCATGCCTGGCACAAAAGAGTGCTCAGAAGACCTACGATCAAGAGTTGTTGACTTGCATGAAGCTGGAAAGGGTTACAAAAGTATCTCTAAAAGCCTTGATGTTCATGTGTCCACGATAAGACAGACTGTCTACAAATGGAGAAGGTTCAGCACTGTTGCTACTCCCCCTAGGCGTGGTTGTCCTGTAAAGATGACTGCAAGAACACAGCACAGAATGCTCAATGAGGTGAAGAAGACTCTTAGAGTGTCAGCTAAAGACTTACAGAAATCTCTGGCACATGCCAACATTTGTGTTGACAAATCTACATTAAGTAAAACATTAAACAAGAATGGAGTTCATGGGAGGACACCACAGAGGAAGCCACTGCTGTCCAAAAAAACATTGCTGCACGTTTGAAGATGACCAAAGAACACCTGGATGTTCCACAGCATTACTGGCAAAATATTCTGTCCATAGATGAAACCAAAATTGAGTTGTTTGGAAGGAACACACAACGCTGTATGTGGAGAAAAAAAGGCACAGCACACCAACATCAAAACGTCATCCCAACTGTGAAATATGGTGGAGGGACCATCATAGTTTGGGGCTGCTTTGCTGCCTCAGGGCCTGGACGGATTGCTGTCATTGATGGAAAAACGAATTCCCAATTTTACCAAGACATTTTACAGGAAAACTTAAGACCATCTGTCCGACAACTGAAGCTCAACAGAGGATGGGTGATGCAACAGGACAACGACGCAAAGCACAGAAGTAAATCAACAACAGAATGGCTTCAACAGAAGAAAATACACCTTCTGGAGTGGCCCAGTCAGAGTCCTGACCTCAACCTGATTGAGATGCTGTGGCATGACCTCAAGAGAGCGAAACACACCAGACATCCCAAGAAAATTGCTGAACTGAAACAGTTTTGTAAAGAGGAATGGTCCAAAATTCCTCCTGACCGTTGTGCAGGTCTGATCTGCAACTACAGGAAGCGTTTGGTTGAGGTTATTGCTGCCAAAGGAGGGTCAACCAGACATTAGCCTAGGGGTTCACATACTTTTTCCACCCTGCATTGTGAATGTTCACATCTTTTGTTCAATAAAAACATGAAAACATATCATTTTTTTGTGCAGTATTAGTTTAAGCAGACTGTGTTTTTCTATTGTTGTGAATTAGATGAGGATCGGAGCACATTTGATGACCAATTTAGGCAGAAATCCAAGAAATCTCAAAGGGTTCACATACTTTTTCTAGCGACTGTATGTGGCACTAGTAGACCTGGTAGAGTCAGGGATCAACCTCCTTATTAGGAAAACTCATTTGTAAGCAAATGAGGAGATCAACGGCGGTCACACTCAGTTGACTTTAAACAGTAGAATAAAGAGTGTGTATTGGTCTTTCTGGATGTAAAAGACAACACCACTGTGTACATATGAGGGAGACTTTAGACAGAGTGTTCAGGAGGAGGTCATAGCTGTGTGCGACTCAAGCAGGATTCTCCATGAGGTGAAGCAGGCATCGGAGATAGTTTTTCTTTGTATATTAGAGCTTACAGATGCATTCAAGTGAGTCCCACATAGTTTTATTTGGACTCTGACTTTTTAAGAGTACTTGGGGTGGTGGTAAACTTAGTTAAGGGTTTTCCAAGACAGTAGGATGTGTTTTTGTACTGTAGGTTGGTGATGTATAAAGGGTGACAAGAGCCAAAAATGGGTTACAAAAATGTTAAACTGGGTGGAAAATGGTGAAAAGTGGTCTAAACATGCTACAAAAAATTACTATTCTATCATTTCCCTATACTATGGTTTTTTTTCCAATTGCTAACACACTAAAATGACATGCCAATGAGGATATCGCCTGTGATGCTGATGAAATTCTCTGGCCAGATCCAGCGAGGTGAAGAGATCATTTCTAGTGTTTTCTGTTCTATATTTTTTGCTTTTTTTCAGATTTTTTTTCTTTTTTTTCTTTTTACTGTAAATGTAACCTGTGCTGGATACAGTATTATATGTTTGTCTGATATTTACTGAGCTTACAGTGTTATGCTCACTACTGTAGTAGCATGAACATGGGACATGTTTTGTTGTGATTCTCCATGCTGACATATTGACTGATTTGGGTATACTGAGAGAAATAAATGCTATTTTCATCAGTCTGCTGCATTAGTCTTGTGTCATGTTTGGTGAATTTATTGTATATTTGCTCTTTCTCTGTGTACTTCACTTACAGTACTCTAAATCAATCTAAATCAATTAAAGGATAAAACACCCAAGAGGGTGAATACTTTTATAGGCACTGTTTTTCACTGTAACTGTATGACAACTTTTTGTGTGACACAGCAGAAAAAAAGGGAACCAGGGCTACAGGATGAAGATAAAACATGGATCACAGCCAAAACTGCAGCAACTGTTTAAGTGTTTAAAGTGTTTTTATGACATGGACAGTTTACATATGTGGAACTATAGTAAGCCATAAAATTCATCAGTCATCGTACTCCAGCTGACTGTAACAGCAGATTAGAGAGTGTGTATTTGAGTTTTTGTTTCAGTCAAATACACTGCACATGAAGGAGAGCTTGGAGGGACTGAGTCTTCAGGAGGAGGTCATAGCTGTGTGCAACTTAAGCAGGATTCTCCCTGAGGTGAAGCAGGCATGGGAGCTATATGGTTAGTGTTTCTTTTTCCTTCAGATCTGACAAATGCATTCGGTTCAGTCCCAGATACAGTGGCTTGCAAAAGTTTTCATACCCCTTGAACTTTTCAACATTTGTTCACATTACAACCACAAATGTAGAATGTTTTTTATTGGGATTTTGTGTGATAGACAAACACATCATGGCGTATAACTGTGAATTGAAAGGAAAATTATACATGGCTTTCAAAATTTAAAAAAAAAAAAAAAAAAAAATCTGAATAGTGTGGTGTGCAAAAGTATTCAGCCCCTTGAAGTCTGATACCCATGAATAAAATCCAGAGCAACCAGTTGCCTTCAGAAGTCACCTGTGTGTAATCTAAGTAAATAGTAAATAGAGTCCACCTGTGTGTAATCTAATCTCAGTATGAATGCAGCTGTTCTGTGAAGGCCTCAGACGTATGATAGAGTACGGAAGCGGATTAGGGCCATTTTTGATGGAGAATATAATTTTGGGCGAGTCGAGATTAAAGTCGAAATGACAAGAATAAAGTAAAAATTTCGAGAATAAAGTTGAAACACAATTTTGAGATTAAAATCGAAATGACGAGAAAATAGTCAAAATTTTGAGAATAATCTTGATCACAATTTCGATCATCAGGTGATCAGACTCAACCTTGGTAATGGGAGAGCGAAGGGAGATTCATCACTTGTTTATTGATCACTGATTGTTGTGGTGGGATAGACAACATCAATATCAACAAATCTACTGACAAATCTAAAGGGAAGCATGGAGGCGCTGCATGAAAGCAGCAATGAAAACATATGGGGATTTTTATTTCTAAATTCCATACAAAAATGTGATTTCATCGTGTACATGGCGTTTTGCAAGTAACTTTATCAGTACTGTTAACTAGAGTTTCCAGTTGACAACACATGGCAAAGTGTTCCTTTTTTTGCCCCTTTTTTACATTTTGTCAAAGCCGGAACTTGTCTATGATCAATAAACGAGCGATCAGTCTCCCTTTGCTCTCCCATTACGTAACGAGATTAAGTCACCTGTGCGTCTCTAGAGGAAGAGAGACACGAGTGCTGCTGTGCTCCTGTTGATGTAAGAATATTTAAGACAATAACAGAGAATCGTGACTGTCTCTACAGCCTTATGCCTCATATCAATAAATATGTGAAAATAAACCTCATTATTGGATTTAACAACAAAGAGGTTCTCTCTCTTTGCCATCAGTAAAAACAAGTTTCGACTTTTTCTTGTCATTTTGACTTCAATCTCGAAATTGTTTCAACTTTATTGTCAAAATTTCGACTTAATTGTCAAAATTTTAACTTTATTCTTGTCATTTCGATTTTGATCTCGACTTCCAAAATTACATTCTCCTTCGAAAATGGCCCTAACCCTGTTCCGTACTAATAACCTTGCAAAGCAGATGGATTTGCCTGTTTCCGTGTTTCTCACAGGCGAATCTGCATCTGAACCGTTTGGGCCCGGCTAGAAAGTGACAGGACCAATCACTGACGAGGGGCAGTAGTCAGAGTTGGGACGTTAGCAAGCAGCAACAAGAGGTTGGCAAAATTATGGTGGAAGAGATTAGCGGGGATGCTGCTAATGCGCCAGTTTTATCAGAACTTGACTTGATTTTTCGTTAAAAGAAGAACAAAGAACAGCAGTGAGTTGTTTTCTTTTCAAAAACGACAAAAGCCGTGTACTGGCGTGTCTACAGTCGCCATGGTTTGTGTTATGCAGTTCTCTATAAAGTTTACTCCTTGGTAGCGGTGCACCTCGGTAGCGGTTATGTCACGTGTTCTGTTGCTCTGATTGGCCCGTAATGATGTGACAGAATGCTTGCCAGTCACCCTCAGAGTTTTTTTTCAAAGGCTCTGCCCTTTCCCAAACACTAGATATGAAAGGAGGAGAGGAGAGAACAAAGAGACAAACAGGCAGCGATGCACGAAGAAAAAATGAAGGCGTTCAGTTCAAGTGACTACCGGTATTAGAAGACGAGATATGGCGGCGCTCATCTGACTTCCGGTGTGAAGTGGAGGTACTCAGCTGCATCCAGGTCCCTCTGCATAAAATGGGGCTCCACTGTAAGTCTCTGTATAATACGAATACTGAGAAGTCACATGAGTGACATGACGCTGGTGACCAAAACAGCATGTAAAAAAAAGTCCATCAAACTGGTTTTTAATTGTGAATTAACAAGGAGTCTGTTTCCCTTTTTTGTTTTAATCCAGTAGGAGGAGGACCATGAAGCCACAACATTTTATAAGAACCAAAATCAACAGGAATCTTCTCAAGGGCTGTGTCATCATTTTCTCTCTGACTTCAGTTTTCCTCATCATGAGAACTACAGACCTTCTTATGGTGAGAAGTTTGATTGGATACTCTTTGGTAAAGGTGGTTCATTTTTTTAAAGAAGAAAAAACAAACACTCTCATATCCTCTCTCTTGCAGCCAGAAGATATCATCTAGATAGCATCTAAAACAAAAATAGAATATCATAAAAAAGTTCATAGGTTTTTTTGTCAAAGTTAAACTTGCATATACTCTAGAATACGCTTTCATTACTCTACATTATACACACGACTTTTTTGTTTAAATCTTGATGATTAGGGTTTTCAACTCATGAAAATCAAAAATCCACCATCTCAAAGTATTAGGATATTGCTGAACACCAAAAAAAGTGGATTTATAGTACAGAAATGCTGACTGCCTGAGAAAATTATTTTAATTTATGCACTCAGTACTTGGTCTCTCATCTTCGTTTTGAAATTTCTGGAGAGATTCTTTATAGAGTTCAGGTCAGAAAAGTTGACTAGCAAAGTTAGGAAAAATAGATGGATTAAGACAAAAAAATGTGTTGAAATATTTCATTTTGTTTGAAAAGAATCAAAAATATATGGGCAAAACAGACAAATAAAGGCAAAAATGAGTAAAAATAGAACAAAAAAAGTGGCGAAACAGGGCAATAGTGGGTGAAGAATGTCAAAAAGGGGTTAAAAAGTGGCATAAAAGGGCAATAATGGGTTAAAAGTGACTAAAAGGGAAAATAATTGTAAAAATAATGAGTAAAGACTGGCAGGAAGAAACAATTGGCAAAAATTGGTTAAAGTGGCAGAAAATGGTCAAAGATTGGAAAAATGTGTTAAATTGGCAAAAGGAAGGGGCAAGAAGTGGTAAAAAAGTGGCAAAAATGAGTGGAAGGTGTCAAAAATGTTTAAAGTGGAAAAAGGGAGAAGAATGGCAAAAATGGGTTAAAGTGGTAAAAATGTTGGCTAAGGTGGTGAGATAGGATTTGGAAAGTAGCAGAAATGGTTTAGATTTGGCAAAAAACAAAACAAAACAAAACAAAAAAAAAAAAAAACAGGTAAGATTGGCAAAAATTGGTTGAAGTGTCAAAAACTAGCATAAAAAGTTGGAAAGGGGGTGAACAATGACAATAATTGCTTTAAAAGAGGCCTGAAATGTGGTAAAATGGATTAAAAAGTGGGGAAATGGTCAGAAAAGGTGGTAAAATGGCATTCAAGAGTGGGAAAAATTGGTGAAATGGGTTGACTGGGGCAGAAAAATAGGCAGGAAGTGGTAAAAATGCATTGAACTGGCAAAAATTGGCAAAACAAATTGTGAAATGTGGATTACATGAGCAAAAATGGGTGTAAAAAGTGGAGTAAAGGGGTTAATTGTGGCAATAATGGGTAAACAGAGGCAAAAATAGGTGGATAGTTGCAAGAATTTTCTTAAAAGTGGCAAAAGGGGCAGAAAAAGTGGTGGAAAGGGGTTTTAAAACTTGGCTTATATGCAGAAGAAATGGGCAGAAATAGATGGAGGAAATGGGATTTAAAAAGTGGCAGAAACAGGTTTAAAATGGCAAAAATTGGTGGGGAAAAGTGATGAAAACAGGAACAAATGTGGCAAGTGGCTAAAATAGGTGCAAATTGTGTGAAACTTATGAAAAGTGGCAAATAAGTGTGGTAAAATTGGGTGGGAAAAATAGTTTAAAAAGTCTTACAAATAAATACTTTCATCATTAGGACCGGATAATAGTTTGACACACTTTCCCCCCATTGAGAACCACTGGGTGAAATGATGCATGAATACATGTGAATTTAGAAAAGTCTTCCATTTTGTCATTCCAGTTAAATTTCTTGTTCTAAATTTGTTTAATACATCTTTTAAATCATTTTCTTCAACTTCCCAACAGCCAAACTACAGAGAAAAAACTTTCATCATCCCCAAGAAAGCAACCTCTCCTCCTGCCAGGCCTCAGGACTTCTGCACCTTCACACCGCTGTCTCCTGCAGACGCTGAGGAGGAATGCCTCCTATTAGACTCCATCGCCTGGCCTGAAACTCCACTTCTGCCCTCTCCTCTAATACTGAATCAGACGAGTGATCCTGCTCACAGCTCCTTCACCGTTCTCCCAGGGAGGAATGGAGGAGCGCTGCATGTAGGAGATCAGCTGGAGGTGCTGATAAAAATACTCGACTACCATGGAAATGCCAAGAAGTCTGGAGGAGATGTCTTAGTTACACGATTACACAACCAGGAGCTGGAAGCAGGTGTGGCCGGACGTGTGGTGGATCACCTTAACGGCTCCTACTCTGCTGTGTTCCCTTTACTCTGGGAGGGAAGAGCACAGGTTGAGGTAAGATTCTCTCAAGATCAACCCAGTCTTTAAAAACGCTCCCTCCTCACAAAAACAAGCAAATAATTTCAAGGTATCTAAAATACAATCTTTTGGCTTAAAAGAGAAAGGTCGTTTGAGTTTTATTTTCCACACTGATTTGACTGCAGTCATTCCCCAGCCTTTTACTTTACAAATCTTTGAAAAGAGTGTAAAACTAGATCAGCACTAATTCAACCTCCTTTTGGCAGGCAGAGACAAAATCATGGTCCACTGGAAAGTTAAGTGGTAATAACTATATTTAATTTAACCTGAATAAGAAAAACTCTTATCAAAGCGACAAGAAAATATAAATAAATAAAATGTATTCTGTAGTACAACATAGCCTTTATACAAATCAGTGGTGGCTGGTGCATTTTTCTTCAGGGGGGGCTAAAAGAAAATCCCAATTTGATTATGTTATGTATGTGAGGTAAAAGATGTTAATACACCGAGAGAGAGAGAAGTTATATTAATATGCCTTTTTTGCATCTGCATTTGTTAGGTTGGTGAACAAATATTAAAATAAGATGGCTATAATAAAGGTCATCAGCAGTTAAATTTTGAACTTATCACAAATTAACATAATTTTGTCATGTATTGAGTTGATAAAGAGCTGATTCAATGTTTATTTTAAATAGAAAAATTTACTAAAGGCATACCAGACCTGAATGCAGCAAAAATTCTTAAACCCACAAAACTATGATCTGTTGATCGACTGACTTACTTACTTCTTAATATTAATCACAGCTTTGTTGCTTCATCCTGATATCTGGCCGGTCTGGTCCAAGCTCTTTAACTCTAAGTTTCTCCTTCAATGTCCTCCTCTCAAAATGCCTTATTCTTAAACACTCGACTAAGTTTTCTTATTGCATTCTGCTAACTGTCTTCCTAGCATCTCTTGATGAGCTAAACAACAAACACAGATGCAATACCTCGCAGAAAGCCAGTATTTACCCTGACGGTGCATGACCTCATCTGTGTGTCTCTAATAACAGAGTGTATCTCTCTGCTGTCACCTGTGGGCGTCTGGCGAGTGGTCAGTGGTACTCCCTGCAGGGTGCAGTCATGTTGCACCCAGAGAGCTCCTATCTCTTGTATTGAAGAGGAGTGAATGGGCACGCATAGGTTTAGAACAGAAGTCAATGGAAGGCTGTGGGCGCAGGAGCTCTGCGCCCCAGGGAGGAAATGAATGAACAGGAAGTAAAAGCAAACACTTAGAACATTCGTGATCTACTGATTTATTTCACATTATACTTTTAAATCTCTTCATAAATCATCTTTATACAGTGCATTATGGAGTTTATCTATATTCATATAAATTTATTGATATTCTAAGCAAATGTTTAAAAAATTATTCATTGAACTTAAGATCTGTCCTCTCTTTGTGGAGAGTCATGGGGGTGGCTGCACCCTAGCGCCCCCTATTGATCATTGCCACTGATAAAAATGTAAACTCATTTTCTTGAAACAGAGTTAGCTTTTAATTGGTAATGATAATGATATGACATCTGATAATGTAGATGGGCACACTGTGAGAAGCGATTAGAAAAGTAATTTGGCTGACATTACTTGGCTTAATTTTGACTAAACTATAATGTGCATAAATGTCAGGTTGCCAGAAAATAAAGTAGAAGAAACTAGACAAACAAGTGGCAAGTGGGGGTGGGGGGTGTTAAAGTATGGAAAAAAGTGGAAAAATTGGGGAAAAGAAACAAAAAAAGAGCAAAAATGGGTTAAAAGTTGAGAAAAGTGTCAAAAAAGACTGGAAATGGCAAAAGGACGTGGCACAAATGGGTGAAAATAGCAATTAAAAAATATATGTAAGAAATGGCAAGAATGGGTTCAAAGTGGAAAAAGGGGGCAAAAATTACAAATACAAGTGTCCAAAATGACAAAAAAATATATGATAAAGGGCAAACAGTGGGAAACTTGGCTAAAAGAAATAGCAAAGAGTAGCAAAGTAGCAAAAAGCATCAAAAATAGGCAGAGAGTCACACTAATGGAGTCAAGTGGCAAAGAGATAAAAAACAGGCAAAAAGTGGCAAAAAAAGAAGTGGCAAATGGGTGAAATTTACAAAAATGGCAAATATGGACAAAATGTGGCAAAAAATGGGTAAAGAATGGAAAAAAGTGGAAAAAAGTAATGAAAATTAGCAAAAAGGGGCAAAAAATGGGTTAAAGGTGGACAAAAGGGACAAGAAATTACAAAAGGGTCAAAATTGGGAAAAGTATAAAAAGGGCCAACAGTTGGAAAACTAGGTTAAAAGAGGCAAAAAGTCGCAAAAATGTGTTAAGGTGGCAAAATAATGGCTAAAGGTTTCAAAAAACAGCAGAAAAGGGCATAAATTGGCAAAAGTGGCACAGATGGAATAAAGTGGCAAAAAGAAGCTGCAAAAAGTGGCAAACAATTACAGAAATGGGGCAGTGACACAAATGGGTTAATTAGCAAATAGAAGTGGCAAAAGAAAGAGGCAAAAAATGGCAAATGAAAATGGCAAACAAAACAAAACAAAAACAATGTAAAAAATGATAAAAATAGGTGAAAGTGGCAACAATGGGCTAAATTTGGCACAAAGTGAGTTAAAGTGGGCAAAAAGAGTTTAAAGTTGCAAAAAGTAGTAAAATAAAAAAGGGGCAAGAGGGTGATGCACAGAGACATAAGAGGAGATGCAGAAAGACTGCAGAAGGAGAGGTAGATGCAGAATGAGAAGAGAGGCAAATGCAGAAAGACAAAAAGGGGATGCAGATGCAGAAAGACTGAGGAGGGAAAAAAGAGAGAGTGTTGGTTGATTGGAAACATTGTAAATGCTGTAAATGGATCTTAAGTTTGTCTCCATAAAACCCTTGATAATGTGCTTAATGAAATGGACTGCAAGTGCTTTTAATGACTGAGCATAACTTGACTTTGTGAAAACTCTGTTCTGTCAGGTAACGCTTGTTCACCCGAGTGAGGCTGTCACAGTTCTGCGCAGACTGACCAGAGAACAGCCAGACAGGATTTACTTCCAAAGCGTCTTCTCCTCAGACTCCATCTCTGAAACTAAAATCTGTAATGTTTACGTCAAACCTACGAGCCACAGTGCAACTTCACTGACCTCCATACCGGTGATCCTTGGTTCTGCTACAAGCCAAAAAATCTGAACTGTGATGCCAGGATGAGCCATACATTTGAGGATTCCAGAAAAAACTCAAGGCTAATGAGCAAAATCTGTTCCAAAGGTGAGGGAGCACATAAGATTTCTTTAATTTGACTTGTAATGACCTTTCATGATGTGGGACAATGCAAAGAAGATCTTGGTGACGTATCGCTGCCACGGTCCTCCTCTCCGTTTTGCCGTCCCAACCAGCCAGCTGCGTTACATTGCCAATGAACTTGATGGGCGAGTCGGTGGCTCCAACACAGTTGTAGCTGTTAGCATCTGGTCCCACTTGGGCACTTTCCCAGTAGAGATCTACATCAGACGGCTTCAGAGCATCCGCAAGGCAGTGGTCCGTCTGTTGAATTGTGCTCCAGGTACACTGGTGGTCATCCGGACTGCAAACCTGAAAGCGCTTACGCTTTATGAGACGTTAACCAACAGTGACTGGTACTCGGTTCAACGGGACAAGGTGCTCAGAGCTATGTTCAATGGACTCAATGTGAGGATGGTGGATGCCTGGGAGATGACCCTGGCACATCACCTGCCACACAACCTTCACCCACAACCTCCCATCATTAAAAATATGATTGATGTCCTCTTGTCCTACACATGCCCCTAACTGGGCTGGTAGCTGTGCACTTAGTCAATGAGAGAGTTTGAAAAAAATCAAATGAACACTTGTGAGTTTCTGTTTAGCCTCTCGTTTTTGGTCAAATGTTTTTTTAGTACTACTCCTTAAATACTTCCGCTCACAGTAAGCTGGAGTGTTTTCAGACCAAAATTTATTGTTTTCTGATAGGAGGCCGGGGCAAACTTGGCACCAGATTATATTTTTGGCAACTAACATGCTTCTTTTTTTTTTTTTTTTTTTTACATGTTTTATGAAGGTACATCATTCCCTGTACAGGCCATGGTCCATTTTCCCTTTGTGTGTGCTCTGTGGGCTGCATGCTTTCTTTTACTGTCATTTGCAAAGTTTAGCCTGGGCAAAAGAACAGACAATCCCTTAGTAGCCCCCAGCCTATATGTACATTACATATGCTAAAACTGAAAGTTTAACTCTGTGTCTATTCATCCACTGCTACCCCAGCACCCAGGTATCCATCATGAACTCATTGCTCCAGGACATTTTTCATTATCATCCCTCTTGAGTTTCCTGCGTGCTAACCTGGAAGTTTTCAACGCAACAAAGGCACAAGATCATGTCTGACTCTGAGGTATGTTACAAGAGTCTCACATTCTACTTCTACACTAAATATTAAAGTTATGCCAATAAAAAGATGTTGCTTTATACACTGTATGGACAAAAGTATCCAGCCATCTAACCAAAAACATATTTTAATAAGGAGTCAGTACCTTCACTCCTGTCCTATGGAGGTTGTGGCTGATGTCACTAACAGGAGATGTCCCCAAAATTTTACATGGAAATGCCAAAAAGAAATTACCCAAAATATCCAAGAAATTACTTCAACTTCTTTAGACAATTTCTGAAATTATTTTTATTATTAATTAATGTCAAACCAACCAAATTAAGAATATATATGCCAAATATTAATAATAGTATAGGGGAGTTTCTAAGAGGGGCAAATTCCTAAATGGCCCAGCCCTAGGGACTCACCTACAGCTCTGGGTCAGGGGGTTTGTTCACTACTTTCACAATGCATCATGGAATAGAATGTGTGCAAATTCATGGGTATGACATGTGTGAGAAATCGATAAACCTGATGACTTTCTATCAAAATAGTTTGACTGCTATATTTCTGTTACTTTGTTGCAACCTGGTGGCTTAATTACACAACTGCAGTGTAAGAAAATACTCCTGGGCTAAAGGAGTGCGTCTGTCTAAAGCGACAATCAGTGCTTGAAACTTAATTGCCTTAATAATATTCTAGACTTTCACTAACATGTATATTGAGTATAATAATGTTTTGAACTGAACATTAAATTTAGGCCGGACCAGCTGCTCCTTATACTGGTCAAGGGGATTTCTGGCATGTTTGATATTTTGGTTGTACGAATGCACTCTCTTCCAAAGTGAGTGAAGCCACGAGTAGAGTCCTCAACTTTCATTTTTCATTCACCATGAATGTCACAGATAGAACGTCCATCCAATCACCTTCTAAAAATTCTCTGAAAAGTCCTTCCCAAATGTTCCTATGGGAGCTTTAGGGATAGTTGATCTGGCGTGTCAGGTTAGCTGTTTCCTGCCAACAGGGCTTTATTTATTTTTTCTAATTTTAAGGTCCTTCAACTCTCAACCCACAGACATGAGGGACAGCCCAATTGCACAACCCAAAAACTAATCACTACGCCAGAACACACAATTCAGTCAGGCATTTCAACAGGCATCCCAGTTGCGGTCAACCGTGTAACCTTAACACTGTAAGGTAATGTCAGGTCACTTCAAGTGTTTTATCAGCAGGCAGTTATCGGGTCTGAAATTAGATAACAGATGTAGTATTCTAGACTCTTGGTATATTTCCTGGAAGTGGAGCCTTGGTTTAAAGTTCACAGTTGCAGCCTTAGTTATGAAAGATGCACCTTTGTGGATTACACTTTAGATAACAAAATTAAGTCTGTTTGTGCAAGAGTGAATTATTCTAGGTATTTTGGCTAATTGTTGGTGGAGAATTCCAACAGCACAATTTCTATTTTAATTTCTATTTTTTGAAAACGCACATAGAGGTAAGAAGAAACATATGGGGCAACAGCGCTTGAAGTCACTTTGTTCGCTGATGATCTGTCTGCTGTGTTTGGGAGGCCTTCTGATCACTGTGGTCTTGTACATATCCAACAAGAAGTAGATGTTTTTCTACCTTTCCTTTTGGTACTTTTTAATGCTTGTAGAGTGTACATCAAAATAAGGCAACAGGCTGTCTGGGCTCTAAAACGACAGAGATAAAAGCAGAAAAAAGCACCAGGCCGGTGCAAGAGTTGCCGTGTACTGAGGCAAGAGGCTCTCAAGAATTGACGTTTTTATCTTGTTTCTAAGTTGCATTTGAATGGTTCTTTTTAACCTGCATGTTGTTGAATGTGGGCTTCTGTAGGCAAAAGGACCTTTAATTATTCATTAATCAGTAATAAATCCATTCCCTCCTAATCAATCATTCACCTTTGTCCTTTCTGCGTGTTGGTTAATCTGGAAGAAGAGTCTGGAGCAGGATCAGGTCTAAGTTGATGAAAATTTATTACAAGAGTCAAGAAGGTGCAGTACAGAGTCTCTGGGTTCAATTACGTGTCCCTCACAAGCAAACAGATGCTGGGTCAGTTCACGAAGTCTGAACCCTGTCTACCTTTCCCTGAACCCTTTTATCTGCTAACATTGGTTCTCTAAGTATGAAAAATGTGCATCTTCGGGTGTTGTCTGCTCTTGTTGGTTGTTCACTTCCTTGTACGTCAACATTCTTTTGTCTCTGGGCAAATCAGTCACTCCGTCCTGAGTGACTTCACCATCTGTAAGACACAGAACATCCTGCCCCTACATATTTCAACATGCTATCTGACTCCATCGAAACTTCTTCTCCTGTTTCACAAACTTCTTACGGTTAGCACTATCTCTACCCTGTCTTCCTGTTTCACAAACATCATTATGTATTAAAAAAGCTTATGTGTGCTGCAAAGCATAAACCTTCATGTGTGAGTCATTTTTATTCCTTTGTACTGAGTGATCTAGCGCCTCTCAGGAGTTTTAAACCTTCACAATGTGCTCAACACAACATAACCTGCAAAATAAGCGCATTAGTATAAAATCTTATCAAGACACTTTGTGTTAGCTTAAGTTATAGTTATACACAAATTTAACACGAAGGTCAATTGGCCTGAGAAACGCCGTCCGGCATCTGGCAGCTGTCTCTACAACACTGCTTTTACGGTTTAATCCTAATCGCTTGGTGTTTTTAATCGCTTGGTGTGTTTTTTATGGACTTTACACCTCAGTAAGGACTTTTAATTTACTTTTGCCATTTCCATGGGCTACTAAAAGACCAGGACATATTTATTTTTGCAAGCCTACTTTCTGGGGCAAAGTGGCAAAGAATTCATCTGAGTGTGTGTCCTGTGCTCTTAACATCTCAAAGCTGAAGAAGAGCATTGAGAACCGAGGTTATGGAAAAAAACAACCTTATCGTGGAATTTTCCACTGTGGCCACGACTCAGGCTAAGCACCTAGCAGTTCTGAGTGCCTCCAGTCACGGGTACTGTAACACAGCCTGCCTCTCTCGCTGCTCCGCTCCAGTAGCTCCAGAAGTGGTTGGCGACTTCACTGTTCCGTAGTTCGGTTCCACTATTGCTGGTGTTCCGGAGGCTGGGGCTGCCTCAGCCCTGCCAGAGGATCCATGGCTTCACCTGGGAGCAAAGCCCAAATCCTCAGTGCAACCGAGCCGCTATCACGTACCTGCGGATGCACAGGTGTGCAGCAGCGGAGCTATAGTGGAGGCTCCAGTGAGCTCCACTCCACGACAGCCGGAGCTGTGGTCCGTAGCGTGCAGGGAAAAGCACAGAGCTAAGCCTCCTTCGCCCCTACCTACACACCCTGGACCTAGTTATATCTAAAGGTCGTACTATTTCCAAACCCTGTGTTAGAGATGTTGCCTTTTCTGATCATTGTTGTATTTTCTTTGATGTAAAATAATCAAAAAATGGTTTATTGATGACAACACAATTGTAAAATTTGAGAAAATTGTAAATGAGTCACCTGTGTTCCTGGTATCATCATCTGATGATCCTGTGATGGATTTTAACTACAATTTACAAAACATTATTGACAGCATTGCACCTTTTAAAACCAAAATCCTTCAAAACCAAAAAAACGCTTGGAGGAATACAGTAGTTGTTAGACAGCTTAAGAGACAGTGTCGGCAAGCACAACGTAAGTGGAGAAAAACCAAACTTCAGATTCACTACAACATTTACAGGGATACACTTTATACATACAACAAAGAAATCAAATTAGCTAGACAGTCTTATTTCTCTAAAATCATTAATGAAAACATCAACAATAATAAAGTACTCTTTTCCACTGTTGACAGACTTATCAACTCACACAGCCAAATCCCAGCACAGATGATTTCCACTGACACCTATGAACAGTTTGCTCCTTTCTTTAACAATAAAATCATCACCATTAGAAAAAATATCAGTACCTCAATGACTTTAAATACACTTGGACCCCAGTTACCCCGAAACATCATTAATGCCACCATGTCCCACTTTGATCCACTGAATCTCCAAATGTTAGAAAATATTGTTCAGCAGCTCAGACCCTCCACCTGCTGCTTAGATCCCATCCCTACCAAACTTTTAAAAAATGTTTTTAGCTTTTCAGCCCCACAGGTGTTAGAAATTATCAACTGCTCTCTTCAGTCTGGCATTTCCCCCTCATCTTTAAAAACAGCTGTATTTAAACCACTTCTAAAGAAAAGTAATCTTCTAAATGTCTATGACTCAAGTAAACGCAAAGGCAAAAGTCCATAATCCACCAGTCTCCTCAGAAAAAACCCCACAATAAATCCACACAGCAAAACCCCCCAAAAACAAAAAATATGCGATCAACCGCTAATTACTGGTATACCAGGTTAAAAATACAAAAACAAGACGATCTCACCCAAATTCAGGAAGCATAATCCAACAGGGAAATTTTTTTTTTCTCCCCAACTCCCCGAGGGCTTCTTTGCTGTAGCTCATGTGAGTGTGTATTGGCTTCATCCATCAACTCCTCTAATTCTGTAAGGTCAAATTTCATTTTGTGCGTTCGGCTCTCATGCTGCAAACCATGAAACATGCAAAACCCTCATTTAAATGGACGTGTCTCCAACACGTTTGCACCACTTATCATTTGCGCATTCACTCTTAGTAAATCACCCGCAAACCGCAGTCCAACCCCAAACGCAAAATTCTAGATTGCACACACAAATCAATACATGCAAATTAGGATCTTAGTAGATCTGGCCCTATGGGTAGACAGAGCAGCATGGCGAGTTAGCGGCGAGTTAGCAGCGTTCAGAGACGGACAATGAGAAACAGCGCTGGATCAGTCATCCAACAGTCGTTCAGCTTTTAAAAGGAAGAGGTCGAACTCATGCGGTAATTGTTAAAATATGCCGTAAGATGATGCCGAGATAACGGCGGCAGTAACACAACCCGTTACTAAAGACATGAGCCCAGTGTTGTTGAAAAGCCAGGATTTAAAAATCTCGTAAAGACACTCCACCCAGAATCTGGGATTTACCTGGGTGCAAACATTTTGCTGAAAACTCCCTGCCAGAGTCGTACATGTCAGAGAGAAGACGGCCCAACAGCGGAAAAATGTGATCCACTTCTCAACTACGGAAAATGATCTCATCCTAAAAGTTCAAAACACCAACAATGCGGAGTTTAATTGTTCCTCATGTTAAATGATCTCCCATGATCACACAGGAGAGCTTCTTGAATAAGCTCTAAAGACGCTCTCATTTTATGAACTTGTCAGAAACGGGTCCAGCGTTCATCAGCACAGGTAACAGGACCAAGGCCACCCGCGCTGTGCCTAGGCCCACCTTGTCCTTCTGTGCTGGGGCTGTGAAGCATGCCGCTCTGAAGTACGGAACGATTGCACTCACACAGGCCAACCGTACCAGACTTTAGGCTGAAACGGGCCCAGGCACAGTACAGATGGCCTAGTGTGAGTGCGCCCTAACGTAATCACAGCTGTGAGCCTGAATGGTGGACTAGACTGCAGGGTTTTGGCCATCGGCTGCATGCAGGATTGGTGAGTTTTGTGAATGCTTGCTTCACCCTCAATGAGGAAAATAATTATTTCATAATCAGCAATAGTAAACATAACACAGAAAAAATTTCAGGACTCTCCATACACTGTAAAAGAAAGTATTTCATGATTTAAGTATTTTAGAGTTATTAGTAGAGGTTTGAATGAAGTTCTTCTCAAAATAAAACAGTGTGCTTAATTTGACTTAATATTGATTTTTACCCTTTCTGCATACAATTTGATTAAAAATCCAAAAGAACAGTCTATTTTAATCACCAAACTAGGGTCATTTGGTGCTGAATTAAACATTATACAGCTCCTTAGAGGACATTTCAAAGTACTGCAATATATAATGGTGTATTGGGATAAAGCAAAAATGTGTCGGGATATATATTTTAGGCCATATCTCCCAGCCCTACCCCTGATCTAGACAGTCCGTATGTTTCCTGTTGTTAGTCATGTTTGTTCTGTTTTTCAGTCCATCCCATAGCCTTTCATTGTCCATAGAGCTGGAGCTCTGCTCAGTTGAAGCTATATGCTTCTCGCTTGCCCTCCTCAGGACACAGTTGTTATCTGTGGCTTGTTATTTGGAAAGTGGGTGATATGTTTTTTTTGGGACAATAAGGTCTACACAAAAGTTTATATAGTCTGAAATTGTCTCAGTAGCATCATCAAGCTCAAGACCAGCGATTACATTTGGACAAGGGCCAGCTTTTTCCTTACAGGCACTTTAGGGGCAATCTCTTAAAAAATGGAAGAATTTTCAAAAACTGTCTCTTTAACATATTTTTGTTTAAATATTTTAATTTTCTTAAATATACAGTACTGTGCAGAAGTTTTGGGCATGTAGAGTGCTAACGGTTCCTCACAGGTCCTGATGTTCCACAACCCTGGGCTGAAGAGAGGAGGGAGGGCGGCCAGAATAAGTGTCGACACATTTGACGTGTACATGTGTCGCTCAGCAGCAAAGGCCAAGCTTAACAGCATTTCTTTTGTGCGGGCCTTTGCACCCCTGGTAATACAACCAGCAACCACCAACAGTTTTCAGGTGCTTAGAACATACACACGACAACCAGGGGCAAACTAACAGTATAATAGGTTAAAGCGCCACATCTACCCATAACTCCACCCTAGAGCTGTGGTTTATGTTTTGTTTTCATCAGATTATTTTCTCATGCCCTTGGTAATGTACAAAGACATCCAGAGCATGACCTGGGTTGTGTCAGTCCTCCTTCTCGCCCAATGGGGTGGGCGTTCTCACCATTACACACCTTATTTTTGGCTCAAATTTTGGCCAAATAATGCCTAAAACCTCTGCACAGTACTGTATAATATATGTAATTTTTAGGCTCTGACAGATTGGTACTATTTATCACAACCAGCCACAAGGGGGCGATTGAGATATTTTACCTTAATATTCCTGAAGCCAAAAGTTAACATAGTAACGGCTGGAAAATGGATGAAACATAAAGTCATCTTGATGAAACTGTTTCAATCTTAATTGTTTTTGGAGTTGTTTTAATAGCTGTTGGGAGCTTGCTGATGATCACTGCTCTCGACTGCGGAAGATGCTCCAATCAGTGGTGGGAAAACAGCTCCACCGTGTCTTCAGACCACTGCGGCACTGTTTTATGCTGGGGCTTGCTTGCCTTCAGCACTGTTATATATATATATGTGGCCTGAGAGAAGGCTGCCAATAAGGGGGGATGAGGGGGAGAAATAAAGGGGCCCAACCAAACTGGGGGCCTATGGAGGTCAGCAAAATCATGGTCTACTGTAAAGTAATGCTGTGATAACTATATACAGTGCTTAAAAAATTAATTAGACAACCTGTCATAAAAATGAGAAAACATCAATATTTTAGAAATCTTTCAAAAACTTGTTTAAAACTAAAAATGTTATTATTTATTTGGCAAATAACAAACTGAAACAACTAAATAATCCTTTTTCACACATAATAACCAAAAAACTTCATATTTTGTATGGCCTCATTTGGCCTTGATAACAGCTTGCATTCTCACTGGCATTGTTTTTATGTACTTTTCTACAGTCTCTTTTGTTATTCAGTTCCAAATAGTTTCTAGCTGTTCCCACAGACTTGCTTTAGATGAAACTTTTGTGCGATCAATCTTTGAATCTACTGAATCCCAAATTTGCTCAATAGGATTCAAATCCGAACTTTGACTTGGCCGGTCCATCAGCTCCAGTACTCCAGATTCCTTTTTCTTGGTCAAATAGTCTCTGCACAGCTTTGAAGTATGCTTGGGGTCATTGTCTTGTTGGTATATGAACCCACAACCAATCAGATTCAGTCCAGAAGGGATTCCATGATGCACTAAGATGTTGTGGTAGACGTTCTTGTTCATGATACCGTCCATTTTCACTAGTTTGCCCACGCCATATCCACAAATGGAACCCCATACCATAATGGAATCTCCACTGTTTAACTGTGGGTGCAGTGCATCTGGCATCAAAATGTTCTCCAGCTTTTCTGCGGACATAAACATGACCATGCTGACTGAAGAGTTCAAACTTGGACTTGTACGTCAGCATGAGAGTACACTGAAAAAAAATGTTTTGTTGATCCTACTTAATTTTATTAAGTTTAGCAGTCGCACACAATATGTTTATTCAGATCTAGATATAATTTTTTTGTTGACTGAACTTAATGTTTTTAAGTAATCTCAGATGAATAATGCAGGTAAGTTTAACTTAATAATTTTGTGTAGCAGGTGCTAAAATTTTTTAAGTAAAGTCAACTAAACTTGGATTAAACAGACTTGAATGAATGGAGTTGAATTAACTCAATTTTATTAATTTTAGCAGTTGCACAAAATAAATTTGCCCAGATTCCACGTTTTTAATTTGACTCAACTTATTTTTTAAGTAATTACAAATTAGAGGTATATTTGCTCAAATTAAGTACACTGTAAAACAAGATGAGCAATTGTAGGTAGCTGTTTACCTTCAAACATCAAATAGTACTCACTGATAAGTTTTTTCATCGTTTCACCTAAGGTGGACTAACTTGTGCCATCAATTGCAGCAATGACTGTTAGTAATCCACTGAACCAGAAGGTGAAGTTTCACCAATGTTAATGTACCATCCTTCATCCATTAACATTGGCCTCTATAAGCGGAACCTCTTTACGTGAGACACCAACTTGACTCATGGTGCTCTTTGTTTAATTATTTTATTTAACCTTTATTTAACCAGGAGAAAACCTCATCGAGATTAAAAATCTCTTTTTCAAGGGTGTCCTGGCCAAGACAACAGCAGCAAACTGAGTGCATAAACATTTAGTGCCCAAAGGCATTCTGGGAAAACTGCAGATTCTCATACACATGCTCAGACAGGGCAGTATGTTGTCCTCATTTGAACACAGTTTTTTTAATGTTCCTTGTTCACAATTAAAATCAACTAGCCTGAACCCATTTTTAAAATTAAAATCACTTTAGTTTAACACAATTTTTTAATGTTATTTTAACACATTTTAAACCAACTTATTTGAACACAGTTTTATTATGTTACTTTTGCACAATTAAAATCAAGTCATTTGAAATGGAGAATGCACATTTCGAAATTAGTCCGAAAATATAAGAAGGATTGAATTACACATTTAAATCAGTGAAACAAACTTAATAATTATATGTACGTAACAAATACTAAGGGTCAAAATCTGTTCAGAGTACCTTCTTCCAGTCAACAACAGTCCAGTGTTTGTGCTCCCTGGCAAATCTGAGGCGTTTCTGGATGTTTGCAGGCCTCAATAATGGCTTCTTAGCAGCTGTTCTTCCCTTTAAGCCTTGTTTCGTCAGTCGTCTTCTTATGGTCATTCTGGAAACTTTCTCAGACTCTGATCTAGAAGCATTCATCTCTGCCTGAAGATCAGCAGTGGTCTTCCTTCTGTCCCTAGTACTTAAAATCTTGAGCTGTCTGACATCTGCTTCAGTTAACTTTCGTTTCCTGCCTCTGTCTTGGCGCATTTTCTAAGTACCAGTCTCGGCAGTTGACTCCAAAGCACACTCGACCACACTGTGAGAACACTTTACGTCTTACCCTGTTTGTCCCATCCCATCCAGCATCATGAAGTGCTTTAATGCTGACTCTTTCATTTTCAGTGAGCTCTCCACGTTTTACCATTTTGAACAGGAATGAGGGATTTCAAACTGAATTCACCTTTTTATACCCAAATTTGAGCCGGCTCACTGGGCTTCTCTGAGAAGTCAGAAATTAATCAAGCATAACATTCAACCACTAAAACTAATTCTATAATCTGTTCAGGAATGCAAGTAAATAACTATAATTTGACACATTAATCAAGTGATAATAATGTGCTTTACTATTTTTTCAGTTTTTTTTCCCTAAATCAGTACATTTGGAAGTTCATGGATAACAATAATAATTATATTTTAGCATTAAAAATATCATTTGGGTTAACGAGCTTCTACATATTGGTGTATTAACCATTGCAGAAACACAAAAAAATGATTGTGGTAATTACCAATGCTGTTAATTTAGGGCAGCTGTGGCATAAACCTTACATTGGGTGGTGGTCTAATACATTTGTTAAGCACTGTATATGAAGCCTAGCATCTTGGCACTACCTGCACATTGTGATGTAAAGCATTGTCAGGCCACTTAAAGTGTTTTATCCACAGTCAGTTATCTGGCCTCTTAAAATCAGAAATAGAGGAAGCCAGCAATCTTCATTTGTTTTATTAATCCCAACAGACCAGTGGTTAACGGAGCTGCTATTCTAGACTCATAGTATAATACCTGGAAGTGAAGCCTCAGTTTACAGTTCACAGTTACGCCTGGCATCCTTATTTACTGAAGAGTTACATAAAAAAGCCACACCTTTATGGATGTCACCTGAAATAAGAAGGAGTTTTAGAGCTGTGATTATCTTGTTTGAGGGACAATCAAGTCTTTTTGTACCAGAGTTTATTCTTCTGGGTATTTTGGCTAGCAGGCAGTGAAGAAATTTAACAGCACTATTTCTATTTTAATGTTGTTTTTATTATCATAGAGGAGAAAGAGAGATATGGGGCGACGGTGCTTGAAGTCACTTTTTCCACTGATGATCTGTCTCTTGTGTTTGGGAGGCCTTCTGATCACTGTGGTCTGGTACATATCTGACAAAAAGTAGTGTTTTCACTTTCCTTTTTCTACCTTTGTATGCTTGTACACCAAATAAGGCAGCGGGTGTGTTTGGGCTTTAAAACAATCAAAAAATGCACAGGTAATACATAAGAAATGAGTAACCTCCTATGAGTTAACCTTCATAAAAATGTCAAAGTTACTTGGTAACAAATTTCAAAATTTTCCTCCTATTTTTATGCAAAAAATGATGTTGATTGGGTCCTGTATGAACAGTTATGTTCTCTATTTTTTGCTCTCATGCTTGGATGATCTTATTTGAATTAGTGGCAACGATTGTTGCTGGTGGGCACATACCTTATCTCTAGGTATTAAAGGATACTCTCAACCAATGATACTATTCAAATCCAGCTTTATTTATTTATTTATTTATTTTTATTTTACCTCTGAGCCTTCTGCAGTTTTCTTAACCATTTTGTCTTGCCAGGACTTTCTGTCTTAAAAACTTGTAAAACATTAACCCTGGTTTTAACGATATGTGTGGTGCAGTAATGACACTTATATTAAAAAATGTAATGTGACCATAAGGAAAAAATAAAAATAAAATAAATCTAACTGAAATTGAAATTTTTAATATTTTCTTGTATTGCACAGTGAAAAAAAAAAATTAAAAAAAATTCTGTGACAAAAATTCTTCAAAATATTCACATTTAGCAACAACAACAAAAAAGTTCTTTGGCTTTTTGGAATTTGCTTCTTTGGACAGTGACACAGAGGGCCACGTCACAGCCTCTCTGTGTCTATTTCTCACCATTCTGAGCCACTCAGGCTCTCTCCTACAGCTTACACCTGTGCTAGGGCTGGGCGATTATAGCAAAAATCAAAATCAAGATTAATTGACCTTTTTCCCTCAATTGTGATTAATGAATGATTAATCTACCCCCGACTCAGTTTATGCTGTAAATATTTGTCTAACTTAAAAAAAAAATAACTGAAGTTTTGTATATTTTAAGGTTTAATGCATCAACCTCGTCTACTTCCACAAAAAAAAATTGTGGCTTAATCTATAAAACGTTGTTTTCCCTTTAAACAGTTTTGTGCCCTTGTAATAATCAAACCAGAGGGCTACTGACTGCAGTTTCACTGGCCAGTTTCAAATGAATTTTCCTGGTCTGTCCAGATTTAGTGAATTTTCTTCAACAGTACCTTTCTCTTTGTCACTCTCTTGGTGGTCTCTCTCACTTTTCTCTTTGCACAGTCATCTTTAAACATGCCATATTCCTTCCATGTCTTGATGATGGATTGAACTGAAATCCAGGGGATGTTCAGTGCCTTTGAAATGTTTTTGTATCCATCCCCTGACTTATACTTTTCAATAACCTTTTCTGTGAGTTGCTTGGAGTGTTCTTTTGTCTTTATGGTGTAATGATAGCCAGGAATACTGATTAACCAGTCACTGGACCTTCCAGACACAGGTGTCTTTAAACTACAATCACCTGAGTTACATTCACTCAGGTAATCCTCATATCACTCATTGTGAGTCTATTAACACAAAAAAGACCTGTGCTGAATTAGGTCAGTAACTTTAAAGGGGTGAATATTTATGCAGTAGCTTATTTTCCATTTCATATTTTTGTTCAACTGGCACTACTTTGTTAAAAGCTGTTTTCACTTTGACTTTGCAGAGGGATCATGTGTGAGCAGGATGTTTCACATAAATGCCAGGAAACACCTGAGCAAACATTTGTTAACATGCAGGATGATAAAAAATGGAGGCATTCGTAATAACAGGTTGTTAGTGATTATCATATGATATGTTAACTCACAACTGTCTAGGTTTTAGTGTTTTAAATCTAAGATTCAATGTATAAAGTTCTAAGAATTAGCCAATTTTTTCTTTTTTCTTTGTTTTTTTTATTATTTTAACCCTTTAACTCCAGAGCCTCTGGACATGTTCTTATTTTAACTATAAATGGCACAGAAGATGTCTTTTTAATTTGACTCAACTTATTTTTTAAGTAATTACAAATTAGAGGTATATTTGCTCAAATTAAGTACACTGTAAAACAAGATGAGCAATTGTAGGTAGCTGTTTACCTTCAAACATCAAATAGTACTCACTGATAAGTTTTTTCATCGTTTCACCTAAGGTGGACTAACTTGTGCCATCAATTGCAGCAATGACTGTTAGTAATCCACTGAACCAGAAGGTGAAGTTTCACCAATGTTAATGTACCATCCTTCATCCATTAACATTGGCCTCTATAGGCGGAACCTCTTTACGTGAGACACCAACTTGACTCATGGTGCTCTTTGTTTAATTATTTTATTTAACCTTTATTTAACCAGGAGAAAACCTCATTGAGATTAAAAATCTCTTTTTCAAGGGTGTCCTGGCCAAGACAACAGCAGCAAACTGAGTGCATAAACGTTTATCACCTAAAGGCATTCTGGGAAAACTGCAGATTTGTCATGCACATGCTCAGACAGGGCAGTATGTGGTCCTCATTTGAACACAGTTTTTTTTAATTATTTTAACCCTTCAACTCCAGAGCCTCTGGACATGTTCTTATTTTAACTATAAATGGCACAGAAGATGTCTTGTAAGTGCTTTTGCCCATTATTCTAGAGTACTTAAATATCTGGAAGTTGTGTACAATGTACTGCATGTTTAAAATTGAAAACTTAGTTTCTAGGCTCTTTTCTTATTTTAATCATAAAATCAGGAAAATGTCCTGTGAGTACGTGCTTTTGCCCATTTTTTCCACAGTACTTTGAACTTTTAATGTATGGCAGTTATTTACAGATTACTGCATGTTAAGCTTTTTAACAGTTTAAAATGAAGAAACACAAAAAACGGGGGAACTTTATGCTAGAATCTTAGTGGGAAAAGGGGAAATTACAGAAATAACTGCATGCTGACTGTAAAGCACAGTTTCTTAGCTTTCAGAAACTGTTTGAATTTTTCTGACAGCACAAACGGTCATGAAATTATGGTTATGTAAAGTGTGCTTCAACAGCGCGTCGTCGACGATACGCTAGGATGTTAACAGGATGTTACCAGAGCTGAGAACTAACCACCTGGGAACAGGTGCACTCTGCTTTCTCATCCTAATGCAGCCCAGCCCTGTCCATATTTCTTACCAGTTTATTGTCTGTTTGCTTAGCTCTGAGGCATGCAGGACACGGTAGTCATACGCCCAGCTGTGATCAGTTGATGGCCATCTGTTCCTAATAATCACATCACAGCTCCCACAGCCAATCACAGCTCTTTTTCTAATTTTATTGTATCCAGTTTGCATTGACATAATTGTTTGTAACCATATGGGGGATTCTAGCCATGCATTCCTCTGAAAGTCAAAACATCCTGCTTGACTAACACAGGAAGCATCTTTTGAGCAGAGCCTTGTCCGCCAAGTAAAACTGTATATCTATTTTGCAGTGCAATGGTTAAATGTATGACAAAAATGTTCCTGTTTCTACTCACTGACCTCTTCATTCATACATCTGTCCTGTTTCTCTTGTTCAGCTACTATGTGAGTCATCCCTTACCAACCACTCAGAAGAAAAGAGCCCCTAAGACCTTTAACCTCTGCGATGACTGCAAGTGAGTAAAACACCACCGCTGCTTCTCCTGAAGTGACCCTAATGTTGATAACTCCATCAGGCTTCAGTGAATTCCTAATTAATTCCACATCTAACCGCAGGCCAAGTAGAGCCTCAGGCCATCGTGGAACTTTTTGTTGCTCCCAATGTACAGTTCAAGCCTGTTACTTACCTGGTTGCCTATTTGTTTCTGTTTGTGTGTATTCTTTTGTCACAGAAAAGACGTTGAAAAGATAATGTCAAATTACTCCCAAAACTGGCACAAGCAGGAAGATAATTACCAAAAATTCAGGTAAAAACAGATATCTGGAACTTTGCAAAACAAGAAGAAAATCACACATAATCATCAGTAAATGTACTGAGATGCTTTCCAACATGGTTGGAACTCTTTCTTTCTTAGATTCTCTTAAAACTAAACTGAAGAAAGATTGAGTGACTTTCTTGTGCCTGCTTTAACAACGTTCTTGTGGTTTCCCAGATCTCAGCTGAAGAGCAAGTGTAATGGTTTTAACAAAGCCATCTTGAGCCAGACAAATACTCCAGTGGGATTCAAGATTGTTTATGACTGGGAAAAGGCGACCCTCAAGGTGGATCGAAAGCTTTTTAACACCTTTATAAAGGTATTTTTGATTGCTTGTATGAGTATTCATGCACTATGGGGACAGTAAACATGCTGTTTAAGGTTTTCAGTAGTTTTAACTGATCCAGCATTACATGTCTCACTGCAATTTCCATTTTTCTCCAACCAACCAATTAACCAACCTTCCCATCAACCAAACAAATGAACCTACCCACCTACAACTAACCAAAAAAACTGACAAACCAACCAACCAACCAACCAACCAACCATCCTTCCTACCTACCTACACAATCTTGCCACAAGTATTCGCTCATCTGCCTTGACTCGCATATGAATTTAAACGACATCCCATTCTTAATCCAATCCAATAATCGGTCCACCCTTTGCAACTATAACAGCTTCAGCTCTTCTGGGAAGCTTTCCACAAGGTTTAGGAGTGTGTTTATGGGAATTTTTGACCATTCTTCCAGAAGCGCATTTGTGAGGTCACACACTGATGTTGAACGAAATGGCCTGGCTCTCAGCCTCAGTTGAGGTCAGGACTCTGTGCAGGCCAGTCAAGTTAATCCACACCAAACTCTCTCATCCATGTCTTTATGGACCTTGCTTTGTGCACTGGCGCACAGTCATGTTAGAACAGGAAGGGGCCATCCCCAAACAGTTCCCACAAAGTTGGGAGCATGGAATTGTCCAAAGTTTCTTGGTATGCTGAAGCATTCAGAGTTCTGTTCACTAGAAGTAAGGGGCCAAGCCCAGTTCCTGAAAACAACCCCACACCATAAAATCCCCTCCACCAAATTTTACACTAAACACAATGCAGTCATACAAGTACTGTTCTACTGGTAACCACCAAACCCAGACTCGTCCATCAGATTGCCAGATGGAGAAGTGCGATTCGTCACTCCAGAGAACACGTCTCCACTGCTCTAGAGTCCAGTGGCGGCGTGCTTTACACCACTGCATCCAACGCTTTGCATTGCACTTGGTGATGTATGGCTTGGATGCAGCTGCTCGGCCATGGAAACCCATTCCATGAAGCTCTCTACGCACTGTTCTTGAGCTAATCTGAAGGCCACATGAAGTTTGGAGGTCTGTAGCAATTGACTCTGCAGAAAGTTGGCGACCTCTGCGCACTATGTGCCTCAGCATCCACTGATCCCGCTCCATCATTTTATGTGGCCTACCACTTCATGGCTGAGTTGCTGTCATTCCCAATCTCTTCCACTCTTTTATAATGCCACTGACAGTTGACTGTGGAATAATAAGGAGCAAGAAAATTTCATGACAGGACTTGTTGCACAGGTGGCATCCTATCACAGTACCATGCTGGAATTCTCTGAGCTCCTGAGAGCGACCCATTCTTTCACAAATGTGTTTAGAAACAGTCTGCATGCCTAGGTGCTTGATTTTATACACCTGTGGCCATGGAAATGATTGGAACACCTGATTTCAATTATTTGGATGGGTGAGTGAATACTTTTGGCAATATAGTGTACCTACCTACCTACCTACCTACCAAGTCCCATCCCTACGCCAAACCCTGGTTCATTTTGATGGTCACTTTTAATATTAACAGAGCAGCTGCTGATGGTTTTGCAGGCAGTCTCTGCTTAATTTTCCAGCCTTTCTTGCCTTTACAGTTGCTCCACATGACACTACTCAACCAATGAAATTCAGACAAGGCATTGTGAAGAAGAAGTGTGATAAGTACAGGGCTCTGTGTCTGAAAATTGAGGCCAATTTGGAAGTGTAAAAACAACAAAACTGAATTTCGTTAAGTTATCACTTGAGGCTTCCGCAAAGTCAAAAAACACACCTCATGTTAAAATGTAATTATCTAACAGCAGAAATAATTACACTATTCACATATTTATTAAAAACCTTCACTTTGGTTTTAAGAAAGATATGACTTGTGCATTGTTAGGGTTATGGCTGAAATGACTGCAAGCCAGCATCAAACGAGCCGCTCCAACTCTTTGTCTGTCTCTTACCTGACCAAAACTGATTGAGACAGCATTTTCAGTGTGGCAGCCAACATGGATTGGGTCCAATTGACCGCATCAGTTGCCGGGTGTCAGTCAGACTTCGTCTAATACTTTCTGCAGTCTATAGCAGAGGTCAAAGAGGGAACCATGATTAGAAAACATATGACACAGTGAATAGCATCATCTGTATAAATGTGATTTTTTTTTTTTTTTTTGGTGAGGCATTTTCCTTTGGTTGTTATTCCAGGAGCATCCTTTCTCAAACAGAACATGGGACACTTGTGCTGTTGTTGGGAATGGAGGCATCCTGGCCGACAGCGGCTGTGGACGGATGATTGATTCAGCTCAGTTTGTATTCAGGTGAGACAGGGGTCCATGGTTGAGGACTTAAAGAATAATGACAAAGTTAACCAACAGAGCCAAAGCCAAAAGCTTCTTTCTTTGTTTTTTCAGGTGCAACCTTGCTCCTTTGGAAAATGGTTATGAGAAACATCTGGGCACTAAGACTGACCTTGTGACGGCAAACCCAAGCATCCTTAAACAGAGGTGAGCAAATTAATGAATTGTGCGTTACTATAAAAGTCAGTGGGAGAGAAATACACAAGTTTATAAGTAGGTTAGAGTCGCACTGAGAGGCTGCTAGTGAATTTGAGATACAGGATTTAAACCTGTTTTTTTTCCCCACAGGAAATAGTGTGCACTAACTTGAGGCCTAACCTAGCTACCTTCCAACCTACCTTCCCAATCAAAAAAGATATTTTGCACTCAAGGTTCCCAAGAGCACAGTGGCATTCATAATTCTTAAATGTAGGAAGTCCGGCACAACCAGGACTCTTCCAAGAGCTGGACGCCCAGCCAAACTGAGCAATCACTTGAGGGAAGAGGGCCTTAATGAGAGAGCTGATGAAGAACCTGATGGTCACTTATAATCAGGGCTGAAAGTATTGGCACCCCTGGAATTTTTCCAGAAAATACACCATGTCTCACAGAAATTGTAGCACTTACAAATGGTTTATATACACGTTTATTTCCATCATGTGCATTGGAACTACACAAAAAACAGAGGAAAGAGGCCAAAATTGACATAATTTTACACAAAACAAAAAAATGGACTGAACATAATTATTGGCACCCTTTTAAAACTGTGGGTGAATCATTTTATTTCCAGCATGTGATGCTCATTTAAGCTCACCTGTGGCAGTAACAGATGCTGGCAATCTAGAAATCACACCTGAAGCCAGTTAGAATGTCTAAAAGTTGACTCAACCTTTGTGTTGTGTGCCTGTGTGTGTCACACCAAGCAAGGAGAAGAGAAAGAGGAGCCAAGAACTGTCTGAGGACTTGAGAAGCAAAATTGTGGAAAAATATGAACAATCTCAAGGTTAAAGACCATCTCCAGAGATCTAGAAATTCCTTTGTCCACTGTGCGTAATATAATCAAGAAGTTTATAACCCATGGCACTGTGGCTAATCTCCCTGGACGTGGAGGAAAGAGAAAAATTGACAAAAGAATGCAACACAGGATAGTTAGAATGGTGGATAAACATCCTCAGTCAACTTCCACACAAATTCAGGTTGTCCTGCAGACTCAGGGTGCAAAAGTGTCAGCTCGGACCAACGTCGTAATCTGAATGAGATGAAGCACTATGGCGGGAGACCGAGGAGAACCCCACTGCTGACAAAGAGACATAAAAAGCCAGACTGGAGTTTGCAAAAATGTACCTGAGTAAGCCTCAGTCCTTCTGGGAGAACATTTTGTAGACAGATGAGACTAAGGTAGAGCTTTTTGGAAAAGCACGTCATTCCACTGTTTACAGAAAACAGAATGAGGCCTACAAAGAAAAGAACACAGTACCTACAGTCAAACATGGTGGAGGTTCAAGGATGTTTTGGGGTTGTTTTGCTGCCTGTGGCACTGGGTGCCTTTACTGTCTGCAAAGAATCATGAAATCTGAAGACTATCAAAAAATTTTGGGCCACAATGCAGGACCTAGTGTCAGAAAGCTAGGTCTGTGTCAGAGGTCATGGGTGTTCCAGCAGGACAATGACCCCAAACATACCTCAAAAAGCACTAAGAAATGGTTGGAGACAAAGCTGGAGAGTTCTGAAGTGGCCAACAATGAGTCCAGATCTAAATCCCATTGAACACCTATGGAGAGATCTAAAAACTGCTGTTGCAAGAAGGAACCCTTCAAATCTGAGACACCTGGAGCAGTTTGCAAAAGAAGAGTGGTCCAGAATTCCAGTTGAGAGGTGTAAGAAGCTTGTTGATGGTTATAGGAAGTGATTGGTTTCAGTTATTATTTCCCAAGGGTGTGCAACCAAATATTAAGTTGAGGGTGCCAACAATTTTGTCTGGCCCATTCTTGAGTTTTGTGTAAAATTAAGTCAATTTTGTCTTTTTCCTTCTGACTTTTTGTGTTGTTCCAATGCGCATAAAGGCAATAAACACATGTATACCAAAACATTTGTTGATTGCAACAATTTCTGGGAGAAATTATATATTTTCTGGAAAAATTCCAGGGGTGCCAACATTTTCATCCATGAATGTGTGTCAAGATGATACCAATGTGAAATGACTGAACTGTTTATATCTAATTTTATATATATTGTCTCCCTTTCCAGAGAAACTCTGATTACAGTGTTCTCTCTCACTTTAGAGGCTGATCATGAGTTAGGCATCATACGTGTCGATCTGTACTCTGGTGATTCAAATAAAACTATTTTGCATACAAGCCAGTTTTGTCTCAACTGTTAATGTCTCAAAGATGATTAACATTCCTATGTTTTAGTTAAAAAGGCCAAATAATTGGGCATTATTGGGTTTAGGGATTTCTCCCCTCAGCAATTATCCCGTCATTGTTTAAAAAGTTTCTTGTGTTTATTTCAGAAAAGAATTGTTCTTTGATATTTGCTGTCTTTTTTTTTTTAAGGTATGCATCTCTGATGGATCATCGTCATCCATTTGTGGAGAGTCTGCGTATTTATGGCAACTCCTTGCTCCTCCTTCCTGCTTTCTCCTTTTTAGGCAGCACTCCTATATGTATGCGGGCCATTTACGCTGTTGAGGACCATGGAAGCCCCATGAGACCTGTCTATCTTAATCCTGAGTACTTCATCAGTGTGAAATCTTTCTGGCGCACACAGGGCCTAAAGTCATATCGGCCGAGCTCGGGTATGGTGATGGTCAGCCTGGCATTTGAAGTCTGTGAAAATGTTCATGTTTATGGGTTCTGGCCCTTCAGTAATCACCCCTATGGACTCTATGACTTGAAACACCACTACTATGATGACAGGAAACCTGACCAGGGAATACACGCCATGCCGGCTGAGTTTGGACTCTTGATGAAGCTGCACAATCAAGGTGTTCTGAAACTTCACCTGGGAGACTGCTGATCCTGAAAAAAGTAAAGTGCTGACTGCTGACAGAACAGAAGCAAAGTTTCCTCTTTGCACCATCAGTCTGTTGCCTTCTCAACATAATGTTCCATAGACTTTTATTTTGAAGAGACTTGTTTCTAAGCTTGTTGGCCATGCTTAGAGATATCTTTTATTTCCTGTTAGCCATTTTTGAGGAAGCCACCTAAACGTGACCACATGCTCTAGACATCACAGCAGCCGTGTTGTGAGTAAATATATCTAAATATTTAATTTTCTGCTCATAAGTAAGAGCAGAGAGACAAAAGAGACAAAAGTTGAACTTTTTGGAAGGTGTGCGGCCCGTTACATCTGGAGTAAAAATAATACAGCATTTGATAAAAAGAACATCATGCAAACAGTCCAACATGGTGGTGGCAGTGTGATGGTCTGAGGCTGCTTAGCTGCTTCAGGACCTGGACCACTTGCTGTGATTGATGGAACAATGAATTCTGCGGTCTACCAGAAGGCCAATGCCCGGTCATCAGTTTGTGCCCTCAAGCTCAAGCACTCTTGGGTTATGCAGCAGGACAATGACCCCAAATATACCAGCAAGTCCACCTCTGAATGGCTCAAGAAAGACAAAATTAAGGTTTCAGAGTGGCCAAGTCAAAGTCCGGACTTAAATCCAACTGAGACGCTGTGGTGTGACCTTAAACGGGCAGTTCATGCTGGAAAACCCTCCAATATGGCTGAGTGAAAACAACTCTGTGAAGAAGAGTGGGCCAAAATTCCTCCACAGCAATGTAAAAGACTCATCACCAGTTATCACAAACGCTTGATTTCAGTTATTGCTGCCAAGGGTGGAACAACCAGTTATTAGGTTCAGGGGGCGATTACTTTTTCACATAGGTCCAAATAGGTTTGGATTTATTTCCCCTCTTAAAAATTAAATAATCATTCAAACACTGCGTTTTCTATTGAATTTGTTTGTCTTTGTGAAATATAAAACTGGTTTGATGATCTGAAACATTTAAGTGTGATAAATATGCAAAAAACTCAGGAATCAGAAAAGGAGCAAATACTTTTTTATGGCAATGTATAAATAATCCCTCCTAGTTCTTCGTCTGGTCTCAGGGAGGTGTTCAGGAGGCATGTTCCTCAAAGTAAAATTCTGAAGACTTTGAATATCCCACCATCTACAGTACATAATGTCAAAAGGTTCAGAGAATTGAGAGAAATCTTGGTTTGCAAAGGACAAGTCTGAAGGTCAATATTGAACGATTGTATCATTAGGGCTCTTGGGTGGCACTGCATTAAAAACAGGCATGATTCTGTACTGGAAATCACTGTACTTCCCCCTGACTGTGCCTTGAAATCCTGTCAATGAAAATCACAAGCTGGATCTCCGACCTCCAATAGACACTGGGCTGGGTTTGCAGCTGAGTGTGAAGCAGCTGGTATGGGAATAGGCATCTCCAAGTCTGAGGCCATGGTTCTCTGCTGGGTAATGATGGATTGCTCCTTCCAAGTGGGAAGTGATTTTTTTCAAGTAAAGGACTTGGGGTATCTTGGGGTCTTGTTCATGAGTGAGGGTAAAATGGGCCGTGCATAGCAAATTCAGGTCACTCGAATAAACTCTGTGTGAGTTAAAATCAACTTTATCTGAGGGTACATGTGAAACCATTGAATAAACTCTAGAGCCCAGTTAAAGTAACTCTTTTCTGGGAGTTGATTATTAACTCTTATCAGGAGTTAAAATACTACTCTCACTAGGAGTAAAATTAACTCTTTGAGTTACATGAACTCTTTCTCTGTATTTGTAGTTAACACTTCACTGTGTTATATATTTTCATGCACAGAGATTATATAACAGACCACTTTAAACACCACCACATGAAGCTCTACCATGCCACTCAAACCTAAACCTCCCAATTCACATTGGCCATTGTGGTTGAGCTGGTGCACTCCAGTCAGGATAGGGCAAAGAGGTAGAGAGCTTCTCTTCCTCTATCTTAAACCACTCTCTTCCACGTGTGGGAAGTGTATAACTCAATGGACAGTGTCACTCATGGTGCAGATGTGTCTAACATCAAATCAACAATAATCCACCAGAAACATGAGCAAGAGAATTCCAGCAGTGATAACTGTACAACAGGCAACATCTAAACACATCTAAACACATATAAATACATCTAAAATACATCTAAATGCACAATGCATGAAGGGAAAACTCCACTCCCCAGATCTGAAGTGGCAGTGGAGGCGTGGCAACAAAGCTGTTAGGAATGAACTCAGGAACAGTGCTGATTCACTGCTATCAACACTGTGTGAATGAACTACTTTTTTTTCAGCATCACTGAACACTCGCTGGAGTTTAAGTGCATGAATGAACTCTGAAAATCTAACTCTTTCACTCTTTTTTGTTTAACTCCCAGTTTTTTCACTCTGGGAATTTGCTGCATGAGATTGACAGACAGATTGGGGCTGATCCGGAAGCTTTTGGTTTACAGATTGATTTTCGTTCCAACACCATTCGTCATTAACTCTGTGTGATGACAGGAAGAATGAGATCATGAATACAAGAGGTCAAAATGAGAATCCCAAAGGGGGTGTCTGGGCTCAGCCTTAGCAATAGGATGAGGAGCTTGGACATTCAGAGGGATCTCGAAGTAGAGCTGCTGCTCCTTCCCATTCAAAGGAGCCAGTTGAGGTGGTTCAAGCATCTGATCAGGATGATTATACACTATGTTGCCAAAAGTATTCGTTCACCTGCCTTGACTCACGTATGAACTTTAGTGACATCCCATTCTTATTCCATAGGGTTTAATATGACATCGGTCCACCCTTTGCAGCTATAAAAGCTTCAACTCTTCTGGGAAGGCTTTCCACAAGGTTTAGGAGTGTGTTTATGGGAATTTTTGACCATTCTTCCAGAAGCACATTTGCGAGGTCATACACTGATGTTGGATAAGAAGGCCTGGCTCTCAGTCTCCGCTCTAATTCATCTCAAAGGTGTTCTATCAGGTTGAGGTCAGGACTCTGTGCAGGCCAGTCAAGTTCATCCACACCAAACTCTCTCATCCATGTCTTTATGGACCTTGCTTTGTGCACTGGTGCACAGTCATGTTGGAACAGGAAGGGGCCATCCCCAAACTGTCCCCACAAAGTTGGGAGCATGGAATTGTCCAAAGTTTCTTGGTATTCTGAAGCATTCAGAGTTCCTTTCACTAGAAGTAAGGGGCCAAGCCCAGCTCCTGAAAACAACCCCACACCATAATCCCCCCTCCACCAAACTTTACACTTAGCACAATGGAGTCAGACAAGTACTGTTCTCCTGGCAACTGCCAAACCCAGACTCGTCCATCAGGTTGCCAGATGGAGAAGTGCGATTCATCACTCTGGAGAACGCGTCTCCACTGCTCTAGAGTCCAGTGGCGGCGTGCTTTACACCACTGCATCCGATGCTTTGCATTGCACTTGGTGATGTATGGCTTGGATACAGCTGCTCGGCCATGGAAACCCATTCCATGAATCTCTCTACGCACTGTTCTTGAGCTAATCAGTCTGCACGCCTAGGTGCTTGATTTTACAGTCGCTAGAAAAAGTATGCGAATCCTTTGAGATTTCTTGGATTTCTGCATAAATTGGTCATCAAATGTGTCCCGATATTCATCTAAGTCACAACAATAGACAAACACAGTCTGCTTAAACTAATGCCGCGCAAAAAATGATATGTTTTCATGTTTTTATTGAACAAACCATGTAAACACTCACAATGCAGGGTGGAAAAAATATATGAACCCCTAGGCTAATGACTTCTCCAAGAGCTAATTGGAGCCAGGAGTCAGCCAACCTGGAGTCCAATCAATGTGATGAGATTGGATGTGTTGGTTAAAGCTGCCCTGCCCTATAAAAAACACACACCAGTGTTGAATTTGCTGTTCTCAAGAAGCATTGCCTGATGTTAACCATGCCTGGCACAAAAGAGCTCTCAGAAGACCTACGATCAAGAATTGTTGACTTGCATGAAGCTGGAAAGGGTTACAAAAGTAAGTCTCTAAAAGTCTTGATGTTCATGTGTCCACGGTAAGACAGACTGTCTACAAATGGAGAAGGTTCAGCACTGTTGCTACTTTCCCTAGGCGTGGTTCAGATGACTGCAAGAGCACAGCACGGAATGCTCAATGAGGTGAAGAATACTCCTAGAGTGTCAGCTGAAGACTTACAGAAATCTCTGGCACATGCCAACATTTGTGTCGACAAATCTACAATAAGTAAAACATTAAACAAGAATGGAGTTCATGGGAGGACACCACGGAGGAAGCCACTGCTGTCCAAAAAACACATTTCTGCACGTTTGAAGTTTACAAAAGAGCATCTGGATGTTCCACAGCACTACTGGCAAAATATTCTGTCCATAGATGAAACCAAAATTGAGTTGTTTGGAAGGAACACACAACGCTATGTGTGGAGATGAAAAGGCACAGCACACCAACATCAAAACCTCATCCTAACTGTGAAATGTGGTGGAGGGGCCATCATGGCTTGGGGCTGCTTTGCTGCCTCAGGGCCTGGACAGATTGCTGTCATTGATGGAAAAATGAATTCCCAAGTTTACCAAGACATTTTGCAGGAAAACTTAAGACCATCTGTCCAACAACTGAAGCTCAACAGAGGAAGGGTGATGCAACAGGACAACGACCCAAAGCATAGAAGTAAATCAACAACAGAATGGCTTGAACAGAAGAAAATATGCCTTCTGGAGTGGCCCAGTCAGAGTCCTGACCTCAACTCGATTGAGATGCTGTGGCATGACCTCAAGAGAGCGATGCACACCAGACAACCCAAGAATATTGCTGAACTGAAACAGTTTTGTAAAGAGTAATGGTCCAAAATTCCTCCTGACCATTGTGCAGGTCTGATCTGCAACTACAGGAAACGTTTGGTTGAGGTTATTGCTGCCAAAGGAGGGTCAACCAGTTATTAGCCTAGGGGTTCACATACTTTTTCCACCCTGCACTGTGAATGTTTACATGTTTTGTTCAATAAAAACATAAAAACATATCATTTTTTGTGCAGTATTAGTTTAAGCAGACTGTGTTTGTCTATTGTTTTGAATTAGATGATGATCGGAACACATTTGATGACCAGTTTATGTAGAAATCCAAGAAATCACAAAGGGTTTACACACTTTTTTAGCGACTGTATACACCTGTGGCCATGGAAATGATTGGAACACCTGATTTCAATTATTTGGATGGGTGAGTGAATACTTTTGGCAATATAGTGTATATCCCACCTGGCCTGGGAGGACCTTGGAATCCCTCAGAAGGAAGTGGAAAACATTGCTGAGGAGAGGGATGTCTGGGTTGAAAAGATATTCCAACCATATGGATAACAATATCAGGAGTACCTACCATCCTAGTAGTCATAGAGACAGATTAACATGTATGGCTCAGCTAGCTTAAATAATAGGGCACAACTTCTCTCACCCTATGATGGGAGCTTGTGGCTAAAAGCTGTGTGGCAGGTGATGGGGCAAAATCATCTCCAAGGCATCCACTGTATGACCATTAAGTCCTTTGAACATAACTCTGAGCACCTTGTCCCACTGAAGTGAGTACCAGTCACTGTTTGTTAACATTACTGATAAATCAAATTCTTTGAGGTTTCCAGTCCTGATGACCACCAGTGTGCCGGGAGCCCCATTCAACAGATGATTCATTGCCCTGAGGATGCTCTGAAGCAGTCTGATATAGAGCTGCATTGGGAAAATGCTTAAGTGGGACCAAATGCCAGTGACGACAAATGTGCTTCAACCACCAAGCCCATCAAGCTCACTGGCTATGAAATGGACAGCGGGACCATTGCTGTTGTACCTCACCAAAATGTTTTTCATGTTGTTCCACATCACGAAAGGTCCTGTTTGCCTCTGACCATTCGGATTTACTCCCTGCATCTGAAGGTATGAGAAAAGTGACAGATTAAACCTGTGATGTGAAAAAAAAACAATACTGCTGCCTGATGGAGGAGTCTCCATACAGATGGACTTCCTTGCCTCTCAGACAATGATCGATGCCAAAGGAGTTGCTGTATTTAAAGATTTTGGTGCCGCTTTGTGATCGCCACACACTGTAGTAATACCCAAAGAGTCCAGACTACCCACTGCCTTTAAGGGCCCTGGGTTGTCCTAAGAAGAATCAATGGAGAGGGATAGTGAGGACAAACATCTCTATAAATTAGATGCAGAAACATATACATTTTTAGCTTCAACTCTTCTCTTAGTGCAGGTAGTGGACCATTTACAGCACCAGATTAATTCTCATTTAGAACTAAAATATTTGGCAGTTGTGTTCCAGTTAGCACTAACCTTGATTTCAACATTGTTGTTTGGGGGAAAAATATTTAAACATTTAATTTCAATGAAAAACTATCAATATAGGCTGTACAATGCTACCAAAATATTTTTGTATGGGAACTATACAAAATAGAAAAAAAGGAGAAGAAATGATGACTACTGCCTAAGAGGCTCTGTATATACTGAGTTTTAATATTATATCATAGAAATTCTATACACATTTACATACATTTATATCTCAGGTTGAGAGTGAACCATACATTTAAATCAAGTTAATGTGACTATTTGTGCTTTTTATTCAGAGAATGAACATATTTCTCATCTACTTGGATTGCCTTACAGAAAAAGGCCTGCCCCTGGCAATATGGCGGCAATGTTGACGTACCCAGTCGATGAGGCGTCTATTATGTTTATACGTTGTACTGGCAAATTGAGGCACCTCTTTTCTGAGCTGTATGGTGTCTCAGATGAATGGTCTGCAGCCAGACCCCTCTTAGTATAAAACAGACAAGCACATCCTTCATGTTTCAGTGTGAACCATATTTCATTTAGAAGTCGTCGTAACGGGCCAATCAAAAATGGACAGGGTGTAATTATGCATTTCGTACCTGCAGTCCACTTGGTGGCGCTGATGCGCTTTTCAGCTGCTTTGCCGACTGCTAATGAAATTCACAAAGAAGAAGCGCTGACCAATAGCCTGCCCCTTCCCTCCCCAACACAAACTTCTGGACCTTTATTTGAACAATTAGTTTCTTGTCAATAACATTGCATGTTTTACACTAAAGAGCACACAAATAGTAATTAAGTGATGTTGACACGGAGCGGAGTGGTATATTGGCGTTATTGTAAAGACGGTTAGCGACAAATACGAGAGAAATAGTGCTACTTCGGCCTAAAAGCTAAACTAACGTTAGCAACAGCAGTTGTTTACAATTTTTGTAGCCCTTTCTCTGACCGTTCGTTGTCGTATTTTTATTTTAGCAAATAATACAAAAGGACCTCTGTTTGATGTAAGCCTTTTTTTAAATAGTTACAGTTTTAGCATTTTTAACGCAAGTTTCGTACCTTTTAGTAAAACACGGATGCGCTGGATACAAACATGGAAGTGGCAACCAAAGGTGAGTTCAGTTCTGTTTCTCTTTCAGTAAAACGTCGTTTGTGTCATTGCTGTAAAAATATATCAAACTAACTTCTATCTATACATAATGTAGTTGGAAAGCTAAGTACTACATTTTAACTTCGGTATGACAAACGTTAAAATCAAACGCTGCATTCATACCAGTGTGGCTACCACAACAACAATGGACGTCCTAAGCACCTACTAATGGGTTATTTCTACTTCTTAAATTTCCCCAAACTACAGGCGAAATCCAGCATACTGAGTGCAAGAGTTTGTTCGCAGTTTTCGTTGGCTTTATATTCTCTATGCACCTTTCTTCTGATATAAATGACTTTAAATGTGCTGCTGTTTTTATTAAAATAAAGATTATTCTGCTTTTAAGAATGTGGTATTGAAACAGAATCAACGAACCAAACATTACGGCAACCTTTGTTTAGGTGACCATTAAAGTTCACCAGAAAAATGATAAAATGCATTCATCCTTAAAGACCACAAGATAAAAAAAGAACATTTCAAAGCTTTCCTAACGTTTTTAGTCAACTGTTTGTAGAAGTCAACCTTTTTCTGACAACATTTGGACCATTAATCCATGACCATTGTAGTATTAACTCAACCCTCAGATGTAAATAAAGGTATCACAAAAAGTGGTAGAATATTTCCTTGTTGTAACAATCTTATACCGTTGGAAAGCCTGTTTATTTCCCCTTCAAATGGTGCCATATTTATAAGGAACATGCATGAATCCAGCTTGGATATATTAGCCATTTCCCAAAATATTGACTTTGATGCATTTTTAGTTTTTGTGTAGCATCCGATTTAAGATTTACTGCCCTTTCCAGTCATTAAGGACAAAAACGTCCACTTCCAAAAATGGCAATAAAAAAGTATACATTGATATTTTTTCTGCCTTTTTTGGTCAAATCTTTTGATAAACTTTTGTTCTAATTAAAACAATTGATTATTTAATAATTTTCAGGATTTCAACGCTTTAAATTGCCAGTTTGATTACAGGATCGGATTACATTTTTCTAAAAAACACACAAAACAGTAATTATTTTCCAGAAAACTAATGTTGAGGGGTGTTTTTTTTTTTAAATCAGTCCTCGGTATGTCAAACAATAGCCAAAATATTGACTTTGATGCATTATTAGTTTTTGTGTAGCATCCAACTTAAAATGTAGTGTCCTTTCGAGTCACTTGTGGACAAAAACATCCCATTGACTCCCATTCAAGCCACATTTTTTGATCTTTCATAATCAAACTGGCATTGAAAGGGTTAAAATCTTCAAAATGATTGAATGTTTGGTAGTTTTGAGCACAGCTGAAGTTGTTTAAGAGATTTATGCGACAAAAAGGCAGGAAAAAAATATGAATCTGTTAAGTTTTTATAGCAGATTTTTGGAAGTGGACATTTTTGTCCTTGATGGCTTTAAAAGGTAGTAAATTAAAGTGATGCCTGAGGATTAAGTAAAGGTACTGTACTATATAGCTACTCCAGTAAAATTAAAAAATAGATCATTCAAAGTTTACTCAAAGTACTGAGTAGCTACTTTTAATATCCAAAGGGATTGTGCTGTGAAATATATTCTTTCCTTAATGTGAAATAACAACAAAAGAATAAGAATCTCTGACCATGTTGGTTATTGTAAGGTGTAGCTGAACCTAAAGTAAAATGTAAAAGCTGTTTTGGAGTGAAATGTGGAATCATTCTCCTGTCATGAGCTTCTGGTTGCCATGTGTGGTCAAAACCAAACAACAGGACTGTTTGATTTTGGCAGAAAACTTGGACCTCCTCGTCTTGGCTTTTAGTGCTTAATTTGTTACTCAATATGTGATGCTTTTAAAATTTAGTAAAATCCAGTACTTACCCCAAAATATGCGCAAGTAAAAGTAAAATCACTGATTTAAAAGGTACTCAAAATGTACAGGTACATAAAAAAAGCTAGTCTATGAAAGTAATTTAAGTAAATGCAATTAGTTACTTTCCACCTCTAGACAAAAGACTCAATGTTGGATAATATCGCACAAGCAGAATGTTAGTACTGCAGGTTTTGTGGAATTGCTGACATGTATAAATGTCTTTTCATATCCAAGGAAAGGCCAAACGCAGGCACCTGAATGTGGCGGAGTGTAATGAACTTGGGAGAAGTGCAGAGGGAACTGGTGCCCTCACCCGGCCCAACACAGTTAACCAGACCCAGGGAAACTGCAACCCCAATCGAGGACTTTACCCCAGGACGCCCACCAAGCGATGGAAGTGTGGTAATCTGGAGTTATCCTTCTCTTGCATACATTATACAGATCTAAATCCAGGTGTACACCGTGTGAAAAAAATGGCAATAAAAATGTTTTTGCCTTCTCTCTCTCACAAACACAATCAAAGCATCATGCATGGTTCATGCATTGAAAGTTTATATACGGGTTTTGCAATATATCTTTGGGGGCTTTTACTTCTGGAGACAGAGTTGTCAAGTGTCTGTCAAGTGGAAGGTCTCTGTTGAGCTTTATTCTGAGGTGTATTCAACATCAATGAACAGAATGATAGAGATAGGTAGAGGGATCCTTAATTAACCCAGGGGGAAATTCAAGAACAGGGAATAAAAGGAAAAATTCCATCAATCATGTTAAAAGAGCAGACTCTTAGAGCGACATTTCTTTTCTGTCAGCTGGAAGTCTGCAGGCAGGCCCTTTTCCCTGCTTCATTATTTCTGTAGTTGGGTCAGGCACATCAAACATGCATTTCTGCTGTTTTTATGATTTAAGATACTGTCTGACAGCTTTCAAAGGAAAAATGGCACAAAGTTTGGGATTCTGTTCATAGTTCTGCTCATTTTTTTATTTCAAAGAGATGAGAGATGGAGAGATTTATGTATTTTGTTTTATTGTATTTCAACAAGTTACAAAGATTTTATCAGAGCTGAAGAATTTAACTTCGCACAGCTCCGCTACGACCTCGTTCCAATGGATCCCACTCCAGTCCACATTTCTGACCAGTTTCTTGCAAAGTCAGGTTTAAACGACTGTGAGAGGTCCTTCTCACAGGATAACAAACACCTTTCATCCTCTGTGCGTAAAGGAGAGTCTGCCAAATACGCGGAGAAGTGTGTGCCAGGGTTCATCTCACCGCTGATTTAACCTCTCTCATTGTGAAATTGTAATGCCATACTATCGTGCACTGATTTGATTTACCTTTAGTTCTATTTAATGTTATGAAGAAGTGAAATTGTGACCTTGAACGCTGACGTTTGAACAGAACATCATTTATTAATCCTGTGTCGTTTTTACTTCCAGCTCTTGTCAGACGGTTAAGATTGCTCTCGTCATGGTTAAAAAACTTTTAACTCATCATTGAATCCTGCTCTGGACACAGACTGTCCTATGACATGAGAGCTTGTTTGGTGCACCACTGAAAGGCATCCTAAATTATGCAGGGAGATGGCACAGTTCATGGCGCATAAAGGAGTGCCAGAGGGATTCAGATAGTATAAGGACACGCTGAAGAATGACTGTAGGGGCTCATACGAGTTAAAAAGTCCGGGTTTCATTCAGCAGAAGTGCTTGGAACTCTGATCAGGCTCCAGTTTATATGCTGTGAGCGATAACTGTCCGCTATGAACCTCTCTCTCCCTCTCTCTCTCCTCACTGGGCTCTGTATAGTTAATGTAGCTACTGATCCCAGGTCAGGTGAAATAACTCCGGTGTCAGATCAGGTATCGTATAAATCTCTTGTTATTTTACAGCCAAAAAAATAACACTTATGTAAACTGAGTCATCAACACGTATAAGTTCATCAATGGTGGAGGCTTTGTGTGATGGCGTTGGTGCGTGATGTATCCGTGCCTAGGCCTGGATGCATTGAGCAGTGTGAGTGCAGGCCAAAGGGGGGATGGGGGGGTCAAATGGGCTTCAGCACGGTTGGAATAAGGCATGACACGGATGGCCTAGTGTGAGTATGCCCTTATTATGAGTAAGAAAAATGTATACTAGTCAGGAGCAACCAGGTGAATCATGTGATCCAAAATTTGTGTCTGAATTGCCAGAAATTGCACAGTGTAAACCTAGTTTAAGCATATTTTTCCTAAGTTATTTTTGCTGAGTTTAACTACAATGAGTGTTTTCTTTCTCATCTCCTCAGCGTCTAACTCAGGAAGTCCATCTGGTCAACAGAAAAGCATCAACAGCTTCTTCTCTGTGACAGGAGTCATAAGTTCGAGCCCGCACAAATCCCCTCAGCCCTGCTCATCCACATGCACAAATGGAGTCAATGCAGAACTCTTTCCCAAAATAGAGGACGATGATGATGATGATGAGGATGAAGATGTTAGCCTTTTAGCTGCTCCTATGGCAGCAGAACCTGAATTAGAGGAGTTCGAGGTGGACGATGAAAGCCTGTTAGCTGCAGACATGGGGCTGCAGCCTGACACAAGGCAGAATGTGACTGTGGATTATTTGGAGGGAATGACAGCAGAGATGTTTGGGGATGATGAGGATTTTGATGCTAACATTCACTTTAATGAGGATGAGGAGGAGGTGGAGGCCCTCCCTGACAAACACTTTGGACTTCTGGGAAACAACAAAGTCCTGCAGGAACCCCAGGGCTGCATGGAAGACCTACCAGAGGAGGTGCTGAGGCAGGTACTGAGTCTTGTCTCTGCACAGGACCTGTACCGCAATGCCATCCATGTCTGCCATCGCTGGAAGAACATTATTGAAGATTCCAAGGTTAAACAGGATTTTACTTACTTTTATATCAGAGTTTAGGGATGACTGTTGTTTGTCTGCCTACATTCAATTGGTCTGTGATTTAGAATAAGATAAGGCTTAACAAATTCACGCAGTCCTCAACTTGGATTTCTCTGCAGTTTGTCCCCTTCAAGAAGCAATACTTCCGCTACATGATGATGGAAAAAGAGACTGTGATGGAGATTGTGTCTGTCCTGAAGAAAAGCAACATAACAAAACCAGCACCACCAGAACACAGTATACGAAACCTTGTTGTGTAAGTCTTCTTTCTGAAACAATACTGGTATGAAGTGCTGACATTTTTCCAAGTTTATGAAAATAAAAATCTGACGTATCCGATTGACACAAGTATTCAGACACTGCAAAAAAAACACTCTAAATTTAGCTCACGTTCCTCCCTTTTCTCTGGATTGTTTCTGAAATGTTTCTAAACCTTGATTGGATTAATTGTGATAAATTAAGTTGGTTGGACATAATTTGAAAGGACTCACCTCTCTATAGAAGGCCTCAGAGCTGACAGCTTTAGCTGGAATCAGCTTGATAGAGCTATACAAGAGTCCACTAGGTGGCGGTATGCCCCAATTCAGGTGTAGCTGGTTGATCTCATTCCTCAGCATTCATCTGTTGTTGTGAATGCTTAATGAATCTCAGAACAGATATGAATACGTCATTTAATTACTAAGAGAAAAAAAGAATTTAAACAACTGTAGCATCAGGCTGCAGCATGCTTATACTACTTATTACTCTAAAAAAAATGAAACAAAAGTCCTGTAAATAAAACGTTATATTTAATTGCAGTTGAACTTGATTCCCCCCTTGTTTCTTAGACTGTGCTTATGATGTCTTTTTTTGTGTTTTTTGATCAGTTTAATGGCCCAACACAAGGTTGGAGAGCGGGTCAGGCCGGAGGATGTTCTGGAGTATGTGAAGAAACATCGTCTTTTTCCTCAGGCTGAGGCCTCCATCAGACTACACATTCCTGATATCAAGAAGAGCTTTAACCTTGGCATTGAGGTATGAGTCACATCTAAAAACCCCCTAGTCATAGTATGGAGAAAAATGTAAAATTGAAGTTAAAGTGTGATCCTGAAATCATTTATGTTTGATCTCCAGGGTCCCAATCCGTACGCAGCAATGGCCATCATTCTGCTCCTGAGTGAGAGCGTTGGTGACGTGCAGACCTTGGTGTCTCTTCTCACCGGCTGCATGACATACACCGCCATCACGGAGTACCTCAACCACATGGCCACGATGTTGCTGGCTTTGAGAAGAAGTGGTATCCAGGTTAGTAACAGGTAAGAGCTTTAAGTGACAACACCTTTATTTCCTACAGTAAATTCTTGCCATCCTTCAAACAAGACTTGTATTTCCTGTCCCTCCAGGCTACATTATAACATCTACTACGTACTTCATCTGATGGAGAATGGCCCCTTTTCTGTCAGTTCTGGTCAGAGCGGGTGAGGACTAAAAAGCCAGTTTTCATTAACGATACATCAGAAGAAGAACCAATGACAGAATACACGAGGAGGAAAATCTCTTTAACAGTCATTATTTTATGTTTGGATTCCAGACGGCCTCAGATGCAGCTCACAGGTGAACAGCAGCACATCCTCAGCCACAACATCCAGGCGGATCATGTGGTCAAGATTGTTGCTTTTGCTGGTAAAGTGGCAGCTTTTAATTTATAAAAGAAAGAGTTAGTTGTTTAGGACTGAAAAGTGCCATGATATTTCTTTTAGAAATCTTAATTCGTCCCCAGGGGACAATTAGAAGGTGCATACAGGAGACAGGAAGGCTAGGTTTCCACCAGATGGTCCAGTTTGAATGAGTACGGTAAACCCCAAAATATTTTGTTCCTATGGACACCTGTACCCTCACTTGGTGGATGGACTGTAGAGGGCATCATGTCTCTGCTGTTCCAACCGCTGAGTGGCAGAAATCAGTAAGGAGTAAGCAGTAAACAGGTTTATTTCAGCCGAAATGTGCTGTCATTTTAATAACTAATGTTCACTGTGGTCAGTAAGGATACTCAGCTGATGGAATATGTTTATAGAAATGCTTGGAGCCTTAACAGCACTTTAATAAAGCCACAAGATATTTCTGGGCTACTACAGTAGCTACAAAAACAGTGATGAATCTTATCTAAACCACTACATTCTCTTTCCTCTTACCTTAAAGGAAAATTAAGACCTTAAATTTCAGCAAATCAATGATAGGGTAAAATAATATCTAAGGTGATAGATGTCACAAATTCAATATGTGGCCACATATCAATGTCAACAGTCCAGGAAACAGTGTGGATCTCTGTCAAGTCCAAATATCTCTACTTGAACTGGATATTAGTCTGTTTTTCTCCTGTTTTCATTCACTACTCAGAGCAGACAGCAGTGCCTAACTTTGTTACTTAGCCTGGCTGAGCAGTTCTGTCACACTGAAAGTGATGTCAGTGCTAACTCTTTATTGTGTGTGTAGCTCCACCCTCTTGAGACTTACAGGTAAGATTGGCAGCCCAGTGGAAAGCTGCTGAAAAAGTAGGATGGTACGGGTAAGTTATGTGGGACCCTTTCCAACTTTTGATAATGGAATGCAAATGCCATACCAAACTGAACTGAACCACCTGGTGGACTCAACCTATTTGTTTTATTTTCTAATTCCGCAAATTTGTTTTGTTTTGTTTCATCGATACAAAATTCTGTTACAGGTGTAATGTTTTAAAGATTCATAAAATGCAATTTCATAAGAAGTTTAAGTGTATAAAACATTTGTGTCGTGAGCAGTTTTCAAACTGATGTCTGAAAGTTGAAAACGGTGATAATTTTCTACAGTCTCTTTGTGAGGTGTGGCAGATGGCCTTGTGGTGAAGGTGCACCTCATGAACAATTGCTGCCTGCGTTTGAGTCCAGCCTGTGGCTTTCTTTTTTTTGTAGTTTTTGAGATTTTTTCCTTTATTAGGAGAAGACAGCCAAAGAGAAACAGGAGATATGGGGAGAAAGAGTGTCGGGGAAGACATGCACCAAACAGCGCTGAGATGAGGGACTGATCCCATGACCAGTGCATTGAGGACTCTACCTAGTCAGCTAAACTGGCCCTTGGTCCCCATTCCCCACTCCCTCATCTCTTTTACTGGCTCTATCCACCATCCTATCTGCTTAATAAAGGCAAAAAGACCCAAAATAAATGTTTAAAAAAGATCTTTGCTCTCTGCCACAGGTACAGGAAAGACAACCACGCTGGTAAAGTATGCCGAGCAGCGGCCACACCTCCGCTTCCTGTATGTGGCATTCAACAAATCAGTGGCCACTGAGGCACAGCGGCGCTTTCCACGGAACGTGGACTGCAAGACCGTCCACTCACTCGCCTTCAAAGATGTCGGGAGGATGTGAGTAGGGAGTTAAATCTAAAGCTACTGTGCATTTCCTGTTTTTGCAATAGGGACAGTACTAGTCATTAACTGTTTTTCCCTGTATCTTTATCGTTGTGACAACTCATAACATCCGGTTGTTTGATTCCTGCTCATCACTGATTCATGTCAATTTCACTGCACATATAAACACAAAAACGCTTTGCTTATGTCTTGTTTTAACAAAGGTATCCACTGAGAATTATCAATTTTACACACAGATTTAACTTCTACAGTCTTGAATTTCTCATGGATTGTATCATAGAGGGCCATGTGCAGCTGATATAAACAAAACTTTTTCAAACCATACTTCTGTTTCCCTTTTTCACATTAATCTGTCACTTGGAAATGATTACATCAGTCTTTTTTTAAGTTTTCACACTGAAACTTCATTCCATTAACGCCCCTGTCTCCTTCATCAGCTGTGCATTTAAGCCTGATGTGCAGCCGATCTATCTTAAAAAAGGTAGCTGCAATAATTTGTGAAATTCAATTGCTGTCTGCAATTTGACAAGCTGAATTGCAGGCGACTGCATCAGCAAGCTTGAATCAGTGATGCTCCAGAACTGTTGCATCACATCCAATTTTTTGGGTTCAAAATGTGGGGTTTTTCCATTTCAAATGTCTAAACTAATTTAAAGAAAGACCAGATCTTTGTCCTTGACTCCTTTTAGTAGAGTACACACAGTACTTCAACCATTCCTAACAGTTGTCAATTGCCCAATTTATATAGTTGTAACAGGATGTGTGTTGTTTTGGCTCTTGCCATGACAAGAAAGCTCGTCTAATGTGAGGTTTACGATGTCTGAACTTATCTGAACCCTATAAAGTGATGACATGTAGATTGAATGTCTACAAACTGTTGCCACAGCTTTCTTGAGATAACACAGCTGCCTCTGTTCTTCTTCCAAGCTGTGTTTAGTAAGTCCCTCAGACTGTGTGTTTGTTCAGTACTGTGTAATACAAACATTTGATTAGATGAATGATACTTGATTGGATCTGAAGGAAGTTTAAGTTGCAGCTGTTCCATTACACATACAGCTTAGCAGTTAGGAAAGTTCATAAGGTAAGGAGAGAATTTAGATCAAAAAGTACAGAAAGTATGAACTATCAACGATATATAAAAGTATATAGATATGTACATACACTCACTGGCCACTTTATCAGGTGCACCTTGCTAGTACGGGGTCGGACCCCCTTTAGCCTTCAGGACTGCCTCAGTTCTTCGTGGCATAGTTTCAACAATGTGTTGGAAACATTCCTCAGAGATTTTAGTTCACATTGACATGATAGCATCACACAGTCGCTGCAGATTTGTCGTCTCCCGTTCCAACACATCCTAAAGGTGCTCTATTGGATTGAGATCTAATGACTGTGGAGGCCAGTGAACTTATTGGGATCTTCAACAAACCAGTTTGAGATGATTTGAGCTTTGTGACATGGTGCATTATTCTGCTGGAAGTAGCCATCAGAAGATGATACTCTGTGGTCATAAAGGGATGGACATGGTCTGCGGCAATACTCAGATAGGCTGTTGCGTTTAAACAATGCTCATTTGGTACTAAGGGGCCCAAAGTGTGCCAAGAAAATATCCCCCACACCATTACACCACCACCAGCCTGAACCGCTGATACATGGCTGAATGTTACAGCTGAAATCGAGACTCATCAGACCAGTAAATGTTTGTCTAATCTTCTCTTGTCCATCTTTGGTGAGTTAGTGTGAATTATAGTCTCAGTTTTCTGTTCTAAGCTGACAGGAGTAGCACTCAGTGTGATCTTATGCTACTGCAGCCCATCTGCTTCAAAGTTCAGAGATGGTATTCTGCATACCTTGGTTGTAACAAGTTGTTATTTGAGTTACTGTTGCCTTTCTATCATCTTGAACTAGTCTGCACATTCTCCTCTGACATCAACAAGGCATTTTCATTCACACTGCTGCCACTCACTGGATATTTTCCCTATTTTGGACCATTCTCTGTAAACCCAAGGGATGGTTTTTGTGAAAATCCTAGTGGATCAGCAGTTCCTGAAATTCCCAGACTCTGGCACCAACAACCATGCCACGTTCAAAGTCACTTAAATCCCCCTTCTTCCTCGTTCTGTTGCTCAGTTTGAACTTCAGGAAGTTGTTTTGACCACGTCTACACGCCTAAATGCATCGAGTTGCTGCCATGTGATTCGCTGATAGCCATTTGTGTTAGCAATTGAACAGGTGTACCTAATTAAGTGGCCGATGAGTGTATGAAAGCAATGTGTAACTAATGAAGGACATATGAAAATCAACAGAAAAGACAAGGCAACATGGTGAAAAAGTCAAACAGTTTGTTATGGCAGCAACTACCTTAAATAAATACAGTCATATAAATAATCACAGTGGAGCAAAAAAAGGATATATAATACCACACTGAGGGAATTATCACTACTGAGAACAACAGAGACTAATCTAAATAAATACAGAGGATATTACTGAGGCACAGTGGGAAAATGTGGTAATAAATAGTGGGGATGAAAGAGATGCGTGTGCAGAACTGTTTCAAATTCATCAGATTCACTAACAAGGTTGAAAAGGTTAGCCTTGACAAAGACCTGTTTGGTCAAAACATGTTGGCTTTTTAATGATTTGGCCATTACAATAAAGGATTTTTAGTATTTCCTTACTCATTTGTACTTTTTGTGTGTGGAGTGCCTGGTTTTCTCTTTTTTTTTTTGGACAGTTTTCCCCCTGTTTACCACCAATTTACCAATTTTGGTTTATTATTGAAGCACCTACGTCACACTGGTCAGTCAGCCAACTGCCCCTCTTGTTGTTTACAAATTGGGAAATATACTTGGGTGGATGTAAACAAACACAGATAGCCCACCCAAATCGTCAGTGTGGGAAACACTGAGCTGAATGAAAAGAGGGTCAGTTTTCTATTGAGTCTCTACAGAGCTGGACTGGCTGCTACAGGTCTGCTTGTAGCTCTCAAAAAGGAACATAAGGCTTACTTTGACTCTTCCTGTTAAAAACATTTAACATGTGGTGTACATGTAATCCTGTTTATTAGTTTTTTATTACTTATGATAGAATCAAACAATGTTAAATATTATATGTCTGTTTCTAAAACAAACAGACTATCATGATAATATTCAATATCATGCATCCTCAGTGGTGTTGAAATATATGGATGCGTTGGCTGAGCCATTTAAACTCCAAAATTCTGCTGAGAAATAGGTTTTAAACACTAGATTTAACTAATTGCGTTTCTGTGATCTTGTTTTTACAGCTACCACTCTTGTCAGAAGCTGACCTTTAACCTGAAGCCCTTCGCTCTTAACTCTGCTCTACCTGAAGGCCGCGGTGGCTACAAAAAAGCCAAAGTGGTGGCACTGACTCTCAACGCCTTTATGGCTTCAGCCGACGAGACAATAGATTCCAGTCATGTTCCCCACACTTTCGTGAGCAGGAAGGGCTCCACCAATGAAATAAACCCTTTGGAGATACCGGTGTGTAAATACAACGGGAAGACAATGGTTGTGAACCCTTTGACATGATCTAGTTTTCTGGTCATCGAAGGTGATCTGATCTGCATCTAAGTCATAAGTACAGACAAACACAATGTGCTCTGTGAAGTCTACAGATTTCCTCCTATTGTATCATATTTGATACACAGTTTTGTGAGACCCCTGTCCAATCAACATGATCAGTTATTTCCTTTATTGTGTGTTATGTTATTAAAACCTTTTGTTTACAACCTGATAAACTCACTAAACCACCCCTTACACTCATCCTACCCCTCACATAGTTTGTCCATGTCTATGTGTTCCTGTAAAGCGTCCTTGGGTTTCTTGAAAGGCGCTATATAAATTCAAGATATTATTATTATTATTATTATTATTATTATTATTATTATTATTAAATGATGAAAATGCCCTTTAGTAGATTTTCAATTGCCAGAAATGCCTGATGCATTAAATGTGAAACGAAAAGTATTTATGTGAAATTTTATGGCAATATTTCTTTTTGAGGGATTTTAGTAGAAGGTTTCATAAACACCCCAGTTCCAAAAATAAGAATTATCTGGCTGTGATTTCAGGTTTCAAGCTTTAAAGGGTTAAAATATCCTTTTTGAGAAATTTGTGTTTTCATTTTATACTTTCAATTTTGCTTCTCAAACTATAAATTTTGACTTTTTAATACATACTTTGACCTTAAAAATTCACATTTTAAAAACCTTAAGTCATATTTTATCAATTTGAACTCCCGTCTTTGGCTTTTTAACCCCAAATTTTAACCTTTTTGACCCACAATTTAAAGTTTTATCTCATCCTTTGACCATTTTAAACTCAGAATTTTGACTTTTTTTCTCATATTTGGCTTTTAAAAACATTTTTCAGTTTTAATTTTGTATTTTGACCTTTTGAATTAAGAAATTTTTGATTGCAGGTCTTCTGAGATTTCTTGTTTTTTTTTTTTGAGGCATAGAGGAGCTTGTTGTGGAAACAAACTCAACAAGTTTGAGTGTTTTTATAAGCCGCTGTACCTCTACACCTGGCTCATATCTCACGTAATTGATTGGACTTCAGGTGTGCTAACTCCTGACTCCAATGTGCTCTTTTTAGAGTCCCTGGCCTCAGGGTTCACTTACTATTCCAGCAACACTGTGAGTGTTCAACGGTTGTTTTCAATAAAGACATGAAATGTTGTTATCGTTTGTGTGGTATCTGGTTAAGCACATTGTGTTTGTCTTAACTTGTGACTTTGATGCAGATCAGATCAAATTAGTGTCTTTACTGAAAAGAAACCTGGAGCATGAGCATCATCAAATCATACTTTATTTTTCTGTTCTTTATTGTGAAAATAGTGTTTTGTGGAAGATGCGAAGATGATCTGGAACAAAATGAAGGATCAGAAGGAAAAAAGAAATGAGGCCTTCTACATGACCCATGATGGTATGGCAGCTGTTAATGAGTTACATTTATTTGTGTAAGAGATATGAATATTCAAAGTAATCCTTCACATTTTATATTGGATCTTTTTCTCAGGTTACCTGAAGTTATGGCAGCTCAAAAACCCAAAGCCACGGCTGTCTGACCAATACGACGTCATCTTCATCGATGAGGCCCAGGATTGCACTCCTGGTAAAAATGGCTATAATAACTGTAACACAGTCCTGCTGGATTTTAACAGGAAAATGTATCATTCCTGACATCGTGATGGTGATGTCTTCTGTCTTCTCCAGCCATCATGGACGTGCTTTTGTCTCAGCGCTGTGGGAAAATCCTGGTTGGAGATCCTCATCAGCAGATCTACACCTTTAAAGGAGCCGTCAATGCCCTGCAAATCATTGAGCATACACACATCTACTACCTGACACAGGTAACAGGGGTTAACAGTCTGTATGTTTACACGCACAAGAATGGTCTCACTCTACATGGTGTTAAGCTAGATTCTAGGCTAGATTTGCACCTCTGATGGGCCTGTCCCAAGTCAAGGTTGGTTGCAAGTGATTATTAGTCCAGATAATCCTCTGGTGGGATGTCCAAATGATTATTCTACCTCTCCCTACAGCATCAGTGCTTCACCAGCTTCATAATTTTATAGCTCACAAACACAACTGTACCTTCATGTCAGCTGGCCTAGAGAGATGGGGCTAGGGTCTGGTGCAGGCTTGGAGAACAGCCATCAGGAGGCCAGAGCAGAACCAAGGTTGATGCCAAAAACCAAACCGATCTGTGCTTATGGCAGAGTGGCTAGAGAGAAGCCTTTCCGTAGTGCAAAACACAAGAAAGCCCTTGAAGACTCTCAGACTGAGAAACAAGATTCTCTTGTCTCATTAAACCAAGATTGAACCTTATGGCCTCAATGCTAAAAATGAAGGAAACCAGGCACCGCTCATCACCTGCCCAGTACCATCCCAACAGTGAAGCATGGTGGCGGCAGCATCATGCTGTGGCATTGTTTTTCAGCAGCAGGGACTGGGACACTGGTCAGTAGTGGCTTAGAGACAGCTCTGTGAATGTTCTGGAGTGGCCCAGCTAGAGCCCTGATATAGACTCAATTGAACATCTCTGGAGTGATCTGAAAGTGGCTGTTATGCGAGACAGTCGGACAACCTATTTCACTTAAGCCTGGTTTTCACCTCTGAATGGAATCTACGCTGTAGCCTATGTAGTAGGTTCCCATAGCCCTGAGCTTACACAGAAGCACATAGCCTGGCAGACGCCACCTCAGTGATTTAACTACACTGAAGGACAAGGACCACAAGCCCTGTGACTGGTATGCAGGGTACCACTGGGCAACTGTTAGTCTCTGTGTAACGCCCCAATCATGCACTTACAGTAAGGTAAATGGCTGCCGTCTGCAACCCAGTTTGTCAAACCTACTTAATGACATCTAAAAATATTTTAAGTGTGTTTTTTCATCCGTGTCTCAAAAGATTTTCCCATCCTCTGCCTCAGTTTCTCTGCCGACTTAGCAGCTTTTTTTCTTTGCAGTAGTTGCAGTGTAAACAACAGCTGCTCATTTTTTATCGAAGCCATCTCTTAGTACATTCAGTTCCAGTTGTCGTGGTTTCCTGTTAACAAATAAGCAGAGAATGCGGCAGGACTGGAACAGAAATTGCATTGTCACTAGATGAGTACTGGGAAGCTCAGTGAAACTGTCTCAGGAGAGGAGGAGGACCTGGGTGCAGCTCAAATTTGTTAGTCACTGGGCTACTTTTCCTCTTTCTGACAGGGAGTTTTCAGCAAAAAATTTGCCCCCAGGCTAATCCTACTTTGAGTTGCGTGTCTTGTGGGATTTTTTTTTTTTTAAATCGTAGCTTTTCAACAACACCTTCTGGAGCCATGTCTGGCGATTTTTTTTTGTGTATGGCTTGCATAATCTTTGTGTAACTTTGCATCATATTTTACTGATTACTGCATTTTGTTCTTCCTTTGCAAAGCCAAACCCCTGCCAGATTAGAGACCCAGTACTGTTTTTTTACGGATTCATATTTTCTGTCTCCATTTCAACCTTCCGTTTCTTAATACCACCCACTTGCCTTGGCTGGGTTTTTCGTTTTTTCCGTTCCTTCCTTCCCACTCTTTCTGATACAAAAAAGGAGAAGAGTTTTCTGAATGGGCGGGGGTGTGCTCTGTGCTGCCAGAGAGGCATTTAGGAGACTTTGGGAGAAATGAAAACCTAAGTGAGAACTGTTGAAAGCCGACAAAAGTTGCAATATATTCAGTGTACTCCATGTCAGTGTATCTATGGATAAGGCCCAGTGTTAGTTCATGTAGGATATGGCAGTCATACACCAAGTCATGATTAGCTGATGGCCAGCTGATTTCCCAGCTTCTCCACCCCAGCCTCCTCTTTTGTAGCATAAAGCTTGTTGCACCCTCATATCCAGATTGATGCTACTATGAATTAATTGCTTTTTAACAAATTTGATTGTATTCAGTATGCATTTTCAAAAATGTAGTTATCCATATTGGGGTTTCTAGCCATGCGCTCCCTGGAAAGTAAAAGCATGATGCTTATCTAATCCAGGGAGCATTTTTGGAGCGGAGCCATCCCCGCCAAGTGAAACTGTATATCCACAAAATGATGGCGAGTTCCATTGGGCTGAAGAGGAAAGGACTGTACAGTGTCATCCACTGAAGTTGAAAAGCCTGTTCTGTGATGTGTGGGCTGTAATAGTGCTCATAGCATGGGTAACTTGCACAGCTGTAAAGGCACCATTGACACTGAGTGCTACATACAGGGTTTGGAGCAACATTTTTTCATCCAGACGATGTCTTTTTTAAGACGATGCCAAGCCACATTCTACAGAAGTTACAACAGCATGGCTTCACAGTGAAAGAGTGAGGGTACTATATTGGCCTGCCTGCAGTCCTGACCTCTCTCCCATTGAAGATATGTGGCACATTGTAAAGCACAAAATACAGCAACTAGAACTCCTCACTGTTAAGCGCCTTGAGAGCTACATGAAGCAATTATGGGAACAAATTTTACTTCCCATCCTCCAACATTTCAGTCCCCACAGGGTTGTTTCTGGCAAACATGCTGCTGTCCCAAGTTTGTTGAAGCATATTGCAGGTATCAAATACAGAATGGGTGCACATTTCTAAAAACAGTATTCTATAAGTTTGAACATTAAATATTGTGTCTTTATGTTGTGTTCAGCTAAATGTAGGTTAAAAATGACTTGCAAATCATTGTATTCTTATACATTTACAGAACATCCCAGCTTTTTTGGAATTGGGGTTTGAAGTTTCAGTGTGGACTTTACACCCCAGCTTAATCTAGAGCTTATACATAACTGCTGCATTAGGCCATAGCTGAGCATTGCTGTCTTCATGCTGTGATTCTCAGCTAGACGTTGAAGTTATGCTATTTTTGTTCTTACAGCTGTCATTAATCAGGTTCTACTGGTAAACAATGTGTGATTAAATCTCTCCTTATGTGATTAAATCTCTCCTTAGAGCTTTCGGTTTGGTGCTGAGATTGCCTACGTGGGTGCCACCATCCTCAAAGTTTGCAAATCTGTGCACAAGATTCTAGTGGGAGGAAAGCAAAAAGGTAAAATTAGCAATCCATTTACTTGCACGTGATTTTTTGGTTTTATATTTTTGAAGTTCTCAGTACTGTGGAAACATTTCTGTGAATTGCAGGTGGTGTGTGTGATGAGACTGCTGAAAAAGCTGCAGCAGCTGTAAGACAAGGCATCAGTCATTGTCCAGGGCAGACGGCCATCTTGTCAAGATGCAACCTCACCGTGTTCAACGAAGCCGTCCGACTCACAGACGCAAACTCTCAATGCAGGCTTCACTTCGTAGGAGTGAGTGTGTTTTTGTACCTCAAACAAACAGTCCCGAAGATCTAGCTATTTTAGAAATGAGGAACAGTCTAATGTTTTGAGCTTATATTTTACATTTGCCTTGGTGATTTTTTATAAAACGTTAGGTCAAAGTTATGAGAAGATAAGTCATAATTATGAGATAAATAGTTACAATTTAAGTAGTTATTATGGGATAAAAAATCAAAATAATGAAAAGTAACAATGAGATACATCAAAATCATGACCTATCACATTATTTACTTATCTCATAGTTTCTGTTTTGCATTATTTGAATAACTGTATTGTAAATGTGACTTTTTATCTCATATTTGTGACTTTTAATCTCTAAAATAGGACTTTTTTATTCCCTAATTTCAATTCAAATTGAAATTTCTACTTTTTATTTCATGACTGCAACTATTTAATTACTATTTTTTACTTTTTAACTCAAAACTTTGACTTTTTAATCTCATAACTATGACTTTATCTAATAATATAGGGGGGTTTAATCTATAATTAAGACTTTTCATATAGTAGTTTTGATTTTTATCTCATAATTATGACTTAAAATGTAATTTCAACTTTTTAACTCATAATTTTGACTTTTTATGTAACAACTTTGACTTTCACCCTCTTAATTCTAAGTGAATATTGAATTATTTAGATTTTCATCTTTTTAAATATGACTTAATGTCTTAGAATTTTGACTTTTTATCTTAGAATTTTGAGTGTTTGTCTCATAATTATGAAATATCTCATAATTTATCTTTTTTTTCTCATAATTTTGCCTTTTTTCTAGAAATTTGGACTTTTCTCATAATTTTGACTTTTGTTGCATAGTTTTTACTTTTGGTCTCAGAATTACAAATCAGTCGCTCAGTATTTTGAGTTTTTTTTTCTTAATTTTTACTTTTTGTCTAAGAATTTGGATTTTTTTTGGTCTCAGAATAATTAATTATTCGCTAATTATTTGGACTTTTTACCTCCAAATTTGGATATATCTCATGATTTTGACTTTTAATCTCTTAATCATGACTAAATATCTCATAATTCTGACTTTTTATCTTGTACCTATTATGTTTTATCAAATATTTTTTACTTTTTTTCTCTGACCCATGACTTTGTCATTAGTTTCACTTTTTATCTTGTAATTATGACTACCTTTCTCCCAAATTTGACTTTTAACTCATATATTTGATTTTTTTCAACTTTCTATCTTATAATTTGGACTTTTCAATTCATAATCTTTGTTTTTGATTTCATATTAATGAATTACTTTCTTATAATTTTAACTTTTAATTTCTGTATTATGACTTTATATCACAGTTTTGACTTAAGATTTGTATTTATTTTTTAATGAAATTATCCAACTTATTTATTTGTCTGTGGTGGTAATGGGCTTAAGTAGGAAACGGCTACTCTGACTAACAAAATATAACTGAGTTGGGTCAGCAGATTTGTTACTGTTGGACAGAGCCAGACACACTTTACCCTCCATTTCCAGTCTTTCTACTTAGCAGAATTTACAGTTAGAAATGAACATCAAGAGAAAATGACGGCATTAACAGAGTGTTCTCTGTTAGATGTTGTCAGACTGTCGCATGAAAGCGTCCCAAACCCCTTAAATCTTCATGCTCTTAGAAATCTACCCCTCTCTTTCAGGGAATCCAAAGTATCGGCCTGAGCAGGATCCTGGACATCTGGCACCTGAGTGAAGGAGCCAGAGATGACAGCCAGAGGCCGGGACAACAACCAAAATGTAAGATTCAAACAAATACACCAAGATGTTAGTGTTATATTTATATTTTTGTTTTAAGAGGCTAAAAGTTCTGTGTCCTCAGTCATCAGAGACCCTCTCATTCGTGCCTTTGCTAAGAAAAATAAAAACGGCTTCTTGGCCCTGAAGTGGTACGCCATGCAGACAGAAGACAAGGAGCTGGATGCCAAACTCTCTATTGTAGAAAGACATAGAAACCGTATCCCTGAGCTGGTGAAGCGGCTAGAAGAGTGCCATGAAGATGATTTTAACATTGCAGGTAGGAATAATGTGACTACCTCAAAAATAACACTTCTTATCTGCTTAAACTGCAGTCTAATGTTTATTTATGTGTCCCAGACTTCATACTGGGAACGGTCCACAAGGCTAAAGGTCTGGAGTTTGACACTGTGATGATCACTGACGACTTCACCAAGGTTCCCTCTTCAAGACACAACCTTCACCACTACAACAACTTCTCATTTGGTGCGTTTCTTTTTTGAAGGAACCAGAGCTAAATTCCAAGTGTGGTTGCAAAGTGTCTCGATAATTATGTCTATGTGATATTTCAGAATACTCTCTGAATGCACTTTAGGTTACTGATCTCATTGACTGCAATTAATCTGTATCTGCAGGGAAAAACCCAGTCAACCCTTACTCTCCTGGTAGACTCTTTTCCGTGCTATACGGAACAAACTCAATGTGTTTCCTTCCCTTATCGTAGTTACTCCTCTACACAATGATGGAAAGTTAAATCTCAAAGGATGAGTGGAGGAAAAGACCTTCTTTGTTTCAGATTTCTTGAAACAGCTCTTAGTCAAACAGAAAAAGCTTAAGGGGACTGTTTTGATTGTATGATCAGTAACTAACAATACAAAGTAAAATGTTTAAATATTTCCTGTTCAGATGATGTTGAGAATGATGAGTGGAACCTGCTGTATGTTGCGGTGACTCGAGCCAGAACCTCACTGATCATCACGAAGAACATCCGCCGCATTCTCACACTGGCAGGGGTAAGGCATAATCTCCCAGACTGCATTGCTCTTTATCTCTAAAGAATGCAGTTGAACCTTTTTAGAACATCACGGATTGTTGGTGTTAAAAATGTTGTCTCCCAACTACAAGTAGCCTCGCCCACAGAATTGTCTGGGCCCCTGACAAACCCAGAGAGAGGGCCCTCCCCAGTTGTGATTTATTGTTGATAACAGTGCATGTGTGCTGCATCAGTAGCATTGGTGCTCGCATCCTGGCTAACAGTTATACTTCATATTTGAGCTGAAAAGTGTGACAAGTTGTTATTGGCTCTGATGTTGAAATGACTTATTCGTGCTACTCTTCAACCCCTTTATTAACACTTTTCACCAAGTTTCCACCTATTTTTCCCCCTTTTTGTCCTATTTGACAAAAAATTTCTGCCCCTTTGAAGCAGTTTCTTAGTTTTAATCACTTTACATAATTTTGCCCCTTTTGCCTTCTTTGACCATTTTTTTCCTCTTTCATCCAATTTTAGCAACTTTGTACCCACTTCTCCCCATTTTCCTACTCATTTTTTTTCCCTGTTTGACCAATTTTTTTCACCTTTAAACAATTTATGCCAATTCTAATCACTTTCCGCCATTTCTAACTAATTTTTACCCTGTTCTTTTTCTGCCTTTTTTTAAAACCCTTTTTGCCACTTTTCACCACTTTCCCGCCAATTTTGCGCCCCCTTTTGCCTTTCTTGACTATTTTTTCCACTTTTCAACAGCTTTCCACCATTTTCCTACCCATTTTTGTCACTTTTTTTGACGCATTTGTGCATCTTTGAACCCATCTGTGCCACTTTTCGCCATTTTCAATCCATTTTTACTTTCCTTATCCTTGGTGCTTCTTTAAACCCATTTAAGCCACTTTTTAAGCACTTTTTTTTACCATTTCCCCACTTAATTTTCCCCTTTTTGCCTTTCTTGACCATTTTTTAATCACTTTTATCCAATTTTAACTATTTTTTAAATCTTTTCCTACTCATATTTGGTCATTTTTTTCCTTTTTTGACTCTTTTTGATTTTACATTCAGTTTATACCTTTACTGACCCTCGTTGACTCTTTTATTTCATTTAGGCCCTTTCTTTTTAACCAATTTTTTGCCACACTTTAATGCTTATTACCATTTTCCCTCCCTTTTTGCCCCTTTTTGTCTTTCTTGGCCCATTTTTGTGTCTTTTAACACATTTTAGCCATTTTTCACCATTTTTTTAATATCTTTCTTGACCCATTTTTGCCCCCCCTCCCAACTATTTCAGTATTTTTTCCCTCAAAGTTATTTGATTCCCTGGCATCCTGACGTGCACACCATGGCTCGGATATGAAGTCTGATATTACTTTGCAAATATTTTGGTCAGTTTGCCCATGGACATAGTAATTAGGCTATAATGTTTTACAGCAGCAATAAACTTTGATAACAGTGGTTATCATTCAGGTTAGAAAGAAAATATGGTTATCACAGCTTTACTTAACAATGGACCATGATTTTCCTGACTCCCTTCCTTCCCAGAAACTTATCCCCTTTATCCCCTGCTATAGATAATGGTCAACATATGAGTAGTAATATGATGAAAGGATGGAGTGAAAGCAATTCTAACCTTCAGGGTGAGATAATGCCAATCTTAAACCTTATACCTAGCACCTAGAAGGTGTAAAATACAGCTGTCATGGTGAATATCCTTATCTGACTTCTTTTACAGTTTCTAAACTTTCATAGCCATGCAGCTTCATTCAGCCTGGTTGAGACAAAGTGCATTAAAATACCATTGACCTGGTTGCCAACAAGTTCCATATGTCGTCCTCTCATCTCAAAGCCTCAGTGGTCTCTAAAGTTAATCAGACAAAGCTGGAGTCGTGAAAAGAAGAAGCAGATGTGTTGAATTTTGGAACCACAAGAAAGGCAGCAGCTAGGAGGCAGCAACAACTGCACTGAAACTGAATTTGTGTACACTTCTCAGTTTCCTGTTCTCTTTTTTTGTCTTTTGGGTGGTACAAGTCATAAAAAAGTTGCTTTGTGAAGGAAAAAAACACAGTGCTTCTATAAATGCATTTAAGTGGGACTTAAGTGATAAACTAATATCCTTTTCATGCACAATTAGAATAACAAACTCCTCTCTTTGCCCACATCATTACCCTACTGAACAGAAGCATTGCTGGGTGTGTTGTGACTTAATTATTTAAGGGCGTCTTTAGCATTCAGAAACTCAACTTTGAAGCTGAGTGCTTTTCTTGATAAAACATTTATAAGGCCACATTCTGCTTCTGTTTTTCTCACATCAGAGTTCATCTTTTACTTTATCACCTAATTATTAACTCCTTGTCTCCTCCAGGAATACTTCCTGAAGTCGGACATGCCAGATTCACTGATAAAGGAAGGCCAGGCTCTCCCATGCTGTGTCCAGAACTGTCCCAACTGCACCACACCCGGTGCAGCATTCATCATGAGCAAACAAGAGATGAAATGTGTAAGAAATTGTCACACAAAGCAGTGTCACACCTACAAAACAGTAATGTTTCAAATGTCTGTGGTCCAGCAGAGTACTAACCTTATTTCTAAAGCACCTTTAGGAACAAGAGTCTAATATGTGGTTTAAAAATAAGCAATTCTTCATTAAACAAAAAAATGAACTGAAACTTCACAGTCAGCCACAACAAGACAAGAAGGAGACAGACAGTCAATGAGGGAAAACCCAGAAGTCAAAAATTTAATGACTAATAATGGTGACAGTTCCTGTCTAAAACCACTCGATAACCTCATGAAATTCTTAGTAAGTGAATATACTTAAAAAACACTTTTACAGCTTTACAGCTTTACACTAATAGCCTCCACACAAAATGGCCCTGTCTACCACTGGTTCAGCTCTTTGTCAGAATGAGAATGAAACTGCATGCAGTAGATGATGGCTCATCTCTGCGCAGTCAAAAAAAGATGTACCGGAAAAAAGCTGTCAAACTTTATATATATATATATATATATATGATATTTTACTCTGATTTTTCTCTGATATTCTTAACTAGTCGATGCAAATGACAGTGAGTATAGTTTTTAATTCATCAACTGTTGGAGCATAATTCAAATTTTACTGAACTAACCTCCCAATGAATACCATTTTTTTTCTTTCAAAAATAAAAAACTGAAAATGCACAGTTCCAAATTATTATGCACAACAGAGTTTCAAAACATTTTATAGGTTGTAAAGAACTGTTAAATTTGTAGCATTATGAGGTCATATTTACTGAAATCAAAGCTATTTCAATCATAAACATCTTAACAGGCAAACTTACATGTTAACAGAGGACCCCTTCTTTATTATCACCCTAACAATTCTTGCATCCATTGAACTTGTGAGTTTTTGGAGAATTTCTGCTTGAATGTCTTTGCAAGATGCCAGAATATTCTCCCAGAGCTGCTGTTTTGATGTGAACTGCGTCCCACCCTCATAGATCTTTAGCTTGAGGATGCTCCAAAGGTTCTCAACAGGGTTGAGGTCAGGGGATGATTGGGGCCACACCATGAGTTTCTCTCCTTTTATACCCATAGCAGCCAATGACACAGATTCTTTGCATGTATTTAGATAACAGCTACATCCCAAAATGCTTAAAACTACACTGCGTGCACAATTATTAGGCAAGTGAGTATTTTGATATTATCTTCATTTTTATGCACATTTTCCAACTCAAAGCTCTATAAACTGGAATGCTTATTGGAATGAAGCATTATCAGGTGGTGTTTATCTGTCTAATGAGGGAGGGAGTGGCCTAAAGTGTTCACCACCCTATATCGCGGTGTGCAGAATTATTAGGCAGCCTCTCAACCTCAGACAAAATGGGCCAAAAAAGAGATTTAACAGACACTGAAACATCAAAAATTGTAAAATCCCTTTCAGAGGGATGCAGCACACTTGAAATAGCAAAGCTATTGAAACGTGATCACCGAACAATCAGAAGTTTTGTTGGAAATATCCATCAAGGTCGCAAGAAACGTGTGGAGAATAAAAGATGGAAATTAACTGCTAAAGACCTAAGAAGAATTAAATGTGAGGTTATCAGAAACCCTTTATCATCCAGCGCTGCCATATTCCAGAACTGCAGCCTGCCTAGAGTGTCCAGAAGTACGAGGTGTTCAGTGCTCAGAGATGTGGCCAAGGTAAGGAAACCTGAAATTAGACCACCACTGAACAATACCCACAAGTTGGGCCAAGACTGGGCCAAGAAATACTTGAAGACAGATTTTTCAAAGGTTTTGTGGACAGATGAAATGAGAGTGAGTCTTGATGGACCAGATGGATGGGCCCATGGCTGGATCACTAATGGGCACAGAGCTCCACTTCGAGTCAGACGACAGCAAGGTGGAGGTGGGGTACTGGTGTGGGCAGCTGTTATCAAAGATGAATTAGTTGGACCTTTTCATGTTGAGGATGGACTTAAAATCAACTCTCAAAACTACTGCCAGTTCTTGGAAGATAGTTTCTTCAAGCAGTGGTACAAGAAAAAGTCTGCATCATTCAAGAAGGCCATGATTTTTATGCAGGACAATGCTCCATCACATGCATCAAAGTACTCCACCGCATGGCTGGCCAGCAAAGGCCTTAAAGGTGGCATATTAATGACATGGCCCCCTTCCTCGCCTGACTTAAACCCAATTGAGAACTTGTGGGCCATCTTGAAACGTGAAATGTACAGTGGAGGAAGACAATAAAGCACGTTGAACAGCATTTGGGAGGCTGTGGTTGCTGCTGCACATAAAGTTGATTGTCAGCAGATCAAAAAACTAACAGATTCCATGGATGGAAGGCTCATGAAGGTTATTGAAAAGAAGTGTGGCTATACTGATTACTGAATATTTGTTTTTAAAGTCTAAAGTGTTTATATGTTAATTTTCAGATGTTTTTCTGTTATTCTTGCTATAATAAATGAAAATTAACAAGTGAGATGGGGAAATTATTATTTTTTTATTTAATTGCCTATATATGCCTAATAATTCTGCACACCGCGATATAGGGTGGTGATCACTTTAGGCCACTCCCTCCCTCTTTAGACAGATAAACATCACCTGATAATGCTTCATTCCAATAAGAATTCCAGTTTATAGAGCTTTGAGTTGGAAAATGTGCATAAAAATGAAGATAGTGACAAAATACTCATTTGCCTAATAATTCTGCACGCGGTGTAGGTCAAAGAAATTACAGTATAAATAAGGATATGTGTGTCTAAGGATACAAGGATGTGTGAATTGTTGGCAGTATGAAATATTCACATCAAGTATCATTACAGAAAATAATGCCTTAAAAATAGCAATACTTCCCTTCCTACACTATCTTACTTGCTTATTTTTCCCCCCCATTGTTTGCTTTCATATCGACGCTTTTCACTACTGTCTAGTGATGATGACCACTTAACATGGTGAGGTTTAATTAAAAATAAACAAGAAGGTAGCCTTAAAGGCACAACATTCATAATAAACCTGTTATCTAAATTTATTTGTCCTCTAACAATAGGTTTACAGTTCATGCAATATGGTGCTGCATTGTTCAGCTCTATACTGTCACAACTTCTACTCTCTCCCCAGCACTAGCAAGATCAATCAAGAGAAATTTATTTTTTTATTTTTATTTTTTTTTAAATAAATAAGCCTTTAATTAAAGGATAGTGCCAGCTGAACGCTCTGTCATTACACTGACTATTTGCTGTGACGGGCCATGCGTGAAAAACTAGTGAAGCAGAGATGAATGAAACAGGCCTTGATAAAAACACTCAGGGTTTGTTTGAGGCAGCACGCCTCTTAAACACTGTAAACCTTTGCCCCGTTTTTCCTCTACAGTAGGTCACATCCCCGTCATCCTGTCAGAAATTCTGCTCACGCTCCTCACATAGAGGGTTATTCATGATGTAAGGGAATGACTTTCAGCTCCAATTTATACTGTGCCACAAATAAGAAGAGTGGCCACAAGTCTCAAATCTCCAAGTCCATGTGGAGTCTGAAGCCTGAGAGGCGAGTTAAAGTTCAGTTTAAAGTTGCATATTCATGCCTGGCACATGCTCTTGCACACGCATACCTCTCCCTCTCCCAGTCTCTCATCACACCAATGTAAGGACATGAAAAAACTGTGTAGCACAGACCTATCCTTGTAGCATGTGGGACACTGTACAGCCCTGCCTTTGAAATAGTTTATCCAAAACGTTTCACATTTCATCCAGACTTGCTGATCTGACTGCCACACAGAGAAGTGTGATTTGTCACTCCACAGAACACATTTCCACTGCTCCAGAGTCCAGTATCAGTGTTGGATCACAAATGTTTGAAAATGAAGGCTGCATGGCTTGGTGCTTGATTTTACACACATGCGGAAACCTCACCGACAGAGAGCTGCATTGTATGCATACTTTTCATACATGTGCAAAGCAGCTGAAGCCGTACACTCCATTGCTGTCTGTGATTTGAAATCCATTTGCTGTTGTGTGATGTGGATCCTGCACCTCTAATAGCTCCAAGTATCTGCAGTGAAGAAGCTCTTAGCTTTTATGTCCATTAACTCTGATGATTAAAGTTGTTGTTCTTGTAGAGACGAGGAAGAGCACCTTAAGAAATTATTAACAAGGTTGCATGCCGGTATGTTGTTCAAAATGTTTTGTTGCTTCCAATCCATCACTTGTAACGCTCCCACATCTTTTGCAGTGCAGCTAACAAAACTTAGTTTGGTTTCATTTACCTTCTCTGTGAACATGAGCTTTGCAGATATTGCTTGTAATTGTAGTAGATGTTGCAGCAGCATGTCTGAATTACATCAGCTTTTGTGGTTAGTTTTCTTTATTAGCTCTGCCAAGAAAAATGCACAGGCCTACAGGAAAACTGTTTTAGTACACGCACATGCTTGCCATTGACAAAAAGTGGCATAGAAGTGAACTGTACACCTCAAGCTGTGATGAATCAGATCGAATGTTGGGACAGTTGTACCAAAAATAAAATCATGCATGTTTTGAGTTTTCATGAGTTTTTGTCTGCACACATTATAAAAGCAGATGTCATACCCAAAGACATGCTCTTACAGTGTTTAATATTCCCGTTTCTTCATTTTCCAGACCGACGGTGTGTCTGCAGGTGGCCCGTTGTGCGAGAGGTGCGTGTGGACCCGCATTGGACCCATCGCCTACCTCATGACAGACGACGTGCACTCGATGGCTGAAATCCCCCAAATGTTTGTGCGTCCACGGGACCACTTACTGATGCTCCTGGCACTTTTCTAATATTTGTCTTTGCGGCCCTAAAAAGACCCCACTTGTCTTTCAGTGAAGGACAAGGACCTTGACCCCTCATCTGAAAGGGCTAAGCAGGACATGAAAAGTCAGAAGTAATAATAGATGTTCAGTCATCTTTAGACAATGAGAAAAGATGTTGGTAGTTTTATAATCCTGTATATATTTTTAATTATTTTTTCCTTTTGACATTGAAGGCATTTAATCCTGCATTACCCACTTGGGGCTCTTAAAATAGGACAGTTGTCTGCTCTGTGACTGTGAGTCGAGGGTTGAGGTTTGTGAGTGTAACTGTGTGATGCTTCTTTGTATTAAAAAAAAGAGTACTAATTCCAGACATTTTAATTTTACTGAATAACACTTTTGTATTCTCCTTTCACACAGATCTCATCTTGTAGCAGTAAAGGTTGTGACCTTTTTGGGGTCAACTGTTTAAAAGTAGTGTATAATCTTTCTAAAGTGCTGCTAATAGCAGAAAATAACTTTATTTTCCCAGCATTTACAAAACTGACAGCACTGAGACTAACTGAGTTCCAAGCAGCTGCTACCAATCAACAGTAGCTTCCTTGGAACGTTGTTGAACAGTGTTTATAATCACAGCATTAAAATACCAAGGCTTTTCAGTTCAATGACAAAAGAAATAATTATCAAATGGATTCTGACAACCTTTAGGCTGCAGAACAGTCTCAGGGGAATGAAACTGAAGTTGTTGCTTGGCTGGAAAAGTGTCTTCACTATCAGGTTTACTGTTGGAGAAAGGCAAGTCAAACAAAAGAATTGATGGTTCAGGGTTAGTCAAATGCAGCTGAAACTCTCAAGATATTTAAAATAAAGCATTCAGTGAAGAAACCTCAAAACACCATTCGTACTTCAGTGTTTCAGAAAGCTGAGTTAAATTTCACTAGCCATACCCAAGCCTGAGTAATGCCAGACCTGTTGAATCCAGAAATCCCTTTAGAACCGGTCTGACAAATGTTCAGAATTAAAGCCAAACAGTTCAATCTTGGTTTCATCAGACCAGAGAATCTTGTTTCTCACAGTTTGAGAGTTCTTCGGGGGCTTTTGTTGCAAACTCCAAGTAGGCTTTCATGTGTTATACATTGAGGAGAGGCTTCTGCCGAGACACTCTGCCATAAAGCCCACAACAGTGGAGGGCTGCATTGATGGTTGTCCATCTTTAACTTTTTCCCACCACCACACAGGATCTCTAGAACTCAGTCAGAGTGACCATCAGGTTCTTGGTCAGGCCCTTTTCCCCCTGATCCCTCAGTTGGGTGGCTGGGTGACCGGCTCTTGGAAGAGTCCAAGTTGTGCCAAACTTCTTCCATTTGAGAATTATGGAGGCCACTGTGCCCTTGGTAACCTCTGGTGCGGTAGAAATGTTTCTGTTGCTTTCCCCAGATCTGTGCCTTGCAATAATGCTGTCTCTGAGCTCTGCAGGCAGTTCCTTTGAGCATGTGGCGTGATATTTGCTGTGATATGCAATGAAAGCTGTGAGGCCTTGTAGGAACCTAAACTTTAATTCAAGCGTTGCTGCAAATGGTCTGAATACCTATGCATTCACTGTATGTTGTGGGTTTTTTGGGGGTTTTCAGACTGAGGGCATCATTTGGTAATCTAAAACACATTTGTCTTGAATGGCTGTTTACATTATAGCAGATATCACGGAGTCAAACAGCAGTTATAATACCAGAGATGCCTTTTGTGTTACAGGAGAGGAAGCTAGCTCAGCTGTTTGGACTGACCACTGGATTAGTGTGGGTGGTTTGATATTTCCAGCTGCAAATTCTCTAATGATTCCCAAAAGTTGGAGCCTTTTTTAATTGACATAGTGGAAGTGAAATGTAGGTGGAAAGACCTTAGAACAAGGCTTGAACACACATGGGTGACGAGATGGCACATAAATTAGCCAGTGCTAGCAGGGTGAACAAATGTTTGCTGTGGCCTCAGCAAACATTTCTCAAGATACAGATGCTTAACAAAAACAGCTGGACAGAGTCTGGTCCAGACATGTTAACAATGTAATGGCTTTCACCAAGGGATTTATTCATAGTTTCCTGCTACTTTAACAATAAATTCTGTACTGTTCAAATGCAAAGGGTGACGAAACACAACACTCTATATTACTTAAGTTGCCAACAAAGATTAAAAGCTAGCCAACGGTGTAGCTGGTCTGATTATTTCCCAGTTTGCCCTGTCTGCTTGCAAAACTAGCTTAAAAAGCTAGGTTGCTAAATAGCCTAGCTAAGCACAGCAGGTCAGTGGCACCATTTTGCATCCAAGCTAAATAGCTAATCCTTAGCCCTTGGTACTTTTGATGGAAACTTTATTAGCTAGCATGATAACCTATGAATACATTTATTCAATTGGGAATGTAAAGGGTAACAATATATGTTTTGAATCGTTTTTCTTAAGCTAGTTATGGAGCTAGTCTTCTAGCAAAATACACTTTTAAACCACAGTTAGTCATTTACAAATATAAAATTTAAATAACGGCTATAACTTAGGCCTTTATTCATAGTTCTCTGCTACTTTAACAACTAGAAAAGCACTCAGAGAGCACAGACCTCCACCATTAGCCCTATCTCCCAATGGTAAAGAATCCTTTAAAAAAATTCCTGGATCCAGACGGTGATCAGGATCACTCCCAAAATCTAATCAGTTCTTCCTTATGCCATTTGTGACATTTCCTGAAAATGTCATCAAAATCCGTCCATAAGTTTTAGAGTTATGTTGCTAATAAAACTAATCACAAACCCTGCTGGTCACATAACCTCCTTGGCAGAGGTAATTGATTCTGTACTGTTCAAAAGAAGGGGCGACAAATGCTACACTCTCAAGAGACACCTTCCAAGTGTCTATTTTTGCCTTTTTTTTTTCTTTTTATTAATTTATTTTGGCTGTGCTAATGCTAACAACATAGATTTTGGAGGGCAAGTTGTTTTAAAAATCCACCAAGAAGACAAAGATGACACCCACTCAGGTTAACATTTGTTTATGCTCTGTGTGGACAGGATTTAGGATTCACTTTACAGCTTTACTCGCAGACAAATTTCCGGTTGCATTCACATCTCCCACATGCTGTGCTTGAGACCAGGAGTCATGCCAAAGCACAGTACACTTGGGTTCACACTGACCAGATGGAGCCAGACTTTGGGGTACTCTGATCTGGGCATGGATCCCTGATGTGAAAGCTGCCATAGAAACACTCTTAAGAACAGAATTAAGAAATAATCATCCACATCACAGCTCATTATTGTTTTTAATGGACTGAGACACAACGAATAAACATGCATGCAGTTCATGCTATGCAGAAGATGCCTGTTGGAATGATATATTCATGGTTGTGGTGTTTCATGTGTCTGACATTTAAAATGTAAGAATTATAACACAAAACATACTTGAAGAGGTACAATTAAACATATTTATAGTGTCAAGTAACCTGCTGTACCAGATGAAAACACATAAAAAGTGTTGTTAATGCTCACATTTAATAATACATTAATGAAAATTGGTATTTCAAAGGTTTTAAAATGGTCCACACACTGTCAACTTTTAAAAATCAGTCTTAAAGATTGTTCATAATAGAGTGCTGCAGTAAAGTCATAAAACTCACAAGTTAGCATTGGCTCCATCTTCTCAAAGCCTTTAGATTTCTGAATGAGCTTTTGGTTAGATGCTTACACACAAGGTCAAAGTATTTTAGAGTCTTCTATAGCAGTGGTTCTCAAATGGTTGGGCAGTAGGACCCACCACCATTTCTTTATGAGAAATCACGACCCAAATTTAAAAAGATGTTCAACCACTCAAATTTATGCAATGCAGTGTTGAAGATGGGACCCTAAATGGAACAAAACATGACTGAACAAAGAGCACGTCATTACTCAAGGACATTCATGCATGCATTTAAATTTAATCCATTCTCCCGATATAGCATTGAAATTTGGTAATTTTTCAAGGAATTTCCTTGTTATCTTAAGAAAACTAGCTTTGTTCCCCAAGTAAAAGAGCATAAATAAGCCAAAACCTTGAGAAAAAGACTAAAATTTACTCATCACGGGAAAAAATAAAAAATACATGGGTGTACTGTCTGCCCACTTAGGGGTTTGTATAGTACAGACTTGGTGGGTAATTGCTTTCACAGGTCAACATTTGCAACCCACCAGTTGAGAATCACTCTTCTATAACAGAACATTATCATCATGATAAAAACACATAAAAGTTACAAACTAAATCTTTCACAGAAGAGCTCATTTTGCATCTATAACCCATTGAAAAAACTTAGAGGCTTCGGGATGATGGAACCTGCCAATGCTAACATCTGGGTTGGCCTACAGTATAGTGGTTTGCAACCTTCTGTTTGCCCAAGGCATGCATAAAATCAAGCCAAACTCTTAGGCACACCATATTTATATCCATGCAAAATACCCTCTTAAATAAGTGTGGCAGTATCTTTAGTTCAGTCAGGACCACTTTGTCAACAAACAGCGGTTATAAATTTGCACTCAATGCTGTTGTTTATAATTGGCGGTGTGGCTGTTTTGGGATTCCATGAGCCTACATGAAAAGTATTAAGCAGAAACATTCCTGTCATGTCCTCTGCCTCCTAGTGCTGTGTGTGTTTCTGCTTGATTGCAGGAGTGGGCTCTGGTGTGCAGGAGTTTGGCTGCAGCTTCTATCCATCTCCATCATCTCCTCTACAAACCCTGGGCTTCAATTCCGCTACTCTGCCAGATCTTAGACTCTGTTTACACAGACTTGTTCCAGCTATCTATGAATTTGCTACCTGTTTTTGGCAGAATTTCTTACACTTGTTTTCTTCTTTTCCCACAGCATTCCTGGCTCAACTCCTGCCTTTGCTCCCACCCCTGCCTCAGACCTTGTCCACACAGAGACGAAAACCACATATTTCCGTTTTGTTTTGAAAACGTTTTCTGTAAATACAAGGACATTTCAGGAAATGTCCATGTAAGCACAGAACCACTGAAAACGACTGAAAATGCTGTAATATCTATGCGAAGCCTGTAAGTGGTACTGAAACACTGCCACAGAAATGCACCAAAGAGAGAAGATCACAGAAAACTGCCACAAACGTTCTCCTAGTTGCCCTTCTGGTTGTTCTCCGCATTGGATTTAAGAACATATGGTGTATGTTGTTCACCATGGTGTTAAAGGAGCATCAGATTTTGCTGTAAGAGCCATAATGGGCACAGTAGCGTCTACAGCACAAACACAACCCTGTAATCCACCATTTTTGTTTCGGTTCGACATGCACATGTGGCCTAAGTGTGCTACGCTATGTGTGACTTAATTGTTTCAAGAAAGATGTGGTTGGCTGTCCACACAGATGAAACAGTAAGCTATTACAGATTTGTTAACTCTGAGACTTGGTTTCCAAAAGTAGCATTTACGGCCTCTCAAAGCGCAGTTTCCGTGTGGACGACAAAAAACTTTTGCATATACTCCTGAATTCATCTCCGTGTGGATGGGGCCTCAGTCTGTGTCTAGCATTTGGGTTCAGCATCAGTCCTGAATAAAGCCTGATTTATGCTTTTGTGACCGTCGACGCAACGCCGTCGTTGACCATTCGAAGTTCTGCTTCGAGGGAACGCATCGCTCTGCAATTCACCGCCATGCCACTAGGGGGGTGTGGCTGTGTGTGTGTGTGGTTTCAGAGGTGTCACATCCGAATGCTTGTTTATCTTCCGGTCATGGCGACCGAGGTGGAGCAGGTGTGTTTGGAGTATTGATATTGATGAACAAATTCTTTTGTTTCAAACGTTGAAGTGCCGGCGACAGGGAAGAGGTGGTAAATACGACCACTAAACAAGTCGAGGCTGAAAACGGGTGAATTTACCACACTGGTTCGCCCACTGAGGGACCTGGATGGAGAAATGACATTTTGAACAGACCAATCACTGCCCTTGTGGTCCACGTCGCCACGACACTTAGTTAGGATGTTTTGGAGGTGCGTGTCAGGCTACGATGTAGGGGTCGGTGTCGACGCAGAGGGCTATGCGTAGCTACGCTGACGACGCGACACAGAAGCATAAATCAGGCTTAACAGAAAGACTGAGGCAGGGAGAGAAGCCCCCCCCCCCCATCAGTGACAACAGAATGACACTGATTAAGTCAGAAGCAGAATAAAGGAGGAGCTGGGGTGGAGGAGGGTTGTAAAGGTTGTCTTGCAAAGGGAGCAGGAAAGCAGAGCAAGGCTCAGTGGCCTGCCTTAACTAATGCTATATGCTAGATTTTTTGGTATAGTTGTAGTTATTAGTGTATGGTTGTACAAATTCTTACTGCACACCTCGACTTGCCTCAAGGCACACCATTTGGGAACCACTGGCCTTGAATGACACACCATCCCTGCAGCACTATATTACTAAAATACTGATGACTTTCTGTAATCTATTTGTCACATTATCATAACCTGCTTGGCAAACCTGGGTTTTTTGTTTTCACCCCAGCAAGACTGGACAGAGGCACAGTCACTGGATGCTTCTGTAAATCAAAAATACTTTTTAATTTTAAGTAAATCAGCATTTTTGTGGATGCACCAAGCAAGTCCTTATGAAATCACTCGGTCCAGAAGATGTAAAGTTCACTAATAGAAAATGACAATGGATTTCTCACTGCATCAGAAACAGGATTGAAAGTGTGTGTGTTCTGTTGGTAAAGTTATCCAGAAGATTTTGGTCAAGGTGTTGCATCCTGCACCTAATGAGAGACAGTTTATCTTTTAATGCAACCATGCCTACACCACATGTCCACTTTTTTGGCATCTTTCCTAAATATGCAATAATTGGACTTTGGCTATGTCCAGCTGAAGCACCAGATCATCATTATAGCTTGTTATATGCAGTGCTAAAGTCTGTGTACCATTAAGTCCAAAGTCTTGATTCCAACACCCGTCCACTGCTGGATGTTTTTCCTTTATATCGCTCAGGTTTTCCTCTCTGATAAAGCCACAATGCCTAAAAAAGTCAAGGGTCTTGACAACTATGTCACAACAAGCCAGTTCACAGGATACCTAATGGGTCTTCAGCCAGGGTCAATCACTCTCTCAGCAGTCCTGTCATGAAATCGTCCATTCTTCATGGCATAGAGATTAAGGCAACAGCATTATGGTGCTCTGTTGCACACAGAGACCAAACGCTACATCTCCGGCTCGGCAGGAACGTGATTCATGGGCATCCCCTCCTCTGATGCATTTGGTGGGATATTGTTTTTAGACCTCCTAAATAGCAAGGCAAAGACAAAATAGTCATGACTTCTACTGCTATTACTTTCTCTTAGAAAATGTTGAAAAAAGAATAAGAGCTGAAGAGGATATAAGTGAATGAGGCCCTTTGTTTTCTTGCTCACCTCTTGTAGCACCAGAAGCTGATTCCAATCAAAGCACAGCCAATCGCCAGCAAAGCAGAGGTGAGGCCAGCTGTAGTCCCACTGCTCAGTTCTGTCAGCAAGGGAGAAATATTTCATGTTTATGTTCCCAAAGACTCTCCTGAAAACTTCGTTTGGTTTAAGGGGTTGACTATTTGACTTCATCAGCATCCTAAACCCTCAAACTTAAACCAGATGGTCCAGACAGATCTTCTTTTTAAAGCTTGCTTCAGATTTTATGGCTGCGCCACTAGGTTTTATTTTTAATCTAAAATCAACGAGGACTGGAAATCTGCCTTTGTCATTTCCCTGTTTAAGAGAGGAGATCAAAATGTCCTAAACAGTGCTTAAACCTTGATCATTGATCAAGTAAAAGAACACAGTGCCTGGTACTTAGTAGATAAACCTTTTGCTTTAATCACAGCACTGAGTCTGTGTAGATAGGTCTTAATCAGGCTAGCACATCTGGACTCTGCAATTTAACTCCGTTCCTCTGTGGAAAATTGCTCAATCTCTGTTAGATCAGGTGTGAATGGCTCTTTTCAAGTCCAGCCACAAATTCTCCATTGGATTGAGGGCTGGGCTTTGACTCAGCCTCTCCAGAACATTCACCTTGTTGTCTTTAAACCATTTCTGTGTAGCTTCCTCTGTATGCTTTGGGTCAGTGTCTCAATGGAAAATAAATCTTCTCCCAAGATGTAGCTTTCTTGCTGACTGAAAAAGATTGCCCTCAAGGATTTTTCTCTATTTTGCTGCATTCATGTTACCCTCTACCTTTACAAGCCTTCCAGGGCCGGCTGCTGAAAAGCATCCCCACATCATGATGCTGCCAACACTTTGTTTCACAGTCCCAGTAAGTATTTTTTAATTAGGCTCTCAAATGCAGGACTTTTGCAAGGAAAACAGCTTCTTCTAGCAGGATGTTCTTCAATTCATTCAACTATTTTTGACTTTCTCATCTACAAATTCAGATTTCTTCGTTGCTAGATTTTTCAATATCTCCAATTTTGATGCTCATTTATGCCACTTGTAACCCCTTTTCACCACTTTTTCTGTTTTTTTTTTTATTGTTGCCTCTGTTGATGCTGTTTTTGCCTCTATTAACCCCTTTTCCCCACTTTTGATGTCCAATCTTGCAAAAAAAACATCAATTTTCACCACCTTTTCTGCCTATTTTGCCACTTTAAATCAATTAGTGCCATATTTTGCCACTGTTAACCAGTTTTTGACACCTTTTTACCCTATCATACCACCTTTTCTGCCAATTTCTGCCAATGTCTTACCACTTTAAACTCATTTAGGCAGTTTCAGCCCATTTTTGCCTCTTTTAACCCATTTCTGCCACTTGAAACCAATTTTTGCCACTCTGAACACATCTGAACCCCTCTTACATCCCAATTCACCAACTTTCTGCACATTTTTGCCGCTTTCAATCCTTATTTTCACCTGTAACGCCTTTTCACCCACTTTCAACCCACTTTTGTCAAATTTTGATTATATTTCACCACCTTTTCCACCAACTGTTAACCCGTTTATGCCACTATTAAACAATTTTTCTGCCCAGTTCTTCCACTTGTAACCAATTTGTGCCACTCTCTGCCCATTTTTTCCTCTTTAGACCCATTTCTGCCAATTTTTAATACATTTTCACCACCCTTTCTCCTTAGTTTTGCCACTTTTAACCAATTTTTTCACTTTTTGCATCCTATTTCACCACGTTTTTCACCTATTGTTGCCTCTGTTAACCCCTTTTTGGCACAACTAACCCCTTTTCACCACTTTTTCTGTCTTTCTTGCCATTTTCAACCAATTTGTGCCACCTCCTGCCTATTTTTTCCTCTTTTGACCCATTTCTGCAACTTTTCAAGACTATTACACCACATTTTCCACCTATTGTTGCCTCTGTTCACTTTTTGCCACTAACCCCTTTCAGCACTTTTTATGTATCATTTTGCCACTATTAACCCCTTTTCACCACTTCTTTTGCCTGTTTTGCCACTTGTGCCATCTCCTGCCTAATTTTTTCCTCTTTGACCCATTTTTGCTACTTTTTAAATACTATTTCCCCACCCTTTCTGTCCAATTTTGCCATTTTAAACCTATTTTGGCAGTTTTAGCCAATTTCTCACCTCTGTTAACCCATTTCTGCCACTTTCAACCTCCTTTGCCACGTTAAACATATTTTGTTACTTTCAGCCCCATTTTGACACTTTTAACCCATTTGATTATGTTTTAAAAGGGGTTTTCATTTTGAAGGTGGCTATATACTATGGTACAAACAAATAAAAGATGATTTGTTGCTCTGATAAGAGCGGTAATTATTCAGGTAAAAAAAATAAACATGGTTATCACAACTTAACTTTACAACAGACCATAATTTTGCTGACCTCCATGGGCCCAGAAAACTCTCTCCTTTGTCCTCCCTTATTGGCGGCCTTGCAAGGAGCAGCCAAGACACTGCACTGCATCTTTCTAAGGGTTTTTTATTTGATGAAATTTTGTCTTTTAAGGAACACATTCACTATGTTGTTAAAAAGTTATAGGTTTTCCTGTCCCAGTTTCCCCTTAATGGTAAAAAAGAAGCTAGTTGAGTCCACTTTTTTTTTTTACTTGTTCTCGACTAAGGGGATAGTGATCCGCCTCTGCTCAGAGTCTACGTATGTTGGACTGTGTATCGCGGTACACTGAGATTTAACAAAACTGTGGATCTCTTACTCATCATTGTTTACATTCTAAAGTCAGCTGAGCTGCTTTAAGGACACAAATAACAAACTCATCTTGAAGGATAGATTGCATTACTTGAGTTCATTTGACTTCCTACAATTTGCTGTTCCCAAAGCCTGAACTGAGTTGAGAAAGGAGGCTTATAGTTTTTCTGCATCTTAATGTTTTAAATCTCTAGTGAAAACTCTTAACAGCAGACTTTCTATATGCCACTGTTTTAGCTGATGTTTCATTATTACTGTAATTATTGTTTATTCCGAACTGTTCAAGTTTGAGTGTGAAGGATTTTTGCTGCTGCCATTCTTGGGCAGGTTTCTCTTGGAAAAAAGATCTCTGATCTCAATCAGACTAACCTGGTTAAATAAAGGTTAAATAAATAAATACATGAAAACAAAACTGCCAGATACATTTCATGGTGTGGGAAATGGACATAAAAAGCCTAGTGTAGCTTCCATTATTGACCCAATTACAACCCCTGATGGTGTTTTTGTTGGACATGCAGCAAAACGGATTAAAAATGGACAAAACTTACCTGACAACACAAAAGGAACGGCTGTGTTGTTCAGAGGCTTAGTGGTAGTTGGGGTTGGTTGTATCCTGTCCTTTGCCGTGGTTCCATGAAAATCTAATATCCAAATGGAGAAAAAGATGAGGACTTTATAATAATCTGAATTCCAGCCAGGTTTCTGGTGAGCTGGCCACTAAGCCCACCTGAGGGCACCACTGGAGGATTGACACAACCCACATCATGCTCTGGATGTCTTTGGATATAACCAGGGGCATGGGAAAGTAACCTGTTAAAAACATAACAAAGTCCACACATTTGGAGAGAAGTAAGGAGCCAGTCTAGGGTACTGACTGAGAGGGTAGTAGAGTTGCCCCGTGCCCCTGGCTGTACTGTTGATCTCCCAAGGGCCCTGAACATCTGACTAGCAAAGTAGAAGGATTTACTGAAGTTCTTGGAGTCATTTCCGCTCTCTCTGACCAAGATATTGACCAAAGAGTGTTCACAAACTTAGAGCAGTGGTAGTCAACCTTATTCTACCAAAGAGCCACATTGTCTAGAAAAAATTTTAGCGAGAGCCACAATCCAAACCCGAAATGTAAGGTTGATAATATATCAGTTAATCTGTAGTTGAAATGAAATAAAACTGGATTTGTGGATAATTATAAGGTTAAATGGGATGCATATGTCTGTGTCGAGTCAGAAAAACCAATATGTCACTGATAATGAGCATATAATTGTTTTATATATCACTGACAACAGGCTAAAACCTTGTTTCTCAATTTTTCATGATTTTAATTTGTTTTTAGAAATTATATTTATATCATTTAATAAATTAGAAACTTTTCATTCCCTGAAAAGTGGTCATTTTGGAGATAACAGTCTTTGGCCCAACACCAGCCTTATGAAAGTTCCACCTGATCTAAAGATTTTTGAATACATTGGAATGTGCTGAGTTTGAGCTCTGAGATGCTTTTCAAAGAAAATGATGAATGATGGTTGGCTTTTTGGGTATTTATATCTCACACTGGGGCATTTACTGGAGTTCTGTGGCTTTATTAACATGACTGAGATCCTTTCTAATTTTTGTCTGCTCATTATTAATTCTTTTGCTAAAGCGGGAGGGGCCTCATTTTGGTCTTTGCCCTGGGCCTCCAAATGACTAAAACCAGCCCTGCCTCACACCTGCAGCTCTCCAGACACATTGTTTCACCCTGCTTTATTTTGGAGCTTTGGTTTTATATTTCTGCTCTTTTGACAATATTTATGATCATTAGTGCATTAAAGATCAAATAAAACACCCACGTTTGGACAAATTTCCCTAGATATTAGATTTGACATTATCTCCACGTGTGGTCCGTGTGTGTTATGCTCATTGACGCACATCGGCGTAATTGTCATAAGATCTGGATGTCAGAGAGCATCTGCAGGATATGGCTGTAGAAAAAGTTAAAATGAGGAAATGGGAAGCTTCAATTTGAACATAAGACAGCAGACCTCAATGCAGAGGTTGCGCTGGACTTTTTTGTTGTCCGTCACTCCTTTAAAATCCTGCTGGATCCATCCTGACACAGAGCTTCATACATACCGAGGAGCTTACATTAATCTATGATGTTGAGGTCAGTGAGAGAGCCCACTGGCTACAGGATTTTTAATAGATTAAAAAAACTCCTTGATAGTCCATGTGTGCAAAATGGAAAACGTGCATCTGTCTGAGTGTGTGCGCTCTTCTCTTACACACACTCCTCCGTGGAGTGCATCCAAGAGCAATGATATATGGATTTAAAATAATAATCATTTAAATTTGGAAGTTAAAGCCTGTCTTCTTCATGCGGGAAGCAGATTTATTGATGTGACTTAACATGAATCTTTATTGATGAAAGTGTTTACCTTCATAAATATTTTTAGTTAAAGGGTTTTTTTTCAAGTAAGCCTTAAACGAGCCGTAACTGGTCACTAAAGAGCCACATGCGGCTCGCGAGCCGCAAGTTGAGTATCACTGATCTAGAGCATCATCATGCCAATAAGATTGTCCTCTTCAAAACTCCAAACCTCTCAGCAATTTCACTTGCTGCTAGCCCAAACTGGACATGATGCTCTAGAATGGCAGTGGGTATGTCAAAAGCCAGCCGCCCTGGTCCGTGTGTGTGTTGCGGCCCGGTACGGGAGAAACGCTGAAGAACTTCTTCTAAGTTTGGAATTGGTTCCCGTTTTGCGGCTTTAACAGCCTCCACTCTTCTTGGAAGGCTTCCCACAAGATTTTGGAGTGTTCTTGTGGAGATTTGTGCCCATTCAATCTTTGGAGCCTGTTGATGGTGGACGAGAAGGCTTGGCTCGCGATCTCCGTTCCTGTTCATCCCAAAGGTGCTTGATGGGGTTGAGGTCAGGGCTCTGGGGGCCAGTCTCACACTGAACTCATCAAATCATGTCTTTATAGTCCTTGCTTTGTGCACTGGGGCACAGTCATGTTAGAATAGAATGGGGTGTTCCCCAAACTACTACCACAAAGATGGGAGCATAGCATTAGTATGCTGAAGCATTAAGACTGGCCTTCACTGGGTATAAGAGGCCAAACCTTAAAAGAAGAAGCTATGGAATCAGCAGAGTTGGCGACTTTCATATGCCAAGCTTGTTCGTAATTTTTGACTCCTCTTTGGGATTCCACATGGTCTTTCGCCAGTGGCTGCGCTGCTGTTGTTCCTGAACACTTCCACTTTCTAATAATATCGCTCACAGTTGACAGTGGAATATCCGACAAGGATGAAACTTCATTGGTGGCATCCACTACAGTACCACACTTGTGGGGCTTTTCCATTACATGGTGCAGCTCGGCTTGACTCGGCACGGCAGCCCGGCGCAGCAGGGGATTTGCTTTCCCACCACAACCGAGCTACCCGTTTGAGGGCACGTCTAGAGCTGATGATGCAGCGTTTTGAGCCCTCCTCGATCTCTCTACACTGTCTGGTCTGAATGACTTAACATCGTTTTAGAGCAAAAATCAAACTGTAGACTGACAGCGCTGCAAGCTGCTCTCTCTCTCCCTGAACCACTGAAAATGCATTTAATCGCTTAATTTTGTTACTGTAAACTTTACACTGAACTGTAGCTGCACTCTCTAATTTTCTTTGATCTTGTAGTCTTCTGCTTTAAGTACCTGATTTTGTGTTTTGTGCACTTTGAATAGCCTCCATGATGCTTCCTGTGAGTTTGCCTTTGACTTCTTTAATACTGACCAAATGTGTCTGACTCTCAAAACCATCATTAGAAGTTTCAAAAAAACAGATCTAGATTGTTTGATGTTAAGTTGCCAAAAAATGATCTGCTGTTAACAAGCAAGCACAGCATGTGTGGCTGTTCAGTATTTACCCTGTGATTGATCTGACACATGTGAGGTTGGCTCTGTGCTGCTTGTTTCTGCAGTCAGTGAAGCTGAGGGGCTTAAACTCTGAGTCGTCTGCGGGCTCGTGGAGGGGGCTGCTGATAAGAAGAGACATATAAACTTCTACTTATAAAGCTGAAGGCATGACTGTATCTAATACTGGTGGAAATATTAATCTGTTTGAAAATTACTGCTGCAAGCAATTTTTGTCATGTGTGCTAAATGAGTAGGTTAGCATGCTGTTCTTCAGATTTCAACAGACCGAAAGAGACATGCAAGGGTCGGTCTTGTCATGTTAGTTGGTTAATATTATTACTACGATTAGATCTGCTTCTAACTATAACAGTAATGATGCAACTCCTACAACCCCAAAACCAATTTGCTCCAAAGAACGGAAGGAGATGCTACTTAATGGATAACCGTTTCGATATAGGGCCTAAAAAGAGTTGTATCCCCTTTGATGTTTTACCCTTTTACTGATTTTATAAATCTGATTTTATAATCAATCGTGGTCGATATGATTTCACTAACAAGTCAGTATTTAGTGGATGCACCTTTGGCTGCAGTCACAGCATTGAGTCCGTGTGGATATGTCTCAATCAGACTTGAACATCTGGACACTGCTATTACTCCCTTCTTCTTCCCTAAACAGCTCAAGCTGATAGGGAGTGAACAGCCCACAAAGTCTCTGTTGGATTAAGGTCTGGGCTTTGACTGAAAAAATGTTCTACAAAGCCGTAGTTCTCTTGCAAAATGAAAAAAATAGTCCCCCAGGATTTCCTATCATTTTGCACAATCATTTTACCCTCGACCTTTACAAGCCTTCAAGGGATGACAGCCAAGAAGTGGTGGCATGATGCTGCCATATTCTTTTCTTTATGATGGATTTAACTGAGCTCTGGGGAATGTTCAGTGCCTTGGAATATTATTTTTGCATCCATAACCTGACTTTTTTTGGTAACCTTTTCTCAGAGTTGTCTGGAGTGTTCTTTTGTCTTCATGGTGCAGGAATACTGATTCACCAGTTACTGGGCCTTCCAGACACAGGTGTCTTTACACTACAATCAGTTGAGACACATTCACTGCACTCAGGTGATCCCCGTTTCACTAATCGTGAGACTGCTAGCACCAATTAGCTGGACTTCTGTTGAATTGGGTCTGTCACTTTAATTCATGTGTTCATATTCATGCAGTCATTTATTTTACTTTACATATTTTTGTTAAATTGACCTTATCTTTTAGATTTATTTTTGTATTTTTTTGGTAAAAAAAAGTCACATTTTATTGACCATGAATGATTTATAAAAATCAATAAAAGGGTAAATCACTCAAAGGGGTTCATACTTTTTATAGGCCCTGTATCTCATTTACTCATCTTTGCACCCCAAACTGGACTAGTTTAATGGTTGGCATCCTGACCTTTGACATAAAGATGAAAAATGTTAAAACTTGAATAAACTTACCAAAACTAGTTGAAATAATCATGGGGTTCTTTGCAAATTCAATACGAAAATCCATCATTACTGACCTGGCAAGGCACACACACCACAGAAACACCAATAGACAGCCCTACATTCTATGCTTTCAGAAAATTTCAGTGCTTAATTATCATCTTGATTTCTTATTAATTGCTTGCATTATTCCCCTTTTGAATTGTCCGTGCATTGTCCAACCACCTAAAAATCAAACATTGCAATTGATACGTATTTCATTTGAATAACTTATCTGAGGTTCATCCATTCATCTTCTACATTGCATATCCCAGGCAGGGTCAGAGAATTTATGAAGCTAATCCCAGCTCTCATTAAGCAAGCGGTGGGGTTCACCTTGGACTGCTCCCCAGTCAGTTACAGAGCTGACATGTAGAGACAAACATTCAAGCTTACACTCACAACGATGGGCAATTTAGAGATGCTAATTAGCCTAAAGAGAATGTGATTTTGGACTGCAAGTGGAAGCCGCATACCTGGAAAGAACCCATGCTACATGCGGAGAAGATGCAGATGCCATATTGTTTGGCAGGGATACAAACCAAGAACCTGATTTCATGCAGTGAATATAATCCTCCAAAAATGAGAACAAGCGTGGTTCAGTTTCATCATTAGTATCTATGAATTGATAGTTCATTACTATTTTTCTGTCTTCAATATTCATGCAAACACAGAACTCACTGACTGTAGTGGTGGATTCATCTGGAATATCAGTATGACCGCCTGAAACACCAGACATCATCAATCATAAATATGACAGAAAGGTTTTCTTCCAGCTCAAGGAGAGCACAGTTTCTTCATTCTCTATGTCTGTAGCTGTAGACTGAACATTTATAATAGGTCTTAAAACTCCATGTTCATGCTACTTTGGGATGGAAAGCCTTGACTCACATGGCCTTAATATGGCCTAAAAACACTTACATGTTTCTGTGATGTTTACCGCTGGTGGTGGTGTTGTCGTTTGTCTTGGGACAACTGAAACACAACAACAAAAAAACAGATGAGCAGCTTTGTCATCAACTGAATTTTGACAATATGACTACGATACACTGTAAGGACAATGTTATGCCTCTAACTTTGTGGAAACAGATTGAGAAAGGCCCCGTTCTATTCCAACATGACTGTGTCCCAATGCACCAAGCAAGGGCTATGAAGACGGGGTTTGATGAGTTTAGTGGGAAAGAGCCTGACCAGCTAGCACAGAGCCCTGGCCTCAACGCCATCAAGCACCTTTGGGATGAACTGGAATGGAGACTGCAAGACCAGGCCTTCTTGGCTGACCTCATAAATGCTCTACAGGATAAATGAGCACAAATTCCCATAGAAACACGCCAACATTTGTGGAAAGTCTTCCAAGAAGAGTCGAGGCTGATGAGGCTGCAAAGGGGGCCAACTCCATATTAAAAAGCATGTATTTGAATACAACGTCATTACAATCCCTGCTGGTGGCCAAATACTTTTATCCTTTCCTTGTGAATGCAATATCTCATGATTTTCTTAAACGCAATTTCCACTTTGACTGAGGGACATACCAAATATATTTTGGAAATGAAACGTCTTCACACTCAGCTCTGTCCTATAACATTTCTATGAGTAACACTACCACAGGAAAAAACAGCCTTTCTTCTTGACTGTTCTTTGGGTGAATCCCATTTCTCCCCATTAGCCCTTATCTTAGCTCTACCCATTGGTTTTGCGTGTTCATATCAGGTGAAGGGGTGTCCCAGTTCTATTTTAAATCAAGGACCAGGGCTACATATCCCTTGAAACAAAGATTTTCCAGGACCACACTTGAAACCAAGGGGTATGATGACTTTCCCTCCATGCACTGGGCTTCCTTGCGAAATGGCACAACGGACTACGAAGGAAGTGCATAAATGTAAAATATTTTGGCATAATGATTAAAGAAACACAACAGTTGTGTTTTCAATCTTTAGCCACTGGGGATTGGATTTTATTGTATTTTCGGTATGTACATGTGTAAACCAGAGCTATTAACAGTATAAATAAATAGAGAAGAACAAAAGGGAGATCCATAGCATGAATGAGATGGTCAAAGCTTTATTGTCCCCTCCAATGACGCAGCTGTTTATGTGTGATGATAACAGCATTCAAGTGGTGTCTCGCTTCCTACGGGAAGGTTTTCGCCTCGACCCCTTACCACTCTGTTTCAAGGGGCAAGGGGAAGGTTAAAGGTTGAAATGGGATTGGCCCTTTCTCTGTTCAGGATACTTTGTGGAGGCATTAAACTACCAGGCAGTAGTTCTAGTTTCACTCTATGCTGATGACATACTGCTGTCTGTCACCAATATCTCTGTTTCCCATCACTCTCCCCAGACCTAGTTCCAATTCCTTTTTTTTTTCTATCTGCTTTTGAATTAAACTTTTACTTTCAAAATATATCTAGTGAGGTTTCAACTTATTTGCAGGTTGTGAGGCAAAAAATCTCATATATAACTGTTTAAATTTAAAAAAAAATCGTGATGATGAAGAAGATATACATTTGATTTGCTCACTATCGCTCAGATTTGAAAGGTTTTGTTTTTTTATAGTGTTTCTAATGAACCTGAATTGGTTAAAAATAAAGAAATACATGGACACTGCATCAAAACTTATTCTGTATTTGCACAGGATTGGTATTGCTGGGGAACCTCTGTTAACTTGTAATAATACCACAGGAAGTCTGTGATTTTAATCCTGTGTGAACTGACCATGTCTGTAATTTGCTTTGTTAAAAAACATCAGTATATTACTGACAATATTTGAGCACACAAGGAGGTCCAGAGGTAATACTAACCCTGTGCGAATAGGAATCTCTTTAATTCAAGGCGGTAATATCGATTCTTTTACAGTTCATATGGCTTATCTGATTAAAAAAGTAATTGAGGCAAAATAATTTCAGCTTATGTTAATAAATAACATCATTTTACTGTAATTATTTATTCATTTAAACTCCACTGTCCAAATGTATGTGCATGTTGCTGCCTCACTAATACCCAAAGTGCTTCTGCTGTTCCTACAGCTTCTCTTTACCTTTGCCTGATCTTATTCCAGTATTATTTAGTTAAACACTTCATGCAAAATTTAATACAGTTTAAGTTTTAGAGTGCTTCTTGTTGACTTATTTTTGCTAAGATGAATGAATGACTTATTTCAAACCAAAATTTAAAATAACATAAGCTTATGAAAGTTGACCTCTGCTTTCCCCAGTAGTATCTGTTACAGAGCTTTGGTCTTCATACTTCTTTTCTTAAGTAAATATCACCAACAAAACATAAAAACAATCTAAAAGAATCCTGCTCATACATGGGCAGCAGGTACACACCTGAAATAGTCCCCAAAAGACAAGTTAGATCGATTTCTCTTATGCCATTATCAGAAGTCCCGCCCCTTCTTGGTTTTAACTGTCCAGTGAGGGAGAAGTGACACTGATGAGTGTGGCGCTGTTCCTAAAGTTAAACTCTTTGAGAAGGACGACAAAAACAGCTCACACTGAAAGTGTTGAGTGCTGAAAATATATCGACTCTATAGTGAAAATGAGTGCTAAAAGCACCAGATGTGGACACAGGCTCTGAATTAGAGCATTTCTAAAAAAATACAAATATGATCCAATTTAATTTCCACAGAATAAATCCTCTAATCCTCAATGAACTGCTCCAGAGAGCAGAGTTAGGTGATTTTTTGGAATACAAACGCCTACCACATGTGGGTGGCTGTGCATTTTTCAACTTTCCAAGGGCCGAAGGTCATTTGTGAGTGTATGAAAACATGTTTGTGTTTAAGGATCTGGTTCACCATTCTCACGCTTTCCTGGGTACAGCTGTAGCCTGTTGTACAAGCTTGCACACTTAGCCCAAAAAGTGAGGAAATTTGTGTTTGGTAGATTATTTCATTCTTGTAAAAATGCTCCTTGGCAATAAATCTTATACTGTTGGAAAGCCTGTTTATTTCCCTTTTAAATGGTGCTACATTGGTAAGGAACATGCATTTGTGGGATGAGCAGCAGAGCTGAGTATGTGGGTTGCACCCATGAAAAATTTGCCAAATCTTCTATGCCAATGCCAAAAAGCTTATTCTCTCATTGACTCTTGTTTGGTGTTGTTTGGTGGATTAGATGTTTAAAGTCTGGAAAAACAGACATATTGGCAAATTAAGAATTCATTCATGAAAGAACAGGAACTCATCAGCATGTGAAAGAACCATACACAGCCACATCAGCCTGGCACCGCCACTGCATGCTGGTCCCACACTGCTGTGGGATGGCATCCCATTCTTCAACCAGCATTTGTCACAAGTCAGCCATTGTGGTTGTGTTGGTCACTCTGGCATGGAAAGCTGAGAACTGTGGGCATGCGCACATATATGGTTCATTACAGTACACGCAACCATAAGACGTGGGCATTCATGGCAAAACACCAGAATATTGCGAGACCACTACACGGATTCTCAAAACTGGAACTCCTTGAAAGCTTGCTCAATCTAAAAAATTCCAACGCTGACAGAGAGCTGAGAATCTGTGCTTTTTGGCAATATATGATGTGTGGTATATATATATTACGGTAATGTCGGACAGCACCGCGAAAACGGCAGTGTAGTAGCAAGTTTAAGCTTCCTTTGTCTGAACACCGTCCACCACTCTTTCTCTGATGCATATCCTCTCACAGACACGATAGCTGTCAACCTTACTGCATATGTACAGAGAGAACAACAAAGGCTGGCTGGGCCAGGTTTCCTGTGTAGGTGTGAAACCCTCTTCCAGGTGTGAACCAAAAGGTCCCTTTGTGTCCAGATGAGGCCCAGTCCTGGTGGGGGTCTCAGCAGACAGAGGGGGCAGGAAGAATGTTTTAGGGGTGTCAAACATCTTGGGTAGGGACATTGCTCTTGGATAAAGATGCTCATCTCCCAGTGCTCTGGGCTCATTCTCTCTCGACGGTCTACTACCATAGCTCTCTGTCCCTCTCACCAGCAGCTTTGGCAGACGAGTGAGAAAAGGAGAGTGAAGGAATAGAGTAAAAGGAGAGCAAGAGTGGTGTTTTGTTTTCAAAAAATAGTGTTAGATAGTGGCATTTTTGCGTGTCTGTCATGTGCAATAACAATATGTTACTTGAGAATGTTGAGAATGCATTTTTCCACCTTTATTTGCACTAGCCTAATTGTCGCCTATGTATATAGTTATCTTTGGCACTGTGTTTTGCACACCCAAAGTCCTCAAAAAATGACTGGTGATTGTTCTAAACATGTATAGGTTCACATTTCAAATATCAAATCAAAACCTCATGAGCAATAACAAAATTTCTTCTCATAAAAGCCATGAAAAACAAATCTGTTTTTGTGTTTTTCTTGTTTTAAACTGCTGACAATTCCATTTAATGTGCAATAATCATTAACCAGATGTTGAAAAGTCAAGTTCAAGTACTCCTAGGAAAAGGGACCAAAGCTCTCAGACTTAGGGCATTTCCTGACTATTTTACAGCCATAACAAAATATGTCCAAACCACCATTTTTAGACTCAGTAGGTAAAGGGTTAAAAGAGAAATAGAAAGGCTTTCCAACAGTAGAAGAATTATTGCCAAGAAGCACTGATACAACGGAAGACAAACTTCCTTACTTTTTCTGTTAAAGTTTACTTGACAAGCTGCCTCCAGTACTAATTAGATATTGTTTGGGCCAGGAGCTCATTCAGAGCTCTAAAATATAATCATTACAATTGAAATGTTGGGCAAAAAAACTATTCAGATTAGAAATAAAAATTATGACAAACACTTCATTTACTTTGCAGGCTACCGGACATTTCAGACTTAGTCATATCTCTTTTTAGTGTTATAAAAAGAAAGAAGAGATCTGCGCTGTAAACTGGCCGTCACCGTCTGCCCTCTGGCACTTATAATTACCCTCTATTTATCATAATATCTGAGGTATCGCAGCCACTCTCCTCTCAGTCTGGAGCAGTTTCCAGATGGCCTCCTTCTGTTTGCATGCTGCCTCTTTAATAGCTACAAAAACCTTTTATGTCCCAACTCTAAGAGCTGACCACCCTTTAGAAAACTCACACATAAAGACTATTGATTATACTGTAAACTGAACATAAAGAATAATGATAGTATCGTATACAAGTCATATATCATGGATATATAAATTAAATATTCTAATATCAGCTGAAGTTTGGTTGACTGCAACATCATCGCTGTTAACCACGGCACATGTGGTGTTTCTAATTCACTTCAAAGACACTTTTAAGGCTGAAAAAACAACAAATAATTAATTTTCCTTTACTTCTCTGACCTGGAGACTGAAACCATAATAAAGGGATCAGGTATTTTGCCGTATTACGTAGCTCCATTTTGTAAACTCTTGTGGTGATGCCGGCCGAACAGTGAATTTATGGGGGTGTGTAATTTATATGATGGTTGTTTTCAGCTTCCATATTTATCAACATCAGCTCAGTCGTGCGCTGTGATTGGCCAGATACTCAGGTTTCATGAATCACATGTGGACCTTACCGTAAAATGATTTGTACACCCAAATCTGCGCTGGTTTCTACGCAAATTGATAAATGATGTGTCCATCTTGTTCTGTGTTTAGTCTTGTGGACTGTCCTGAAATTATACATCTGTTTTTATTTTTTATTTTTTTGTAATAACTTGCCCAAGGACAATTGATGAAATGTAGCTTTTGTGCTAATTCTGGCATATTTACATTGACATGCATGGGGATATGTTGTGTGCTGTCCTTATTCAATAAACTTAAATGACTAAATGCAGTGTTTGCTAAAGTTGTCCCTAAGGCTGGGGAATATATTGAGCAGTTAAGAGAGACTGATATAAGAGCTGCATTATTATTTACAAATCAAAGTCCTAGACTTCCACAACACTTCCATCCTCTTGTCCAAACATGCATGTTAGAGCTGGATATTCTATCCTCTTGAAAAATGTTATTTAATAGTACAGGAAGTGCCAAAGTTTTTGCACAATTGCAAATGTGACTTCAACCTACTGATACTGCCAAGAGTACATCTGATCCAGCTTTCTAAATTCATTGACATTTTGTAGCCTGAGGGCTCGACACGGCTGCTTTCACACTGGATTCCATTCAAGCTCCAGATTAAATAAAAAGATACTGAACCTGAAACTTCTTTGGCACTGGACTGTGAAAGCTACACCGCAGACTTTAGTCCCACTTGTAACTGGCCTCTCATTTATCTGCAAGTACTGACAAGCCCTGGGTTAAACGCTGCTGCCCTGTCAATTACTGCAGCTTTGAGTTCAGAAGGCTTTAATGTGTACCTGCTACGATTTGTAAACGTTTGCTACATCTGCTGCAGCCCTACAGGTATGCACTTGTGTTTTTCTCTTGAGTTCACACCAGTTCCACAAGTTTGAGCAGAAAATCCATCACAAGTGTCCCTGTTCTCACCTTACACCACGCTGCAAAGTGCAGACACACTGCAATGTCTCTTCAAGTGTCTTTCAGGGCGCCCCCTTACATGCAGAATCTTTTTCTTGGCTAAAAAGCTCTTGGCCATGCCAGAAAGTAAGGGAAAGGCATCCCAAAAAATATCTAAATGCCTGTACCGTTAGCCTAATAGCATAACTACCCAAGTCATTTTTGGGCCAAATTTTGATAACTGCGTAACTCTACTCTCCTAACGCTGCTGATTCATTGTGCCTTATTGCCTTCATCCTCGGCCAATCAGAATGCTTGTTACAGTCCATAATCCCTATATGCCTAAATCATCTATTAATTATTATCTATTGAGTTGTTTTTATTTGTTCTCTCTTGTTAACACTGTTCTCACATCTGGTGGTACTTACTGTTACAGTGTAAGTTAAAAATCCTTTAAAAATATGTATTCTTTCTGAAAACCTTAAAATATGACTTAGACAGTTATGCTATGAGGTGATAACATAGTGGAAAATATCCAGCCAAGTGTCAGCAAACAAGCCTGTAGGGCAGTGGTGGCAAACTTATTATTCATTATTACAATTAGTGAAACGGGGATCACCTGAGTGTCCCAAGTGATTGTAGTTTAAAGACACCTGTGTCTGGAAGGTCTAGTCACTGGTTAATCAGCATTCCTGGCTACCATTACACCATGAATACAAAATAACACTCCAAGAAACTCAGAGAAAAGGTTATTGAAAAGTATAAGTCAGGGGCGGATATTAAAAAAAATTCCAAGGCACTGTACATCCTCCAGAGTTCAGTTAAATCCATCATGAAGACATGGAAGGAATATGGCACATGGGTAAATCTGCCTAGATCAGATTAATGGAATCGAGATGGGCTCCATGGTCAAGTGGGAGAACGTTCTTTGATCTGATGAGACTGAAATGGTGCTTTCTGGCCATCAGACAAGACACCAAAAAACTGCACATCACCACAAACACACCATCCCCACTGTGAAGCGCAGTGGTGGCAGCATCATGCTGTGGGGATGCTTCTCAGCAGCCAGCCCTGGAAGGCTTGTGAAGGTAGAGAATAAAACTGATTTGGAAATAAATGAAAATTCTGGAGGAGAATCTTATGCAGTCTACAAGAGAACTATGGCTTTATTTTTCTGGAAGACAATGAGCCTAAGGATACAGGGAAAGCTACACAGAAATAGTTTAAAGACAACAAGGCGAATGTTCTAGAATGGCCGAGTCAAAGCCAAAACCTCAATCCAATAGAGAATTAGTGGCGTGACTCGAAAAGGGCTGTTCACGCCTGATCCCTCCTCTTGCAGTCTGCAAGAGAACTACAGCTTGGGAGATGTTCTGGAGAAAGTGACTGTGCCAACACTTTTTGTGACTTTGTGACTTGAGGCCTCCCTCCTTAATTGATAGATGGAAAAAACAATGAATAAAAACAATAAATATGAGCTACAGTTTTCACCAAATCAATCTCAAATTAATCAAGTAAATTCATAATTTATCACCTCATTTTTTAATTTCCATGAGTTATTATTTATCACCTCCACTTTTATCAATTTCCATATGCACACATATGTTACACATAACTTATAATGAATGGGTGAGAAAGTGTATTGGACATTTTAAAATCAATAAACATTGCAAATTAATATTTTTCAAAAACGTCTCACAGGCCTGATAAAACCTAAAGGCAGGCCAGATGTGGCCTGTGGGTTGTCAGTTTGACCCTCTATGTAGAGTTTTGAATTTTTGATATGGTGGTGGAAAAATAAAAATCTATCAATATCTGTTTTGGAAATAGATTCAATTATTTCTGTACTTACTGGTCTAAACACGCAGGTAAATTCTTTTTGTGCAAAGTTTTGTGCAATTTGGAGCACCTGGCAATTTTTGATGGATTCATCCTCTCGTACACCTATCTTTCAAAACAGATGCATTGTTTTTAAGTTTTCTGTGCTACTGACCATTACAAAAACCTGAAATGTTATTGATTTGAACAAAAAAATATGAGGGAAAGTATCGAAGATTTTGACCAGTTTAATTTGTTATACAAGTATAAATACTAATAAGCAATTAAAGCCTGAGTAAGTACAACTTCTTTCTGCTTTTTCTTACACAAGAAAATGTTGAGACATTTTTCGCACAAGGCCGGGCATGTTGGCCCATCCCAGATTATTTCTTTCCTTTTCTTAAGGTCTTTGTCTCTGCTATTTCATAAAACAGGCACTCAGATAGGTCCATTCTCCGCTAACTAATCCTTACACGTGGTGAATCAGAGATAAAAAGAAACTTACGTTTACACACGAGGGTGGGCGTTGTCCAGCTGCCCTGTGAAGCTCCTTCGACCTCCTTGCATCTGATGAGATTTGAAGTTCCTGCTTTCCTGACGTAACCCTCTACGCACGCGTAGCGAAACGTGCTGCCTTTTTGATAGCAGGTGCCAGGCGGAGTTTTAGTCAGGGGTTGCGGAGGAATTGGTGGGCATGGACAATCAGCTGGAGCTGAAAATAAAAGATGGTTGAGATGGTGACAACAGAAATTTAATGGTTTATTTCTGTGATTATGTGTTAGTTTCATATGATAGTGCTGTAAACAGACCTTCAGTACAAACATTTTTCACAGGTAAAAGTGCATTTGTAACTTTGAGAAAAGCAATTCTACACATTTAAAAAAGTATTTTTGATCGGTTTTAATTCCATCGATGAAAAATATGACCAAATAAATTTGTTCACTACCCTTTTTACATGTGGAAGATGAGACAAAGACTAGTGAAAAATAGATCTTTCATCATAAAAATGTGAATAAAAGATAGTTTAGTTTTTGCCAAGGCGACTAATTGAGAGTAAAATATCAGCGATAGACAGTCAGATTTTCAAAATCCCAGATTTTTCTTCACTAACATAAACACAAGCAGAGACAGGATGAAAGAGCAGAAGGAGTGAATGTGTATTTTGTGTGCGTTCCTGTGTGAAGCAGAGAGAACACGAAATGTTCAGCTGGTTGAATTTGTAAATCCTCTGTGTATGCTGGGAGTACTTAAATCAGATTAATCCATAATATGGTAGCTTTATTTATATGTGCCACATTTTAACCCCTTTTCATAACTGTTTCCACCTGTTTTGCCTTATTTGTTTCTACATTAGATGCAATTTGCCACTTTAAGCCATTTTATTGCCACCTTAAACCCATTTATGTCCCTTTTTAAAGGCTTTTCACCATTTTTCTGCCCAGTTGTGCCGCCTTAGGACAAATTTTGCCACTGTAAACTTTTTTTTTGCCACTTTTAACCACATTTTGCTACTTTGAACCCAGTTCGCTACCTGTCAGCCATTTTTCACCATTTTTACTGGCCATGTGTGCCACTCTTAGCCAGTTTTTACCACTGTTTAACCAGTTTTTACCATTTTTGCTGCCCTTTTTGCCACTTCTTTCCTTTATTAACCCCTAATTGCTGCTTTATTATTTTTCTACCCATCAAACCTATTTCTGCCACTAACCACTTCTCATAGAATACCTATTTCCATCAATTCTTGCAAATTCAGCTACTGTTACTTCTTTTTGCCACTTTTTTTTTACTGATTACTGATTACTTTTTGAAAAGGAAACAACTCACTGCTGTTCTTTGTTCTTCTTTTAATGAAGAAATGTCAAGTTCTGATAAAACTGGCGCTTTAGCAGCATCCACGCTAATCTCTTCCACCAAAGTTGCACCAGTTTCAAACCGATTTCATTCAAGCATAATTGCACCAGTCTCTTGTTGCTGCTTACGTCACGACTCTGCCGCGCCTGAAAGTACTGGCCCTCAACGCTGATTGGTCCTGTCACTTTCTAACCGGGCCCACAGGGTACAGATGGGAGCTTTGCAAGATGGATTCACCAGTGAGAAACAAGGAAACGGGCGTATCCATCTGCGTTGCAAGGTAACGGCTTTTCATCATTTTCACCAACCACTTTTTTCTTTCTGAACCCATATTTTCTGCTTCATCCCTTTTCTAGCTGTTTTAACCAGTTTTTGTTATTTTTAACCAGTTTTTGCCACTCATTAACTTCTTTCAAAACCTTTTTTCTGCCACTCTTTGCCACTTTTATCCCATTTTTTCTCATTTGCAGTCTGTTTTGGCCACTTTTTAACTGATTTCTTCCATTCTTACTGCCTTTCTTGCCAATAGCAGCCATTTCTTGTCACTTGAAGACAAATTTTGCAACTTTCAATCAATTTTTGCCTCTCTTTAACCACTTTTTAAAACCACTTTTCAATACTTCAAGTTTTGCTACTTGTTTTACATTTTTGCTACTTTTAAACTGATTTTTTTTTACAATACTGCACATTTTTTGCTACTGTATGCCAAATGTTGCCACTTTAAGCCAAATTCTGCCATTTTAAACTGCTTTTCATCCTTTTTAGCACCCATATTCATTATCTCCCTTCTTTCTTAAGCTAAATTTGCTCCTTTATTCCTTTTATACCTCCTTTAACCATTTTTGCCACTTATAGCCAATTTTTGCCACTTTTCAACACTTTATTTCTGCAAATCTTTGCCACTTTAATCCAATTTTTCTTCTTTACACCTTATTTTGGCCCTCCTGATTTCCACCATTCTTAATGCCCATTGTGCCATTTAAAGCCAATTTTTTGTTACTTTTAACCCTTTATACGACTTCAGCTGATTTTTTTAGTCATTTTAAACTAATTTTTACCACTTTTTAACCACTTTTCAAGATTTTACTGTGCATTTCTGTCACTTTCTTTCTTTCTTAACAAGAATTGGCTGCTTTATCCCTTTTCTAACCTACTGTTGCCACTTTGGACCAATTTTGCCAATATTTTACCACTTTTCAACACTTCTCTCTGCCAACTTTGCAATTTTTAAACCCATTTTTCACCATTTTAAATGCCCATTTGACCACTATCAGTGAATTTTTTTGCCACTTTATTCCAAATTTTGCCACTATTAACCCATTTTTGCCACTCTTCCCCACTTTTCACCACTAATTTCTGCCCAATTTTCTAACTTTGAACCCAATTTTGCCAATTTTCACCTTTAATTTCCGAGTATTTAATATTTTTCCACTCAAATGTAATTATTTTTCTTCTTTATTCTCTTGTGTTCTAACATTACTTTCCAAGCAGTGTAGTTCAGTGTTAATATAACCAATAAAAAGATCATTTTGATTCAAAAATAAATAGGTCATGTTTTGAAAAGGTTATCTTGTACTACAGCTCTCCTACTACAGCTTATCTTTCCTTCCTGACCACATGGCCATCGCTTCCCACACAGCAATGCCATTTTTAACAGACCCAGGCTCCGTCCATGCAAGCTCAAGATAGTGACAAGTGATACAACCTACTGCAGCATGACTTACTATTACAACTACAACAAAACAACTACTTCTAGCACAAACATTACACATGAAACTGCAAAAAGCACACAGGAGAAAATAAGGAGTCAGAGGAGTTTTCCTTGACCATTATTCTTCCCCCAGTGAGCATTATTCCTCTTTACCAAATCCACCGTCTGGCCTGTTGCTTCATGGGACATCTCCTTAACTGTCTTTTGCAAATTCTGTCCCTGCACTCCCAGATCTCTCAGTAATGAAAGAGCTGATTAAACTTTTAGAGGCTAAAATGACTAACATGGGACTAGAGCATTTTAATCTAAAGACTAAGACAAAAACTGAAATAGCTACCAAAATTAACACTGTTATGATATCATGTGTCTTAAAATGATACTATTTGCATTATTTTAATGCCTGACGGAATAGGAAAGAACCAGAAGTTTAAAAATATACTCCTAGTTCACAGCACAGCTGTGAAAGAGAGGAATGAAATCATCTGAAAATTTCTGGCAAACCCCTAAACACTTCCCACACTGTGCAAAACTTTTGTCAAAGTTCCAGTATTTAAATGTTGATAGTGTTTTCAGACAATATGCAGGAGTTTACAGAAGCTATTTTTGGTTTCTGAAAACAAGAAATGACATAATGTTGGGTGACTAGAACTCCCTTTTCCATGATATCAGTAGTGACTGATTTTTTAATTAGTATCATACAGTCACCTTTCTTCTCCATTCTGCCAAACACGTTGGACTTCAGCAGACCATGTCTACCTGTCTAAATGGTTGCTGCCACGTAAACACCAGTGATGTATTTGTGTTCATGATTAGATGAAAAACAGGTATACCTAATAAAGTGATCAGTGAGTGTGTAACATTATCTTATCCCAGGTGGGATCGCTAGGAGGCTGGGGCCAATCCCAGCTGTCACTGAGCAAGAAGCGGGTACACTGTGAATCGGCCCCCATCAGATACAGGACTGATATTTAGAAAAAGTTGATGCTTGGGGGGGGATTTTGTGCGACTGTTGATGGACATCCATTTTCAGGTCTCTCCACAGATGTTTGACAGGCCTAAAGTCAGGGCTCTGGCTTGGCCACTCTAGGACACTGAAAACTGTCGCTAAGCCACTCCTGCAGTGCCTTGGCTGTGTGCTGAGGGTCGTTGTCATGCTGGAAGTTGAACCTTCGGCCCACTCTGAGATCCTGATAAACAGGTTTTTACTGAGGAGATCTCTGTACTTTGCTCCATTCAACTTTCTCTCAACCCTGAGCAGTCTCCCAGTCCTTACTGCTGAAAAAGCACCCCCATAGCATGATGCTGCCACCACCATGCTTCACTGTTGGGGTGGAACTTTGCAGGTGATGAGCGGTGCCTGGTTTCCTCTGGACATAATGTTTAGAAATGAGGCCAGACAGTTCATTCTTCATTTCATCAGACCAAAGAATCTTGTTTCTGAGAGTCCTTTAGGTGCTTTCTTGGCAAACTCAACGCGGACTTTTATGTGTTTTACACTAAGGAGACGCATTTGCGATGGACCCTCTAGACTAGGGCCTATCTCCACACAGGATCTCTGGAGCTCAGGCAGAGCGACCGCTGGGTTCTTGGCCACCTCTTTTACTAAGACCCTCTCCCCTGATTGCTCAGTTTGGCCGGGCAAACAGTTCTTGGACGAGTCCTGGTTGCAGCAAACGTCCTCTATCTGTGAATTATGGAGGTCTCTGTGCTCTTGGGAACCTTCAGTGCAGCAGAAGATTTTCGTAACCTTCCTCAGATCTGTGCCTTGCAACGACCCGGTCTCTGAGCTCTGATGCAGCTCCTCTGACCTCATAAATTGGTTTTTGCTTTGATATGCATCAGATGTGAGGTCCTCTATAGCAGTGGCTCTCAACCTTGGGGTCACAAGACACTTAAAGGGGGTCACCAGATGCCTTAAAAAAACTAAGAATATTTTTTAAATTACACCGTTGCCACTTCATGCCAATTTGATCAAATGTGAATCCTTTTTTTTTTAACCATTTTCTAACCCAATTCGGCCCCTTTTAGAACATTTTTGCCAATTTAAACCCATTTTTGTCCATTTTAAACCCTTTCCATCACTTTTTTCTGCCTGTTTTTGCCACTTCTGTACCAATTCTTGCCACTTTCTGCCTATTGCTGCCTATATCAACAACTTTTTACATTCTTTTTTGCCCATTTTAACCAGTTAACCCATTTCAGTTTGATATAAATTTTCTATTCCATTCCACCAAATTTCCACCATTTTTTTTGCATTTTAAAGACATTTCAGCCACTTTTTTTCAGCCACATAATTTTTGTGCCCATTTTTTGCCACTTTTATCTAATTTCTGCCACTTTCAACACATTTATGTTCTTAAAAAAATCGAAATTCACCACCTTTTCCCGCCATTTTTGCCATTATTAACCAATTTTAGCGATTTTTAACCCATTTTAATTATATTTTTAATATAAATTATTTTTATTTAAAGAAGGCTATTTACTACACAAATGAATAAACACAAATATTTGTTTCTTTGATAGGAGTGGTTATAATCCAGGTCAAAAATTAAATATTAATAAAATAAAATGTTTTCACGGCTTAACTTCACAATAGACCATGATTTTGCTGACCTCCATGGTCCCCCAGTTTGGGGGTCGTGAGCCGAAAAGGTTGAGAACCTCTGCTCTGTGGGTGTGTGCCTTTCCAAATCATATCCATTCAGTTCAATTTACCACAGGTGGACTCCAATCCAGGTGTAGAAAATTCTCAGCAAAGATCAGGAGAAATTGGGGCAACCTGAGCTACAATTCTAATGTTTTTGCAAAGGGTCAGAAAACTTACCTTAATGGGATATCTCAGTTTTCTATTTTTTCACACATTTGCATAAATTTCTAAAATTGTGCTTTCACTTTCCCATAATGGGGTACTGAGTGAAGATTAATAGAAAAAACAAAGATTTTTGTCCTTTCTTTTTCTTTCTTTGTACATAAGTAATGCAAAATTCTGCTCATGATCAAATGTTCCGTTTTGTTTTTCTTTTAAAATTATCAAGTAAGACATATTCTTAATAACCGATACATAACATTTTTTCTATGTCTATTTTATGGACTTTGATTGATATCTTATATACTTTACTGAGCTTTACTTTTATGTTTCATGATTAATCAGTAACACATTAATACAAGGCGTTGACTTCTTGACCTCTGTTCAAACGGATATTTATCTATATAAGTAAAAGAGAAATAAACGGTCACATGACTCAGCAGTGTGTTACTTTGTATAGTTGTGTGCTTTAAATCATAAACAAATTTAAATGTTATAAATACTCAAAACGTAGACATAGGCTGTTAAATTCTGATATAAAAAGACATAGAGAATATGTCGCACTCTGTCGCTTTTACTCCGGTGTCCTGATAATGGACCAATAAGCTCAACATCACATTAAATAGTCTGTAACTGAGGATTTTTTTTTATTTTGTGGTATTTATTTACACTTACCGCCGTTGGAGCCGCGCGCAGCCTCGAGCGCGAACATCAACACAACCCAAACGGAGAATGACAGAGGAGAAACCAGATCCATCTGGCAGCTCTGCTGAGATCTAAAACATGTTTGACAGATTCCCGAAGACCCGTGAAGACCATCCTCAATCCTTCCTGCGCAGTGTTCAGCTGCCGAAAGGAGATCTACTTTCACTTTCTCTTGTTCTTCTGTCCCAGTGGTCGACGGTCGACGGGGGTTTGTGTGGTGCACGCCGCCATCTAGTGGACGACTGTGGTACGACGATTTGATGCAGTCAGCACAGTCTAGTCAGGCAGGTAACATTAGACTGCACTGACGGCTAGGTGCTTGAATTTTATACACCTGTGGCAATGGGTCTGATTGAAACTTCTGAATTCAATAACTAACAGGTGTAGCTAAATACTTTTTTCCATACAGTCCGGAAAGACCATGTGTCCTTCAAACTTCATGTTTACCTGGGAAAACATAAGGAAGCCCTTAAGGATCTATCCATGCATTTTATTTTGGAATAAGATTTGCCAGGTATGTTTTCAGATACGAGGGATTTGACTTGCTGTTTGGGACTGAAATGCAGGCCTGCCTAGGAACTGGCTGAGCCCCTGAAAGGGCCCTCCCCATAATTGATTTATTGATGATATCAATCTATGTATGTTGGTTCAGTAGCATTGGCAATAGCATCCTGGTTAACAGTTCCCTCATTAGAATTATTTATTTGTGGTACTTTAACCACTTCACAACCTATTTTCTATCCAATATTGCCAATATTTTTCATATATATATATATATATATATATACATATATATATATGTATATATATATATATATATATTACCATTTTTAACCCATTTTTGCCCTTTTTGGTAAATTTTTGTTTGAACTTGCACAGTTTGCCTTTTTTGTCCCCTTTTGCCAATTTCTGCAAGATCTTTTTGTAACTTGTTGCCATTTTTTTCTACTTTTTGCTGCTTTCCCCCCATTTCTGCCACTTTATTTAACATTTCTGCCATGTCTATCCTGTTTTTGCCCTCTCTTTCTGTCAGTTATTCCTGATTCAGTGGGAACCAGAAATAACTTTGAAGACTGATCCCATGCCTTTGATGACGGGAGGCCCTGAGAAAAGATGGGAGATCTTGATAAATTTAATCAGCTGACATTTAAAACTTTGATATGACACCGTTAGGCATTTCAAACTGAAAAAAACATTCATTTCAGGTCCATAGTCAGTTTAAAAAAAAAGCAAAAACGTACTTCAACGTCAGAAATGATGTCCATAGCATTTAGTGTTCTATTTGTTGCAAAAATTTGCAGCATGTGTTAATATGTAGCCTGTGCATCAAGGCACATTAAAGTACTAAAAAGATCATTGGAAAGATGGGCGTGTTTTTTCAGTTCAGTCTTGTTTTATGTGATTGAGAGTGCAATTTCAATCTCCATGTTTAGAACCCACAGGATAGACACACGGCTGAACTGAAGAATAAAATATTAATGTAAAATATTTTCTATAGCTACCATTTGAAAAGTGCATTTGTTGCGCTGAACAGTCTAAGTGTGACTAATATTAAAACAATCCCTAAGGGTTAAACCTCAAAAGCTTTAAATCTTTCTAAATAAATGAAAATAAAGTCCTGATGCTATGAGGCTCTAGTGAGTCGTCACAAGACAATGGGGTAAATTTCAATTCAAAGAATTCAAACAGACAGGTCAAGGATACCAAAGCTCTGAAGCCTACTCTGGCTGCAGCCGTTGCCTCACAAATATCAATGTAACAAAAACTAGAATCAATCAAGCAGCACCTCCATAACAACACACCAGCTGGGAAATAAGCTGTTACCTGCAGGGCAGTGCGATCCAGACTTACTGAGCAGGCTGCAGTATCCCTCCTTTATACCCTGTTGCTCCTCCCACTGGAAGTTTTCAATCATATTTTTTTTTGTCAAAAACAGATTTTCTCATCATTTAAAGACAGTTTAGACTTTAAACCCCCCAACACTTTCTCACACTTTTTGTCCATCATTCAACATCAACAACAAAGTTATACTTGTGGAGAAAACGCACGAAACAAACAAATTAGATGGTTTTTTTAAAACCAGGAAGCCATCATTTCGCATCTTCCTGCCCATTAAAATTGCGGAAACGCCTTACATCTTGGCAAAAAAAGGCAGAAAGTGGCAAAAATGGGTGGGAAGTGACCAAAAAATGAATTGATGGGGGCAAAAAATGATCCGAAAGTGACAAAAACATGAGTGAAAAGTGACTTAAAATGGCAAAAAGCATCAAAGAGTGGCAAAATGGGAAATAAGTGGCATTTAACTGCATGCGGCAGCTTAAATGGGCATTTAGGATCCCGCTTTTACACACTTTTGATTTAATAATGTCACTAATTACTGAGAAAAAAAAATCAAAATACACTTTTCATTGCCTCCCTACTGTGGGCCCGGGTAATCACTACCCTTTCCCCCCCTTTGCTACACCCATGTGTCGTACTGGGGCCTGTTAGAATGGCTCCCATCCGCTAGGTGGCGCAAGAAAGAAAACTGTCTTTGGTTCTGTCGGTCTCTTTTTGTTGCTGTGTTGTTCACTTCCGCCTGCTCGTACGGCTAAGGCTATCCAACATTGTGCAAATGTGCAGCTGAGGCTTCTATCTGTTAATTTTTACATCTAAAATTGGTCAATGTCTGGGTATTTCTGACTCTGGTAGGTTGAAAACTAACAGAATAATAAGCATGTTTACCAAATCACAGATTGTGTAGAAGTAATGACAGAGCAGCTTTGTTAGCGTTAGTCTTGGTTAGCAAATGTGTTAATTTAGGCATTTTACCAGGATTTTGTTTGCTTTCTTAATTCACTTTTAATTTGAAGGCATTTCGACACATTGTTGATAAATGTATAACCCCTGAGTTTCGTATTTCGGAGTTATTCGCGGCTCTGAGCCGGTGTTTGGGTTTAACGGGTGACCATGTTAATTGGTGATTTTGATCTGAATGCGTCTGTGGTTGTCGTAGTTACAAGTTCTGGTGAATCTGGTCCAATAAATGATTCTCTATTCAGATTTCATCAATGAATGTTTTTGAATTAAAGTTAATAAATATCACAACACAGATATTGCAAAGACAAATTTGTGAATACACTACATCTTCAACTTTTTTGTTTTTAACTTGGCTGAAAGTCGCCAGATAACTCGGTCACTCTTTAAACCGAAACACCTTACACAATATTCTAATCTACTCGTGGTAGACTTATAAGCTTAGAGGAAATTATAAGAGGTTTGCATTTATGTATGCAGGGAAATATAAGCTCTGACCTGCAGCCATGTCGCTGTATGATGACCTCGGTGTGGGTGCCAGTGACACCAAGACTGAAGGCTGGTCCAAGAACTTCAAGCTCCTGCAGTCCCAGCTGAAGGTGAAGAAGGCAGCTCTGACCCAGGCCAAGGTAAGTAACATGCAGCACAAGCGTAGAGCTCAGATCAAGTACAAACATAGCTGTTACTGTTGACGTGAGAGGGTTATTTTTGTGTTCTTGTGTGTAGACCCAGCGGATGAAACAGACCACTGTCTTGGCCCCAGTCATTGATCTGAAACGTGGAGGCTCCAGTGATGATAGACAGATCTCAGATACTCCTCCACATGCTGCAGCTGGACTGAAGGTCTGTCGATGATGATCAGTGCATGATGGCCGAAAATATTTTGAATGATTTAGTCTGCTTGTATGTTTTCCTTTACTTAATGAAATTCCATGTTGATGCATAGTTTGGTGAGGCAACCTTCATCTCACTTATGTTTGTGTGTGCTTTAGGACACTGTGCCTAGTGGTTTTTCATCTGGGGATGTGCTGATCCCATTGGCAGACGAGTACGATCCTATGTTTCCTAATGACTACGAAAAGGTTGTGAAACGACACAGAGAAGAACGGCAGCGGCAGAGGGAGCAGGAGCGACAGAAGGAGATCGAGGAGAGAGAAAAGTATGTTGATTCTTGCTCGATTTTATCACTACAGGGGCACTGGTGCTAGGGCCAGTTTCCCCATACTGTACCATGCTGGACAGAACATCCTCCCAAGAGCTTACAATGCTTCAAGCCCATCCAGGCATGGATATCTTAATCTCTAATATCATAATATTAGATTGAATTGAAAAACACATGGATAACATGACTGCATCTCAACTTGTTTTGGTCAGCTAACACCATCATTGTTTAAATGATTGCCAAGAGGAACATCTGTATCAATTATGCATTGCATCCACGCTGGGTACCCATATACGAGCAACCATACTGTGCTAAAGCACAACTCTCATATCCATGCCAGGATTGGTCAGTATTCATTTTTTAAGATATCATTAAACCTTCCAAGTGTACAGCATTACCCCCAGGTGTTTAAAAACCATGTTATACAGGTCAAACAAGCATGTGTATGCACAGCGATCAGAGCGTGTGCCTCTTCTCACGCTTCATGAACTCCTATTAGAAGTGCTTACAACAAAAATAAAAAAGTAAAAAGTTGAAGATGAAATAAGATAATAGTTTATTGATCCCCAGAAGGGAAATTCTGGCATTATAGCACCACAACAATAGAGAAAAATGGTAAAATACAATAACATTTGAATAAAAATTAGGAACATGAATAAAGTAAGATAGAAATTAAAAGGACAAAAAGTATACGATAAACATTCTGTGAAATCTATAGCACAGCACTCACAGTAAACTTGGTAGCAGCAAATTGTATACACAGCAGTGGCTCACGTTTCCCCTGTCATTAAGAGGTAATATGAGGAATAATTACCCAAATGATTAACAGACTGAATCCAGGATTGTTAAAAAATATTTCCCAAGCTTTTAAATGGACAAAAAAGGCTGTAAATAGTATTTTTTAGGAATGAATGATATTATTGCCATGATATCAGCATCGGCAGAGATGAACATTTTTGCTGATACTTTGGCTATAAAAATCTGCCTGTGTCAGCTGGAAATATTGGCCAAACAGGCAAAAAAGTTAGTGGAGTTTAAGGCTGGACCAACAGATCTACTTCAGCTGAAGTCTTTCTCTTCATTCATTATCATTCCTTGTCCTTTTGATTGTGTCTTTTAAGGACGAAAGTTTTCAATCTGAACTACATTTAAATGTATATATTATACATTATACAATATATCAATTTTCAGTTTGTGCATCAGTAACAAGCTCAGTTCAGCCACAAGTTCACTGTGGCCTACAGGAAGCTTATCAAAAGGTACTAGATTACTTTAGCGTCCCAGAATAACCAACTTGTTCATTTTAACTTCATCTACGTATCCCGTATAAAGAGTTAAAATGTTTAAATGTTTATAAAAATGTTCAATGGTTTGACTGTATCTGATGTTGTTGCTTCTGAGATGTACGTAGAGTTGTTAATGGCTAAATTTCAGATCATTCCCCGCCACTGTATTACCCCCCAAAAATGAACAGGTTTTTGAACTTGTCACATTTGACTGTAAGGGCCACACAAGTGTTCAATGCTTGAGCGCAGTACAGAACACTCACATTGGTCCAACAAACTGGACTTTAGGGCTCAGGCATGCTTGAGGATGATACAGGTTGCGTAGTGGGAGGGCCCCCTGAGAGATAAAAACAACAACAAGGTTAAACATCAGAGAATATTGATCATTTAGGAGGCAGAATCTGTGGATTAAAGATGGGAAGCTATTCACTTTTTCAATCAATTTATACACAATCAGTATTTTATGTCTGTAATGGTTTGCTGGTAACCATATTAAACTCAGGAAGTGATTTGTGATCAGCTGTTTGCCGTCAGGTTCTAATGATCATGATTAGTAGCAAGAGAGAGCTCTGTACTAAATATTTAGAGACACATACCCCATTTAAAATCAAAACCTTTCTGTGTTGCAGGAAGAGGAAAGACAGGCACGAAGGTGGAGCTCCGAGTGGTTTCTCTCGTTTCCCTGCAGCAGAGGGCGACTCAGATGAAGATGAAGAATACGAGAAAGAGCGAAGGAAAAGAAGTGAGTATTAAACCCCAGAATCTACATACAAATGTACAATCTGCACACAGTGGTCATGATTTTTAGCACGTTAAATCTTCTGATTTCCTTCTGTAGTCTCAGCTGTATTAACCAGCCACACATCAGTAGGTTTTGGTTATTGTTCAGGTGCCATTCCTCCATCCCTTCTTCGTGTGAAAACATTTTAAAATTTCAAAATAAACTCTTAAGGCTCAGTTAATCTACATGACATGTTTGACATGCATTCCTGCCAATTCTGAAAAGGTTTTATAAGAAAATAATCATACTAACAAGTAGAAAATTACCTTTTTATGATACACCTTAATGTCACAGAGTAACAATAAATTGGAGGAAGAAAAACACATGAAATATTTAAAAATCACTTGATGCATAAAGGAAACAAGAAATAAGACCTCTACCCTAATTTGTTCGTTTCTCTCATAGGTATGGGTGGAGCAGCCATTGCTCCTCCTTCTTCTCTTGTCGACAGAGATGGTAAGTCTTATAATTCACCAAACTGTGTTAACTCGTAGAAATAGAATACATAAATAGATACAGATTAATAACTGCAAAGAAGAACTGGGATCTTCCTTTGCTTAGAATCTGACAACAATTTTAGGACAAACAGAGGAGAAACCAGTCAATGACGCGGTATTCCTGTAGATAACAAAATAATATGAATTCTTGAGGTTTTTGGGATAAAATAAAGGGATTTAATTGGACTTAAATTTAGTGACAATCACAGAAAAACTACCAGGCTTAAATAAAAATCTTCATGACATTTTTAAAGTGATGAATTAGCAGCAGTCAGTCTACAGCAGAGGGCAGCACAGACCGTCATCAGATTTTTTGGGCGTCTTTTTGTTTTACATCGTTTAACACTTAATTAAATTAATTTCAATGTTTTATGCGCTTTCAGGCTCCGCTTCCTTCTCATATGAGGATGAAGGCCGCCCTCCCAGAGGTGCAAAGGCTGCCATCCCTCCACCTATGTACGAGGACTCAGACCGGCCGCGCTCTCCACCTGGACCAACCAGCTCCTTCCTGGCTAACATGGGGTGAGTTCAGAGGACAGCAGCATACAATCTATGTTTTTGTATTCTAGCTGTCATATTTCTCCAAATAGATAAAGTAGTACCTGAACTTTTTCTATTTCTACAAACTCCTAGAACGCTCTGTAAACATTGGGACGTTGTGTAAAATGTGAATAAAATCAAACAGTGATTTATAAATCCTTTTCAACCGATATTCAATGGAATATAACACAGAGACAAGATATTAGAGGTTCAAACTGATCAACTTCAATGGGCTTTTTGGAAATAAGGACATTTTCTGAGTTTTATGTATGGGAAAAATTCCCAAAAAGTTGGAGCAGGAGCATGTTTACCCCTGTATTACGCCATGGTTTCTTCTAACAACACTCACCCAGGGACTAGAGCTCAGACCCAGAGAAGTTGGTGGCCCTTCTGGATGTTGTTGATAAGTGGCTTTTGCTTTGCATGGAAGAGTCTTTACTTAGATTTGTAGACGTGCTGACACACTGTGTTACCTGACGATGTTTTTCCAAAGTGTTCCCTTGCTGGCATTTTAACATCCATCACAGAATGATGCTGGTTTTTAATGTAGGTCACAGGTATTTAATGTTGGTTTGCTGCTTTACCGCTTACATGCAGAGATTTCTCCATATGCTCTAAATCTTTTGACGATAATAGGGACCACAGATGGTGAACTCTCTTTACAGTCGCATGCAGAGGAATGTGGAGTACCTCACGGTTGTTGATTGTGAGTGACTGAGCCTTTCAGGAGTGCTCCTTTGACAACCAATCATAGTACTATCACCTGCTACCAATTAGCCTACTTACCTGTGGATTGTTCTAGGTGTTTTCTTGATTTCTGCTGAACTTGCCTAGTCTTTTCTTGCCTCATCCCAACTTTTTTGGAATGTATCAGAATGTCAGTTTGAACATTAAATGTCTTGTCTTTTAGCTGTACTCAGTTATATGTTGAAAAGGATTTGCAAATCACTGTATTCTGTTTTTATTCACATTTATTAGCTTGTGAAAGACTAAAGTCTTAAAACTGTAAAGAGTAAATTACTCGTTTTTCATTAAAATGAGATGAACGCTAGGAAACTTCACTGCTTCTAACAGCTTTGAGAGTAGCAACAAAAGCTGCAAGACTAGTTAAAATTACTCATCAGTCATTTTTTTTCTAACATCACTGAGGATGAGTTGGTACCCTGCAGGACAGTTAACCTTTTTAAAACCTTTTATAACCAGCAGAGGGCGCTATCTGCATTTGGGTTCTCTTGTTGGAGGTCAGTAGCAAAAGCAGAGGCATTTAGGTGTAAATTTTTACATGAAAACATGTAATTTATTCATACCCATACAATCTCAAACTTTAAAACGAAAGTATAATTCATACTTTTTCTCAAATATTTGAGAACTTGAGATATTTTTTATTTTTATCATCAGAGATTTGAAATAAAATGTTGATTTATTCATAAATGATGTCAGTCTCATGTTTCTGACAGACTGGAAAACCACAGAAAATCATACTGTGAGTTGAGAGTATTGCCACATCTATAACATTAATGCCCTATAGTACTGGTACCCAACCTGGGTTCGGGGCACTCCTGGGGGGCTGCCAAAGATGTCACAGGGGCGCAGGACCCTGTCTGCTCTGATGTTGTCATAATTAGATGCACAAACATATATATTTTAAAAACCATGATTAGAGACATTATGTATTAGGGCCAACAACAATTTTTGTGAAAAATTAAAATTTTTTTAGGAAATAAAGTCAAATTTTTTGAGATCATAAAGTCATATTTTACAGAAATCAAACTTTAGGATTTCAGAGTTGTTTCCTCTATTTGACATTTCAAAGCAAAAAACCAGCAAAAGTTAATTATTTCTGACTATGTAAATGCTTGTAATCTGCCTCTGGATGAGTGTCGGGTGTAAATGTGTTGCTCAAGACCAAAAGTGCCTTAAATAACAATTTCAAGAGACAGAATTCAAAATGAGTCAAATGATTGATTATTAAAAGTCATCACCATGTTTAGGATTAGATCACTACTCAATCTCAAACAGTGAGTTAATACAGGACAAGATGCATCATTTTGTTTACAGGAGTCACAAAAACAAAATAAAAGTTTCTGATGGTAATTTTTAACTTTTGTATCAGTCAATTTGACCTCCAACCCCTTTTTCTCAAGCCTCATAGATGAGACTATAAAAGTTATGTCTGATCAGCCTAATATAGTCTTTTTACTTCTTAGTTTGGGAACAGTCATCTCGTAGGTTGTTTCGCAGTCCAGTCCAGTTCAGTTCGGTATGGCACAGCATGCATTTTTTTGTGTTCAAAAGTTGGAAAGGGTCCCAAAAAGGTGAAGCTACACACACAACAACAGGTGTTTGCACTCATGTCACTTTGAGCACACGACACATCTGCTCAGCCAGACTGCAAAACATAACAAGAAAGTCTGCTGTGTGAGGATCGGGTGAAAGCAGGAGAAAAACAGACTAGTAGCTGCTTAAATTCAGAATATTTGGACTTGACAGATTCTGTTTCCAAGTCTGTGGGTATTTATGGCCATAAATCTAGTTTCCTGATGTTAATCTGGACCTGATTTTGAGTACATAAAGCAGAGCCTGAAGGCCCCTCATCAGCCTGGTTAATCTTTGATGGAGGTGAAACTGAATTAATGCTGACATTTTGTGAATATGAAGCTTTAGATCAGCTGATTCTCTGCATTGTAGCTAGATATTCAGCTACTTCTTACTTTAGGTAACCTGTTCAAACATCGCTCTATGGTTGTTGAACATGTGAAACTTCAGGCTGTATCTTATTTTAAATCTAAATCAGGAGGCTAAGTCTTTGCTAGCGGCTGATGGGTCCTAAATTTGCTGCAGGTGTGGCACATAAAGGTGTTTCCTTCTACATTCCATGCTGCATTTTTGCCACCACTCCAGCACACTGGAGTTAACGTACTATTACAGTGCCATGTGACTGCCATGTAGGCTTTATACTTACGTACACTCTCTGTCTTCCTATCTACCCCACAGAGGTACGGTGGCCCATAAGATCATGCAGAAATATGGTTTCAAAGAAGGCCAAGGTCTGGGGAAACACGAGCAAGGCCTCAGCACGGCGTTGTCAGTGGAGAAGACCAGCAAGAGAGGTGGAAAGATCATCATAGGAGACGCTGCAGAAAAACGTAAGTACTGTGCTGTGTAGCTGTTCATGATTCTGTGGCTTTATCCTCTCATGATCAGCATTTGTCCTCGTCCACTTTTATTTTGTCTCTCTACTGTGCTTTCTTTTTGAGCTGCATGTTTCCTCTATGCCTGTGCCTCCTCCTCCTTATATGTGTGTTGTTTTGTCTCTGTTTGTGTTGTCTCGCAGGACTGGTTGCTGTCGCTTTTCCTTTTCCGTGTCTGTTTTTTTTTGCTCTTTCAGTGACAGTTAAATTGTGACTTTTTTGTGCACACATTTGTATTTTTACATTTTGCTGGTGTGTTTGTGTGTGACTGAGCAGCAGGGTCCAGCCAGTCAGGTGCAGCCGAGGCTTCAGGCGGAGGCTCTGCAGGTTGGCCTCCATCTCATTTTTCTCTTCCATTTGTAGAGTTTACCATCCTCTTTTTCTTTCAGTGGAAAAGAGCGTGTGCATTTTGCATGTTTGTATGCAAAGAGTTTTATGTTAAGATGTGACAAGGCAATGCTTGTATTAAATTTGCATGGTTTCATGCTTGATGTCTGCTAGTAATGAATGCTAACGCTTTTGTAGTGTTTTCTTTTGTATTTTTTGTTTCAGTTTGGTTTTTATTGAATGTCCATCTCTTAAAGCTCTGCTTATTCTTTGGACTTACCTTCACTTTCCTTATGTCTAGATTCTTTTAACATTCACTACTAACATTTAGACAGTATAGAAAAAGGCTTTATATAATTCAATTTATTAAGAAAAATAATATTCCTTACACTTTTCCTATATTTGACTGTTAAACAAATAGGTAGCACATATTAGGCTGTGCGTCCTTAGCCGGCCTCTTTTGCACTGGCAGTGCTCTGGACCTCAGTTCTATAGAACTTCTCTTCAGCCCTTATTGTTCCTACAAATGAATCCTGCTTCCTTCAATAGAATCTGTAACATTTTGAAATAGCTCTTTATGCTTTATATTTCTGTATTTCAAGGAAATATCACATAGAAAACATACATTGTGAAGGAATCCTGCTGCAGCTGCTGACCTGAAAACTACCCTCGAAAAAGACGGAAGAAAGACGAGCAACATAGATTTCTCTTCCGCTATAGTCAGAAGTCCCGCCCCTGCTTGATTCTGATCGCGCAAGAGATGGAGAAGTGACATTGACCAGCACAGCACTGCCCCAATACATTAGTTTTGAATCAAAAATAAGCACTGCCAGCAAAATAAGCCAGCTATAGACACAGGCCCTTAAAGGGATAGTTCTGTGTTTCTAAAGTTTGGTTGTATGAGGTGCTTGGTGACGATAGTGCCATAGAGATTTCAGTATGTTTCCCCTTTAATGAGAAATTGCAGTGAGAAGCTAGGCTATAAAGCGCCGTACATGGGTATTATTTCATAATTTAGCGAGTTTAAATTAAAAGTAAAAAATGGGTCAAAAGAAACAATGCTGGCTCAGCTGTATGTTCTCTCAGCAGCAGACAAATAAGTCTCTTCTGTGCTTCCTTGCTTTAGTCAGGACTCTGCAGCAGAAGTTTAATGTTCACAAGTTTATACATTTTGGCCTCCAATGTTGTATATTTTGTCTCTGTGTGGCATCACAGTTGCTGATTTGCATGCAACTCTAAGCAAAAATTGTAATGAGGTGAGAATAACTCACTCCTTATCAATCTCTGCACTGGAAATCCTGTAATGTATCCATTCAGCACGAAGTAGTTCCTAATGGGGCACAGATGGACTAGCGGTTTGAGATGCGCCCTTGACATGGGTAGCCCAGGTTCAAGTCCAGCCTGTGGCTCCTTTCCCGCATGTCTCTCCCCAACTCTCTCATCCCTGTTTCCAACTCTACCTGCTGTCCTCTTCTCAAAATAAAAGCATAAGAAGCCCAAAAATTTGAATCATCAACAGTTAGATCCATCAGGAACAAATGGTGCCACTGAATTTGTCGACAAAGCAGACTAGTCCCTAGTGCCCACAGCTCTCTGCAATACTTTACCAAAATGCCACTGGGTAGTGCAGTTTTTGTGCCAGTTCCTGGTCCTGCCAGCACATTTCCTGCTTGCATGTGTACATAAACCGTTGGGTTTATTATTTTGGAGTTAGAACTTAAAAATATAGAGTTGATTCACCTCCAGTTATCACAAAGAAGAAAAGAGAGGAGAGGTGATAAAAAGGACAGGAATGTTTTTGCACTTGTTTTGCAAGAGAAAGAGAAGTGAATTATGCACGCCTGGTACTTTCGCATATTTAGATTGTATCATAGTCTGCAGGCAGTTTTCTCACTCTAGAGCAGGGCTTCCCAAACTTTTCAGCTGTAACCCCCAAAATAACAGAGACTGGGGACCCCCACCAGCCCTGAAGGTGGTTAAAGTGTACGATGCTGCACAAAGCATCACGTAAAAATGTACATTTTTAGGCGTTTCACACACTATACCTACATTTAGGCACAATCTCACTTATTAGCCATGGTTTTATTTTGAACTGAACTCATTTTAAGGATATATCCATTAATGGATAAAAAATATACTTTTTTTTTTTTCCCCCGACCCCCGTGGTTGTCCTGACCCCCACTTTGGGAACCACGTTCTAGTTATTACATAAGTACTTTGAAGATCTCATGAAGGAGCTCTGGGTAATCACTTATGTAAAAACCAAATGCAATGCACTCAGACCTGCTGTCATCTTGCAGATGTTTCCTGTGGTTTACCGCTTATCAGCCAGTTCTGCAGGAAATCACAAGAAATGATGACATAACCGAGTTATTAGTTGTTCCTAAACTGTATAAATACAAAGAAAACATCAACACACAGAGCTCTGTTGTATGAACAAGACATTTTAAACTATATTCTGTTGTTGCCTTCAAGTCCTCCTCAGACTAACCACGCAACTGAGACAAAACACCTAACGGTGACACAAGTCCATGGAGAGATCAGTCCACAAGTCTGTTATAGTTGTAGCTGAGTAAATCAGCCGGTATCGCTCATCTCTATTAGCCACAACAAGAGATTATATGAGAATACAGACACTCTTAGACATGCTCTTCAAGTTCTCTACACATCCTGGAAACCAGGCACATTTCTTTGAAACATTTTGTGGCCTCTGATTCAAGGACTACAGGTTTATCTCTGATACTTTAAGAGTACTCAGAAAAGATAAGATTTGACGCGAAGGTTGTACGTGCTTCAGTCTTCCTTTTTATAAGAAATGTATCTCTCGTTGCCCCTCTAATTTCCTCTTATACTGACAATGCCGTTGCACTGGAGTGACCCATTTTGGATGCTTATCAGTCAGCTGGTAACACAAAAAGAAGTGCGAAAGGGTACATAAAAAGCCCAGTGGCTGGAAGTGTTAATATCAGTAAATACAGATCCAAATTTTTTAGACTGAGTCACTCTCAACATGATATGATAAAAAGCCTTGTAACTCACCTTTTGTTGCTTCATCCAACTCAACAGCAGCCTGTAAATTTTCTTTTAGGAAGGACATGACCTGACCTATTTCTCTATTTTTGTCCAAGCAGCAGACTCTTCTAAGAAGTCAGAGGCCAACCCGCTCACAGAAATCCTCAAAAACCCAACTAAAGTGGTCTTACTGAGGGTATGTCGACATGTTTATGTTCTGAAAGGCTGTTCTGCAGACTGGATAAGTAAAAAATATAACATTCCTTTTTAATAATACTTCAAGTAAATTATATTTTTGTCAATGCTTTTGTGTGCCTGTCTTTCAGAACATGGTGGGCCGAGGAGAGGTGGACGAAGACTTGGAGGGAGAGACAAAAGAAGAGTGCGAGAAGTACGGCAAAGTGGTTAAATGTGTCATTTTTGAGGTGAGACTCCAAGTAAAGCCGGGATGTATTAAACTGGTGAAGTCTGTGGTGATTTTTGTGACCATTAAAGAGCGCTTTTTCTCCGCAGATTGCAGAAGTGCCAGATGACGAAGCTGTTCGGATATTTCTGGAGTTCGAGAGGGTGGAGTCTGCCATCAAAGGTTAGTGTTGTCTTGAGGCAAAAACCTAAGTGAAGCCTTTGCTCATTTTGTAAAAATATTTTTTTAATATCTTAAGTACTGATCCTTCTGACTGGGCTGCAAGTGGAGAACAGAATTCAGTCTTTTTGGTTGTAGTTTGGACCTTTGGCACCTAGAAGGCTGAAAATCACAGAACATTTCTTATTGGCTCTAGATTATGTGTGAGAATTATTTCAGACCCTCACTCCAACCCCCAGAGTTTACACGAGTCAGTCCCCAGATTCCACTTGATCATTGGGCACAGCCTTTTTTCTTTTGCATCTACCAGGCTATTAGATCTGAATGCAACTGCTCCCAGATATGGGACAGAGCGTAGTCTCAGCTTTATGGCGATAGAAGCTAAACCTCTATCCACGACACAACAGTTTGTTCACATTTTTCCGCAATAAAAGGCAGATATCATTAGACTCCAGTCCATTAACGGTCTGTTATGACTCACCTTACAGATGAACACAAGATGGAGTCAGTGAGATGAGATGCAAAGGCAATAAAAGTCTCCTGTCACTTCAAAAACCGCTGTACCTGGCGGTGGGAGCCCATTTAATCCTCTGAGCTGCACGCACATGTGACGTTTCTGGCATCTTATTAAGTGATTTTAAATCATCCATGCCTGCAGGATGTACTTTTTTGTGGGGTTAAAACAAAAACAATCTTCGCTCAGGTCATGGCCCGAGTGGTTGCCATTGTAGCTTTTTCTTCTTTCTCCTCGTTGGCAGGTTTGTAAACCATCTACATGCATATTGCCACCTGCTGTTTCAGACTGAATACATATACTAGTACAAGTGGGCCCGGGCACAGATCAGTGTTGCTAGCGTGAAAGCAAGCCAGCAGGGGAAAGGGAGAGGGGGAGGAATAGCACTGCGTTGCAGTTTGAAACAGCTGGGCCTAATGTGAAAGCATCATAAATGATAAATGACGATGGCGATACATTGCTTTATCAGTTTTAGGTCTCACTTCTAACTGCTTGGACAGAACTGCTAGCTGAAGGACATCAAAAATCTGCATTAAAAGAGGTCGATTGTCACTTAAACCTTTATCTTAACATAGTCATGGTTTTCTATGCATTCTAAAAATGGCCTAAATAGAGGAAATAGGAAAAAGATCTTGACCCCTTGTTGATGCTCCAAACTTCAGCCGGCTGTTGTTGTCACTGACAACTCACACATGGCAGACCATCATCTTCCAGTTTTCCAGTCCCATTAAAAACCAGATCAGCCTTTCTGCTCATAATAAAGCAGTTTTATCAGTGGATGATCATCTTTGTATAACAGTACCACTTTCATTGTATAACTGCTCTAATAATATGGGTGAATATGGGTTCGTTTCTAATTGGGTTGGCCCAGATCAGAAACAAGGTGAGACTGGGCTCCCTGCGGTGTTACATCATAGCGGCCCAGGAACCCATACGTCTCCCTGCGGCACCCACAGCACCCTGCTGACATCACAGCTCTGAGAAAACGGGACAGACACTCGAAGAATAAAACAGAGGGATGCAGTGAATAAGTGTTTCACTGAGTGGTCTGTCTCTGCTGCTGATGATAAGGAAACCTTTTATTGCTCTGTAAAAGGGGAAAGTGTCTCGCTGCTTTGCTGGCTTCCTCAGAGGTCAGGGCTCACACAGTTACCAATATAGATGGCCTTTATGGTCTGGGTCTTGGTCAAGGATGAGCAGCTGCAAACACATGAGAGTAAACCCAGTTTTACCTGATTTTCTTTTGTAAGGGCACTGACAGTCGATTGGATTCCTCCCTCCTGGCTGAAGCTTCATTTTAGACTCGGATGTTAGTCATTTCATCTTACTATTTGACAGGAAGTGACTAAGTCTTCATATCAAAAGCTATTTTTGGATTAGGATACATTATCCTCTCTTTATCTCACCCTCTGCTTGTGATTCAGAGTGTGATTAGATATTTCACTCTTTGTATACATGCAGTGTCAGTACACTGAAGTTTTTGTGCCTCAGCATGAATGGAAAGTGCTGCAAAACACAAACAAAAGGCAAGAAAACATCCCAACACAAGAGATGGACTCATACAAGTTCTATGAGATTGTCATGTCATTGATAATGTTAAAGCCAGACAAGACAGATTTAACGCTGTGTTGTGCTTTTGTAAAGCAGTTTGATTTTGTCAACTGTAAGGCCGGCCACACACTACAGGATTTTAAGCCTGATTTGGCAAAATTTGCCTCCCCCTAGGATTGTGGGGGCACCTGCCACAAACGATTATTTGTCTAAATAATGTGTGTGGTGTCAACACGATTATTTTACACCTCCAAATCGCATTGTATCCTCCCAGACCCAGGTCGTAGTGCCTTTCACGGAGTACCCACAACAACCAATGAGAGCGAGCAGACAGGGGCAGCGTCACCAGCCGGATCATATGTAATTTCACCGCTCACAACCATAAACACAACTGTAGCTTCGTTCCAGCCAGGATTTCATCCGCAGTCTTTCCCTTGTTTTATGATTTTTGCTGCACCTGTAACGCACAGCCTCTTGTGGAGGGACAGCAGTAGGATATATCGACCGACAAATGTGTTTTGTTTTTTTTGTTTTTTTCTGAAGTCACATGATCATGCGAGGTTGCTTGCAGGTCGACAGGTGTGTGGTCTCCAGTGATCTGACAGTTTGGCTGACTTTTCTCATGTGTGCATTCAGAGGATTAGAGATGAAAAATCATTTAAAATTGTCCTTATGTCTGTGGTCTCCCATGTTTTTAAAATCGTTTCAGATTTAAAAAATGTCTGGTGTGTGACCGGCCTGAGACAGTCTGTGAATCTGTAGGCACACAGAGGATGACAGTCCTGGGAAATTACTTTGACGTCAGATTTTTCCCTTTTTCTTGGAAAGAACGAGCCAAAACAGGGTTGTTTTTCTTTTGGGGCTTTTTATCGCTGACACATGGAGCAGAGGGTTAGCGTCACTCAGCTGCTTGTCACAACAGTTTGCTTTACAAATATAAAGCTTTCTTTTTAGGACAAGATCCATGGCAATGGTGCTAAAGGTTAAGAGTAAAATCCTGACATGAAACTATCAAACCCTTAACAACAAATCTAAGATGGATAGTTTTAATGCACTTCCTTTCTTTGAATATTTTTATTTTGTGTGTTGGGTTTTTGTGCTGCCTGTGGTTGCCTCACTCTGAAAGTGGGCATCTAATCTTTTAAAAACAACAACAGTTCTCAGTTTTAACAATTGATATGCCCTCTTGTACTATTGTTGATTAAATATGTGGTTTCAGTGTTTTGCATATCATATTTTGTTTTCATTCAAATTTTACACGGCATCAAAAGTTGTTTGGAAACAAGGATTTCCAGACACTAATTTTCTATGGGATTGAGGTGTGGGCTTTGACTCGACCACTCCAGAATATTCACCTTGAATGGTTTATCTTTAAACCATTTTTGTGTCGTTTCACTGTACACTTCAGGTCATTGTCTTGCTGGAAAATAAATAATTTCTAAAGCCATAGTTCTCTAGCAGACTATATAAGATTATCCTCCAGGATTTTCCTTTATTTTGCCACATTTATTTTACCCTATGCATTTACCAGCCTTCTAAGGCTAGCTGCTTAGAAGCATCCCCACAGCATCATGCTGTTTCCCAGTGGTGATAGCGTGTTTGTGGTGATGTGCAGTGTTTGGTGTACACCAAACATAGCGTCTTGTCTGATGGCCAAAAAGCACCCTTTTAGTCTCATCAGACCAAAAAACTTTCTCCCACTTCCTTTTTTGTTGAACTCTAGTCCAGATTTAATCTGAGTTTTCTTCAACAATGGCTTTCTCTTTGCCACTCTGCAAAGAGTATGCAGAGTCTCTCCCGTCTCAGCTGCTGAAGCTTGTAACTCCTTCAGAGTAGTCATAGGTGTCTTGGTGGCCTCTCTCACTAGTCTCTTTCTTGCACGGTCACTCAGTTTGAGGACGGCCTGATCTAGGCAGATTTTTATGTGCCATATTCCTTCCATTTCTTGATGATGGATTTAACTTAAATCCGGGGAATGTTCAGTGTCTTGTAAATATTTTTGTCTCCATCCCCTGATTTGTACGTATCAATCAATTTTCTCTGAGTTGCTTGGAGTGATCTTTTGTCCACATGATGTAATGGTAGTAAAGAATACTGATTAACCAGCGACTGGATCTCCCAGACACAGGTGTCTATATTTGTGCAGTCACTTCATCATTTATCATCACATTACATATTTTTATCTAATAACATTACTTTGTAAAAAAAATGTTTTCACTTAGACATTAAAAAGGTTTTTTGTTAATTTTTTTTGTCTAAAAAGCCAAATTATATTGACCATGATTGATCAATAACAGGGTAAAACATCTGAGGTGGTGGATACTTTTGATAGGTGCTGTTTAACTGTATTAAAAGGTCTGTTTGCGCATTCACTGGTTGTCTTTAAAACGACAGCTGATATTGTGTTGTTCAGAGTTTGATCTGTACTTGGACGCAGTCTGACCCTCACTCTCTCCTCTGCAGCTGTGGTGGATCTGAATGGGCGATATTTCGGCGGGCGAGTCGTCAAGGCCTGCTTCTACAACCTGGACAAGTTTCGTGTTTTGGACCTCGGCGAGCAGGTGTGATGTCAGACCCTCTGAACACGCATCATCACCCCCTTATTTGTACATATGACACCTTTTGATTTTATATTTTCTCTACAGCATTGAAGTGTATGTAGTCATGAACCATTATGTAGATTATTGGTGGATGTTTTTCCTGTGATGCCTTTATGTGAAGCCAAAATAAAGGTGAAAAGCTACCACAACTTTACTGACTTCTTTATTTTACTTTCATTGTAACATGCAAGAGCTTCTAAATCTTGTACATTTAAAACAATGGTATCTGGGTTAGTATAGGTGTTTATTCTCTGTTCAAATTCAGCCTAGTCATGCTGACTGGAGAACACTTGTTTTCCAGTGTCAGAGTGTGAAATATTACATCCTCATTTAAACGCTCCCCAGCAGAATCATAAATTGAGCTCCAAATTTGCACACTTCCTTTCATAGAGTGCCTCCTGATATCCAAGAAGCCTAGATTCCTGCTCTGAATCTTTTCCTGACATAACGTCGGCTCCACAGTAGTGTTAACATATCCCAAAGGCTCCATAGTCTTAACTTAGCCCTGATGGATTACGGGTAGGGGACTGGGACAGTCAACACAGCTCCCAGCCTCATTCAGAACTTATGTAAGTGCACCAGGAGGGCCCTCGAGGCTCCATTAAAAAAAGAGGAAGGATCCTGCCGGAGCAGGTTTAATTCAGATCAGAGAAACAGGCTTCACTGGGAAGAGAAACAAAACTGAACTGTGGTAAAAATCCTTCTTCCATCAACTGGAAGAAAAGGTGATGTAACTGGTGCACATGCCCCTTTTTGGAAGTTGTTCCAGGCACCAAAGTCAGAATTTTTAAATTATTCACATCCAAAAATACAACAAAGTTGATGAGTGCTGCCTTGAAATGTCTCAATTTCAACATCTGATATTTTGGTTATATTCTATTGTGAATAAAATATGGGTTTATGAGTTTTGCAGATCAGTCCATTCTGTTATTTGAAATTTTTCACAGTGTCCCAACTTTTTTGGAATTTGGGCTGTAGATTGGACGCAGTGTTTCTAGTCAGTGATCACCTGTGGTTAATGCTCTGGAGTCTGTTTGAGAGCACCACTGTGTGTGCCGTGTAGTGTGATTATATGGGCTAATTGAATTTCCAGCCAGTAAGTACGAGGCACATGAGTAAAGTGACTGAAGTGAAACTGAAATGCAGCACCTTTGACTGTTAGCTTGGAAAGAAACCCAACAATTCACCATAGGCGATGTGCATGAGGAGGCTCAGTCATGATGATGCATATTGCCATGCTTATCCTAATCTAAGAGAGCATGCTAACATCAGCTGGATGCAGCTGCATAAATACTGCATGTTTAAAATAAAGGCATAATGGTTTTAACGTGATGTCACTCTTTACTTGATGCATGTACTACGCATATGCGATCTTTGTGTGGGAAACTACAGATATTTGGAGGTGAAATTTGTTTTCTTGCTAATATAAAAATTACATTGGATGGTAATGCAGCTGAGTTAGCTATCCAAACCTACCTGGTCCCACGTGAAAAAGTAATTGCCCATTCTTGTTAAATCATGAATCAATTGTGGTTAACCACACGTTTTGGAAAGCTTAGTTCAGTTCCACTAGCCACACCCAGGCCTGATCACTGCCAGACATGTTGAATCAGGACATCCCTTAAATAAAACCTGTCTGAAAAAGTGAAGCAGCCTGAAAGATCTCAGAAAACAACACATCATGGTGCCATCTTTAGAAATTCAAGAACACATTAGAAACAGAGTCACTGACATCTGTCAGTCTGGAAAAGGATACAAAGCCATCTCAAAGGCTTTGGGACAACAGAGAACCACAGTGAGAGCCATTATCCACAAATGGAGAAAACTTGGTGGCCCTTCCCATGATTCCCAGTGTGAGATGAGCTTTTCTTTTTGATAAGCAGTGGTTTTGGCCATGGAACTCTCCCATGGATGCCATTTTGCCCAGTGTCTGTCTTAAACACTGACCTTAACTGAGTCAAGTGAGGCCTGCAGGTCTTTAGATGTTGTTCTGGGTTCTTTTATGACCTCCTGGTGAGTTGTTTGTGCACCCTTGGAGTGTTTATTTATTTATTCATTTAATCTTTAGATAACAAGATAAAGTCCCATTGAGATCGAGATCTCTTTCATAAGGGTGACCTGGCCAAGAGGTCAGCTGCACATGTCATGATAAATAATACATATTAAGAGACAGATAAAAACGCATTCAGAATTCCCATAGACTTTCAGACGAGGGAACCGGAAGTGCTAAAATGCTAACTCACTTCCGTGCTTTAGGACTCATTCCTGCACCACTCTATTATCCTACTCCTTGACCTTGCATTGACCTTATGAACAGAGTGCAGCTGCCTGGCTCACTGCCAGAGCAGAGACAAAGTCTGTTTTCTGGCTCAAATATCTGTTATGATACTTTAAATCAGGGGTGTCAAACTCAGTTATAGCAGGGGCCGGATTCTGGATTCAGGTCTAACCTGAGGGCCTAACAGGGTCAAGATTTAATCATAACTGTCAACCTCATATTCACCAGTGATAAAACATGAAAACAAAACAGCACTGATGATGAATCATTTAGAAATTCAAAAAATTAAAAATGATAAGTTTAAAGGCTCAAACCTGAGATAAAAATTCCAACTTATTAGTACAAAAGATCAGAACACAAAATTGAAATTAGGAAAATAATGTTTTTAAAAGACCAAATATATGAGGAGAAAGTTGAAATCATAAGTTTGAAAGGCCAAAATATGAGATCAAATTTGAAATCATGAGTTTAAAAGTTAAAATATGACTTAAAATTTTTAGTTGTCAGTCTGATAGGTCAAAATATGGGATTAAAACGCCAAAATAAGGAGTTGAAATTGTCCAAATATGAGCAAGAATTGAAAATGATCACTCAAAAAGATAAAAATCTGACATAAATTTAAGATTGGGAGTTTAAAAGTAAAAATTATTAATTTAAAATGTCAGCATATGAGAAAAAATGAAATTGTGTTTAAAAGTCAAAAAAAGGGAATAAAAAGCTAAAGTAAGGAGTTGAAAAGGTCAAAATATGACTTGAAATTTAAAATTGGGAATCTAAAAAATAAAAATGTGACAAATTAAATGCAAAATTGAAAATTTAAAAACAAATTAATTTCTTTCCCCACATTCTTGACTTTTTATGAAATCTTTCTTACTCTTTACTTTTTCAGATTTTTATGGCTTAACAAAGATGTCTAAAATCATCAAGTTGAAGTTCACATTATTATTCTGGAGGGACTCTGCAGACCTCATACTGATGGGCCAGTTAGAATACAAATATGATTTGATCTTGCGGGCTGGATATAATCGTTCCATGGGTCAGATTTGGCCCCTGGGCCTTAAGTTTGACACCCCTTTAAATGATCCATAAATGGCTGTGGCTGATAGATTTGGCAAAAACAGCATTCAAAAGACTGTTAACCTTCAATAAAGAGAGTGACATCTGCTAACAACAGACTCTAACAACAGCTCTTATAATAATAAAAAGGTAAAAGATATTGAATTAAATGCAACATTCAGGCCACAGGACTCAAAACCCTACGTTATTGAACACGCAATAAGGAGTTGACAGAGAGGGCAGATCAGATTGATGAAGAGGACTGCACAGAAGTTCAGGGGCCCTTGGGTTTGTGATCAGCACCGCCAGGAGGCTGAGATCGAATGGGGCTGGAGGTTTAAGAGCTTACGCAAGAAGGGACCATTTATGGTTTTAAAAACAATGCAACCTTAAAATCAACCTTGCAGCTTATTTGATGCTCTTAGAAAGACTTAAACAGGTCTGATGGATCCCTTAGTCAGATTTGGAATAAAAGAGTTTACAGAAAAGAAAATGCCTGAATGTGATTTTAAATTGAAGCGTTGTCACAGATGAGCGTTCACCAGTCCATGCTAGGGGTCCAGGTCAGCAGCACGTTTGTTATGACTCCCCTCAGGCCTGCACTGCCAAGTGTGTGTATATATCATATAGCCGTGTGTAGGACTGATGGTCTGAGCGTGTCTTGAACGTGCACAGCAAAGTGGAGTGTTGTGATTGGCCAACAGTGACCTATTAAACCCTGACCTACATACCAGAGGGTGTGACCTGAGACGGGGTTGAGGGGTCTTGATGTGTGTGGCTGAGAGAGGTCAGGGGTCACTGTGTAAATGGAAAGTAAGCAGGTTGACCTGATTGTGTACATTTTTTCCAGTATGTAGCTCATGCACCATGACTGAATGCAAAGAATAATGTTTTTCAAGGCAGTGATGGCAATCAATATTCTAAAGCACCATTATGCATTTATAATGAAATAGTTAGACATTAGCAAAGAGAAGCTGGAAATGTATTCTGTTTCTACTGAGTAGGAGTATCTGTGCAAGAATAATCCAGAAAGAGTACATCTATTCTGGAACACTTCAGAAAACTATTGTCAGTTAACTTGTACACTATATGGACAAAAGTATTTGGCCGCCTGCAGCTATAACAGCCTCCACTCTTCTTGGAAAGCTTTCCATAAGATTTTGGAGAATTTCTGTGGGAATTTGTGCCCGTTAATTCTGTAGAGCATTTATGAGGTCAGTAATTATGTTGGACAAGAAGGTCTGGCTCACAATTTCCGTTCCAGTTCATCCCAAAGGTGCTTGATGGGGCTGAAGTCAGGGCTCTGTGCGGGCCAGTCAAGTTCTTCCACACCAAACTCGCCAAACCATGTCTTTATAGTTTTTGTGCGCTGGGACACAGTCATGCTGGAATAGAAAAGGGCCTTCCCCACATGGTTGCAAACAAAGCTGGGAGCATAGTATTGTGCAAAATTTCTTGGTATGCTGAAGCATTAAAATTGCCCTTCACAGGAGATAAGGGGCCTAGCCTAAACCCTGAAAAAACAGCCCCATACCATTATCCATTCTCCACCAAACTTCACAGTTGGCACAAGCAGTGAGGCAGGTAACATTCTCCTGGTATCTGCCAAAACCCAGACTTTCCCATCTGACTTCCAGGCAGAAAAGTATGATTTATCAACCCACAGAGCACATTTCCACTGCTCCACATTCCATTGTTGGTGTGCTTTACAACACTCCATCTGACACTTGGCATTGGATTTGGTGATATGAGCTTTGCATGCAGCTGCTTGGACATGGAAACCCATGAAGCTCCCACCGCACAGCTTTTGTGCTTACATTAGTGGAAGTTCAGAGCTCTTCAGTTGTGGAATCAGCAGGGCGTTGGTGACCTTTACGCACCATGTGTCTTAGCAGTCATTGACATGGTCTTCCTCTTCGTAGCTGAGTTGCTGTTGCTCCTAAACGCTTCCAATTTATAATCTCTTACAGCTGACTGGAATATCCAGCAGGGATGAAATTTATCAAACCGTCTCATTGCAAAGGTGGCATCCATCATAGCACTGGGCTTGAAGTCACTGAGCTCTTCAGGACGACCAATTTTGTGTCACAAATGTGACTGCGTGGCTAGATGCTTGATCTTATAGCAACAGGTCTCTGCCATGCAAAGCAAAAGCCATGTATGAACAACATCCAACAGCACCATCAACTTCTCTGGCGCAGAAAAGTGTCCTGTGGTCTGATGAGTCCGCATTTTGAAATTTTTTGGAAATAATGACCACTAAGTTGTCTGAGCTTAAGTGGAAAAGGACCGTCCAGATTGCTATCAATGCAGAGGTCAGAAGCCAGCATCTGTGATGGTGTGTGGGTGCATTAGTGCTTACAGCACCTGCACATCTATGAGGACACCATCAATATTATGAGCTACATACAGGATCTGGAGCAACATATGCTTCTATCAAGACTTTTCGGGGACATCCCTGCTTTTTTAACACGAGAATGACACGTCACATTCTGCACAACAGCATGGCTTTGCGGTAAAAGAGTGCAAGAACAGACCAGTCCAGATCTACCTCCCATTGAACATGTATGGTGCAACTTTAGATGAACATCAAGCAAGAGTAGGAAATATTTTCACTTTCAATACTGAAACAATTAGTGACTTCAGCCTCCAGACCTTTACAGGCTGTTTTTATTTGCATCATACACAGCGTCCCAACATTTTTGGTATTATGTTTATAAATGCTAAATTAGCAACTATGTTTGCAGTTAGATGACAGTCAGGAAACTTTGTATTACAGTCTACAGGCTTAACTAAGTGTTGTCCTCAGAAATATGATCTTAATTATGGTACATTCAACAAGGTCTATTTGTACTACCAGCTATTTTTAGGGAAAGCTGTCCAAGATGGACAAGCAGTTTATCCTCCTGAGACAAAATACAACTGAAATCCCTGTCAAACCCTCTGTAATTGCATAAACATAAAAATGAAGGCAATCAGAAAGCTGATGGTCACAGGGGTGTTGAACTAAAGGGCCGAGGGCCAAATCCGGCAGTTATACCCGGCCCGCAAGATCGTATCATAATTTTATTATAACTGGTCCACCAGAACGACGTCTGCAGATTTCCTCCAGTGTATACAGTTGCTAGAAAAAGTATGTGAACCCTTTGAGATTTCTTGGATTTCTGCATAAATTGGTCATCAAATGTGTTCTGATCTTCATCTAATTCACAACAATAGACAAACACAGTCTGCTTAAACTAATACTGTTTTCATTTCATATCTTCAATTTTACGTCTCACTACGTCTAACTTCTTAAACTTATGATTTTGACTTTTATCTCACATTTTGACCTTGCCAACTCCTTTCTTTGGCTTGTTGTCTCATATTCTGACCTTTAAGATTCACAATTTTAAATTTTAACTCCTATTTTGACCTATAAAACTCATGATTTTGACTTTTATCTCATATTTAGACCTTCTAGATTCACAATCCTTTTAATATTATCTCATAAATTGATCTTTTAGACTCACAATTTAAAATTCAAACTCATATTTTGACATTTAAAACTCATGAGTTGACCTTATCTCTCTTTTTTTTTTTAACATTTTAAACTCATTATTTTGAACAATACCTCATATTTGGACCTTGTCAACTCCTTACTTTGACTTTTAATCTCAAATTTATCCTTTAAAACTCATTTAACTAATATATTTCCCTTTAAAAACATTGTTTTGACTTTTAATTTTGTGTTTTGACCTTTTGAACTAATAAGTTTGACTTTTTAGCTCATATTTTGACATTCTAAACTTTTCTTTTTGACCTTTTTTTTTTTAAATCTCAAGATCATTTATCATCAGTTGTCAGGTTGTTTTTTTCCATAATGCATTACTGATGAAAATGAGGTTGGCAATTTATGGTTAAATGTTGATCCTGTTAGTCTCTCAGGTTAGACCTGATTTTTGAATCTGGCCCCTGCTGTGATTGAGTTTCACACCCCTGGTCTAACAGTTAGGTCATGACTCTTTTACTGATGCTGTAGTCCTCTAAGTAGTCCACACGTTTCATCCCGGTCTGTATAAACTTTATCTTTCCTGCTCTCTTTCTTTCTATGTTTAGAGCATTTCGCTATCAGCAGAGACCAGATTGTAGTTTCACAACCACATTGTCTCCAACCAAACACTCACAGTTCAGACCGTGACACAGGTCAGTGAGAAAGATCCTGACCTGGCCTTGAACGAGTTTCCCTAGACTCAGCCTGTGTTAGCGAAGACTCCAGTGTGTGCATGAGCGTGCACATAAATACCACTATAACGCTGCTGCCTTCTTTTCCCACAGCTGCCCTTTGTCTGTGTGGTTAACAGGAAAACTGTTCATCCGTTTTATTTATAACCCAAATTTAAACAAAACGGAAATACGTCACATTGCCCTGAAGAATAGTGTTTTTTCAAAGGTTGGAGAGAGTTGAGTGGAATTTCAAAGCACAAGTCCAAACTGAGGCAATGCAGGAATTTCAGCACGCTGTAAAAAAATAGCAGAGCTAGATTTTTTAAAGACATACTTCCCTGTTTTTCCATGTACTGTAAGTACAACTGTAAAAACAAATAATAGAAAAGAACACAACTATTTTTTCTGAAGACATTTAAGTATATGGCACAATGGGTTCATGGGCAGGTCAGCAGATTTTTTAAAATTTTTAAGTTATTTACAAAATGACTGTTAATAAATCTATCACCTTATTAAAATTTGAAGCAAATCAGATGTTTCGTATCAGAATTGGGCAAATTTCCTGTGAAACTGGCAAGATATCAAAATGCTCACCATTGGAAGTAAGCTGTCCTAATGAGGCTATTCTATCAAAATCTGAGCTTGAATGGTTCATCTCAGTAATAATTTAAAGAAATGGCCTTATTATGTCACTTCCTGTTGCTAGTAGGGGACGTCACAGTAAAATAATAGTAAGTTAACCTTTGAATGTGTAGAGGTGGAGCCGATCAAACGTGACATTTGAAGCAAATCATTTCTTTGATATGAGAGTTATGCCAACTTCCTGTGAAATTGGCCGGATATGGAAATGCTCGCCATTGCCAGGGAGGTGTCATTTATTAGGACATGTTAGGGTTTTGACAGTTACTGAGGACTTCTGTTGAAAAATCTGAGCTTGATAGGTTCAACGCAGTAAGAGGAATAAACAAATGACCCACTTCATGTCACTTCCTGTTGGCAGGAGAGGGCACTATGATGAGATATTTGCATGTCGGGCTTGTTCAGTGTGATACCCGTCTTGCCAGAAACTGTAGAGAATGATGTACGCAAAAGTTCCAACAGGTTAAGGTCATCTGCCACCATCAAAAACACCTTATTTTGAAATCGAGATGAGGCCGGGTGACTTCCTGTTGGGATTTGGGTATGGGTTCAAAAGGCTTTTTTGTAGGTTTGTTGATGATCCATGAGCACACCTAAAATCTTAAACCTAGACTGAATGGTGTGTGGGGGCTGAATGTTTAAATTTGTTTTTGAGGAAAAAAAAGTAAAATCAGAGAAGGTAATGTTCGATTCGCAGCAGGGGGCGCTGTTACAAAATGATAATATTGATGCATCAATGTACTCATGATCAATATGTTTTCATCCCTGTGAAGTTTGGTGATGATTGACATAAGCACTATAGAGTTACATAGAATCAAAATAGTTGGCACGCCTACAAAATGTTGAAAAAAGGTTTTCCAACGTTTGGCCCTGATTACAGCCCCGCCCTATGGTGAAAATGTATAGTTTGCACAACTTAAGATGTCCATCTTGTCTAGAATAAGCAAAAGAAATTTGAAGACAATTTTATGAAATCCATAGGTGGAGATCCTTCAGATGTGACATCAGTGATACTGCCCAAAATGCAGCCAAAGCCTACAAAACATAGCTAACAGTTGGTGGTTTATTGGGACTAAGCCTCGATTTTTAAAATACTGCGTGATAAAGTTCTGCTGTAGCATTTGCCTTGAACATTCAGTGCAGCACGTGAATAAAACCATGGCTGATTAAAGTGGAATTTTTGATGAGTGTGGACAATCACTCAGTCTTTGTTTGCACTCATGCCCACTATGAGTCAATGGGAGAACCCAGTGTGAGAAGACTGAGTGAGGAGATGTGAGACGGCATGTTCCCTCTTAGGCTTAATCTCAGACCAAACAAAGAAAAGCAAATGCAGATGCAGGGAGAACGTGCTTTTTGTGTTGGTACAGGTAGAACAGATTTAACTTCATTCCAACAACCACATGAGGAGAGTACTATATGCAAGCTTGAGTGCAGAAAAATATCTAATACAATATTATAATGTGGTGGGATGATACTTGAGTCCATTCTTATTTGTAAATCTTTGTAAAACCATAGTTCTCTTGCAGACTTAATAAAAATGTCCTCCATGGTTTTCCTATATTTGCCGCATTCATTTTACCCTCTACCTTTACAAGCCTTCCAGGGCAAGCTGCCGAGAAGCATCCCCACAGCATGATGCTGCCACCACCACACTTCACATAGGGGATGATGTGTTTTGTGGTGATGTGCTGTGTTTTGTGTCCAGCAGACATAGCATCACTTGACCACGGAGTTTCCCACATGCCTTTTGGTGAACTCTAGTCCAGATTTAGTCTGAGTTTTCCCAACTGTGGCTTTCTTTTTGCCACACTCCCATAAAGCTTTGACTGCTGAGGAACCTGGGCAACAGATGTTGTATGCAGAGTCTGTTGTTGTTCTAGTGCATGTTGTCATCCGTGTGCTGCAAAACTAATTACCTTGTTGTGGTACATCAAACATAATCTGAACCTGCATGTTATTCTGGGAGTGTAGCTGAGTGTACCTAATATATCGGCCTACATCTTAATTTGATTATGAGTTCATTTGAATTACATGAGACATACACAAACAGTACTAGGTCTAATTCCTACGGGCTATACCTGTTTACTTATAGTAGTCCCATTTTAGTACATTAAAGTTTACTATCTGCACTTATAACTGGTCTTCTGCACTACTTATTGTAGAGAAACTTACATATAAAGTAGATTTATTGTTGTATTTTAACACATTTTGCTCTAACATTTTGTCTGTTGGCTCATACGCTTCAGTGCTTTAGCTTACTAACATTTAGTATGATTCTGATAATAGGGTGGCTTAGTGTAGGGATGCATGGATACATCAGTTTAACATTGGTACCTGCCAGTATTTACCCTGCTGACAAACATAATGCCAATTCATAACATCGTTCATAATGTTGTTATAAGGCATTTAACAAAAACACAGCTCCCAACTGTACTTTAAGATTTATTAAATTGCAGATACTTTGATATGCATTTAACTAAATTAGTAAAGCAGCTTATTTAACCTCCTGAAACCCAAGCTTTTGTTGGAATATTTCATTTTTCCAACTTAGTTTGGATAAGTGGATCCTGATAAGTTAAAAAGAAGTAGTTTTCACCAAAAAATCGTGTCTGCAAATGAGGACAGTAGGCTCATCTAATTGTACAATACAGATAAAAGTTAATTTCCTTACTTGTAGGAAGTAATGTTGACAAAGAATATGTTTTAAAAGGCTCCCTAGAATTTTAAAGACATTGTCAAAAATTTGAAAGCCTTTAAAAAAACGTCTAAATTTCCTCAAATACAGACATTTAAGAGAGACTTTTTGAAAAGCCTTAATATTCTAATAAAATCTTGTCAGAAATTCCCTTAAACTTCCTGAGAATTTTCAAGCAAATCTTCACAAAAAATTCTAATCCAATTCCCCTTAACAACATTATATTAGAAAAATTATTGAAAATTTTCAAACTTATAGCATATTCCCCCAAACATCCGATAAATACCTCAATATATTTGATCAAATTCCCAAATATTAACAAAAAAATCCTCAGAGTAAACAGTCCAAAATATACAAACATTTTCATGAAAATTCCTGAAAGTTTCAAAGTAAATTTCCCCAACATTCCAAGAAAATGACTTAAACTTCTGTTGAATTCCTGACAATACCCTCAAAATTCAAATAGAAAAATGTGTTAATATGTTGTAGGTCAGCAAATTTTTTGTGAAATGCACGTGCAGGGAGTTAGGACTGAATGTCTTCGTTTTTTTAAACATTATTAACTAGATATCTTTGCAGAACTCAGGCAAAACCTCCTGTCCTGGTATAAACTTCACCACCGAGTGGCGCTGCGGCTCCCTTTGTCCGCGCTTGCGCGTGCATCTGTGTAAGCGCGTGAGTGTGTGTCGTCATCGCAGTCACGTTGCTTCCCGGCCGAGCGGAGGTTAAATAGCGGATATGTGCCGCAGACCGGCAGATTAGCCCGGCTCAGAGTGTTCTGCAGACATTTTAGTGACCAGCCCGCTTCATTCAGCTTTAAGGGTCGACGGTTTTGCTCTTACAACCCGGCGGTACTTCACAAGTCTCTTCTGCTCACGAGGACTTCAGCGGCTCGGTTACCGTTTACTGTGCGGCTCTTCAGTTTCCAAGGAATGCCAAGGGAGCTGACCCAGAACAGGATCCAAAAGATCTGGATTCCCACCAAGGATGACAAGCCGTCGCCACGACGAGGTAAAACCCTGTTAAATGTTTGATATTCTCAAAGTTTTCTGGTTTTCATTTACAAAAATGAGTCTGCTGCGGTCTGTTTCTTCAAATAGCCTCACCTCAGCCACCTTTATATTTTATTTTAGTAACCTGCTCAGTTTTTTCCTTAAGGCTGTGGCGGTGGAATCTACATTTAAAGCCTGTAACAGGACAGTGCTGAATATATTCTTGCAATATAACCTTTAAAATACCAGATTGCGGAAGTAATAGTCATTTTAAATCGACATTTCATTCTTCCTCTGAGAACCTATCACAGCTATAGTTTATGACAGTAAGCGATATTATTGCGAATTTCCGCTGTGACGTGCTGAATTTTCCATACATTTCCCTTTCACTTGTCTTTTGACTCATCCTTCAATCGATTGGGGTCTTCATCAGCACGCGCGGCACGTCACAGCTCGTAGTTGTGGTCGCCATGGATACAGATTGCCCCGCAAACAGCGTTTGATGCTGTGGAAGTCTTCTAATAGGTCGGAGACACGCGCGTGTGCATGGGGCGAGCTGTCTCCTCCTGGCTTTACAAGAAAATGTAGAGAAAAAAGACAATTATAGGGAGTTTTTGCTTTATGTAAAATAAATTGTTACACTCAGGATCTAAGTGGCAAAAATGGCAGCATAGATAGGTCACAATGAAGATACTTTGCATAAATATTATTTTATTATGCATTAATTTTTAATTCAAGATCAGACCTGGTCATATATCATCATTATTATTAGATATCAATTAATTTTAGGGAAATGAATCATTTAAATACTTGTTTGACTGCAAAAAACTGTGATTTTTGAAATGTCAAAAACATAGTAAATGAAATATTTTTATAGACTACATGGAAATTGGATTTCCATTTGATTTGCATTTTTTTAAAATCAAGATCAGACGTGATCATTAATATCAAACAATGATGGCTTTCTTTTTTCTTTTGGAATCTAGCTCTTAAATGCCAGTTTAAGAGCAGGACACAAAGAGTTAAATATTTACTACATACAAATTTGATTTCCTTGAATGTGATCATCACATCCTTGAATATGTTAATAATGAGCAACAACTTTGTTTTTAATGCATAATTAATTGTTAGTTTTAAGATATTAATAAATTGTTTTAGTAGTCTCTCTATGAAAAAATGATGATATACAGATGATATTAAAATTACAAAATTCTATTGAAAATGAAAACAAATAGCCTCAAAAATTTATATTGTTAGCTCTAACTCAGCCGAAATAATCAGAGGAAGAAATAGAGAATGACCAAAAAAGCTGCAAAATAGCCTATAGAACCTCTGTGGTAAAGCAATTGATAACCACTTTGCTATCACTGAGTCAATTCTGCCTTTGTTTTTGTTTGGCAAAGCTGTGGCTAGAATTTGAATATGCAAATTTAAACAAAACAAATAAAAAACGCGCTTCTCAAAGCTTCATCCCTGTTTTAAATGTCTCATTAAAATAGAGCTGCTGCAAACCTTGATTCATATTGGCCACTCAGTCCTCCGCTGTAGCTCATTGATTATTGAAAAGGATATTGTGGCTTATTGATCCATGGGGAGAAAATAGCATTTCCCATATAGAATGCATGTTTTTTCTTTGCATGAGCCTAGGACGTGACCTAGAAATAAAAAATGTATCAAACTTCTTTTCAAAATAGACAGAATCTTAAAAAATGTTAAGCAGCGATCAGAAGAAATGATCTTTATTGGGTTGCATGGCAATAGAAGAGAGAAAGAGGTTGACAAGGAAGATTTTTGGGTTTAAATAATGCAACTTTGTGATATAAAAAGATAAGGACAGGGCATCAGGTGTAAAAGACACTGTGTGGAAGTGCAGCTAAAAATTGCATCTGCAAGTGAAGGAGGCCAATGAAAACTGTTGTATATGGTAGCTCCACCCTTGAATGCTGAAACATTGCATTAAAGTCATACCTGCATTGCTAAAAGGATAATATGTTCAATTATTTTTCACATTTTTAGTGACCCACAGAAATGAGGACAACCGGCAGCAGCGTGCAATATGACTTAAAATCTGCTGTTGCCTTAGGGGCGGGGTTACAGTATAGTTGGTCAAGCGAGATCATCCCACCCTGGCTCGGGTGAGCTGGTTCAAAGCGTGCAGAAGTGGGTCAATGTGCAGTGAGGTGGAAATTATGGTCAGGCAGCAGCAGACGGCCACGTGCATGCTGGGAGTGTGTTGGCATGAAGAGAAATAGAGATTATATCTGCAGAGGTTGCTTTAATGAGTACATTTAGGGAGGATGCAGCTCTTGATTATTATTTTTGTCAGACTGCTGACTCTTAGGTTACGGATTCTGTCTGTGTTGCAGATTCCTAAACACTCTCGACTTGTTCTAATGACATACAAACCTCTCTCATCCCTTTCTGCAGCGGCATGCGCTCCCCACTTCGCCAACCCCCCCACTGTCATCGTGATGGTGGGTCTCCCGGCTCGTGGCAAGACCTACATGTCAAAGAAACTAACACGCTACCTCAACTGGATCGGCATGCCTACCAAAGGTACACAATGACACTTTTAAACATCTAGCACATTCAGTAGCTTATCAGGGTGGCATTAAAACAACATGAACTCATGTTTTCTCCGTTGGGAGTATGTTTTAATACATGTTGCTTCTTTCCTTTGTAGTCTTCAATGTTGGAGAGTACCGCAGGGAGGCAGTCAAAAACTACAGCTCCTATGATTTCTTCAAGCCTGATAATGAATGTGCCGTGAAAATCAGGCAGTAAGTTTAACACAAATATAGATAGTTGGAATATTCTGCTGCAAAAAGATAAAAGTAAACACCTAAACTGTCTTTGTTCTGTAGGCAGTGTGCCTTAGCCGCTTTGAGGGATGTCAAGTCCTATTTGAAGGACGAGGGAGGCCAAGTTGCGGTAAGTTTCCCTACATGCATCACTTTATATCTTCCTCATGACGTGGAAACTTTTTGTCTAATAAAACTGCTTCTTTTAGGTCTTCGATGCCACTAACACGACAAGAGAGCGGCGAGACATGATCCTCAAGTTTGGCAGTGAGAATGGCTTCAAGGTCAGTGTTTCTATTTCAGCTTGAACAGTGAAAATGTGACGTCAATGTGAGCACAGCACATTTTAATCCTTTTCTTTCTCTGTGCACAGATCTTCTTCATTGAATCTGTGTGCGACGATCCCAGCGTCATTGCATCAAACATCATGGTGAGTCTCAAACATGACTTCATATGTTTTTACCTGCGCTATGTCAAACAACATTTACCGTTTCTAACGTTTCTCTGGAATCAGGCGTGTTGTTTGCCGTCTGACATTTTTAATTCACTCCACAGGAAGTGAAGGTGTCTTGTCCTGACTACCGGGACTGCAACAAGACTGAAGCCATGTTGGATTTTCAGAGGAGGATTGAATGCTACAAAGCCAGCTACCAGCCTCTGGACCCTGATCAGTACGACAGGTATTCATCTTTTTCTTTCAGCAGTTTTAAATCAAACTCCTGTATCTAAAATACAAGATACAGAACTATAATGCATTGTGCATATAACGTTCAGTATGAACACATACATGATAGAGGAAAATGCAGTATGTTACACACAATAAGGCTAGTACAATACCATAAAGTACAACACATTGCATTACAATACAGCATGATATGATATGATGCAATACATCAAAATACAACACAGCGTTGTATGACACAATGCACCACATTACTGTATTAAATAGTATAATGTAGTATAATAAGTTGCAGTACAATCATCTTTATCGTCTTCAGCCTTTAATTAAACCTTAAAATCATAAAGGTTTCCATCATTTGCAATGATGATCAGTTACAAAAACATACAGTTACAACAATTTAAAAAAAATCATCATGACATCATACAAAAAAGCGCGACAAACTGCACCACATCATATTAAAATATGATATGACATGATACCATATGAGAAATAATATGAAATGATACAAAAAGGTACAACAGGACACACCAGGATACACCATGCAAGGCCTCGCCATGCAAAATAAATAACATGAAACTTTAAAAAAAAAAGCATGATTCAATTTAATAGGATATTACATGAGTGAATACGCCATGCCCAGGCTACTTCATGCAACGCCACTTCATGTAAAACAATGTCACGCCACATCATACAACACAACACCGTGCAATAGTTCAGTGCAAAACAAAATAGCATGATACATACAAAAGAAGTGATCTGATACATTAGAATATGACATGATGGCAAACGCCACGTGCAGGCCAAGTCCTGCAATGCCACGCATGACCACACAAGGCCACACCATTCCACGCCATGCCATTCCATGCAGCAGTATATTTCAAATCAAAATAACATGATATGTATAAGAAAAAGCATGATTTGATGTAGTAGTATATGACATGATTGCATATGCTTTGCGCAGGCCACTTCGTGCAATGCAACAACACGCTACACCACACTAAACAAATAAAACCTAGCATATATTGAAATATGGAAGACATAATGCCAGAAAAGAAACAGCTCGATATGATCTGAATATGCAATGCCTGCGTCGCCACTTCTTGCCATCCCATGCCTCACTTTAATGAACTACTCCTTGATTTATTGCAGTGCTATATTACATGATACCCTTTAAAAATACGATAAGATTCTTTAGCGTTCCATTGTTCCTTGGCATAATTTATGTTGGACTTAATTAATGCTTACATTATGCTGCCTCCAGAGCAGCAAAAATTCATAAAAACTAAATAAAGGTTGAACATCCATCAAGCTTTCTTTATATTCGTCCTCCAGGGACCTCTCCTTCATCAAGGTGATAGACGTGGGCCGGCGTTTCCTCGTCAACCGCATCCAGGATCACATCCAGAGTAAGATCGTCTACTACCTGATGAACATCCACGTCCAGCCCAGAACCATCTACCTGTGCCGGCACGGCGAGAGCACCGACAACCTGGAGGGGCGGCTGGGTGGTGATGCAGGACTCTCTCAGAGGGGCAGACAGGTATATATCAGAAAAAGCATTCAAGCATTACAAACATGATGATGGATAACCTTTGGTGTTAAATGCTGTTCCATTCTTGCTTTAGTTTTCAGCTGCTCTGGCTCGGTTTGTGGAGGAGCAGCAGCTGAAAGACCTTAAAGTCTGGACCAGCCAGCTGTGTCGCAGCATCCAGACTGCAGAGCACCTGGGAGTCCCATATGAACAATGGAAAGCTCTCAATGAGATAGATGCTGTGAGTACCACTCTTAAAAGCTCTGTTCACATCTCATTACACATTCATATGAACTGTTACAAAACTAAAATATCATCCTTTTTTAGGGAGTGTGTGAAGAGATGACGTACGATGAGGTGAAGGAGAAATTCCCTGAGGAGTTTGCTTTGAGGGATGAAGATAAATTCTACTATCGCTACCCAGCAGGAGAGGTAAGCACAGTCCATGTCCACTGCAGACTTCACAATAAAAGTCTTAAAAAGTACGAATTAAAGTGATTGTAAACAAATCCATTGTCTTGATTGCAGTCCTACCAGGACCTGGTCCAGCGGGTGGAGCCGGTCATCATGGACCTCGAGAGGCAGGAGAACGTCCTGGTTATCTGCCATCAGGCAGTCATGCGCTGCCTGCTGGCCTACTTTCTAGACAAGAGTGCAGGTAAGTTACTCTAACTCCCATAATCCCCCGTTTAACTGACATAAGTTCATCTAAATATGAGTTGGGGCAAAATCTGCTGCAGCTGTTTCATGTTTTTATGTTTTTTTCCAGATGAGATGCCATACCTGAAGTGTCCCCTTCACACAGTGCTTAAGCTCACCCCAGTCGCCTATGGGTGCAAAGTGGAGTCAATCTCTTTGAATGTGGAGGCGGTGAACACCCACAGAGACAGACCAGAGGTAAAGTGTGATAAACTGATAGCTATGACATTACTGCTCATCTGTGGTTAACAACTAATGAAAACAGGATACAATTTAGGCTCTATTTCTGAGTCTAACTGATTGAACTTTTTTTTTTTTACTGTGCAGGAGGTGAAGAGAGGTCCCGGCATCTTGATTAGGAGGAACAGTGTGACCCCTCTGACCAGCCCCGAGTCAAACATCAAGAAACCTCGTATCGATGACCTTGATGAGGCACCCATCCAGGATCTGCCACCATCTGTTGCCTCACTGGCGCTCTGCAGCCCCTCACATCTCCCTCTCTCCCTGGCCGGACAGGTTGGTTTCTCTCAAACTTTGATATGTTTAGAATTAACAAGTTAACAGGATTCTTGAGGTTAAATGAAACCTTTGTCAAGCCCTTCCCTTACTTACTGTTAGCGGGTTAGACAAAATCTGTTGTCATGAGGGCAGTCCCCTTTTAGAACAATTGGAAATACCCTGAAATGTGGCAATCTTGATCTTGTTATTTTGATGAACTTGGCTGGAGTGAAAGAACAAAGACAAAGGACAGCAGGAGGTACAAGAATAACCTTAAAAATCAACAAACTTGTTAAAACCGTTTAAAATATTACTGATGTTTGATGCTATTGATGTTTGCTAACATCAGCTTTCCTCCAGTAGAACATCAACACACTGATGTTTTGTTCTGAGATAAATGAAATTTTATAAATTAAAATCTGCCTAAGTAGACCAACTTTAACATGAAGTTATTGTGCTAGCAAAATAATACCTGTAAACTTGCTATGAAGGAACACTGAGGATACTTTACCCTTAGAGGTCCAAATGTTTTTTTTTTTTTTGACGTGTTGTTGATTCTTTTTTTCTTTTGACAATATGAACCACTAAGGCGTTGTTTACCATGCTCATGTTTGGCATCATTTTTTCAGCACAACCTCAGTGTTATGAGATTAGAATTAATTTTAAAATTGAGCTTCCTGTATTAGATATAGGACACACCCCAAAAACTGATGTTTAAAAATTGTATTCAAAACAATATATATCAAAATATGATGAAGTTGTCATTTCAAGAGTTCAGAATTTAGAAAATGTTGAAAATAAACATAAAAGCAGTAAAATTACATATATCAAACTAATAAAAGGGTTCAATTACATGGACTGCATTTTCACAGAATTAATTTCTTAGCCTATAATAAATAAAATGAGTTTTTCCCCTTTAAAAATAACTTAAAATGCAGAAGTTCTGAAAAGAATACTAGTGCCAGTCCTGTGCAGTATGGCCCACTGTCCCCTATGTGTAAAATTGATTTCTGTATCAAATTAAAGTGATTATATTTCCTGCTCTAAACAGCCTGTTGACATCAAACAAAAACTGAAAGAGAGCTTAAAAACCACACTTTTCACATGAAGTGATTGCAATGCAAAATGTGGCTTTGTTTGCATGCTTTCAAGGGTTTTCCCTTTACTTCAAAAACTGGCATTGCTAGCTCTGCTAACTTTAGCCACATTCTGTTAAGCATCTTTGCATCATTATAGTGTGAAGATGGTTTACTGTTGCAATGTGAAATTGGTTTATGGATTATATTCAGTAGACATAAGACTAAACAGAATCACATTTACATGGATGGGAAATGATTAGCGTAGACAAATACTTAAATTTAGTGTTTTTGCGATTGTTGAAGGCTTGAATTACCAGTGTGTTTGACCACAAAGTCAAATCTAAAGGTATTTTCCGTCATAAATCTTCTGTTTAGGATTAGAAAAATTCAAGATCATTATGTGCATGTTATAAGACGCTCTTTTAGACACCCCAAACACACTTTAGCCATGCTGATATGACAGAATTAAAGTTAAATGTTTGAAAAGCTTGGCCTTGGTGGAAGAGGAGGCTCTGTGATCGGTGCATCAGTGTCCAATCAGAGAGAATATAAAGGTTCAACATAGTAAGAAACAAGAGGCTGGTATAAAAAAGATGAAGGCATGTCTTTCATCTGGTTCCTTTCTGATTTTCTGTGTATACGCTGCATGTATGTTTGCTCACTTGTTTCCCATCCTCTCTTCCTCTTCTGCCTTCCTCTTCTCTGCATCTCACAGCATTGGCTGGGCAAAGTTTGCCTGTAAGTATCTGCTCACTACTCTCTCTTTGCCTGTCTCACTCTGTTTATCTCATTCATTTCCTTCATTATTTTTGTTTACATCGTGTTCTTTTCCCATACTGCCACACAGCTTTAGCTACTGTTATTGTATCACGTGTCCATTACTGACATTTTGTACCAGGACATTCCCAGCACAACCTTTTAAACTGTAAAAGTGTGAGAGTATGGGAAAAGAAAAAGCACCTTTTTTTCTCTGTGATCATAGGGAACTCACGTCCTGGTTTACATTCCTATAATACCTCCCTGCTGCCGTCATCGCTGTTGTCGTCACCATAATCTGCTTGTTGTATTACATGCTGACTGTTTTGTTTTTGTCTCTGTGCTTGCTTTATTTTTGGCCCTTCCTTTTCCCGTGTTAAGACGAACCAGCCTCCAATATCTGAAAGTGGTTTCTCTCTTAGTCTTTCAAAGGTAAACACACTTTAGAGGCTTTGCAGTTGCTTTGTAGTTCTGCCTGCAGCCACATCTGAAAGCACAATGGATAAAAACCATTTTAACAGGCTAATCCAGATTACCGTTTCATAATTAACTCATTAGAATTATCCCCTTCTTTTCAAATGGGTTTTTAAAGAGCTAACTACAGCACTAACTTACTGGTTAGCACAAATGTATCTGCACTGATGTCATGCATTTATGCTACTCAGTGTGCAAGAATTAAACAAGAACACTCAAAATTAGTGGGATTTTATGCTTCAAATGACAAAATTAACTCTAAAACTCTAATAATGAACACTTACATGAATATTTTCCTCTCAAAAACAGGCATGAATCTTATTTTCATAGAGAGAAAATTGACATATCTTGAAACCTGTATCTTGATAGCCAGTCAGCAGCCTCCTTTAGCAGACATGTGCCATGTGCTTAATGTAGCTACACCTAGATGTGCTTGTTTTGTGCTAATTAGATGCATCACTGTTCAAACAGTGCAGCAATAATGAAACCCAAATTGAAGTTATTTTTTCTGTTTATTTTTGGAGCTTTATGCTAGAGTTAAACTTGAAAAATGTTGTCTTTTTTATGAACAAGTCTTGCTTTTAAAGTCCTTTCCTCATTTTGATGATGTTTAGGGCTAGTCTTACAGTCATGTGCATGAGCTTTAGGCATGCAGGGCAGTAAGTTCTTACCCCCGAGGCCAATGTGCCACGAACCGGGGCTGGAGAAAGGGAGGAGGGTGGCCAGAGTCAAGCTCGTCAGATGTAAACACATAAATATTGCTTGCCAGCCAAGGTCAAGCTCGACGGCCTCTCTTTTATCTTACTTTGCTCTAGAGGTGTGGACTTTATTTTTTCAATGGGTTATTTACAAATATCCAGAGTGTGACTGGGGTTGTGTCAATCCTCTTTCCTCCCTGATCATGCCAAATCTTTGCCTCAGTTTTTGGCCCAAGCATGCCTTAAACTTATGCACAGTGCTCTATATCCTCATATTCTTGAATTCAGTGGGCCACTTTGATGAGAAAGACATCTTCAACCAGAGGTAGATGTCTGTCATTGACATTCCCACAAATGCACTTAAACACATTGTAAACTTCATTAACTATATCCGGCACGTCTACGCTGGCTTCGACGCCACAGCGTGGATAACGCCGCAGGGTGTTTGAAGATCTTGTCAGCTCCATTCATAATCACCATAGGATTACCTCGGCACAGCCTCACACCCACTCATTCAGCACACAGAAAACCTGTTCACAGACTCATGAACTTGTTGCTAGATTTCACGCCCTCTAAAAATGAGCGTCTGAGAAAAGACAGCTGACAAAACTTGTGGTTTACGCCGCATGAGCAACATAAAGCCAGAGGATATTTCTACAAGAGTGTTTGTGTTGATGTTGAACTCTTGGCCCCTAAATGTATTGTGTTGCAAAGTTAGGAGATTAAGCAATCAAGGAGAATCAAAGTCTTACATAACTGGTGTTTTTTTTTTCTCATGTGCAGAACTTGAGGAGAAACTCATCTCGTCATGACATCCTGCAGCCCTGCCAGTAAACTTGTTTGTCAACTTGTCAGGAGAATGAAGGATTTAAGAAAGCGGATCTCAAACAGATTCACTGAAGATGACAACTGAAGGATAAACATTTTGTCAACAAAGGACAACTTTCTATACCTTTAATGTTCAAAAAAAGGACTACGGTTATTGAAAGTCCTGTCATTTCAAAGAAAGACTCTTAAGTTCTCCCTTTTATTACTACTGTCAAACACTGTTTTTCACTTTGAGACAATTTAATCTGTCTTTTTTGGAAAGCCATGTTTTAAATTTGCTCTGACGGAAAGAAGAAAAACTGTGACTCATTCCTGTTGGATTTCACACCTCAGATGGCTCTCTGAGAAACTGGTTTGATCTGTTCAAAGGAAAACAAAATGCCAACTTTCTTAGGTTACACTCAGTACGTTTACAAGCAGGTGGAAAATGTCGAATTATGGTGTCAGTACAACTGAAACTGGGCTTTAACGATGCATGAAAACATGTAAATTGGGCTCTACAGTCTGCACAAAGCTTCCACTCAAACTCCAACATAAATGCAAATATGGACATCCCCTTCGATAAATCAAATCTCTTGTACATTTATACCAAAACAAGGACCATATTCCAGTTAAACTGCCTAATGGAGGCAGACTTGACTTTACTGTGCATGTAAACGTACTGAGCCCCTGATAATTTGAAAAGCCATCCAGTTTCATTGAAATCTTTGGGCACTTCCTTGGAAGCACTGGCATTTTTAATGTATTTCTTTTGCAAATGATGTTCAAAATAAGAGGGTCATGATTGATTTCACTCCTTTGTATGCTAACTTGCCACAGATTATGTTATTTTTTGCACAGTTGGGATAATTTTTTAAAACTTTTTTGTTTTTTTGTGTCACTTTGTATTTTTTTATGTCACGGTAACGGAGATTTATGCCGTAGAGTGCCTGTAGTGCTTGTTTCGCAAGCCTAATGCTGCTTCTCTTTGCTCTGTCTCTGGGACTAATTGCCTGAGAAGAGGCATCACATTTCACCATTCTCATATTTAACTTTTACTGTTTTAACATCTGATTTGTTTCATTTCAACAGTACTTTCTGATCAATACCTGAACTTAAATTTAAATGTTTTATTTTCCTTTTTGCTGTCAATGTCAGAAACGCACAAACGTAAGCACCTATATTTTTGTTAAAACAACGCGTGCTGATAATAATATCTTTGTAAATGTTAGCGTACATACCGTATAACTGGAAATGGATGGAGGATGGTGTCAAACTCTTTGTGAGTCTTTGAATGGTGTTGTGTGTTTTTGTACTTCTGTGTTGGACTGAATGTGGGACACGTTTTGTTGAGAAAGATGCTACTGCTTACCTCTCTCAGTAAAACCTTTGTTAACATGTTTGCTTGATATACTTGAACATTTTTTTAAAAACGGTTTTATTATATTCTTTATTTATTTGTATTTAGTTTTGGATGACTGCGTGGAGCGAAGGTACCTTGTCTTATTGTGAGGAGAGTACAGTATGTTGAACAGTTGATTTGCAATCTGCTGGACCAATAAATGAACTGAGAAATCTACAGTTCCTGTTGATTGTCTTTATTGACACATACTCTTATCTACCCTTTTTGTTTCCTTTTATGGAGCTAATCTGCTGTGTAAATAGTGTGTCTTGGCACTCCTTTCTTTACAACCTTTCATGGAAAGCATGAGTCACACGCTGTGAGTTGCATGCTGCTTATCAGGCTGATCATGACTGGGTGCATTCAGGAAGTTAAAGGGAAATTGCATCAGAGAGGATAAATAAAGAAAGCTATCTCTCCAGTAACACTAAGCTCTAAATGATGGTGCTCTTATCAGACCAAGCTGGGGGTATAGACAATTCAGTTGAATACATCACAAGGACAAGATATTTAATGATCAAACAAGTTGACTTCTTTTTACATGAACACATTTTGAATTTGATACCTGCAAGATGCTCCAAAAAAGTTGGGACAGAAGCATGCTTACCTTTGTGTAAGATCCTTGTCATTGGAATTCTTTTCCTTTGTTACTTGATGAACATCTCAAGTTGCTCAGCAGTGCAGAGATTCTGTTGTCTAACTTTGCACTTCACAATGCACCATGCATTTTCAATGGGAGGCAGGTCTAGACTGCATGCAAGCCAGTCTAGTACCCACCATCTTTTACTGTGAAGCCATGCAATTCATGCAGAATGTGGCTTGGCATGTCTTGCTAAAATAAGCAGGGACATCCCTGAAAAAGATGTTTGGATGAAAGCATATACTTGTACTCCTCCAGAACCTGTACAGTCACCTTGCAAACCAAATGGATTGCCTAGATTCCATGTCTGTCATCAGGCAAAGTTCCAATCTGAAACGATTGTGCCAGGTCTGAAATGGACCTGACCAATCAGCATGATTGAAGGAGAATGAGGCAGTAGCAAGGGCTGGGTATAGTAGTACTGGATGCCATTAGCAATGGCTGCTGCTAGTGTAGCAATTAGCTCAGATGTAACTATAGAACAGCAACAGTTTTATCAGAACTAAACCATATTTATTTATTTCATTCAGGAACACTCTTGTCACAAAATTTAACCACTTTATTGCAAAATGGATTTACAGGTTTAATTGGCAGAGAAGGCTCTGTTCAAAAGGTGCTCTGTGGGTTAGTCAAGCAGCATGCTTTGAATTTCCAGGGAGTGCATGGCTAGAAACCCCCAAATGGATGATACAATTATGACAATGCGTATCAAATACAATAAAATTAGTTCAAAGGCAATTAATCCAAAGTAGAATGAATCTGAATATGAGGGTGCAGCAAGCTTTATGACATGAAAGAAGGGGCTGGGGTGGAGGAAGTTAAGCTTTGGCAGCAGAACTGTGCATGCCTCCTACCTCATTTTGTCTTGTCAGTCTGACTGGCCAGTAATGAATGTGACAAACATTAAGTTTGTCCAAGTTTATCTTAGATTTTTTTCGAAAAGTCCTACCCTTCACAAACACTTTTTTATGGGAGCTTTCCCATGAATGAGAAACCTATCCATGCAATCAACATGAAATAATCTGACGTCAGATCACCTGTGCATACCTCTCATATTAATGGCACCTTCACAGATGTGCAAGTTACCCATGCCATGGGCACTAATACACCCCCACACCATCAGTTTCCAGGTGTTTTTTGAGCATTCAACAACTTTCCCTGTCTTTTCTTGCCCTGTCCCAAATTTTTTGGAACACTTGCAGGCAAAAACCTCAGAAAACAATAAAGACGATTGATTTGGATTTAAAAAAAATCTTGTCTTTGTGCAGTATTCAATTAAAAACTGGCAGAAAACGGATTGTAAAATCACAACAGTGTCCCACAAAAGTTGGGACACAGTGTAATATGTGAATAAAAACAGAATCAGTGTTCGCTGTCTGAAGTGGGGTTTAGGCCCTAATTAAGATGTTTACCAAAAGTTTGGTGAGCATGTGACGGTGCGTATGCTGCCATCCTTCAGTCAAAACACTGAGGGGAAAAAGCTAATAAATTTGACAATTGAAGATTCATGTCTGCACGGACCAGGCATATCCTCTCCTCCTCTTTCACTCTGACACACTCATCTATTCACGGTCTGCCTCTGGCAGAAGAACGCAGTATTTCCCCCAGTCTGAATCATGTGCAGACTAAGTGTCTTGGCTCAGCATGGCCATCCTGTCGGCTTTCTGGTTATGTGACTGCAGTCAGCTTCACCACTCACTGCCAGCTCACTCATACGCTCACATGCGGGGAGACACGCAGACAAACTTGTGTATGTGACTCCCAACAGGTTTACCTTTTCCTCAGCTGTCATGAGGTCACTGCTCTCTAAAACCTACTTTGCACTTCAGCTTTGCATGTTATTTTCATGCATGTTCAACCAATCTTCTCATGCAATTTTGATTATGCAGAATATTTCCCTCACATTATATAACATATATATTTGATTCTCTCCTGTTTCCTCCTGAGATAAAACTGACTGAAAAGTCAGAGGAATTTTTAAAAATTCAATTATTTGTGCTTCAGCTGTCTATCTATGTGTTGTGCCAAGGCTTTCTGTGTTTTTCACTGGTATTTGTGGTTTTACTGGTAATCTCTGTGGGAGAGAGGAGATGCAGAGTCAGACATGCAAATAGTACCTGGGCTTGGTGTTACTGGCAGAGCTAAGCCAGCAGCTCCACAAATAGCAGCCTAATGCTGCACTGACGAAGGACTGTGTGTTTTCCCACTCCTTCAGGCTGAAGGTAAACAAAGTTTGGCATGAAAAGCTGGTTAGATTATATTTTCCTTAACTTTGTCCACAAACTGATTCACCCGCCCAATGTGACCATGGCCCGTCTTACGCTATAGCTTTGTCTCTCCTTAAACATGACTCAGCAGGTCGTCCTTGGCTGCCTGCTTAGCTCCTCTGATAAGCTGGTCATGTGTCCCTGTCCCATTTGAGCTCAGAGTAATCTTGGCAGGTTTGCAGCCCTATGCTCATTCATGTACACCCAAACACAAACTCTCTGAACCCAGAGACAATTACAGCGACCACCTGTGAGGTGTACAATTCCAAGAATAGGGAAGTACAGTGGTGGGTCAGAAAGAGGCACTGGGTGTTTTTGGGGGTAGTATGATTGGTTCAAGTATTGCTTTTTTCATGGTGTAAGTAAGTGCATGTTTTTCAAAAATAAATATTGGATTACAGTGCTGGTGACAGTGTATTGACCCCCTTGGATGTTTTACCCTAAAGTCACAAAAAACCTCTTTAATGTCAAAGGCTTGCAACTCTGGATTTGTTGCAATTTTCCTCAGTTCTTCTTTGCAAAACTACTTGTCCTCCAGGATTTTCCTATATTTTGCAGCATTTGTTTTACCCTCTATCCTTCCAGCATTGGCTGCTGAGAAGCATTCCCACAGCACGATGCTGCTACCTGTGTGTTTTATAGTTGGGATGGTGTGTTTGAGGTGATGTATTGTTTGGTGTTCGCCAACATAGCATCTTGTCTGAAGGCCAAAAAGTAACAAAGTAGCAGTCTCCCACATGCCTTTTGGTGAAATGTAGTCAAGATTTAATATGATTTTTCTTCAACAGTGCCTTTCTCTTTGCCACTCTCCGAACAGGTAAAGCTTAAATTTAAAATAGGCCTAGTGTGCTGGCTTAAATGGATCACAGTTAAAATTGCTAGGTTGTCGACTATAGTGGAGCTAGGTTAGAGAAATACAGTGCTTCTCTAATCACATACTTCTTTTAGTATACTGTATTGCTGTACACTTAAATGTAGTACAGACCACTTAATCTCAGTAGGTTAGTATTGTCCCAAAAGGCACACTGCCATTTTACACAGACAGAAACTTATGATGGCTAAACTGCCTCTTTTTTCTCCCTCCACTTATTTTCAAAAAGAAGAATTTGACAGCTATTTTCAGTCATTGTTTAATAATCTATCGTGTTTTACATTAGCATTATTCACTTCAATAAAACAAGCATATTTAGCCTTAAATGCCCTTTTCTTTATTGTACTGTGGTGCTGTTGCTAGTAACAAGATAGCTAGCGGATGCTAATGTTTGTTTGCATGCTAGCTTGAAAACTTTTGAACATCTGGTACCTCACCAATATTGCATTCATTAAGGTCATGAAGTGTTCATAGTTACACACTCAATTTTTTTGATGTTTTGGATGCACCAGTAGTACACTACACTTCTCATTTTGAATATACTTTGCGCACTTACTAAGAGTATTTAGTATTTAGTAAAGAAGTATGCCATTTGGGACAGTTTTTTTTAGCTATTGTGGCTAACACTGACAGTTGACATAGTTAGCTTAAGGTGTTGGATACACATTTATGAAGCAACCCAGGAGAAATAAAAAATAGAAATAGCTGACTTTAAATTAGGGATGAATAGCCTGGTTAAAATGTTGATCTCACAGTGTTTTGGAACAGCTGAAATAGGTAGCTAAACTACATGATGTAGCCATCTTAAAGTCTAGCTTGTTGAAGAACAGTTCAAATAGGTAGTTTAAAAAGTAAAACATTAGCTTAAAAGTACTGGAAAATTTAAAGTAGAATCTAACAGTTAAAATTTCACGTATTACAATGCATTATAATGCGTTAAAAATCCTAACAGTTACACTACAGTAGAAGAAACATACTGATAAAGCAAGCTTAGAGCAGTAACAAAGCTAGCTCAAAGTGATGGATGGTTAAATATGCTACCAAAAAAAAGCAAACAGCTGAAAACTTGGCTTACAGTAATGGTTAAAACATTTGATAGCCTAATTGTTGAACTGTTTTAAAAAAGCTGAAATTGAGGCGCGTAGATGGTAGGTGGTTTTAAGGTGTGCCCCATGTGTTTTAAATTTTTTAAATTAGCCATCTAAAGGTCAAAGTAAGTGCCATAGCTAGCTTAAAACTAATGGATAGATAGCTGAAATTGCTGACTAAGAGCTGAAATAGCTAGCTTAGAGTAGGCCCTAATAGATACACGTTTTATACATTTCAGAAATGTAATTTAAAGGTTCAAATAGCTTTAAAGAGTAATGATAGCTAGCTTAAAGAAATTTATAAATTGATGAAATACGAACTTAAAGTAACTTGCAGTTGCACTAGATAGATAGATAGATAGATAGATAGATAGATAGATTGATTGATTTAACGAGGTAGCTGTAGACCATAAACAGCTAAAATTAGCCAGCTAAAGGTCAAAGTAAGTGCATAGCTAGCTTAGAATAATGGATAGCAGAAATAGCCAGCTTAGAGTAGTTGTACATGTTTTAGAAGTTTCCAAAATGTATAATGGTTCAAATAGCTAGCTTAAAAGAATTAAATAGCTGACTTAAAGTAATGGATACATGTTTAAAACAACTATGTGTCCACTGTGTTTTAGCTAGCCTTTATCAGGAGAAGCTTATTTGCAAAGAGTAGGCTAATCTTCAGCTTTATTTACCTTGCGATATCAATTTTTTAATTTTCAAAAAACAATGCAAGAAACATAATGGAAAATTCCAGCCTACTTGGGTTTATCTGACTTGGTCATGTGGGTAAATATGACCACAAACGTGAGGGAGTTTGGCTCTTCTGACCTATATAGATACCATTGTACCTGCATTGCGTCACTGTGGGTAAATAGGCTACACGTTTATTTCTTTATGACCGTTGGACAATCCTAAGAAGTTGCCTGTTTCCTTGTTGAGACACAGAAATGTCACATGGACCAGTAAAGTTTGTAGGTGGAAGTTTACTACTGGTAGGCTGTTTGAAAAACCAGCTTTAAGATGCTGACCTCGCCTATAGGTTTCTGATTCAAGCTGGTTCAAACAACTGGAAGATCTTTACAGCATTTATGTAATCTGATTTATTCTGCACAGGCTGTGATAGCTGGAGGATAGTTGTTTTACGGCAAACTCAAAAGCCTCCGACCCCGCTTTCTGGATATACAATCCCTGGACTGTGAACATCTATTATGTCTATGAATATCAGGCAGTGTGTTACCACAAATAGACCTGGCCTACGTAAGCGCTCAAGTTGACTTTGCATTCCTGTGAAGAATGTTTTACCTCCATTATGAGTGCAGCAGAGTGAAAACTCATCCCTCTGTCTTTGTGCAGAGGCCATTGATGGGGAGATTTTGGACTGAATGGAGAGGATAAGTCATTCAGCAGGCCTTGAATGGAGAGGAGCAGATTAAATAGACCATGTGTTATCCCTGATTACACTGGCACTGAAATGAAAGCCCTTTTACGTGAAGCTCTGCACAGCTCCATGGTTGTTCAGAAAATTGTCTCATCCATTAGTCATGCTAATGGCTTGTCCTGTCTCACATTGCACTTGTCAGACCGTATCTTCTTCTCTTGTGCTTTGATGATATTTATATAATACTACAAAATTACAGTCAAGCACATTGGTGTGCATGAAAGAAAGAAAGCAGAACTGTTTTAGGACCATCGACTCAATCTGTGAGAAATACAGCATTATGATGGGTGGCAAACATGTCCTTGAAAAGAATCATCTGGGTTCTTGAAAGGCCCATTAAATGGTCCCCTCCCCAGATGTGATTTACTGGTATCAGCATGTGTGTTGCAGTGGCACTGATGCTAGTATCTGATGCTAATATAAATCAAACACGGTCAATATAATTTGGCTTTTTTGACAAAGAAAATTACAAAGAATCTCTTAAATGTCAAAGTGAAAACAGATTTCTAAAAAATAGAAAATATGTAATGTAAAATAAGTGGCTGCATAAATATTCACCCCCTTCTGGTCAGTATTTAGTAGATGCACCTTTGGCTGCAATCACAGCACTGAGTCTATGTGGATCTCACATCTAGACTGCAATTTTTCTCCATTCTTCCATGCAAAAATGCTCAAGTTCTGCCAAGTTGCACGGAGATCTGGTGTGAACAGCCCTTTTCAAGTCCAGCCACAAATCCTCTCATGGATTGAGGTCTGGGCTTTGACTCGACCACCCCAGAACATTCACCTTGTTGTCTTTAAACCACTTCTGTGTAGATTTGGCTGCATGCTTCGGGTCATTGTCTTGCTGTAAAATTAATCTTCTCCCAAGCCACAGTTCTCTTGCAGACTGAATAAAATTTTCCCTCGGGACTTTCCTATATGTTGCCGCATTCATTATACCCTCTACCTTTTCAAGCCTTCCAGGGTTGGCTGCTAAGAAGCATCCCCATTGCATGATGCTGCCACCACAAAAATGGGGTATTTGTGGTGATATGGTGTTTGGTTTTCGCCAAACATAGCATCATGTCTGATGGCCAAAAAGCCCCATTTCGGTCTCATCAGACCAGAGAACTTTCTTCCACTTGACTATTGAGTCTCCCACATGCTTTCTGGTGAACTCTAGTCGAGATTTAGTTGAAGTTTTCTTCAACAGTGGATTTCTCTTTGCCACTCTCCCATAAAGCTTTGACTGTTAAAGAACCCAGGCAACAGTTGCTGTATGCAGAGTCTCTCATCTCAGCTGCTGGAGCTTATAACTCCTTCAGAGTAGTCATAGGTGTCTTGGTGGCCTCTCTCACTGCTCATGTCACTCAGCCCGCCTGATCTAGGCAGATTTACATATCTGCCATATTCCTTTCATTCCCTGATGATGGAATAACTTGGGGATGCTCAGTGCCTTGGAAGTTTTTGTTGTCATGTTGTAATGGTAGCCATGAATACTGATTAACCAGTTACTGGAGGTGTCTTTATTCTACAATCACTTGAGGCACATTCATTGCACTCAGGTGATCCCCATTTTACTAATTGTTAGATTATGAGTACTTTAAATGGGATGAATATTTATGCAGTCACTTATTTTACATCTCATATTTTTATTGAATTAAATGACTTTGCAGAAATCTGTTTTTTTCTCTGACATTGGAGAGATTTTGTTGATACATTTTTTTGTCAAGAAAAGCCAAATTATATTGACTATGTTTATTCATAAAATATATTAAAAGGGTTAAACATCCAAGGAGTCTAATACAGTTTACTGGCACTCTTTTAATCCTTCAGGCTTCCTTCAGTGATTTGGTGAGGTGTTTTGGCTAGTTTATCAGTCCTTGCCAGTAGAGCGAGAATGTTTGTGTGAATGAGCTCTCTGTGCTCTGCAGTGTGAAGTACTGGAGTGGTTGTTAGACTAGAAAAGTGCCATGTAAGGACAGTCTCTTCACCAGGAAACACTGACACCTCTGTTTCCTCTGTACACCATTACATTTAGAGGATAATGCCTGATATGGGCTGAGCAGTTAGATATATTATTAACACAGTTGTAAAGGGAACCAATGGGCTCTTTACACCTTATTTCTAGGGGCACTACTTTAGGTATGAGTAAAGTAGGAGTTACTAGACAGTGATTTCGAGGAAGTAGGAAAAATATATTTCTCCCAGTGGCCAACCACAATGGTTAACCACCAACAACAGTTGGTTTGAAAGGAGTTCAACCTCAGTTTAGCAAACATCCATGATTTTTTTAAAATCAGCCATTCAACTAAATTATATTCTGAGCCATAAGTTGTATTTTGCTAAATGTCCTAGTGGAGTTTTGTTACATGTGATATTGCTTCATTGCTTTACCCACTGCAAAGACTCATAATGAGTGGCTTAAAAATCAGCAATACATACATTATATTGACAAAAGTATTTAGCCACCTGAGCATAACACTAACAGGGACTGTGATGACATTGTTTTCAAAAACATGTACCTTAATATGGAGTTGGCCCCCCTTTTGCAGCTATAACAGCCTCCACTCTTCTTGAAAGGCTTTCCACAAGATTTTGGAGTGTTTCTGTGGGAATTTGTGCCCATTCATTGTGTAGAGTATTTATGAGGTCAAGCACTGATGTTGGATAAGAAGACCTGGCTCGCAATCTCCGTTCCAGTTCTGGTGCCATAAAGTTGGAAGCATAGCATTGTCCAAAATGTCTTTGTATGCTGAAGCATTAAGACTGGCCTTCACTGGAGTTAAGAGGCCTAACCCAAACCCTGAAAAACAGCCCCATGCTATTATCCCTCCTCCGTTAAACTTCACAGTTGACACAGCGTATTCAGGGAGGTAACGTCGTGTTCTGACATGTCTACAGTCGCCATGGTTCGCGTTACTCCTCGGTAGCTGCGCACGCGCACCTCGGTCACGGCTACATCACGTGTTTTGTTGCTCTGATTGGCCTGTAAAGATGTGACAGACAGAACATTCATCCAATCACACTCCGAGTTTTTTTCAAAGGCTCTGCCCTTTCCCAAACGCTCAGTACTGAAGGTTTTCCAGATGGATGTGTGAAACAATCCATCTGGTGTGTCAGGTCAGAGTTTGTGTGGATGTTTGGGTTGTGCTAGCCGGTCGTTTACTCGCGGAAGCAGCCTTCTCCATTGCCGTTTTCTTTCCATCCTACCCACCATAGTCAGGTGTAAACAGAGCAGGGGGGGTGGGCGCACTACGTAGCACCTGACGTCACATCTGTTCGGCCCAAGTTCTTTACAGATAAATGACTCAACAGGCTTATACAAGCAAACAAGAAAGAAATAAGGAGCCTCGTTCTTCACATTGGGATAAAGTGTGCACCAATATATACTCAAAAATGGGAAGTGTGAAAGCAGAAAAGTTACATATAGCCCCTTTAATGGAGTGCAGACACTACCATTTTTATTCATTGGCTGCAGGTTTGAGCTCTAGCCTAATGCATGCGTGTCTACTCCTTTATTTTCTCCCCACATTTCCCAATTCTCTCTCTTCATCTATCCTGTCAAAAAAGGGAAAAAATATTCAAAACAAAACAAACAAAAATCCCCATTCTCCTTTGGGCCTAATACATGAATATGGACTGTGTCTCAGTCTAAATCTCCAAAGAAAAAGAGAGGCAGTTACCACCTGGCACTCCTGATGTTATTAGACAACAGGAGCTTACTCCTTCTTATATCAGTGTCCCAACTCCTCCTAATTCCTTGCCAAGTTAATGGGTTAGAGATTGCAGACTAATAGGATCGTCCCAGGCTGCAGACATGTCAACATGAGAAGACAGAAGAGGTGAGACAGGAGACAAAGACAGGGCAAATAAAATAAAAAATAATAAAATAAATAAATAAAATAAAAAAGAAAGATGTAACAGAGATGATAGCAGAAAAATGAGGATGTGAGAGCAGAGGGTAGAAGGAGGGAGGATAAAAGAAGGAGAGAGAAGGTGAGAAAAGTCACGTCCACCTAAATAAGTTCCTCCTTCTCTCTCCTCTTACTTTTTACCCTCTGCATGAAAAATGGAGAGAGTGATGTGAGGAGGCTCACGTAGTCTCTGCAAGACTGGTTTAAAAAAAAGCTAGGCGGAGTAATACCAATGCTGAGGAGGCAACTTAGGGCAGCAGCGGGGATGAAGTTATTAAAAGCACATGTTGCATCTGTTTCCCCCTTTATTATGTCATGAGAGTTTGAACCCAAACATGAGCAGTAATATCGCAGAAATGACTCACAGGTATAAATGAAATTAATTAATTTCAAACTTTTTTTTGGGGTGGAATCAATTGTGCAATCATGAAGAAATGAAAGACTTGTCACAACTTTATGTAATTTCCTTCCTCTTCTTCTTGGTATTGCATGCACCAAGATTTCAAGTTAGTCTGAATCATTGTCAATGATTCCATTACATCTGTTGCACTTCTTTTTTTTTACTTTTTAGTAATTTAAGATTTTCACCAGATGAAAAGTGTCCTCTGCTGGGGTCAAGACATGATTTTTACTCAGAGAAATGCTACCAAAAAGACCATGTTTTGAGCTGTTTATAACTATCCAGAGCGTTCAAAGTGGGAAAATAAAAATATTATTGCTTCTCAAGCTACTTTTATGCCTCAAAAAGTACTAAAATAATAAAAAACTCCCAGAGAAAAGCAGTAGACAGGAACTTAAAAAGCAGTTTGGCTTTTAAATGTCAATTAAAAAAAAAAACTAAACAAAACAAGGTATGGAGGAAAGCAAACTGGCACTCAAACTGGAGCTAGCTGCAGTGGCTCACATTAAAGGCTCGTTTGGGAACGGCACATCTGTACTCAGTTGCTCACCCCACAAGATTTATTCGGTTGATTTCACCGTTTCATTTGAAAGCATGTTTTTTTTATGCTAAAGGGCCTCAGATATAACTCTGCAAAGCAGCTGGATTCGCCTGTTTCCCTGTTTCTCACTGGCAAATCCATCTTGCGAAGCTCCCATCTGAACAGTTTTGGCCCGGTTAGAAAGTGGCAGGACCAATCAGCGTCGATGGGCAGTACTTTCAAGGCAATTATGGCGTAGGACTGGCGTGGATGCTGCCAAAACGTAAGTTTTATCAGAACTTGAAGACATTTCTTCTTTAAAAAAAGAGCAAAGAACAGCTTTGAGGTGCACCCCGGCAGGGGCTACGATGTTGCTCTGATTGGCTCGTAATGATGTGACACACAGAATGTTCATCCAGTCAACCTCAGAGGCTCTGCCCTTTCCCAAACGCTGTCTATGGGAGGTTTTTCAGATGGATGAGTGAAACAAATCCACTTGGCGTGTCAGGTTAGCTCAGATAGCCTCTTAGCTCAGTACAAGACTCCTCAAGACTCTTATCTCCCTTCATCTAGATCAGGGGTTCCCAAACTTTTCAGCCTGGGACCCCCAACATAACGGTGACAAAGACCCCCACTGTGCCAAAGATTAAATGTGGCAAAGTTGAAGACAGCCATGCACAATCAAGAATCATCATGTGCTTTGATTTCAGCACAAATCTCAACAAATGATCATGTTTTTATTTTTAACTGAACCAATTTTGTGCATACAGAAATGCACAAAATATACAATTCAAAACAATTTAAGAATACTCTCTTCTGGAAGGTATCTTGCGACCCCTACTCAGTGCCTTGCAGCCCCCCACTTTGGGAACCACTGATCTAGATGACCCTTGACGCCAGAGGGTATGCAGGACTGAATGAATTTTGATATTGGTCATCTCCATGCCAGGTAATGTTTAAATGGTGATAAGGACAATCACTTTTTTGTAAACCTCCTCTTTTTGTGCTGTTTTCAATTAACGTTAAAAGAATGTGCAAATCCCTGTTTTCTGTGTTTTTGTATTTACTCTGTCTCAACGTTTTTGGAAATAGGTTTTGCATGTAGAATGCATCTACAATGACAGGATGAGTTACAGCTATAGTGGTTCAAATCTACTCATGGGTTCCCAGAAAGATCCTGCTGCTGATGTATAGCTTTCTCTGACGGTGCTGAACTTGTTACCCAACAATGGGATTCTTTCTGCCCCGGGGAATGTTTGGACAGTTAAAAATACAATCTGTGATTCAACATTTCAACCATAAGCAAATATTTAAGCTCTGATCATAATGCCCAGCCTAGACCTCTTCTATAACACACCTTGCACAACTGGATTTAATAATTACATGAATGTGTTGAAAATTACATAAAGAGGCATTCTGGGAATACCACTTGCCCAATAAGGATCATTGGATGGTCTAGACTGTGAGTCATGGCATGTAGACTAAATGTGGGCACTGATTTGTGTTTGCACAGGACTGTCTGTGTGCTCAGTGAGAGGAAAAACATTGGAATGAGCTGAATTTGTCTCTGACGGCCTAGACGGACATTTCTTCAGAGCACCAGGAGTTCATTGAATCGAAGTGGCCTCAAGCTATTGTCTTTATATCTGTGTGTATGCTTGTGTGCTGAATTCCAGTAGCAGAGTGCACAAGAAGGCCAAGTCCAGGGAATACATGACATGCTGGTTCAACACTGAGGATAGGGAGAACATTTGCTATACCATAACACTTATAATTACATCCACTTATACAATATTATCTTTTTTATACCAGTTGTATTGAATAAGGCAGCAGAGTTAGGATGAGTGGAGCCAGTATCATATACCATTGACTAATCAGTAGTCATACTTGGTATACTTGTCCATAAAACATAAATGCTTTATGGATGCATTAGTAATACATTTGTACCCCTACACCTATTGGACTGAACACCTTTACTAAGTACAGGACTCATCTTTTGTCCAAAAACCAACCCTGATCCCAATCCAAACCACTGGGATTTAAGGAATAACCCCAACCATTTAGGATTTAGCGCGTAGCCAAACCATTTGGATTTAATGCCTGTTCCCTACCTTTTTAATTTATTGCATTGTCTAACCATTCAGATTCAATGCCTAACCCTAACCATTTGAATTTTGGTATAGGCCAAACCATCTGGATTTAATGCTTAACCCTAGCCTTGGGGACTTAGTGCATAGCAGTGCTAATTTTGACAGCTATCTTTAATTTTAGTCTCAGTCTTAGTCTTTGAAAAAAAACCTTTTAAGTTATAGTTTTCACATCTTTTGATAGTTTTAGTCTAGTTTTAGTGTATAAAAAGTCCTTTCATTTAGTCCTAACTTTGAGTCCAAGCATTTATCCTTTGTCTAAATCTGGTACTCAGTCAAATATATCGTATTTTGACAGATTTGCCCACAGTGGAAAATTATTATGGATTTTGACTGTCAGATGAAAACTAAATTATATTTCAGTCCAGTTTGGGGATCTCGATGAAAACTAAAACTAGTCTCAGGACGTTCTTTTTTTATCAGAGATCTGCTTTGGCTAATCTTAGTCTAGTATTTCTTAGTGAAGAAAGGCTATCAATTAACATTTTACTCATAGTTTAAGTTGAAGAAATTAACACTGGTGCATAGCCCAGCCAATCAGATTTAATGCCTGTTCCTCACAGTGGATTAAATGCCTAACCCTCACCACTGGGATTTAATTGCCTTACTATAGCCATTGGGATTTAATGTTCAGACTAAACACTAGGATTTATGCTTAATTTAGTGCTTATTTGGTGATACTGACTTGATGTCTTGTGAAATACAATAATCCTGATGTTCTTTTCTCTTTTTTGTTTTGTATGTAGTTTAATGGTGACTTCACATAGTTATATAATCCCACCGTTTTTTCATGAACAGCAGTGGCTAACCCAAACAGAACAGAACATTTTTAGAACAGACATTAGCTCACTGTCTCCAGGAGGTTTAATTTAAGCTTTTATTAAAATGACACCTCATAATCCCAGCCAAACTTACACAATGATGTTGGATGTTTACGTTTTGACATTTCATGTCACAGGAGCTGCCAAACCTTTCCTCTAACCCGGACTATAAATACGGATGAGGGTGAAGAGCACTCTGAGGTTTTCAGAGTTCGGCAGTTAGCTGCCTTATGTCACAGGTTCAAAGCATCCTTGGAGCCAAATGTGCCACCCGGTCGGCGCCAACTTGTTCTGTGTACCAACAAATGTTGGTTGTTTACTCTTCAGTCTTTTAGTTGATGATCTTATGCAACTGTTTAGAGTTGGCAGTTCAAACTGTGATTGTCTTAGTTGGTCATTTGATTTTGACATTGCTGGTAAGGGCATTTTACACAGTATGGTGTAACAGCTAAAAAAGCATCCCTACGGTGCTTGTTCTCTTAATGTTGCATTCTGTTAACAAGTAAACACATATCATTACATATAAAGCGAGTGAAATTAGGTAGGCCTACTATGACTTAATGACTCTAAATTTAGATTTGTAATACTAGACTTGTTCATTCTGCTCCAGATATTTTCATTAACACTTCAAATGATTTTCAGCTGTGAAAAAGTATTGTCTACTCTTCCTGATTTCCTATTATCTTTTATATTTTTGTCACACTCAAATGTTTCAGATCATTAAACAAATTTTAATATTAGACAAAGATAACCTGAATAAATGAAAAATGCAGTTTTTAAATGGTGGTTTCATTTATTAAGGGAGAAAACCACCCAAACCTACCTGGCCCTATGTCAGGGGTGTCCAAATTTTTTCCACAGAGGGCCACACACAGAAATATAAGAGGATGTTGGGGCCACTTTGATATCCACGAGGTGAGGTATATGAAAGTTCGTAAACCCAAGATAATGTAGGTTAAGATACGCTTAGTGATTGAGTATTCCTAAATGGCTAGTTCATTCAGGAGGCAGCAAAAACCCAGAGCGGAGCAGGCATCAGTGACAACAGAATGATGTTGATCAAGTCAGAAGCAGAATCAAGGAGGAGCTGGGGTGGAGGAAGGTTTCAAGAGCAGCTTGCAGAGAGGGCAGCAGAGCTTGGCCAGGCAAGAACAGTTTAGATAAGGCAGCATGACAACGGTTAACCAAAAGTGGACTTAGAGCAAATCAGCTGGCCGTCAGCTAATGAAGGCAGTGCTAGACTATGTGGCCTGCCTGAACTAATGCAATATGCTTGATTTAATGGCTTACAAGCCAAATAGATAATCATTTCCAGGTTTTTGGGGAGGCCAATCAGTTTTCAGGGGGCCCCATTTTGACCTAACTACCATTGGCTTCGCTCCTGAAGTATTAATGCTAGTGCTAGTTGCTGTCATAACCCATCAGGGACTTAGAAAATAAGATATTGTTATTTCGGTTGCCAGTATGTTTACCATGTAGAGTGTTGCCTTAATTACACATCAGTAAATTCTTGTCAAGATGTTTGTTTAAAGGATTAGCATGGTAGCCCCACCTTGAGCTGAAACAGATTAAAAGTCTTAAAGTACAATACAGTCAAGCACAAGCTTCATGTTCAAATGTGGGCCATATTTCATTTAATTTCTAGAATTTGCTGCTGGCCACTCAAAATCAGATCAAAGGTTGCATTTGGCCCCTTTTGGGCCATAGTTTGGACACCCCTGCCCCATGTGAACGGCAATTGCCCCCTAAACCTGATGACTTGTTGTGACAACCTTGGCAGCAATAACATTAAGCATTCGCAACAACTGGCAACAAGCCTTTCACATCACTGTGGAGGAATTTTGGCCCACTCTTCTTTGCAAAATAGTTTTAAATCAGCCACACCGAAGGGTCTAAAAAAGCAACACATCATGTTCTGGTCTAAATAGATTGAAGAACAGATTCAAAACAAAGTCATTGTGATCTACCAGTTTTGAAAATGTTGTAGAGCCATTTCCAAGGGTTTAGTACAACAGAGAACCACGGTGAGAGCCATTATCCACAAATGGAGAAAACTTAGAACAGTGGTAAGCCTACCAAAATCACTCCAAGAGTGCATCGACGACTTATCCAGGCGGTCACAAAAGAACCCATCTAAAGACCCGCAGGCCTCACTTGACTCAGTTAAGGTCAGTGTTCATGATTCAACAAGAAGAGAAAGAGACTGGGCAAAAATGGCATCCATGTGAGAGTTCCAAGGCCAAAACCGCTGCTGATATAAAGGACACAAAGGCTTGTCTCACATGTGTGGACTGATGATCCCCAAGAGTCTTGAGAAAATACTCCGTGGACTGACGAGACAAAAGTTGAACTTTCTGGTAGGAGTGCATCCCATTACATCTGATGTAAACGAACAACATTTTATCAAAAGACCATCATACAGTTCACCTCTGAATGGCTTGACAAACCAAAATGAAGGTTTTGGAGTGGCCCAGTAAAAGTCCAGACTTGATTCCAATTGAGATGCAATGGCATGACCTTAGACCAGCCATTTATGCCCAGAAACCCTTGATTGTGCTGAATTTAAGTGGGCCAAATTTCCTCCTGCTTGCTTGCAGTTGCAGCCACCAAGGGTGGCACAACCAGTTATTAGGTTCAGGGGTCAAAATATTGTGTTTCCCGTTAATAAATGAAATCATTCAAAAACTGTGTTTTGTATTTACTCTGGTTGTTTTTGTATAATCTCAAAATGTATTTGATGATCTGAAACATTTAAGTGTATCAAATATAAAAAAAAGGAATCAGGAAGGGGGCAAACATGGCACTGGTACTGCTGTAGATGAACGTGGCAAACTCACTATATATTATAGTAATGCTAGCCTATAAGGGAAACAAAAAAGAACATGCCTACCTTATACATATAGCCTTATTATGCACTGGATTAAAGGGTGTGGAGGAGATATTACAATTCTAGGACAGAAATAAACTATAGAGAAAAATTATAGAGTGATCTTCAGTGGTAGATGGTTCATTTCAACAACCTCAAAACCAAGGAAGGTTCACTGAGGTCAAATAGCTTGGTTTGGAAAGCCCAAATACCCTGAGATTTACGAAATTTAAGCTGCAACGTTTGACGCCAAAATGCATGACATTGACTTTGACCCCAGTTCTGCCTGCGTCAGAGCCACAAATACACAAATCTATCTCAGTCATTGCAAAAAAGCTGCATTGTTCTGTCTTACAATGCATTGCTACTTTTTTGGAAGTAATTTATCTGAAACAGTGAGAAACACCAAAGTCTCACCAAACACATAACCAGATGTCTTTGATGTTGAAATATCTGATGATGCTGATGTTCAGTTTATATAACAGACTAACAGAAGGGATATTGCGTCTGAACTTCCCAGTGTTGCAATAAGGCACTTCTACAAATTTTTATCATTTGTAAATTTCAGTTACTTTTCTTGAGTTTATGACCTCTTATTTGTCAGCTACGGTGGCCCAGAAAGTCAACTGCAAAAAAAAAAGAGAAACACACTGACATTTAGTAAATGCAAACAAAATTCTATAAGCACAGTCGTGTGTGTTACATTCAACATTTTTGCATTTCCTGGGGTATGTTTATTGTGGTGTTTCACAAAATCATTTGTGTTGTGTGTGTTTTGAAATGATTTTTGCAGTTTACAGATTGTGTTTACATTCATTATGTTTTTGCATCATACTTAATAGTCTTAACTCCATGAAATATCTTTGCATTTTCACGTTTTATGATTCATGAGATAATTTTGTTTTACAAAATGTTTTAAAATCTTTTTAATTAAGAAAAAAAAAAAAGTTGTGCTTCATTATTTTTTTTTGTAATCACATTTTTTTTACATTCATTAAATATTTTTACATTCCATGAGATGTTTTTGCATTTAATGAAATGTGTGTTTTACTAAATGTTATAACATTCTTGAATTTTTTTTCTAATTAAAAAAAAACATTTCATTCATTTTTTTGTTTCACAATTTCTTTTACAATTATCATTTTTTTGTTTCCAAGAAATGTTTGGATGGACGGACAGACGGACAGACAGATAGATTAAAAAAAAAATGGGAATTTTATTTAAAAAAAATCAGATTTTAGCAAATGTTTCTGTGTTGAATTAAAGATTTTTGTATGTTTGCATTTCATGAAACAGGTTTGTGTTTTGCGAAATGTCATTGCATTATTTGAAGCATTTCCTTTTATGAAATTATAGGTTAATGTGTCTTTCTGCCTTGCATTTCATTTTTTGTCTCTTATCAATTAATTTTTTAGTTTCATAAAATATATTTTGTACTACTGTATATTTTGCCTTTCACAAAAAGATTTGCATTCTTTCAAAATATTTCAATGTTTCATAGAATTATTTTTGCATTCTGCAGAATGTTTTTTTCATTCATTAAATGTTTTCTTGGGCTTTGAAATGTTTTTGCATTTCACTTTGTTTATTGGTTTTAAAGGAACATTTCATGACATTTTATTGCATGTCAGTGAAATTTTTGTGTTTTTAAACTGTTTTGCACTCTTGTGAGTACACTGGCCCTGAATATCAGTGTTTGTGTTTTGTGAAATCTTTTTGTAAACGTTTTGTTCTGTTATATAAAATGTTTTTTGCAGTTCAAAAATGTTTTATGGTTCCGCAATGTATTAATTTATTTTTGCATTTTTACAAAGTGATTTTTTGTTTCATTTATTGTTTTTGCATTTTTTGAATAACTATATTTTTTTTAAAACATACTTGTCATGAAAAATTGTTTTTGTATTTCATGAAATATTTTTTAGATTTTTTTTACTCCATGAAAATATGTGCTTTCTGTGAAATGTCTTTGTGTTTCATCATGTGATATTGCATTTTAAATTCAGCCACCTTTTATAAAATGTCTTTACATTTTATGAAGTATTTCATTTTGAGAACTCATATTACATTTAAATGTTCTTGCTTTTCCCATTATTTTTTTATTTCTTTCTGCGTATTATTATATGACTTTTTAGTTTATGAAAAGTTTTTGCTATTTACAAATAGATTTGTCCCTTGTGAAATGTTTTTGCATTCTTACAAAAATATTCTGTTTCATGGAATATTTTTGCATTTTTCAAAATGTTTTTACATTCCTCAAATGTTTTGGGGGTTTTGTAATGTTTTGAATTTCCCCAAATATATTTGTTTCGGAAAATGTTTTTTGTGTTTCATAATCTTGCATGTAATTCATACTTTAGTGTTTAGTAAACTGTTTTGCAGTTGACCTTCAGGGCCAGTGTGTTTAATTTTCCCTTTGAAAATAACACCTCATTTTCCAGGTTTTATTGCTGAACTACATAGGTGTCCATGAGTTAACATAAAAAATACATATTTTACATTATAAATGTTTAAAATATTATTCTTACAAAGTCATAATTATGTATAGTGAATGCTTTCTGCTGCTGACATGCAGTATGTACACTAAAACAACAATGCAATGATCTAACTCCCAACAAAGCTTGAATTTAGACAGTTTTCATCCGACTGATGAGAGTGAACGATGATATAACCAAACCCTCTGCCATCTGTGTGCATGCGTTAACAAAGTAAAAGCGATCCGTCTCCACAGGTCCGTGCGTGGTTTCTTGTCAATGACTGACTCCTCCAGCGTCAGAGCTGGCTAATTGTTCCAGGAAATTTTTAACCTCTCTGATCCGCTGTCCTCTCAGCTCTAACGGACAGCTCTAGGACAGCTCTAATGGTCTTATCTCAGATCTGTGATAGAAAAACTTTCTTCCTTTGTATTTCTCTGCTTTCACACCTCAGCTGTGCAGACCAACCAGTCATGACTCTCAATATTGAAATGAATTCAGTCATGAAGCACTTTTAAGAAGAACAACGAGGCAACATTTTAAAAAATCTTTTGACAATGGCGATTTATCCTTCATCCAATTAATCAACTAATTAATTTGGTGATCTAAACGTGTCTTTATTTACAGTATAGATTTATTTAAAGCTAGTATGGACAGTGTGAGTAAAATGTCAATCTCTGCTTCAACCACACCGACCATGCTGCAAACATCAGGTTTGTCTACGTGTCTCAGGCTCTGTCCACTTCTCCTTAATCCATGTCATATCATGACAGCACTGTTTCTGCTCTTAGCTGCTGTTTATCCTCTTAACTCTCAGGATGCATGGCCCACTAACATAACCCTGATCTCTGTATGAGGCATTAAGAACAACACGTACCACATGCACAACACGGATCATATTCATCTGAAGTCAAGCTTTACTCCTCAAACTGGAGCTCAGTGCACATTTATTAGATATGGTGTATTTATCCTTAATTTTACAACCCAAATTCCAAAATAGTTGGGACACTATGTTAAATGTAAATAAAAACAATGATTTGCAAATCTCAGAAACCCATATTTTATTGACAATAGAACGTAAACAACTTATCAGATGTAAAGATTGAGACATTTGACCATTTCATGAAAAATATCCCCTCATACCTCATTTTGAATTTGACGGCAGTAACACCTCAAAAAAGTAGGGACAGGGCCATAATTACCATCGTGTAACTTTTTTTTAACAACAGTCTAAACATCTGGGAAGTGAGGAGACCAGATGCGGGAGTGTTTGGAGAGGAATGTTGTCTCATTCTTGTCTGATTTAGGAGTCTAGCTTCAACAGTCCTGTTGGATTTTTCTTTTTGTGATGCTCTGAATGTTTTCTATTGGTGAAAGGCCTGGACTCAAGGTAGGCCAGTTCAGCACCCGGACTCTTCTATTGTGAAGCCATGCTGTTGTGATGGATGTGGTATATGGTTTAGCATTGTCTTGCTAAAATATACTTCCATACTGAGAACGCATGTTACTCCAAAACCTCTATCTACTTTTCAGCATTGATAGTGACTTTCCAGATGTGTAAGCTGCCCACACCAGGCACTAATGCTTCCCTATACCATCGGAGATGCAGCCTCTAGAACTGCGTGATGATCTCTCTTCTTTAGCTTGCAGGACACAGCGTCTGTGGTTTCCAAAACGAATTTCAAATTTTGATTCATGTGACCACAGAACAGTTTTCCATTTTGCCTCAGTACATTTTAAATGAGCTTTGGCCCCAAAAAGACGGCAGGATCTCTGGATCGTATTCACTTATGGCTTCTTTTTTGGATGATACAGCTTGAACTTGCATTTGTGGATGGCACAGACAACTTTACTGACAGACAACTATTTCTGGTACTGTTCCTAGGCCCAGAATCAGGCCTGTTTTTACTGCAGTGCTGCCTGAGGGCCTGAAGATCACAAGCAGCCAGTCTTGACCTTCAGCCTTGTCCCTGGTGCTCGGAGATTTCTCCAGATTCCTGAAATCTTTTGATGCTTTTATGCCCCGGAGATGTTCAAAGTATTTGCAATTTTAAATTGAGTAACATTTTTCTGAAATTGTTTCACAATTTTCTCATGCACTTTTTTTTTAGATTGGTGAACCTCTGCTCATCTTTACTTCTGCAAGACTCTCCATCTCTAAAATACTCCTTTTATACCCATTCATGTCACTGATATGCTGATAAGTAACCTAACTAGCCGACAAATTCTTGCTCAGCTGCTTTACAATTAATACCATTTACTTTTCCAGCCTTTTGTTGCCCCGTCCATACTTTTTTGAGATGTGTTCCTGCCATCAAATTCAAAATGAGCCGATATTTTTCATGAAACAGTAAAATGTCTTGATCTCAACATGTGATATGCTGTTCATACTCTATTGTCGATGAAATATGGGTTTATGAGATTTGCAAATCGCTGCATTCTGTTTTTAATTTAAATTTTACACTGTATCCCAACTTTTTTGGAATTGTGGTTGTAGATTTTCTACAACTGGCATGTTTACTGCACTATACTAGGCAGTGAAAAACAATACAGCGGTGGGTAAAGAGGGAGGGCTGGGGTGTTTATGGTAGAAATCCTTTTCACTTTAAGGAGCAAGCGCATGTTTCCCGATGTACATCAGATTACAGAACCAGTTTAGTGCATGGAGGCCAGATTACTATATAAAAAAACGATCTTTAACCCCCCAGAATTGAATCAGTCACCCTTAGGTCCAAGTGTAGGTGTCTACCAGATTTGACAAAAATCTGGGCTCTTGAAATTTGAAGAAAATTTCTTAAACATTCTTCAAATATCATGTTAACAAGCAAGGGATTAACAGGAGGCCTATGACCTACACATTTGACCCTAAACCTCCAAAATCAAATCATATCTTCCTATACTCATAGTGGATATTAATGCAAAGATTGAACAAAATCCCCCAGTGCATTCTTGAGATATCTTGTTTACATTCCTATCTGACTCAATGCTTTTTCTAGTGAACTACAGCTCATGTGTGGGTCAGTGACATCCCTTTATGATTCAGCTGCTCTTGTCCTCCCTTACAGCTGCACGCTTCTGGTAGCCATGGTGTTTTTGTACACAAGCTCTAACATTACATGCAAGGAAACACCCTAACTGTCTCTGCTGTTACAGGTGTAGCCTGAAGAACAACATCACTGAGGTTTGGTCATAAAGGGAGAGTGAACACCTAATGTGTCTGTCTGACAATTAATGTCAATTAAATTCATGCTAACCTGGAAAGTATTTGATATCTGGTATCATAGAAACATTGTTTTGGTCATTGATAGGGATGTGTAATATGATCGGCATGGCATTCATATCTGCAGATGTTAAAATTCCAGCACCATCAAAGCTTTAGGCCTGAGCTATATTTATATATGAGTATCAACACTGGAATTGGTCTAAATGAGTTTGTAAAACTCAGCATACTGGATATCAGCAAAAATCCAATATCAAGAATCCTAGTTGTTTTAGTGAAGTGTTTGAGCTAAACAAGTTGTTTGTAGAATTCTATACTTTTATGCGGCTGCACTGGTGAGAATGTTTTTGGGTTCAGGCTTCATCTTGGTACTGCAATTTTCCTTCGTTCTTCTTTGCAAAACTGCTCAAGCTCTGTCAGATTGCATAGGGATCCCATTTGGACAGTCCTTTTTGAGCCCAGCCACACATTCCCTATTGGATCGAGGTCTGGGCTTTGACTTGGCCCCTCCAGAACATTCACCATATCCTAAACCATATTTGCTGTATGCTTCTGGTCATTGCCTTGCTGGAAAATAAATCTTCTCTCAAACTGCAAGATTGTCCTCCAGGATTTTCCATATCTTGCCACATTCATTTTACCCTCTACCTTTACAAGCCTTCCAAGGCTGGCTGCTGAGAAGCATCCCCATAGCATGATGCTGCCACCACTGTGCTTTACAGTGGGGATGGTGTGTTTGTGGTGATGTGCAGTGATTGCTTTGCACCAAACATCTTGTTTGATGGCCAAAAAGCATAACTTTGGTCTCATCAGACCAAACTGCTTGCCCACAGAGTCTCTCACATGCCTTTAGGTGAATTCTAGTCAAGATTTGATATGGCTTTCTCTTTGACTGGTGAAGAACTCGGTCAACAGCTGTATGCAGAGTCTCTCCCATCTCAGCTACTTAAGCTTGGAACTCCTTCAGAGTAGTCATAGGTGTCTTGAGGGCCTCTCTCACTGGTCTTGTTCTTGCATGCTCAGTCAGTTTGTGAGGACGGCCTGATCTACGCAGATTCACACATGTGCCATATTCCTCCCATGTCTTGATGGTGGATTTAACTTCAGGATGTTCAGTGCCTCATAAATGTTGTAACCATGATTTATACTTTTTAATAACATTTTCTCTGAGTTACTTGGGGTGTTCTTTTGCCTTCATGGTGTAATGGTAGCCAGGAATAGTGACTAACCTGCAACTGTACCTTTCAGACACAGGTGTCTTTATACTATAATCACTTGGGATGAATTTACTGCACTCAGGTGATCCTAACTTCACTAATTGTGAGACTACTAGCACCAATGACTAGACTACTGTTGAATTAGGTCAGGGGTTGAATATTTATTCATTTCTGATGAGATTTTGACATGGTTAAAAACCTAAATCTTTCTTTGATTAGTACTTTCCTGTTTGTCATCACTCTGATGCGTCTTCTGGTTTCTTACACTGATTTGTGTTTTTTTTTTTTTTCAACATTATGTAACTTTTTGTCCGTGGGTGGTAGTGATGATGACAATGCCATTTTGTAAACTGTTATTTATTCCAGCCCTGAGCTATTCCTCTTGGTACATAGTAACAGCCCTGCTGTGTGGGCTGACTTCAGGTTGGTGTCTGTGATAAACACATGAGTTTCTGATGACTGAAGAGATACGTGAGTCATGCTTCTTACTGTTAGGTGTTAACTGTGGCCACTAATACAGATCTAATATCAAAACCAGAAGTCCATAAACTTCCCTTATGCATCTTAATGGAGTGATTTCAGGTTAAAGGCTTTTATTTCTCACATGTAAATAATGTCACATCTGCTTTGCACTGAGGGGAAAAACATGAAACTAAATGGAGAAGTTTGATTCATTCAGGGAATGTGATATTACCTCTGACCAGGGGATTTGACCAAAGTTTCTCAAAATGAGATGAAGTGGGATAATTTGTTCAGTCTTTTATAAAATACGGACAATACTCTGATCCAGTTCTGTTAATTTTTTTCATGTTTCGGTTAATGCTTTGGTTCTTAGCCTGGGGTCTGGGCACCCAAAGGGGGGGGCGCCAAAGATCTCAGGGGGGACCCTGTCTGCTCCTATGTTGGCAAAATTAGATGTGCATATATTTTTTCAAAATCATGATTTGAAACATAATGTACAACGGGGCATCGTAAAAGACTAAAAATAAGGATCTGTTAATTTTCGAGAAAAAGAAGTTAAAATCTTCGAGAAACTCCTTTTTTCAGATTTTTAAATTCCCGTATATTTATAAGAAACAGAATTTAAAATTTCAGAGTTTAAAAATGTGGAAGTTTTGATACTTTAAACTAAAAAATTAATACATTTAATGACATTGTAAAGTCAAAAAGTTGCAAGAAACCAAACTGAAAACAGAGGCGGGATAGCCTCGTTTTACAGAAATGTATCTTCTTAGTCCAAATGGTGAAGATAATGTGATGATTCTGATGATTCTCAATTCCAGTAAAAAGAATAATCTGATTTGCTGTCCTCTGCAGGACTTTGACAAGGAAAATGGCTTCAAACGGTTGGATTTTCTTTCAAGTGATCAGTTATTTTTGACTTTATAATCACAAAATTCTACATTTTGGTTTGTGTAAATGTATGCCTTTTAAAGTTGAAAATGTCTAACACTTTCTTTAAAATCAGCAGGCTCTCCTTATTTCTCAGGGCAGCCCTAATACCATTATAATGGATCTTTTGGCAAGAACCTATTAAGTTAGTAGGCATATTATTTTTATTATTATTTTGAAGCTTTCCTCAGATCTGTGCCTGCAACAATCCTGTCTCTGAGCTCTGCAGGCAGTTCCTTTGACCCCATAGCTTGGCTTTTACTCTGATATGCATTGTCAGCTTTGAGGCCTTCAACAGAGAGGTGTATGCCTTTCTAAATCATGTCCAATCAATTTAATTTACCACAGGTGGGCTCCAATCAAGGGAGGAACCTGAGCTAAATTTCAAGTGTTCTGCAAAGGGTCTGAATACTTTTGTCAGTGTGATATTTGGGGTACTGAGTGTAGATTTATGATAGAAAACATAGATTTAGCAGGCTGCTGAATGCACTGTAAAGTGAGTTGAATGTCACACTAAATGTGTTTAAAATAAACTGCTGAAGTTTAAGAGTCTAATTTGAGGCTCTTTTTTTGCAGGGCCCTCAGTTTACTATAATTATTCTCACCTCTAAAAGGAAACTGACACTTACCTCTGACTTCCTGGATAGGAAAGAACTCTGTAATTTAGTGCAAATAACAGGAGGCACTGGAGACGGCGTGAGCATGCGTCATATTTAATTGTACATTTCAAATGAGCCGAACATACGAGGATGTGAAAACTATCAGTGCAATGTTTGTATTTCCACAAGTAGGAGGAAAAGATTTCCATCAGTCATTATTTGTTTTTGAAATAAAACTTTTTTCCTGAATATCAATGAAGGCATCAGTCCGTCTCTGTTTGAACTGTAGTTTTTACTTTTACTCATAAGAAACTTTCTAATCAGTAAAACTGGGATTTTTGATAAAATGAATTGTTAAAATACATTTTTTATGATATTATTGGTCAGTATGGGTTTAGTAGACCTTAAAGCTGTCATTATATTATAAACTTTGTAAATACCAGTGAAAATTAAACAATAAGCTTATTGATACCTGGTCTGAAACCAGAGTAAACACATTTACTTAAAGGAGACAAATATTATATAAGCTCCAATTCCAGAAAAGTTGGGATGTTTTGTAAAAAGTCAATAAAAACAGAATAAGGTGACATGCATATTTTAACATACAGTATATTCAATTGAATACAGCACAGAGACAACATTTTTAATGCTTAAGCTGATATTATTATTATTATTATTTTCAAATGGACATGCATTCTTAATTTGCAACATGTTGCAAAAAAGATCGGACAGGAAGAAAGACTGGGAAGGCTGTGGTATGCAATAAAAACACCTGGAGCATTCCACTGGTAAGTGGGTAACAGATGCCAGGATTGGGTATGAAAGGAGCACTCCTGAGAGGCTTGGTTGTTCACAGTCAAGGATTGTGCAAGGTTCTCATCTTTGCAAAAAGCTTCTCAACATGCAGTTGCAGAACTGGCACATTTCTCAATCTTCAGTCCATAATATTGTAGGACATGTGCTTACAGGATGAGCAAGAAGTGGGCTGCAAACTATGCATTTAACAAATGATTACTGTTGGACATGACCACGCTAAATCAATGAAAACCTAACCTACGTTCCTCATTCATTCCACATTAGCTCTCAATAGACAACCAACAGTCACGCTAGGCCTCAGCCACCACTCCCCGTCCTTTTCTACCTGTCTCTGCACATAGGAGTCAACAGCACCAATGACATGAACAACCAATCAGGATTCACAGTACATGTAACATTACTGAACGGACAACAACAACATGGAACATTATAACAGGCTGCTACAACATCATTAAAATATTCAGAGAATCTGGAGAAATCTCTGCACACAAAGGGGCATGACTGAAAAACTGACACTGCATGCATGTAGCCTTCGATCTCTTAAGCAACACTGCATCAAAAACTGGCATTATTCTGTGGTGGATATCACAATGTGGGCTTGGGAACACTTTGGAAAACCTCTGTAAGCGAACACAGGACGCTACTACATCTACAGATTATGTAGTATAAGGCTCTGCCATGTAAAGTGAAAGCCACATAAGAACATCAAGAAGTTGCCAACTTCCCTGGGCCTGAGCTCACCTGAGATCGACTGACTGAACATGGAAAAATGTGCGGTGGTCTGATGAGTTCACATCTCAAATTGATGCTACAGGGTAAATATGACAAACTAGAAAGTCATCAATGCAAAATTCAAACCCCAGCATCTGAAAGCATGCTCCTGTCCCATCTTTTTTGTCATTTAGATCCCCATTAGCTTTTGCATTGCATCAGCTATTCCTCCAAGGATTTGTTCATCCCTACATCTCCATTCCGTCGTCCTTCTCCCCTCACTTCGACTGTGTGGGACAACAGTGGCTCAGTAGGTTGAGTCGGTCGTCCCGCAATTGGAAGGTCATGCCCAGCTCCTGCAGTCACATGTTGATGTGTCCTTGGGCAAGACACTTAACCCCAATTTGCTCCCAGTGCTTCATCGGTGGCGTTCAAATGGGAACAGACGGGTATGAATGAGATTAGCTGATACTGATGGCATGAATGTGGTGGGATCTTTTTCTTTTAATCTCCAAAGAGTCCCTGCAAACCTTTTGGCGTTTCTGATTGTGTCTTCAGTATGAAGTTGGAATTACCTCTGTAGGTTTTATCCATGATTATAACAGTGGGATAATACATCTGAGACAAGGCAGAATAAAAAGGCACAATAATGGTGTAGTTTGTTAAGCGTATGCAGGTGCATCTAAAAAAAATAGAACATCATGTCACATGATATTCTAACTTTTGTGATGCACGTCTTATAGGATTAAACAATGGCATATTATTTGTGTCTGAGTAAAGTGACTTGGTTGACCTGCTGGAGATCAACACAATGTTCCGCATGAGGAATTGCAACTGCTCTCTGATCCTGTGTATGCCAGCTGTGACCCCGGTCATTTGCATGTATGTAGGCACGTCTATGTCTGGCGGTTAATCTGTGTCCCGCTCTGTCTGGTGGTCCATTTGCGTCTGGATCAGAGCGTCCTGTCCGATTCATGATGCCATTTAATCTGACCTGAAAGCCTTACCTCATACCTGCTTATCTCTGAGATGTGAACACATTCTGGACATTATTATCACATATGAGGAACAAAAAAATCACTGCATATTCATACAGGAAACATTACGGAAGGAATCCCAGCATGACTCACTTTCACTGACCACTCACATCAATGAGTCAGACATTCATGTGACAGGAGGGGGCATCATGTGCTCTCCAGTTTGCATGAACAGATATGAAAGGAGTGTGCACCCTCTTCAGGAGGGAAGGTGTAAAACTGATTTAGAAGAGTGAAACTGCCTGTGGAGACAGGAATCAAAACCAAATGTTTGAGAATATTTAATAAAACCAGCTCTACTCTATGCACGCTGACACTGAATTTTCAGTTGCTGAAATGATCAACTATTAAGATGAGGGTCATCTTAGGAATTTCATTAATTGGTTTCTAATTGCAGCATTTATTTTGTGCCACTGATGTAATAGTGCTGTAACTGAAGGAATGACTTGATGACTCAGCTTACCATGGTAAGAAGGTAACATTTCATCAGAATAAGAAATACTATATTTGTTTTATCCCCAGGACTAAATGTGGGTACTACAGTTTCTCTTATGCAATACACAATAATACAAATGCCTAAGGGATATGGGTGGAAAAAAAGTTAAAAAGTGAGTCACTGATGCACACCAGAAACTCTCTGGTATGCATACTGTAGTAGCTAGAGCATGGGTTAGTTTCTGGTACACACAATCATTACCTCTGCCAAGGAGGTTATGTGATCAGCAGGGTTTGTTAGTTTGTTTGTGTCTTAGCAACATAACTTAAAAAGTTAGGGATGGATTTTGATGAAATTTTTAGGAAATGCCAGAAATGGCATAAAGAAGAACTGATTAGATTTTGGGAGTGATCCGGATCACCGTCTGGATCCAGGAATTTTTTTTTAATGATTCTTTACTTTTGGGAGATGGGGCTAATGGTGGAGGTCTGTGCTCTCCGAGTGCTTTTCTAGTTTTTCATGCCGTGCCCCTTTAGGGTCAATGAGGAATAAGGAGGAATCCAAGAGACATGGTTTGATGAGTTCAGTGTGGAAGAACTTCACTGGCCCATAGAACCCTGACAAGAGACAGAGCAGAGATTATGAGCCAGGCCTTCTCGTCCAACATCAGTGCCTCATCTCATAAATGCTCTACAGAATGAATGGGCACAAATTTCCATAGAAACACTCAAAAATTTTGTGGTAAACTTTCCAAGAAGGCTGTTGAGGTGCTACTAATAATTGGAAGATACTCATTTAAGTTCAGCCTTGTGAAACTGAGTGTCTGCCTCGAGAGTCACGCAGGTGTATCTGTGACTGCAGCAGCATCACCTGTAGCCAGAGCAATTTTTTTCATGCAGAGACTATGTGCACTGGGCTCTTTTCTCTGAATGCTGATAGTGATATAAAACAGGTTTTTCCTGCAAATAAGGAACAAGAAAACTCAAGCACAGTGCTTGAGGCCACATGGCGAACATAGCAAACCGTATAAAATTATATATTTCATTCAGCCCTAACGTTAGGCTATATATTACACATAAACCTTGGTGCAGTAAAAGGGTTTCAGTACACTGGAAACTTTAGACTATAGATGTTTACATGCATAGTAAAAGCAAGATGCAGTTATAGCTCAGTTAGGCATGAACTACCGTCCCTGTCCCAGTATACAAACACAATAGGAGGACCAGTTTACTGTATGGAACACATCAGGCTCTGCTACAGTAGGTGTCGACATGCCCACTTCCAGCTACTGTAGTCTTTCTAGACCTTCTGGTTGACAGTGCAAACAAGCTAGCAGAGGCTAACTGGTGGTATGTTGGGAAGACATGAACTAATAAAACAGCTCTGTACATTTCCTATATGCTGGGTGTAGAAATCAGGGTTTTAGAATGGTTGTTGTCTGAGGTACACTGACGATCAAGCCAAAATTTCAAGGCATACAATATCCATATCAATACAAAATAACCTCTTTTGAACATATTACAATAAATTAAGTGGTTGTATAGTTGGAGTAATACCATATTCCTGTGTAAGTTCCCATTGCACACAGACTTTCTTCGAGGCATACCAGTGTTCTTTGCCTCACCATTTGAGAACCGTTGGTATAACTGCATGAGTAAAAAGATCTCCAACTTTGCTTCACAGCAAGAAGGTTCCTGGTTCTCTTTCTGGTCAGGCCTTTCTGTGCGGCGTTCTCTCCGGGCACTCCTGCTTCCTCCCACCACGAAAAACATACTCATTAGGGTAATTGGTGACTCTAAATTGCCCGTAGATGTGACTGAGCCTGGTTGTTTGTCTCTATGGGTCAGCTCTGTGATTGACTGGTGACCAGTTCAGGGTGTACCCTGCCTCTCGCCTAATGACAGCTGGGATAGGCTCCAGCCCCCCGCAACCCCCAAAGGGATAAGCAGTGTAGAAAATGGATGGATGAATGGAAGTCCAGTTTTGGTTCTACTAACAATTATTTGTGCAAGATGCAAGATGTTAACAGAAATTTTTAAGGCTGTAGATTTCTCAAATATTCCTTAATTTGGGGAACGGTATTATTTTGTCATAAATCTCTTCATTTTCTGGTATGGGGCAGCATATAATGAGAATGGCAGTGGCACTAGAATACAGCCCTGTGGGACGCCACAAGGCAGTGGAGATAAGTCAGACACCCGTCTCCAGTGGAAACAATGCTTCTGTTGGTGAGAAAATATAAGCAGTAGTCTGATGCTCTGCCTGATAGAGATGCATCTTAAAAAATAGGACTAATTGCAACACCAAAGTTTTAATTATCAGTGCTTTTTTTTATTGCTTCTGTTGGTGTAACCCCTCCACAATGTCAACATTTCCTCCCATGTTTGACCATAAAAGCAGATCATAACTGGTCAAATAGGTAACATCTTTTACCAAATAATAAATCTCTTCTCTGAGTCAGCTTTAGTTGGGCTCAGAGTGATTCGATAAGACAAATAAACATCTGTTACTGACATCAGTGCTTTCATTATTTGCCAATGTCAGTGTTTGTCAACAGGGCTGATATTGGCTGACACCGATGTTGAACTGATGCATGTGTGTCTCCCTACAATAGCCCAACCAATCAGGTCAAAGTCAGGACATGACTGTCTGCATTGTCTCTGAGATGCATTGTTGTTGGATTTGCAGATGTAGTAGTTTTGATAATAAGTGATCAATAAGGGGTATATATTCTGAATGAGTGAGTTTTAATTTAAGTAGAAATATGACACAAGCAGCCTGGGACTGCACTGAGAGGACCTGCTGCTGTGTCTTTGGCGGCTTGATGAGCTCAGCCCCAAGGTGACTGTGTTGTACTTGTGCTCCAGGCAGGAATATAAACAGGAAATGTCCTAACTAATTGGATTATGAGTCAACACCATTGTCAGGAGCAGTGGGCAGTGTAATGCAGTGTAATAAGTGCGTGTGTTGTTTACTGTCCCATGTGAGGATGACTAGGGGGTTTGAAGGCCTGACATGTCTGCCAGCCGAGAGCTGCGCAACAATGGTTAACATTTAAGGATATTCTACTTTTTCGATTTTTTTACCTTGCATGAATACTTCTGACACCTGTAGCTCTAAAATTTCCCAGATTCAACTGCATTTTACAATGGTATGAATAAAATCACCATTGCACTGCATGCTTTTCTTGTGTATGACTAGTTTTTAAGTTCATGTTTGCAATCACAGAGGAAATGGCACGGTCAAAATGCGCAAGAAGAGAATAGAAAGCATTTGTTTAGGTCTGTGTTATCTGCTGAATCATATTGTCTGAATTTCATTCAACTGCTGAGTATTGCATTGTACCATATGAACTCCCTGAACCGTCCCTGTGATACGAGTCAATCTAACTTTAAAGCAACCACGCCACCTGCTGGAGAAACAGTGCACTCAGAAAGTATTCACCTACTTCTCTTGTTTCATTGTTCTTGTGTTACAGCCCAATGCTAGAGTAAGACCACTCTGTGCCCTATCATGACAGACTGAAAACAGAATTTTAGAAATTATTATTATCAAAAAGAAAAAAACTGAAATATCACACTGATATTCAGACCACTTTACAAAAAACACTTGAATTTTAGCTCAGCTGTCTCCCATGTCTCTTAATCTTTGCTGAGATGTTTCTACACTTTGATTTCCCTTTCCAAATCATGTAAAAATGTAAATTCAATTTACCACAGATGGACTCCAGCCAAGGTGTAGAAATATCTAAGCAACGATCAAGAGAAATGGGTGGGATACTGGAAACCTTATTTTGAAAAACTATGCATATGTCTCTGCTTAAAAGAAAAATTAAAAGTAGCTGATAGGAACTATGCATCACCAGTGTAAGATGTTGATCATATTAAAGTGATACCCCTCCTTCTTAAAACTAGTAAGTAATGCAACGTAGTACATAAATTAACCTAGGAATCTCTATCAAAACAATAACAAAAGGTGAAGGATAGTAATTCGCCATGAGCAGGAAGTTGTTTTTTGAAGTGCTTACTTGTACTGCCACAAATAACAGTAGACACAAGTCCGGTGGAGAAGGCCCACCCACTTTTTGAGCGTTTCTTTTTTTTTATTTTTACCATAAGGCTGCCATTCAAATCTCTGAACTACCTTACAGCTTTCCACAACCAAGGGGCAGCCAGGCAGGTAGCTACAATATTAGCAGCCTGGAAGTCAAATGCTAACTATGCCTAGCTACCATACAGTTATCCACTGCCAACGGGCTGTCTGGCAGGTAGCCAATATAAGCAACCTGGAAGACTTTAACATGTCCCTACCATGTCTTTAGTTGCCTTACAGTCAGCTAGGCTCTTCATAATAAGTCACCAAGCATCCTAGAAGGCATCTAGTTAGCTACCAAATAAATAAGCTTGTCTTAATTTTCTGAGGATATTCAACTGAGTTATTTTGTTTGCTTGTTTGTTTTTAATCTATGACATTATTCATATTTGATTTAAAGTAGCTGACATTTACAAATGTTTGCCTAATATAGAAGCTAGCAAGCAAGCTAACTAGCATTGTTGTCTGGGGGAGCAGCAACCCGACTGGAAGGCGGTTTGAGGGCAGCTGAACGTGCCTTCCGGGTAAAGTTTAAGGCACAAAACACCACTGAGCAAAGTTTGATGTCTCGCCATTTAGCAAGAAGTTACTTTGATCCCGACAGTTTAAGGCACAAAACACCACTGAACAAAGTTTGATGTCTCGCCATTTAGCAAGAAGTTACTTTGATCCCGACAGTTTAAGGCACAAAACACCACTGAACAAAGTTTGATGTCTCGCCATTTAGCAAGAAGTTACTTTGATCCCGACAGTGACAGGGACATCTCTGATTGGATGAGCCCACCTTACTTACAGAACTTCCACATTCTGTTGCTGCTAGTGAATTGAATGGTTCATTTTTTAACAAAGCACAGTTTAAATGGAAAAATGAAGACGCATCGTCATGTGTTCCACCATCAAGTATTTCATCACCTCGTTTTTAGAAATAGATTGTTTAGTCAGGATCTCAGGCTACAGCACTACATAACCCACAGTCCTAGAGTGTCACTATAACGTCTCTGATTGGTGGAGCTGCATACATGCTGTGAGCTGCTCCTAGTGAGGTTAATGGCTGTGGGAAAAAAAAGTGGGTGGTACTTTGTGCAAACTAATCAACTGTAATGATAAATCCTCGTTTACATAAGTCTTCATCTGAAACAAGTGGTCTGAGGGTTCAGTTACTGTTAAAATATCTGTTATAGCACCACCTATTGATAAGACCTATTAAGGGTGCATGCCATGATTCACTATGTGCCCTTTCTTCATGTTGTATCAAAAAGACATGCCAGTTCACAGCTGTTTAAGCCTTCTGAGTCTGATAGGCATCAGTATGGCATCTGATTTTGTGACTGCACCACCCACAACCACACCATGTGTAGAGGTGTTGGGGCATGGATAATGTGTGCAACCCCAGATGCACATTTTTCTGTGTTTGAATGTAAGGGAAATGTTGTAGAACCAGTTGGTTGTAACTTTGTCACCAGTGAAGACTTGGTGTGTTTTATCCATGGTCAGTTCTCTGGCCTGAAACTCACAGAAATATTTTTATTTGTAGTTGTGAAAATGTGCAACCATTTTTGAAAAATCTACTTTTGATTATTAATGATTTTAAGATTTCAACAAAGGTTTAACAGAGTGATAGAGCCATTATTGTTGCAAAACTACTATTGTACTTCTTAGTTTCAGCACAAGGGAGTGCTACTTGTTAATTCTGCAAACAAACATTTTAAAAAAAGAAGATATCTTGATTAATAATGTCCTGATGGATTAACACAGCAAATAGCAGCACCAGTAACATGTCATGGGCAGAGCCAGTGGTAGCTAAGGCCAAACGGGGCCCCCTGAAATCTGATTGGCTCCCCAAAATCCTGAAAATGACTGTCTATTTGCCCTGTCAGCCATTAGCAAGCCATTTAGGCATACTCAGTCACTAAACATGTATCAACTTACATTGGGTTATTCTTACTAACTTTTAAATCCTCATGCCGAGGACTATGAAAGTGGCCCCACCATCCGTATATAGATCTGTATGTGGCCCTCTGTGGAAAAAGTTTGGACACCTCTGGTGTGCACAAATCTAGAAATACTTTAACAGAAAAAGATTTGCAAATTTGCACAAAGATACACAAATGTGTGCTATAATCTGCAAAGGTGTCGACCAATTTGTGACTCACAAGCCATCCGTTACAACTGTAGTCTGCCTCTCAATTGGCCGTCATACACACCTGACTTTTGCCACATTTCTGTTGTGCATGATCTGCAAATGTGTGCTCAGATCTGTAAGTGTAAGCATTGGGTTTTGTTGCCCTCAGTGCAGGCTCACAGGCAAGGCTGCCATCCTCATAGCAAAGGCATCACACAGAAGGCAGCGGTTTTGACTTAATGGACTCCAAAATCCTATCACTACAGTGATTGAATTGCCATTCATACTAGACAGGGCTTCATTATGTTCTGTTTTTCAAACAGAACTCCCCTATACAACGCTGTGTGAGCCGGATGATCTTGCCATTTTTTAACATTTGTATTTCATATTTAAAGCAAATGCAGAGGGCGCCACAAGCCACTAGGGGGCCCCAAAGCTGAATGTTCAGCTTCATCTGAGGAGAATTAAAATTACCTGCCTTTATCCCTTATATGCTTAAAAATAAATATAGGATATACTGTACACACATTTGCAGATCTGTGCACATATTTGCAGATTTGTGTACGGATCTCCATTAAGTGGTTTTGCGACAATAATAGCTCCAGACAGAGTTGGCTGAGAGACTTTTTGTGAATGCCAGGAAGTGGAGTCTCAGTTTACAGTTACACCTCACACCTTGATTTACGCTATCATGATTTGGGAGAGCTGCACCTACCAGGATTATATCTGATATAAAAAGATGTTTTAGAGCTGTTGTTGCCTTTTCCAAAGGAAAAAAAATCAAGTGTAGTAGAGAAAGATTTGAAGAAATCCATCAATTTAGGATGAAGTCACTTTTTTCACCGATGATCAGTCTTTTGTGTTTGGTGAGCATTCTGATCACTGTGGTCTGGTACCATGTCAACAGCAAGTGAGTGTTTTCTGACCTTTCCTTTTGGTCCCTTTATTTCTTATTCATGATTGTGTGTATTAAGGTAGCAGTTGTGTCTGTGCTCTAAAACAGTAGAGCTCAAAGCATAAGAAATTCAAATTAATGTGGAGAAAGATTACTTTAATGTGAAACAGCCTACCTGTCCATTTGTTGTATTAGGAGCAACAGTGAATGTCTTTACACTTTTTGTTTAATAATGCCATGGTAATTACATAAAGCAGAAGTAGATAAATAATGCAATGCAATGAGGTACACAAATGAGTAACTTCCTGCCATCTATTAAGGGAAAAAGCCATCCAAACCTACCTGCCCATGTGTGAAAAAATAACTGCAATCAAGCATTTGCAATAACTGGCAATGAGTCTTTCACATCACTGTGAGGAATTTTGGATCACTCGTCTTTGTAGAATTGTTTTACTAAGCCACACTGGGAGGGTTTTCCAGCATGAACGGCCTGTAACAGGTCATGTCACAGCATCTCAATTAGAAATTAGTCCTGACTTTAACTGGGCCATTCCACAAACTTCACTGTTTTTTTAAACCATTCAGAGGTGGACTTACTGGTGTGTTTGGGATTATTGTCCAGCTGTATAACCCCAGTGCGCTTGAGCTTGAGGTCTGATGACTGTACATTCTACATCAGGATTTTCTGGTAGAGAGCAGAATTCATAGTTCCATCAATCACAGCAAGTGGTCCAAGTCCTGAAGCAGCAAAGCAGCCCCAGACCATCACACTGCCACCACCATGTTTGACTCTTGGTATGATGTTCTTCTGATGAAATGCTGTGTTATTTTTACTCCTGATGTGACCATGTGCACACCTTGGGCATTGCATCCATCTCCCATGGAAGCCATTTTTGGTGTCCATGAGGTGGTGTCCCAAGAAGACGACACCCCAAGAAGACCTGTCAGAACTTAGGCTGTCTCTACAGATTAGCACTCAAGGATTGCAGGATGATATGGCTGACGGCTCTCTGCCCAGACAGTCTATAATGGACTGCATGCAGCCAATCTCAGGCCTCAAAGGGCTGCCATTTACGACTCATTTACGCTTTTATGGCAATCTCAATGCAGAGGGATATCAAGATGAGATTCTGCAACCAGTATCTATCCCAACTCTCCACAGTCTAACTGAACTCTATCCTCCAAGATGACAATGCTTGCGCCCACAGAGCGGGGTTTATCAGAGACTACCTCCAGGATTTGGGAGTGGAGAGGATGGAACGGTCTGCCAGCAGTCCTGACCTTAACCTCACTGAACATTTGTGCAATCAGCTTGGGCGTGTCAGAGCGACCAACACAACCACATTGGCTGACTTGCATGAAATGTTGGTTGAAGAATGGGACGCCATTCGACAGTAGTGTGTGACCAGGCCGGTGACCAGCATGAGGAGGAGATGCCAGGCTGTTGTGGCTGTGTATGGTTCTTCCCCACACCACTGAGGCTCCTGTTTGTTGAATGAATAAATTGCCAAAATGTCTCTTTTCTTCAGACCTTAATCATCCGATCCACCAAACAACACCAAACAAGAGTCAATGGCAGAATAAGCTGTTTGAAGCTTCTTCTTGGAATTTAATTGTCTACATATGACATCCAGATTTTTAAAAAGCCCTGATTAGATTTTATGTTCTTTGTTTGGCCTCTTCACTGATAAATCATTTCCATATACTCAGCACCCGTGTGGACCCTCCCTTACCGATCCCCCAGAAGAAAAGTCCCCCGAAGACCTTTAACCTCTGCAAAAGCTGCAAGTGAGTACAAACACCATCCATGCTTCTCCTGAAGCACCATCTGTTTCTTACATAAGGAGGGGGACTCTACAAGCCCATGGCTTCTCTCTACTCCTGCATATTTCTTTAATCATTGTTATTGATTTGAAAATTATTATGCACTGCATGTACAACCCCAATTCCAAAATAGTTGGGGCGCTGTGAACAATGTCAATAAAAACAGAATGCAATGGTTTGCAAATCATCATAAACCCATATTTTATCCACAACAGAACATAAACAACATATCAGATGTTGAAACTGAGGCATTTAATCATTTCATGAAAATATACGCTCATTCTGAATTTGATGGCAGCATTGCATCACAAAAAAGTTGGGACAAGGCAAGTGGTGCTAATGAAAAAAAAAGCAGCCAGAGGAACATTTTGCAACTAAGTGGAAAACTGTTCTGCAGTCAGATAAATCAAAATTTGAAATTCTTTTTTAAAACCATGGATAAGGGATTATCTAGGGGCAAAAGCCTGCATCTCTGACGGTATGGGGTAGCATTAGTGCCTATGGCGTTGGCAGCTTATGCATCTGGAAAGGCAGCATCAATGCTGAAGAGTAGATAGAGGTTTAAGGGCAAAATATGCTCCCATCCAGAAAACGTCCCTTCAGGGAAGACCCTGAATATTTCAGCACGACAGTGCGAGTGCATTCCACATCTGTCACAACAGCATGGCTTCACAATAGAAGAGTCCGGGCGCTCTCACAAATAGAAAATGTTATAAAACGAAAAGTCCTGCAAAGACTTAATTATGGCCCCGTCCCTATTTTTTTGAGGTGTGTTGCTGCCGTCAAATTCAAAATGAGGTAATATTTTTCATGAAGTGGTAAAATGTCTCAGTCTGATATGTTGGTTATGTTCTATTGTTGGTAAAATGTTGAGTTATAAGATTTGACAGTCATTGCATTCTATTTTATTTCTATTTGTCCCAACTTTTTTGGAAATGGGGTCCTACTGTATTTCTTGCTCTAGAATTTTTTCCCCCTTTTTTAGATGTGAAATGAAACAAATGAAAAATAATGAATGGGATGTAGAAAATAACTTACTCATCAACCGGTGGCTCAGGCCCACATCAGGCCGCCGGAAGGTTTTTAAATTCAGAAAACGTGGGACACTATGTTGTGGTATCAATTTTTTTATTTTTATTTAAACTGCTACAGCTTTTGCAGTTGTTTCTAGTGAATATTCAACCAGGAGTTAGAGCGCACCACTTTCGTCAAGTTTTGCTTGTTGTGCTGAAGAGAAGCTGAAATGACTGCTCCTGTTTTACGAGTGAAATGATGCTTGTGTCTTATCTTGTCTACATCTAATAATGGCAACAAACTTGTAGCTGTCTTTTAAATTAAGCCTTATTGTTATCCTGTTAAAAACCCTCAACCAGACAAAACTTTGTGTGCATTATTGTCACAGGAAGATAATTGGGAAAATAATGGAGGATTACAACAAAACCTGGCACAAGCAGCAGGATAACAGCCACAAATTCAGGTAAGAAAACTTATTTTGAACTTTTAAAAAACGAAAGAAAATAAAAACTGAAATTGCACATACAACAGTCAGTCCGTGTACTAATATGCTTCCCAACCCTGACATGCCAGATCGACTGTTACAAATATCCACTGCATGGATTTATTTACATTCATCTGGGAAAAGTCCCATAGAAAGTGTTTGGGAAGGGCAGGACCTTTCAAAAATATTCTGGCCATTCAGAGCAACAAGACAAAATTTCATTGTACGTACATGTTACTCTGAGAGGCTTGGTGGAGCTTAATGCTGGTGTTGGGAGATGTGCAAAAACATCTTCTCTACCAGGACAAGCTTTCATTCAGTTCTTTGCTCTTGTTTCAAAAAGAAATATGATCCAGTTCTGATTAAAATGACGCTTTCCTATAGCTACATCCGAGCTAACAGCTACATTAGCAGCAGCAGCAGCAGTATACATCCGCAAGCCCAACTTGTAACAACCACAAACCCATGTCGAAACAGACTGGGTGAAGAGCGAAACAATATTGTCCAGTTGTTGAATGTTACCCTGTTCTGACAAAATCAACTGCCCCTTTCCCCCGTGACTCTCACAAACTCATCCCAAAGCAGGTTAGCGAAATAGCGAAAGCATCTTTCCCATCGTGAAAAGCTATCACTGCTGTTTTAATTCTTTATTTCATTCAGAAACGTGGTCAAGTTCTGGTAAAATTGATGCTATGCTAGACCTATATTGGACCTAATCACCGAACTGGAGGTATGTGTTGCAAACGACCCCGAATCCAACTAAACCCTGCCCATAGCCACCACCTTGTTCTCCTCAAATGAAGCTGATTGGTCCGAATAGCAATCAGTGTGGCAGCAAAGTTATGGGTTGGAGCTTTTCAAGATGAATTTTCCTGATGGCAGAGATGGAGTCTGGCAAATTCAACTGCTTTGCAAGGTCATCTCAACCCTGCCTTCACTCATTTCCTGCTTTCTTTTAAATAAATGAAACTGATGAGAGAGTGAAGGACTATTCTGTCTACATGTGGTTTCCCCAGATCTCAGCTGACCAGGGAGTGCCATGGTTTTGACAAAGCCATCATAACTCAGGCAAACACTCCAGTGGGATTTACAATTGTGTATGGCTTGCATGAGAGGACCATCCAAGTGGATTCAAAGCTTTTCAGCACCTTTGCAGCGGTATAGTTCATTTTGTTTGTTTGTTTGCTTCATGTAACCAAATGCATCTGCTGTATCATTGTCACTCCTCCCCAGCAGGTTAACAAGGTAGGTCATAATAGGTGTAGGTCAGGGGTGTCCAAACATGTCCCGCGGTCCAATTTTGATTGGCCCGCAGCAAATCCTGGAAATAAAATGAAATATGGCCCACATTTGCTTGACTGTACTGTACTTCATAGTTTCAGCATAAGACAGTGCTACCATGCTAATTCTGTAAACAAACATCTTGACAAGAAGAATTAATTGATATGTTTTTGTGACTAAATGAAGACAGCTTTGTACTACATAAACATATTGGCAACCAAAATAATAATAATAATATCTTCTTTTCTAACTCCCTGATAGGTTATGGCAGCAAATAGCAGTACCAACAATATTATGGGGGACGGAGCCAGTCGTAGCTAGGGCTAAAAGGGCCCCCTGAAATTTCATTGGCATCCCCAAAAACCTGGAAATTATTGACTATTTGTATTGTTAGCCATTAAATCCTCCACCCCAGCTCCTCCTTTATTCTGCCTCTGACCTTATCAATGTCATATGCCTCGCCTTGCGGATAATAAAGAGGCCCCAACATCCTTATGTATTTCTGTATGTGGCCCTCGGTGGAGAAAGTTTGGACACCCCTGGAGTAGGTAATCGTATTTGAGCTCTCTGATCTATTCTCCAACTTCTGGTTTGTCTGCTTGATTTGGCCATTGGTCTTAGGATGATACCCAGTGACAGACTGACAGAGGTGCCCAAAAGACAGCAGAAGTCCTTCCATTAAAGAGACATGAACTGTGGGCCTTGATATGACACAATGTCCAGGGGATAAGCTGCCAAGTCAGAATAAACCTCCCTGGTAGCGAATGAATACACGTTTCTGAACCCCAGGGACCGTAGCTATCCCCTCATCATCCTCAGATGGCTAGGTGGTCTGGTCCATTTCTGACTGAAGCTTTGCAAGATCTAGCTAAGCCATCGTCTTTTGCAAGGTTATATCCATTGATTAGGGCACAAATATCTTGTGCGTATCATAAATCCCAGCATATGATAAAGAGAATAACATCATCTGTATAGATATAATTTTTTGGCATGGCATTTTCCATTGGTTGTTATTCAGGAGCATCCTTTCTTAAATAGAACATTGGACACATGTTCTGTTGTTGGGAACGGAGGCATCCTGGCTGACAGCGGCTGTGGACGGATGATTGATTCAGCTCAGTTTGTATTCAGGTGAGAAAGGGTTCTGTGGCTGTAGACTGAACGGCTAATGACTAAGTGACCCACCAGATTTCAAAGCATCTATGTTCAAATTCCCTTAAAAAAGTTTCCTCTTTTCATTAAACAGGTGCAACCTTCCTCCTTTGGAAAATTATGAGAAGCATGTGGGCACAAAGACAAACCTTGTGACGGTAAACCCAAGCATCCTTAGACAAAAGTGAGCAAAATAATGAATTTTTAGTAGTTTGTCAAATATCTTTCTAGCTTGTATTGGTGCTTGCACTATTTCATGAGCAGATCCAAGCTCTGTGGAGATACATGAAAGGTAGCACACAGCATCAGTGCAGCTGGTAACACACAGTTTAAGGAATGCGGTCAAGCAGGGTGAAATGTTAGCTCTTTGGAAGATGATGTGGCTCTGTACCAATTGAGAGGTTGATGACCCAAATGTGAACTGACTTAACTGTTTAGGTTACCAGCGCCTGTTTCAGTATGTTGACTCCATTTCTAGAGGAACTCTGTCAACAACTTTTAAAGCTACTGGGGATTCAGAGCATGCTGTTACTTGGTTTGCTGACTATCTGACTGGAACCCAGGCTTTAATTAGAAGGTGGTTCCTCCAAGGCAGGGGTTCCCAAGCTTTTCAGCCTGTGATCCCGAAACTAACAGCGTCAGAGATCAAGGACCCCCACCTTCCCTTAAGGTGGATTAAGTACACTATGTTGCACAAAGCCTCATATAAAACTCACATTTTAGGTAGTTTTCATAACTTTTAGTTACATTTAAGCACAAATTTCACTGGATAACTACGTTTTTATTTTGAATGGAACATTTGTAACAATGTTTTTTTTTTTAATAATATAAAATATATAATTATGAATCGTATTCCCTGGGGTCCTGACCCCCAGTTTGGGAACCACTGCTCTAAGGCAGAGGTTCCTCAAAGTTGGGGTCGGGACCCCATTTGGGATCGCGAGACACTGAGAGGGGGTCTCCAGAAGCCTGAAATACCTAAGAACACTTTTGAGTTACACTATTGCCACTTAACACCAATTTTGCCTAATTTTAACAAATTTTTGCAACTTATAAACCTTTTTTTTTTCATTTTTTAACCTGTTTTTGCCACTTCTAAAACAAATCTTGCCACTCTCTGCCTATTATTGGCTCTTTTGACACATTATTGCCACTATTAAACCCCTCTTTACCACTTTTTAAGCCACATTTCACAATTTGATATGCCAATTTTTGCCAGTTTCTGACTTTTGCTGCCTCAAATAACCCTTGTTGCCAGTTTATATCAATTTTCATCCCATTTCACCAAATTTCCACCTATTTGCCACTTTATCGCCATTTTAGCCACTTTTGAATCCCTTTTTACCACTGAATATGTACATTTTTGCTGCTTTAACCCATTTTTGCCTTTTCTTGGTTATTTTTTGCCACTTTTCCCCTATTTTTGGCATTTCTAAGCCATTTCTGTTACTCTAAAATTTATTTTCACCACTTTCCCCACCATTTTGTGCCATTATTAACTCACTTTAGCTATTTTTTTTTTACATTTCTAAGAGGGCTACTTAGTATACAAATGAATTAAAATTTGTTTCTTTGATAACAGTGGTTATTATTCAGGGAAAATCTTAAATACCACAGCTTAACTTTACAATACACCATGATTCTGCTGGCCCCCAGTTTGGCTTGGTCCCAGAAAGCTCTTCCATTTCCCCTCCTAATGGGCGGCCTTGTCTGCACATGACTATTCTTGAATGTGCATGGCTGTGTTCAGCCACCTTCAGGTAAAGTGGGGGTCCCTGGTCTCTGGTACCTTTATTTTGGGCTGAAAAGGTTGAGAACCCCTGCTCTAAGGTACTACAAATTGAGATGGGGGTGCCACAAGGTTGGGTACTAGGCCGTTTGTTCTTTATCATCTACAGTACTGTTAAAAGCATTTGTCCCTTCCTGATGTCTTCTGTTTAACATATTTGTCTTACTCTAATGTTTCATGTCATAGAACACATTTCAATATGATAAAAGGATAGTCTGTGTAAATACAAAACACAGCTTTTAAATGAAAATTTTATTTATTAAGGGGGGAAAAATACATCCAAACCTACCTGGCCTGATGTGAAAAAGTGATTACCCCGTTGTTAATTCATGAATTAACTGTGACAGACACATTTTTGGAAAATCTGAGTTCAATATCATTAGCAAACACCCAGGCCTGATTACTGCCAGACCTGTTGAATCCAGAATTACCTTAAAGCAACACATCATGGCACCATCTATAGAAATTCAAAGTCATTGACATCTGTCAGTCTGGAAAGGGTTACAAAGCCATTTCTAAGGCTTTGGGACCAAAGAGAACCATGGTGACAGCCATTATCCACAAATGGAGAAAACTTGGAAGAGCAGTGAACATTCCCAGGAGGGGCCTACCAAAATTACTCCAAGAGCGCATTGACGACTCATCCAGGAGGTCACAGAAGAACCCAGAGCAGCATCTAAAGACCTCACTTGACTCAGTCAAGGTCAGTGTTCATGATTTGACAAGAAGAGAAAGAGACTGGGCAACAATGGCATCCATGGGAGAGTTCCAAGGCCACAACCAATGCTGATCAAAAAGAGCACAAAGGCTCGTCTTACATTTGGCAAAAACATCTTGATGATCCCCAAGACTTCTGGGGAAATATTCTGTGGACTGACGAGAAAAAAACTGAACATTTTGGAAGGTGTGAATCCTGTTACATCAGGAGTAAACCTAACAGAGCATTCTATCAAAAGAAGAAGGTAATCATAGGGATGTGAAGGGTGATCATAATGGCGTTATTGGGTTTAGGGATTTCTGGCCTGAGTATTCATCATCTCAGTAGACCATGAATATTTGAATTCATGTAAAGCTTGTGCGCTCTTTGTCTTATAGGTTGATATCTCTTGTTTTTTTTAAAGGTATGGGTCTCTAATGAATCGTCGCCGTCCATTTGTGGACAGTCTGCGTACATATGGCAGTTCTATGCTCCTCCTTCCTGCTTTCTCCTTAGTCTGGAATACTGATTTATGTGTGCGAGTCGTTTACACCATCGAGGACTTTGGAAGCCCAGTGAGGCCTGTCTATTTTAACCCTGAGTACTTCCACAATTTGGCTGCTTTCTGGCAAAAACAAGGCCTGAAGTCAGGGCGGCTGAGCAGCGGTATATTGATGGTCAGCCTGGCACTTGAAGTCTGTGAAAATGTGCATGTTTATGGGTTCTGGCCCTTCAGTAATCACCCCTATGGACTCTACGACCTGACACACCACTACTATGATGACAGGCAGGCTGACAAAGTACACGCCATGCCAGCTGAGTTTGAACTCTTAATGAAGCTGCACAATCAGGGGGTTCTGAAACTTCACCTAGGAGACTGCTGATTCGATAGAAGCACGGACTGCTGACAGAACAGAAGCAAAGTTCCTCAAAGAGACTTTGTTCATGTTTGTTTGCCATGCTTAGAGTTGCACAGGTGCATCAAGAAGTAAAACTTCCATATATTATGGATTCATCTTATACAAAGAGAAACATTTTAAGACTTCTTTTAAATGTTGGTGATGACCTTACAGCTCACAACAATAAAAAAAAAACACGATCTAAAAATATAAGAGTATTAGGAAACATCAGTCCAATGGATCCAAATGGATTCATAATACAGAAATGTTGACTGTCTGTGAAACTATGTTCATTTATGACCTCAGTAATAGGTTGAACTACTTTTGCACAAATCCTGCATCAAAGTGATGTGGCATGGCGCCAATCAGTCCGTGGCACTGCTGGGGTGTTACAAAGCCCAGAATGCTCTGATAGCAGCCTTCAGCTTGTCTGGATTGTTGAGTCTGGTGTCTCTCATCTTCCTCTTGACATTTCCCCAGAGATTCTCTATGGTCTTGAAATATTTCACTTTATATGAGATAAATCTAGAATATATGGGAATTTAACTTTCTTAAGACAGTCACAAGAAAAAATGAACTTCCAGGAGGCTGTGATATTGCCACATTGCATGTAGTATATGAAATTTTGTGAGTGTGTTTTTACATCAGGGTTTTTCCACTTAAACTGGCATTTAAAGAGTTAAATTCCAAAACTGAGCCAAACTGTTGAAAAATGCATTTGCAAGAGCCACAACCTAAGTGGTGGAAAGTGGCAATTAAAATAGGTTAAAGGTAGCAAAAAAGGTCAAACAGCCGGATACACTAGGAGAAAAAGTAGCAAAATGTGAAGAAAGAGTGGCAAAAAGGGCAGGAAGTGGAGAAAAAATGGAGGAGAAGTGACCCAAAAAATGAGTTGACGGTGGCAAAAATGGTCCCAAAGGGCCAAAAACATGGCAAGAAATGAGTGAAAAGTGACTAAACTGGGCAAAAATCTGAAAAATGGGCAAGAATTGGCTTCAAATTGTAAAAGGCAGCTTAAATGTGCGAGAAGTGGCAAAAAAGGGCAAAAAAAAAAAGGCAAAGAATTGCAAGATACAGGATAGAAGTGTCAAAAATGGGTGAAAAGTGACAAAAATAAGTTGCAAAAAAGAGCTAAAAGCAGCAAACACTGGCAGAAAGTGGCAAAAATGGGTGGGAAGTGATCAAAATGGATGGAAAGTGACAAAAAATGAGTTAAAGGTGGCAAAAATGGTCCCAAAGTCAGAAAAACATGGCAAAAATGAGGGAGAAGTGACTAAAATGGACAAAAAGCACCAAAGAGTGGCAAAATGGGCAGGAACAAGTGGCATTTAATTGCCAATAGCTGGCATTAGAGTTGTAAAAAGGGCAAAAAAACTGCAACAAGCTCTGTCTCTCTGCTGCCATGTGATTGGCTGATATTTGTGTAAATAAGCGGCTGAACAGGTGTACCTAATAAAGTGGTCAGTAAGTACTGGTTTCCATCTGAGACCATAACAGTTAAAAGAGAAGTCCTGAGCTTGGTAAAAAGTTGTAATGAATACCAGTTTCCAGTAGACGGCGCCACAAGACTGGACACATTGTTCTCACAGTAGACATCTATTAAACACGACTTACATTTAAGGCCTAAAACGTCTCTTAAAAGGGACATCCTAATATTTATATGAGGCAGAATGACTTTAGTCCTGCCAAATTAACTGAAGGATGAGCAACCAAATGGCATCTGTCACTTATTAAGTTAGAATATTTGTAAGTAGTGAAGTTAAAGTGAATGTAACTGATATACAGTAACTTAAACTCTGACATTTTTTTATTTCAACATTCATTAAAATTTTTCAATTTTGCTTTTCAAACATAACAATAATCAGGACCATCTCTGACCAGATTTTTCCTGTGATTTACTTGAGTGAAACTTTGTTGAGTCTGGTGTCTCTCATCTTCCTCTCGGAAGTGGATTTTGTCCTTCAAGGTTCGGGTCAGACCAGTTGGCTGGCCAATCAAACACAGTAACACCGTAGTCAGCAAACAAGTTTCTGATAGTTTTGACTTCGCTGTGGGCAGGTGCCAAGCTCTGCTGGAAAATCTCATAAAGGTTGTCACCAGATGGATACGTGAAGTGCTCTAAAAGCAGCAGCAGATGGCATATGACACCAAACCATCACTGACTGTGGACACTGAAACACAGGACTTTAATCCCCTTGGATTCTATGCTTCTCAGATCTTCCTCTGGACTCTGGGGCCTTGATTTCCAACTGAAATTCAAAATATACTTCGATCTGCAAAAAATCTTTTGGACTACTGAGCATCAGTCCAGTTCAAAAGCTGCTTTTAGCCAATTTTAGAGTCACCAATTAACTTAATGAACATGTTTTTGGTGGTGGGAGGAAGCCAGAGTACCCAGAGAGAACCCACAGGGAGAAGCAATCTCCACACAGAAAAGTTCTGACTGGGAAGCAAACCAGGGACCTTCTTGCTGTGAGGCAACAGGGCTAACCCATGCGCTGCCGTGCAGCCCCTCAGCAGTAACCTCCTGTGGCTTATCTTCCTCCTGAAGGGTATCAATGATTTTCCTCTGGACAATATTAAAGAATAAATATGACCCTCACATTCACCAAACATCTATCAGAAACAAAAAAGAAACTGAACAACTGCTATCTCCTCTATCATGATGATATCCACAGAGATAGCATAGCATATACAAAAGATATATGTGCACAAATGAAATAGCTAAAAGGGTGTACTTGTTATATGTGCATGTGCAATATGTACGTAACATTCAAAACATAATACTAAACAAAGACCATGGATGAGATGAACCATAAATATTTACAACATATCAGTAATTTTCTCTAAAAACTTTGACAAGCATTGATATTTGATGTTTTAAAATAATGTAAATGAGCTGTAGAAAGGTCCAGCTGCACAATATCCCGGTAAGCGAAAAGCCATTCCCTCACCGACAGTGCATGTGGTGGTTTCCAACGACAGGCTATCATTCTTTTAGCGGCTGTAAAGCCAGCAACAGATGCTTATTATTTACAGTTAGTTTTTACAGATGGGGTGTCATAAAATGAAAGCAAACACTGTGAGTGAGGGATGGCTTTTCCAATTATATTCAACATGATACTCAAGACATTGTTCCAAAATCTATTAACCTCTGGACACTGCCAAACCATATGATAGAAAGTAGCAAAAGCATTGTCTGGACAAAAATCACAATATGGATTATCTCTGAGTTTCATTTGTTGTCATCTTCGAGGAGTTAAGTAAGACCTGAGAATAAATTTGTAGTGCATCATTTGATGATCAAGATTCCTAGAAGACAAGGATACATTTGACCGTATAGTGTGCCAATCTAGATCCGAGGAGATGTTCATATCCGTCTTCCCGAGTCTGTTAAGTAATTTGTATGAATTTGTATTTGTATGAAAGTTTATTTGTAAATTTATATAATTCAGAGACAATACCATTGTTTTTACCTTTGGTGTAAAAAATAACATGAAGAGGATAATTTTCTAACTCACTGTCCCAAGGAACACCTTGAGCACGCATTGCTGCATGTTACTGTAAATAAAAGTATAAAGTGCCCAGCAGGTTATAAGACCTATCCAAGTCATGAAATTCACGAAGACCCTTTCTCCCTATGATGTCTTTAAAAACACAGACTCCTTTATCCCTCCATTTTGGAAAAACAATTGGCTTCTTCTCGATTAAATGAGAATAACTGTGAAAAATAGGAGATTGAGCAAAAAATTTATTTCGAATTTTGGCAATTTTCTGGACTTTATGCCATATAGTAAAAAGATATGAAATTATTGGCCCAAAATCCCAATTTACTGTTCTATGGGGTATATTGGAGTATATCAAATTAGACAGGCTATGTGGATATATTAAATGTTCTTCAATGGGGCGCCATGACACCAGAGTCTCTGAGTTTAACCAAATAAAACGTGGACCCAAAACAAAACACCATGAATACCGTTCAAAATTAGGCAAATTAACGCCTCTTGATGATTTATATCTTTACAGGGTAGATGCTTTGATTCTGGGTTTCTTTTTGTTCCATAAAAAGGTGCTAATAACAGAATGCAGCTTCTTCCAGTAACCACCCAGTAGAGCTAGAGGAATCATGGAACTGATGAAATTGATGCGAGACAATATGTTTATCTTGATGACTGAAAGTCTAAACTGAAAAGAAGTAGGGAGCATACCCCATCTTTTCAGGTCGCCATCAATATCATTTAAAACTTTATTATAGTTATCAGTAGTTAGTGAGTTAAGGGAGGGATGGATGGACACTCCTAAATATTTAAATTTGCCAACAACTGGAGTATTAAAGAGAAGTGTCTAATCACCCAGTCCACCCAGTAGCATTAAAGCTGATTTTGTCCAGTTTATCTTATAACCTGAGATACTGCAAAAGACCTCAAAAATTTTAAAGAGATGTGGAAGGGGTTTTAGAGGGACATTTTGTAAAAATCAAAATATCATCCGCACACAAAGAAATATAATGTGGTGTATTGTGAATGATGATTGGTTCAAAAACCTCCGATTGTCGTATTGCCTGAGCAACAGGTTCCAGAGACAGAGAAAATAAGAGTGGAGATAAAGGGCAGCCCTGATGAGAGGATCTTGAGACTGGAAACCTAGATGAGCAAGTGTTGCCCGTTATAACAACTGCAGAAGGGTTAGCATACAGTAACTTAATCATAGAAATAAAGATATCACTGAAGCCCATGTGTTGGAGTACAGACCATAAATAACACCATTGCAATCGGTCAAAGGCCTTCTCGGCGTGTAATGAAAGAATGGCACTTTGATCTTCTGAACCCGAGGCTGAATCTATGATATGGAGTAAGCGACAGACATTATCAGATGCTAGTCTGTATTTAATAACAGATAGAACAGTTGAAAAATGCTATTTATCTTTATGGAATCAGATGTTTTGTCCCCCTCCTTTGTCCTAACTGCTGATATATTCGCTAGATTATCATTTTTCCTCACCTTATGAACAAGCAAATGACTAGGTTGAGCACTGTTCATATAGTAATTCTGCCTAATGTGGTGGATAAAAAAATTCTGCCTCCCTTCTTAACAGGCTATTAAGTTCATCAAGTAATTTCCATCGCTTACAGATGTTTTCATAAGAAATATTTTTTAACATGTCTTGCTCAAGTGCTACAATTTCTGATTCCAGAGATTTAACATGATGTTTTCTAGATTTGTTAAGATTTGATGCAAACGATGTAGCTTTATTTCTGATGCAACCTTTAACCCCATTCCATAACACACAAGGATCATCAACTGATGGACTATTTATTGTGATGAATTCATTAAAGTCAGCCTCAAGCTCTCATCTAAAAGTGTCATTCTGAAGAAGAGATATATCAAAACGCCAGCGGACAGCCCTAGATTGACTAACTCATAATGAAAAAGTGTATAAAACAGCCCTATGATCAGACAATGAGATGGAGTCATTTCAGTTCTGCGGATGTCACTGAAAAGAGTTTTGGATGCAAAAATATAGTCAATTCTTGAAAATGTTTTATGTCGAGCAGAGAAAAAAGAAAATTAGGTAGAAGCATTCATTGTACGTCGAATATCATTCACACCATGATCAACAGACCATTTCTGTAGTGCAAGCCAGTGGTTGATCTCTGCTTTCCGTTACTCCTGTTCTATCGATGTCATGGAGCCAAACAGCATTGAAGTCAGCCCCTATCAAAAGCTGATACTCTGGAAGTTCTATTAATATAGAGGCCAGTGAATCATAACAATGCTGGTCAAACCAATTTGGAGCATAAACACAGATCAGAGCAATTTTAATACCCTTATAAGCTGTTTCAAAAGTGATTCGACCATCATCAGGTCCCCTGTGCCCGAATTAGTATAATTTAGGTTACGTTTTGCAGCTGTAAAAAGCCCTTTGCTCTTTTTGATATAACAGGAGGAGGCAATTACATGATAGTAATTATTCTTGAATCTGTGAACATCGGCGTCAAGAAAGTGCGACTCCTGTATGAAAGTGAAGTAGATATTTTTTCTATAAAGGAGGTTCAGAGTACTCGTACCCTTTCGGGGTAAATTAAGGCCCTGTGAATTCCATGACAGAATATTAATATTGTTCAAATTTGTTAAATATGAGTTTGACATACAGATACACAAATACAAAAAGTCCAGCTTGGTAGGATTGTGAGAACAAGTGATACCTGGACCCGCCCCCCCCCACCCCCAAAAGCAGAGGCACTTAATAATCAGCGGGCACTGGCGTTGTACCTTGCCGGTGCTTGGATAAATGTCCAAGCCGATGGCACCTCATCAGCTCCGGCGGAGTTGGTCCGAGGGCAGGGAACCATTCAGCAATCTTCTCCGTCAGGTAAGCATGAGCATTTGTGCCTTTGGCGCCCTCTTTAAGGTTAAATATGAGCAGGTTATCCCTCGTGCCCTGTCCTCCATTCAATGAGTTTGGTTTCGTGGGTTTGTAGGTTCTTCAGACATAAAGCTGTTGACTTTTCCACATTGGCGACACGCTCCTGAAGATTAAGTGTTTCAGTGCAAATATTTCTTATCTCCTCAGTGTGCTGGGACAGAGTAGCGTGCATACTGTCGATTCATTTCTCCAGTCTGTTGAAACGAGCTTCGGATTTCTCATCAGCTTCCTTAAAATATGTTGCCATTGTTCCCTCCATTACTTTCGCCAGAGCTGTGTTTTCCTCACCGAGCTCTTTGTGAAGTTGAGCCATAATGTCTTGTTTGGCAGCAGTAGCTTGTCTTGTTTTTCCCATTTACTTTAGGCTGTAGTTTAAAAAGTTCACGTTCATACAAACAAAGTAGAAAAAACTGACTGCACAGCCGTTGATTTTCTCAAAAGTTTGTGGGGGGTGGACGCCGAGGATTACTATGCTGCCGCCATGACACCAGAAGCCCGGAAGTTAAGGTATCTTAAAGTTAGCTGTCGTATTTGGTTGAAATCTCCATTATTAGGGTTGTGCAAGTAGCACCATCATAGAACCACCTGTTGATACGATTCATTCAAACCTGCTTGACATGATTCAGCTGGTCACTATGACATCTTTGCAATATGTTCCATATGATCCATCACATCATGTGACTTTTATAACTATCACAATTCAACAGATAAAGTGTCTATGGGTATCATCCTGGCACTTCCTGCACACCTCGGTGTAAGGTAGTGTCAAGTCACTTGTGTTTTATTAACAGTGCGTTCTCTGGCCTGAATTAACTGGATATTTTAGGTAAGAAAAAGAGCCAACCTGCATGCTTGTTAAAGTAATTAATCTTTTTGGAAACAAGTTTAAAATGGAACCTTTGAAGTATTGTCAGAAGGTGCCGCCTCGGTTTACATTTACGACTGATACAATTATTTACTAGATGATGTTATGGGAAAGCTGCACCTGTCAGGATTACATGATATCACAAGAACTGATGTTATCTTTTCTGAAGGATGCAATCGAGTCTTTCTGTACCAGAATTTCACTTTCTAGATATTTACATTAAATACTGATGAAGAAATACACCAACAGTATTTGTATTTTTAATTTTTTTTCAAAGCACATAGATGGGGGGAAGAAGTATGAAGTCACTTTTTTCACCCTTCACTCTTTTGTGCTTGGGGAGCATTCTGATGACTGTGGTCTGGTACGTGTTCGACAACAAGTGAGTGTTTTTCTACCTTCCCTTTCCTTTTATATCTTATTTATGTTTGTATCTAATAAGGCAGCAGGCGTGTTAAGGCTCTAAAATAGAAGAGATTAAAGCAGAAATTAATGTGGAGAAAGACCACTTCTTTAATATAAAAGAGAGCATCTGTTCATATGGTAAGTAACTTCTCTTTTTTCCATTCACAATCAATGCCATAAATTAAGAAGATATCTGGTTATTTCCCACAGCAAAAGCGTTGTTGTAGGGATCTTATATTATATCTGCATAAAATGGCAAGTCAGGGGTTAAACAGCCATACTCCTTACACAGCTGCATGAAGCCATTGTTATCAGCTACACGATATGGCTTAAGTCTTTATCATTAAAGCACAGAAGTGCCGCATGTGCCCTTTTGATCCCGGGTAAAGTTGAGGGCAAGTTTGACATTGTCACTCAGTGCTGGATGATGTGAGCCAGTGCTTGGAAAAGCATTTAGCTTCTTTTTTTCTTTTTTCTTTTGCATCACTATCACACTTAAATGTTTCAGATCATCAAACTATTTTCACATTAGACAAACATAACCTGAGTAAATACAAAATACAATCTATCAAGGATCATTTCGTCTATTACCGACCCACCAACCCACCATCAACCAACCAAACAACCAACTTTCCTACCTACCTTCCCACCAACAAACCGACCTACCATTTTCCTACCTATCCACTTACACTATATTGCCAAAAGTATTCATTCACCTGCCTTGACTCACATATGAACTTAAGTGATGTCCCATTCTTCATCCATAGGGTTTAATATGAGATCGGTCCACCGACTTTCCACAAGGTTTAGGAGTGTGTTCGTGGGAATTTTTAACCATTCTTCCAGAAGCGCATTTGTGAGGTCACACACTGATGTTGGATGAGAAGGCCTGGCTCTCAGTCTCCACTCAAATTCATCCCAGAGGTGTTCTATCAGGTTAAGGTCTAGACTCTGTGCAGGCCAGTCAAGTTCATCCACACCAAACTCTCTCATCCATGTCTTTATGGACCTTGCTTTGTGCACTGGTGCACAGTCATGTTGGAACAGGAAGGGGCCATCCCCAAACTGTCCCCGCAAAGTTGGGAGCAATTGTCTCCACTTTGTTATAATACCACTGACAGCTGACTGTGGAATAATTAGGAGTGAGGAAGTTTCATGACTGGACTTGTTGCACAGGTGGCATCCAATCACAGTACCACGCTGGAATTCAGTGAGCTCTTGAGAGCGACCCATTCTTTCCCAAATGTTTGTAGAAACAGTCTGTATGGCTAGGTGCTTGATTTTATACACCTGTGGCCATGGAAGTGATTGGAACACCTGATTTCAATTATTTGGATGGGTGAGTGAATACAACCTATGTGCTAAAAATCCTACTTACCTTCCAACCCACCTACCTATTGACAACCCAGCAGCCAACAAACCTGATACCCACTTTGTGCATACCAACCTACCTACCTACCTTCTACCAACTATCTACCTACCTTCCTACCCACCGATTTACTTACAGTCCTACTTACCTACCCACCTACCTACATACCCAAACCTCGGACCAACAAACCTGACAACCCACTTTCTACCTACCTACCTACCTACCTACTGACCTACAGTACCTTCCTTCTGCCTTCACACTAATCAACTCTACCAGTCCACCAACTAAGCAACCAACAGACCTACCTGCCTTTCCCCACCAGCCTTTCTACCGGTGACCTAAGCTATATACACCTACCTATTTACAGTACCGTCCTACCAACCTACTTACTGCACCGACCAACCAGCCTAGACACCAACCAACAGCATACCAACAAACCTACCTGCTCACCATCTACCTACCTAAGTACTTTTCTTTCTACTATCTAATAAACCATGCCCCAGTCAGCAAACCTGACTTCCTTCTTCCTATATACCCACAAACCAATCAACCTACCAACCTACACACTAACCAGCCTGCCCACCCACCTACCTACATACAAACAAACCAACCAAGTCACCTATCCACCTACCTACCACCAACCAACCTAACTCCTGGCCTATCTTCCTTCCAACATCCACCGACCAAAGGTGTGGGACTTCTTTGTTTTGGCTATCTTTGAAACCTCTGTGAGAAGTTTTCATCCACAAAGTAATTATTTATAGTTGTATATGCTGGGTGTTGTGATAGCAACCTGCCCACCCACGTACCTACTCACCTACCTACTTACCTATCTACGTACAAACAAACCAACTAACCAACCTATCTACCTATCAACATCCACGACTTCTTTGTGTTGGCTATCTTTGAAATCTCTGTGAGAAATTTTCATCCACAGAGTAATTATTTATAGTTGTATATGCTGGGTGTCGTGAAAGCATGTCTACAGAGGAGGTCATGAAATTTGAACACCCTATACCTAAAACACATATAAACATTCTGCATGAGGGCATCATGGAAAAATTATTCCAATTTTGAAATGAAAGTAGGCAGAGCTTATATCAACTGACTCTGCAGTGTTGATGGGATCAACACTGTCAAAAAACTCCAACACTGAAGACCACTTAACTCAGTTAAACTTAGACTTAAAATTAAACCTAGGGAATTAAATCAAGATTAACACTCCAGTTTTTACTGTGTATTTATAGCTGTATATGTTGGGTGTTGTGAACACCGCTGATTAAACATCTCTTTAAACATCCCATTAATGCATCTGTCCTGTCTCCCTTACTCATCAGCAATATGACCCCACCTTTACCGGTTCCTCAGAAGAAAAGTGCACCTAAGACCTTTAACCTCTGCAAAGAATGCAAGTGAGTACAAACACAATCAGCTGCTTCTCCTGGAGTGACCGTTTTGTTGATGACTATCAGCTTCACTGAATTCACAACTATTTACAAGACTATGGAAAATATCTAAAGTAATGTATCTGTCACAGTTTTATAGATAATTTTATTGCTTATAATAGTTGATAGGCGAATTTCATTAAACGCAACATGTTGAGTCAGACTGTTTTATCAGATTGCCTTCACATTCTCTAGGCGGGGTCTTTGCTCTTTTACGAGCAGAGACCCTTTGACCAATTATTAGATGGAAACGCACATGGGTATTTAGTTGTGTTGTTGATCAGTAGGGGTTCACATCTTGACATTTAAGAACAAGGTATTTAATTATTACTTTTATTATGTAAAAATATGAATGGCCCTGCGCTCTAAGGAGTCTACTGCAACAATTATTATCACAATTAGGGCCCGAGCACCTAGTGGTGTGAGGACCTAATTGTAATTGCTAAAATTATTTTACTTATTATTTGCCATCATTGCATGGACTTTTGAAGCCCTTAACATTTCTGAATTCATGGGAAACATCAGGTCTCGTGAAAATTTCGATATTTTTTGGGTTTCCTGTGCGATTATTTAGAATTGAAAAAATAGCGCCCCCTAACAGTTTTCAAAGCCCCCTCCTTTGACTTTGTTGTGGATTCGTGAAATTTTGTGTGCTTGTACAGCTTGGGGAGATCTACAACAAAGCCTCTTGGGCCTACACTCTATTTCCAACAGGAAATACACCATATTGAATAAATATGCAAAAAAAGGGGCTGTTTTTTGCCTGTTTCAGGGGTCATATCTGAAAAAACTTCTCCAAGGGATTTCATCCGATTGACTTCTTTTTCAGCACAGAGGTAGACGAGACATGGATGATGAAAAGCTATTCAGGACTTTCTCATTAGTCAAAAGGTGTGGCCGTGGCAAGCCCTCAAATTAGCATATTTCTTTGGTAAACAGGAAGTAGTATATAACTCAGCTGTGCATTGTCCAATTGGACTCATATTGCTCAGGTATATTGATGGTCATGGCCTGTACCCATTCATATGGTCAGATTTTTTACATATCAAAGCACCACCTAGTGGTGACAGGAAATGTCAAGGTTAATGGTGCAAGCTACAGTTGAAAAACCATCCAAGATATCCACTTCAAATTTATGTCAGGAAGGCCTAAAGAAGTGGATTTAGCTTTGTGCAGAATAAAAAAGACTTTTCGTCAAAGGGTGTGGACTTGGCGGGGTGAAAAAGTGTAAAGTCACCATTTTGTCTCTCCAACAATATTTAAACAGTCGAAACTCTAGTCTACATGGTCATATCTGAGACAAATTTCATGTGCTTGATAACAGTCCAGGCCAGAACACATCCTTTTCTTGAAATTTTGAAAAATTGTACAGCGCCACCTTCTGGCAACAGAAAGTCACTACTCCTGAATTTCACGTTGGGGTACCTACATGGTTGGACAAATCATTCTAAAATTCACTCAGGCAGTTACCAAGAAGTTGGCCTTACACATATATAATGGTCAAGCATCTACGTCAAAAGGCGTGGCTATGGCGATTTTTGTTCACCATGAAAAAGGAAGTAGATTTTTTAAATGTTATAAGATATGTAAAGCAATGAAAGTTGACAAAAAAAAATCTCATTGGCATTCTGAGATGATTGATATTTATTCTCTAGTTGGGCATGGACTGTTGGCTCAATGGCGCCCCCTACAACATTTCAAAAATTCAGCCCCCCCCCGTACATTAAACCTAGGATTTTGAAACATGTGTGGGCAGATGTGTCATGTCAGGACCCAAGAAACTTCCTCTTGGACCCATATCTTAAGTCAAACAGGAAGTTGGCCATTTTGAATTTTTTGGTAAAACGAGGCATATTTTAGGAGTCATATTTGAACAAACTCATCCTAGGGCGTTCAGCCAAAGTAGTTGATCTTTGGTGTAGAGCAAGAAGAGATGTCTTAGGTCAAAAGTTATTCGGGGCTTTCTCATTAGTCGAAAGGCGAGGCCATGACGGTCCCTTAAATTGAAATGCTTCATCATGTGATAAAAGTGGCTGTTGCTCACAAAAACAACAACAAAAAAACAAAACAAAACAAAACAAAAAATTCCATTCATTACAAGATCGGCGAAATCCTGCTGAAATTTTCCCAGGCACATCTCTCAAGGTTGGTATTACTCAAATTTGAAGGTCAAGAGTCAATTTTTCATACGCCATGTAACAGGAAGTAGAATTATCTAGTGCTTTCAAAACTTGGAAAGCCATGAAACTTGGCAGAAAAATACCCAGTAGCAAAACCAGATGATTGATAGGATGATTGTTGGTGAGCGTGGCTTTTTGGCTCAGTGGTGCCCCTACAATATTTTGAAAATTCAGCCCCTGCAGCAGGTTTAACTGAGGATTTTGAATTTCTTGAGCTTATACATCATTTTAAGTTCTACCGAAAAGCCTCTTGGACCCATGCCGTAAAACAAACAGGAAGTCTGCCATTTTGATTTCTGTTGTCAAAAAGCAGCACATTGCAGACATCACAACTTTCAAAATTCCTCTTGGGGAATTCATCCAAACACCTTCATGTTCAGTATTGTAAGAAGACATGCCAAAGTTGAAAATTTAATTGGAAATTTTTCATTAATAAAAGGGGCATGGCCATGGTGATCTTTTTCTTCACCATGAACAGGGAATAGAATTATCCTGGGCTCAGAAAACTTGCAAAGCCATGAAACTTGGCAGAAAAGACAAAATTGTGAAATGAGATGATTGCTAGGATGATTGTTGGTGGGCGTGGCTTTTTGGCTCAGTGGCGCCCCCTAAAATATTTGAAAAATTCAGCCCCTGCAGCAAGTTTAACCAAATATTTTGAAACTTCTTGAGCTTATAAAATCATTGTAAGATCTACAAAAAAAGCCTCTTGGACCCATGCCATAAAACAAACAGGAAGTCCACCATTTTGATTTTTTAGGTAAAAAATCAGCACATTGCAGACAACACAATTTTCTGAATTCCTCTTCAGGAATTCATCCAACCTTCATGATAAGGATGTTGTAAGAAGACATGTCATTTTTGAAAATCTAATTGGAAATTTTTCATTACTCAAGGGGCCTGGCCATGGTGAATTTTTCTTCACCATGAACAGGAAGTAGAATTATCTTGGGCTTGGAAAACTTGTAGAGTTGTGAAACCTGGCACAAAAAATTTACAGTGGGACGCTCAGATGACTGCCCTTTGTGTTTTGGGTAGGCATGGAATATTGGCTCATTGGCGCCCCCTACAATATTTAAAAAAAATCAGCCCCTGCAGTGCGTATTACCTAGGCGTTTGAAAATGCTTAAGCATATCTGTCATCTCAGAAGCTTTAAAAAAGCCTCTTAGACCCAAATTGTAAAACAAAAGCAAGTCTATTTTTGTCATTTTCCATGATGAAATGTTCAAAACTCTGTCCTCTCTGAATGGAACCAAAATTAAGGCTATGCTGCCATCTTTACTTGATACACAGTATTGCAACACAATTAAGGACAGGGTCCAAACAGCTAACAACACATTACAAAGTTTATATCTGTCTATTTTTCCATGAATATAAGGTAAATTGACAAACTGAGATGAGATATAAAAGCACTGAAGAACATAATGAAATCAAACTTGTACACATCTGTATCTCTGTATTTTATGCATCTGTGTCTGTTTATTTTACACATCTGTTGCCATGGCAAAACATTAAAAGTTATTAAAAAGAAAGAAGATGGGGGTAACTAAAATAATGGAAAAAAATCTTTAAACATGAATGATTTAGAGAGAGGAACAGTCTGGATGTAAAACAATTAGGTTTATAATAAAGTATTTGTACTCATGAGCTTTTAGACTGTGATCAAAAGTTCCATGTATGCAGAGACACTTCTGCATCCCATGTTTCAATCTTGACATCATGTCAATCCTATCCTACAGGCTTGTTCAAATACAGGTCAAAACATTCAGTGAACCACTAGATGGTAGCAAAGACCACGTTTTTGTAAACATGCCTGATGCTGTGAAAATGGAGGCACAGAGACTGGGATAAGGTCAAAATGATGGGAAGACATTGAAGTATCACTTACAAGTGGATGTATTTGACTGGGACAAACTTTAATTTAAAAAAAAATATTGTTCCTGTTGGTGAATGGGATTTTTGCTTGGTCTGTCTGCTGTTTACTCCAAGAGTTTTGATTCTAGAGTAACAAGAAGGATACTGTTGGAATCTGAGGAATCTCAGCTTTCATTTTTAGGTCATTTGTGTCGCAGGTATGAAATGTAACGTAATGAGGGTGCTTGGTTTGCAGTAAAGTACTGTTTGTACCTGTCTATTTATCCATGAATGTAAGATAAATTACAAACTGAGAGGAGATATCAAAGTATTGAAGAAAATCATGAAACAAACTAGTACACATCTGTATTTCTGTATTTTCTCCTCTATCTTCCACACTGCTGATTGCAACAATCTGAAAACAGTTAATGCTTTCAGCCACTCAGTCATTTTTCTCCTGTGGAGTGAGCGTGAACGAGAGGGAGAAAGAGTGAGACTGCAAGCATGCAAAAGAGAGAGAGAGAAAGAGAGAGAGAGAGAGAGAGAGAGAGAGCAACTGAGTCAAGTAGAGTGGAGAGAGGAGCTGTGAAGCTGACTATCCAGTGATTTGTTCATTTTATGGAGTTGCATTCCAAATTTTCAGGGCTCATACGTCCTGCTCATTTGGTTTTACTGCCAAAGTAATGGCAAGCTCTGGAAATTAATGAGGGGGATCCCCCTCTGTTTCTGTGAAACTTTGAGTGTTGCAAAACCCACATACCCCATGGACGCAGCGCGCCTTGTTGCTGGCGCCCAACGGTTGCTACACATCCGCGGTCACAACACATCCTGACTTGAAACAGGTTGCGAGGGCTCGTTATTGCTGCTTGCAGCTTTTATATTATTTTTTTGCTGGCTGATCTGGTGGCAGGTGGTGTAAATCCCCAATTCCCAAAAATGTTTGGGCGCTGTCTGAAATATAAATAAAACACAATGCAATGATTTATATGTGGTGCCAGCTTACTTCACCAGAGCTTAACAGTGACTGCCCACTTTTTCCATAGCTGTTAACTGCAAAAGTAGCAGTAAAGACTGAGGTGGGTCAATTAGAGACATCATTGTGGGGTTGTAGGTAATGTAGTGTTGTTGACCAAGATTGCAGATAAACCCTGTCTTTATTAAAGTTAAGTTGATAATATAATAGTTTGGGTCTTCTACGGTACATACATCGGGGTTTCCCTGTTTAAATGGTGGTTTGTTAAAAAGACAACGTTAAATTCACTGGTAGTGGCTCACTGCAGAAGTTTGGCATGTAAAGGAGGGATGAGCCAATCATAAATGTCACTGACACTGTAGGATTATTCATAATGTGATGTTGCTTTAGATGGCAAATGAAGTGTACTTATTCTAAAATGAAATGGCAAACATACAATGGACAGTTTTGTCTCACTGGTATCAGCTAGGCCACTTACCATATGTAGGTTATATGTAGACTGAAACCTTTATTGGTAAACCTGTTACTTAATTTGAAGCATCTTAATCATCTGAGGTTAGGGCCTTTGTCTTTCTTATTCTCCTGTGCTCCTCCTTTCCTTGTGACTGTCTTGATCACTTGGCAGCAATGCTGCCATTGTAAGATGAGAAACAGCAGGTAGACAGTTTCCATGTGCGTCACAGGGGATGCAGCCAGGATACCATGGCACCTTGCTGAGCATAGTAAACAAACAGGTTGCATAAAATGTTGCTGGCTTTCAGGGAGGTCTATTCACTCATTCTTGCTGTTCCCATGAATTGGAACCTTAGGCGGTCTGGGAATGTCCTGTTTCTTCCCATATAGTCCAAGCCTGTTACTCACCTGGTTGTGTATCTGTATCTGTTTGTGTGTATTTTTTGTCACAGGAAAGTCATTGGAAAAGTAATGCAGAATTACTCTCAAAACTGGCACAAGCAGGAAGATAATTACCAAAAATTCAGGTAAAAAAAAAAGAATTTGAATTTTTTTTAAACTAAAGCAAACAAAACAAATAAAATGGCATATACTTATCACTGATATACTTCCCAACACAGCTTTAAACCTTTCACATTTCGATTTTCTTGCTTAAAACTAAAATGAAGAAAGATTGAGAGAATTTTGTGTGCCTTCTTTAACAAAGATCTTGTGGTTCCTCAGATCTCAGCTGAGGGCCAAGTGTAATGGTTTTGACAAGGCCATCATTACCCAGGAAAACTCGCCAGTGGGATCCAAGCTTGTTTATGACTGGCAAAAGAAGACCATCAAGGTTGATCCTAAGCTTTTCAGCACCTTTATAAAGGTATTTTGTTTGTTTGTATCATGGAGGTATTAACATAACATCTGATATATCATAGGTGAAATTAGACCGGGCCTAGCTAAATGGAAGACCACTTACCCCATCCAGACCCAGTTGCTGTCCTGTCCAGATAAGGAATCGATATGAGCAATCTGCACATGCTGCATTAGGCTTCAGCAATTCAACTGATGCAGCATTACATATCTTACTGCACTTTCCACTTTTTTCCAACAGAATATTTGTCTAACCTTCCTATTCACCTACCATCCATCCAACCAACCCTCAAACCAAGCGACCAAAAAACCAACTAACATACCTACCTTCCTAACAACACACCAACCTCCACCTACCACCCAACCAACCTTCCATCCAACCAACAAAAAAACCCAACCTCCTTACCTACCCACTAACCAGCCAACCAACCAATGGACTGACAGACCAACTTATCTAGCTTTCTTCCTACCCACATACCAACCAAATAATCAACCAACCAAACAACCCACCCACCAACTGACCCACCTACCAACCAAGCTACCTACCTACCTACCTACCTACCTAAAAATCCAACCAACCTACCTACATATCTACCTACCTAATTCCCTTCCTATTTTACTTTTCTCTGACAAGATGCCCTGAGTGAAGACACTGGGTGTGATTATACCAAGCAGCAACCTCCGTGGTTGAAAAAGTAAGACCAGTGTGGATGTGTTAAAAGGAAAACTTCCTCAAGTTTCCACTTGAGAGCTCTGCAAAGTCAAAAACTCACCCAATCTTAAAATGTTGATTTCTGAAGCAGAAATAAACATATAGATCAAGTCATGTATTAAAAGTATTTTGTTTTGGTTTGGGGAAATAATATAACTTGCACATTGTAAGGGTTATAGCTGATATGACTGCAAGCCAGCATGTCGCAACCGTGTCAGGACGCTTGAGACTCCATCTCAGCTCCAGCTCTTTGACTTTCTCTTAGCTGACTTAATAGCAGTGATCAAAGAGGGAACAGTGATTAGAAAACATATGACACAGAGAATAGCATCATCTGTATAATGTAAAGGAATTTAAGCATGTTTTCTTGGGGGTAAGGGTTTTATCCGTGGGGTTTACAATGTTATTTAGGAAAACTATTAATGGGATGTTTTTGTAGCTGTCTGTCATTAAAAGTTGTAAAGAAGCAATAAAAATAGATCTTGTGATGAAATGACTGTTGGATAGTGGTGTTGTGAAGGTAAATAAGTGACAAACAGATGTACGCTGGGGATGAGCATTGGTGTAATGGTGTTTAATGGGTTTAAAAGGTGGGAGTGTTGTGAATGAAGGCAAAGAACACTTTTGGGTGTTCTCTCCATGCTCCATGCCATTAAAGGAAGAGACTTGGTTCCTCACCGTGTTTTTAATAGAACTTTTCAGAAATTAAGAATAAATGTTATATTTTCTATGACATCTTCCATTGTTGTTATTCCAGGAGCATCCTTTCTCAAACAGAACATGGGAAACATGTGCTGTTGTTGGGAATGGAGGCATCCTGGCTGACAGTGGCTGTGGACGGATGATTGATTCAGCTCAGTTTGTATTCAGGTGAGAGAGGGGTCCATGGTAGAGGACTTAAAGAATAATGATATTTTTAACCAACAGAATTAAAGCCAAAAGTTTTTTTTTCTTTCATTTTACAGGTGCAACCTTCCTCCTTTGAAAAATGGTTATGAGAGACATGTGGGCACTAAGACGGACCTTGTGACGGCAAACCCAAGCATCCTGAGAGAGAAGTGAGCAAAATAATGCATTTTTACTTCACTATTAAAGTCCATGGGAGAGAAATGCACAAGTTTTTAAGTAGGTAAGAGTCAGGCTGAGAGGCTGTGACTGAATGGGAGATACAGGTGTAGATTTAAACTGTTTTTTTCTCCCACAGGAAATAGTGTGCCCCAACCTGGGGCCTACACGGTGTTGTGGTCTGAGTCAGTAGATTGTTTTATAGAACTGATGGTTCCCTGGAAGGCTGTGGAGAATATGTGTGAAAATAAGAAGTTTAGATATGAAGATTTAAGGGGAAGAAGCTGCACAGCTAGGTTGACAGGTTAGGGATTGTCTGGAAGGAGTGGGATGTAGAGGGTTTATGTAAAATCAGCTTCCTCATTAACGGGAGAACTTGTAGAGAGGGGACAGAGTTTGTGATTGTCATACAGTGTTACTCTGCTGTACAAGAGAAATGTTAGGAATGTTCCGATAACATTTTTTCCTTTCTGATATGATTCATGATTCTTATACCAAGATGTTTGGAAATTTTAAAACTTCTGAAAAAAAAGATCATAATTCTGAAGGCATGGCAGCTTTAATTTTGGCGTGATGGTGCACCATGATCAACTACATGTAGCGGAAACCCTGGATCCGATACCAGTGGGAACTTTCTGGAGTGACTGTGCAGACTAAAAAATGTTTTTAGACCTAAATTTGACTCAGAACATGGCGCAACAAATAAAATCATAATGTGCAGCATCATTGTGATCCTAAGGTTGTTTTTCTGCTGATGATTGAGATTTTGCACTAAATATTAAAATAACAGTAATACAGGGGCTGCCTCACAGGCTCTCTCTCTCTCTCTCTTCTCTCCATTATGCTCTATTCAGGCAGCATGACGTGATTACCAAACAGCCAGCTATTGGCTGCCTGACCCTCATAATGGGAAAACAATATGGCAGTTAGCATTCGAGTTAGCATTTGAGCTAGCGGTAATAAATAATATAATACAAAGACATTCAATATCAGGTTTACTGGTGTGGATTTAATCTTTAAAGTTTCCATAAGTCAAACGAGTTCCAGGCTCACTGACAATGCTGCTGCACGGGATTCAAAGTTATCAACAGCTAGCTTCAAAAAGAAAAACAAGTAAGAGGCAACGATTTATGATTCAAAAGTTATTTAACATTTAATAAACTGTGTCACTTCTTGTCATGTTAGACAGCACCAGTCTGGAAGGCATTTTAACGATCACATTCAGAGAAAAACTGTCACGCAGCCTCCATTCTTAGCTGCTGCAGTGGGTCCTTTGGTTCTTCTTGCCTGCTCTAAACACCGTAGTCCGTGCATGCAGTGCTTTCCAGCAGCAAAGAGGAATTGATTTCTGTTCTATAGTGCTAACATTTAGCATGGCTAAATTAAGCAAAATGTAAAGCTAAACCAGACGTATCAGATCGGTGTATAAACTTGTGTACTCACCGATACCAATACCTGCATTTTAAGCAGTATCTGACGTATTTATGATACTGGTATTAGAATTGGGACAACCCTAAGAAATGTTCCTCTTTGTCGCGCCAGGGTCGTTTATTTCTGTCCCAGAGTTACCGGTACCGTGATAAAGCCTGCATGGTTATGTAGACTGTCAGACCATGGGATAATTATGAAAAGTCATTATTTATTAATCTGTAAGTTGTTCTTAAATTTCTTAACCTCTCAAACACCCCCTGAAATTGGGTATTAAGACCCTTTACTCAGGAATAAGTTGAAGCACCTTAGGCAGCAATTATATTCTCTGTACTGTAGAGGCTGACTCTTTGAAGCCGATCATGGGTTAGGCATCATAGGTGTTCATCTGTATTCTAGTGAACCACAACTATTTTGCATTTGAATCAGTCTTGTCTTGACACTGTTATTGTCTCAAAAATGATTAACTTTTCTACGAATTAGTTGAGGAGGCCAAAAGAAAGGGCATATTTGGGTTTTGGGATTTCGTCCCTGAGCATTTATACTCTCATTATTGCAAGAGTATCTTGTGTTTATTTCAGAATTGAATTGTTCTTTGATATTTCTTGTTTTTTTTCAAGATATGCATCTCTGATGGATCGTCGTCGTCCATTTGTGGAGAGATTGCGCACTTACAGCAACTCCTTACTCCTCCTTCCTGCTTTCTCCTTTGGCTACGACGCTCCTGTATGTCTTCGAGTTGCTTACACAGTTGAGGACTTTGGATGCCCCATCAGACCTGTCTATTTTAATCCTGAGTACATCATCAATTTGCATGCTTTCTGGCACACACAAGGCCTGCAACCGAAGAGGATGAGCACCGGTTTGATGATGGTCAGCTTTGCACTTGAGGTCTGTGAAAATGTTCATGTTTACGGGTTCTGGCCCTTCATTAATCATCCCTATGGATTCTACGACCTGACACACCACTACTATGATGACGTAAAAGCCAAAAAAGGAGTACACACCATGCCAGTTGAATTTGAACTCTTAATGAAGCTGCACAATCAGGGGGTTCTGAAACTTCACCTGGGAGACTGCTGACCCTGAAAAAAAGCAGAAGCACTGACTGAACAGAAGCAAAGTTACTTCTTAGTGTCATCAGTGTGTCTCCTTCTCAACATAATGTTCCATAGACTTTGTTTTGAAGATCTCAGCGACTTCAAGCGTGGTACTGTGATAGGATGCCATGTTTGCTATAGGATGGTTGAAGAAATTACATCCTTGTTGGACATTCCACAGTCAACTGCAAGAGCTATTATTAGAAAGTGGAAGTGTTTAGGAACAACAGCAACTCAGCCAAAGTGGAAGATGACGTAAAATCCTAGGCTGGGTTTGTTGGATCCTGGGAAAACGTAACTTGCGTGACTACACTGTGCCAACTGTGAAGTTTGGTGGAGGAGGGATAATGGTATGGGGCGGTTTATCTGGGTTTGGGCTAGGCCTGTTATCTCCAGTGAAGGCCAGTCAAAGACATTTTGGCCAATGCTTCCAACTTTGTGGGAACAGCTTGGGGAAAACCCTTTCCTGTCCGACATGACTGTGCCCTAGTGCAGTGTTTCCCAGCCATTTTTCCTTGGAGCCCCCTTCCCCACATGTACCTAAGAAAAGTGGAGCCTCCCCAGGACCCAAGAAAAAGAAAAAAAAGACACACTGACACCAAAAATCAACATAGATTTCAAATGTTTCACCAAAAAAACCCTAAACCAAGGCCTTTGCACATTTTCTTATCAAATGACCTTTGTATAACCTACTTAACTGAAATGATCACGTATAACTTAATAATTTTTGTCCAGATTAAAAACGTTTGTAAACCTTTCTCTGTATTTTCCAACATAATGTAAAAGTTTAAGATGTTCAAATGATAGATATGGATCTCTACATTCAAAATTTAAAAAATGTAAGTATTATTTTTTCTTAGTATATTACAGGGACAATTGACAAATATTTTTGTTCAAATTATGCTCACTTTGCTGTTTTAATTTCTGGTTAAAGGGGAGTAAAGACTGAAGGAATACACTGAGTGTCTTTGAATTAAATTTACTCAAGTAGAGGTAAGATAACTGGTCTGTAAATCTACTCCTGTAAACTTAAAAACTAATTCATTTACAGCGTATTTAAAGGAGTAAGACATAATTATCCTTGATATTGGAGGGGTGGGTTAAAATGTGAAATATTATCTTTCAAAACAAACAAAATAGATATCTTTAAAAACAGTCATAGAATATGAGTCTTCAGACAGGTTAATAGCACATCTTTAAATATAAACTGCATCGTAACTGTGAATTTCAAGGTCATTCAGGATGTGCTACAGACTGTCTGGTGGCAGCAGAGGTCAAATAGCTGTCACATAAGTAACCACCATTTTATAAACTGTAGTTTTTATTACTTTACTTAGTAACATATGATGTGTAATACAACAAAAGTACAGTAATTCCCTCAAAAGTTACCAGATTGAAATCTGTAATTTTGACAACACTCCATGACCCCCCCAAAATAAAGGTGCCAGGGACCGGGGACCCCCAATGTACCTGAAGGTGTTTGAACCAAGCCATGCACATTCTAGAATAGTCATGTGCAATGCCGCTCAACAGGGGGGAGCTTTCTGGGACCCGTTCAAACTTGGGGCTCATGTTTAAGTTAAGCTGGGATATCCATACATTTAACCTGAGTAATAGCCACTCTTATCAAAGCCACAAATATCCCAAATATCTTTACTCATTCATTTGTGCCTTAGTGTATAGACTTTATAAAAATGTAAACCCACTTTCTTAAAAACAGAATTAAAGTGGGTTAAAAATTGCCAAAATTAGTGGAAAAAGTGGTGAAATACAATTTTAAAAGTAACAGCAATGGGTAAGAAGTTGCAAAAAATAAGTAAAGAATGACAATAATGAGATAAAGCGGCAAATTTGTTGAAATGGGATTCAGAAGTGGAATGAAGTGTTTTGAACTGGCAAAAATTGGTTAACTGAGGCAGAAAAATAGGTAGAAATTGGCAGAAATGGGTTAAACTGGCAAAAATGGGCATCACAAAAAGTGAAATGTGGTTAAAATGGGCAAAAATGGGTGTCAAATGTGGTAATAAGGTGCTAATAGTTCTCATAATGGGTCAACAGAAGTAACAGTAGCTAAAAAATGACCAAAAAAAAAAAGTGTAAACAATGAGTTAACGTGTTAAAATTGGTGGGGAAAAGTAACGAAAACTGGTAAAAATCAGACAAAATTGGTGTTAAGTGCCAAAGTGGGTAAAAATTTTGGGGAAAAGGGTCCAAATTGAGCAAAAATTACGAAAAGTTACCAATGATAGTGGCAAAATTGGGTGGGGAAAGTGGTTAAACAGTGGCACTGAGATATTCTAATTAAAAAAGAAAAGAAAAGAAAAGAAAAGAAAAAAACAAACAAAAATAACATAACAGACACACTTTTCAGCTCCTAAATGAAGAAACAGTTATTTAGGATATCAATGATAAAACATTTTTATTTTACATTTAACTAATTTCATGCATTTATTTTTGTTAAAATGGCCAAAATATACAGTTTGACATAATTTTAAAAAATCATAATATTTTTAAGGCGTCCCCTGTCAGTGTCTCGCTACCCCAAAGGGGTCCTGGCCCCAATGTTGAGAACCACTGGCCTAATAGTAGTCAATGGTAAAGGCACCTCAATCCTCTGTCCTATTGTGGGGCGTCCTTCATTTATACTGCATGCTCAAAAGGCGGCAACCCTAACTCTGAGTGAAAGGGTCTTCAGTGTTGATGCAGTGTTAGTTCAAGTCTGTATGGAGTCAATCCCATTGCCATTTCAATTCTGTGGGGTTGCGTGGGTATAATTACCCATCATGCCCTTGGGTAGAGTGTTCAGATGTGTTTCATATGTGTTTAGTTGTATTTGCATGTTGCCTGTTGTACAGTGATCCCTGATGGGATTCCTTTGCTCATCTCTCTATTGGATTGTTGCTGTTTTCAATGTGTGTCACATTTGCACCATGAGTGAAGTTATCCACTGAGTTAGAGGTGCTGCCTGTGACTTTGGGTGTTCCTAAAGGACGTATGGAATGAATTTTTCATCAGTTGCCATAAGACTGACTCTCTGCTTCATTCTTGCCAGAAGTGACCCACCTTGCCACTGACTTTTAAGAGTAACTGCAGCTCTGTCATATTGTAAAATACTGAATCATTTTTAAAGTGTAGTATAACTATATATAGTGTGAAAACGTTCATGTTTACAGGTTCTGGCCCTTCATTAATCACCCCTATGGACTCTACGACCTGACACACCACTACTATGATGACAGGCAGGCTGACAAAGTACACGCCATGTCGGCTGAGTTTGAACTCTTGATTGAGCTGCACAATCAGGGGGTTCTGAAACTCCACCACTTGACTGCTGAATCGGTAGAAGCACGGACTGCTGACAGAACAGAAGCAAAGTTCCTCCAAGAGACTTTGTTCATGTTTGTTTGCCATGCTTAGAGTTGCACAGGTGCGTCTCAATAAATTATAATATAATGAAAAAACTTATTCCTTTCCTGTGAATCACTTCAAGAAGTAAAACTTCCATATATTCTGGATTCATCTCATACAAAGAAATTTTTCAAGACTTTTTTAAAATGTTGAGCTTACAGTTCACAAAAATAAAAAAAACCTATCTAAAAATAAAAGAGTATTAGGAAGCACCAGTCCAAAAATTGATTCATAATACAGAAATGTTGACTGTCTGTGAAACTATGTTCATTTTTGACCTCAGTAATAGGTTGAACAGAGATTCTCTATGGTTTTAACATAGGTTAAAGGTAACAAAAACAGTCAAATAGTGGCAAACACTGGAAGAAAAAGTGGCAAAAATGTCAAGAAAAAGTAGCAAAAAAGGGCAGAAATTGGCAAAAATGATTGGGAAGTGACAAAAAAATTAGTTAACGGCAGCAAAAATGGTCCCAAAGTGGCAAAAAAGGGACAAAAAATGAGTGAAAAGTGACCAAACTGGGAAAAAAATCAGAAAAAAGTTAAGAAAAATGGGCAAAAAGTGGCATTGAATTGCAAAAAGGCAGCTTAAATGGGTTAGAAGTGCCAATAAAAGGCAAAAGGGGGCAAAGAATTGCAAAAAGCAAGATTAAGGTGTTAAAAATGGGTAAAAAGTGACAAAAAGAAGTGGCAAAAATGAGCTAAAAGCAGCAAACACTGGCAGAAAATGGCAAAAATGGGTGGGAAGTGACCAAAATGGATGGAAAGTGACAAAAAAATGAGTTCAAGGTGGCAAAAATGGACCCAAAGTCGGAAAAAACGTGCAAAAATGAGTGAAAAGTGACCAAAATGGGCCAAAAGCATCAAAGAGTGGTAAAAATGGATGGCAATAAGTGGCATTTAATTGCGAAAGGCAGCTCAAATGGGTGAAAAGTGGCAAAAATGATGAAAAAGTGGGAAAAATTGCAGAAAGCAGTAAAAATGGAATTAAGTGGCAAAAAATGCAAATAAGGGCAATGGAAATATATAGAAAAAAATACAGGTTGACAATAAAGTCTGAGAATTAAAGTCTACTATGTAAGTGTGGGAAACAAACTGATTAATATGACTAGCAATGGATAATTTATGAGGTCAGATTTTCCTTTTTAAGGTTTTCTGGGGGAATAATGTTTCAAATTAAGACATACAAGAGCCACAAATCATCACAAGAGAGCCACGTGGGGCACCAGAGCCATGCATTGAGGATCACAGGTGTATGGTATTTTTTTTTTTATCACGTTTTATGTATGCTGCCATTTTTGTTCACAAACACCCTCAGTTCAACAGCATCTGAGGGTTAATCTCAAGATTGCTGTAGTTAATCACAGTTAATCTCTGTCTCTCTGCTGCCATGTGATTGGCTGATAAGATATTTGTGTAACTAAGTGGCTGAACAGGTGTACCTAATAAAGTGGTCAGTGAGTGCTGGTTTCCATCCGAGATCATAACAGGTAAAAGAGAAGCCCTGGGGTTGGTTAAAAGTTGTAATGAATACCAGTTTCCAGTAGATGGCGCCACAAGACTGGACACATTGTTCTCACAGTAGACATCTATTAAACATGACTGACATTTAAGGCCTAAAACGTCTCTTAAAAAGGACATCCTAATATTTATATGAGGCAGAATGACTTTAGTCCTGCCAAATTAACTAAAGGATGAGCAGCCAAATGGCATCTGTCACTTATTAAGTTAGAATATTTGTAAGTAGTGAAGTTAAAGTGAATGTAACTGATATACAGTTACTTAAACTCTGACATTTTTTTATTTGAACATTCATTAAAATTTTTCAATTTTTCTTTTCAAACATAATAATAAGCAGGACCATCTCTGACCAGATTTTTCCTGTGATTTACTTCAGAGACTGAAACTTTTGTATATTTTAGATTCATTATTACAAAGTGAGAGATTTCAAAGCTTGTTTTAATCTTGATTATTACAGCAAAAAAAGGCAAAAATCCACCATCTAAGATATTAGAGTATCACAAAACATCAGTCCAAAAAGAGATTTATAATAGAGAAATGTTGACATTCTTTGATCTATGACTTCAGTAATAGGTTGAACTCCTTTTGCACAAATCCTGCATCAAAGTGAAGTGGCATTGAGCCGATCAGTCCGTGGCACTGCTGGGGTGTTATGAAGCCTGGATTTTTCTGATAGCAACCTTCAGCTCATCTGGATTGTTGGGTCTGGTGTCTCTCATCTTCCTCTTGGAAGTGGATTTTGTCCTTCAAGGTTCGGGTCAGAGCCTATCCCAGCTGTCACTGGGCAAGAGGCAGGGTACACCCTGGACTGGTCTGACAATAAGGCATGCCGATCACACCTACGGCCAATTTTAGAGTCACCAATGAACCTAATGAGCATGTTTTTGGTGGTGGGAGGAAGCCAGAGTACCTGGAGAGAACCCATGCATGCAAAGGGAGATGCAAACTCTGCCCTGACTGGGAAGGGAACCACGCACCTTCTTGCTGTGAGGCAACAGTGCTAAGTCAGTAGTCTGCCCCATGATTGAGTGTACTGAACCAGAGTGAGATCATTTAAGCTCAGGAAACATTTACAAATTCGACTTTTACACACTATCGAAACATTGTGAGATTGTGGATTTTAGATTTACTGTAACCCATAATCATCAAGATTGAATAGTTAATTTTAAACCACAGGGGAAAAAAAGAACTTTTTCATGAAATCATATTTTTTAGGCACACCTGTAAGTTGCTCTACAGTTTGGGGCTCCATGTTGCACTCTACAGTTCCAGCTGGACACAGATCTGCACTGTCTATCCCTCAGACTCTTACTGTGAAGCCATGGTTCTGTACCTGGTACAGAGTGTGGCTTGGCATTGTCTGGCTGAAATAAGCATGTATTTAAAGCATAAGTATGCAAATTCTTCTTGGGTTTCAAGATGTGCTATACTTCCTGTTTTGAATTGAGCTCTCTGTTTAATAAAAAGAACTGCACTCCACTATGTTTATTGAGTAAACAGTTATCAGGAGTGGTGGATTAGGGTTTCCTTCCCCCAGGGCATGAACCTGTCTCCTCCTGCTCTAACAACGATGGTGTGCTTATGTTTGCTCGTATGAGCGTGTGCACTTACAGTAGGAGAGAGGATGAAGGAAAGAGCAAATGCTGGTGTGGATTTGCACATTCAAATAATCAGGGCCCATGCACTTGCAGGTGTAATAACACAACTGTGATAGTTTGAGGCCATCATTAATGTTAACATTTGGACACAACCAATAAAGGAGTGGAGGATGCTATTATAATTGTTTGAAATCTCCATTATCAGGGTTGTGCAAGTAGCATCATCACAGAACCACCTGTTGATAAGACTCATTTAAACCTGCATGGCATGATTCAGTTGGTCACTATGGCATCCACACTATATGTTCTCTCTCTTCACGTTGCATGTTAAAGGTGTGACAGCTTTGTTACCTCTCTGTTTCTGATAGATGTCAATACTGCAGCCCATTTTTGTGACTGCAACACAACCCCGACATGTGTGGAGGTGCCAGGGTCAGTCAGTGCTGCTTGCATCCCCAGTAAGATCTTCTTTGTATATGCATGCATAAGAAATGTTGTAGAACTAGTTTATCTATCACATCACGTGACTTTTGGTACCAACAGGTAAAGTCTATGGGTATCATCCTGGCACTTCCTGCACACCTCGGTTTAAGGTATTATCGGGTCACTTAATGTGTTTTATCAACAGTGCGTTCTCTGGCTAGAATAAACTGGATATTTTAGATTAGAAACAGAGCAAACCTGCATGCATGCTAAAGTATAATTAATCTCTTTGGAAACAAGTTTAAAATGAGACCTTTGGGAGTATTGCCAGGAGGTGCCACCTCCGTTAACATTTACGCCTGACACCCTTATTTACCGGACGATGTTATGGGAAAGCTGCACCCATCAGGATTACATCTGTTAATCACAAGATGTTTCAGAGCCATTGTTATCTTTCCTGAAGGATAACACCGAGTCTTTCTGTACCAGAATTTCAACTTCTGGATATTAATGTTAAATGCTGGTGAAGAAATCCACCAACACTTTTTGTATTTTTTTCTTTTTTTAAAGCACATAGATGAGGGGCAGAGGTATGAAGTCACTTTTTTCACCCTTCACTCTTTTGTGTTTGGGGAGCATTCTGATGACTGCGGTCTGGTACGTGTTCGACAACAAGTGAGTGTTTTGCTACCTTCCCTTTCCTTTTATTTCTTATTTATGTTTGTATCTAATAAGGCAGTTGGTGTGTTAAGGCTCTAAAATAGAAGAGTTTAAAGCAGAAATTAATGTGGAGAAAGACCACTTCTTCAATGTAAAAGAGAGCATCTGTTCTTATGGTAACTAACTTCTCTTTTTTCCATTCACAATCAATGCCATGAATTAAAAAGCAGAAGAAGAAAGACCTGCTTTTTCCCACAGCAAAAGCCTTGTTGTAAGGATCTTATATTTGCATTATATCTGCATAAAACAGCAAAGAGGTTTATGTGGTGAAAACGGGGTTAAACAGCGATACCCACACTGCTTATACAGCTGCATGAAGCCATTGTTATCAGCTACACGATATGGCTTAAGTCTTTATCATTAAAGCACAAAAGTGCCGCATGTGCTCTTTTGATCCCGTGTAAAGTTGAGGGCAAGTCTGACATTGTCACTCAGTGCTGGATGTTGTCAGTCTTCAGTGCTGGTAAAAGCACTTAGCCTCTCCTGATTTCTATTTTTTTTTCCTTTTTCATCACCATCGCACTTAAATGTTTCGGATCATCAAACTATTTTCACATTAGACAAACATAACCTGAGTAAATACAAAATACAATCTATTAAGGATAATTTCATCTATTACCTACCTACCTACCCATCATTCAGCCTATCTACCTACTGACCTACAGTACCTTCCCTCTGCCCTCACACTGATCAACCTTACCAGTCCACCAACTAAACAACCAACAGACCTACCTGCCTTTCCCCAACCAGCCTTTCTAACAGTGACCTAAGCTATATACCTACCTATTTACAGTACCTACCTACCAACCTACTTACTACACCAACCAACAACATACCAACAAACCTACCTGCCCACCATCTACCTACCTATGTACTTTTCTTTCTACTATCTAATAAACCATGCCCCAGTCAGCAAACCTGACTTCCTACTTCCTATATACCCACAAACCAATCAACCTACCAACCTACACACTAACCAACCTGCCTTCTTACTTACCTACATACATACAAACAAACCAACCAAGCCACCTATCCACCTACCTACTACTCTACCCACCAACCAACCTACCTCCTGGCCTATCTACCTAATCAACATCCACCAACCACAGGTGTGGGACTTCTTTTTTTTGTCAGCTATCTTTGAAATCTCTGTCAAAAGTTTTCATCCACAAAGTAATTATTTGCATATGCTGGGTGTTGTGATAGCATGTCTACATAGGAAGTCCAGAAATTTGAACACCCCTGATTAAACATCTCTTTAAACATCCCATTAATGCATCTGTCCTGTCTCCCTTACTCAGTGGTGATTTGACCCCACCTTTACCGGTCCATCAGAAGAAAAGTACCCTTAAGACCTTTAACCTCTGCAAAGAATGCAAGTGAGTACAAACACCATCAGCTGCTTTTCCTGAAATGACCCTTTTGTTGATGACTATCAGCCTCAGTGAATTCACAACTATTTACAAGACTATGGGAAATATTTAAAATAACAGATCTGTCACAGTTATGTAGATAATTTTATTGCTTATAATAGTTGGCAGGTGGATTTCATTCAATGTGAAATGTTGAGTCAGACTGTTTTATCACATAGCCTTTATCACATTCTCTAGGCGGGGTCTTCGCTCTTTTACGAGCAGAGACCCTTAGACCACTTTTTAGATGGAAACGTACATGGGTATGTAGTTGTGTTGCTGATCAGTAGGGGTTCACATCTTGACATTTAAGTACAAAATATTTAATTACTACTTATATGTAAAAATATGAATGGCCCTGCTCTCTAAGGTGTTTACTGCAACAATTGTTATCATAATTATATTATTTTTTTGGATGGCTGATGTGGTGGCAGGTGATATAAACCCGCAATTCCAAAAAATGTTCGCACGCTGTCTAAAATGTTAATACAAAATGCAATGATTTGTATGTGGTGCCAGCTTACATCACCAGATCTCAACAGTGACTGCCCACTTTTTCCATAGCTGTTAAATTCACAAGTAGCAGCTAACGACTGAGGTGGGTCAATTAGAGACATCACTGTGTTACTCTAGGATTGTGGGTAATGTAGTGTTGTTGACCAAAATTGCAGGAAACCCTGTCTTTATTAAAGTTAGGTTGATAATATAATAGGTTGGGTCTTCTGCAGTACATACATCAGGGTTTCCCTGTTTAAACGGTGGTTTGTTAAAAAGACAACGTTAGATTCACTGGTAGCGGCTCACTGCAGAAGTTTTGCATGTAAAGGAGGGATGAGCCAATCAGAGATGTCACTGATACTGAGGGATTATTGTGATGTTGCTTTTGATGGCAAATGAAGTGTACTTATTCAAAATGAAATGGCAAACATACAATGGACTGTTTTGTCTCGCTGATATCAGCTAGCCCACTTATCATAAGTAGGTTATATGTAGACTGAGACCTTTACTGGCAAACATGTTACTTATTTTGAAGCATTTTGCTAGTCTGAGGTTAGGGCCTTTGTCTTTCTTATTCTCCTGTGCTCCTCCTTTCCTTGTGACTGTCTTGATCACTTGGCAGCAATGCTGCCATTGTAAGATGAGAAACAGCAGGTAGACAGTTTCCATGTGCGTCACAGGGGATGCAGCCAGGATACCATGGCAACTTGCTGAGCATAGCAAACAAACAGGTTGCATAAAATGTTGCTGGCTTTCAGGGAGGTCTATTCACTCATTCTTGCTGTTCCCATGAATTGGAACCTTAGGCGGTCTGGGAATGTCCTGTTTCTTCCCATATAGTCCAAGCCTGTTACTCACCTGGTTGTGTATCTGTATCTGTTTGTGTGTATTTTTTGTCTCAGGGAAATCATTGGAAAAGTAATGCAGAATTACTCTCAAAACTGGCACAAGCAGGAAGATGATTACCAAAAACTCAGGTAAAAAAAAGAATTTAAATTCTTTTTTTTTTTTAAACAAAAGCAAACAAAACAAATAAAACGGCATGTAATTATCACTGACATACTTCACAACACAGCTTTAAACCTTTCACATTTAGATTTTTTGCTTTCAAAACTAAAATGAAGACTGAGGGAATTTTGTGTGCCTGCTTTAACAAGGATCTTGTGGTTCCCCAGATCTCAGCTGAGGGCCAAGTGTAATGGTTTTGACAAGGCCATCATTACCCAGGAATACTCGCCAGTGGGATCAAAGCTTGTTTATGACTGGCGAAAGAAGACCATCAAAGTTGATCCTAAGCTTTTCAGCACTTTTATAAAGGTATTTTGTTTGTTTGTATCATGTAGGTATTAACATAACATCTGATATATCATAGGTGAAATTAGACTGGGCCTCGCTAGATGGAGGACCACTGACCCAATCCAGATCCCTTATCTTGTCCAGATAAGGAATCGATATAAGCATTCTGCACATGCTGCATTAGGCTTTAGCAATTCAACTGATGTAGCATTACATATCTTACCTCACTTTCTACTTTTCCCAACAAAATATACGTCTAACCTTCCTATTCACCTACCATTTATCCAACCAACCCTTAAACCAACTGACCGAAAAACCAACCAACCTATTTACCTTCCTAACCACACACCAACCTCCACCTACCATCCAACCAACCAACAAGAAAAACAACCAACCAAAAAAACCAAACCACCAACCTCCTTACCTACCAGACTACCGACATGTCTACCTACCCTACTCACCTGCCTATTCAAGTATCTACCAACCTAACTTCCTTCCTCCCAACCTATCACCAACCTCACTACCAACCAACCGGCCAATTGACCTTCCTTCCTACCTACCCACCAACCACCCTACCAACCAAATGACCTACCCACCTGTCTACCTTCCTTTCAACAGACCAAGGAACCAACCAACCAACCAACCAACCAACCAACCGACTACCCACCTGTCTACCTTCCTTTAAACGCACCAATCAACCAACTAACCAGCCTACCAGCCAAGCAGCCAACCAACCAACCAACCAACCAACCAACGGACTGACAGACCAACCTATCTACCTCTCTCCCTACCCACATACCAACCAAATAAACAACCCACCCACCAACTGACCCATCTACCAATCAGGCTACCTACTTAACTACCTACCTACCTACCAACCAACCAACCTACCTACCTACCTTCCTTCCAACCAACCAACATATCTACCTATCTCCCTACCCTCATACCAACCAACCAATCAACCAACAAAGCTACCTACCCTCCTGTCTGCCTACCAAAAAAACCAACCAACTGTCCCACCTACCAAACAAGCTACCTACCTACCTACACACCTAAAAACCCAACCAACCTACCTACATATCTACCTACCTAATTCCCTTCCTATTTTACTTTTCTCTGACAAGATGCCCTGAGTGAAGACACTGGGTGTGATTATACCAAGCAGCAACCTCCGTGGTTGAAAGAGTAAGACCAGTGTGGACGTGTTAAAAGGAAAACTTCCTCAAGTTTCCACCTGTGACATCTGAGGGGTCAAAAACTCACCCAATGTTAAAATCCTGATTTCTGAAGCAGAAATAAACATATAGATCAAGTCATGTATTAAAAGTCTTTTGTTTTGGTTTGGGGAAATAATATAACTTGCACATTGTAAGGGTTATAGCTGATATGACTGCAAGCCAGCATGTCGCAATTGTGTCAGGACGCTTGAGACCCCATCTCAGCTCCAGCTCTTTGACTTTCTCTTAACTGACTGAAATTAATTGAGACAGCATTTTCAATGTGGCGGCCAACTTGGATTGGCTTCAAATGACAGCATCAGTTGCCAGGTGTCAGCCAGACTTCGTCAAATACAAATTTCTGCAACCTATAGCAGTGATCAAAGAGGGAACAGTGATTAGAATACATATGACACAGAGAATAGCATCATCTGTATAATGTAAGGGAATTTAAGCATGTTTTATTGGGGATAAGGGTTTTATCCGTGGGGTTTACAATGTTATTTAGGAAAACTATTAATGGGATGTTTTTGTAGCTGTCTGTCATTAAAAGTTGTAAAGAAGCAATAAAAATAGATCTTGTGATGAAATGACTGTTGGATAGTGGTGTTGTGAAGGTAAATAAGTGACAAACAGATGTACGCTGGGGATGAGCATTGGTGTAATGGTGTTTAATGGGTTTAAAAGGTGGGAGTGTTGTGAACGAAGGAAAAGAACTTTGGGAAGAGACTTGGTTCCTCAACGTGTTAGTCATTTTTTTAAAAGAACTTTTCAGAAATTAAGAACAATGTTGTCTTTTCTATGACATCTTCCATTGTTGTTATTCCAGGAGCATCCTTTCTCAAACAGAACATGGGACACATGTGCTGTTGTTGGAAATGGAGGCATCCTGGCCAACAGTGGCTGTGGACGGATGATTGATTCAGCTCAGTTTGTATTCAGGTGAGAGAGGGGTCCATGGTAGAGGACTTAAAGAACAATGGCAATGTTAACCAACAGAATTAAGCCAAACGTTTCTTTCTTTCATTTTACAGGTGCAACCTTCCTCCTTTGAAAAATGGTTATGAGAAACATGTGGGCACTAAGACGGACCTTGTGACGGCAAACCCAAGCATCCTGATAGAGAAGTGAGCAAAATAATGCATTTTTACTTCACTATTAAAGTCCATGAGAGAGAAATGCACAAGTTTTTAAGTAGGTAAGAGTCAGTCTGAGAGGCTGCGAGTGAATGGGAGATACAGGTGTAGATTTAAACATTTTTTTTTCTTCCACAGGAAATAGTGTGCCCCAACCTGGGGCCTACACGGTGTTGTGGTCTGAGTCAGTAGATTGTTTTATAGAACTGACAGTTCCCTGGAATGGCTGTGGAGAATATGCATGGAAAGAAAACTCTTAGATATGAAGAATTAGGGGGAAGAAGCTGCAAAGCAAGGATGACAGGTTAGGGATTATACGATTCTGATACCAAGATGTTGGGAAGCGACCGATACAGAGTACTGATCCAATACTAGAGTGAACTTTCTGGAGTGACTGTGCAGACTAGCAAATTATTTTAGACCTATATTTGACTCAGAACATGGTGCAACAAATAGAATCATAATTTGCAGCATCTCTGTGACCCTGAAGTTGTTTTCCTGCTGATTATTGAGTTTTACTGCTAAATATTATAATAACAGTAATACAGGGGGCTGCATCACAGGCTCTCTCTCTCTCTTCTCTCCATTATGCTCTATTCAGGCAGCATGACGTGATTACGGAAAAGCCTGCCATTGGCTGATAGACCCTCATAATGGGAAAACAATATGCCGGTTAGCAGTCGAGTTAGCTTTTTAGTTAGCAGTAATAAATGATCGTAATTCAATTAGAATTGATTAAAAGACATTCAATATCAGGTTTACTGGTGTGGATTTCATCATTAAGGTCCCCATAATTCAAACAAGTTCCAGGCTCGCTGACAATGCTTCCACATGGGATTGAAAGTTATCAATAGTGTCAATGGGAAGGCACAACGGCTAGCTTCAAGGAAAAACAAGAGTCACCGATTTATGGTTCAACAGTTATTCAACTTTTGATAAAGTGTGTCACTTCTTGTTGTGTAAGACAGCGCCAGTCTGGAAAGCATTTTAACGATCACATTCAGAGAAAAACTGTCGCGCCACCATCTTTCTTTGCTGCTGCAGTGGGTCCTTTGGTTCTTCTTCACTGCTCAAAAAAATGGTAGCCTGTGCATGCAGTGCTTTCCAGCAGCGAAGAAGAATTGATTTTTGTTTCATAGTGCTAACATTAAGCATGGCTAAACAAAGCAAAATATAAAGCTAAACCAAACGTATCAGATCAGTGCATAAACTCGTTTACTCACCGATACCAATACCTGCATTTTAAGCAGTATGAGACATATTTCCGATACTGGTATCAGAATCAGAACAACCCTAAGACATGTTCCACTTTGTCCCGCCAGGATCATTTATTTCTGTCCCAGAGTTACCCTTACCATGATACAGCCTGCTTGGTTATATAGATTGTCAGACCATGAGATAATTATGAAAAGTCACTATTTATTAATCTGTATGTAAGTTGTTCCCAAATTTCTTAACCCCTCAAACACCCCCTGAAGTTGGATTCAGACCCTTTACTCAGTACTAAGTTGAAGCACCTTTGGCAGCATTTATATTCTCTGTCCACTGTAGAGGCTGACCTCCGATTTCCATATACAGTGTGCGCGCTGCACACCAAAGTGCGGCGGGTTTGCTCCGACCGAAGGAGAGCGACCTTGCCCACTGGAATTGAGTCTAGAGCACAGCGCCACGGCACATAGTCCTGATCAGCGGGCAGAGATCACATACTATTCCTGTGTGAACTGCGAATTCACGCAGGAATAATATGTCAACAGCAGACTATTTTACCATTTGGGGTTAATTTATCATCCTTTCCGGTATAAGTCCATGATATTATTGCTTCCGCCATTGAGTCAGTACATTAGGAAGTTAAAAGGTTAATGTTTGCGTAAAGGATCTGTGGTTTAATGCAAAATTCTTTGGCTAAACATCCCCAAAAGTGAACTTTTCCTTGTCAAGGGTGCCATTGTAGCTCTGTGACCCACTGACCTCTCAGTGACCCTTTGCTCTCGCTGCAGGATGAGATGTAATGTTGATATTAGCGCTGTCAAATGATTAAAATTTTTAATTAGATTAATCACAGGGTTTATGTGGATTAATTTCGATTAATCATGATTAACTAACATTCATTTTTAACCTATATTAATCACGTTTCATTTTGAAAGCTTGGCAATGCGTTAGCCAAAGTGCTAGCAGAATTCCAGATGCATCGCGTTAGCGGGGTACTTTTAGCTGGAAGTGCTTCGGTGAAAAGAAAACTCCTTCCTGCAGAATGTGCATAATACTTTATGTCAGGCGGCTGTCTGGTCTTGGGTTTTTTTTGGTACTCAAATTTCCCATTGAGAGGGCCAATGTGCTGTTTACCATCTTCCATATCAAGTTGGTTGGTCACTACCAGATCAACGGCCCATTTGTGCATGCGAGGCGGCATGCTCGACGGTTACCCTACTTGGACAAACTGCCCAAAATGTGTTGCCAGCGACGTTTCAGAGATTTTCAGTCAATCTGTGCTGTAGATGGGTTAGTTGTGTTAAAATTTTTAATCAGATTACTCATGATGATGGATTAATCCACATTAATGCGTTAGTTTTGACAACCCTAGTTGATATATAGTGATGATTTATGATCGGGAGTCTGTGCATTGTGTTTTATTTTGAAAGAACCGGATGTTCTACGTTTGTGACTTCCATGGTTGGTGCTTTCTGAAGACAGTGAATTTAAGATTTTGGCAGTGACCGGTGCTGAAAATAGACCTGCAGCGTATCTGAAACGAAGTGGAGCGAAGTGTCAGTCCAGGCACGCGCCGCTGCCGGTCCGGAGTGCCGGCTATGGAAATGCTCTGATAAACTAGAGAGGGAGCGAAGTGCTCCGCATTACGATTCGCCAGTGTTCCGCAGCGCGCATGCTGTATATGGAAATTGGGGTTGACTCGTTGAAGCTGATCATGAGTTCGGCATCATGGACATCTGTATGCTAGTGACCAAAACTACAATAGTCAACATTTGAAGTGGATCAAAACTTTTCTTCAAATTTTCCTTAAATCAAAATGCGTGGTTTTCCCGATTCATGCATAACGTGAGTCTGTTATCAATGTTTTCATTGATAAAATTTCATCCTTCATGGCTTTTGATCGTGTTTGTCAATAGGTACCCATTGACCTGTCACAGAGTCAAACAGTGGTGACCTTAATTGAGAACTGGTCATTATTTAATGCTCTTAAACCTTCACTTGAGGTCAGAAAGCATTAAAAATGCCACATTTAGTGAGACTGCAGGATGCTGACCTCAACAGGGCCACTGGAATGCTGCAAAGAGGCATAAATCAGAATGAAGTTGCAGACCCAGGGGGGACCTCTCAAAGTGTCATTTCCAGAGAAATGACCTTCAGGAGGCAACAGGGATGCAAGTGTCCACTCAGACTCTTAGGAGATGACTTCATGAAGTTGGCTTGGGAGACAGAAGACCAGCTGTGAGGGTGCCTCTTTCCAGAGCACACAAACTGGCATGTCTGCAGTGGGCCAAAGTACACCGCAGGTGGACACTGAATTAGTGGGGTACAGTGCTCTTCGCAGATGAGTTCAGGTTCTGCATGAACTTCCAGGACAGGCGTAGGAGGCGTTGCCCTGGGGAGAGAAATTTACTGCAAAATGTTGTGCAGCATGGCAGTTTTTGGCGGATGCAACCACATGCTTGTGCAATGTCACAAGATTTCGTGCTTATGGATGACAAGGCATCGAGCAAGGCTGGTGACGGAATTCTTGGAGGAAGAGGGCATCTGAAGGATGGAGTGGCCAGCCCGGTCAATCGGCTTGAACCCCACTGAACACATTTTGGAGCAGCTACAGTCAAGATTGTGAGAGTGCCAGGTCCCTCCAAGAACCAGCGTGGAGTTGCAAACAGCATTGCTGGAGGAATGGCAAGCCATACCTCAACAGATTATCCAAAACCACTTCATCACCATTATGACCACTGTCTTGGCTCCTTGAGGCACTCCAAAGGCACTATACTGCTGCACTGCAGCAGATAATTTTTGAGAGGCATTTCCAGTCCATTGTGACTTTAGATAAATCACAGAAGTTCTGAGCAATCAACAATTTTTAGTTGTACTCTTGTCGTTGTGAATGTGTGACAAGCCACTTCACACCTTGTGACAAACAATCATGTCTGGGAACCATTAAAAGTGATAAGGCATGAAATTCCATTGATAAAAACATTGATTAATAGCAGACTTACATGTTGTACATGATTTTTTAAAAATACCCATTTGTTTCTAAGGACAACTTTGATGAAATATTTTGATCCTCTTCAAATGTTGACTACTGTATTTTGCATAGAAATCAGTCTTGTCTCAACAACTGTTCTTGTCTTAAAAATGATAAACATTTCCAGAATTAGTTGAGGAGGTCAAATGAAAGGGCATAATTGGGTTTTGGGATTTTCTCCCTGAGCATTTATACTCTTATTATTCAAAACTGCAAAAGTATCTTGTGTTTATTTCAGAATTGAGTTGTTCTTTGATATTTGCTGTTTTTTTCTTAAAGGTTTGCATCTCTGATGGATCGTCGTCGTCCATTTGTGGAGAGTTTGCGCACTTACAGCAACTCCTTACTCCTCCTTCCTGCTTTCTCCTTTGACGACAACACTCCTGTATGTCTTCGAGTCGCTTACACAGTTGAGGACTTTGGAAGCCCCATCAGACCTGTCTATTTTAATCCTGAGTACATCATCAATTTGCATGCTTTCTGGTACGCACAAGGCCTGCAACCGAACAGGATGAGCACCGGTTTGATAATGGTGAGCCTGGCACTTGAGGTCTGTGAAAATGTTCATGTTTACGGGTTCTGGCCCTTTATTAATCATCCCTATGGATTCTACGACCTGACACACCACTACTATGATGACGTAAAAGCTGAAAAAGGAGTACACGCCATGCCAGCTGAATTTGAACTCTTAATGAAGCTGCACAATCAGGGGGTTCTGAAACTTCACCTGGGAGACTGCTGACCCTGAAAAAAAGCAGAAGCACTGACTGAACAGAAGCAAAGCTATTTCTTTGTGTCATCAGTGTGTCTCCTTCTCAACATAATGTTCCATAGACTTTGTTTTTTTTTTTTTTTAAAGAGCTCAGCGACTTTAAACGTGGTACTGTGATAGGATGCCATGTTTGCCATAGACAGTTCAAGAAATGACATCCCTGTTGGACATTCCACAGTCAACTGCAAGAGCTATTATTAGAAAGTGGAAGTGTTTAGGAACAACAGCAACTCAGCCAAAGTGGAAGATGACGTAAAATCCCAGGCTGGGTTTGTTGGATCCTGGGAAAACGTAACCTGCATGACTGCATTGTGCCAACTGTGAAGTTTGGTGGAGGAGGGATAATGGTATGGGGCGGTTTATCTGGGTTTGGGCTAGGCCTGTTATCTCCAGTGAAGGCCAGTCAAAGACATTTTGGACAATGCTTCCAACTTTGTGGGAACAGTTTGGGAAAGACTCTTTCCTATCCAACATGACTGTGCCCTAGTGCAGTGTTTCCCAGCCATTTTTCCTTGGAGCCGCCTCCCCCACATGTACCTAAGAAAAGTGGAGCCTCCCCAGGACCCAAGAAAATGAAAAAAAAAAGACACACTGACACCAAAAATCAACATAGATTTTAAATGTTTCACCAAAAAAACCCTAAACCAAGGCCTTTGCACATTTTCTTATCAAATTACCTTCGTATAAACTACTTAACTGAAATGATCACGTATAACTTAGTAATTCTTGTCCAGATTAAAAATGTTAGTAGACATTTCTCTGTATTTTCCAACATAATGTAAAAGTGTAAGATATTCAAAGGATAGATATGGATCTCTACATTCACAATTTAAAAAATGTAAGTATTATTTTTTTCTTAGTATATTAAAGGGACAATTGACAAATATTTTTGGTCGAACTGTGCTCACTTTGCCGTTTTAAGCTAATTCTTGGTTTAAAGGGAGTAAAAACTGAGGGAATACACTGAGTGTCTTTGAATCATATTTACTCAAGGAGAAGTAAGATAACTGGTCTGTAAATCTACTCCAGTAAACCTACAAACTAATTCATTTACAGCATATTTAAAGGAGTAGTAGGCTACATAATTATTTTTTTCATTTTGGAGGGGTGGGTTAAAATGTGAAATATTATCTTTCAAAACTTACAAAACAAATATCTTTCAAAACAGCCACAGAATTTCAAGGTCATTCAGGATGTGCTACAGACTGTCTGGTGGCAGCAGAGGTCAAATAGCTGTCACATAAGTAACCACCATTTTATAAACTGTAGTTTTTATTACTTTACTTAGTAACATATGATGTGTAATACAACAAAAGTACAGTAATTCCCTCAAAAGTTACCTGATTGACATCTGTAATTTTGACAACACTCCATGACGCCCCAAAATAAAGGTGCCAGGGACCGGGGACCCCCAATGTACCTGAAGGTGTTTGAACCAAGCCATGCACATTCTAGAATAGTCATGTGCAATGCTGCTCAACAGGGGGGAGCTTTCTGGGACCCGTTCAAACTTGGGGCTCATGTTTAAGTTAAGCTGGGATATCCATACATTTAACCTGAATAATAGCCACTCTTATCAAAGCCACAAATATCCCAAATATCTTTACTCATTCATTTGTGCCTTAGTGTATAGCCTTTATAAAAATGTAAACCCACTGTCTTAAAAACAGAATTAAAGTGGGTTAAAATTGCTAAAATGGGTTAAAATTCACCAATATTAGTGTAGAAAGTGGTGAAATGGGATTTTAAAAGTAGCAGCAATGGGTAAGAAGTTGCAAAAATAAGTAAAGAATGAAAATAATGAGATAAGGTGACAAATTTGTTGAAATTGGATTCAAAAGTGAAAAAAGTGGTTGGAACTGGCAAAAGTTAGTTAACTGAGGCAGAAAAATAGGTAGAAATTGGCAGAAATGTGTTAAACTGTCAAAAATGCGCATCACAAAAAGTGAAATGTTGTTAAAATGGGCAAAAAATGGGTGTCAAAAGTGGTAATAAGGTGCTAATAGTTCTAATAATGGGTCAACAGAAGCAACAACGGGCAATAAAATGACATAAAAGTGTAAACAATATGCTAACGTGTTCAAATTGATGGGAAAAGTGGTGAAAACTGGTAAAAATCTGGCAAAATTGTTGTAAAGTTGCAAAAGTGGGGAAAAATAGGGAAAAAAGGGTCCAAATTGAGCAAACATTGATGAAAAGTTACCAATGATAGTGGCAAAATTGGGTGGGGAAAATGGTTAAACAGTGGCACGAATAGCTACTTTGATTAAAAAAAACAACAACAAAAAAAAACATAACAGAATAACAGACACACTTTTCAGCTCCAAATGAGGAAACAGTAATTTAGGATGCTACTGATAAAATGTTTGTATTTCACATTCAACTAATTTTCTACACATATTTTTGTTAAAATTGCCAAAATATAGCCTACAGTTTGATATCATTTAAAAAATATTATATTTTTAAGGCATCTGGTGACCCTCCTTCAGTGTCTTGCGACCCCCAAGGGGTCCCAACCCCAATGTTGAGAACCACTGGCCTACATGACAAAACTCAAAGAGTGGTAACAGTAGTCAATGGTAAAGAGACCTCAATCCTCTGTCCTATTGTGGGGCTTCCTTTATTTATACCGCATGCACAAAAGGTGGCAACCTTAACTCTGAGTGAAGGGGTCTTCAGTGTTGATGCAGTGTTAGTTCAACTCTGTATAGAGTCAAACCAGTGTTTCTCATACATTCATGTATTTGTGGCGGACTGCCACAAATAGATTCTGGTGCTACCCTGCCCTCACTCTGTGAATATAGCGTGTTGTTAAAATGACTATATCGCGAATATCCAAGTATAAATTATGTGGAAGCTTTGAGCCGCCAGGGTGCATTTCTCGCTGGAGTTTTGCTTCTCCCATTGCCCCTGAATGCATCTCTCACAGCAGAGAGCTGTCTTTTTCTCCTCCGTCCATCCAGAAAACTCTTGCACATGCGGCCGGGGTTTTGTTTTTATATCAGCGGCGAGAGAAGCAAGGGAGAAGAAGGTAAACAGAGCAGCGTGGCAAGTTAGCGGCTAGTTAGATGCCTTTTAAGACGGACAACCAGAAACAGCACTGGATCTGCAGCGTTAAGCAGTCATTCAACTTTTAAAAGGAAGAGGTCTAACTCACACAGTATTTGTTGAAAAATGCTGCAAGATGACTCCGAGATAACGGCGGCAGTAACACAACACGCTGCTAAAGACATGAGCCCAGTGTTGTTGAAAAGCCAGGATTTAAAAATCTCATAAAGATATTTTACCCAGAATACAAGATTTGCCGAGGTGCGAACATTTTGCTGAAAACTCCCTGCCAGAGTCGTACATGTCAGAGAGAAGACAGTCCAGCAGCGGAAAAATGTGATCCACTTCTCCACAACAACATAGACTTATCTCAGCCTTACAGTTCAAAACACCGACAACAAGGAGTTAAAATGTTCCCGCCTCCAGATGAGCTTTTCCCCCCATGAGCACACAGGAGACTTTCTTGAATAAGGTCTAAAGACGCTCTCGTGTCATGAACTTGTCAGAAACTGCTCCAGCGTTCATCAGCACAGATAACGGACTAATATAATCATAGCTGTGAGCCTGAATGGAGGACTAGACTGCAGGGTTTTGGCCTCTGGCTACATGCAGGATTGGTGAGTTTTGTGTAGGTTTGCTTCACTCTTAATGAGGGAAATAATCATTTTATAATCAGCAACAGTAAACATAACACAGAAAACATTTCAGGACTTCAGGAAACTGTAAAATACAGAGTATTTCAGGATTTATGTATTTTTTTCATTTATTATTGAAAGATTGAGTCCAAAAGCCCATTTCAAAATAAAACTGCTAAATTTGACATTATATTGATTTTTACTTTCTGCATACAATTTTATTAAAATCCAATAGAACAGTCTATTTTACTCACAAAACTAGTGTCATTTGGGGCTGAATTAAATACAGCAGCTGAGAAGACATTTCAAAATAGCGTGATATACATTGTGTATCGGGATATAGCAAAAATATATTAGGATATCAATTTTAGGCCATTTTATTTCTAGGAACCCCTGAAAATAAAATTCCTCGAGAAAGGGTGCAAACTCTGCAGGAACAAAATGTAACAAAATTGTTACTCCTTTTGATTAAGTTACCTACTTTATCATTCGACCTAATTTCTTGTTTATTTTTATTTATTTCTTTATAAGCTATTGTATTTCTTATTTATATGTTAAGTTTATTTGGTGTTTGTTTACATTTGACATTAAATTAAAGTTTTATATTCAAACCCAAATCAAACTCCATGTTTTTTTTCATGACTTTTGTTATTAACAAGTGCTCTCAAAAGAAACATTTTACAATTGCTATTAGCCTCAAAATTTCTTCATGTGAACCAGTAGATCTGACTAGGTTTTACTGCCATCTGCAGCCATTTATGCCACACTGGAGTGTACAGAATATGCCACATAGTACTTACCAGTGGACCAATCACAAGTCTTGCCTTTGTTACCGGCCAGACCTAGTGGAAATCTGGCACGGCAGCAACACTAGACAGGTGAGGTAACATTGTGTAGCCAAATTATGGTCTGTGGAATGATAGAGGATGAGAGTTAACGTCTTTCTCAGAGCAGCTTGTTTATTAACTGAGTTTTACTGTGACCCAACCATCAGCATGACACTTTGTTAATTCAGAGAAAATCGTAAGGACAAGAACCGAACAATGACATGCTCATTTAAAGCAAAACAAATGTAAGACTTCAATATATGTCCTAATATATTGCATGTATCTGAAATGCTCACTATCATAAAATATGTCAAACGCATTCGGTTTATTCTTGGAGCTCTGCTATTCCTACCGCTGCTCAAACAGTCACTGAATTTCAATTAATATGAACTCAACTTTAAACTACGCCGCATGCGCGAAGTGACTCGGATAAGTTTAACAAAATGGCGCCGTTACTCAGCGGTAAACAATGAACAGAACACTGAATAATAAATACTTGCATTGAACATTATTTACTCTCTGCTACTGGCTACTAGTCTTGGCAATTGAGAAAATATACATTCCTTTTTGGTTAAAGAACGCTTGCTTTATGCTCACTCGAGTTACTTGCATATAACTAAACGTCGATTCTCACAGAAACTCATAAAGGAAACGTCTTGACAAAAAGCTACAAAACTATGCTTACAAAACCGTAACTGTAGCTCCTGTTCAAACATCACAACAGACTTTCACAGTATGTTTTTGCCACATATAACCAGCTAAACATGAAAGATAACTTTCATATTACCTGTGGAATGATAGAGGACGACAGTTAACGTCTTCCTCAGGGCAGCTTGTTCATTAACTGAGCTGCGCATGTGCAGATCCTGTTAACCACGTCTCTCCAAGCTAGCCACAGTGGCACACTAGCACCATCTCCTGGACGAAAAGTGTAACACCATGTACAAATCCTAAACACCATGGGGGGGGGGGGGGTCTTTTTTTAACCTACAAATTAAAATGCAGTGTTTTAAATGCTTATCGTGGAAATTTGACATGGAAAAAGTCGCTTTGATCAAGAATAAATTAATGAGTATATTTTTTTCATGCATCACATTCACTTATAATGGCTGATGGGTAGATTTCTGTAAAATAGATTACACATTAAGCCAATATTTTAAGCCTATTGGGATTTTTTTTTGAAAAACAATACCCTTTACACCTCAACATATTGTTCCTCTGCACATTTTATGATTTAAAAAATCTTCTGGGGGACTGGATGGGAAGCTGTGGAGGGCCTGATGTGGGCCCCAAGGCCGCCAGTTGATGATCACTGTCGTATGGGTGTATACCAGTGAAAAATTGTAACAAATACCAGTAGCCACTAGATGGAGCTGTAGGACTGAAGGTTTGAGGTAAAGACAGCCCAGTGACACTCAGTGTGTGGCTCTTCAGTGATGATTTGTGGCTCTTTTATGTCTGTATTTGAAATATTTTTCCACCAGAAAACCTTAAAAAAATGTCAACTTTAACCTCAGAAATGATCCATTGCAAGTAACATTACTCAGTTTGTTTCCCACTCTTGTACAGTTGGCTTAAAATGTCAACCTTTATTTTTTGTGTATTTCTATTGCCCTTAATTGCAATTTTTCCACCTTTTTTGCCACTTTTAATCTATTTTACAGCTATCTAAGCCCATGTTTTCCACTTCTTTTGCCCCTTTTCACCATTGTTTTCTTTCTTGTCCTGCTTTTTTGCTATTTGTAATTATTTTTTCCACGTTTTTGCCATGTTTTGCCCCTTCTCCTCCATTTAAGCTGCCTTGTTCCATTGAATGCCTCTTTTTTCCCCATTTTTGCCACTTTTGTCCATTTTAGTCTCTTTTCACTAATTTTTGGCAAAAAAATTTACAGTTTTTTGACCATTTTTGCCACTTGTAACTAATTTTTTAATCTATTTTGCCACTTCCCCCCATTTTTGCCAATTTTTGCAGTGTTTTGACCAATTTTGCCACCTGTAGCTCATTTTTTTTCATCAGTTTTTGCAGTTTTTCAACAGTTTTGGTCTCACCTGGCTTGCTTTTTGCTGTTTTCAAAATTTTCCCCCTTTTGCCATTTTTTGCCCCTTCTTGCACATTTAAGCTGCCTTTTGCCATTGAATGCCACTTTTGCCCATTTTAGTTACTCATTTCTGCCACATTTAACTGTATTTTGACCATTATTGCCACCTGTAACTTTTTTAAAATCAATTTTTGCCACTTTTTCTCCCCATTTTTGCCAACTTTCACCCATTTTTTTGCCACCTTTGACCATTTCACCACTTTGACTATTTTATCGCCACTTTAACCCATTTTCACCACTTATATTGTAGCTCTTGTAAAGGTATTTTTGAAAAATTTGGCTCTTTGGTTCAGTAGGGTTGAGTAACACTGAGCTAGACCTACCATATGCACAGACAGACTATCGAAATTCAAGTCCTACATCATCTCATCTTAAAATGCAAATGCTGCCTCTTGTAACTCAGTTTTACCATTTTACCTGAAGGGGACATAATCAGAGGACACGCTTAAGAGTAAAGAATTCACCAGACTCATCAGATTATTATAACTATTTTATCAATAAAGTCCTTATCAACCGATATTCAATGGAATTTTGCATGACCTTTAATGTTTAAAATGTTTTTTTCTTTTTTTTTTTTAGTTAGACACACATTCTGAATTTGATGCCTGAAGCACATTCCAAAAAAGCTGGGACAGGAGTATGTTTCGTCCAGCACCTTTTCTCCAACAACTGTTTAAGAATTGAAAATGTAACTCATTTCCACTCTTGTTTGATGAAGTTGCCCAGCTGTGCAGGATTTTAAGCACCATGTTTTGCACTCCAATGTAAGCCATATATGTTCAGTGGGAGACTGCAAGTGTAGTAGTAGTAGTTAATAGTGTAGCTGACTGAGTTTGGGAGAGGAATGTTGTCCCATTGTTGTCTGATGTAGTATTCTACTTGCTCAGCAGCCCTTAGTTTTCTTTGCTGGACTTTCACTTCATGATGCACAACATGTTTTCTATTGGTTAAAGGTCTGGTCTGTGGGCTGGCCAATTCAGCATCCAGACTGTTCTACTGTGAAGCCACGCTGTGTGATGGGTGCAGTACGTGGTTCAGCAATGTCTTCCTGAAATATGCAAGGCCTTCCCTGAAAGAGATGTTGCTCTGAAACCTCTATATACTTTTCAGCATAGATAGTGCCTTTCCAGATGTGTAAGCTGCCCACGCTGTAGACACTAATGAAACCCCATACCATCAGAGATGCAGGCTTTAGAACTGTATCCTGATAAGAAGCTGGGTGGTTCCTCTCCTATCTAGTCCACAGGACATGGTGTGTGGGGTTCCCATAAAGAATTTAAAATTTTGATTTATCTGACCACAGAACAGTTTTCCATCTTGCCTCAGTCCATGTTAATGAGCTTCGGCCCAGGGAAGACAGCAGTTTTATTGGATCAAGTTCCTTAATGCAACTTTAACTTGTATTGCTTGGTGAAAGGTGTTGACTGACACTGATTTGTGGAAATGTTTCTGAGCCCATGCAGTGATTTCCAGTACTGGTTTTTCAGTGCTGCCTGAGGGCCTCAAGATCACAAATACTGCTCCTTTTATGCCCAGTCATGTCACTGACCTGCTGCCAAATTAGTTGCAAAGTGCTTCTCCAGCTGTTTTTCATTAGTAACACTTACTTTTCCAGCCTTTTGTTGCCCTTTTCCTGCTTTTTGGGATATGCTGCTGCTATCAAATTCAAAACTGGTAAGATCTGATATGTTGTTTGTGCTCTATGTTAATAAGATTTGGGTTTATCAGATTAGTAAATCATTGCGTTCTATTTTTATCAACATTTTACATAGTGTCCCAACTTTTTTGGAATCAGGGTTGTATGTGCTTGGTTTTAATGATCACTTACACATCATTTATACCCTAAAAGGCTCTGTATATATGTGAATTAGTGTGAGCAGTTGGTGTCCTCATGTAACTTTGTATAAATATGCAGGCCTTGTCCAACCACAGCAACACAACACTGACCACACCTGCCCTTCAAACAGAAATAGACCAATCAAAACATCATTATCCTGTAAACTATGAAATAAAGCACTTAAACGCTCCCTGCAACATTTTCAACATTGTTCTCCCAACGTAGGACTCCAGTGATTTAATCAGAGCCAAAATAGAAAGCTCATTTATTTTCCTGACAGGCAGAACAATGTGTTTGACCCACTCACCTACGGCTCGTAATGCTCCCTCTTATTGTCCTTCTGGAAATAAACCTCTTGATCATTCCTCATGACTTTCTGTTTGTTTACAAGGAATCAAGAGGCTCTTGTGATTTTTGGCATCAGAGTTTTCTTGATACAATCTCAGACTTGACTATAAAACTCTCTGTGCTAGGACAGATGGACAGACTTGCACACACGTCTAGACACTCATCATGGACGAGTTATGGAAGCTCGAAGGGAGCATGCCCATTCAAACTGGTGGCACAAGCAGCAGGCAATCACAGACCCAGGCATGCTATTGACAGGCGGCACCTTTTAAAGGCACTTATTATCAGCTGGTTTAGCCATCTGCCTCCAGAGCAGTCATAAAAGAGCTGGAAATCAACACTAAATCAGATGAAAATGGTAGAAAATTTTAGTTGGTGGCTTAAGGTCAAAATCTATGAAAAAGTACCAGCTGTATAATACTATACCACAGCTACATCTGAGCGAATAGCCACCACAGCAGCAGCTATTGGATACATAAGCAAACCTCACCTGTTACGATCGCAAACTCATGCTGAGGCCAGGAGAACAGCTGAAAACCTTTTTGGCAATGGAAAACTTTCAGGGTTGTTTTTTTATTTATTTATTTTTTTTGCGAGCATATTGGAGCGGACTTTTCTTGGTCTTTTGGGTCAGTAGTGGTTTACGTTTAGGAGTTCTGGCATGGAATCCGTCTACGCTCAGTACGTGCCTCACTGTACTCACTAAAACCTCAGTCCCTGATGCCACCAAGTTTTGCTGGAGGTCTCCTGCAGTCACTCGAGGGTTTTTCACAAGCCTTCTCAGATATCTGGTTGCAGCCATTAATAGCTTCCTCTTTCTGCCCCATCCAGGTAGTGTAACCACTGTTCCTGCAATTTTGAACTTGTGAACTATGCTTCCAGCGATGTCTCTATGAACATTCAATGCCTTTGCTATCTCTTTGTGTCCTGTTCCTTGTTTGTGATGGCCAATGATCTCTTCAGTTTTTGGAACATTCTTTTGACTTTGCCATTTTTCAAACATGCAGTCGAATGTAAGACTCAACAAACCCCTGGCATTTCAAGTATTTCATGTGTTCCAGCTCAAGCAAACCTGGTGCAGCTGGTGAAGCCCTTGATAAATTGCATCAGGTGCTCTTGAAACAACACTGGGTTTGCATATTTGAGCTGTTGTTGTAGATTCTGTTCAGGGGATGAATGATTTTGAGACTGCAGAAGTCAGTAAAAGTTGCATTTTCGGTTGAATTTGGGGAAACCACTCAAAGCATTTGTTGTGTTGATGTTATGTGAGTGTAATGGTTGGACCCAGGATGCGGAGACAAAGGAGCAGTTTTAACAGATTTTATTGTGCAGGTAAGTGGAGAAGGGAGGGGGGATTCCAAGAGTCCAAGGGAGTGTGAGAGTGTGCTGGAGCTGGCTGCGGTGATCTGGGCAGGAGGCACTGGAAGAGGAAAGGACAGGCACGTTAGAAGCGAGCACAGGAAAACACAAACACTGGAGGTTACTCAAGATCGTCATCAAAAGAACACTGGAAAACTTCTCTGGTGGATCTCAAGAGAGAAGGAGCCTGGAGCTGACGTTTACCGTAAGGTAAGGTTGGCGAGACTCAGGCGCTGTAGAGAGCTGCAGCAGGTCTTAAATAGTGATCTTCAATGAGTGATTCGCTGCAGGTGTGATCTCTCCACAGCACCAGGGGGGCGGGGTGGATGCCTCAGGAAGAGCAGAGAAAGTTAGCAGCCAGTCACAGCCTCCGGACGGAAGTTAACCAAAATAAGACGAACTATACAACCTAAAACACCACAGCTGAGCTATTTCAAATGCTTTTGTTTGATTTGTTCTTTGCAAACAGCTGGAAGTCTGTAAAACTACAATAAACCTGATTTGTAATGAAGGTTGAATAATTTTGATTGCAACTGTATGGTGATTGTGGCCCTGAAGAGTGTGGGGCGTCCTTTATTTTTATGCACAAAAGGTTGCAACCCTACTTCTAGTAGTACTAAATACTGCCTGTAGCTACCGCCTTGGAGATTGGAGTTTCACAAGATGGATTTACCTGATGACAGGCAATGAGGCTGGCAAATCCATCTGATTTGCAATGTGACCTTCGATCCCTCAGGAGACACTGCATTTGGAAAGATATCACTCTGTGATAGATTTTACAACTTGTGCTTGGAAACACTTTGAACTTTGAAAAACCACTGCCACAGTATGTTGCTGCATCTGGAAATGTAAGTTCAAACTCTATCGTGCAAAGTGGCAACCATTTATCAGCAACATCAAGCAGCAGCAATGACTTCTCTGGGCCTGAGGTCAGCTGAGGTGCGGATGTAAAGTTGGAAAGTGTGCTCTGGTCTGAGGAGTCCACATTTCTGTTTTTGGAATAACGGCCGTCAAGGCCTCTTGGCTAAAGTGGAAAAGGACTAGCCAGATTGTAATCAATGGGATGTTGAAAAGCCGTCATCTGTGCAGGTGTGAGGGTGTATGAGTGCCCATGACATGGATAACTTGCACATCTGTAAAGGCAATATACGCTTAGATCCAGACGTCATATTTTACAGGGACGCCCCTGCTTATTTCAGCAAGACAATGCCAAGCCACAATCTGCACATGTTACAACAGCATGGCTTCACAATGAAAGAGTGAGGGCATTAGACTGACATGCATGCAGTCCAGACTAACCTAAATTGGAAAGATGCGCTGTGACCTGATGAGTCCATATTGGTTTTGGGGGCCAAAGAGGAAAAAAAAGTGCCACCCAGATTGTTCAATCAAAGTTCAAAAGCCAGCATCTGTAAAGGTGTTTAAAACAAAGAGCAGGATCTAAAAAGCCTTCAGTTTGTGACAGGCCGGCTTTAAGGGACATGCAGCATGAAAGAAAAGAGTATTTCTCCTGATTTGCTTTTACACATGAAGAACAAGTGGCAGAGTGAGCCTGAGCTGATGACAGATGTATTGCCTTTGGCTCTGAGCCGTCCAGCAGCTTCCTACTTTGTTCCTATTTGGTAGTAATCACTCAGAAATAGTTGAATGGCTTCCAATAGAAATAGCTGAAGGACTAAATCTCTTCTCTTCTCATCACATCGGTCCAAGTCCAAGGACAAGGACACACACAGATTTGGGAAAATAAAGAAGAATCTGTTATGTTCATTTAAGACAACCAAAAAAAGATATTTTCCATAACTGGTCCTTTATGCAGCTGTAAATAAAGACGGTCAAGAATAGCACCAATGTGAAACATGAGCAAGGCACAAGTCGAAGTGAAAGGACGCTATATTAAGAAGAAGGTCGTAGAAACTCATCACCTTTCTGATAAGTTTATGTCTACTTGCATCAGAAAGGTCGGAGGCTGTTGTGTTCACATGACGAAGATGAACGAATCGTAACGTTAGCTGATGTAACCGAGTGGTACGAAAACAAACAGCTGTTTAGACCGTGACGCCAAACATTTTGCTGCTGGCTTTGTCACATGGCGGCATGGCAAACACATGACGTCAAATTTAAAATGAAATTTACCGAGTAAGCCTGATAAAAGGTAAACGATTTTCGAGTCACACCAGTGAAATTTGGGGAATATTGGGTATGAAAGCAAAAGTCATTTCTTTGGAGATTCCATCTTTTAATCTAGCACACATCAATGAAATGGTTTTAACTGAATTGCCAACCAAAGTCTTGATCTTAAATTATGAATAAATCTAATACATTCCCTGGGAAACTCCCAATCAACAAAGGCGTTCTTTCTGTCCTCCACAACTATTCGCTTAAACCAACACTGTCTCTGAAATGGTCCCATTGTAACAGGGTCCCTCCGTATAAAAAAGACTTCTTAATCAGCCGGTTTAACCACAAAACACTCTTCAAAGAAGCGTTGTGTTATCACTAAGTGGAAGCCTTGTTATGTAACTCGGTGCTTTTGCGCAATTCTCTGCCTTTCAAACTAGAGTTGAAGTCTGTCTACTCGTTCGATGTACACGTCCCCCATCCCGGACGCTGATTTTTACAACCATTATAAGGGGCACTGTGTAAAATGTACATACAGTATATGGAAAAAAGTATTTTGCCACCCCATCAATTATTAAATTCAGATTTTTCAATCAGACTGTTGCCACAGGCAAGGATGCCCATAAGGGGGGATAAAGGGGGAAGCTTTCTGGGGCCCTGTTTAACTGGGGTCCAATGGAGTCAGTAAAATCATGGTCCATTGTAGTTAAGCTGTGAAATTAATATCCAATTTTTAACCGGAACAATAACCACTCATATCAAAACAACAAAATATGAATTTAATTTATTTATTCTGTAGAACAATTCAACCTTTTTCAAAATGGAAACCCCTTTTCTTGACACAGAATTACTTTTTTTTCCGGTGATGTAAAAAATATGGATGGGCACACTGAACTAAACTATCAGAAAAGTAATGTTGGACTTCAGAGATAGGCCATAATGGACACAGAAAATGAAATAGAAGAAACTGAGACAACTTTGATGGAAAAAAAGATTAAAAAAAAGAGAAAAAATGGGTGCAAAGTGGCAAAAAAAATGAGTTAAGATAGTCCAAAGTGGCAAAAATGGATTAAAAGTGGCAAAATGGACAAGAAGTAGAAAACAGGAGTTGCAGAAAAGAGCAAAACATGTCAAAAATGGCAAAAAAGTGGCAAAAATTGGCAAAAAGTATTGGTAATAGGCAAAGGTGGTTTAAGAGGCAAAGGTGGCCAAAATATAGCCAGAAACAGTTAGGAAAGTAGCAAAAATAGGTGTAAAAGTGTCAAAAAGTTGCACGAGTGGATTGAAAGTGGCAGGAAAGGCAAATCTAGGAGAAAAGAAGTGGCAAAATGTGGCAATGAACAAGCAAAAATGTGCAAGAAATAAAAAAATGGGCAAAATGCAGCCATTGTGGCTTAAATGGGAAAGAAATGGGTGGTCAAAGCGGCATAAATGGATGATAAGTTGCAAAAATGAACAAAAAGAAATTAAGAAAGTTGGAAAAATGGCATTAATTGAATAAAAGGGGCAAAAAAGGGCAAAAAAGAATTGGTAATGGGCAAAGGTGGCTTAAGGGGCAAATATGACCAAAATATAACCAAAAAAAGTTAGGAAAGTAGCAAAATATGTGTAAAAGTGGTAAAAAATTGCATGAGGGGATTAAAAGTGGCAAGGAAGGCAAATGCAGGAAAATAGAAGTGGCAAAAATGAGCAAAAAGAAGTTAAGAAAGTTGGGAAAAATGGCATTAATGGAATAAAAGTGGCAAAAAAGGGCAAAAATTGGCAAAAAGAAGTGGCAAAAACAAGCAAAAAATGGGCAAAAGAAGAAAAAAAAATGGCCAAAAATTGGTCGTACAAATGGGTAAAAAATGGCAAAAATGGACACAAGGAGGCTAAAGTAGACAAGATTGCAAAAGATGTTGCAGAAATGGGCAAAAATGGCAAAAAGTTATATAAAAGTAATGTCAAAAATGGGTGGAAAAAGGCAAAAAAGGGATAAAAGTAACAAAAAGTGGCAAAAGATGTGACAATAATGGTTGGAAAAAGGAGGTGAAATGGGTTGAAAAAAAAAAAAAATTCCAACATCAGAACCCAATAATAGTTTTAACTTCTGGCTCCAACATGATGTAATTGTTAGCCAGGATGCTCGCACCAATGCGACTGATCCAACACACGTGCGTAAATCTCAGCTGGGGAGGGCCCATTCTCTGGGTTGGTCAGGGGCCCTGGAAATCCTGTACTGTTGAACAACTTCAGATATACATCAATTTACAGTGTCATTCATTAGACGCTTTGTCCAAAGTTGCATACATCTGACAGATGGACAGGCATTCATGGCGATAATAACCTTGCCCAAGGGCCCACACTGGATGCTGACAGTGCCCTGACTGGGATTTAATGCCCTGATCTCCAGAATAAACAAGAAAGAATTCCACTTTCAATACTTCAACTAGTAGTAACTGATTAGTATCTTCAGTCCCCAGACATTGACAGAGTGCTGTTGGAAAAAGTCGATGTAACACATGGTCCTGTCCCAACCTTTTTGGAATGTGTTGGAGGCATCAGATGTAAAATGTGTGTTTATGTTAAAAAAAAAAAAAAAAAATCAACTTTTTCAGTTTAACAGTAAGTATCTTGTCTTTTTGCTGTATTCACTTGAACAGAGTTTGAAAAAGGACTTGCAAATCACTGTATTCTGTTTTTATTGTCCCAAGGTTTTTGGAATTGGTTTTAACATGACATGATCTATAACCTTTTGCAGGCTGATGAATGAAGACTGGTGGGGCAAGCCTTTAAATATCATTAATCAAAGCCAATCATGTCTGCGATGGAGGGAAGGCCAAAATCTCGACTGCAGTTTGAACCGAATTAAATGTGCATGCCATGTTTGCCTTAGAGGTCATACAGAGGCCTTGCAATCAATTTATGTGTTTCATAACCAGTTTAAAACTGCACACAAGAGCTTCAAACTCTCTTGCTTGTTCTTTTTAATGCTGGAGGCCTCTAAACTGTGTTGTGAAAGTCTTTCAAGTTAAAAGAATCCAAACATACAATGCCTAAAGCATCGAAGAGCCTACAACAGGCCTCTATTATTCAATAAGAACAAACTCCTCCTGTATCATAGCCTTGATCAGTCTGTACGGCTCAGACGCTTTGACGTCACATTAGGGAGGGCACCACAGAGGCGAATGAGAGAGAGGATATTGCTGTGACGTGCAAACCACTTTTATGAATGAAAATACCTCGTAATCCGCATGTCTGATTTCAGACAGATCTGATACAAAGCACGTCCACATCCACCTGATCTCTGTCTATCCTCCTCACAAACCGTTCCCCTCGCCGTCTTCCCCCAGCCTTCCACTCTGTCATCAGCGTAGTGAGGCCGCATTGCCCAAACGGATGTGTTCAATCTAGTGTGGGGGTGGGGTAGTAGCAACAGCGGGGGGCTTCCCTGGTGATGATGTAGACGGAGGATTAACGGCCCGCTCTGCCACCTCTCTGCTAGATTATGACCTTCGGATTATGTCTGCATTCAAGCAGAGGGGAATAAAACACCCTGACTTTTCGTCCTTTTTGGTGCTACCGGGACTTTCTAAATGCCAGACCTGTTGATTTCGGCAGGTCAGACTGTGGGTTCAACCATCATGTTTACAAAAAAAAAGTCTTTTTCGTCTTAAAATGAGGAGTAGTCAAGCGTTAAAGTGGTGCCCTCTTATCTGTGGGATGCAGAAAATGCTCTAAACAGCTTGAAACCTTGTCTACAGTCTATGGAGTGATGAATGCTGTGAAAAAGATACTTACAATACCTTCTTGTTCCACACAAGGTTGAAAACTCCATAGTTTCATATCAGAAAACCTGAATACGGTCTTAAATGGGACTGAAGACTGTGGGTCAGAAGGCTTTTTTTTTTGTTTGTTTCCAAGCTCCCCTCCATGTGCAGAAGCACACACACTCTCACACTCTTATGCCACAGACAGCTGGATTTATCATTTTTACTTTTTAGTTAACTTATTTTTTTAATCTTGTTTCATATTCAGTTAAACCACAATGATTTTCTCAGCCAATTGGGGCCTGTCCACATGGAGATGAGTTAAAGAGTATCTGCAAAAGTTTTAACTGTAATGGCGTCTTACCCACACGGAACCAGCATCTTGGGCGCCCAAAAGCATTACTTTTTAAAACCCAGAGTGAACAAATCTGTGTACCCAACTGTTTCGTCTCCGTGTAACAATTACGTCAGCCCACTTAACCTGCAAGCGCGAGCCCAGCCATCGACAATATTTATGGATGATTACATGATTGTGTTTGTGTCTTTTGCCCCTCTACCACCAGCATGAGCAACAAATGGTAATGGAGGACAGCATACGCCACATGTTATTAGATGAATGCGACCAAAAAGGCTAACCTTGCAAAGCAGATGGATTTTCCCGTTTTCCGTGTTTCTTACTAGCAAATCCATCTTGCAAGGCTCCCATCTGAACCATTTGGGCCTGGTTAGAAAGTGACAGGACGAATCAGCATCGAGGGGCAGTATTTTCGGACACGGCAGAGTTTTGATGTAAGCAAGCAAGAAGATGCAGGTGCAATTATGGCGGAAGACATTAGTGTGGATGCTGATAAAGCGCCAATTTCATGTTCATGGCTGAACATATGACCACCATGCCCTGCATGAACTAATGCAGAGCTTCATTCAACTATAGGTCTCCTTTTTAAATTACAACATAACATGTCCTGTAACTGCTTGAGGAGCCAGCTGGAGTTTGTTTTATGTAAATGAACAAACCTTGACTCTGCAGTGTAAATACCAACGTGCCAGCCTGCAGGTGCACCTGGATCTTAAGGGGAATAAGAGCGGACACAGATTTGTTTAATTCACACTACTGCCAAAACATCTATATAACCAAGCCTACTTGAACCAACCTCTTTACACTGTCTGCCTGGATTATGCCCAGATTATATATGATTTTTTGGTGGTAACCAACTACTGGCTTGACATTTAATTGGGGCAGTTAATCTGTAATGGTATTTTATTTTACACATCACTGATAAAATTACTTAGTAAATGAAAATTGCACTACTTTGGCTCAGCTGCCAGATGTGTCTTCTGTTCTTACAGGATAAAGGAGTTGAAGACTAGTCAACTCCTGCTGGTCTGAAATCAGTTAATTCCTAATACTTGTCAGCAAGGCTGTGGTTGCCCCCTAACTTTGACTGGCAAGATAAAAGGTGTACTTTTAAAGGCCTTTAATGTTATTTATACTTATATCAAATGAAAGAGTGTCTAAGCTAAAAGAAAGGAAAAGAAGTAGAATAACAGATTACCTGAGCAGAATGGTGAGTGAAGTTTTCCTGATTGTGTTAAGCCGAATAAATGAATATGACATAATCACATGCATGTGTGCGCGTGTGTAAGCTGTGCTAAATCAGAGAAGCAGTGATTAACACTCATCTCTACTTCCTGTTGGATTAGTCTCTGAGCATCGTGTGTTTCGTCACGATCACTGCAGGAGATTGTGACCTGTTATGGTGACAGTATCTCCCCTCTTCGCCACTTTTACTCTTTCAGGGTGGACGGACATATTTCTCTTAAGGTCAACACTAATAACATGCTTTGGCCTTTGATACAAATCAGATTAGTCATAACGTTGTGCTATTTTATTGTTTAACTAGAAGTTGGGTTCTTAAAGTCCCTGTAAAGCAAACTCAGAAATTAGTCTCTGACCTAAGTAGATACAACATGTTGAAAAAAGTTTTCAGCTGTCTGTCCTTTACACCAGCAGGGACTGTAATGACATTGTATTCAAATACATGTGATTTGATATGGAGGTGGCCCTCCTTTTGCTGCTATAAGAGCCTCCACTCTTCTTGGAAGGCTTTCCACAAGATTCTGGAGTGTTTTTGTGGGAGCTAACCGCTACAACGACAGCAGCCATTATATACTGGCCTACAGTACATCTAAACCCTGACCGTAGCTATTTCAAACTCATGCCAAAGCAGGTTAGAAGAGCAAAAACGTTTTTCACCATGAAAGCTTTCAGTGCTGTTCTTGCTCTTCACTTAATAAAGAACAGTGGTTCTGATAAAACTGTCACTATGCTGTAGCTACATCTGATCTAGTCTGTACACCAGTGGCAGCCATTACTATCTGCTTCCAGTACAACTAAATCTCGCCTGCAGCTACCCCCTTCTTCTTTTAAAATGGCACTGATTGCTCAGGCCTGTTTTCATGGGGTGCAACCCACATACTCAGCTCTGCTGCTCATTCCACAAATGCATCCATCCATGCATCGTCTTCTGCTCGTCCAGGGTCAGGTCCCGGTGGAGGCAGGCAAAGGAAATCAACCCAGACGCCCCTCTCCTCAGCAACACTTTCCAGTTCCTCCTGAGGGATTCCAGGGGGCTCTCAGGCCAGATAGTATATGTAATATGTAATATGTGATATGTGATATGTCCAGTGAGTTCTGGGTTTGCTCTTGGGTCTCCTCCCAGTTGGAGGTGCCCAAAGAAGGCACCAAGGAGGCATCCTGATCAGATGCTCAAACCTCCTCAACAGGCTCCTTTAGACATGAAGGAGCAGCGGCTCTTCTTCAAGATCTTTCCGGAAGTCCAAGCTCCTTTGCTTATCTCTAAGGCTGAGACCGGACGCCCTCCTAAGGAATCTCATTTTGACTGCTTGTATCCGCAGTCTCATTCTTTTGGTCATTACCCAGAGTTCATGACAATAGGTGAAGGTTAGGACATAAGTCGCTGATGCTGATGAACCCGCCTGTCAATCTCATGGCCTCCACCTCCACCCACTGCCCAGTCTCCATTGCACCCGAAACTCATGCCTATCCCTGCTAGCGGTGGGCCCACAGGGATGACCTCTTTTCAGGCTGTCTGACCAGGCCACATGGAGTGACCAGCAATTTCCACATAGGACGACTACGCCGTGCACTGAAGCGCCGAGGGTTTGAAGGCGAGCGACCACACCCACTGGAAGCGTGTCTAGAGCGCTGCGCCGCGGGATCACAGGAGAACTGCGAGTTCACGCAGGAAAAGTATAACAACAGCGGGCGATTTTACCTTTTGGGTTGATTTATCATCCATTCTGGTATGATATACTATCATGATATACTTGCTTCCACCACTGGGTGAGTACATTAGGAAGTTTAAAGGTTAATGTTTGCTTGAAGGATCTGTGGTTTAATGTAAAATTCTTTGGCTAAATGTCCTCAAAAGTTAACTTTTGTTGTATTTTGAAAGAACTGGATATTCTACGCTTGTGACTTCCTGCTTGGAGCTTTCTGATCAATGGAAATTGATGTGGTTTGGCATCAACCAGCGCTGAAAATAGACGTGCAGCAAACCCCGAAAGAAGTGGAGCGGAGTGGCGCTCCAGGAACACAACGAGGTTGTGGAGCTGCTCTGATAGACTAGAGAGGGAGCGATGTGCAGCGCAGTATGCTTCACCGGCGTAGAGCGGTCACTGTATGTGGAAACTGGAGGTGAAGCCCGGCCACCAGATGCTCGCTGTCATGTGACCTCCCCCAGGCCTAGCTTCAGGGGACGCCCCAGTGTCCCTATTCTGGACGAGGTGACTCCAGTCCGTGGGTTCCAACTCATGTGGGCTGTACTTTCCTTACAAATGTGGCACCACTAAAAGTCACTGCCAAGAAGCATTGTTACAACAAAGTAATAATCTAATAAACACAAATTTCCTGACTTTTTTTTTTTTTTTTTTTTGCCAGAGACTGGGGACCCCCACTGTACCTGAAGGTGGTTGAACACAGCCATGCATTTTCAAAAACAGTCATGTGCAGACAAGGCTGCCTATGAGGGGGGATAAAGGGGAGATCTTACTGGGGCTCAAACAAACTGGGGGACCAGGGAGGTCCATTGTGAAGTTAAGCTGTGATATCCATATTTTTAACTTGAATAATAACCACTCTTATCAAATAAAACATTTTTTATTCTATTGTGCCATAGTAAGTTGCCTTCTTCAAAATGTAAATCCCTTTGCTTAAAAACAGAATTAAAATGGGATGAAATTGGCAAAAGTAAGTGGTAAAATGAGTTAGAAGCAGGAAAAATTAAATAAAAGTGGCAAAAATAAGTAATGGCAAACATGGGTTAACTTAAGCAGATATATCGTCAGCAATGGGTTAAACTGTCAAAAATGGGCATAATAAACAGTAAAATGTGGTTAAAATGGGCAAAAAGTGGTAAAAAGTGGCTAATAGAGGCAATTATGGGTCAACAGAGGCAACAATATGCTGAAAGTGGCAACATTTGGTTTAAAAGTGGCAAAAACTGGCAGAAAAAAATGGTGGAAAGGGTTTAAAACGAACAAAAAATGGGTTTTAATTGGCAAAAATGTGTTAAAATTGGTGGGAAAAACAATGAAAACAGGTGAAAATTTGGCAAAATTGATGTAAAGGGGAAAATGTGTAATCTAAAAAAATATATACATTTTTAAAGGCATCTGGAGACCCCCTCTCATTATCTCACGAAGGTTTGGAATCACTGGTGTAAGGAACGTGACTGCAGCTTCTTAAATCTGTGATCCATTAGCCAAGGCATGTTTTTCTTATTCTGTCTTTTATTGCATTGCTGCAGAGCACCCCTGGAAAGGAGAAACTGGTCTCAGTGAGATCTCCCAGCTAAATTAAGAATAAATAAATATAATTTTTTATCAAGTTATAAAGAGTTGAAATTGTATAATGGTGCATGTCATTGTCAATTTATGGCTTAAGGATTCAAGAAAAGACAGAACAGTGTAAAACCCGGGGGTAAAATAACCATAAAAGAGGAGTCAGATGTTTTCTCCTCACAACACTTGAACCATCCTGCCTCTTGTGACTGCTCTTTTTGTTCTGACAGGAGAATCAGTTCTTATGGTCTTTACGTCTTTATTTCTCTGCCGTCACGAGAGCTTACACAAACTAATTCAAGCTGAGGACTGCGAGGGAAAAATATTGTTAAGTGTTTCAAGGTGGGTTCAGAGCCTGAGTCTTTTTAATATCCTCTGTGACGGATAACCATTATCTGAGATTAATGGCTACCAATCATCCTGACAATAGGGTATAAACATATGGAGCTTTTTGGATTTACCACTAGCATAGAGAGGGTTTCATCAAATGTTAGTTATCTATCCAAATTACTTTAAATGAATAAGAACTTGTATTTAAGTGTTAATAAGGGACCAATAGTTAATAAAATAGCATCAAAATAGATTCTGATTAGCCTAAAAGTCCCTCGGAGATACCCTGAGTCCCACCAACCGTCACAACGATTTACTCCCATAAGTGAGTCTTTGTTGTCATGCTTTGTTGGGGTTGGGATCAGATCAAACAACAGGAAGACAGCAACTCAGTTTTAGCCATCACATATTGTTCTGCCACCGGTTAGACTTTGCTGTTGTTTTGGGGTTGATAAGTGGAATCAGCATGCTATCTGATGACTCTCACAACATTTTAATAGAAAGAGTTCCTGGTGTGCTCAGAGCATTAGGACAGAGCTCCATCCATCATATGATCAGTAAAGGCACTTGGTCATATTGATTCTTATTTGATTGTTCTGGCTTCTTTAAAACTGGTAAAGATTCACTAGATCCCATGTCTGTGATCAGGCAGAGCCATCTAGCAAAATTTGATTCACTTGTGTATTTCCTGGACTGACGTGATAACAGCTGCTGCCAAGCTTGTGCATTGTGCAGTTTACTCTTTGAGGGTGGTGATGTAGGTCACTATGCCATATGTTTAACCTGCAAAGGGCAGAAATATCTAGTCTCAGTGATTAAAATGTTATGGTTTGAAGGTCAAAGGTCAAAGGCCATGGGGCTCATTCCCCTTTCTTGTGACTACAATATCTCAAGAATGCTTTGAGGGACTTTCTTTAAATTTTGCATACAGGTTGACCTTCATTCAAGAATAAACTGATTATATTTTGGAGGTCAGATGTAAAGGCTGTTTGGTCTCCTCATCAGCACTTGCTTATCAATGGCTGAAATGCAAAACCTGCTGTCTAAAAAATGCAATTTTTTGAGAAAACTAAAAAAAAACATTTTCTTGCAGAATGGTTGCTGTTCAGGATGACCTATACATAAAAACACAGTTTTGGGGCTATATTATTATATTATGTGTTAACACTATGAGCAGCCTTTCTTATTCACATCATCCAAAGTGAAATCTGCTAATCAGAAAATCCTGCAGATAGGAGGTTTTGCGCTTTGGCCATCGTTATGGCATTCATACCAGCTCTTTTACTTGACCTACCACTGTACTTTTTCTATCCAGAAAACTTGACACTTTATGGAGGCATGTAACTGTCAGGTAACCACACATCCATCTGGTAAACCACTCATAGACGGCGTTTGGAAAAGGGCAGAGCCTTTGAAAAAAAAAACACGGAGGGTGATTGGATGAACGTTCTGTCTGTCACATCAGAGCAACAAAATATGTGACATAGTCACGACTGAGTTGCGCCCCTACCGAGCAGTAAACTCCATAGAGAACTGCATAACGCGAACCATGCCGACTCTAGACATGCCAGTACACGACTTTTGTCGTTTTTGAAAAGAAAACAACTCACTGCTGTTCTTTGATCTTCTTTTAACGAAGAAACGTCGTCAAGTTCTGATAAAACTGGCGCTTTAGCAGCATTCACGCTAATCTCCTCTGCCATAATTGCACCGGCCTCTTGTTGCTGCTTGCTTACATCACATCTCCGCTGTGCCCGAAAGTACTGCCCCTCATTGCTGGTGGTCCTGTCACTTTCTAACTGGGCCTAAATGGTTCAGATGGAAGCTTTGCAAGATGGATTCGCCAGTGAGAAACACGGAAATGGGTGTATTCATCTGCTCTGTGAGGTTAACTGTCAGAGGCTTGATTTTGTTATTCTTGGGTTGGAAAAAATGATCTCCACAGCCCGTTTCACACCTGATAGCTAAAGTGATCATCCACCAAAAGTCTTTGCTCTTACTTGATGCTTTAAAAGTGAGTCACTGGAAGAAAAGGAGGCTGCATAATTCAAACAAAACATTCATTAATAACCTATTGCATGGTAAACACCAGCTCTGATGTAAAAGGCTTCTGTCAATACATAAATGCTTTTTTTCTTGGACTACATAATATAAAGAAAGCAGTCTTAAGTCATTTATAATGTTTTACTACCTAGTTCTCTCAGGGCACATCTTCCTGCAGCTCTTACGTAATTTAGGGTCTTTTCTGACACCTACGGTCATGTCAGGATGCTGCTCACGAGGTTCAGGGATGGTTGATAACAGAGCCTCATTGAACAGTTCTGTGCACAGAACATCTCTTGTGTAAATACTACAGCTAATCTCTTATCTTCATCACAATGTGAATATTTCTTTAAATATGTGGTCATCAATGATTTATTTTTTCAATCACTATTGCAACAACCCCCGTAGTGCAAAGTCGGTTTAATATTACAGCAAATGAACACAGAAGGTTTAAGTCTGGACCGAATGGCAAAAAATGATATGATACATGAGTAAAGGAAAGTCTGTCAACCTAATTATGATGTTGATAAGTAAAAAGCTGAACTAGTGTGTCATAGGGTGCTTTCACAATGAAAGGGGTCTGGCAGCAGATGGCTGAGACTCTTGCAGAGATGAAGTGCTATAATTTGCAGGCACAACGTATTTCCATTTTTACATTTTCTTTTTGAATTCAGCTTTATTCATAAACAAAGTCTGGCAGTTATATCCATGAAATAACAACATCACAAACAGCATAGACTAAGCAACATTTCATAAATAAGATCGAGAAAAATGTCAGAGGTGTAATCTGGGAGTCAACTGTATGCAGACCCATTTTAGTAGAAGTTAGACAAACAGTGGCATGCTTTGTTAGCTAATGCTAAATAGCTTTGTTAGCTATGTTAGTAACATCACTTAATAAGCCGGTGTAGCTAAGTTAGCTAATGCAATGTGAGCTTTAGCATACGTAGCAAAAGCTAATGTAGCTACATGGATAACGTTGCTACATAGCTTACAAAGCTACTTTGTGGACTTAGTTCTAGCTACATTCGCTATTTTATCTATAGCTAAGTTAGTTTAAGCAACATGAGCTTAAGGAACGTAGCTGAAGCTTACTTAGCTATAGATAACGTGAGCTTTAGCAAACTTAGCTGAAGCTACTTTAGCTACATGGATAACATATTTATGCATAACTGCTTTGTGAGCTTACTTTTAGCTACATTAGCCACATAAGCTGTGTAGCTACATTATCTATGGCTAACAGCTATATAGATAACATAGATACAGAGAATCTTTGTGGGTTCAGCATCGTTAGGCACGTAGCTTACGCAGCTAACAGAGCTACATTTGTAAGAGCTGATAATGTAACAATGGCGCATAATGCAACAAAAAATGTAATAAAAAATAATGTAATAACTGGTCGATAATGTAACAAAATGCTGCTGGTACGTTTTGTGTTTGTTGTTACATTGTAAAGAAAGCATTTTTTTTTTGTTGTTAATGATCCATAAATTGACACGCCAGTTGCTTTACAATAAAGCAGGGGTCATCAACTCCATTTGCTCAAGGGCCAGATTTTTCTTGACTGGTGGCCAGATATTGAAATTAACTTCAATAAAATCAATATTTTGGAACATATTCTTATAGACATACTATGTCCTTTAATGGAACTTAGAGCCTTTTGAGATCAGCCCCTGTCACCTATACTGCAGCCAGCCACAAGGGGGCGATTGAAATATTTAACTACATATTTCTGGACTTCTCATTAATTCCATTATTGAGTTTTATACTAATATGATATGTCATGATTGGCCAAAAGCCCATAGAAGAAACAGATCTTCAGTGTAGATTCTCAGTAAGAGAAACTGCACTCTCAAAGAGTCTTGTGTGGAAAATTGATGTGAAAATGACAGCTTTAATCAAGATAAGACTGTTTTTATACGTTTACTATGCCTACAGTCCTCCTCTATCAATTAAGGCAAAAAAAAAAAGCCTCAAAATATATATTCCAAAAACATTACATTCTATCCCTCTTAAATTTTCTGAATTTGATAATCTTCTGAGGGAAAGTTGTGGGGGGCCTGATGTGGCCCCCTGGCCACCAGTTGATGATCCCTGCAATAGAGTGTAGTCTACACTAAAAGCCCTCATACAATAGTTTTTATTTTAAGACTATGTTCATACACAGCAACTGGGGCCTACTCATGGGAAGGAGCCCCGTAAGTCATGGAGGATACCAAAAATCACGTTCATGTGGTTTGACTGTTGTGCGTTTGTGTGGATCTGTGCAGTGGGCTCAGGGGGGAGGGTGGAAAAATTAGTAACTTGAATAAATAAAAGCCATTTTGGTTGGTGAACAGGAAGTAGGCCTACCTATGTTCAGTGAATGAGTTGCTCTTAAATGTAAATCTGGCTACCACCTCTTTTTCTTGATTTTCATTCTCAGAAAGGGCACAATCAACAAAGTTACTCAGCCCTACATTCCATTAAAAACCAGAAAATCCAGAAATACACTGATAAAGTACAACTGAGAACGTCACAACTTGTGTGCAACACGCTGCATCCTGAAGACAGGAGCCTGACTGGTAGTGTGATTTAAAAAAACATGAGTGCATGGTGCCTAAGGTGGAAAACAGGAAAGACACTTGTGCTGCACCAAGACACTTTGCACCAGACTTACAATAGGGCCCTGTGTCTTTGACTTTATGCCTTTAGGCCGGTGGATTTCTGATTGCTTAAATGAAGTAATTGTTTTAGTATCCGCACAAGATGCTAGCCGTCCAACTTCCCCTAAATACAACACATGCTGTATTAATCGTGAGGGAGGGTCTCCCATAGCCAACAGTCTGGTGACTTCAAAGACTCTGAATTGCATAATGCTCCACATTAATGTCAGAGTTGATTTGGGGTTCTCCAAAATGTAATTGTTTCATGACGTGCCTGCAATTATCTCAGCTCTTGTTTTCCAAAGTCTCCAGATGGTCCAGACTTTGTTATGTAATCAAGTGTTTTATATCAAATGTCTTACATACATATAATACCAAAAGAAATCAGAGATTCAAGGTTCTCCACACTTTCAGAAATGAGAGGGAAATGGAAACATAAAGCATTCATAATCATTCATTATACTGTCTTCGGGTCCTCACTTCAGAGTCATCAGGAAGAGCAGCTAGCATAGACCAGTCTGGTCGAATATTTAGATCTAGATTCTTTGGATGCTGCCATGTAACTTATTATTTGATGCTGCAGAGGGTGTTTTGAAAGTCAGCTTTCGTTGGTGATCTCAGCCACAGATGGGTCAAACCAACGCTGGAGCGTCATCAAGGAGACGAGGCTTTATTTGTGTGAAAACCGTCAAGAGTTCGCTTGAATGTGTTCTCTCGGATCACTGAAGGATTATCTTTTCTTGATCGTCTTCTTACAGTTGTAACCAAAATGGAATAAATGCCAGTTGACCCTTTAGGCTCCCTGGAGTCCCTAAATGTAGATCGAACCGTTCCAAAAACTCATTTGTGCCCACCTGGATTCTTATCTTTTACCTTTTAATATTTTATTGTATTTTGTCTTTTCTTACTGTTTATTTATTAGCATTTTTTGATTATTTTTATGAGTCTTGGGCATTATGGGTACTATATATATGGGTTATGTGTTTGCATCTTCCACTGATATGTGCAATACCTATAAAAAGTATTTAACCCCTTGGATGTTTTTTCCTTTAGCTGACTTTAAAAATCAATCATGGTCAGATAAACCAAAAAAATAACAAAAAACAATCTTTAATGTAAAAGTGAAAACAGATTTCTACAAATTAATGTTGATTAAAACTATGCAATGTAAAATAGGTGACTGTTTAAATATTCACCCTCTTTAAAGTGACTGACCTGATTCGTCAGATTACCAGCCAGTTGGTGCTAAAATGGGAATGGGGATCACCTGAGTGCAATACTACTGATCTCAAGTGATGGTAGTATCAAGACATCTGTGTCTGAAAGGTCCAGTCACTGGTTAATCAGTATTCCTGGCTACCATTACACCATGAAGACAAAAGAACACTCCAAGCACCTCAGAGAAAAGGTTATTGAAAGTATAAGTCAGGGGATGGATACTAACAAAGCGTCCAAGAGACGGAACGTCACACAGAGATTAGTTAAATCCATCAAGAAATAGAAGGAATATGGCACATGTCTAAATCTGCCTGGATCAGGCCGTCCTCACAGACTGAGTGACTGTGCAAGAATAAGACTAGTGAGAGACTCCACCAAGACACCTATGACTACTCTAGAGGAGTTACAAGCTTCAGCAACTGAGATGGGAGAGACTCTGCAGACAACAACCGTTGCACGGGTTCTTCCCCAGTCGAAGCTTTATGGGAGAGTGATTAAATCTCAACCAGAGTTTGCCAAAAAGCATGTGGGTGACTCTGTGGTCAAGTGGAAGAAAGTTTTTTGGTCTGCCAAGACCAAAATGGTGCTTTTTGGCCAGCGTACAAAAAGCTATGTTTGGCAGACACTAAACACAACACATCCCCACTGTGAAGCACGCTGTTGGAAGCATAATGCTGTGGGGATGCTTCACAGTACCAGCCCTCCTCTACCTGCCCCATTATCCAGTTCATGTAGGTACTGAAGAGTGTCAGGGTTAAAACGCAACCCTGCCTCACACTAGAATCAACTGGGAAGAAGTCAGCGATGGGGTCACCTCACTTCACAGCACTCTCTGTACCAGAATAGAGGGTAGACATCAGCTGGATAAGCTAACATGGGATCTTGTGGAGCTCCAGAATCCTTAAATCCTTGTGGTCTACCTTGGACCTCTAGGGTGTAAAGCCCAATGCTCCAGGCTCCAGACCTCTTTTACTGAGCAGTGAATGTATGATACTGGCTGTCTTTGCTGCTCCTTCACTCACAGCCACACTTTCAAACTTTACATCATACTGTTAGTAAAACAAACGTTCATTTGAAGACTAAACAAGGCGACGCATGTTACAATTTGATGTTTTCAACGACGGCTCAGTAAAATGACGACCATGCAAATAAAACCTAAGCATGACAGGTTTTCAAGTCGCATAAAGAGAAATAATTTGCGTTTTAGTGAGACACTTGCATAGATTTCTGCTCCCCTCTGTATTCTGAGTATTTAACAAACAGACCATAGTGTGTTTTAAGTGTTTTAGCGTGACTAGCTGCCTGTTTCTCCAGCTTACATAAGCTAACAGCTGCTAGTGTAGCTTTGTACTTGTAGGGACATGAAAAGGGGTATGAGTCTTTTCTCCGAAAGCAAATAAATGCCAAAAATGATGAAGCATTCTGTATTATTTATGACATTTTTGTCCCCGGCATCTTTTGATCTCCTGTGTCTTCATGTGCTTCCAATACTTATCATTGTCTGTTACCCAGAATGCTCTTTGACTGCCTGAAGAACTCATTTCTTATAATGAAATTAGTCCCTTAAAATATTTTCAGCGGCATTGTGATAACTTATTTCCCTCTGACCTCCAGGCCCTTTCGGGTCTGCAAAGGAAAGCATTCACTCCTAAACAGCTTAATAATTTAAATGACTGATGAGGGGAATATCTGAAAGTGATTTCTCCTCCTTTAACACAACCAGCATGCTTACAACCTCTGGCATGTCTGCACACACGACTCAGAGCACTCTATCAGCGTTAGCATGCTACGCTAGAGAGCAGGCCCCGCTCCGATCGTCTACGTGGGAAAGAATTCAGTCACGATTCCCAGGCGTGCATTAATTTTCCTGTATGTCAAAGTTTGATTCACACAACTGGCAGGGGTCGAACAGGGTGACTGTGTCCAAATAAAAGCAAGAGTGACTCTGAATGAAACAGTTTCAATAAAATATTCCATGTGATTTGCGCCAAAATGGGTATCAAGTATTTTAAAAATCCAGTCTTGTTTCGCTTATATGTCAGTGAAATCCTAATGTGGATTCCAGCTGACTGTGTGACAGTAGAAAGACTAACTTTAGCCTCAGTCCCACAGTTTCCTCTGGATATGAACAATATTACTCTCATGGGAAACAGTAGTTAGTCATTTTCCCCTGTAAACACAAATAAAACGGGCTACTTTATTACACAGCCGTTAAAGACACATGTGGTTTTCTGCAGTGGAGGATTTATGCCTGAAATACTGAATGTGAAATCCTTTCCGATTGATACACATCTTAAGATACATGGAGTCCATGGAGGTCAGCATCATTGTGGTCCATTGTAAAGTTAAGCTGTGATAACCTTATTGATTTTTTTTAGCCTGAATAATGATAACAACAAAAATTAATTTTATTCATTTATGCTGTGCAGTGTACGGTGTAGACTTTTTCAAAATGTAAGCCCTCTGCTTAAAACAGAATTACCTTTTAACTGGTAATGTTAACAATACAGATGAGCACACTGAACTAAATGATTAGGGAAGTCATGCCAGACAAAGGTAGGCCATAATGTGCACGAATGTCAGGAGGCCAGAAATTAAAGTACAAGAAACTGAGCCAAATCTTTTGAAAAGAATAGAATATTTGTGAAAACAGACCAAATAAATTAGTGAAAGTGGCAGAAATAGGTTAAAATAGTCAAAATGGCAAAAATGAGTTAAAAGTGGCAAAAAGATGTTGCAGAAATGGGAAAAAAGTGGCAAAAAAATGTGTGAAAGGTGGCAAAAGAATGGGCAATAAGAGCAAATATGAATGAAAAGGGGCAAAAAAAATTGGCAAAATAGGCAAGTTGCAAAAAGATGTTGCAGAAATGGGCAAAAATGGAAAAGAAATGGGGCAAAAAGATTAACAAATATGGGCAAATAGTGACAGCAAATGTTGCAGCATTGGGCACAAATGGAAAAGAAAGGGGGCAAGAAAATGTACAGGTATAGGCAAAGAGTGCCAAAAAGATGTTGCAGAATGGGCACAAATGGAAAAGAAATTGGGCAAAAAAATAAATGAATAAAAAATGAACAAATATGGGCAAATAGTGACAACAAAGATGTTGCAGAAATGGGCAGGAATGGAAAAGAAAGGGGGCAAGAAAATGTACAGATATGGACAAAGATTGCCAAAAAGATGTTGCAGAAATGGGCATAAATGGAAAAGAAATGGGGCAAAAAAAAAAAAAAAAAATTAACAAATGTGGGCAAATAGTGACAACATGTTCTAATGGCTTTGGATGGTAAAATCTCCAAATTCCTTGTAATCACATGGTGAGGAACATTGATTTTAAAAAGCACACAGCTTTATAAAAAGTGGAAAACTTGATTGTCACTGACTGAGCCTTTCAGGAGTGCTCCTTTTATACCCAGTCATGGTACGATCACCTGTAGTCAATCAACCTTCTTGCCTGTGGAATGTTCCAGGCTTTTTTCAGTATTCCACATCTTTCTCGTGCCTCTGTCCCATCTTTTAGGGAATTTGAGGCAGTCATCAAATTCAAAATGTGTGCATGTTTCCAAAAACAAAAATCAATCGGTTTGAACCTTAAATATTTTGTCTTTGTGCTTTATTCAATTAAGTATGGGTTGAGAAGATTTTATTCAGATTTCACATCATTTCCCAACTTTTTTTGGAATCAGGGTTTGTAGAAGAGAAAGGCTGAGGATTTATTACCTTTTTAAATAGATTAGTCATTTCATAACAAACTCAAACCTAAACTGTTGACTCAGTGTTTTTGTAAAAGCGTGTGAGAACTAGGATTGTGTTGAATGGATACTGGGAGCAAACTCAAATATTATTTTTCCCTGTTTAAAATCAGCTGACAGCTTCCCTGCTGTGCTCATGTTGGTATGAATTAATGTAACATGCTGAAATCTGTGACTTTTCTGCTTGTGGTGGGGAGAAATTGGATCCTGTGTCTGTCATCACAGGAGCTGCAGAGGCACTTGGCTTTAAAAGAGAAAACAAACAGATTAGTTCAGTGTGAAAACATCAGCAGCACCCACAGAGACAAACTGCTGAGACATTTCTGGTGAAACCACAAGCTTAAGGGATGTGAACTGTCACCACCTTCTTAAAAGTAAACTTACGCAATTGATGAATGAAGAGAAAAGCAGTGGCAGATGAATAAAAAGTCTGGTCCTTTACATTAGAGGTCATGCTCACTCTCTCTTTATCCATCACCTCTCAACCAGACCAAGTTTTGACATCGCTGTCCTCCAGACATCCCAACACTTCACTTCCTCTCCATTATCTCTCCCTTCCTTCGTCAGGTCTTCACTCTCAGACGCTGACTCTTCTTTCTCTCTCTTCATAACTTAAAGTCTTCAGCTTCTCACGGGGACCTTTAGCAGGAAAACTACATGTTTAGAGACTTTATTCAGCAAATTTAGTGGCTGTCTGAAAGTAATTCTTTAAGTTGCAAATGCCAAATGCAGTGTTCTACTGACTCTTTAAGGCCTCGGTCAAAGGTTTACTGTGTTGTTAGTCCTTGAAAAAGTCTCTTTGTTTAGTTTCATACACATGTCAGCAAGTACCCCTGCTACAAAAAACACCCCCATGCTGCCACCACCATGCCTCACTGCTGGGATGGTATTGGGCAGGTGATGAGCAGTGCCTGGTTTCCTCCAGACATAACGTTAAGGATTGAGGCCAAACAGTTCAGGGTCTTGGTCACCTCTCATACTAAGGCACTCTTCTCCCAGTAGCCCCGTTTGGCAGGGGGGACTAGTCCTTGGAAGAGTCCTGGTTGTGCCAAACTTCTTCTTGTTTGAAAATTATGCAGGCCACTGAGCTCTTGGGAAGCTCCAGTGCAACAGATTTTTGAACGCTTTCCCAGAAATGGCCTTGCAATAAAACAGATTAAAAAAGCAGAGAAAAAGGTCAGAGGTCTAATCTGGGATTGAATTAAAGCAACTGTAGAAATCGATACATGAGCAGTGGCTCACTTTAGCTTTGTAAGCTTTCACAAAAACTAACATAGCTATACTAGCTAGTTAGTTCAGGTAACTATGTAAGCCAGTGTAGATAAGTTAGCTTTAGCAACATGAGCTTTAGCATGTAGCTCAAGCTACCATAATTGTGTTAGCCACATAGATAACATAGCTTCACGGCCAAAGTTAGCTTTGTAACTTTCTTAGTTTAGATATCTATAAGTTTTGTGAGCTTTAGCTTGGAAAGCTACATTACCTACCTAGCTTACACAGCTTACAGAGTTATGTTAGCTGCATAGATAACGCAGCTACATAGCCAAAGTTAGCTTTGTACCTAAGTTAGTTTAGATACTGTATCTAGGAGTTTCATGAACTTTAGCCAAGTAAGCTATGTTATCTGCCTAGCTGGGCCGTGGGTGGTGGGGTGCGTGGGTGGGGCGTGCGCCCCGTGCACGCGGGCGGCCCGGGTTCGAGTCCGGCCTGGGGCCCTTCACTGCATGTCTCTCCCCGCTCTCTTCACTGTTTCCGACTCTCTCCACTATCCTCTTCTCTATCAAATAAAGGCACAAAATGCCCAAAAATAAACCTTAAAAAAAAAAATCTGCCTTGCTTACAAAGCTATGTAAGCTACATAAATATTTGAGCCACATGGATAACAATAGCTTTGTAGCTTAGTTAGTATAAATATCTTTGAGCTTTGCGAGCTTTAGCCAGGTAAGATATGTTATCTATGTTGCTTACACAGCTAGCCTTATTAGCAACATAGTTAATGTAGCTACATAGCTAAAGTTAGCTTTGTAGCTTTGTTAGTTAAGATATTAATGAGCTAAGCTTTAGCCAAGTAAGCTACATTATCTACCTAGCTTACACAGCTTACGGATACTGTAGCTACGTGGATAACTATAGCTTTGTAGCTTAGCTATTATAGATATCTTTGAGCTATGTGAGCTTAAGCTAGGTTAGCTAAAATATCTACATAGCTTACACAGCTACCTGAGCTATTTAAGCTACATAGATAATGTATCTACATAGCCAAAGTTAGCTTTGTAGCTTTATTAGTCAACATATCTCTGAGCCTTGTGAGCTTTAGCTAGGTATGCTATGTTATCTACCTAGCTTACACAGCTAACGAAGGTATGTAAGGTACTTTGATAACATAGCTATGGAGAAAAAATAGCTTTGACACTTAGTATACATATCTTTGAGCTTCGTAAGCCAAGTTAGCTACATTATCTTTGTAGCTAACAGAGCTATTTTAGGTACAACAATAATGTAGCTATGTATCCAAAGCTAGCTTTGCTAAGCTAGGTATCTATTGCTTATACAGCTAACAGAGCTATGTTAGCTACATAGATAATGATAATGCTAACAAAGTTAGCTTTGTAACTTTGTTAGTTAAGCTTAGATGAGCTTTATGAGCTTCAGCTAGTTAAGCTACATTATTTACCTAGCTTACACAGCTAACTGAGCTATGTAAGATACATAGATATTGTAGCTACGTGGATACTAATAGCTTTGTGAATAAGTTATTATACATATCTTTGAGCTTTGTGAGCTAAAGCAAGGTTAGATATGGTATCTACCTAGCTTACACAGCTAACGGAGCTATTAAGGCAAATAAATAATGTAGCTACATAGATAACAGTACCTTTTTAGCTTAGTTGATTGAGATATCTTTAAGCTTTGTGAGCTTTAACAAGGTAAGCAACATTATCTATGTTGCTTACACAGCTATCTGAGCTATGTTAGCTACATAGCCGAAGTCAGCTTTGTAGCTTTGTTAGTTTAGATATCTATGAGCTACATGAGCTTTAGCTAGGTAATTTAGATTACGTACCTAGCTTACACAGCTAAGGGAGCTATGAAAGGTACATCGATAGTGTAACTATGTAGATAACATTAGCTTTGTAGCTTAGAATAGATATCTTTGAGCTTCATGAGCTTTAGCCAGGTAAGCTACGTAGCTAAATTATCTAGATAGCTTATGCAGCTAATTTAGCTACATGAGCTTCATTTGCTTTGTTAGAATGATTTTTCCTGTAAGCAGACTGTCTAGTCGTCTTTATTAAATGTGTTGTAATTAGGTTTTACAGGTCAGGTTTGTAACTTTTAACTTTTGCTATGCTTACCCTTACATAAACCTTTATCCTTACCATAAATGAAAGTGTAACCACATTTTATTTTGATTATTTAGCATGTATTTCTACTCTGACAGATGCAGCTTCTTACAGTAATGACGTGTGAGAGGGGCATCTGAGAGCTCCTGTCTGCAGCCAGACCCCTCTTTATTTGATTTAAGAGCATCCACACAAAGCATTTAGAATACTTGCTACCAAATGCCCAAACTGAATTTAAATCTCCGTAAAGTGTTGTGTTCTTTCTCACAGCCTGGAACATATCAGCACTAAACTGACAAATTGTTGGCCTTAAATGCTACATCCATCTACCACCAACTGTAGGAATGCCATAAACAACCCAAAAGATCTAAACTTAAGATTTAAAGTGATACACTGCAAATAAAATTACACAAGCAGAATTTCTTCTTCCATGCTGCGAAACAGATGACTTTTTAAAGTCGGCGTTGGGATGTTCTGATGTCCTAAATCTTCCCCCCTGCCTCTTCATACAGGACAGGACTGCTGAAATAATTTATGTTGTGTGTCTGTCCTTGCTGAGATAAAAATGCTGTCGACATGTCTGGGACTAAAGTAGATGGAAGCAGAGTGACGTCTGAAAATAGAGGAGGGGATGATGGAGGGAGAGGGGAATGTGTGGAGTGAAAGACCGTGAGTTGGACGGAGAGAGACTTGTTAAAACTTGGCCTCCTCGCTGCCTCCCTAACTACTGTCAGCATCCCACACCGACTGAGGACGTCAAAGTGTGTGGGCGCTTTGAACAACTGAACCCCTTCCAGTTTAAATCCATACCTCTCTTTTCACAATAGTTTTAAGATGAGGACATTACATTCTCGTGTAGAGGTAAGCAGATGTACATAGTTTTGCTCCAGGGATATTACAAACCAACCTGATGCTAAAATAGGCCCTATCATAACATCATACTATACACACATCACTATATTAACAGCATTTGGGCCAATAAACATTCAACAGTGAGACACATTCCCTTAATTTTTGCTGTAGACTGATAACTTTTGGTCTGATATGAAAAGATGAATTTTAAGACAAAAGATCAACATTTCAGCTTTTATTTCTAGGTATTTCCATCTGCATCTGACACACAACTTAGAAGATATCTTTATTTGTAACAGAGCACCAAATTTTTAGGTGAGCAAAAATATTGGAACGGATAGACTTTGAATAGATTAAAGTGAATAAGACTTAATATTTAGTTTCATATCCTTTGCTTGCAATAACTACATCAAGCCTGTGACCCACTGACATCACCAAACTGTTGCATTCTTCTTTGTGATGCTTTTCCAGGTTTTCACCACAGCCTCTTTCAGTTGTTGCTTGTTTTGCGGGGTTACTCCCTTCAGTCTCCTCTTTAGCAGGTCAAATGCATGCTCTATAGGGTTCAAGTCTGGAGAACGACTTGGCCAGTCTAAAATCTTCCACTTCTTGCCCCGGATGAACTCCTTTGTTGTTTTAGCAGTGTGTTTTGGTCATTATCTGGCTGCATGATGAAGAATCTCCATAATAATTTTGGTTGCATCTTTCATTAAATTGGCAGAGAAAATGTTTCTGTAGACTTCTGAGTTCATTTCTGCTGCCATCATGTGTTACATCATCAAAGTTCTCCAAATTTAGCCTTTCCATCACTTCGGTTAAAGGTTCATCTTTGTCTAATCAGTCCATAAAACTTTGTCCCTGAATTTTGGCAAATTCCAGCCTGGCCTTTCTCTTCTTCTTGCTAATGAGTTGTTTGCATCTTCTGGTGTAGCCTCTGTACTTTTGTTCATGAAGTCTTCTGTGATGGTGATAGATGGTGATACCTTCACTCCTGTCCTCTGGAGGTTGTGGCTGATGTCACTAACAGTTGTTTTAGGGTCTTTCTTTACAGCTCTCACAATGTTTCTGTTGTCAACTGCAGATGTTTTCCTTGGTCTACCTGTTCAACAACTGCTACTTAGTACACTTAGTGGTTTCTTTCTTCTTCAGGACATTCCTAATGGTTGCACTGGCTATTACCAATGTTTGTGCAATGGCTCTGAGTGATTTTCCATCTTCTCTCAGCTTCACAGTGGCTTGTTTTTGACACATAGACAGCTGTCTGCTGTTCTTGTCGGTTACACCTCTGACTATAAATGCAGTCTGCACAGGTAAAACCCAAATCTGAAACTGAACGCAGACATTTAGTGCTGTTTATTGTTTGAAAAATCAAAGTAATAGGACACACCTAGGGAAAAAACCACATCTGTCAGTCACATGTTCCAATACTTTTGCTCACATTAAAAATGGGTGGGTTCAAACAAAAGCTGGTAAGTTAAGTATCAGATCCAGATGTAAATAAATGGAAATATAAGCTGAACCATGGGCTGAACCATGGGCTGAACCATGGGCTCTAATGCACAACCACACCATCAGACTAAGGCTACATTCACACTGCAGTTGAAAGTGACCTGAATCAGATTTTTTTGCTCACATGTGACTCGTATCTGATTTCTTTCTGACAGTGTGAACAGCGCAAGCCACACTGAATCTGACCATTTCGAATCAGATTTAGGCCACTTTCGTATGTGGTTCTAAATCAGATACGTATCTGATCTTGTGGAAGTCAACAGCAGTGTGAACTGCCAAACAAAAATATCTGATCTGAGAAAAGAACAGGATTGAGCATTAAGGGCTGCGGTGTGAATGTAGCCTAATGCACACTTCTCCACTTTAGGTCATCTCAGATGAGCTAAGGCCCAGAGAGGTCAAAGTTGTTGATATACAGCTTTTATTTTCATGGGACAGTCCTTACTGACATTTCTAGTTGCAGTAATGATGCTGGTAAACTGGCAGTGATCTTCTGATGTGTTCCTGAGCCAAGTTGAAATATACATCACAGAAAGAAGCTGGTTTTAATGCAGTGCCACCTGTGGAGTCAAAGGTCACAAGTATCCAGTGGTGGTTTTTGGTCTTTCTCCTTACATGCAAAGATTTCTTTACATTGTCTGAGTCTTTCGGTAAACTGTAGATGGTGCCATTCAGTCTTTTGCAGAGTGGAGAACCTCACACCAATGTTACCTATAAACAACTGTGCCATTGAGAAGTGGTACTCTCACCTTGTCCTAATTAACCGATTACCTGTGGATTGTTCAGGTGTTTCCTCAGCATTCCACAACTCTCCCAGTCTTTTCTTGCCCCTGTCTGAACCTTTTTGGGACCTGGATGGATCTGCAAATCACTATATTCTGCCTTTGTTTACTTTTTACTTCATGTCCAAACATTTCTGGCATTGTGGTTTATAGTTGACAGACTTGGTGTAGAACAAACAGGCTACCATTGCATTTTCAGTGCTTTTTATGCTTTTATAGGACAGACAAGAAAGAATCAGACATCTGAAAGAGAGAGCGACATGTTGGATTTTGCTCCTGGACCCCTTGCTTCAAGGACACCATCCTCTGCACATGAGGCACAAGGGAGCCACTTGGCCACCAGCAACCTTGGATGTACATTTTTTTCTCTGATTTGATACCAAAAGGCATCTGAAGATAAGATAACACAATCAGCTCCCCGTCCTTTTTCTAACAATGCAACAACTACTCGAAACCTTTGGGAGCCCCCATGGTACCTCTTCAGGCCCCCTTTAGATTCCAGACTCTCTTAATGACCTTTACATTGTGATCTCTACATTGTAATCCCATTAAAATCTAATCCCATTATGGCCCAGGAATGTAAAAGATAAGTGTTTGATGTGTAACATTTCCAGTAGCTGCACATATACACAGTGGAGAGCACCACAGTGAGGCTCCTAAAGGGGCATACATTAGATTAAAAAGAATAGGTTCATGTTACTGTCAAAAAATCACATGGATCTGGTTACAAGCCACACAGTGCTTGTGTGAGTGTGTTTGCATGTGTGTGAGCATGTGAATCAGTCTCAAAAAAGGAATATTTTGTCTGTTTTTGGTGCAACTTGGGATCATAATTAAGACATTTTTCTGCAAACTCCTCCTGCAATCCTTTCAGAATTAAAGAATGACCATGATTAAAGTACACTGATTTTGACTTTTGTTGAAGATGACAGAATGAATGTAGATCCAGTTTGAGGCTGGTGATGGAGAGTGAAGTCACGAGGGAAATAATAATGGAGGGGAAAGAGCAAATGATAAAAAAAAAATATATATCCCTCTGCTGTTCTCTCCCGTTCTCTTCCTGGCACTCCGGTCTGGGATGCTAATTCAGTAATTGATCCCAAGACTGTGCTGAGGTTACTCTGTGTCTGTGTGTACGTGTGAGTCTGGGGTTACAGCCCTTCTTGTTCTGAATCAGGGATGTGGAAGAGGAGGAAGGGTCACCCCCCTGGGAAAACAGAGAGAGAGGAGGAAATTACAGAGAGAGGGAGAGGAAAACAGGGATGTCGCTGCAGAAAGAGATTTAACCTCCTGAGACCCTGAGCTTTCATTTGGACATATCTGCTAGTTATGTCCTAAGAGGGAGCTGCTACACAGTAGAGACACTAATGTGTAACACAACATGGACAATTCTACCAGATTGGTGCAAATACAGAATTTGATTCTGTGAGATATCAAAAAGATTTTTGGTTTTGTTTAAATCTACATGCTGAATATATTTTTCAGAAAAATTATTCCATAATCACATTGTTTTTAACTCACTTATTTATGGGCTTTCCTCTATTCTATGGAATCAGTTTTGTTTTAGAAAGATTGAAACAAAACTTATTTGATATCATATAAAAATAAGCATTTGAAAATCAAAAAAAATCCAATCATGGGTGAACACAGGAGGGGAAAAGGGTGCCCACAGTAAGAAGGGGCCCCTGAGAAGCCTCCAATGATATGTGTTTTTATTTATTTTTTCTTAGTAGTAAGTGTCATCATTGAATCAAAGTGACTGAATGAATCGACCAACAATCTGAAATTTGTAACAAATAGAATAAATAAAAAATACTGGGGGAGCTACAGCTCCTCCCTTAAAAAGTTCCAAATGGTGTAGTCCAGTGCTGCAAAATAATGCAAGTAAATTTAATTGAATCAGTGTAAAAAATATTGCTCATAAATGGGGAAATTATGGTTCAAAAATACATTAAAATGCATAACCAGTTATGGTAACCTTGCAAAGCAGATGGATACGCCCATTTCCCATCTGAACCGTTTGGGCCCGGTTAGAAAGTGTCAGGACCAATCAGTGACGAGGGGCAGTACTTTCAGGCGCGGCGGAGTCGTGACGTAAGCGAGCAGCAACAAGAGGACTGTGCAGTCATGGCTGAAGACGTTAGCATGGATGCTGCTAAAGCACCAGTTTAATCAGAACTTGAAGAAATCTCTTCGTTAAAAGAAGAACAAAGAACAGCAGTGAGTTGTTTTCAAAAATGACAAAAGTCGTGTACTGACATGTCTAAAGTTGTAATGTTTTGCGTTATTCCTTGGTAGCTGCGCATGCGCACCTCAGTCACGGCTACGTCACGTGTTTTATTGCTCTGATTGGCCCGTAAAGATGTGACAGACAGAACGTTCAGTTTTTTTCAAATCCTCTGCCCTTTCCCAAACGCTTAGTATTGAAGGTTTTTCAGATTGATGTGTGAAACACATCCATCTGGCACGTCAGGTTACAGTTAAGGGGGGGCCCTGTGTAATATTCTTTCTGGGGGCCAAAAATCCCTCTCCATGTTGGGAATGACATCCTGGCCCAAGTGGAGGAGTTCAAGTATCTCGGAGTCTTGTTCACAAGTGTAAATGGAGTGGAAGATCAACAGGCGGATCTTTGTGGTGTCAGCAGTGATGCGGTCTCTGCCTCGATCTATCGTGGTGAAGCAAGAGCTGAGTTGAAAGGGGAAGCTCTCGATTTACCTGTCGATCTACGTTCCTACCCTCACCTATGGTCATGAGCTGTGGGTAGTGACCAAACGAACGAGATCGCGGATACAGGCGGCTGAAATTAGTTTCCTCCACAGGGTGTTTGGGCTCTCTGTTAGAGACCCGGGAGGAGTCCCCGTGGAAGACCCAGGACACGATGGAGAGACTATGTCTCTTGGCTCTCCCCGAGAATTCTGAAGTCCCGCCCTTCCCAAACATTTTTTATGGGAGCTGCCAAGCTAACTTAATGAACCACATTCCATTTCTGGAAGAAGGCGGAAAATCTTATTGTGAAAAGCCCTATTTACAAGATAAATGTGGCCCTTTATTTGTCATTTTCCTGTCTATCATAGCTAAAAGATACCACAAGCCTGCAGAAAACAGGCATCCCTTCTATAATCTAGATCTAGATGCAGTGCTCACACAGATGGTCTAAAAGCCCTGACTTGTCACCATGCACTCTAAAATGGAAAATAAACCATGATGCAGCTGTTACACAGCTGCCTTGCACCCACTCTGAAACAGATGTAATGGGGCCCCATCAGATGGCTCTCATTCAGGTTGTGCTGCTGAGTCATGTGCATTATCCTGTGAAAACGAATGTAATTGAAATGAGCAATGTGGAAAAAAGGCCAACAAAGATAGTTCGTATTTGTTTTGAATGGATAATAAACTCAGCTATTGTAATGAGAGAGGAGGGACTCTGCGGTTTACCAAACTTCCTTTGATGACATAATAGATGGCTCAGTGGTTTGAGGCCTTAAATTTCCAGACATGAAAACAGAAGCAAAGCTTGTAATGCTCAACAAGTGATTTATAAGTCTCAAAATAAATCCTGAATTTCACGGAGAGAGACAGCCTACATTAAAGTGATGTAAGATCTACAACCAGTCCTTGTTCAGACAGAATAAACAATGACAGCAATATTATACTGATACAGATCAGCATCAAGTCTGGGCTGCAGCAAAACACTGATAAATAGAGCCTTAAACAAGCACAAACTCAATAAATTACTCCTTGTGTAATGAAATAAAACAACCATTTTGTTCGTTTTTGGTAGAGAACTGAACACAAGACAAATACACATACAAAGTTGCAGAGATGCCTTTTGCAAGTCTAAGATTCAGTCACATTTCTAACTTTTATCTTTCTCTATGAACTTTGACAACTTCTTCAGGCCTCCTTGACAAAAATTTGACGTGGAAATCTAACAGTTTGAAACAAAGGCTTGTGTCATAAACATTTCCTACCTCCACTTGGAGGTGCTGTGATTAGGACAAATATTACCATATGTTTGTGTGCAGGTATAACCTGACACGCCAATCACTGTGTTTCACAGATCCATCTGGTAAACCTTCCACAGACAGTGTTTGTCATTTTTAAAAAGAAAACAACTCACTGCTGTTCTAATAAGACTTGCACTTTAGCAGCATCCAGGCTAATGTCTGCCGCCATAATTGCACCAGCCTCTTGTCCCTGCTTATGTCACAACTCCGCCACGCCCAAAAATACCGCCCCTCGACGCTGATTAGTCCTGTCACTTTCTGACCAAGCTTTGCAAGATGGATTCGCCAGTGAGAAACACAGAAACAGGCAAATTTATCTGCTTTGCAAGGTTAGTGCAGGTATGGACCTTCTTTATACGCAGAGAGTTTCAGTCAGATTGAACCGTGAACATCTGAGTTACGAACGACTCCTGTCACAGCCATGCCGATTTACAAATAAAACAGTTGTGAGTAGCACCTCATCGTCAAGGTCTCCTCTAGCTTTTCACCAAAGTACAAGTCAATAAAATGAAATACCAAAGACTAGTTGGTCAAAGTAAGTTCTTTGGCAATGGCCAAAAACGCAACAATTTCAAGTAATTAATTTATAATAGCAAAATAGCAAATTTCTTGTTAGAGTTAGTCATGGTCCAATGGGATTTTATGTAGATCTCCCTAAGCTGCATCTACATGCCAACTTAATCCAAAATACCCATGATTACAACAGTGCTCTTGCATCCATAATGCTAACGCCTTAATGTTATGTCTGGAGGAACCAGGCATCACTCATCAACTGCCCAATACCATTGCAACAGTGAAGCATGGTGGTGGCAGCATCATGCTGTGGGGGGTGTTTTTCAGCAGCAGGGACTGGGAGACTGATCAGGGTTCAGGGACAGCTGAATGGAGCAAAGTACAGAGATATCCTCAATGAAAGCCTGTTCTGCAGCGCTCAAGGCCTCAGCTGGGGCCAAAGGTTCACTTTCCAACATAGCATAGTTAGGATTATCAGTTAAACCACTGAAATTATATAAGTTTATCTTTAGCATTCATACACTTTTTTCACAGCATTATAACACAACCACAACAAATCACTGCAGATTACTGTGAAGCAGAAACACGATCCAAAGGTGACTGACAGAGCATACCTGGAGGGAGGTCAGGGTCAGAGTCAGGGTGAGGGTTCAGTCAGGAAAGGTGAACAGGCACCTGCAGGGGGTGAAATGACATCCATACTTTCTCTCATTATCTTCTCAAAATACACACAAATACACACGGACTCACAATACAAAAATAAGTAAATAAATACAATTCTAAGTAGCTGCATATTTTGAATCTCGTTGATAACTCCTATCCTTTCCCTCTATCTATTCAATAATTATTTTTCTTCACAAATGTTGGTGTTTGTGTGAAAACTCAGTGTCAATCTACTGGTCCTAGAGCACATATTTCTGCTTCATTTACTTTAAATAGGCCTTCTGTTATGTAATGAATTTAAAAAGCACATTTTGTTACTTTAAGTATTAGCAGTTTGATCAGCCAGTTACTTTTCTTTTTAAATAGTGATGCTGAAAAATCTGTTTTTCATATTTGTGAACTTTAATACAGGCTTTTGGGCATGTGTGTTTGTCAGACAAAGAGGGTCAAAAAGAAGGCGAGAAACTTGAATCTTGACTGACAGAAAAAGCAACCTTAAAGGTCAGAGTGTAAAAGGATTGTTTTGGTTTCATATTCATGTATTCACAGGCATGCTGAGGGTCAAGCAACCAAAGTCACACAGAGAAGGATCTCACGGTTCAGTGCTCAGCTTTGGCATTTATGTATAAGAATTTAAAAACTTGGACTCATATCCTTAGCTCAAAACCTACACGATGTGGACAAAAGTGTTTGGCTTCAACTGCTAATTCTTGAATTCAGGGGTTTAAATTAGACTCCTTTGCCACAGGTGTATAAAATTAAGCACCTAGCCATGCAGTCTCCATTTACAAACATTTGTGATACAAAATGGGTCAAGTTAAAGAGCTCAGTGACTTCAAGCGTGGTACTGTGATTGATGCCACCTTTGCATAAGTATGTTCATGAAACTTACAGTGGCCATACCAGTGACTCTGTGACTGTTGAGTAGCCATCAGAGAAGCTCTGTGACTGTTGAGTGTTCACCAGAGTGACTCTGTGACTGTTGAGTAGTCATCAGAGTGACTCTGTGACTGTTGAGAGGTCATCAGAGTGACTGTGACTGTTGAGTGTTCATCAGAGGGACTGTGACTGTTAAGAGGTCATCAGAGTGACTCTGTGACTGTTGAGTAGTCATCAGAGTGACTCTGTGACTGTTGAGTGGTCATCAGAGTGACTCTGTGACTGTTGAGTGTTCATCAGAGTGACTCTGTGACTGTTGAGAGGTCATCAGAGTGACTCTGTGACTGTTGAGTGGTCATCAGAGTGACTCTGTGACTGTTGAGTGTTCATCAGAGTGACTCTGTGACTGTTGAGTGGTCATCAGAGTGACTCTGTGACTGTTGAGTGGTCATCAGAGTGACTCTGTGACTGTTGATTGGTCATCAGAGTGACTCTGTGACTGTTGAGTGTTCATCAGAGTGACTCTTTGACTGTTGAGTGGTCATCAGAGTGACTCTTTGACTGTTGAGAGGTCATCACTCTGTGACTGTGACTGTTGCCAGCTCTTTGTTGCTAAAAATTTAGGTTGGACGATGTCTTTGCTAACCTCCATGAACCCCTCTAAGACTCTGGCCCCTTATAGGTGGCCTCGGTTGTTAGTATATTCTGGTTAAGTGCAAAGTATTTCTGCTGAAAGATTTTTGTTTCATTTTCTGTCTTATGCCTGTCACACTACAGGCGATTTTTGAATCTGAAATGATTTTAACACAGACTTCAGGACAAATTCCAAAGATTTTTCATCTTTAATCCTCTGAACCACACAAGACGACTCAGCCAGACTGTCAGATCACTGGAGACCACACACCTGCTGACCTGCCAACGACCTTGCATGATCACGTGACCTCAGAAAAAAAAAACACAGATGTCTGTCGATACCGTCTTGCTGTCTCTCCACAACAGAGTGTCCTGGCAGGCATTACAGGAGCAGCAACAATCATAAAACAAGGAAAAGACTCAGGATGAAATCCTGGCTGGAATTAAGGTACCGTTGTATTTATGGCTGTGAGCAGTGAAAGTACGTATGCTTCGTCTGGAGATGCTACCCGGTGTGCTCGCTCTCATTGGTTGTTGTGGGTACTCCATCAGCGGAGCTAGGACCTAGAATCGTAAATATCAGACATGTTTGATATTTACCATTCAGGGTTTGGGAGGGTACGACGCAATTTGGAGCAGTAAATTAATCGTGTTGATACCACACACATGCAGACTACTCAGACAACTAATCGTTTGCGACGAGGCTCCAGTCAGTATACGCCCCCACGATCGTCGGGGAGGCAAATCCTGCCCCAAATCGGGCTTTAAAATCCTATAGTGTGTGGCCGGCCTTGGTCTCATTGCTTTGCTAAGGCTTCACTTGAATGGGTTATAGCTTTGTGGGGTCCTAATTTTTTGTTTCAGAGCTGTATCTGTACTTTTGCAGTACCACAGGAGAGAACAGTACGCTGGATTGCCTTCTTTGGGGGAGGTCGTGCATGCACACAGGGGCCATGTGTGAGAGCCAAGGTTCACTAACTGTGTCCAAAGCCATCAGAGTCGGTGAACGGTAACTAGACTTGAGCTTGCATAGCACTTTTCCACTCATCTGACTACTCAAAATGCTTTTTACACTTACCCATTTCCTCTGATAGTGGAGGCTGCCACATCCATCAGTGTTAACTAATCCCATTCATAAGCCAGCACTCTCCTCGATGAAGCAGTAGGAAAGTGGGGTCAAGTGTCCTCCCAAGAACTCATCAGCATGTGACTGAAGGAGCTGGGGACTCCCTGACTTTAGGGTTGAGAGTTGACTGATTCTATCACTGAGTTGACAAATTCAGACTAAGACTTATGTGCTTGATAACTCTTTTTCTCATAAAACATTCACTAAATGGCCTCTCTTTAATGTCTTGTGTCAGATGCACGCTGTGATTTTATCAGCCTCTGCCTAACTCATGCTTGTCTTTTACTTCTAATGTCTTGCTATCAATCATTTTATGACAGCATGTTATTCCGTTTTATGTTGAAGCTTGGACTAAAACTCTTCAAACACTCACTCATTTCCATGTATGGCTGTATAATTGGAACACATTTTTTAAGTTGTACTTAAAGATAAGGGCAAAAAAGGCACACACACGGTGGAAAAAGTTAAAGATGCCAGTGTGTCAGCGTTTGATGAATGAACCCATCAACTAAAAAATGTCTGTTTTTCATCACCGAAGCTGTTCTGTTGGCCCGGCCTCAGCTTCTCTGCTCAGAGCTCTGCAGGATGGAGGGTAATGTTGGAGCTGGTCGAATCATCACCAATGAAATACCTTTGAGCTGAGCAGAAAACTGATAGTAGTAAAGGTGCCCATAGAAGTGCAGATGCTGGATTGTGTACATGTTTAAATGTAGCCAAAGTTAAGTTTTTATCCTGATCCGTCAAAGGTCTTTTGGCTTAACTTAAATAGAAAACTAATGTCTTAACTCTAAAACAAGTTAACTTCCTATGGGGAACAGAACCATACATGGCCATTGTGGGTGTCTGTTTGGGTATTTATATTACATATTTGGACATTTACTGTAGTTCTGTGACTCTGTTAAATTATGCTTTCAATTTTTTCCTCTCATTATTATTGCTTTTAGCTAAAGAAAAATTTAGTGGTAAATCTTACTATACATCCATTTTCTTCTCCTTTATCCGGGTCCAAGTCTCGGTGGCAGCAGGCCAAGCAAGTCAGCCCAAATTCCCCTCACCCCAATGCATTTTCAAGCCCCTACTGAGGGGTTCCAAGGGATTTCCAGGTCAAGATAGAGAGAGTCCTGGGTCTACCCTGGGGCATCCTTCCAGGTGGATGCACCTGGAGGACCTCCACAGGAAGACGACCACAAGGTATGCTAATCAGATGCTCGAACATCCAACTGACTTCTTTCAAGGCTTCAAGCTCCCTCTAGATATCCAACCTTCTTATCCTATCCCTAAGGCTGAGCTCAGCCATGCTCTCAAGGAATCTTGACTCCTTGCACCTGTGATTTATTTTTTTGGTAATCATCCAAAGCTGCTCACCATAGGTGAGGGTTGGGAGGTAGATCAACTGGTAAATTGGGAGTTTTTGTCCAGCTCAACTCTCTCTTCACCAAGATGGTCCAGTATAAATCCTGCAATACTGATGATGCTGCACCGATCCACCTGTTGACCTACCGTCACTTGTGAACAAGACCCTGAGATACTTGAAATCCTTCACTTGGGGCAAAGTCACCCTAAACACATGGAGGGAGCAATCCACCTCAACTTGGGATCTCATTCTTTCTGTCACTACCCAAAACTCATGACCATAGGTAAGGGCTGGGGCGTAGATCAACATGTAAATCAAGAGCTCTACCTTTTGCCTAGGATTTCAACACAGTTCTCATTGTGGTTACAGGGACCTCATGGCTTGACACCTAGCCCCATATTCCCATAGTACATCTAAAATGATCCCCCTGTAGGACACAACCGTAAGCCTTCTCATAGTCAACAAAAATATGTAGCCTTAATGAGCAAACCCATAGTCCCTCATAAAGCCCAGCAAGGATAAAGAGCCATCACCGGGACTGAATCCGCATTGTTCCTCCTGTATTAGAGGTTTGACAATCAGCTGGAGTCCCCTTTCCCCTAGAGTAGACTTTCTTGAGGAAGCTGAGTAGTGTGATACCTGGATAATTGGATCACACTCTCTGGTCCCCCTTTTTACAATGAGAATCACCACCCTGGTCCACCGCTCCACAGATACTGTCCCAGACCTCCACATGACATGCCCTACAATGTCCAGGGTCTTCACCAGGGAAAAGGCGTGGGGGAAAGCTCTGCATGAGTGGTCTTTGGGGCTTTTCTGTGCCAAGGTCACTAGGTTGCAATGGCCTGTTGCTGTTCCTTGCAGCTGTAATGTCACCGTGAATCTCAGTGGTGTTGTTGTTGACGTCGTCACTCACGTTTCTTCCATGCGGATGAGTTACGCTGCTTGGCGCTGCTCCTTGTGCTCCCTAGCTGCTGTAGCTAACCCTCCTATCATGAATGTTTACTCCAGTGTGGCTGTTGATGTTGGTGCTTATGTTTCCAATAGAAGTGAAGCTGTATGGCGCTCCTTCCTGCTCCATCCCGTCCGCGTTGTCACTTGTCCTCCGTACATTTGTATTTTTTTTTGAAATAATTCTGGATATCCATGTTCAGTTCACTGCGCACTAGCGACGGTGAACGCCATGAACGTATAACTCAGTATGACTCAGTGACCCATCCCCTCTATTTGTAATTGCTTTTGTTCGTTGGTTGGATTGGTTGAATAGTAGTAACGACAAATCGAGATAGGAATAATAGAAGATGGCTACTCTGATGAAAAAACAAAACCCAACTATGACAGCTTCAAGTCCCAGGGCGGGCACGGCTGACTCCGTGGGTGGGCACGGCTGACACCGTGGGTGGGCACGGCCCCCCAGTACCTGCCCATGCCGCCGGGTCTGCATGGTATAAACTGGCTTATAGTATAGCTAAACCTCGGATCTAACAATCGCAAAATCATGCCAATACAGGCCAGTAGAAAGCTTCCAGAGTTCTTTGCTCTTTTATTTAGTAGAGAAATATGGTCCAGTTTGGATATTTTGGGCTGCAGATGGTGATGTCTTGAAATTCCATGTTATTGCACGTTGAGGAACGTTGTTGATATACTGCTGGACTATTTGACCACACAATCTTTCACAAAGTGGCAAAACCCTCCTGCAGTCATTAATAATTGCCAACTGAGCCTTTCAGGAAAGCATTTTCAATACCCAATCATGGTACTATCATCAATTAACCCAGTGGTTCCTGACCTTTTTCCTTTTGAGTCCCCCCTACTTGTATCTAAGAAAACTTGAGCCCCCGAGGACCACCACGGAAAAAATAGTGATACTTTGTGGCCAAACTTAACATTTTTTTTCCCTTATTTTGTAAATCCAAACAAAGTAGCCCCAAGCACAAATTCTTCTACCCAACAACCATTTTATGAATTATTTAGCAGTGTTATACCATGATTTCTGTATATATGTGCAAATCTTGTTTTAACAACCTCAGGGCAGACAGAGCCTTGTGCCCCCCTTGAGGTCTCTGGCGCCACCCCTAAGGGGGTCCTGGACCCCGGGCTGAGAACAAGGGAATAAACCTATTCACCTGTGAAATGTTGATATATTGCCACTGTCCCAAATTTTTTGGAATGTGTCGTATCAAATAAAGAATGTGTGTATAAAAATAATAAACTTCATCAGTCTACATGTTCAACATGCTGTCTTTGTGCTGTATTCAGGCTGAAAAGGATTTGAAAATGGTGTTTCTTTCCATGTAATACAGCGTCCCAACTTTTTTGCAATTGTGTTTTTTACATGACTTCTTCAGTGGCTAGAGTATGCATCCTGTGACTCTGACAGTAGCACATGGACTGTTATCTACTCCTGGCAGAACACTTAATATTGATAATAACCTCCTACCAAACTCTCTTTATTTCAGGTTTTCCTGTCAGCTCAGCTCCAGGCCTCTGTGGTTTTTGACCTTCACATGTTGAGCAGAACACTTACTTCCACATTGAGGGACTTAATTGTATTTTTAACCTGCACATGACCCAGGTCTGATTTTTTTCCATCTGAGTCAAACCCATCAGCAGTGAGTCAGAGAAACGCTTCCTGTTTCATAAATCCCATCATAGATTATAGAGTATAATCTCATTTCTGTGTGAAGGGAAATACATCCAGGTGGCAGACACATCATAAAGCAGTCTGACCCTGCGCTGACCTTACTGTTGGTTTTGCCTGAGCGGAGCTGATCTCACCGTGTCTGAGATTAGCGTCTTTTATAGCTCGTTGGGAGTGAGGCCAACCCGTTCATGTGAAGAGGAAACACTGCAGTTATTGTTTAGTAATACTTAAAACGTCAGTCAGGTAGTATTGTTTGGTCAAGTGTGACAGGATGATGGATCGCTGTGACCCGTTTACGCTGAGCACCACTCCCTTAAGTCTTTACCGTGCAAGTACAACTGAAGAGCTGCTGCCCTGGGAGCGGCTCGGCCTTCCGGACTGAATTGTTGTAATAATTTATTTTAAAGCACCTGTCAGCGCTTTTTAAAGTTTTACAAAGCAGCTCATGAAAAGACAAAGAAATTGGACTATATTAATAAATGAATAACAGCTACTGTAAGAGGAAAAGACAGTGTAATGGAAAATAAATGCCATAAATAACCCTCTAATAATTCAGTCAGAGAGTATTACAAATAATGGCTGTCATTAACTGTAATTAAAAAATGAAGTTCTCAGCATAAACATGTTAATCAGGACGAGAAATGCTACAAAATTAATGCTTTGATTTTTCATATCACATGCTACACAATAAAACCTTAATTGTTTATATGTTAGTGTAAAAAATCCAGAATTGATTTAACTCCTGAAGTGTTAGTGAGTTAGTGTCAGTTTTTGGGCCAACTCAACTCAAATCTGTAGATAGCTAGGTAGAGTTTTCCCATGATGCCCTTGAGCAGAGTGTTTATGTGTGTTTTAGATGTGTTTAAATGTGTTTAGATATTGCCTGTTGTACAGTGATCACTGTTCATGTTTCGGATGGATAATTGTTGTTTGCACCATGGGTGAAGTTGTTCACTGGGTTGTGAGGGCAGCCAGCTGGTCTGTATGAATAAGCACCTCAGTAAGCTTAGCTCTCTGCCTCATTCTGACATGTTGATAAATCATTAGACATCAAGGTCATTTTTACATGCACTACTAAAACCTGGGCTTTTGTTTGGATTGCATATTTAGTTTCTCCCATTTATTTGGGATACGTTGGACCTGATTAGTTAAAATCTCAATCTTGTCTTCTATTTTTCTTTTGCCCAAAATGATGTCTGCTTATCTCTGGAAGGCCCTGTTTCTGCTGAAAACTCAGCACTGCGTCGGTTTTGGAGCATTTTGGCTGTGTGTCAAATTCTTAAATTTCAAAACAAACTCACTCTAAATGTTCTTACAAAATTCCCCAAAATCTACAAATACATTTCCTGAAATGCTGGAAATAAAAAAAATGTCCCCCAAACATTTCTAGCATATTTCCCAAACTCCCATAAAATGCCCCCCCCCAAAAAAAACACAAACAAACAAACATATAAACATGTCCCAAAAATTCATAAAAATACATAAAACATTTCTAACCAAATTTTCACAAATTTCAAGGCAAACTCACCCTACATTTTCTTACATAGTTCCCAAATATCTACAAATACATTAATTGAAATTCCTTGAAAAATTATGGACAATTCCCCCAAAAATTCAAATTCCTTTGAAAATTCTAGAAAATTTCAAAGCAAATTTTGCCCCAAAAGCATTAATAAAATTCCCAAAAAACTACAAATACATTTCCAAAATTTCTATGAAAATGCATGCAATAAAAGAAAAATTCTCAAACATTTCTAGTATATTTCCCAAACTCCCATTAACCCCCCCCCCCCCCCCAAAAAAAAAACAAGGCAAATTTCCCCCAAACACTTTTAATAAAACCCCCAAAGAATACAAACATATCCCAAAAATTTAATGAAAAATTTCCACAATTTCAAGGCAAACACAGCCTAAATTAAATCTGACATAATTCCCCAAATATCTAAAAATACATTCATGGAAATTCCATGAAAAATTACGAACAATTCACCACAGAGTTCATATTCCCTGAAGTTCCAATGAGAATTAAAAAAAAAAATTCAAAGCAAATTCTGCCCTAAAAATTTTAATTAAATACCCAAAAACAAAAAATCCCCCCCCCCCCCCCCAAAAAAAAAAAAATTCGCTAAAAATTCCTGCAAATTGAAAAAAAAAATCCCTACAACATGTCTGGCATATTTACCAAATTCCCATCTCTCCGAAATGAAAACTTCCATAAAAATAACAAAAAAAAAAAACAAAAAAAAAATTCTAAGCAAATTTCAAAGAAAAATTCACCCTATAATGCGTTTCCTGAAATTTCAAGAAAATCATAAACGATTCGCCCAAAAATTGAAAATGAAAATGCTAGAAAATTTCAAAGTAAATTCCACCCTACAGGAATAAATCAGATTCCCAAAAACTACAAATACAATCACAACATTTCTATGAAACACTTCTAGCACATCCCCCCCACCCTCCCCACCCCCCCAAAAAAACAAAAACAAAAAACAAGGCAAATTTTCCCAAACATTTTCAATGAAACCCCCAAGTTATACTCACAAAAATTCCATGAAAATACTTAAAACATTCCAAAAGCAAATTTGCCCACATTACTTAAATTTCCATGGAAAGCTGTAAGCCGTTAACAACCAAAAGCTCTGAAATATTCTCTGACATATTTTATCTTGGTGATTTTTATGCCTTTTTTTGTCTTCAGTTCTCTGAGAATTGACAAAACCAACAAAAAGCAGAATCAAACTTGACCACACCTGAGGTACGCCTGTGTGGATCAGGGATTTAAGGAGGTCCTCTGAGTGTTTCTGCCTCATCAGCAGAGCAGACGGAGCGTTCAGACGTATGATGGACCTGCTCTGCTTTTTCTAGTTTACAGATGGAGGGACTAGATAACTTCAACGTACAGAGTGATGACATGCTGTTCTCAATAGGCCAGAAACAACATGTGCGTCCCTGACTGCATGAATGAGTGGAGGAGTCTGGATTTGTTCAGAGAAGGAGCAGAGTTATGCAGGAGAGTAAAGTAAGACTGTTGGAGTTAACCTTGTGTACGACTGCCTTTGTTGCTTTTGTCTCTTTGTGTAGGGGAGTAGTTTTGTCAGAGCATCTCTCCTCACCTGATGTGAAGTTGAACCCTCTAAAGCACAAGTACAGTTTGAAAACACCCTCCTGAAATCCTGAGGTCTTCTCAGCGTCCGCAGCAGATAAAGACATGAAATAAATGCCGCATGACAGTTTAAACTTTTAGCTTTAACTTTTCCTAAAGTTCATTAACATTTTATAAAATCATCAACAGACCACACACAAAAAAACAGAGCTGCTGATCAGGATGCCTCCTGGTCACCTCCCTGTGGAGTCATCCAACTAGAGGGAGACACCGGGGTAGACTCAGGATTTGCTGGACAGATTACATATCTCATCTGGCCTTGCAATGTCCCTGAATCCCCCAAGGAAGAGCTGGAGAGTGTTTCTGGGGAGAGGGATGTCTCAGTGTACTTGGATGGATGGATGGATGGATGGATGGATGGATGGATGGATAGATGGATGGATGGATGGATGGATGGATCTATGAATGGAATGATGGATTGATGGATAGATCAATGGATGGATGGATAGGTGGACGGATGGATGGATTGATGGATGGAGGGATGAATGGATGGATTAATGTATGGATAGACAGAGGGATGGATGGATGGATTGATAGATGGATGAATGGACAGACGGATGGATGGATCAATGGATGGATGGATGGATAGATGGATTCAACTTCAACTTTCAGCGTTATTTGTATAGCACTTTTCATACAGGTGTAAACTCAATGTGCTTTACAGAAGATTAAAAACAAACAGAAAAAGCAATCAGCAATGCAAGCAAATCCCCCCCCCACCCCCCACCACACACACACACACACCCCTACACACACACACACACACACACACATATGTACAGTGCAAGTCATGTGTACACAGGCAAAATGCGAATATCTTGTACTTTATCTAACAGTCAAAGGCATAAGGGAAAAGCAATGTTTTAGGACAACTCTTAAAAAAAACTTAAAGTGTCTACCGACCTCAGATCAATTGGCAGCTTAATCCATAGAACAGCACCATAGTGGCTGAATGCACCTTCATCTGATTTGCATTTAACTTTAGGCACATTTAGAAGGCCCATACCCGAAGATCTGAGTGACCTAGTTGGGTGATAGTGAGTGAGCATGTCAGAAATGTACCGGGGTGCCATACCATTCAGTGATTTATAAACAAGAAGTAGCCCTTTAAAATCGATTCTATATTGGACAGGAAGCCAGTGAGGATTTTTCAGAATGGGTGTGATGTGTTCTATTTTCTTTGTTCCTGTTAGAATGCTGGCTGCAGCATTTTGGATGAGTTGGAGGCGATTTATTGTCTTTTTTGGATGGATGGATGGATGGATGGATGGATGGATAATAAATGGATGGACAGACTGACAGATGAACGTGGACGGCTAGATAGATTGATTAAATGACTGATGGATGAATGAATGACTTTAAAGGTACATATCACCTTTTTACCCCCTTTAACCAGTCTGTGGTCTAAATGAAATGGCAGAACCCTGCTTTGGTCAAAATGTAACGTGTATTTATCACAAATTTTTCTGGTTCCTTTCCCCAGCAATGTTCTTGAGTTCATACATGCAGAGTGTTATAGTGTTATAAAACTTTAACATGCGTGGTTAGAGGTGTATAATCACAGGACAGTCCGTAGGACAAAGGGAAGGTCACTTGATTCCCACAGACACCCAGTCATCATATCTGTTTGAAGCGTCAAGGTGGTTTAGGAAGCAGACAGAAAATCAGCTGTGTTTTCTCCTGATTAAAGAGAGGGAGAAGGTTGGAATGATGACACGATTTAATGCACAATGCCTCTATGTCCCCTAATCACCGATAAGGACCAGGGGCAGCCGTCTGTGTACGGCTGAACTCAAGGTCGATCTCTCACTCTCTCTGTTCGCCCTCTTGACTCAGCGTTTTACTACAGCATCACTCCCATCACCATTGCTCTGCTCTCTTTACCTTTCAGTGAATAACATTCAGATATGTATCAATTAATTAAATCTTTCCACTTATCTAAGGGTAAATTTAAAACTGTGATGCCCCAGAGAGATCAACTGTTTTTAAGGCAGAAGGTCAAAGATATCCTGTCATTACACTGTTAGAAATCAGACTGATTAACACTTTGTTGTCAGAACATGACCAGTTAAAACTTTTCATGGTGACATTGGTGTACAAAGAGTCTTCGAGGGGATCTGATAAACTCCAAACTTTTGGATGTTGCGCAAAATGTGAATAAAATCACAATAGGGTGACTTGCAAATCCTTCTCTACCTGTATTTAACTGGATACTACACATAGACGTGTTTAAACTGATGACTTTACTGCTGGTTTTGCAAAATACCCACATTCTGATTCTGCCTGCAGCAGATTCCAAAAAAGTTGGGACAGGGACAGGAGAAGACAGAAGGCTGTTAAATGTTTAGAAAACACGGGGAACACTTCACAAGTAAGTAGGTGAATTGGTAACAGATGATACAGCACCATGATTGGGTAGAAAAGGGGCACTCCTGAAAGGCTCAGCAGATCACAATGATGGCATGAGGTCTAGAGTCTGTGAAAGACTGGACAAAGACCACCAGTTTATCAACAACCTCATTTAACATGCAGTTGCCAAGAATTCAGAGATTTCCCATCTACATGTCCAAAATACAGTTAAAAGATTCAGAGAATCTGGAGCAATCTCTGCAGATAAGGGGCAAGGCCATAAACATCACTGAATGCCTATGACCTCTGACCCCTTACACTTTGTGGCTGAGTTGCTGTTTTTTCTTAAAGCCTCCAATCTCTTATATCACTTACAGTTGACTGTGGAATATCCATCAAGGATTAAATTTCACAAACTGTCTTATTGCGAAGGTGGCATCCATCGCAGCACCACTTGAAGACATTCAGAACGACCTGTTTTGTATCACAATATATCACAATGTAGACTGCATGGAAAGGTGCTTGATTTTATACACCTGTGGTGTGATAATGTAAACCCAGTCTTTGACTGGGATATTTAACTTGACTTCTCCTCTTTTCACAGTATTCAAGCACAGGTATAAAATTAATTTATTGATGATATGTCCGACTTGCAACAGCTGCACATCCTAAAACCCTCACCTTCTCCAAATTTTCCACATGTATACATTTTTCTCCCACCAGGTGTTTAAAAAGCACAGTATAAAAGCACTTGCTGGTATGCACACCTCTACAGGTGTTTCATTCAATCCTTTGACAAAATGCTTTTAACTTTATTAACAGGTACGGGTGATTTAAGTGTAGCATTGTTTTTGCACTTCACAAGCAAACTGAGTTGCAAATTAAGTTTGAGTCTCTTTATTTCTCTCTCTTTATAGGACATAGGCGCTCTCTTTTCCTCCCACTTCCCTCCCTTCCTCTCAGAGGCAATATAAAAAATATAATCCAAAACTATTATCATACAGGAGTTGCTTTTATTTAGATAAAAATGGGTCTTAAATACTATTTATTTTCATATTGTGCAGCAATGGCATAAAAAATTACTCAATATTGTAACGCCTAAACACAGCAAACACCTTATCTATATTTCGTTTCAAAAGGGGGTAAATATACAAATATATTAATAAAGCAGTGTTATTGCTGCAAATACTTGTTTGAATATTCTGTGAATTCCATTTATTTCTTGTGGCTGCAGCAGTCCAACTATCAATGTAAAAACAAACAGTAAGATTTTTTTAAAACTTCATATGAGGCAAATATTGCTTGGATGTTTACTCCTCCACTTTTCCCCATGACCAGGCCTGAAGTCAACAGCAATGTTTTAATAACTGCATATTAAAGAGCTTTTTGTCCATTTAAAACTTTGTGCAATAAATGATGACTGTGTGATTCACAGGAAAGTACCTAGTGCAGATGAATATTCCCAGCTAAAAGTAATTTTAGAAATCCCTTTATTTGGTGCCTTGGGTTGGGGTTCCTGAGCAAAGCTCTAAATCATGAAACTGCCTCAAAGAAGAAGCTCCACTTGCACCCCAGTGTGGTATTAATGTGATGCAGTCAGTCAGTGTGATGCAGTCTGCATGTTTGAATAGGAAGTAGGGCGTTGCTGATGGAGCGCTGGTAAGCAAACCTTCCTGTGTCAATAGTGGTTATTTAATTTAGTGCAGACACGCAAAACCATGTACCATGCTGACAAAGGGTGAATCAACAGTCTAAGGTAAGACATTGTCTCTGTAAATGTGATATTACTTTCATGAAATGCGATAGTCAGTGCTAGAGGCGTTATGTTTTATGGTTGTCCATCTTTCTGTCCACTTTTAGAGGTTTTATTCAGAAATTTCAAAAATTTCTAACATCAGGATGAACTGATAAAACTGCAGGACAAAGACCAAACTAAATAGCCTTGTGTTTATGCCTTCCTTTCAAGAATGCTCTGAGAGATTTTAATTCAAACTTCGGTGGTCATGGGTCAAAGGTTAGTTTCATTAGATATGCATACAGTGCCACCAGTGGACAGCCATGCTCATGTCTCTCCAGAAATGTTGGAGAGGGTTCAAGTCAGGACTCTGGCTGTGCCTCTCTAGAACATTGACAGAGCTGTCCCGAAGCCGCTCCTGTGTTGTCTTGGCTGTGTGCTTAGGGTCAGTGTCATGTCTGAAGTGGAATGGAAAAGCTTTTCATTGAGGATATCTCAGTATCTCAGTCCCTGCTGCTGAGAAACACACCCTCAGTATGATGCTGCCACCACCATGCTTTACTGTTGGGATGGTACTTGTGAATACTACATTCACTCTGACTTGAAGTAAAGTGATTAGATTTGGAAGTTATAGGTCAAAGGTCAAAGTCATTTTTCTCTTGCTTCTGAATGCAGCATCTCAAGAATATTATGGGGAATTTTAATCAAACTTTGCACTAATGTTGACTGACTCAACAATAAACTAATTTGATTTTTCAGAGTCAAAAGTCATTAGCCGGCCTCATGGTCATTATTTACTTTTACCACTGTCCACCATGCAAGTACCTTGTGAAGGTATACATGATGGTAGTTTCAGTTGAAACTGTTTAATGGAAATGTTATCTCCCCTGTTTCTGACTGATGAAGTGCTACATATCTGTATTTTATTCAGCCTACCCTCACTGACCTTTCGATTTATTAAGGAACTATTGTATTTTTAAATTGCTTCCTGATAAGAATCAGTGGTAATAGCATATCCTGGGGAATTTAAAAACATCCACAATATTGCTTTAATTACAATAATGAAAACAGTGCTGGTAATAGATGCATGTTTATTATGAATGCCTCGAAAATGTGTCTGTTTCCAACAGCAGCACCACTGCCCACTAAAAGTGGTTAAAAAAAAACTCCTGTTCATGATGTTGGACAGTCATATTGTTGACGTGTGAGTATATACAGTGGCTACTGGTGGACTGATTATGTCAGATATAGCCACAGCAGCAGTCAGAATAAGACACGTGTCTTATTTCTTATTGAGAAACTTATGTGAAGGGTGTTGTGCCAATTTTCACACATTCTTGCCTCTTAAAAAAGTTTTTGTTGTTTTGTTTTTAACAGATACTTTGGAATGTGAGAAAAGTACAATAATTCACTCAAAATATACCTGATTAAAACCAGTAATTTTAAAAACACTCAGGAAAGTACTAGCAGACTTACAAAAAAGCTACTCAGTCATTGTAAAAAATAGTAGTAATAGTAGACATAATGGCACCCCATTCCTCTGGCCCGTGTGTTGTGGCTGAGGAGTGTGGGGCATCCTTTATTTTTATGCACAAAAGGCAACGCTAGCATACACAATGTTTATAAATGAAACCCCAGGTCAGCACTGGAATGTGCATTTCTACTGCCTCATTTTGTCTTATCGCTCTGATTGGCCTGTCATGAATGTGACAGACTTTGAAGATTTTTTTTATTGATGTCCTGATCTTCCCAAATCCTTAGTAGAGGAGGTTTTCCAGATGAATGTGTGACAGTTGTGTCAGACTAGACATGTTTCTTTTATAATGGGGTATTTAAACACCGGGTGGGAATACAGGAGGAGAGTATTGGGGAGTTTTAACCATGTTAAAAAAATGGATACCACCAAATCCTAGTGTGACACACCAGATGGATTTGTTTCACACATCCATCTGGAAAACCTTCAATACTAAGCATTTGGGAAAGGGCAGAGGCTTTGAAAAAAGGAGTGTAATTGGATGATGTTCTGCCTGTCACATCTTTTCAGGCCGCGTACATAGCTGCGACTGAGGTGCACGTGCGGAGCTACCCAGGAATAACGCAAACCATGGCGACTATAGGCATGTCGGTACACGACTTTTGTGGTTTTTGAAAAGAAAACAACTCACCGCTGTTCTTTGTTCTTCTTTTAACGAAGAAATGTCATCAAGTTCTGATTAACTGGCGCTTTAGCAGCATCCACGCTAAGCCCTTTACCATAATTGCACCGGCCTCTTGTTACTGCTTGTTTACGTCACGACGGTTCAGACGGGAGCTTTGCAGGATGGATTATTGGCTAGTGAGAAACATGGAAACGAGCGAATCCATCTGCTTTGTACGGTTAACCCAGTCCTACATCCTGATGCAATATTGCCTTAAACAGCTGTGTTTTTAAAAAGCTGTTGTTATTCGGATTTCATCAGAGATTCAGTTTTCTGAAATAAACCCTGGCTCATGGATGTCAGTAAAAACACATTTTAAAAGAGGGACTGACTGTGAAATGCAGAGACTTTCAAAACATTCACCGATTAAAGTACGTGATGGAATCCATGCCCATAGTTATACTTAGTCTCAGCTAAGCTTGATTTAAAACAGGCAGAAGCGAACCATCTTTGATTGTTAGTGTTTTTGTGTAGCGTGTACTCTAAGATAGTGGTTCTCAACCTTTTCAGCCCGCGACCCCCAAAATAGAGGTGCCAGAGACCGGGACTCCCACTGTACCTGAAGGTAGATGAACACAGCCATGCACATTCAAGAATAGTCATGACAAGGCCGAACCTCTAATAGCAACTCTTATCAAACAAATATCACAAATATCTTCATTTATTCATTTGCACCATACTATATAGCCTTGTTAAAAATGTAAATCCCTTCTTAAAGAGGTAATTAAAATGGGTTAAAATGGCATAAATTGGTGGAAATGGTGGTGAAATGGGATTTAAAAAGTAGCATAAATGTGTTAAAAGTGGCAAAATTTAGATAAAAGTGGCAAAAAATAAGCAAAAATATTCAAAAATCGGCATAGAAAGTGGTAAAAAGGGATTAAATGTGGCAGAAAAGGGCATAAAATTGGTGGAATGAGATTTAAAAGTGGGGAAACATGGTTTAAACTGGCAAAAATTGGTTAACTGAGGCAGAAAAATGGTCAAATGTGTGCGTAAAAAGTGGTAAAGAGGAGTTAAAAGTGCCAATAATGGGTCAACAGAGGCACCAAGGGGCGGAAAGTGACAAGAATTGGTTTAGAAGTGGCAAAAGCGGACAAATAGGCGATGGAAAGGGTTAAAATGGACAAAAATGTGGCAAAAATAAAAAGTTGGTTAACATTGGCAATAAATGGGTTGAAACGGGTTGAAATCACGCAAAATTGGTGTGAGGTAACTGTAAGCCAGGACGCTAGCGCCAATGCTAATGATAAAATAACACATGCATTGATATCATCAATAAATCACAACAGGGGAGGCCCCATTCTCTGGGTTTGTTAGGGGCCTGGCCAAATCTGTGGGCAGGCCTGTGTGAAGACTTACTTTCTGAAGTTTATTATTATTGTGTAAATTCTGATATGGAGCTCATAAAAAAGATCATTATACTTTTGTATGTTATCTGAGGCCATTTCTTCATGTTGTTTTCCCATCTCTTAGCAGTAGAAGGCAAAGAAATGATCATATTATCCCATTTGAGGTGAAACAGAGGATCGGCACACATTTTAAAATCTGAATTGTTTTAATAATCAGGACCATCATCTCAAAGAAGCTTTCTTTTTAAATGAATATTTAAAGACCTCATAAATGACCAAGTTAGTGTGAGAGTGGTGGGTACTAAAGTACTAAAGTTATCTGAGATGACCCAGTAATCCATTCATAAAGTGCTTCATGGAGATCGTCTGCTCATAACGCCTCCGGTTGTAATAATGTCCTGGATGTTTCAGTTTTACGGATTCAGATTGCTTTTGTGGGTTTGTTATTAACAGAGAACTGGACTGTCTTCTGTGCTCTGGTTCTAATCCATGTGTAGGTGTTTCCTGGAAAATGTTTCTCTGAACGAGATGTGGTTGAAGATCTGTGTCTGTCAGCATCTGCAGACAATTTAAGCAACAATCTCTGATGGTCAGATACGCGTCCATTAGGGTGTAGGGGAATTTGCATGTGGTGGGTGGACCAGATACGGGAAGAAGAAGACATGCAGAAAGATTTTCATGTGAGTGAAGTGAAAGTGCTTCATGGAAGACGGAAGGGAAGATTGAACCTTGTAGTTAGAGGTTCTTTATAATCAGGTTAACAAAAAGGAAGTACACACAGTATGATTTCAAGCCAATTCCAACCCAGTTTTGATCTGTGCAACTTGCTTTGCACTCAGGCCTAACTTCAGTCTGATCGTGCATCAGGCCTGTTAGTTATTGAATTCAGGTGTTTCAATCAGACCTGTTGCCACGGGTGTATAAAATCAAACACTGAGCCATGCAATTCCCAGCCATATTCATTGATAAGTGATTGGTGATATTACAAGAAAGTGGAAGTGTTTAGGAATAACAGCAGCTCAGTCATTGGCTGCAATCACAACACTGAAGCCCGTTTTATGGTTGATGCATCGGCAAGTTCACGAGTGTCGTGACGTCAAATATTAAGATACGCCACTTGGCGGGGGTTCCGTGTGGCCAGTTTTCGTCTGGCTGTGCACATCCCCGCAATTTTTACAGATGCGGACGTGGCCGCGGCAGACGTCAAAATGGCCGCCAATGTTAAAATCTGACAATAGGGCAAGAATGGGTAGATGAATGGTTTATAAAAGGCTGAATTTGGCACAGCAGGTCATCGAATCTGTGAGAAGACATACAAAAATACTGGAAATGTACTTCCTCATCTATCTCTCGCATTGGCAGTACAAGAATATTGTACTCCCCTCGTCCTTTCTCTCTTGATTGAGTGGCCGTATGGACTATCTCCTCTCTCTTTTATGCTGTAACAACAATAGTAAACAAAGCAGCTCCTCTTTGTGGTTCTCCATGATGCAAACAACAAATCTTCCTCTATGAGTTGCATTAAACACACTGCTGATGTGATTCTTGAAGACACTGCCCCCTAGCTTTTGGGAGAATATCAGTTTGCAGCAGAGAGGCCTGCGCTAGGTATAAATGCTCCAGACGTTTCCGCATCATGATTCTGCATCGGTTTTTGTCCGTGCGGCTGTCCGTGCGGAAAGCATAACCGAGCCTTGAGTCTGTGTGGATAGGTCTCAATCAGGCTTGCATATCTGGACACTATAATTTTACTCCATCCTTCTTCGCAAAACTGCTCAAGCTCTGTCAGGTTGTACAGGGAATTGGGTGCGAACAGCCTTTTTCAAGTCCATCCACAAATTCTCTCTTAGATTGAGGTCTGGGCTTTAACTCAGCCACTCCAGAACATTCACTTTGTTTTCTTTAAACCATTTCTATGCTGCTTTCACTGTACGCTTCGGGTCATTGTCTTGATAGAAAAAAATCTTCTCCCAAGGTGTAGTTCTTTTGTAAACCTCCAGGGTTTTAATATATTTTGCCGCATTAGTTTTACCCTCCACCTTTACAAGCCTTCCAGGGCTGGCTGCCAAGAAGCATCCCCACAGCATGATGCTGCCACCAGTCTTGTCAGATAGTCAAAAACCACCATTTTGGTCTCGCAAGACCAAAGAACATTCTTCCACTTGACCATGGAGTCTCCCACATGCCTTTTGGTGAACTCTCTTATCCAGATTTAAAGGTCACATATTTTGCAAAATATACTTTTCAGGGTTTTCTAACAAACTATGTGCCACGGGGCCGGCCCCCCCCCCCCCCCCCCCCAAGAATCAGAAAAATCCAATCCCTCCCCACTCTCTTTCTCCACCTTTCAGAAAATGTGTGTTAAAACAAGCCGTTCTCAGATTTTCCTCTAATAATGTTTTTTCCACCCCCAGTTTCGGTTGGCCCTCCCTGCTTGGAAGAAAGTTCCATCCTAATCTGCTCCTCTCAGCTCAGAAGAACTACATCCATTAAGTCACATCCATTTCCTGAGAGGGGCGGAGTCAGGGGCGGAGTCAGTAACATTTAAAGCCACAGACATAGAAACAGCTCGTTCTGAGCAGGGCTGAAACAGAGGGGTTGTGAACATGTGCCATATTTACTCTGAGTTGCTTGGTGTTCTTTTGTCTTCATGGGGTAATGGTAGCCAGGAATACTGATTAACCAGTGACTGGACCTTACAGATACAGGCACTCAGGTGACTCCCAGCACTAACTGGCTGGACCTCTGTTAAATTAGGCCAGTCAGTTATCTTACCTTTTGTAGAAATCTGTTTTCACTTTGACACTAAAGATTCTTTTTGTCAAAAGTTCTTCACAACACGGGCTGAAAGAGTAAAGTTTTACAAACTGATCTCTTCTTCCGTTTCTTTTCTAACAAATTACTTCCCCCCAACCCTCTTCTCCCCTTACCGCATTCTTCTGTCCCTGTGACAGTGATCCTTGGCCGCTGGCTGAATGAGACCGGAGGAGCACGGGAGGAGGAGATACATTCAGAAAAAGAAAGAGTGAAGCTGCAGCAGGATGAACGTGGGGAGAGAATAGAAAAGAATGATAAATGAGGCAGAGGGGAAAGCGACGTGGAAAAAAAGAAGATGCAAACAAGGTAAACAGGTGAGACAAGGGCAGAGAAAAGCTTTTACAGGTGTTGGGATCAGATTTCTAACCAGTTTTATGGGTCATTGCTTACCTTTTTTCCCCACTTTTACACAAATGTGCACACAAAACAGCCCAGTGCTCCAAAACTCCAGAAGACACATATGGACTTTTGGGACTTTTAAGACTACACAGTCACACAAAACCCCTGATAAAGGAGGAAAAGGAACATACAAAAGATAACAAAGGGAATATATCACACTATATTTTGGAACAAAGAGATTACCGCGCACTGGAAAGCTTTCCCACTAACATGTTTGTGACTTTTCCCTCAGGGCCTCTAGACTCCTCGGCTCAGTCTCATATTTACACTCTCACTGCTTTATCTCTCCATCTCGCTGTCTATTGCTGGCCTTGGTTTACACGAGCAGCATTCACCCCGAGAGGAGGAACTCTCTCATGCTTACACACAACAGTTTATCAATAGATACTGATCTGCTGTTGTTTACTGTAGTGACAAGTCAAAGAAACAAACACTGAGGCTGTTCAGTGTATATAATAAATCAGCAGCCATGTGAGCGTGCCAAAGAAAGAAGTTGTCGGAGGTTTTCTAGCTTGCAGGTTTGCATGTTGGTACACCATGTGTCCTCTATTTGAACATGCTGTGCTCCCTTTAAGTGTGAATTCAGCCTGTTCTGATCAGCGAGGTTCAATTTCAGGACAAAATGCTTAAAAACAGCTGATTAGATGAGATGACAGCTTCTTCAAAGCTCAACTCCAGAGAATCTAGAGGAAGACAGATGGGCGAGTCCCACACTTGCAATAAGATGGTTCATGAAATTTCATCCCATTCAAGTGATATTATTAGAAAATGGAAGTGTTTAGGAACAACAGCAACTCAGCTGCAACATATTAGACCACGTAAAATCACAGAGCAGGCCGACGACTGCTAAGGAGCATGGTGCCAAAAAGTTGCAAAGTTCTGAACTTCCACTGGCATGAATGTAAGCACAAAAACTGTGCAGCGGAAATTCATGGAAAGGGTTTTCATTGCAAGCATGCATTGGAAGCAGTATCCTGCTGGTCCCTTGTGACCAGGACCACAGATTTTGCCGGGCCCCTGACAAACCTTGTGAACGGGCCCTCCTCAGTCATGATTTATTGAAATCAATGCATGCATGATGGATCAGTAGCACTGGTGCTAGCATCCTTGCTAACGTTGGAATTATTTATTCGTGCTAACCTTCAACCCCTTTTCAACACATTCTTCCACCCTTTGTTGCAACCTTGTTGATACGTTTTTTGCATCTTTTAATACATTTTTGCCACTCTTTGTCAAATTTAGCCACTTTTTTTTTTTTTTTGCCACTTTGCACCCATTTCTTGTTGGTATTTTGCAACACAATGACATTTTTGCTTTCTTCTTAAAACCTTCATCGCATTTTTGCACCCACTTCTGCCACTGTCTTGCAACATAGCGGCCATCTTTTGCTACCTTTTTGGCACTTTTATCTCTTTTTTTCCACTGTTTTGCAACATTACTCATCACCAATTTACTAACTTTTTGGCAATTTTATCCTATATTTTTGCCACTTTGCGCTAAATTTTGCCACAGTTTTGCAACATAACAGTCATTTTTGCTAGCTTCTTGCCTACTTTTGCTACTCTATCACCTCTTTCAACCCACTTTAGCTACCTTTGTGGCACTTTGATCTAATTTTTGCCACTTTGCACACATTTCTGCCATTGTTTTGCAACATTATGGCCATTTAGGCTTCCTTTTTGGCACTTTATCCTTTTTTTGCTATAGTTTTGTAAAATTGCTCACCATTTTCACTAGGTGTTTGGCACTTTATCCTATTTTTGCCACTTTGCCCCCATATTTGCCACTCTTATGCAACATAACTCACTGTTTTTGCTACCTTTTTGCATATTTGTTGCTACTCTGTTGCCACTTTGAACCCATTTTTGCAACCTTTTTGGCACTTTTATCCCATTATGATCACTTTGCACCCATTTTTGCCACTCTTTTGCAATATTACGGCCATTAAGGCTTTGTTTTTGGCACTTTTATCCATTTTTGCACACTATGATCCCATTTTTGCCACTTTGTGACCATTTTTTACAAATGTTTTGCAACATTTTGGCCATTTTTGCTAGCTCTTTGCCTATTTTTGCTACTCTGTCGCCACTTTGAACCCATTGTTGCTGCTTTTTCTCCCATTGCAACTTTGAACCCTTTTATTGCCACTCTTTGCTCACATTTGCCCCTGCTTTTGTCAATTTTATCCCATTCCTGCCACATTTTGGCCCTTTTTGCCATTTTTTTCTGCCAGTTTTAGGCCACTCTTTTGCCTGTTTGTAATTACTTTCAGTAATTACTTTATCTCAGTTTTTTTTTTTACTTTGTTTTCTGAATCTCTGACATTTGTGCACATCATGGCTTAGCTATGAAGTTGACATTACTTTCCACGTGCCAATTTTTGTACCAGAAAGCAAATGTTGACTATGATGGAATGAAATGGATGACATGGAAAAGAGTATTTATACTGTTCTTCTCAACACTAACACAGCAATGCCAGTCTGTGGATTTGTTTTATAATTTCACCTCTGTATGACTGATGTGTAATTAACTAATTAATTAATTGATTATGTAAAATTAAATTTAATTTGAAATTTGCAAATCATTGCATTTTAATTGTGTTTTTATTTTACACAGCGCTCCAACTTTTTTGGAACTGTTGTAATTTAATCGGTTTTATTATAAAGTCCTAAGAGGAGCTTTAAAGATGTTTAATTAAAGGTCACCAAAGTGACGGCCCATCTTCATGAGTGACAGCTGCTAGAGGCTAAAATGTGACCAACAGAGCGGAGGCTAACAACAAAACTCTCCTCACACATACTCCACCTGTTTAAAGGGCAAGTCCGATAGCACGCATCGCTAACTTCAGCGTGAGACCGTGCAGCGAGACGGAGAAACAGGAGAGAACAGAAAGGAAAAGGGAAGAAGGGAGACTGGGAGAGAAATGGGGCGGAGAGGACAGGAGGAGGGGAGGAGGAGGGTAATTCAAGGCTGCAGGTTTCGTTTACCTGTCGTGGCAGCCAGACGGCCAGAGAGCTGCTGTGTAAGATCGCTCTGCCAGATAGGAGAGAGGGAAAGTCAGAGAGAGAGAGTTTTTGTATGTGTGTGTAAGAAAGTGTAGAGGAGCAGAAGGAGAGTTGTCGGGTTAGATTGCCCGCTCTGATAGGTCTGCAGTTCCCATATGGGAGTAGGAAGGTAACAGGTAACACTAGAATAAGTGGTCCTCCCGGAATAAATAAAGGCTCTCCTTCAATGAAAGAGGAAGGGGAATTTGGAGGCAATTGAAACATTTGTAAGCTGAGGTGAGCTGCTGAGTTGGCCCCTGGGTTCCTCTGCTCTTTGTTACTCTACCTCCAGGGAAGGAAAACAAATTGAGGCCCCTCTTCTGCATTTTGCATGGCTTTGCTGCATGGGGCCAACTTTGAAAGCTTGTTTTTTTCTCCTAAGACAGCGAGGAAATCATAGAAGTCACATTTAAATTCAGACTGAGGATGTAAAGAAGTCAATGGAAAGAAAATCTGTTAGGGTTCAGTCTGCATTATACCTCTGTATTAGATCTACATCATAGAGGCCAATGATGCTGCTGCTCTGCATATTTAATCACTGATGGGTCTGCAACTCTGCAATACTCTGATTAAACTCTAGTTGGCAGCACTATTTAGACTATAGTTATATAGCCAGTGTTTATTTCCACCACAATATCATACTAAGATTACAAAGAAGAAAAGAGAGGTACATCAGAGTGGAAGGACCACTAGGACCATTTAAAATGATTTTTAAAAATATAATAATTAATAGAATGAAAAACTAAATAAAACTAAAAACTAAAAAATAAAAGAAATCCGTTATTTTTTGAGAAAGACTTTAAGTTTTCACGTTTAAAAGGTTGTAAATTAATAAGGGGGAAAATCTGAAAAGTTGTTTGTATTGAAAAGCTATAATTTACATTTTAAAAAAGTAAAAAAAAAAGTATGAAAAAATTATAGGTTAACAAGAAAAAATGTGAAAATTAGATTTTTATAAACTCCAATTGACTTTAAAAAGTTATATATTTTGGGGGAAAAACACTAAATTTGTTGAGTCTGGAAATGTGTATATAATAAGAAAAACAAAATGTTTGCACTTCAAAAAACTGTAAACTTAGGAGGAAAAAAAACAACAATATTCTCAAGTTTAAAAGCTATATATCTAGGAGGGAAAACTGAGTTTAAAAGACATTTATGAGAAAACACTCAAAATGATTGTGTTTAAAGACATTTATAAGAAAATAAAGGGATTTTTCAATTTTGAATATGTTGTAAATTCGTGGGAAAAATAGAAAGGATTAAGTTAAAAAAAATTCAGATATTTAGGAAAAGGAAAAATTTTCACGTTTCGGAACTCATATATTGAGGAAAAAACATAAAATCGTCAAGTTAAAAAAGTAGCATATTTTGAAGAAAAACTTTTTTTCTACCTCAAAAATGATAAATGTATAAAGAAAAACTCAGCATGATGGAGTTTTAAAAGTCTGAAATTTATGTGAAGGAGCAACTCTTGTTTGTAAGATTAAAAAACTCATAAATTTAAAAACTTTCAGGTTTGAAAAGTTGTAAATGTACAAAATAATTTCTTTTGAAAATTTGGAGTTAAAGAACTTTCACATTTACAAGAAAAAACTAAACCTTTCTAAGTTTAAGAAATTTTAGAAATACTAGAATTGAAATTTTCAAGTTTAAAAGACATATTTAGGAGAAAAAAAAACTAAAAATTTTCGAGTTCAAAAAGTCCCATTCTAAGGCAAAAATAACATTTTTAAGTTGAGAAAGCCGTACATTTTTGAAGAAAAATAAGACATTTTTAATCTCCGAAATATAGAAGGAGAAAACTCAACATGATTGAGTTTAAAGATCAGAAAAATTTGGAAGAAAACCCTAAAAATTTTTAAGTTTAAAAATGTGTAATTTTTCTTAATTTTTATTTTTATTTTCAAGTTTGAAAACACCCATGTTTACTTGAAAAATCTTAAATCCTTTTTTAAAATTAGAACAGGCCATAAATTCCTTGAAAAACCTTGATTTTTTTAGTTTGTTTAAAAGGTAATACAGCAATTTGAGAGCAATTTGTATTTTATATAGCAGTAAGTCAACTATCTTGACTTTTAAAACTGTATATTTATGATAAAATGAAGTCTAAATTTTGAAGTTTAAAAAGCTGTAAACTGATGATCATTGAATTGTTTTCCTTGTACAGGTACTTTAGTTGAGGGCCTAATCAAATGGATCTTGCTACTGGGACTGAGCAGTAAGGAAACATTTGTAACTTGAGGCCAGAGTCACCAAATCATCAACTGCATCCACACTTTGACTGGGACAATTCAGAACAAAACAGAGAGGCGGCATCGAGAGACAGTTTCGATCCCACCAGAGTTTTGTTAAAATTTTTGAGTTTGAGATCAACTATATCAAGTATACCTAAGACTCCAGTCTTCTGTGCAGGTGCAGGACAACCTATAGCATATGCTGCAACATAATTTGACTCAGAAGTATAAATCATGCTGTAAAGGTGAAGGTGGTGGTTCTATATTTGGCGCTTGCTCTTTTTGTGATAGCACTTTTCACACTGTGAGAATTATGCTCTCATGCCAGAGGATTATATAAACTGCAGGTTCAGAAACACCCGTATGTTTGTGTTTCAGTCAGTGAAACTTGTTCTGTGTTTGACGGCAGCTATAAACTTGTGCCACTTGACTTCAGTACTCGCAGCTACTTAATCTGATATTTCCCAGCAAAGTCACGGCACATCCAGGAATATTCTTTACAGGTGAGATTCACAGCTTCAAGTGCTCTGACAATCAAGGCAAAAGCTGAGAAAAGAAAAGAGAACCCTGATTATTTTCTTAGTGGTTGAAAGTTCAGTGAGTATTATTTCAGTTGACAGCCTTGTCAGGTTTTCTTTCCAAGGATAACAGAATGGAGATAAAGTGTTTTCCCCTAACCAAAACATTAGTCAGCGTGCAAACTGAAGAGTTTATTCTTATCCATCACAAATCGAACAAAGCCAAAGCATGTGTTCAAGGAACTTGAAGTTTCCTGCAAAAGCAAAGAATTTACTCCCGAGTATTTTCATGTCATTGGCAAAACTGGAAAAGAGAGACAGAAGCTGATAAAACTACTGAAACTGTGGGCGTATACTTGAACTGTGACACATATGGATAACCACTACCAAAGAGAACGCCTTGTAATATTTCAAGAAGGCTTACCTGTGTGAATCTTGTCAACTTGAGGTCAAGACTGGGAGAAAAATATGGTTTAGATTGATTTTGAGTTTTTGCAACCACTTACTGCCATGGCCAGACTTTACTGATTACTGGAAGTAGCCCAATGAGAGCACTGAGTTTTGCAGGGGTGGCAATAAGTTTGTGTGCAGAGACTACAAATGGAAATGTCCTTTTTCTCATCATATCTACTGTTCATTTGAAGCAATGGTACGTTGGTGCCCACTGAGGGTCTAAAATTGGTGCAAATTGCTCTCCTCGCATGTAAATCAGCCTCATTACAAATAGCAACTAATCCACAAAGGCCAGCACTAAATGAAACAGAAAGTAAAAGCAGTGCAATTTAACAACAAATGAAACCAGGTATTAAATCTGCCCTATTTCTCTTTGCGCTACCATCTCCACCATAGTGAGTCGTTCCTGTGTATTGTAAGGGTGCTTTCACACCTAACCTGTTTGGTTCGATTGAAAGGAACTGAAGTTCCTTTGCAGCATTGGTTCGACTAGTTTGCGCTGGTGTGAAAGCTAACTACCTAACTCTGGTGTAGACCAAACAACCAGACAGAGACCACTGGAAAAGGTGGGTCTCAGTCCGTTTCCATCCGCACTCTGGTGCGATTTGTTTGTGGTGTGAACATGAAACGGCCTTGAGCAGATATAAGTCAGGAAGCATTGAGCTCTTTAGGATTAAATCAGCTACAGCAGCCAGAGGAATATGTTAAATATTACAGACGGACCTGAAAGAGCTTCATAAACCAGACCATCCACCTTCTTCTTCCGCTTTTCCAGAAGTAAGTCAACCAAGACATCCCTTTCCCAGCAACGTTTTCAGTTCCTCCTTAGGGATTCCGAAGTGTTCCCAGGCCAGATGGAATACATGATCCATCTTGTTCTTCCCAGGGCCACCTCCCAGTTGGACATTCCCAAAAGACCTCCAAAAAGAAGGAGACCATGAGGCATCCTGATCTGATGCCCGAACTACCTCAACTGGCTCCTTGCGATGCGAAGGAGCAGTGGCTCCACTTCGAGAGCCCTCTCAATTTCTGAGCTCCTCAACCCAACTAAGCCTGAGACCAGATGCCCTCCTGAGGAATCTCATTTCAACCGCTTGAACCTGTGATCTTATTGTCCCAGGCATCACCCAGAGCTCATGTCCATAGGTGCAGGTTGGAACATAGACGGAGCGGTCAATCAAAAGCTTTGCCTTCCCGCTCAGCTCCCTGGAGCCATCAGGTCCCTGTAAAACCAATGTGAGAGTTAGACAGCATACTCAGAACACTGAGCTCTATGTGTGACAGATTTTTTTGATTTAGACCATTATAAAGGTGTTCACCTCTTTCCTGGTTTAAATTGAGCAGGGCAAAAATCTGAACCCATGACATCACCGGTATTGATGGGGAATTACCCCGCCCCCCTAGCGCTACTACGCTGGTGCTCTTTGTCCAGCCTCCCTGTGGTGCTGTGGGACTTAATGGGAACTGGACACCAGAGAAGGGAGGATCCAACTTGACAACACAGGTTATGTCCTGGCTCTTGGCACCCATCGGCCCACATAGTTGAGTTTTGGCCTGTTGAAGGTGGCAGCGCTGTGCAGCTAAGGCCTTCAGGGTCTTAATTGGGATTAGAGGCCTACTCTCTGATTGCTCAGCCCTTAAGCCCTAGCTGGACCAAATTTGGTCCTGCTCACCTTGATCCAAACAAACTTGCTCTGTGCACTCTAATTTTGCTCAAAAATAGTCGTGTTACACATCAAATTAAACAGAAGAAGCTCAGCTACAAGCCCAAATAAACCGTTTCTACCTTCACCACATCCAACTCATAAAGGACTCAAATCAATAACCACATATGAAAGTGGCCGTAGTACGTAGCCAGACATGTCCGTCCCCTACGGGATGGTGCCTGGTACTACAGACACAAACATGGCCTAATTGAAAGCCCAGCCTCTACTGAAAAGTCTAGTCATATTTGTGCAGTTTCCATTTGTTTCAACAGTTTCTTTTAGTTTTTTGCACTTTATATTGTGTTGTTTTTTATGCGACTGAAAATAAATCTGCTACTCGGTGTCAAACTTTGGTTCTTTGTAAGACTTTCTTTGAAAGTGAACTATATGTAGGTCTGGGTGAAAAAGGGGAGAAAAAAAGAATTCCATGATGCAGTGACCACCTATAATGGCATATGAGTAAAAAAGTTTGATACCTGTGATTTTTCAAATGGCAGAGATTGTGCCAAATTGGGCCAAATGGCACAAGAGGGGATTTCACTTTGATTTTTTTTTTTTTTTTACTAAATTCTCTCTTATTTTGTACTGATAACCCTCTAGTGGCATGAAAGTTGAAAGAGGTAATGTCAAAATGTGGTGCTTTGGCCTACTGGAGATTTTTGGACTTCAACTGCATTATTTCTATGAGATATATATGCTAAAACTGCACAAAAAAAAATTAGGCAAAAATGAACATTTTCATTTGCCAACTTGATTCTCTCTGATCTAGTAACATATATACACGTATTTACACTTCTGAACAAATTTCACAATTGTCTATTTTATTATTGTACCTTGATCATTCAAATAGACCTTGTAGTTACAGTGTTATACTTATTTAAAGATGGACTGTAATTTCGAGCAGTAGCCTAATAACAGAGGCTTGGTTGACAGGTTAGTTAGGGTTGTTTGTGTATTTTAAGTTAAACAAACCATCTCCAAGAGCAGTGTCATAATGTAAACTTAAGGAGTGCTTTAATACAAAGACACCGGGTCTTATTAAGTAGCAGGCGGTAAAGTACATGCTGAGAACAGGGACATGCACAATAGAAAGGAAAAGGGTGTTTCTTTGAGAGAACTATGAAGGAATTATGTGTCTAGAAACGGCAGGCTATCAACAGTAGAAGCAAATGTAGACAGGAAGGGTGTATGACCAAGTATAGTGAAGTCCAGGCCCTTGAGGACAGACATGGAGGGATATACCACCAGGCCTCCTCCAACACCCTGAAACAGAATCTATAGTTTCTACAATTGAAAGGTAGAGTACTGTCAAACCTGTTTTCAAAGCTTTCACTATAATGTTCGCTGTATTTCCAGGTCTAAAAGCCACACAGTGACAGCAGAACAACAACATATTCCATACTTGTATGTAGAGCACCTGTAGTGTTGTCCCTTAGGTGGACGTGTCACCTCAGGGTGAGTGATGCTGACCATCTGGGGTCTGTGACAGGGTGGGGCTGGGTGGGGCATTACCCTAAGGGCAAGTGTGTGACGTGCTGCCGTTGTGTGGAAAAGTCTTTCTAAAGTTGGTCATTATTTATGTAAAGTGCAGCTAAACTGCACTATGTGGACAAAAGTATTTGGTCTGTTCTGAGGAGCTCAGTGACTGATGCCACCTTTGCAATAAGACGGTACAGGAAGTTTCATCCCTGCTGGTTATTCCACAGTCAACTGTAGGTGATATTATTAGAAAGTGGAAGCATTTAAGAACAACAGCAACCACACAACTACAGCTAACAGTAACAGCAGGCTGAACATCTCCAGCTTAAAGTCTCCTATTTAGGAACACTTGTTTCCCAGTGAAATACAACAGCGGAAAAAGAGACGGACAAGATGGAAGTAGTGTGGACTTTACTGAGTGGTGCGTTGATGACAACATGTCCATCAGATCAATTAAAGCATTTAAAAAAACCACAAACATGAACTTCACTGTGAACAGGAGAAAAACAGAGCAAAAACAGTTCTCTATTAAAACACTGGTGCTCTGGTTTGCGAACCAAATCAACTTAACGAGGTAAATTCGAATGTTGGCCTCAGGAAAGGGGAAGACGGGGACTCAGTAATGTCTGTAGCTGGGCCACTTAGACGCCATCCTCTTCATCAGCTCAGATGAGCTCTGAAAAGTACTCCAAAACTTTGTGGTGGGTCCCACCAGTTAAAAAAGTCCATGTTGAAATAGAAGCTGGATAGATGTTAATCTGCGCACTTAATGAGCTATTTTTTAAATATATAACAAGAAAAAAGAAGCAAAGTAGGCCTGAGAGCCTATACTATGGATGCTGTAATTTAGACAACGTGTAACAGGAAAATCTGTGTTGTGTTTGCTTAGACCCACCCGTATTAAGGGCAATCTTAATGCTTCAGTATACCAAGACATTTTGGACAATGCTATGCTTCTAACTTTGTGGCAACAGTTTAGGGGAGGCCCTTTTCTATTCCAACATGACTGTGCACCAGTGCACAAAGCAAGGACTATAAAGACATGGTTGGATGAGTCTAGTGTGTGCTTGGCCCACACAGAGCCCTGACCTCAGCCCCATCAAGAACTGGATCGTCTGCCAGGCCTTCTCGTCCAACATCAGTGCCTGACCTCATAAATCCCTGATCATCAACTGGCCCCCCCAGGGGCCATATCAGGCCCCCCAAAACTTCCTGTCAGGCCCCCAGAGGATCACTAAATTCAGAAAAGGAGGAAAAGAAGATGCTGTGGTTTTAAGAGTATCCTTTGGCTTTGACTGTCTGCAGTTGTTAAATCCATCCCACAAACAATTAATATTGAAATAGTTTTAAAATAAATTGACATTTGATTTTTTTAAATAGAAATTCACTTGTCAGCAATTATTAATAAATATGTAAAAATAAAAAACAGATTACAGTTGGCAGGAATGTTGCAAAAATGGCCAGATAAAATAGTAAGAAGGGTTTGAGAGTGGGAAAAATGGGTTATAAGTGGCAAAAAGGGTTGTGGAGTGGCACAAAGGGACAAAAATCGTCAGGAAAAGTGGTAAAAAGAGGTTAAAATGTGGCAAAAAAAAAAAATGGTGAAAGAGGAATAAAGGGGCAAAAAGTATCAAAAATGGGTTAGAAGTGGCAAAGCAGTGCAAAAAAAGTAATTAAAAGGGGTTAAAAAGTGGCAAAAATAGAACAAAAGTGGCAAAAATTGATAAAGGAGTGATAAATGAGTTAATAGTGGTGCTAATTATCATTAGGAGGGGCCCATTCTCTGGGATTTTCAGGGGGCCAGCCAATTCTGGGGTCAGGCCTGTGTCCTTGTGGCCTGCTGCATTATAGATAGTAAGGATAGATAATAATAACAACAATAATGATAATGATAACAATAATGTGTTAATCAGACCAAAATATTTATTATTTAATTTCGTTTAGTTGAAAGTCTGGCCCCCAGAGTTTTTGTCAAGACTTGATGACCCCTGTCATACATGCTCTTAGAATGAATGGGCAGAAATTCCCACAGAAACACTCCAAAATCTTGTGTAAAGCCTTCCAAGAAGAGTTTAGGCTTGTGGAGTAATAGCTGCTGAAGGGGGACCAGCTCCATGTTAGAGTACATGTATTTGAATACAATGGCATCACAGTCTCTTTTGGTGTAATTATTTTTGTCCATATAGTGTAGTAGTTAGGAGTGCTGGAGTACTGTGTAATGAAACAAACACAGCATTGGTTATAACTGGTGATAGGCTGGAAACCACAATCATAATCAACATATTTAATACTTACCAGGAGGAGCCGGGGAAGAAGCCTCGGATCAAAGTGAGAAACTAAATCTTTGCATGTTTCTCAATAACACAGTAATGCGATGCCCTAAAGAAGGACAGAAACTTCTGCCCCTACATGGAGCTCAGGAGAAAGAAATGAATAGACACTTACTGACTTGACTCTGTCTCATGGCAGAACTTGGTTATCACCTGCTGCAGGGTCAGAAAGAGCAGGAAGTTAAAATGGAGTCGGGGTCGCCATAATCATAAATCTGCAATTTTACCATGAAGTCGGGGATTGTAATCAGTATATTTGTGTGATTTATGTAAGGAAAGCTCATTGTTCTCATCTCTCTAATAAAATATTTGACATTATGTGAGTAAACAGATTCAAAATCAGTGCATGAAGATAAATGAACCAATATTTCTTAAATAAAAACATACTGAGCATATCTTCCTTGCAAGGCATTTGACAAGAGTACAGCATCCATATATCATTCACCTTTTAATCATGTTTTTTCCCACTGAGTGATCTGAACTTTTGTAACCGAGCACAGAGTCTCATACCAGCATCTGTCCTTGTTGTAGTGTGTTTGTGTTTTAGATTTGGCAAAATGACAGAACTTCTACCTGGAATCCTTGTTATTAATTGCTACCTGTCAGTGTAGTGATGCTAACAAATCAAAACACAATTCAGTGAGTTGCCATTCCTCTCATGCTTCACATGTGACCTCAACACTGTTAAAAACCAATGGCACCCACACACAGTGGCAGAGTTGTTTTCATTCAGTAGAACAGCAAAACTGGAATAACTTCATTTTTCTATGTAATTAGGATTAATGGGCCTAAAGTGTGTTTTGATATTCACACTCTTCAGTGAAAACTGTTCTTGCAGAAAGAAAACATTTAAAGTGTTCTGTTGTTACAGGAGTTGGCTCACAGTTAAAGTACCCGTATCACAGCTGGTAAAAAAAGAAAATCTCCCAGCAAAGGCCTTTGTGTTTAATTTAATCCAGGGGTGTCAAAACCATGGCCCGGGGGCCAAATGCAGCCTGTGGTCCACTTTTGATTGGCTGGCAGGAAATTTTAAATATAAAATGAAATATTGCCCACATTAGGACATAATTACATTATGCTTGACTGCACTGTACTTAGTTTCAGCATAAGGCAGTGCTACCATGCTAATTCTGTAAACAAACATTTTGACAGGAAGATTTTATTGATGTTTTTATTCATTTGTGACTACACTAAGATGACACTGTAAATGGTTAACATATTGGTAACCAAACTACTAATGTTATCTTGATTTATGACGCCCTAATTAATTACCCCACTAAATAGCAGCACCAGTAGTGTTCCAGGTGCGTAGCCAGGGTCAACCAGGTCCGACTGGCCTCCCCAAAATCCTTCAATTGACTGGTTATTTGACTTGCCAGCCATTAACTAGCCATGTGAGCACACCCAATCACTAAGAATATCTTAATCTACATTAGACTTAACCTTGCAAAGCAGATGGATACACCCTTTTCCATGTTTCTCACTGGCGAATCCATCTTGCAAAGCTCCCGTCTGAACTGTATGGGTCCAGTTAGAAAGTGACAGGACCGGTCAGCAACGAAAGGCAGTGCTTTCAGGAGTGGTGGAGTCGTGGCGTAAGCAAGCTGCAACAAGAGACTGGTGCAATTATGCCAGAAGACATTAGCGTGGATTATGCTAAAGCGCCAGTTTGATCAGAATTTGACGACATTTCTTTGTTAAAAGAAGATCAAAGAACAGCAGTGAGTTGTTTTCTTTTCAAAAACCACAAAAGTCGTGTACTGACATGTCTACAGTCACCATGGTTTGTGGTTCTCTATGGAGTTAAGTCCTTGGTCGGGGCGCAGCTTGGTAGCGGCTACGTCATGTGTTTTGTTGCTCTGATTGGCCCGTAAAGATGTGACAGACAGAACGTTCATCCAGAACGGTTTAAAACTTTAATATCCTCAAATCCAGAAGTATGTGAAAGTGGCCCCACTGTTCTTATACATTTCAATATGTGGCCCTCAGTGGTAAAAGTTTGGACACCCTGATCTAATCACTAGTACGTCAAAATATGCTCTTCAAACATGTATTTGCTGAAAAAACAGAAGCACAACCACAACTACACTTGAGTGAAGTCACCATTTTATAAGGTCACCCCTTGATCTAAACCACCAGTCTTGTTTCCATTGAGTTTTTCATGTTTCTACATCAACTTCTGAAATAATGCTTCTCTGTCTCAGCTTGTTCTAGAGACATTTGTGGTTGTGTGGCAAGAATGCCATTATCAGCTCTTTATTACTTTCACCACTGGAAACACAAGTCCTTTGCACTTGGTTAGATTGCAAAAAGTGAGTTTGTGCTCTTTCTAGGATGGAGGCTTTTTATCAGTTTTTCAGGTTTTTTTTTATTTATTTATTTTTTTTAACACTGTCGTTTGCGCTGTTGCATCCACATGCCATCTGTCTCCACCATACTTCATCTTTGTTGCATCTTATTGCATCCGCATCATGGTAAGTTTTGAGAATGTGTATGCCAAATCTATGCAGGGGATGCAAAGACATCATCACATCTGTCCAGCCATGCAGGAAACAAAGACTCAGCCTACATGACAGTTTTGAAGCCTGACTTGAAGTAGATTTGTAGGAATTTGTCAGAACAAGAGCCATAAAAACCGATGGACTCATCTTTCCGGGGGCCCTTGCAGCACTTCACACCGAGATGTGAAAAAGACACAATCTTCTCTCATATTGGAGGAGAAACAACTGGGGCCTTTATGATGTTACAATGTTACAATGCCATTTAGCAGTTGCTTTTGCGACGTACATTTGAGAGTAAGTACAATGCAAGCAAATATCAAGACAAGAAGAAACAACATAAGCAAGTGCCACAAAGTCTTTCAAGTCCATTTGGAGGCAGGTCCTGCCATGCAGTGTTAAAGGCAATGCACAGTGTATAAAAGCTTTTCTTTTAAATAAACATCAGCATGAAACAACCAATAATCAATATGAGACCTCTCATGATCGCCATTGATTGAAATGATGTGGCTTGGAGTGGTTTCAAAGCTTCAGCTTAAGTTTAGCACTGTCAACAACACACTGGTTGAGCACCAAGAGTTTTCCTACCAATTTCCTCTCTGCAACATAAAGGTACAGTCCATATCCAGATAGGAGAGCTAGAGACAGCCCACAGAATCTGAGGATGTTGAAAGAGCTCATCTATAAAGACGATAGAGCCTTGCTCACGTCAGCACGTTGAGCTCAGCTGCCGAAGACTTTCAACTTGCTGGAAGAAACTGTGGAACATTAATGGACTGAACTTTGCTCACTCCTGGATCTGGTTTGACATCAGACTCTAATCACAAGTGATCTTGAGTAAGAGGATTTTTTAGGAAGAACAAGCTGTAGGAAGTGTTTCATGTGCATTCATGGAAAACTGCATGTGCTTTTTTGTCTCTGCTTATGTGTTGCTGTTTTACTTTGCTGTGTCCATTTATATCCAGTGCCTTCAGCAAAACAAACACTAGTGTAACTGCCATTAAAATCCAAGTCTTGCTCTGGGTTTCCACGTGGTGAAGTGACCATACTGAGTTTGTAGCTGCAAGCCAGAGTTTCTTTCTTTGCCATATGACTCCGCCTTTGTTCTCAAGCCACCATCTTTGAAGTCACGTGATTCGGCCATTTTGTTCCCTCTCTTTCTCGCTCTGTCCTACACACAGACATGTTTACCATGCTTTGCTATGTAAATACTTTCTTTGTTTTATTTATTTAGTTCTATGATAGTTATGTATTTGTTTGATTAAATGTCATTTAATCTGGTTTATGCTACTTTGTTAAATAAATTCTATAATAAACTTACAGAGAAGTTGTCTGTGTTTATTGTGCACACACACTGTAATAATCTGATGTTGTGCTGGTGTATATGTGATGGCAGCAGTGTCACCTGCAACCTGAACATTTTAACATGCAGGAGCTATACAAAGACTGCATGCACAGTGCTCAGTTCTGAAACTGCTGATGGTAATTTCAGGAAGGATTTTATTGTAGATTTGTCATAAGAATGGGAAAAGTCAAAGTGTAGGTCCTCATCAAATACCACTGCACAGCATGCTTTAGATGCATGTCCTGCAATGTGACTATTTTGCATGCACACATTGTTGTCATGGTTGTAAAATGATGTATCATTCAGCCCAACGTAACAGGTAGTGTATTTCTGGTCTCAGACTATGATCAAGAGAGGTGTACAGTGCCGATACAGAGTATTTACCTTGTCTTGTTGGCTTCTCACTAGTCTCCTTTTTGCACAGTCACTCAGTTTGTGAGGACGGCCTGATCTAGGTAAATTTACACATATGCCATTTTCCTTTCATTCATTGATGATGGATTTAACTGAGGATGTTAAGAGCCTTGGAAATTCCTTCTTATCCATCCACCAATTTCTACCTTACAATAACCTTTATTGTTGCTTGGGGTGTTCTTTTGTCTTCATGGAGTAATGGTAGCCAGGAATACTGATTAGCCAGTGACTGGACCCTCCAAATACAGGTGCCTTTATATCACATTTACTTTAGACACATTCACTGCACTCAGTTTATCCCCAATTCACTAACTGTGAAACTACTAATACCAAACAATGATTTTCTTTAAGAAATTTTGACCCCTGAAGAAAAATGAAATGTGTCATCAGCATAATATTGACCAGAGCTAATGCTAGCTAGCACTAAGCCAAAGGTAAAGTTGGATACAATGTTAGCAAGCTAGCTTCAACACATTACTGGATATGGAGGCCTGTTAGCTTGCTAGCTTAAAAGCATTCCTTACTTAAGATGTCAATAGAAGATTTGTGAGATGTACAGAAGTTTCAAATGTTTGTTTTTAATTATAGTGTTCTTTGTGTTGGTTTGCGCGAGCGTCTGTTCTTGTTCTAATAGTCTTGGCACTGTAATTAGACAGTTGATATCTAAATAAAAGACACATCCTGTTCCCCTGATACTGGCTGTTTAACTTTGAGTGCAGCTGTTAGTGTTGGCAAACTGTCACCTGAAATGTTAACCCTGCAGTGACTGACACTCTGATGCACAGATGCATCCTAAGATGAAAATTTCGAAACAATTAAGGGAAGCCTTCCCTTGAAATCTTGCTTGCTTACACATCCATTGCAGCTTAAATTTTTCAGGGTGAGGGGGTTGGTCTCAAGAGACAGGGCATGGCATAAATGACATTGCTGCTGTAAACTGTATCTCATTTCATGGGTAGTAACCTTCTAAGGATGATCTGGTTCATATAGAATTATCCTTTTAGTTGTCTAAGCCCTTACTTTTTTATTTCGAAATGCTGCCCTATGTCACCCAGAAACCTTTAATAGTTATGTGAGAACAAGCCAATAAAGCTTATGTCATGCAGTTTAACTTGTTATTATAAAGATGAATAAGAAAAAGTCCGCCAACTTGTTTGAACTGGCATGCAACTTATGCAAACCAAGAAGGATGCACTGCACAAAGTCTTCATTGGTTTGGGGAAAAACAGGAATTTGTCAACCACAGCCAAGCTGGAGCTGATATGCAATGAAATCAGAATTTACTTTCATCTGAAAACAAGACTTTGAGTCCCTGAGCAACAGTCTAGTTCTTTTTCTCCTTTACCTGGTGAGACACTGATAACGTGGTCTCTGGTTCATCAGTAGCTTGACACTAGGAACAAAACACTTTGTAGTCAACTTCCTGGACCCGTCTGTATGTTGTTGCTATTGATCCACTGACTCCAGCCTCAGTCCACTCCTTGTGAAGCTCCCCTGAATTCTTAAATCTGCGTTGACAATCCTTTGAGGGCCGAGCTTATCCCTGTGGGTTGTGCACCTTTTCTTACCACACTTTTTCCTACCAGTCAACTTTCCATTAAAATGCTTTGATACAGCCTCTAAGAACAGCCTGCTCTTCAGCAGTGACCTTCTGTGGCTTATCTCCTTGAGGAGGATGACAATGATTGCCTTTTGGACATCTGTAAATTCAGCAGTCTTCCCTATGATTGTGGTTGTGTGTACTGAACCAGAGTGGGAGAATGAAGGCTCAGGAATCCTTTGCAATATTGCAATATTTCCTTAATATTCTAATATTTTGAGATAGTGAATTTTGGATTTTTGTGAGCTGTAAGCTGTAATCATCAAGATTAAAACAAAAAAGTCTGAAAGTTTCACTTTGTATGAAAAGAATCTAGAATATATAGGTATGTAAATTCTGAAGTAAATCACAGGAAAAAACTTGATATGATATCTAATTATTCGGGAAGCACCTGTATTGAGGTAACACTTATGAAGAGAGAAGGAAGAGAGATGCGACCAATACACAGCACCTACACACCCGGAATAAAGGCTATGACAGTGTGAGCTGTCACGCAGCAAACACACACCCAATCTGAAAAGAGCGTAATGCCCACATTCATTGTGTTTTGCAAGCACTTGCTAGAATACACCACTTTTTAAACAGCTTTCTCCTTTATCTGGATATAATCCTAATCTGGAACGCCAGATGGATGTGTGAAACAAATCCATCTGGAAAACTACTCATACACAGTGTTTGGGAAAGGGCAGAGCCTTTGATTAAAAAAAAAAAAAAAAAACTCAGAGGGTGACTGGATGACGTTGTGTCTGTCACATCTTTACGGGCCAATCAGAGCAAGAAAACACATGACATAGCTGCCAGTAAGCTGCGCCCCTACCGAAGGAGTAAACTCCATAAGGGCTGAATAACATGAATCATGGTGACTGTAGACATGTCAGTACACAACGTTTGTCGTTTTTGAAAAGAAAAACCAACTCACTGCTGTTGTTTGTTCTTCTTTTAACAAAGAAACGTTGTCAAGTTCTGATAAAACTGGCGCTTTAGCAGCATCCACGCTAATGTCATCGTCATAATTGCACCAGCCTCTTGATGCTGCTTGTTTACGTCACGACTCCGCCGCACTGGAAAGTACTGCCCCTCGTCACTGATTGGTCCTGTTACTTTCTAACCAGGCCCAAACGGTTCAGACAGAAGCTTTGCCTGATGGATTCACCAATGAAAAACGTGGAAATGGGCATATCCATCTGCTTTGCAAGGTTAACATAGTCCTACATTTAGATAATAAGTTGTATACCATTAAGTCATTAAACACTGTAGAGCGCTGGTTTACCTAAAGAGACTCCTGAGTTAAAGACAAGTGGCGAACGAAAAAAGTCACCATGCCTCAGCAAACCCTATGCCGGTTGTGTAAAGGGTTTGCCACAAAGACCTGGCAACGCTGGTTGTGTATCTGTACTTTACAACTATCAAAGCTGCACAGAAACTACGCCTGGTGAACTTTGCTGAATTTAATGGAACACAATAACATTTTTAACCTTTAACCCCCTAAACAGACTGCATCTTATAAAAAACTGTGACTTGTATTCCAGATTTTACAGTAATAAATGTAATTTCTTTTGAGGGTCACTCCAAAGATGTATCACAACAGAGCTCATTGCAGTCCCTTATGTTTTTAGAAGCATTGCGCTCATGGCGTGATTTTTGCTGATCAATCATCACCATACCCTGTAGTTGTCATTTCCATGTGTGTGATTGTGAGGGTTTGAGGAATTCCTTTGGCACATAATACACCTGGTGACTAAGTTGGCCGGCATCTTTTCTATGCTTTCATCAAACCAGAATGTTTCCTTTGCAGCTTATTATCCGTCACTTTGTTTTCTCTGCTCTGTTTTGGCTAGAGATAATCTGTCGAGCCTTCTTAGGAGCACTTTGACTCAGTTTATTTTCTTTGCAGCCTTCTTGGACCATCCAGTGCCTCAGGCAGCGGTTGCTTTTGAAGGCGCAAAGAGCTCCCATTATTTTTCTTTCTTTTTTTTAATTGCTTCTGAAAGAAGCTGCCTGATTTGAAATATGCAGCACTGTCATGCCGGTCATGTTTGCCTCAGTGGAGGGTTTTTAATGGCACATAGATATCTTTTCAAGCATTATTGACATAGTGAGCGTTATACAGCACCACCCTGCTTCACACACAGTCTCACCTGGGCGTGGGCAGTACATAAGGAACGTGTAATTGTCTTATGTAAAAACCTCCACAACTGTACATACTGGTTTCATTCAAACATTTAATGTCAGGACAGCCCAGCATAAGCCAAATAATCTTTTAAGGAATTCGCAAGCCGCAGGTGTGAAACATTTTAAAGCTTGCTTTATACCTTTGCATTGAATCCACACTGTAGCTGTGTTGCAGTGGCGTACGCCATTGTAAGCTCAGTCCCAGCACCACATTTCCTGCTTGTTTGTGTACAGAAAACCTTGGTAACTAAAAAAGCTGATAAATACTGAACAGAAGCTCATTATTACAAGGGGTAAGAGAGGAAACATTAAAGGAGGTGTAAAGTACAGTCGCTGTATCAGTGGGGATTTCTGTACACATCATTCAGTTGTCCTTACTGTGACTTGTTGCACTGTTCTGTTGAACAAAGTCAGTAAAATCAAGATGTTGGCTGAGTAAGGATGATTTAGGTGGTCCTTTTGTCAGGTTGCACTGCCACCTGTAGGAGGTCCCAGTACACTGCAAAGCTAAGTAGACTGACCAACCTCTAAACCAGCTGCTCTAAAAAACAAACAAACACAAATGTGTTTCGTATCCGAAGTGGATTGACCAGTAGGGCCAGCCAACTGGGCATAAGGGACCTAGCACAATGAAATGTCCAGAAAATGGGTTTTTTTTGTTGTAGCATTCTGTGAAAAGACTTCACTCAGAAATCAAGTTTAACTTTACTGTCTTAATTTTCCATCAATTTGAATATTTATCAGTGTCTTTGACAATGCAAAGCAATCCAATAGTGTAATCTGTTTTTGAGGGTTCGAATACCAAACTGGTGTGAGGACCTTCTTGTAATTCATGGAATTTTTTCTTTGTTATTCGTGTTATTATGTTCTCCATTTAAATCGACTTTTTGGGGTCTAAACATGTTGAGAAATGCATGAATTTTGGCATTCGCAGCTGGCTCTGTTAAAAATTGGAGATTTTAATGGAGTCCACTGAGGATTTCGGGAGATGCCTCAATAGTGTCCCCTAACAGTTCAAGGTTCAAGTTCAAGGCCCCTCCTTTGACTTGGTCCCTGATCTACAAAATTTTGTGGCCTGATCATGTGGCAACCTCCGGTCCTGAAAAATGAAGCCAATGCAGAAGTGCAAAAAGTTGCAATACCGGGAGTGTCCACTTGAGGCTGGCTGCAGGAACACTAGAAGTCCCGTCTGGACACCTGTTAAACAGCCGGTTTTGACACTAGAAATAAACTGGTTTACAGGCTGGTTCAAAATACCAAACGTGTCTCATTAGCTAGTGTCTTATTGTGCTCTCACTGTAAGGGGGGTGATTTTTTTGTACCACGATTATATTTAGGATAACTGGTGACTGGTGCGTCTCATTTGATTGACAGATAGCTCGGCAGGCAGAGGCTCCGTTTCTGTCAACTGGAATGCTAGCTAGTTAGCTGACAGGAAGTCACGCTTGGTGGGCGGACAGTTAGGTTGATCCAAAGTCCAGTTTAGACTGCGATTTCAATACGGAAGCCTCTGCAGATTGGCTTCAATAGCCGTTTGAGTCCGCCCATTGTAAGCAAATGACTGATGTCACACAGAGTTTGTCCAATTCTGTCTACAGTCTATGGGCCCAATGCAGCTTGGGGGGGGGGGGTCTACAAAAGCCTTATCGGTCCCTCCCCCATCACCAACAGGAGAGCTGTCATTTCGAATTGATATGAGAAAATGTGGGCATTTTCTGGCCTGTTCCAGAGATCTGCCCCTCTCTCATCCCCCCTCCAATATTTCAAAATTCAGCCCCTACAGCAGATTAAACCTAACCTGACACGCCTTCCATTGATGGCGTTTGCCTTTAAAAAAAAACTTGGAGGGTGAATGGATGAACATTCTCCCACTTCTTTAAGGGCCAATCAGAGCAACAAAATAAGTGACGTCGTAGCCCCAAACCAAGTAGAACCCCTACCGAGCAGTGAACTCCATAAGAGCTGCATAATGTGAACCATGGCAACTGTAGACATGTCAGTACACGACTTTTGTCATTTTTTTGAAAAGAAAACAACTCATTGCTGTTCTTTGTTCTTCTTTTAGTGAAGAAATGTTGTCAAGTTCTGATAAAACTGGTGCTTTCGCAGCATCCATGCTAATGTCTTCCTCCATAATTGCACCTCTTGTTGCTGCTTGCATATGTCACGACTCTGCTGCGCCCGAAAGTACTGCCCTTTGTCGCTGATGGGTCCTGTCCCTTTCTGACTGGGCCCAAAAATTTAGACGGAAGCTTTGCGAGATGGATCCGCCAGTGAGAAACACGGAAACAGGCGAATCCAACTGCTTTGTAAGGTTAGGTGGTTCGAGTCTGATCAGAATGCCTCCTGGTCGCCCCCCTGTGGAGGTATTCCGGGCACATCTGTCTGGGAGGAGGCCTTGGCTAAGTCCCAGAATGCGCTGGGGGGATTGCATATCCTGTCTGGTCTGGGAACCCCTTGGAATCCCCCAGAAGGAAATGGAAAGTGTTGCTGAGGAAAGGGATGTCTTGGTGGACTTGCTTAGCCTACTCCCCCTGAACCCAGCCCAGGATAGGTGCTAAGCTTCCTAATGTGCCCTTATAGACCAAATATGAAATCTCACAAGAATATAACCACAGCAGCTTTCTAACCCAATAAAAGAAGATGGTTTTCAACACATTAAAGACACTAGACTCTTGGAAAATTAAAAAAGATTTTATTAACCTTGGATAATCCAAAAGGCACCAGCTCATTTCTCCACACAAACTTTGTTATTTTACAGCCAACTCAGGTGACTTAAACAGTTTAACATGAAATTTTTAGATCAAAGGCACATGAGATATAGTTACATAGTATAATCAGACAGGAGAGCGCTCTTCTTTGCTTTAGTCACCACACATTCCTTATCTGTGACGGAAGCAGAACAAACAGACCGTCCTTATATGCAAATTTGCTACGCTGGCTGCGGAGACGAAAGTCTAGTTAAGTAATTTCTCAGTAGCCTGTCATCAGTGGAGTCTCAAATATGTAAACAGTCTCTAAAATGATTTTTACAGAAACAGGTATTTCTTACATAAGAGTGAGAATTACAGTTGCATGGAGAATGCAGTGTTAAGTCACAAAAGAGTAAAGAACATATTGGTGAATAGAAGACATGGGCAGTGTCGTGCACAAATATCACACCTTACTTGGCTGGCAGCAGGATACAAACATGGTCACACCCTCCCAGTTGCTTGCAATGAATTTCCATGGATATTACTTGCTCTTGCAAATCACTGAACTGGCATTTTTGGCTTTTATATGCACAGTATGTTATACAATACCTGCCTCGATCTGCATTTAACTGGATGTACAGTGCTGTGAAAAATTATTTGCTCCCTTTGTGATTCCTGATTTTTTTTTTTTTTTTGCATATTTGTCACACTTCAATGTTTTGGATTATCAAACCAATTTTAATACCTCACAAAGACAGTGCAAGTAAATACAAAATGCAGTTTCTAAGTAATGATTTTATTTATTAAGGGAAAAAAAATCAAAACCTATCTGACCCTATGTGAAAAAGTAATTGCCCCCCCTTGTTAAATCATGGGGTAACTGTGAGTAACCACAGTTTTTGGAAAGCTACACCCAGGTCTGATTACCGCCAGATTTGTTAAATGAAGAAATCACCTAAATAGAAGCTGTCAAAGTGAAGTAGGCGACAAGATCTCAGAAAAAAAAGCATCATGCCACAATCCAAAGAAATTTAGGAATAAATGAGACACAAAGTGATTCAAATCTATCAGTCTAGAAAAGGTTACAAAGCCATTTCCAAGGCTTTGGGACTCCAAAATGACTCCAAGAGTGCAATGACGACTCATCCAGGGGGTCACACAAGAACCCAGAATGACATCCAAAGAACTGCAGGCCTGACTGGCCTCAGTTAAGTTCAGAGTTCATGGTGTTCAACCATAAGAAAGACACTGGACAAAAACGACATCCATGGGAGAGTTCCAAGGCCAAAATCACTGCAGACAAAAAGAGCACAAAGGCTCATCTCATATTTGCCAAGAAACATCTTGATGACCCCCAAGACTTTTGGAGAAATATTCTGTGGACTGACGAGACAAAAGCTGAACTTTATGGAAGGTGTGCCACCAACAGTGTCATGGTGGTGGCAGTGTGATGGTCTGGAGCTGCTTAGCTGCTTCAGGACCTGGACCACTTGCTGGGATTGATGGAACAATGAATTCTGCTGTCTACCAGAAAATCCTGAAAGCCAACGTCTGGTCATCAATTCATGCCCTCAAGCTCAAGCTCTCTTGGGTTATGCAGCAGGACAACGACCCAAAACATACCAGCAAGTCCACCTCTGAATGGCTCAGGAAAAACAAAATTAAGGTTTTGGAGTGGCCAAGTCAAAGTCCGGACTTAAATCCAATTGAGATGCTATAGTGTGACCTTTTTAGGGCAGTGCATGCTTGAAAACCCCTCCAATATGGCTGAGTGAAAACAATTCTGCAAAGAAGAGTGGGCCAAAATTCCTCCACAGTGATGAGAAAGACTCATCACTGGTAATGCAAGTGCTTGATTTCGGTTATTGCTGCCAAGGGTGGAACAACCAGTTATTAGGTTCAGGGGGCAATTACTTTTTCACACAGGTCCAGATAGGTTTGGATTTTTCCTTTATTAAATAAAACCATCATTTAGAAACTGCATTTGTATTTACTTGGGTTGTCTTTGTGTGATATTAAAATCAGTCTGATGATCCGAAACATGTAAGTGTGATAAATATGCAACAAAGTGAGGAATCAGAAAGGGGGCAAATACTTTTTCACATCACTGCATACTGGCTGGTTTCAGCTAATTCAGACAAGAATTGAGTCACATGACTCACTTGGAAGCCGATTGTCGTCTGATTGTGTTTTGTTTGTCATGCAGTGTGCAGGGGGTCATGCTACTGCATCAATGCATGGAGGCAATCAGTCCATGGCACTGCTGGGCTGTTATTGAGACCCAGGTTGCTTCAGGGCAGCCTTTAGCTTGTCTATAATGTTGGCTCTGCCGTCTTTCATCTTCCTCCTGACTGCATAGATTTTCTGCTGGGTTCAGGTCAGGCTTGACAATCAAGCACATTGGTATCATGGTCAAATGTTTATTAGCATGGCGAACCTTTTAATAGTAGTTTTGGCTTCACTTTGGAAAAGGAAATGAGCGTCTCCATGGAGGTCATCAGAAGTGCTCTAAAACCTTTCGGTAGATAGCTGTGGTGACTCTGGCCTTTAAAGCACCAAGCTTTGGAGCAGTAGCTTCCTAGAGTCTTTTGCAGAGAGGTGCTGAAGAAGACGGATGCATTGAGATAAGTGGATCAGCAGGGAGCAGCTGCACAGCCAGGTCATGACCACAGCTTCACTACATGTGAGGTAAAAGAGGGATTTAAATTACACTGGTGATACTTCACAAAGCAAGAGAAGCATCGATACTGATCTTATGCTCAGACATGAGTTCATCACAGGTTTGTTTTAGGAGATGCCATAAATGCAGTAAAAATGACATTTTGGGTAGATAAGATTAATGAGGTCCCTCTAAGTCCTGTTTGTGGACAAAAATTTTACAAAGTGCTCTCTTTGTTGCCTTACAACTAAATACAATTTGTCAATACTCCTCTTTGGTGCCCTGTAAGTGGACAAAGTTGGACTAAGACTCCTCCTTGGTGCATAGAAAATAAATAAAATATGTCAAAAACTCCTCCTTGGTGCATAGAATATAGATAAAATATGTCAAAAACTCCTTTTCGGTGCATTGCAAAAAGATCAAATTTTATAATACTCCTCTCTGTCAGTGGAAAAAATCTGACAAAGACACATCTTTGGTTCCTTCCAAATGGGCAGAGCTTCACAGAGAGTCGTCTTTGGTGCCCTGAAAGTAGATAAATTTGACAAAGACTCCACTCTGGTGCCCTACAATTGATAGAATTGTATAAAGAGCCCTCTTACTGTACACTGCCATCTTTGGTGCCCTCTAAGTGGACAAGAGATGACAAATTGCCGTTTTTTGGTTTTCTAAAGCTTTTCCAAAGTTCCCTCTCTGGTGGCCTCCAAAAGGAAAAAAAAATTGCCAACTACAATTTGGTGCCCTGTAAGTGGTCGAAATCTAACAAGAGCCTTTTTTTTTTTGGTGCTCTGCAAGTGAAAAATGATCAAAGACACATTTTTGGTGCATTGCGAATGGCTGAAATGTGACAGAATCCTCTTCGGTGCCCTATGAGTAGATTTAAGTTCCTCTTCTGGGGTCCTGCAAGAGGAAAGAAATGACAAAGACTCCTCTTTGGTGACATTAAAGAAGATTTGCTTTGATAGATCCCTCTTAGGTGCCCTCCAAATGGACAAAATTTTACAAAGACTTTTACTTGGGGCCCTGTAAGTGGACAAACTGTGGTAAATACCTCTCTGTGGTGCCCTGAAAGAGAACAAGATATATAAAAAGTGCCATTTTGGTGTCCTCTAACCTGACTAGATTTGTCAAAGTTCACTCTTTAGTGTTCTCAAAATGGGCAGATTTTTTGCAGTCTCCTTTTTGGTGCCCTGTAAATGGACAAAATCTGACAAGTGTTCTTTTTGGTGCCCTGCACGTGGAAAAAATGACTAAGACACCTCTTTGAGGCATTGCAAATGGACACAATTTGACAGACTCCCCTTTGGTGCCCCGTAGGTGAACATTTCAAAAGACCACTCTTTGGTACATACAGAAAATAGAGGAAAAAAAAAAACAAATAAACTCAGTAGTCTTCAGTGCCCTAAAAAAGGATAAAATTGGACACAGTTTTCTTCAGTGCCCTGTAAGTGGACAAAATTTGACAAAGACTCCTCTTTGGTGCCCCCCTGAATTGACAAAATGTGACAAACTGCTAATTTTGGTGCCCTCAAAGTGGACTAAATATGCCACCTCCTCTTTAGAGCCCTGTTAGTGGACAAAATGTGACAAAGATTCTTCTTTGGTGACATTCGAAAAAATTTGACAGAAACTTCTCTCTTCCTCTTCCCATCAGTGGTTCTCAACTGGTGGGTTGGGACCCAGAAGTGGGTCTCGTAGCAGTTTTCAGTAGGATGTGACTCTGTGTCTGAAAATAAAGGGGTGGCAAAAATCCTTTAGTCCTTATTGGACATGCATTGATACCTTTCATTTTACCCTGTTTTATTGTGAAATTTGGTAAATATAAATGTTTGATCAATATTTCAACTAATTTATCGCCTCTTCTTCCAGTAATGGCTACTTTTCCTGTGAAATTGAAGTAATTTCACAAGTTCTCTGGAAAATTGGTAAAATTTGGTACATAATGATGGGGAAAGAAGGTATAAAATGTCTCAGTTTTGTCCCTTTACTTTTTTATACCAGGTGTTTTAATCCAATCATGATCCAAACTCCAACATATTCAATTAACTGAACATGCGTTGTTGAAAATGTTTTAAAAACCTGGGTTGCAAGCTTTCATAAGACAGACCGGTGGGTAGTGTTGTACTCAAGACCACGCTATCCAAGACCAAGACTTGCCAGAGACCAGAGTGCACCGAGACCAAGACAAGACTAAGGCTTTCGGGCTAGAGACTGAGACAAGACCAAGATCATAAAAATCAATTTTAAAAAATCATGACAAGGTTAACCAGCTAAAGAGCGTTCTCTCTTTAATTTCAGTTTTCTTTTTAAAAGTTTGACAGATAAAAACAAGAGGTCTTTAACTCTTTCAAAGCACAACATGCAAAAATTTCAAATCTTAACAAATCTGTTCAGCTAACTTCTTGTAAAAAATAAATCCATGTATGTATTTAAAAGCAACTGACAAGTCCTGAATTATTTTGAAAATATGTGAAAATGAGATTGTCAGATGAATGAGGCCTAAAGTAAGTGTTCAGAGGTATTTCTGACTAGAAATACGAAGGACCAATGTCCGAGTTTTTGCAGGTGTAACTATTTGTTGTTTTAGCAAGTGCTTCTCTTTATTATCACATTAATGGAGTCGAAGAATAACAGATCAGGGCTGGTGCTGGCCGGTCTTGATGGAAAATCCCAAGTCCGGCCAGTCCGAGACCGAGACAAGACCAAGACATTCAAAATATGGTCTAGAGACAGAGACCACTCTTGAGGAGTACAACTCTACTGGTGGGTCCTGAGGGCGACCAAGTTGAGAACCACTGCTCTAAAAAGATACACTATGTTGCCAAAAGTATTCGCTCACCTGCCTTGACTCGCAAATGAACTTAAGTGACATCCCATTCTTAATCCATAGGGTTTGATATGACATTGGTCCACCCTTTCTAGCTATAACAGCTTCAACTCTTCTGGGAAGGCTTTCCACAAGGTTTAGGAGTGTGTTTATGGGAATTTTTGACCATTCTACCAGAAGCACATTTGTGAGGTCACACACTGATGTTTGACGAGAAGGCCTGGCTCTCAGTCTCCTCTCTAATTCATCCCAAAGGTGTTCTATGGGATTGAGGTCAGGACTCTGTGCAGGCGAGTCAAGTTCATCCGCACCAAACTCTCTCATCCATGTCTTTATGGACCTTGCTTTGTGCACTGGCGCACAGTCATGTTGGAACAGGAAGGGCCCATCCCCAAACTGTTCCCACAGAGTTGGGAGCATGGAATTGTCCAAAGTCCCTTGGTATGCTGAAGCATTCTGAGTTCCTTTCACTTGAACTAAGAAGCCAAGCCCAGCTCCTGAAAAATAACCCCATACCATAATCCCCCCTCCACCAAACTTTACACTTGGCACAATGCAGTCAGACAAGTACCGTTTTCCTGGCAACCGCCAAACCCAGACTCGTCTATCAGATTGCCAGATGGACTCCAGAGAATGCATCTCCACTGCTCTAGATCCAGCTCTTTGCATTGCACTTGGTGATGTATGGCTTGGATGCAGCTGCTCAGCCATGGAAACCCATTCCGTGAAGCTCTCTACACACTGTTCTTGAGCTAATCTGAAGGCCACATGAAGTTTAGAGGTCTGTAGCCATTGACTCTGCAGAAAGTTGGCGACCTCTGCACACTATGCACCTCAGCATCCGCTGACCCCGCTCCGTCATTTTACGTGGCCTACCACTTCGGGGCTGAGTTGCTGTCGTTCCCAATCGCTTTCACTTTGTTATAATACCACTGACAGTTGACGGAGGAATATTTAGGAGCGAGGAAATTTTATGACAGGACTTCTTGCACAGGTGGCATCCTATCACAGCACCATGCTGGAATTCACTGAGCTCCGGAGAGCGACCCATTCTTTCACAAATGTTTGTAGAAACAGTCTGCATGCCTAGGTGCTTGATTTTATACACCTGTGGCCATGGAAGTGACTGGAACACCTGATTTCAATTATTTGGATGGGTGAGTGAATACTTTGGCAATACAATGTATGACAAATTGCTGTTTTGGTGGCCTCAAAGTAGACAGCGTTTGACAGACTGCCATCTTTGCTTTCCTGTGAGTGGAAACAGAGTCCTCTTTGGTGCCCTGTAAATGGACACAATTATACAGACTTCTCTCTGATGTCCTCTAAGTTGACAAAATTTGACAATGTTCCATCTTTGGTGCCCTCAAAGTGGACAAAACTTGAAAGAGTGCCCTCTAGGTGAACACATTAGTCAAAGTACCCTATTTGGTGCCCTCTAAATGGAGAAAATGGGTCAAGTCCCCTCTTTGCTGCTCTGTAACTAGACAAAATTTGATCTGTCATGTGTCCAGTTGTGAAGAGAGTGGCCATAGCTCCTTGGTATTAAATTAATGACACTGTCATCCTCTGTTTCTTTGTGAAATAAATGGTTAAACGGTTAAACCATGCTGAAAAAAGCAGGGTTTCTTGGTATTTTTATTATGAATGTGTTACTACTTAAGTGCGCTGCTATCCTGCCACATACAGCAGGGGCCCTTTAGATAATTTCCACCCCTTCCCCTCAAACATCCTGAGACTGCCACTAACCTCTACATTCAGTTATTAAATCGTCTACCTTTGACTACTTTACTCTCACTTCTTAATGAGCTTCATGACCTTCACAACACTTATTATCCACACTGACCTTCAGTTCAGCTTAGAAACCATTCTGTGGGAGTTTATTCTGATCTTTGACTCTGGCATAAATGTGCTTGTCTGAAATGTTCAAACAAGGCCTGAGAGAAAAAGAAATGTTTTACTAAGCGAGCATAAGAAGAGAAATCAGAGGAAAGACCACTGATGATTATCAGAGCAGAACACTGCATTATTCATCCCACTCTCCGGGGACGCAGACAGGAGCAGGAAGAGTGATGGAGGGAAAGGGGAGAAAAAGTAGGTGAGGGAGGAAAAGAGGAGAGATGAGCAGAGAGCACGAAGAGAGGAGAGAGCACGGAAAGGGAGAAGAGGAGGGCAGAGTTTTTAGATGTGACAGAAGGTGGGATGAGTGGAAGAACAGGAGGGTACTGGAGGACAGAGGAGGAAGGACAAACTACAGTTGAGGAGGTAAATGAGGTTTTTGGGGGAAGCAGAGATGGGTGAAGACTTTTATTTAAAGACACAGCGACACTTTTTTCACTAATTGAGAGACTACTAGCACCAACTGGCTGGACCTCTGTTCAATTAGGTCAGTCATTTTTTTGCAGAAAGCAAAATTATAACGACCATGATTGACTTATAAAATCAGTAACAGGGTAAAACATCTGAGGTGCTGAACTTTCTGGTTCTTCATATTAGTAGAAACAGGCTGTCGAATTTTTCAGGTTTCTCCTGAAACAACTCCAATAATATTCCAGTTCCCCTTATTTGTACAAGAGGAGAGTTAAGATATCTTGCAGATATTGTGCCAGAATGTTCTAAAATAAATCCAGACCTGTCTGACTGAACAAGTGCAATCAGGATGAAAGGTTATTAAAACAATTTATGGTCAGGTTGTCAGGAGTCCTCTGGCTGAGGAGCCTCACAGGTGCGAGATGTAACTCCTGCTCTTTTTTCCCCGTTGCATGGACATTTGGAGCCGTATCTGATTTACTCTCAGAGATTATCATCTACAGCATTATGTGCTGTCATAATGACAGCATGCTGCGGTCGCTCTGGATCATTCTGGTTGCATTGCTAGTGTGTTGGCAAAGACAGGGGACGAGAAACAAAACTGTTTGACAAAAATGTCCAGTAGTTTTCAACATGGGGGTCAGGACCCCCTTGGGAGCCACCAGATGTCTTAAAAAACTAAGAATGTCTTTACAGTTACTTCAAATTGTATATTTTGGCCATTTTAATGACAATATACACAGGAAATTAGTTAAATATCAAATAAAAACATGATTATTCTGTGAAATTAACGTTGAGATGAAAGTAATGTTTAAAAATATCTATAAAAAGTCTGAACGCGTGACCCTGACCCTGACAAACCCAGAGAACGACCCCTCATTGATGGTGTCAGTCATTGTTGCTAGCACCAATTTAACCCATTGTTGCACCTTTTTTCCAATTTTCTGCCTCAGTAAGCCCACTTTTCCCTCTTAAACCAATTTTTCCAACTTTGAATCCCATTTTACTGCCTTTACAAGCCATTTCTTCCGCATTTAAGGCTTTATTTTTCACTTTTAAACACTATCAACCACCTTTTCAGCCTGTTTTGCCACATCTAAACCAATTATTGCCACTTCCTGCCTATAGTTGCCTCTGATGACCAACTATTGACACTATCAACCCCTTTTCACCACTTTTTACACCAATTTTTCCCATGTTAACCCCTTTTCACTATTTGAAATAGCCAATTTTGCCAGTTTAACCCATTTCTGTCACTTTCTGTCCCAGTAAACCCATTTTTGCCAGTTAAAATCCAATTTTCCCACCTTTAATCCCATTTCTGTCTCTTCTTCATCCTATTTCATCTTTTCTGCCCATTTCTTCCACTTTTAAGCCATTTTCTGCCATTTCAAACTGTTTCAACTACTTTCTCTGCCTGTTTTGCCACATCTACACCAATTCCTGCCACGTTGTTGCCTCTGCTGACCCATTATTGCCACTATAATCCCTTTTCACCACATTTTACATCCATTGCACATTTTAGCCTATGTTTTGCTCCTTTTTCTCCTTCAGTACACCCATTTTTTCCCTTTTAAACCATTTTTCCACACTTTTTATCCCATTTCACCACCTTTTATACCCTTTTGCGACTTCTCAAGTCACTTTTATAGTTTTTTGCCTCTTTAATCCCATTTCTGCCACTTCTTAATCCTATTTCACCACATTTCTTCCTCTTAAATGCCATTTTCTGCCGTTCCAAACCCTTTCCAGCCATTTTTCTGCCTGTTTGCCACATGTAAACCAATTCTTGCCACCGTCCATAGTCTACCTCTGATGACCCATTATTGCCATCATTAACCCATTTTCATCACTTTTTATGCCCATTTTTGCCAGTTTAACCCATTTCTACCACTTACTGCCTATTCTTCTATCTCAGTGAACCAGTTGTGCCAGTTAAAACCAAATTTTCCCACTTTTAATCCCATTTCGCCACCTTTTCACCAATTTCTTCCACTTTTATCCAGCATGTTCACTATTAACCCCTTTTAAGTTTTTGACATTTTAACTCCTTTTTGGCACATTTCCCCCATTTCCTGCCACTTTTATGTTATGATTATTTCTTTTAACCCATTTCTGCTCTTTTAAAATTCAATTTTACCACTTTTCTGCTAATTTTTTGCCAATTTCAACCTATCTAAGTCATTTTAACCCCCTTTTATTTTTTTTTATAAAGGGATTTATATTTTTTAGACTGCTGTATACTATGGTACAAATTAGACATATGTTGCTTTAATAAGAGTGGTATTGTTTGGGTTTAAAAACTAAAGTATGGTCATCTCAGAATAACTTTACACTAAACCATGATCGTGCTGACTCCATGGGCCCCCGTTTGGCTTGGTCCAAGAAAGCTTGGGTCCTTTATCCCCCCTAATGGGTGGCCTTGTCTGCACATGACTATTCTTGAATGTGCATGGCGGTGTTCAACCACCTTCAGGTCCAGTGGGGGTCCTGTACTCTGGCACTTTTAGTGTGGGGGTTGTGAGCTGAAAAGTTTGAGAACCCCTGAGTTAAAAAAAACACAAGTGCTGGGCATAAAAATGACAACTGCAAACCTGCTCTGTGAGCTAGCACCCTTTATGTGTTGCATGCAGAACGGCTCAATTGTCAGACAGATGGTCTCTTCTCATGCTAAAGTAAACAAGAAGGCATTTTAACTACTTTAAACTCCTTTATGCAGTGAAAGTAAGAGTAAGGGGATGGACGCACACATTAACACATGCTCTGACAAAACACATGCAGACATCATGCCAAGTTTAAAGAATTAGACACCGTTACACACATGCACAGTTACCATATAACATGGCAGACTCCTGGAACGAGTCTCTTGGGAGCAGTAGTCTATAATCAGCACCGACCTGGTGCCTGTGTCAACACACTTTCTTGGACTCCCTGTGAGGTCTGTGTGTGTTTTAAGATGTTTAACAACATGTGGGAGACTTCCACTCCATCAGGGCTACAGCTTAGCACACACTTTAACACATGTTCAGAGTATGCTAGCCTTGTTCTTCGCTCTCATCTTCCTCTGTTTATTTGTCTGAATGTCTGAGAGGCAGCAGAGCGGAGCGGCAAACTTCTCTTCACCTTCAACTCTCTATTTCCCCTCTATTTTTCTCACCTTAACCCTTTCTCTGTGCTTTCCACAACATCTTGTCCTCTCATTGCCTTCACCTTCATCTTCACTTATTTGTCTCTCAGGTGTGTTTGCTCTCCTCGCCAACACACATCTGTCTCAATTAATTATTAGCCTGTGCGTTTGCTTACCTTCCTATTGTAGTTCAAATAAGCATGGGTGTGCTTTATTCATCTCTTTTTAATATGTGCCGCTCGGTCAACACGGTTGTTTGATTTTCCATGGTGCAGAGCGTTGCAAGTCACGCCAAATGCCGTGACAAAAACAATGCACTGACAATGACTTTTCATCAGGAACGCTGTTTGCTGCTGTGGGCTTGGACTGTTCGCCGATGCCTATCAGTGCAAACAAAGAAATGAGCACGGTGCTGTTGAATAGGCATGTTTGGGTATCAGCATAAAGAACACGGAATTTACTGTGCAAACAAAGCTAATCCGGCTCGTCTAATTGAGGATGTTGCTTGTGATCTTGATAGGATTTAGTCTGTCAGCAGAGACTAAGTCTCCCTGTTTATGGTTATTGAGGGTATCCCAACATGGCATCATGTTACAGGCTGTAGAGACCAACGGCACACTGAAATCTGGAATCCAGTGAAGTTAATACAAGTCAGATTTATTTATCAGGAGATTTTAACAAACTGAGGACAAACCAAACAAAACTACAGGAAAAAAGCATAGAATATGGTTTTATTCCCACGGGAAGACTGAGAGGGAATTATGAAGAACACCAGACCTCATGGCTCTATTCCCCAAGTCCAAGTGGGACACAGTGAAGGAAAAGCTGGGAATCTTACATTCCACAGGTACATCGGTTAATTGGTAACGGGTGATAGTACCATGATTTGGTATAAATGGAGCACCCATGAAAGGCTCAGCCATTCAAAACCATTGATGATGTAAGGTTCCTAGACCGTATGGGCAAACAGTCAAACACCAGCATTGCATGCCCTTGACCTTTGATCCCTTAAGGGGTACCTCATTAAAACCTAGCATCAATTTGTGATGGATATTAGAAGGAGAGCATTGGTACTCTGGGGTAGACCATTGTTAGTCAATGCAGTATGTGCAAAGCGAAAGCCACATGTCAATGACATCCCGAAACTACGGTTGACTTCTCTGGGCCTGAGCTCATCTGAGACGGACTGGTCTATACTGGAAAAATGTGCTGTGGTCTGATGAGTCCAAATAATGGCTGCTAATTCCTCCTGGTTAGAGAGGAAAAGGACCAATGAGATCATCAATGCTAAGTTCAAAAGGCAGCATCTGTTATGGTGTGTTGGTGAGGGTAACCTGCACATCTGTGACAGGTCAGGTCAGGTATGGGACCATTTGGCCAAGTCAACCTTGGTTCTGTCTCTTCAGACACCCTCCCAGCGGACCCCTCCATGATGCTACGCCAGGCTGCCCCCTGGTGTATGGACCAACCAACCTGGTCCTGGGCACCCTGTATGCATTGAGCTGGATGTTACCTGGGAGAGCGGTCCAGATGCCTGAAAAAGTGCAGCTGCTGTTTCTGTATCAGACAGCTAACCCTTCCCACCACTGCTCTCCTGAGCATGTCAGCATTAGACACACAGTCTTACCAACAACCCCCAAAAATGTGCTAAAGAAAAGTTGTCCTAAAGGAGTCTAGTCAGCACCTCTGGCCATCAGTCAATGTCCAGGATTCACAAGAGAACAGGAAGACTGAAAGGACCAAGGACCGACTGACTCTGACTTCCATCTGCATGCTCAGATACCCGGATCGCCACACTGTCTTGTTCAGCAAACACACCACCCTACATGCGAGTCCAAGTCTGTGGTTGATCCCAACCTTGCAGTCAACAGACCAATGGCTTGCTCTAGAACTTCCACACTCAGTCCCAGTGTTTTCGTCTCCTCACTGAGCAAGTTAAGAGCCCCCACAAGGAAATCTAGAGTCTCCGCAAGTATCACGGTGTCATCAGCAAAGTCCATATCAGTCTTCTGGACATCGCCAAATCTCACTGCAAAGTTATCCAGTCCATACAGGTACTGAAGAGTGTAGGGGCTAAGATGCACCCCTGCCTCACCCCAGAATCAACTGGGAAGAAGTCAGAGATGCAGCCATCACAATTCAAAGCACTCTTTGGACCAGAATATAGGGGAAACAATAGCTGGATGAATGCACATGGGATCCAGCAGAGCTCCAGAATCCTCCAGAGGGCACCTCTTTCTACTCTGAGTTAAATGCCTTTTGGAAGTCAACATAGGCTCATGTCTTGCATGTTTGTTTTGTGTCCTGCCTTGTGTCCTCCATGACATCAGTGCCGTTGACCAATCAGAGTAAAGAGCACAAGTGCAGTAGTCACAAATGTAAACAAACTAAATGGTAGAACCAAGGAATCTCTGCCTTTATGATGGGTCATTGAGTGTCTTCTCTGCCTCACCTGCCCAATACCATCCCAACAGTGAAGCATGGTGGTGGCAGCATCATGTCGTGGGGGTGTTTTGACCAGTAGGGACTGGGAGACTGGTCAGGGTTGAGGGAAAGCTGAATGGAGCAAAGTACAAAGATATCCTCCATGAAAACCTGCTGAGGACCTCAGATTGGGCCGAAGTTTCACCTTCCAACATGACAACGAATTTGCAAAAATTCTAAAAGTTTGCTTTCTCTATGTCATTATGGGGTGCTGAGTGGAAATTAAAGTGAGGAAAAAAGGACTTTAAATGATTGTAGCATCAGGTTGCAACATAACAAAACTGAAAAAAATGAAGGGGGTGAATACTTTATGCATGCACTGTATTTCTTCCTTCTAGCGCTGCTATTTCTATCACCCTCTTCCCATCTTTCCTAACATCTCGTCTTTGTCCCCACACCCTCTGATTCCCCTCTCTCTCCTTTAAAACTTCCCTCTCTTCCTCACTCCTTTCATATTTGATGATTTTGCTGCAGTCCAGGATAATTATTACACAGTTTTCATGTCACGTGTTGGGCCTGCGGGACCAGCAGGAGACGTGAGTTGCCATTGTGCTCGTAAAATATTGAACACATTCTTTACGGTGATGATGCTGAACGAAAGGCTAGTATTAAGGGACTGCTCGTGATGTATGACTAATGCTTAGTCATACAGGGGAAAAACAGTACATTATATATTAGTTTGTGACAAGCAGACACAGATGAAAGATCTGCAGTGTAGTTATCAACATGCAAACATTTTAAAAGGTAAGAAAAGAGGGTTGATTTAGCATGCTTGTTTCTTCTCTTTATTTAAAGGTACAATAGGTTTATTGCAGTCATGTGAAAGTAGGAACACAGGTTAGAAATGAATAAATAAAGGAAAGAAGTTAAATGTATCTTCACCATAAAGTTAAAATCAGAAAATTTCACTTGGCATGATCTCTACATTTTACAAAAGGTGATTTCTTCTATGGGTTGACTGATATGACTGCAGACCTCCCACTACATGTGTAGCCTGATGGAGGAGTGCAAGTCTTAAGGAATATATTGTACTGAGCTTTTGTCATAGACATGCAAATTAACCAAAAAGAGATGAAATAAAAATGACTGAATTAACACATTGACGTGAGTATTCAGACACTGTACTCAATACTTAGTTGAAGAACCTTTGTCAGCAATTTCAGCGTCAAGTCTTTTTTAATATGACGTAACTAGCTTTGCACACCTTGATTAGGGGATTTTCTACCATTCTTCTCTGCAAATCCTCTAAAGCAGGGGTGTCAAACTCAAGGCCGGGGGGCCAAATCCGGCCCATGGTGCAGTTTTACCCGGCCTGCAAGATTATATCATATTTTCATAAGAACAGGCCGGCAGGTCTGAGGTCTGCAGGTCATCTTTTAAACTCCTAACTAGATTCACAATCTTAAACTTGAAGACATATCTTGATTGTTTAAACTCTAAATTTTGCTTTTTATCTCATATTTTGACCTTTTCAACTCCTAACTTTGATTTTTAGTCCAAAATTTACACCTTTAAACTCATGATTTTGGATTTTATCTCATATTTTGACTTTTAAACTCTTGATTTTTACTGTCTATCTCATAAATTTACCTTTTGAAAACATTATTTTGACTTTGGATTTTTTGCGACCTTTTGAAACAATATTGACCTTGTTTTTTTAAATCTCGAAATCATCTATCATCAGTTTCTCTCCACCTTAATTAATTACCTTTGAAAATAAGGTTTAGAGTTTTTGGTTAAATGTTTACCCTGTTGTGCTCTCAGGTTAGACCTAAATTCACATTTTGGCCCCTGCTGTGATTGAGTTTGACACCCCTGTTCTAAAGCATTGGTGTTTAACCTGGGGTCCGGGACCCCCCAGGGGAGGTGCCAAAGATCTTAAGGGGGGTGCAAGGCTTTGTCTGCTCTGAGATTGCCAAAATAAGATGTGCAAATATAGACTAAAACCATATATTTCTTAGGTACATATGGGGGGGTTAGGGTTAGTCTTGGCTGTATGCTTAGGGTCATTGTCATGTTGGAAGGTGAACCTTCACCCCAGTCTGAGGTCATGAGTGCTGTGGAACAGATTTTCATTGAGGATATCTTTAGACAACCCTAACCAGTCTACAAGTCCCTGCTTCTGAAAAACACCCCCACAGCACGATGCTGCCACCACACTTCACTGTTAAGATGGTATTTGACAGGTGATGAGCAGTGCCTGGTTTCCTCCAGACATAACATTTAGAACTGAGGCAAAACAGTTCCATCTTGGTTTCATCAGACCCGAGAATCTTGTTTCTCACAGTCTGAGTCATTCAGGTCCTTTTTTTGCAAAGGGCTTTCATGTGTTTTGCACTGAAGAGAGGCTTCTGTCTAGCCACTCTGCCATAAAGTCCAGATCAGTGGAGGGCTGCAGTGATGGCTGCCCTTCTGGAACTTAGTACCATCTCAGAGTGACCGCCAGGTTCTTGGTCACCTCTTTTACTAAGGTCCTTCTCCCCAGGCACCCAGTTCTTAGAGTTCAATGAAACCAAATTTGTTCATAACTCAGACAAAAATGACTTAACTATGGGTGTTAAAATGCCGTTAATTGAACTCATGGAGCCATCAGCTGCCTGCTCTGAAGCACTGCTACCATCTGTTGGAAGTACAACATGTACAAAGCCTGACTGTATAATTACTTCATACACTACAAAGTTGATTTAATTCTCAATAACTTTATATTTACTGTGTCCATTAGACAGATCATGGTGCATTTCCAGTTCTCAGGATGCACTGAAGGAAAAGCAAAACATGGCTGCCACCATGCGTTCACCCCCAGCATAACAATCACACTGCTCCGCTTAAACACTAAAAACACTAAAGTTAGCTTGTGTAGCCGCAGCGCTAGTTTGACTTAATTTGCCCCTATATGACACAGAACAGCAGGCCAACAACCCTGAAAAGGAAAACTATGAGGTTGCAACTGGAAGGAATCCCTATCTACAGCTTCAATCTCACCCAGAGAGGAACCACTGACACAGATTTTTGGGCTCCAAATGCGCCTGGAGCAGCTTGAAGATTTTATCTCATCCTGTAACATGCAAGCCCAGAAATAGAGGATTATAGCCAAAAGTGGTTTGTAGCAACCCCCCTCACCCTAATCCACTGGAATCATCAGAATGGGATGCCCTGAAATTCCCCTCCCTGTCATGCCAGCAACAAACCATTAGAACTAAAGCCGTTAATACAGCAAGTGTGCATTCTCACATTAGACAAATCCTCCTAGTATCTTGGCACCTCTGGGATCCAAAGAGCTGACTGTCATCCTAGCATGAAAAACTAATATTGACTTTCTAGACTGGATAGATCAGGATCTGCCGGTAGTTACAGAAGCAGAACAGCATCTATACCCATCAACCAAATGCTGTCTTTATGTTGCACCAGTTTGCTGACAGGGATCTGCTTCCCCAGTACAACTTTTTTATTCTACAATCCCAGAATCCTCATTTTTTTGAATGAACCATGAAGGCTGGTTTCATAGTAGATGATTTTAGGCCCTACTGGGGCATTCAAGGCCTGTCACAACTGATAATTTGTGCATATGATCCTCAAGTGTGTTGCAGTAACCAATTAATGTCTATTTTTTCATCTAAAAAGTTGGCTGCATCCCAGATGCAACTAATATTTGCCAGTATAAAGTGCTGAGAAATGTGCCATCATAACAGCAAGTGCATGCAGGTGCCATACACTTTACAAGACCTAAAATGATGGAAAACGCCCCCCTTTTCATTGTGTTTTGCAAGAAACTGCTATGCTGTTCAATGTGTTGAAATACATAGAGAAACAGACCAGAATTATGGGTTTGGCTCCACTTTTTAACCACTTTTCTTCCTGTTAGGTCATAATCCTGCAGTCTAAGAAAACTGGCCACACCTGTTAGTGATTGAATTCAGGTGTTTTCATCAAACCCATTGCCACAGGTGTATAAAATCAAGCACCTAGCCATGCAGTCTATTGGAAAGTGGAAGTGTTTAGGAACAACAGGAGCTCAGCCACAAAGTGAAAGACCACGGGTGGATTCAAAGACTGCTAAGATGCATGGTGCATAAAAGTCACCGATGCTGTGCTGAAGAGTTCTGAACTTCCACTCACATTATTGTAAACACAAAAGTCCAATGCCAAGCATCGGGTGGAGCAGTGTTTAACACACCAACACGGTTCAGTGGAGCAGTGGAAACATGTTCCGTGGAGTGACGAATCACGCTGAGTCTGGGTTTGGTGGATGCTAGGAGAACCTTAGCTGCCTGACTGCACTGTGCCAACTATGAAGTTTGGTAGAGGAGGGATTATGGTATGGGGCTGTTTTTAAGAGTCTTGGCTAGGCCTCTTATCTCAAGTGAAGGCCAATCTCGATGCTTTAGCATACCAAGACATTTTGGACAATGCTATACTTCCAACTTTGTGGCAACAGTTTAGGGAAGACCCTTTTCTATTCCAACATGACTGTGCCCCAGTGGACAAAGCAAGGACTCTAAAGACATGGTTTGATGAGTTAAGCATGGAAGAACTTGACTGACCAGCACAGAGCACTGACCTCAACTCCACCAAGCACCTTTGGGATGAACTGGAATGGATATTGTAAGACAGGTTTTCAGACAGTAGAGGTTTCACATTGTCTTCTGCTTTATGGCTGAGTTGCTTTTTATTATTTAAACTGTCTTATTGCAAAGGTGGCATCCATCACAGTCCTGAAATCACTAAGTTCTTCTGGCCTAATGCTTTTGTATTACAAATGTTTGCAAATGCAGACTGCATGGCTAGGTGCTTGATTTTATACACCTGTGGCAACGGGACGTGATTGAAACACCTGAATTCAAAAACTAACATGTGGCCAAATACTTTTATCCATACAGTGTATGTTATTTTTGTCCTTCTTCTGATTGACAAGTTAGCAAACAGCAAACTGGTTCTGTGTCAAACAGTTGAACACCTCTCTTATATATTATATGCTTTTCTTTGATGCAACATTGATGTACACTTTCCCTCTAGCGTCTTGATATATTTAAAGCCAGACAACAACACACCTGCTATGCAAAGAATCTTTGTTGTCAACGCCAAGCATGGAATTTATGGAGTGTGATCAAAACTCCTGGTCCAGATTGGGTCCAACTGAAGTATATACATGCAGAAATAAACCATACCTGACTTTGTCCTTCCAAGCCTTACTCTATCTGCAAAACTCATGACAGCCTTGGAGAGCCACTTTAAAACCCCTCTCAACAGGAAAAATGATTTCTGCTGTCTGTTTGTACTTTAGATACAAATGCTAAAGTAACTGAGAATAAAGAACATTTATTAAATCACTATCTGCAAGACAGGGATGTTTGAAAGTCTGTCCAAAACCGTGTGAGATTTGCTGCTTTGTACTTTGCCAAAAAGAAAAGACACTAAAGGGTCCTAAATTTTGTGAAGTATGTCAAGAAATTTGATGAAACTTTGAATTAATCTTTGTAATAGCTCCTTCTGCTTACACGCCAAATGAAATGTCATCACAGCCATTAGTTCTTTTCAGATGTTTGATTTTAAATGTGCTGATAAATCTTGTCAGATAAAACACAAACCCCAATTTCAAAAAAAGCTGGGACATTGTAGGAAAGTGTGCTGTTGCCTGATGAGTTCACATTTAAATTCTTTCTTGAAATAATGGCAGTTAATTCTTCTGGGCTGTAGAGAAAAAGGACCATTCAGATTGGTATCAATGCAAAGTTTAAAAGCCAGCATCTGTGATGGTATATGGGTGTATTAGTTCTCATGGCATTGGTCACTTGCAAATCTGAGAAGACACTATTAATACTGAGAAGTACAGTACTGTGCAGAACTTGAAGCATGTTTGGGCTAAAATTGCGGCTGAAGTAATGCAAAGTAAGTCCACCTAAGGGCGTCATTGTGCTGGAAGGAGGATTGACACAACCCAGGTGGTGCTCTGGATGTCCTTGGATGTTACCAGGGGCAAGGAAAAATAATTTGGCGAAAAATTAAAGTTTACACCTTTAGGGCACAGTAATGGGTGGATAGTGAGTATGCACAGCCTAGGGCACTCATTCAGGACCCACCATTGGATTATGGGAGATTTTTGGGGGGGTTCCAAATGATTTTTAGAACTTCTTTGCTACAGTATTTAGCAGGAAACAATGCAGTACACAAACACCAAATAAGACTCTACCAGCCACTAGATGGCAAAGAGCTAAAGTCACAGTTATGGATGCTTGGCTAATAAAAAGGAACTCATTGTTCCAGACTAGACCGCCACTGAAGGCCCAAGGCTCCTAGCATTCAAAGAAAGCCTATGTGACATTAGCAAAGTGGTTTCTTCCTGGCACATAAAGTGGAAAGCACCAGGTCAGGACCAGATTTAGTCCAGAATTAACATCATCCTACCTCGCACCGGCCATCAGCTCAACCAACCAGTCCAGGTTGACAGAGACGGCAGAGCCATAACGCTCAGAAAATGAAGTTGGTGGATCACAATGGCTAGGGTACCATTCAGGCGGGTAGTAGTGTTGCCTGGAGCACCTGGTCATGCTGTGGATGTCCCAAGGGCATGAAGACTGCCAGCAGTCTCCGAGCGTATTACAAGGGGTGAAAAGGCCCAAATAGATCCTGATTAGCTTGAACTTGCTGCTGAGTGGTTGACATGTGTCGAGCTTGACTCTGCCACCCCTCCAGTCCTGGGTTGTGGCCCTGTGATGAACCCTTAGCGTCCTACCTGCCTAAAACTTATGCTCATGATGTACAGGTTCTCAGGGATGCCCCTGCTTATTTCAGTGAGACAACGCCAAGCCACATTCTGCATGAGTTACAACAGCATGGCTTTATAGTTAGAGAGGGACTGGCCTGTATGCAGTCCAGACCTGTTTTGAAGTGTGAAATCCGTCGATGTAATCCCTACACTGCTAAACAACTTAAGATGTACATTAGGCAAAATTAAGAAAGACTTCCTCCTATCATTACTGCAGTGGGGTTCTTCAGTCCCCAGAAGCTTACAGTGTTGTAGGAGGAAAGACCTGGTTCTCCTTATTTAAAAGTTTGCCCATCTATTCGACTTTTCCCTTTATCCCTGAGTTGTGCTTTAAAGGCCTGCTGCTCCTGCCAGACTATGAACAAATCTGCTTTTATGGCTATGATTTGACATGCTTAACCCAATAATAATACTACAGCTAATCGCCCTCAACATTATCAGACTCTGATCACAACTAGTTGGCAGAGTTCTGGTTCACATCCTGACATGAGTCTGGTCCCTCCAGCGGCCTTAGCTAACACTTTCCAATGATTATTAACGACAGTCCATCCACCGCCCAACTGTTCAACAATCACCCAGGTCAGGTCAGGTCCTGGCCTGTTTATGCTCACCAATGGGAAAGCATTCAGAGCTTTACCAGATGTTCTGTTGAGATTGACAAGAGATGGGGGGGGGGACCAGATGTGCAACCAACCTGCTGACATTTATCTGACTAGTCTGTTTTGTTCTGTCTCAGGGTTTGAAATAAGGTCTGTAAAAGAAGCTACAGTTTTAAAAATAGAGAGTTGAATCTTTGATTCCATCATGAAGGTCTGCAGCAGATCGGCTGTGCTCCCACTGGCACAGTGACCTCAGATGAAAGTATTCTGGAGCCCGCTAAGACCTGACTTGATCCGAACACAAACCCAGTGGGAGGCGTTATGAAAACCAGTCCTCACAGGTCATTTATCAATGCTTTACAAAATACACCATAGCAGTGCTTTGTAATCTGACCCAGCTGTATGGACGATGCCATTTCAAACAGTAACTTCCTTTAGAGACATATTGGGTCATATTTTGGTGCATTTTATCATGACTTAAGAAAAAATGTCAGCTTTGGGTGAACTTTTGTACAGGTAATGAGACAACTAAACCAACATGGCAATGATTTTAAGTCTGATGAGTCCCCCCAATGATTGGCCAGCATGGCCCCATTTGAGGCTTGTCAATTCCAATTAATTTTCCCAATAATCCACAAGTGTGTGATATCAATGCAGTTATTTTACAGCCCCAAATCAAGAGTCAAGTCACACTGGTGGGGCTCCAATATCATTATACAAAAACCAATGAAAGTAAGAGGATTAGGAAGGATCCCCAACTGGTTGGTGCATACTTTTACAGCTCATGAAAATGGCAGTAGACACTTCGCCTAAAGCCAAGTGGAGTAAAAGAGAAGCCAGCTCCCTCAGTCCTGACAACAAAATGAGTCTCTTTATAACGTCTCCAGCCTGGAAAGTCTGCTGACCGCACTAGTCATCCCTCATATTCGATTTTCTACTGAAGACACATGTGATTGCTCCGCCACTGTAAAATTGTCACCATAAATGTCAGTAGTGTGGTCTTAAAGTCTAGCCAGATTGTCCATTGAGTGCATGTGATTACTTAGCCCAGTGGTCTTTTTTTACCCGAGGCACACCTATGATCAAGCCAAAATTTCAAGGCACACCAGAACCATATCTATGCCAAACAACCCCTTACATGTTACAGAAAATCGAGCGTATAGCGTTACTCCAGGCAGGCAATGGAGTCGAGCACTGCCATATAATTGAGATCAGCTGATCCAAGGCAGGCCCTCATCAGCTGTTGAAACTGATTCCCTCTAAGGACACTACTGGCTAATTGCACTCATGCTGCCATATTTAAACTGCTCTTGCCTGGCTATGCGTTGCTGCTCCCACTGGAAGGTGCTTTTAACAGCCCTCCTCCACCCCAGCTCCTCCTTCATTCTACCTCTCTCTTTATCAGTGTCTTTCTGTTGTAATTGATGCTTACTCTGCACTGTTTTTTTTTTGTTTATTTGTTTTGTTTTTTTTTTTTGCTGCTTCTTTCCCCGCCACAGGGTTTCCTTGTAGGCACAGGAAGGGCAGGATTGTGTAGTGTTCCTGTTTGATGCTTTTATGGAAAAGCAGGGCATCCCAGAACAGTCATATGAATAATAGCAATGAGTGCAAATTTAGAACTGCTGATAAAGAAAAACTGTCTCTAACCACACATAATGTGTGTTTCTTGACAAAGTGGTCCTGACTGAACTTCAGTGGGCCTCACCACATCATTTGAGAACCAATGACTTAGTCAACTAGAACTACCACTTAGTGGCTGTACGCTAATTTTAAAGTGAAAGAACAGTTGTGGATTAAGTAAAAGGGCCGTGGTATTTATGTGGTAGTGTGATTTGTTGAGACGTTGAAGGCAAGGGCTGGCCAAAAGGCCCTTTGAGCTCCAAAATCTATATTTGACATTTGAGCAAAGTTTGAAGGAAATCTCTGGCAGCTAGGGATGTACATGAGACCTTGACCTTTGACCCAACCTATATAGACAAAAGTATCCATCTATCTATCCATTTTCTAAACCAATTAACCCATTGGGGGTCGCAGTATTGAAATATGTATTAAAATACGTGTATTTTGATATGGAGCCCCCCTTTGCAACCCAGTTTTGGGTCTCAACCTATCAGTTGAAAACCAAGAGGGTAGATTATGGATGGATGGATGTTTAACCAAAAGGCCTTTAAATAAACTGTTAAACTAGTGTTATACCATTATTTTAGTTCAAATAGCACGTTCAGACAGTATTCTGACCCCCGTTTTAAAAAATGTTTAAAAAGTTTAAGCTAAGATATCAAATTGACAGAATTATTTAGACCTTTTGCAACGACTCTACATTTAGCTAATGTTCCTCACATTTCTCTTGATTGTTGCTGAGTTGTTTCTACACTTTGAGCAGAGTCAACCTGTGATAAATTAAATTGCTTGGACATGATTTGGAGAGGTGCACAGCTGACAATGCATATCAGAGAAAATATCAAGACATGAGGTCAAAGGAACTGCCTGCAGAGCTCAGAGACAGAGTTGTTGCAATGCACAGATCTGGGGAAGACAACAGAAAGTGTCTGTTGCAATGGAGGTTCCCACGAGCACAGTGGCCTCTATAATTCTCTAAGAAGACAACTTGGACTCTTCCAAGGGCCTTTGTAAGAGAGGTGCAAAGAACCTGATGGTCACTCTGACTGAGCTCCAGAGATCTTGTGTGGAGATGGGACAAAGTTCCAGAAGGACAACCATCAATGCAGCCCTCCACTGATCTGGGCTTTATGGCAGAGTGGCTAGATGGAAGCCTCTCCTCAGTGCAAAACACATGAAAGCCTGCTTGGAGTTTGCAAAAAGCACCTGAAGGACTCTCAAACTGTGAGAAACAAGATTATCCGGTCTGATGAATCCAAAATGGAACTGTCTGGACTCAATTCTAAGATTTTTTGTCTGGAGAAAACCAGGTACAGCTCATCACCTGTACAATATCATTCTAGCGGTGAAGCATGGTCGTGGCAGCATCATGCTGTGTGTGGTGGTGGTGGTGGTGGTGGTGGGGGGGGGCGGTCAGCAGCATGGGCTGTGAGACTGGAGTAAAGCTGAATGGAGCATCAACATCCTCGCTGAAAACCTGCTCACCTTCCAACATCACAATGACCCTGAGCACACAGCCAAGACAACACAGGAGTGGCTTAGGGAAGACTCTGTGATTGTCCTAGAGTGGCCCAGCCAGAGCCCTGCCTTGAACTCTATTTAAAATCTCAAGAGAGACCTGAACATGGCTGTCCACTGACAGTCCACATCTAACCTGACTGAGCTTGAGAGGATTTACAAAGAGGAATGGCAGAAAATCCCACAATCCAGGTGTGCAAAGCTTGTTGAGCCATATTCAGAAAGACTTGAGGCTGTAACTTCTCCCAAAGGGGCTTCAACTAAGTACTGAATCAAGGGTCTGAATACTTTTTTAAAATAAATTTGCCCAAATTTCTAAGATTCTGTAAATACATGTAAATGGTTGTAGCATCAGGTTGCAACATAAAGTTGCACTGAATGTGCATATCTAACTTTGACAACCACAGGGTAGACAAAACCTTGCTGAGATCTTGTGGACCACCGGACATGGGTCCCAAGACCTTATGCTAAAGTGCAGCATCATAATTATTAACAAGCATTTAGTGCCACACTCATTACCAACTGTAGATGCAGTTACAAACTGTTCTGTCTAAATTATGCAGTACCATTTATTTTTATGATTTTAGTCTTTACTGTAGTTTTTGTCTCAAAACTTTCCAAGTTAGGAAAACCTGCTGAATGTCTGCTGACACGTCATTAAGACATAAAGCTTGCATTAGTCACGCACACACATATGCACGCACTCACGGACAGACCCACACACGCTCCTAATTCGGTGTCCTAATTCATGTCAGCAGGCCAGCCCCGCTGACAGACAGTGGCAGCATGCATGCAGGTCTTTGGTGCAGCATGCGCCAAGAGCCATCTGTCCTGCAACACATACACACACAGTAAGAGAGAGAGAGAGAGAGAGAGAGAAAGAGCGGCGTAGATTATGTTGGAGAGAGAGCAAGTGAGTGAGAGAGAATTACGCACACCCTGATCCTCTCCACACAGAACCAGTGTGGCGCACAGACCAGCGGCAGCCCTCAGAAAGTGGGAAGTTTTCGCCAAAGGATTCTGTCTAAAACTTAATCACCTTCATGTCGACTCTGTTGGATACTAACCCGCCGATGCTATGGTTACCTTTATTACGGTAGGAGGCTGCTTTTTTCTTCTTTGATTTGTCGCTTCATGGAGGATTTTTGTCGCTAATTAACTCTGTGATTTTGGAGAAATGCAACACCAAAGGACCAGCCAAAGGTGTTACATTTATTTAGCAGTCTTAATCAAATTACATAACTTATTAAAGTCATCTTAAAGTACTGTATATACTGTGATAAAAAGCTTTTGGAGCTGTTGGATTTGCAGCTTGCAGGAGTCGCTTTAGAAAGTTTTGGAAACTGGGCTCTGCATCCTAAAGATTCTTATAGATTAAATTTGGTGAATCCAGATTTACTCTGTCAGTATCTTAAGAGTTGGATGATACGTCCAAGGACTTGTTTATTCCATTAAGCTTTGAGCTCAGGCAGGTAAAACGAGGTAGAATGTGAGACGCCGTGCGCAGCCTGGAGGCAAACAGGAGAGGACAAACTCCTATCCGTCTCTCGCTGTGTGCACAGGTAAAGAAAAAAAAAAAAGGGCTGGGTCTCTCCAAAGCTCGCTTACGCACACAAACATTAGCTGTTTTCTCATGCACTCAGGAGCATTGCACTTTTCAAAAGGCGTGTGCGGTGTGTTGGAGGGAGAGGAGCTGGCTCAGTGCGCACGGGGACGCTTCAGATGTGGTCCAGCCTGTAGCTTTGGATTTCTGACGCGCTAATTGTGATTCTGTTAGTGCAAGTGAAAGCTGATATTTTATGGTTGACTCCCTAAAGAAAGCCACGATGCAGTGCATTCCTTGCTCACTTTGCATACGTGCGTAGTTAGTGTATGCATGCAAAGTGCAGCCTGTTGGCGCATGGAGAGAGTGTACCGTGCCAGCGCGCACAGGGAACATCAACAACTTTTGCATCCTCCAAGTTCCCCAAATGTCTTTATTTTGCAGATAAATGCAACTGTGTGACCACAATTATTGAAACATTGTAAAGGAACATGCACTTGTAACATTAATAAAGACTGAAAACTGATAAACTGACATACAAGGTCAAACAAGATGACTGAAATCAACTTTTCCCACTTTTTGGAATGACTTTGTAGCTTTGGATAAAAGTATGTTGCATTTGTGTCTGATGTGTTTGTAGATACTTTTTATAAGTAATTTCAGCCCACATGTGGAAGGATAAATGTTGATCAGTTTGAGAGTTTGGAGCTGTTTATGGGATTAGAGCCAAATAGCCCAGTAACCCAAAAATGCTCCTGCTGTGTCCATCCCTGTGCGTGTCCACTCTGATAACCTAACATGGAGGAAATCCTGTGTAATGGTCCTCTATGCTGTAGGAAATCTCTGACATGACATGTGCTCTGTGCAGCTTTGGTTAATGGCGTTCATCAGTGGGCGTCTCGAGCCTCTGGTGGATGCTTTCCTGCTGCTGTGGGAGTCCACTTATGTATGTATGTGCACATGAGGCTGCAGAAGCAGCTGTTGCAGCAGCGGATTTGAGGCAGAGCCCCTCCTGACATGCCGGCACACAGCAGGACGGGGATATAAGGACGTAAGAAAGGAGGCGAGAGAGGGGCTTGGTTATTCTTTAGCTCCTTTTATTGGTACTTGAGTCAAAAAATGGACATCCCAGGATAAGCTTTGTATGCCAGCTGCAACACTTTCTATCCTAAAACACACATTTTTTTTCCCAATTAATCTGGATCAAAAGTTGCAGGTTTGAACATCCCACGTACGGGAGCCCTAAGAGGACATGCACCCATGCATTTTAGAAAAAGTGATGATTTATGTCTGAAGAACAGATATTGCACCAATAGCGAACATGCATTTTTATTTTAACAAGTTCCACTTGACCTAGACGCATGCCTGGATATTTAAAGGTAGTGAGTTTGAGTCATGGCGCTCTTATAAGACGTTGTGAGCACATACTGTTGGGTATTTATAGTTCAGATTTGGGTTTGTCTTGTAGTTCTCTGCCCTTCTGACCTGAAAAGACCTGCTTCTAATATTTTTTCTCACTCCCTGTGATTGCTTTTAGCTACATGAGGAAGGGTTATCTTTGCCTAGGGCAGTGGCATCCAAGCTTATTCATATATACAGAAATATATGGGGTCACTTCATATACCTCACATCAGGGTATTTAGGTTAGTAAAACCAGTCTAATGTAGATTAAGATTTGCTTAGTGATTGGGTATGCTAAAATGGCTGATTCATGACTGACAAGAACCGATTAAAACCAATTAAACCAACAGAACGTAGGTTAAGATTTGCAAAGTTACTAAGTAGTCCTAAATGGCTAGTTAACTGCTGACAAGGCAAATAGACATTAATTTTTAGGATTTTGGAGAGGCCAATCAGATTTCAGAGGGCCCGGCCACCACTGGTCCCGCCCTTGAAATGTTCTGCTATTTGTTGCCATAATCCATCAGGGAGTTATAAATAAACATATTGTTGTTATTTTGGTTGCAAATGTGTTCATGAGTTACAGTGTTGACGCAATTTAGTCATAACAAATGCATAAATACATTTTTGTCAAAATGTTTGTTTACCGAATGAACATTGTAGCAGGGCTTTGTGCTGGAACTACGCAGTTCAGCATAGTCAAGCACAATGTTAAACTGGGGCCATACTTAATGTTGTGTCAACAGTGGGATGCACAGGAGGGGGGCCCAATTGTAGAAAAACGTTCGCTAAAGTGCCCTCGAGAGCCAAAACGCATGCTAAAGTGCCCTCTTGGGAGCCAAGCATGTGCTAAAGTGCCCTCTTGGGAGCCAAGCATGTGCTAAAGTGCCCTCTTGGGAGCCAAACATGTGCTAAAGTGCCCTTGAGAGCCAAAACGTGTGCTAAAGTGCCCTCGAGAGCCAAAACGTGTGCTAAAGTGCCCTCGAGAGCCAAAACGTGTGCTAAAGTGCCCTTGAGAGCCAAAACGTGTGCTAAAGTGCCCTCCTGGTTGGCAAAACACACTAAACTGCCCTCTGGGTGGAGAAAACACACCAAACTTCCCTCTTGGTTGGTTAAAACATGATAAACTGCTCACTTGGGTGGTAAAAAGGCGTGTTTAAGTACCCTCCTCATTGGCAAAACATATTAAACTGCCGTCTTGGGTGAAGAAAACACACTAAACTCCAGAAAACCATTAGGACCAAGAAATACTGTGAAACATTACTGTTGCAATGACTTTTATGTTGGGCCCTTTTTTGATCTATATTGAGCCAGAACTATATCTCACAGAACCAGTTTGGATTATCTGGTGCTTATATGGTGTTAAAATGCACTAGAATACAGGAAATGGCATCTACTTAATTGAAAATGTTCTGGGGGAAGACCAGTTTTTGCAGTACTATAAATGACTGTGTTTGTAGAATTTAAAACCGTGTTAAATAACTTGCTAAAAACTGTTCAAATAGACATTGAGATAAAGTCATTTTTAATGTGCTGTTTGCCTTTAAATGTTCTTCTCTGATCATTTTTAGTGCCAACACTAAACATTTAGAGGCAAAGACATCCTTGGTGGATCCTCTTTGTTACTCCATCACAGATGTATCATTCATTCAGGTTCATGACTCCTCCTCAGGGACTGACTGGAAGCTTTCGTGTCCTTGTGCTTCTCTATCCTGGAAATCTGTTCTCTTAACACCAAATGAACACACTATTATTCACTCTGAGAGTTTGTGTAATGACATTTTCACCTACAGGTTTTTAACCATGAAAAGATAAAAAATAGAATCAGTCCAAAACAAGAGGATGTGACAGTGGGTTCAGGAATGAAGTTAAAATATTTTAAAAGTGACTGTCTTTCTGAGAAATGATCTGACTTTGATTTCATGAGGTCATTTTAAGTCAATACCAAAGGAAATGAAGGAGTTGACTGGGTCAGAATTTCTTTAATTCTGAGGAATTTTTAAGGGGCTCAGTAAGGTCTGAACTGAACAGATTTATGTTATTTAAACAATGCAGAATCGTAAAGGTTTAATCTTTAATGTAAAAGTTAACTTCTGAACAAACGTTTAGTTTAAATTACGCTTGGGACAGTAAATATAGTTCATGTAAAAGGACAGGGTCTAAAAAAGTTGAGCTGGAAATTTTTGGACCGACCTAAGTGATCAAAATGATGTTCAAATGTCAGATTAAGGAGTGGGAAGTAAAGAACACCGGTTAACATTAAAGTTGACCTTTACATTGCTGTTAATATCAGAACATTTCTACATAAATTGGCTATAATCCCTCTATTTAAAAAAAAAGACTTTCCCCACAGTTAAACTGACTTATCTTCTGGCATGCATGAATATCACACATCAATCATTCTACAGACCTCCTCCTGCATATTTGGTCAGATAAAGGGGGACATGAGTCTTGGGGAGTCTTGTGCTGAGCTAAGAGCTGCACCTCTTCGACAGCTTTTCTCCCTCATTTTATCATTGACAATCTTTTAACGGAAACAGTGTTACACCGTTAACCGAATAAACCTTGTGGAGTAAGAGACAGAGTAATGATGGTGTTGTTCATGAACGAGCTGGTTTTATGAGCTGACTCTTTAAAGGTCACACATTATGCAAAACACACTTTTTCAGGCTTTTCTAGCAAAAATATGTGCCCCCGGGGTTGTCCACAATCCCCCAAAGAATCAGAAAAATCCCCCCATCCTTTCCCATACTTCAGAAAATGTGCGCTGAAACAAGTCATTCTCAGATTTCCCCCTCATGATGTCATGTGGGGAGTTAGCCCCGCCCCTAGGTTTGGTTGGCCTTCCCTGCTTGGAAAAAGAGGATCAGGAGAGCCCCATCCATTTCCTGAGAGGGGCGGAGTCAGAAGGCTCATTAAAATTTAAAGCTACAGACACAGCTTGTTCTGAGCAGTGCTAAAACAGAGGGGTTTTAAGACATGCAAAAATCCTATACTGGAGTGTTTTTTCAGCAACAAACTTCACAGGCATGCTTTAGGGACCTCTGAGACCAATATAAACATGTCTTAAGGGGGTCAAATATGTGACCTTTAAAATGAACCCAAAGGGAAGACAATCAGTTAAAAAAGGAGGGTTTATACACATTTAAAAAGCCAAACTGGAACTAAAGAAGAGCCCTTTGGGGCCCCAAAGACTTAAGACTCATGTCTTATTACTGAACTGAGCCAAACAATTTAGACGTCTTAAAAGAGACAGATTTCCCATCACAAGAAATGAGGCTGGATCCTACACAAGTTTTCCTCCAGGCTTGATACGGTTTTTATTCCATGTGTGCTATTTATCCGTGAACTTTTTTATGTGTCACTATTTTCAGTATTTCATAGTTGCTCCCTATTTTGTGATTTGTCAGTCAGCACAGCCGTAAACAGCACAAAAGTTAGGCATTCTGATAGCACTTCTCTATGCAGAAATCAGCTCCTGCCCCCCATCTGGGACTGATGTCAACTGCAAACAACCTATAATCAATTTGCAGAAGATGGAAGATGGATGGGGGGGCCAGAGGGTGCCCTAATAGCAAAACTTACCCAAGAGCCTCCTAGAAGGAGATTCCAGCCCGGCTAGAAACTGGATGTTGGGTCTTGGCTCACAGAAGTCAGTTTTTACCCTCATATGTATGTTTGAAATCTCTCATGCCTTCATAAACAGTCTGTTCAAGGTTTGATGTAAGAAAGTAAAACTGTTTTCAGAATCATAAGTAAAATGTTTACTGAGAATGAGCTAACATTGCTTTGCTATATTATTAAAGAGGCTGACATTGACATTTGGTGCCTTTTCCTTGTTTTATAGCCGACTTAAGTCATCCTACACAGCAAAGTGAGGCGAAGCAGAGTGGTTGTCCACTGGTTGCAATCTGTAACTTGGTCACTAGATGCCACAGCAACCATACTTCTTCTTACTAGGCAAAAAAATATGTTAGAAAATTTATCTGAAGTTGATGTGAAACCTCAGCAGTCTGAGTCCTTTACAACAGAATTAGCTCTCATGTCTCCTGGGCAGTGTTTCGGTTGAGTTGCACGGGATGGATGTCAACATAGAGAGGGTTACCCTGAACAGAATGTTACTTTTGAACATATTGCCTAGATCCATCCATTCACCGAAGCTAAACTCTGAACCTGACTGCAGCTGGCCAAAGATTTGTGTGATTTGGTTCTGATCCAGATAAAATAAATCTTGCGCTGCTTTCTGAAATATGTTTTGTCACATCCAACCACTCTCTTTTCTTTTTGACAGAAGAATAAATGTCTGGGTGCAAATGAGGACTCTTCGGGGCTACATAAAGGCATTTGAGTGTGATATACAGTTTTGAAAGATGATTACACTCCAAATTTTTCACACATTCAACATGAACATCTTAAGTTTATGAAAGCAGTTTGAATGGAAACACTGATTAAATTTGACATGTTTGGAGAGAGACAATAAAACCTGTCAAATCCTGTTAAAAGCTGATATGGAAAGAAGAAAGCTCCTCTTCAAAAGCACAATGTCCAAAAAAGTTTGGACATGTAAGATGTGAATAAAATGTTTTCTGATGATTGTTAAGACTGAAACCAGATGTTTAACTCAGGAATAAAAACTCAGAATTGTAATTACTTTTAAAGAAATTCACACTGACCTCATATTTTATGTATTTCACAACTATTTCAGTCTTTTCAGTGTCCTAACTTCAAAATTTGACATGAAATTTAAAAAGGCACAATTCCGCCCAGTTTTCGACTGGATATGTTGTCCTTTTGCTCTCTCCAATCAAATCATGCAGTTTCGATTAGGCAACCTTGTAAAGCTGAAGGATTGGACAGATCCCACATTTGTCATCGGTTAGATCCATTTTGCATAGCTTCAAGCTGAAATGCCTTCTCCCAGTCATAAAATGACTGAACAAATTGGTGTCATCTTAGGAGAAAGAGTCAGGAGCTACAGGCGTAATTTAGTGGTATTGCAGGCAGGGAAGATGTTAGCATGGATGCAGCTATAGTAAAAGTTTTATCAGAACTTAAATTTACAGCTAATATATGCCCATATTTACAGCTGATATGGGCTGACATTTACAGCTGATATAGGCCGGTATATTCGGCTGGTTTGGGCTTATATGTACTGCTAGTGAAGGCTAATATTTGCAGCTTATTTAGGCTCCTATTTACAGCTGGTATAGGCTGATATTGAAAGCTGGTGTAGGCTAGTATTTACAGCTGATATAGACTGACATTCAAAGCGTATATTGGCCGGTATATTCAGAAGGTATAGACTGAAATGTACAGCTAGTGAAGACTAGTATTTACAGCTAGTATAGGCCCGTATATTCAGCTGGTATAGGCTGATGCATACAGCTAGTAAAGGCTAATATTTACAGCTAATATAGGCCAGTATATTCAGCTGGTAAAGGCTAATATGTACAGTTAGTGAAGGTTTATATTTACAGCTAATATGGGCCGGTATATACAGCTGGTGTAGGCTGGTACAGCTAGTGAAGGCTTATATTTACAGCTTATTTAGGCTCCTATTTACAGCTGGTATTGGCTGATATTTACAGCTAATAAAGGCTGCTGAAGTGGGCTATATAATATTCAGCGCTGATGAAGGCCAATATTTACAGTGGATGTAGGCTGACATTCAAAGCTAATAAAGGCTGGTATATGTAGCTGAAGTAGGCTAATATTAAGCGCTGATATAGCCCCATATTCAGAGCTGATACAGGCCCATAATTAGAGCTGGTATAAGCCCATATTTAGAGCTGGTATAGGCCCATATCTAGAGCTGGTATAGGCCCATATTTGGAGCTGGTATAGGCCCATATCTAGAGCTGGTATAGGCCCATATTTAGAGCTGGTATAGGCCCATATCTAGAGCTGGTATAGGCCCATATCTAGAGCTGGTATAGGCCCATATTTAGAGCTTGTATAGGCCCATATCTAGAGCTGGTATAGGCCCATATTTAGAGCTGGTATAGGCCCATATTTAGAGCTGGTATACGCCCATATTTAGAGCTGGTATAGGCCCATATTTAGAGCTGGTATAGGCCCATATCTAGAGCTGGTATAGGCCCATATTTAGAGCTGGTATAGGCCCATATTTAGAGCTGGTATAGGCCCATATTCAGAGCTGGTATAGGCCCATATTCAGAGCTGATATAGGCCCATATTTAGAGCTGGTATAGGCCCATATTTAGAGCTGGTATAGGCCCATATCTAGAGCTGATATAGGCCCATATACAGAGCTGGTATAGGTGCATAATTAGAGCTGATATAGGCCATATTTAGAGATGATATAGGCCCATATTTAGAGCTGGTATAGGCCAATAATTAGAGCTGATATAGGCCATATTTAGAGATGATATAGGCCCATATTTAGAGCTGGTATAAGCCAATAATTAGAGCTGATATAGGCCATATTTAGAGATGATATAGGCCCATATTTAGAGCTGGTATAAGCCAATAATTAGAGCTGATATAGGCCCATATTTAGAGATGATATAGGCCAATAATTAGAGCTGATATAGGCCCATATTAAGAGCTGGTATAGACTGACATTTACAGCTGATATGGGCAAACATTTAAAGCTGATAAAGGTGGCTATATACAGCTGACATTGGCTGATACTTACAGCTGATGTAGGCCAATATCTATATACGCTGATACCAGAACCGTACAAGTTTTTTGAAAGGTTCTGCCCTTCCCAAACTGTGAAAATTAAAATGCAGTACCATAACTGCCATGTATTATCATTCAATGATTTATTACACTTTGTAATTCAGTTGTCCTTCCTGTAGGACACTGTTGCTTTGTGCCCCAGGAGGTTCTTGTCCTGCTGTTTCTCAAAGCACGGAAAAGCATGTTAACTGAATTAGGATGACTTTGATGTTATTTTATCAGGTTATGCTGCCACCTGTTGGAGGTTCCACTACACTACAAAGCTAAGTAGACTGACCATCTGCTAAAACACAACATTGATCTCTATCAGCAGTGGATTAGCCAATTTTAGACATAGATTTTCAGCATCAGAAGCAAAAGAATGTACCTAGTTTTGTTTAGAAATCCAGTAAGTTCAGGTTTATTTACATTCTACACAGCGTTTTAACTTTATAGCAAATGGTGTTGCATCTTTTGCCACCCTTGTCTTCTGTGCAACTTCTCACTTAATACTTGGTTCTTCAGGTTGTTTCTGCTTCTCAAGACACTGAAGGGTTTCTGTAGTTAAAGTCAAGTGGCGCTCATGAGTGCTTTTTTAACGGGTCTGTGCTGAGCGTGGTCTTTGAAGCACTGCTGGAGTAGCTTCAAGTGTGCTGGTGAACATTAATGACACAGGGTATTCTGGGTACCCTTTTCCTTTTAATCTGCATACAGAGGCTCCGCTTTCCAACCTCAAAGCCAAGGGTCCCTGTAGTGATAGTGATGATTTGATTTGATCGCAAACAAATGAAAGAGGTTAAAGATATTTGGCCGTGTTTATGGAACGTTAGGATTCTTTCCATACCTCTTCTGCTTCCCTGCTTGGATCGAGCTGTTCCTCTTTTTCTATATGCTTTCACTTTCACAGGCCTGTCTGCTAAGCCTCGGTTTACACATTTAGCAGAGTGTTTATATGGCGCACATTCCCAAGGCTTGATAGAGCAAAACATTGTAGATGGATATGGGTCAGATTGCTCTTTGGAACAGAAACAATGGAGTGTGCAGAAACTCAGAGACCCTTTCATTAATACACATTGTATTAACACTGGTTTTAAGCATTCAGATTCCATGCGATAATCCAATCTTCAGGCTCCCTTACAAATCTACATTTGGTACCATTTTTGACTACGCTAATCCCAAACAATAAAAGTGGAAATAAAGGAAATCAGCTCTCAAATGGGAGCCTATCTCCACATAGAAAAGGCGTCTGCTCTTCTTATGTGTGGCAACCATGTTTCTGCAGCATCATCATCTTATTTTAATTTCGGTTTGAATACTAACAGGTCTTTCTGACTGCCTGTATGAGCTCCTCATACATGCATGCATAACCTAGAGTCAGATTCATTTCATAACAGAAGAGTTTTGACTGCAAGTGATACAAAACATATGGTGTCCAAACCAATAGAATATGTTGCAACTGAAAAAAGTGCAACTTACCTCGTCTCATGAGTTTATGACATGGAGGCTAATAATATGGCAAATAAACCTGCTCCCTTTATTAAGATGTTAATTTCCAGACCAGAGAAGTAACAGGAATAAAATGCTTGACTCTCGGCCAAAATAGGCAGGAAAATTATGAATGCAGAGCCATGTAGTGTCCAAACCAGTCAAATTTGTTTGCATTGTTTTTCTTTTTTAACCTGATGGAGGCAACGCCTAAAATGCATTGTTCAAAAAAGTTCTTCCTTAAACTTCACCAGCTGTTTGAGCTTTCCGTTTCCACCTTAACAGAGTATGACACATGCAACATAAATACAGTAGCCCTCGATTATTTAGCTTGCATAGAAACCAGGGGAGATTTGGGTGTTGAAATCTCACAACAAGGTGAACTTGTGTCATTTAAATCAGGGGTTCTCAAACGTGAGCCAGCATCCCTTAAAATAAAGGTGCCAGAGACCGCATTGAACACACACTCCAGGTTTGTACAGTTTGTAGTAGTGTAATAGTTTTGAGCAAATTACTCTCCTCATCTAGCCTTTGACTTATTCCTGGTGGTCTAACAATATTTCTTATTTAAGAGGCTAAATATTTAATTTGTTTGCTCATGAGTTTCCTCTTTTTTCTGAATAACTGCTCTATTTTTCTTCTTAAATCTCCCACATTATTTTCCAAGTGATATCATGGTGTGCATCAGAAGTCTTTACTAAATGCAGCCAGTCCATTTCATTAAAAAAAAAAAAAAAAAAAGGGTCTCGTTCGTCAAGTATAACAAATAATGAGGAAACCAGCTGAAAGCTTGTGAAGCTCGTCATTTAAAAAGCAATGTTGCTCACATAGATGGTCAGAGTTTAAGTCTAAAGTTAAATAAATTTTAGTAATCTATCTGACACTAATTAACACTGCACCGTGACTCCACACTGACTTGAAAACGTGCTTACTCTAGCTCAGACGTGGCGTGGGATTTGAGCATATCGTACGCCCATGTCCAGACCTGATCTGTGCATGGAAATGACTGTACACTAGGTTTTTTGGCGTACGCACATTAGCTGAAGGAGGACCAGAACGTGTACACCCCCAGGTTTTTCCTTTTCAAAGTAAAAGCCTGCTTCAATGTTTCTGTGGAGAAACTCACCTTGTTTGTACAGAAAGGTTTTATTCTGAAATTGCTAGGTCGCACATTGAGTCAAGTCACACGTAGGGAGATTTACTGAAATAAAACTAGTGAAGAAAAACAAAACTAGTTTAAACCATTCTTAATGTAAACTGGAATCCTCACATAACAAAATCCAAACTGGGAGAGTTCCTCTTTTCCTCTTCTTTTTTTGTCCTCCCCACAGCTGATAAGACATCATGCAGTTTCAAGGTGACGCTCAGTCTTCCCATCAGCTCCGTCATATGACCGTTGAGCCCTTCGCTTTCTGTCCATTCTGACTTGCTAATCTGCCTCTCTGTCTCAACCATTTTCGTTATCTCTGTCACATTCACCTTCAGGATCTCTGTGTCCCTTCTTTGTTCGTCCGTCCCTGTCTCTGTCTCCACATTAAAGGTAGACTCAGTGACCTCCTGATAGCATCAACATCCTGATACAACTGATCACTGATAATGCCGAGGATCCATTTCCTGACAAGGCTTTCCCTATTCCTAAACTTTCTATGAGTAAAGTTATTTCTTTTACATTCAATGATCAAGGTTTTACCTTTAAAAAAAGATTTATCTATGTGGCATTACAAGGCCAGACTGTACCAAGATCTGCTCTCTCTGTTTAAATTTACCAGTAAAAAGCATTCAAAACATGGAGAAATCACAGGGACAACAGTGTTAATCAAATACAGGGCTTCCTATTTTATTTGAAAGCTCTCTGGCAAATCATAGATGTGGTAAATTTGTTCAAATAAATCTCATTTTTTATGGTGGCTTCAGTTCTAAACATAATGTTAGATTTTAAGTATCTTGTTGGATAGACTGCACAATTTGATATAATGTGTTATTGCGATTATACTACGATTGCAACTACAACACATGCACAAATTGTACAATGAGTCTACTTTATGGGTTATCAAGGAAAATGCAGAGAATATTGATAGTTTTGATGTTTTAAAGCCTAAAAAATGTACAGTATTGCTTTCCAAAACAAGTTTTTCCCCTTTAGAAAATATAGTTCTTCAAAGTGCAATAGTGGCCCTTTTTTGTAAACCTCTCAAGTTCTACTTAATAGTTATCTAAAACACATTTTAGTAGAGGTTTGAGAGTGTATTGTGTTGGAATTGGAGCTGATGAATTGAGCAGAAGTTGATTACACTGCAGTGATTGCGATAAAAAAAAAGGAAACATCGAAGATGGAAAGTATGGCCGCAGTGTCAGCTGACCTCCAATTTCAACATATTCTGCGATCCACTCACGAAGTTCACTGCAGAGCAAATCACTCCTCTTCTTGTCAGGATCTGTCTCCAGCACATCCCACTCCACACCACTCGAAATACACTCCAGGTTTCATTCTGCACTGGCCACAGCCAGAACACGCCAATCCACGTAATGCAGAATGATCCAAACAGCTGGAAAGATGTGCAGAGTATTCATCCGTTAATGGTGACAGCAGGCGAAATTCCTCTGCCCCAAAGACCTGTACGAGGCAACCACCTCAACAGGCTGGTTATATTACTTTTGATAATCGTAGCCACTTCCTTTTTTCCTCTCTTGAAGCCAGCCATTGTGCAGTTTTAATGAAGGTAACCATGCCTTATGAAGGCTTTCGTAGCAAGCTTGGAACTTTGGTGACTTTCCAGGGTATTTAAAAATTAAATCTATAGCGGTACGTCTGCCCTGGGGTCTCCTCCAAGTAGCCCCCACAGACCCCCCACAGAGAGGCGACCAGAATGCCAATACCACCTCAACTGGCTCCGTTTGATGTGACGGAGCAGCGGCTCTACTTTCAGATCCCTCCGGATGAGCTGCCCACCCTATTTCTAAGGCTGAGCTGAGATGCCCTCCTGAGGAATCTCATTCTGACCCCAGAGTTCATGACCACAGGTCAGAGTTGGAACAAAGATCAACCGATAAATTGAAAGCTTTCTCTTTTGGCTCAGCTTCCTATTTACCACAGTGGTTTTAACTTCCTAATGTACTCAACCATGGCAGAATTGATAGTATCATGGAATAATGTTAAAATGAATTTCAAATCAACACCAAAAAGGCAAAATAATCTGTTGTTCACATGAATTTGTAGTTCTCCTGTGATCTCAGATATCCAGCTGCTGAGGGCTGCACTACATAGTGGTTGAAACAAAGTGCTGTCCACCCGGAACACAGTGCAGGTGGACCTACTCATTGTATTGCATTGTCTTGATGTGTAGTTACATTTTAAGGAGGTGGATGTCGTCTATGTGCAGTGGCCTATGTGTACGGTTCAGGGCTTTGTGGAACTGCAGTATAAGCTACGGCGTAGCTTTGACACTGAGATATAAATCAGGCTTTGCAGTGGCAAGGAAAGACTTCCTTTTTAACAGGTGGAAACATTGAGCAGAACCCGACTCTTGTTGAACAGCCATCTAATAAAGCTGTGTTAGGGTTGTAAAGGGAAAGAGGGAGGTGAGATAAGCAGGTAGAGACAAACAACAATGAAAAAGACATTAATGGCCTTTCTGGCAATAAATCAGTCTTAATCTTATTTTCTTGGATAAGGCTATAATTTCAGTAATACTGGTATAATAGGTGCAGGATTAGCAGTAAAAACAACATCTGATAAAAGCCTGAACATTAAAAAGCTATGAAAGCTTTCCTGCAGTCAGTGTCCTGTTTTTAGTAAAGTTAATTTTCATTTGTTTTTAGTTTTGTCTTCTCAACCTATTATTATCTTATTGTTTCAAAGCATCTCCAGCTGCATTTCTTACATCAGAGCCATTACACAAATCCCTTTTCTAATTCTTGTTGTAAAATTGTCATTTTTAATAGAAAACTCCACCTGCCTAATGGCTTTATGTGCACCTAAAATGCTTCCCACATGTGCGTCCTAAAAAGGACATTGTGTCATTCACTGACACATGGCATGAAGCTGTTGACGATCTTTTAAGTCTCTTACATAACCTCCATGAAAATCTTAAAAACATGCTGCTGGTTAAAGGACTCTGACAGCTGTAATAGCAGAGGGACTATAAATTCAGAGCTCACATGTTGTTATAGTAGAGAACATACAGGAGGAATGTTTACAGTGATGGATTATTCTGTACATAGCAGTCAGCTTTAATGCTTAACTTTAAAGAAATGTAGTCCAACTGAAACTCACATCATGCAATAAGAGCTCAGATCGTTGGGAGCGGCCATCTTCATTTTCTCCTCATAGAAAAGAGACTATAGGTGACACCTGTGTGGACTGATGTCTCGAGTTAGTGTCCACCTTTGATATCTGAGCCCACAGATGTTCAGAAGGCCCGAGGCTGAAACCTGCCGCTTAGTGTCTCAACCACAAACTGCACAAGAACCCAATCCCTACTTGTCCCTTCTTTGGTTAAGGTCTAACCCTGACATGAGACTAATCCAGACTTTAATCCTCACCCTCAAGACAAAATCCCAACACCTTCAATAGGGCTGGGAAATATCAAGTTCTTAGGATGTATTGATATATATCTTATATGGTAAGACAGTTTTCTCTATATCAATCATCTTTATGTTGGCAATGACTCAAAATAGGTGCTAATGCTGTGTAAAACAACTGTTTACTGTAAAAACCACTTACAGTAAAATGCTCATTGGCTAGAAGATGATTGATCTGAAATGTTAAATCTTAAAGGGTAGTTATCATTTAAATAATCCAGTTTACCCAAATTAAGAAGCATTACAGTAAGTATCAAATGATTTTGACCAAAAACAAGTCATTTATTGATTTCAAATTTCATTTTTATCAAAAAAATAACAGGAAAATGGCCGTAATCTGTAACCTGACACGCCCGATGGATCTGTTTTCACACATCCATGGGTGGATGAACGTTCTGTCACGTACTTACAGAGCATTAAAAAACATGACGTCCTAGCTGCTACTGGGGAGTAAACTCCATAGAGAACTGCATAACGTGAACCATGGCGACTGTAGACAATTTTTGTCATTTTTGAAAATGAAACAACTCACTGCTTTTCTTTGTTCTTCTTTTAACGAAGAAATGTTGCCAACTTCTAATAAAACTTACCCTATAGCAGAATCCGCGATAATCTCTTCCACCATAATTGCACGGGCCTCTTGTTGCTACTTGCTTATGTCAGGACTCCGCCGCGCCCGAAAGTACTGCCCCTCGTTGCTGATTGGTCCTGTCAGTTTCTACCCGGGCCCAAACTGTTCAGACGGGAGCTTTGCAAGATGGATTCGCCAGTGAGAACACAGAAATCCATCTGCTTTTCGAGGCTACGTAAACTGTCTAAAATGCACAAATAATGTTGACTACATTTAGAAAAACAACGAAAATGAGGTATTCCAACACGTTTGATAAGAAAAGAAAAGTAATAGTCCTAGGCGACCAATAATCTGTAACTGGTGGTTTTGATATCAAAAATCACAGGAAAAATCCTGCACTTGTAAGTTGAACAATCAAGTTGGCATTTTAGAAAAGTACGTACAAAGTTAATGTCCTGTATGACTGATAATGGGATAACTTTTATTTGCAACTAAAAATTGCTGAAACAATGACTGCACACTGTCTAAATTGAACAATTCAGTTGGCAACACTTAGAAAAGTGGGTAAAACCAGTGAAATCCTTGCACCTTACAATTTCCATCCTGTATTCCAAAATGATCCAGTACACCTTTGCTCCTCAGCTGTTACTTTTTTCCCTTTCAAATATTGCCAACATGTTTGGGCAATTTAGTAAGCAGCCTTACATTTGTAAAAATTAATTCAATATATAATATAAAAGCAAATGTTATTCATGCATGTTTGTGCTGAAGCAAAGACATAAAAGTCCTAGAAAACAAATAATTAATTCATGTTTTGGCTATCAGAAATTGCAAGAAAATGTCCGCATACTGTCTAAATTGAACAATTAAGTTGGCAACATTAAAGGGATACTTCAACATTTTGGCACATTTTCCCATTGCCATAATCCCTGTAGTCTTAGTAATAGGTTTGTTACATTTAGTTGTCGGTGCAAGGTGTTTTTAGATCAGTGGGGCTGAGATGGGAGCTGCTCTGCCAACACTATGGAGTCTTATGGTAATTCCGGCTTTCGCTCATCAAACTCATCAAATGCACAATCCAACAACTCCAAAATGCTCTTATGGACAAATTGTGACCTGCACATTCACCACGATATGAAATAATCATCTAACATTACAAAACAAAGTTGTTTAAGAGGAAAATGCAAAGCCTGAACTACACACCAGACATGACTGCTGGGCAGAGTGATTTCAAATTGGTAAAAGTGGTTTACTTAAGAAAGTAGTTCAGAGTATTTGCTTCATGTGTCGTAATGTTACATAATTATACATGATTATTTCATAACGTGGTGAATGTGCAGGTCGCAACTTGTTGCTGGACTGCGCATTTGATGAGTTTGATGAGGGAAAGCCGGAACTACCATAAGACTCCATAGTGTTGGCAGAGCAGCTCCCATCTCAGACCTGCCAATCTAAAAACACCTTGCACCGACAACTAAATGTAACAAACCTATTACAAAGACTACAGGGATTATGGCAACGGGCAAATTTGCCAAAATGTTGAAGTATCCCTTTAAGAAAAGTGAATAAAATGAGGGAAGCCCTTCCAACTCACAGTTCTACTCTGTACGCTAGTATTCCAAATGATAAAAAAAAAACTTGCTTTTCATCTGTTCAACTTTTTTCTAAATGTTGCCAACATTATTGAGTAATTTAGACTGTCCTCTATCTCTCTGTCTAAAAAAGTAAAAATCTAATGATTTTGCTAAAAGTCAACAAAGATAGAAACTTAGACACCCTGTAATAAGTAACTTTATGTTTGTTGAAATCCAAACTTGCAGGAAGATTCCTGAAAACTGTCTAAATTTCACAAATGTGTTGGAAATAATTGCAAGTGGATAGAACTGGTTGCCACTTGTTTAATTTTTATTCAAATCAGATCAGAGTTTAAATTCAGTTTTTCTGAAAACAATTGAAATGCTTCATTATGGAAAAATACATTTTTATATGTATATAATGTATTACCTTTCAGCTATGAAGTATTGATGTTTTTTTGGTCCATTTCCCAGCCCTATCATACAATTAGGGGCATTATGATAAATTTAGATCCTCTGTATTTGCATTTTTTTTCCAAGGCACTGACATCTGACCCTTTAAAAACAGCTTCATGGCCCATTTTTTGTTCCCAACTCACCAGTTGAAAACCACTTCCCAAGGATCATTTATCTTCAAATTATCATAAAACTGTCAACTTTAACAAGCTAAGACGAAACAGTTTTCACATTTCGAAAAATTTTCAGACAACCATCTGACTTATTTTGTTTCAGTGTGAAAGTTGTTTCAAACCATGAATGCTTTGTTTGACAGTCTGACATTTGAGAGAGCGCAGAGTGAACATAACACTGAAGAGCTTGAAATTTACTCAAGACAAGAAATCAAATTCAAACCCTTTCACTGGTGTGACAAGAATCAGACACAGCAGAGCGCTCTGTGAGTAAACTGACATTTGTAATGTGCAACAGTGATCTGTTACAGACCATGGCAGCGAGTTTATGGTGAAATGCATTCATGCTGCAGTTGACAACTTTGAAACTGAGACTGAAGAGTCGTTTTCACTGGTGTGGAGGTCTGTGGATGGAGAATGAACCAGGAGTATTTTAATGATATCCAAAGGAATAACATTTGCAGCCCTGCAGCATGCTGCTAAAGCGCCAGTTTTATAAGAAGTTGACAACATTTCTTTATTAAAAGAAGAACAAAGAACAGCATTAAGTTGTTTTCTTTTCAAAAACAACAAAAGTCTTGTACTGACATCTCTACAGTCGCCATGGTTCGTGTTATGCAGTTCTACATGGAGTTTATTCCTCGGTAGCAGCGCACCTCGGTTTGGGGCTATGACGTCAGTTGTTTTGTTTTTCTGAATGGTCCGTAAAGATTTGACAGACAGAACATTCATCCAATCATCCTCCAAGTTTTTTTTCAAAGGCTCTGCCCTTTCCCAAACACCATCTATGGAAGATTTACCGGTGTGTCAGGTTAGTTCGTTTCCCCTCTAACATGGATCAAACCCTTTTTCTCTCATTAAAAGAGGTTTTTAACATACCCTAACCCTCCATGCCCAAAAATAATCTCCTCCACCCCTCTTTTGTACTATTGTTTCCTCACTCAAATTCTCCAAAATATGGGAAAAACAGTTGTTAGCTTTAAAGTTAAGAGCATTCAGAAATGCCCTCTGACACTCTTGGATTGTGGGTAATGTAGTTCTTTTACCCAGGAATTTAAATAAACCCTGCTTTTTCTTTCTTTACAGTGTAAGTAACCCCCAGCTCAGAGCTAACTCCACCTACCTCAGACTTTTGAAAAAAGCACTAAAAATGGGTTTGGTCCTGACAGGAGAGAGGGGAAAAGGACTGGGTTTTCCAGATCAGGTGGAAGTGACACAGACAGAGTCCCAAAGCACCGCTGCCTCAGAACGATCTTTTGAGGGGGAGGGTTTCCCCCCTCCAGAGTCCCCTGAAGCAGGCTATAGTGTGTTGGTGGACCGTAGTGGTCCTGATCACCACCTGTTTGGGCCGTTGGCTCCAGCACCGGCGTTGCTAAAGCCGGAGCCGAGGCAGTGCAGGTGCAGGACAGGATGGCAGTGGTCTCTGAATGGTAAAGTTGGTCAAAAGCGGAAACGTTCTAGCTTTTATATAAGCCACGCCTTTTCAGAAAAGATTTTTCAAAGCAGATGTCTGTTTGAGCTAATTAAAAGAAATAAAATGCAGATTTTTATCAGTTTGGGTCAAATGTCAGAAATAACTCCAGCATTGATGTGTTTTATCATAAGTCAGTCCAATACCTCAGTGTACACTACCTCTTTAAGCACTATTGAATTCAGTTGTAGCATCTAAATTTGTGGGTTAAAGCGGGCTCCATCAATCAAAGTCATCCCTATAACACTCTAGGATCATGGGGACTGAATAAAATAATGTTTTTTCTTAAAATTAGGCTCATGACATTTGAACTTGTGTCGTCTACAGCAACTTAAACCATTGTTTTATGATCTGCTTGCATAAGATTTATCTGGCTTGTATGATTGTGGCTAATAAATCAGCAGAATCAGTACTATTGATTTTACCACAGATGTTAGGTGGATGTTACCAGGATGTGCTGAAATCATATTTTGTCGTTCCAGTAAAGGTGCACCTCAGCAGAAATAAAGGAGGTGGTAAAGGAGGTACAACTCTCTGTGTAAACAGCAGAGCAGACAGGATGTAACAGTAGTGTCTGCATACAAGTTTACACTGTCTGTAAAAATGTCACTTACTTATGTAATAGCATGGTGTTTTTTTAAATCAATACTTAATGCTATAAAAGTGTTAATGTCAGGGATTCCTTACTGCACTGCTTCTGTATAATGCTTTTTTTTAATACTAATGGAGCTGTATAGTTAAGAAAGGAGAGGAAAAGAAAAAATCCATATGCATCTTTTGGTTTGTGGCACAGCTAATATGCATCTGTCAACATCTGCTAAGCATAATAACGTGACTGTTGACTTTTCTATACTAAAGGTACATTGCATGACATGCAAGGGGCTGGAAAATCAACAGAGCTGTTAACATCATGCCAAGGCAAATGAAGCCTTAATGGCAAATTCAAATAGCTGCATGCATTCAAATGTACGAATACGGTAAATGAAAGTGGCGTGTCACGATTCTCAACAAAGAGGACAATGTGACTGCAGGAGTAGAACAGCTTCTCCCAAAGCATGTCCCAGCTTCTCCCTGCCCGATCCTCAAAGAACTCTAATTTATGGCACGACTGTGATCCTACATTCAAGAGGAAGCATTTGCTGATTTGGAGACATAGTTTACAGGATTTAACACGCTCACAGAGCTCTTCAGAAGGATCTCACTTCGGGTGAGTTTGTGATTTATTGAGTCAAAGACTTAAAATATTTCAAGCTTTCATTTAGCACCACTATGCCACTAATGGTTGACTTCTTTGTAAGAATCAAACTGTTGTAAACATTGTATGGATGTGCACACATGAAATTAAATGTGTTTAATTATGTAATAAGATGGTGACGTGATAAAGAAATACGGCACAATGTTCTTCAAATGTGGAGGTGCACATGGCAAAAGGGATCTGATTCCACTTAATATTACAAGCTACCGCCACCTTACAATTTAAATTAACATCTTAGTTCAAACCTAAATACATTTCCTTTTTTTTTTAGTTAGCAATTTGGGCCTCATTTGCTTTTTGAAAGCATAATTAATATGCTTTATCCCCTAGCTTGTAAGTAAGGATGTGGCATGATTTTCCAATATCTGAATGGCCAATAAAATATAAGAAAACATTAAACATTTAATATGAATTAAATGGTAATACAGTAGGTGTCCCAAGGAGTGACCTCTCAATTGGATTGGTTGTTAGCAGTTTAAAGATTATTATTTAAACCTGGTATTCATTTGTCTAAAGCATGTAGAACTTAACTTCATATTATTAGATCCTGTCTGATATTAGTTTTGGGTTAGTACTTCTCTGATAACCCCTGACCAGGGAGGGAAAGACTTCAGATATACATGAGGATTTCATAATCGTGTTCCTGATCATGTCAAGCTCTAATTTAATTAGGGAAATAAGGGTTTAGCACGTTTAATGATCGCAAGCAAATTGAAATACACGAGGTTGGTTTTAATCCACCTGTGGGAAGAATAAACATACAAAAGTCTCTTTCTTGTCATCTTTTCTTATTACAAACTCTACTCTTTGACTCACTTTCACTATTTTTTTACTGTACGAGTAGAGGTTGCTCCAGGAATAACGGTTGGGAACCTGGGCATATTACCAGGGGTGAAAAGGCCTGGACAAAAGAGATGCCATCGAGCTTGACCAGTTGTAATGTGATAATACCAGCATACAGTGGCTATAGTGCATCTAAAAGCTGTTTCCTAACCACAATTAAAACTAAACTATTTCAGTCAGACAGCTCAAATTTGATATGTTCAAAGCATTTATTTCAGAAGCAGACATCCACGTTTTGCATCTAGGCTCTAGCTTCTTCACTCCTAACATATTTACATGCTGGAATTAAGGAGTGATGGCATATTTAACCCCCTGGAGCCTGCAGGTGGATGCTGGGGTGTAGGGGGATTTTAAGAAGAGCACTGGCAAAGTCAGAGGGAAAGACCGGAAATATTGCATAAGCCACCAATTTAAGAGGATGCTTGTGGTAGGAGAATTTGACAGTGATGCCTGTGAATATGAATCAGACTGGCTCAATTTGTCTGTCTGAACTGAATTGCAGACTTTGCTTCATAAGATAAAAAGAAGAAAGCAGTATGCAGGACACTCTCTTAACTTAAGAAACAATAGGTTTTACTAAAAATAGTTTAATAGGTGATCAATTAAAATGTTTTATCTAGAGTGTCTCAGCTTTTTTAGATCAGGACCACATACAGATCCATCAGTGCAAATCGACAGTCACTGGGCTCTTACCACAGCTGCTCTGATAGATGAGGAGGATTGCAGCAGCAGAGCTGACTTTTGCTGCATGTCTGTTTAACTGATTCTCAGTGCTGATGTTCTTAATTCTTAAAGGCCTTCAATTCAATTAACCTGTAACATCACACTACACCGCACACAGTGCTCCTCTCAGCTGCTGACTCGAGAGTATTAACCCTGGCTGATTGGTTTTGATCTGTGACTAAAGGTGCTAATTCTGATCTGCCAATTTTTCATTTTCTTTAAAGAAAAATAACCCAAAAAGACCATTTGGCAGTCAGTAGGGGCGTCTCTATCTGCTGTTGTTTCAGGTTACATCACTGTCACTTTTTAACTCTTGGTTGTCCCTGACTAGACTATATCTTTTAACTGGATAAAGGATTTTAGTCATCAAGTCACGGTCTTTAGTAATCAGAGAAACAATCTGTGCTACAATTAGTAGCTGCTCAGCTGCATCCTCTCCTGACCTGCTGTGTCTGTAAAAAGCACCCAGGATGAAAGTGGCGAATGCAGGGTGACAGTGGTGAACCAAAACATTACCAGATCTGTTTAGAGCTCCAGTAGAATGATTAAACAAATGAGTAAGAGCATTAAAATAGCTCACCTTAACTCAGTATAACTGAGCCTGCAGGTGACCTGGACCTCTAAAAATAAAACATGTCATTCCTAGTTCAACTGAGCAGATTTGCCACAGTGTTCTCGAGACGTTTAGGAGTACGGCTGAGCCGTGTTGGATGAGAAGAGAGGTAAGAGATAAACAGCAACTAGATTGATACTTTTCAGCTTGATGTTTGTTTTGTTTTGATGAAATGGTCGTGATAACTCGTATTTTTATCAAACTAATTTGTCATCCTGGTTTGACTGAGGGTAAAATGCGTCTGGACATCTTTAATCTCAAGAAAGTAATCATTTCTGCTGTTAAAGTTTTTGAGATAATTGTGCAGAATTTTAATACAAGTTCGAATAATTGGCCTGGAGTGTTTGGGGAAATGGCTTTGAAATTGTCAGGAATTTTTTTGACAATTTTTGGCGATATGCTTTCAAATTTTTAATATTTCACTTAAAGTTTCAGAGGGATTGGCTCTGAATTTTTTAGGTATTTTCATGTGAAATTAGGGAATTGACTTGTAGATATTTGGGAATTTGATTGAGACAGAATGGGGGACAGAATATCACATACATTTTAGGAGATTTAGTGGTAAATTCTTGGGAAACTGTTTGGAAATTTTTGGTGGAATTTGCTTCAAAGTTTTGGGGAATTTCCATGAAATTTTTGGTGAAATATTTATTTTAATCTTTAGTCCTTTTTGGAAAATTTGCCAGAAACATTCAGGAAATACTTCAGAAGATGTTTTTTGGGGTATGTCAAGTAAATGTTTAAGAATTTTCTTAACATTTTTTGGAAATGTTTTGGAATTTTTTACCCCCTTTTATTATTTTGAAATCGATTGTGATTTCAAGGAAAATTTTCCAAGACCTCCTAAACTTTAAGTGGAAAAATAAGTTCATACTTGGCCTTAATAATAGGGATGGGTGATTGTTTGAATTCAACACGGTATTGAAACAATGTTACTTTTTAATGTAATTTTACTTATACGTTACTTTTGAGGAAATAAAAAAATATCATTTCATCCAATTTTTTAAAAGTACAAAAGTCAGGCAAATGAAATCCAGGTCATTCTGAAATGTTTTTAGAAAAACTAAAATTAAAATGTTTGTGTTCACGTGTAAAAATATATATATAAACAACACAATACCAATTTTAGCATTTTAAAAACATAATTTTTTGTGAAAATGACTTCTTATAAGTAAAGAAATAACAATTTTGTTTAGTGTTACACTTATCAGGTCCAACTTATCCCAAATAAGTTGGTGAAACTAAAAGTGTGCGAACAAAAGCTCAGCTCTCAGAAGGTTAAATGATCAAGGTTTTTTAATGTGCTTGTTTTATTCTAAAAGCATGAACTAAAATTTCTAATAAATTCCTTTAGAATTTGTGCATTCCCCCAACAGAACCACTGTCAGTTTGTGAAGATGCTTTTAAAGTGACGACAGAACTACTGGTAATGATATCTGGCCAATTCGTGTACATTTATACTGGTGCATAGATACTTTTACGCTATGTCCTTGTTTGGTCCTGGCGCAGCGCTCTGGCCCTCTCCAACGTCAAACTTAAAAAAAAAAAAAAAAAAATTCAAACTGTGAAACTTAAACTGCCGGTTGTAATGTGATCCACTGTGACATGCATATTATTTCCTATTTTACCTCTGAGAGGAAGGGAAGGTGTTTTAGAGACGAAGCTTGCTCTGCTTGCTGTGTTTGCGCTGGTTGGCCAGCTAGTGCTTGTGTACTTTGGCTTGTATAACACCTGGCTGTAATGCCGTATGCCTTGGTAAAATTTGAGAAGTTTTTGACAGTATTAAAAAATGGATGCTACCCAATCCTAGTGGGTAGCATAGCTCTTTTCTCCAAGACTGCATATCAACCATGTTTTTTCTCAAAAATTGGTGACATTTGAAGTTGTGTCTTCTGCACAAGTTCTTTAAATTGAAGTTTTGATAATCCAAGTTTCCCATCAGGTCGTGCGTGCATGTAAATATTTTCAGACATTTTAGTCAACATCTCCTTGATACTTGGCATAAGAATAAAGAGTTTATTTGTTTCCTGTTACAAATCAAAAATGTCTTAAAGGCAGATGACATTCTGGAGATCCTTGATCTGTGGAATGATCCTTGATCTTTTATTGAAAATAAGCCAACTTAGCCGAGTCTTCCGCCACATAATCGACAGGAGGTTATTAGAATCAGACATGTGATGTTCTCCGATGTCAGATCAAACTGATAAATTCAGCTTCATGGGAGTGAAAACACTCTGTTCTCAAACAGTGATGAAAAGCACAGAAGTGAAACATGTCAGCCTTCACAGATTAAAGTACCTCCTCAGGTATTGACTGATTGAATGATAAGGTTCAGGTCAGGATTTGTCTCCCGGATTTAGAGATTAACGGCATGATATCCAGGTATGTGAAGGTAAAGTGCTTACTTACTGCTGCCCTTTCAGTGTGGAGAAGATGCTGTTTACAGGAGCTGAAAACAAAAGCAATGTGCATTCAAGAAAAACCGTAATCATTCTTCTGCTATATTGAAATCTTGTAAGGGAAAGAAAGAACAAAAATAAGGTGCTGCCTGTAAAAAAGTGCTCCCACAGTTGCATCAGAAATCTTAAGACTAAGCAGTAGAAAAGATTTAGGGAATATATGTGGGATAAAAGCTCTGAGTTGTCTTTATTAATCAAAACATATCTACTCCTGTATTTAATATATTGTCTTAAAGCTAACGTCAAATATTTCCGGCTGTTCAGTCAGGAACTCTCTGGTCATACATTTTACCATTTTATTGCTAATGGATATACAATTTTACTTGTCGGAGAAGACTGCTCAAAAGATGCTTTGACTTCAACCCCCGTATAGATAGATACATTAATGACAATGCATACTGAATACAATAAAATTAGTTCAAAAGCAGCTAATTCATGGCAGCATGAATCTCAATATCATGGTGCAACAAGCTTTATGCTATAAAGGAGGCAGCTGGGGTGGAGGAGGTAGCAAATTGGCATTAACGCAAGCAGGGATTAGTGAGAGTACTTCATATTCAAATTCACCGCTGTGGTGAGAAAAATCGCTGTGGGAGCGTCCATATCTCCATAATGCGGGATGTTACCTTGAAGACTTCTACATGAGGAAGTAAAACTGCTACTGGGAGCTGCTGTTCTGTTGCTGTATCTCATTCATGTTTTCTGCTGTTCACTGGCCGTGATTTTTCTCTTCTGTTGGAAGTGAAGTGTGTTCTGTCGACCAAGCCCACCTTGTAATGCACTTCACCCCCCCATCCCCCACTCCCACCCCCAGTATCGTTGTGTCTCCTCTAGACTGGTGGTTCTCAACTGGTGGGGCAGGACCCAAAAAGGGGTTACAAAGCTGTCTCTGGTGGGTCACAAAAAAGAGTCTCTAAAGAAATACAACCACCCCCACCCCCTCCCATAGGTTAAGTTTTTAAGCATTTTCATCGGGAATATATCTTAAATTTTTTGGAATTTTTACCATTTTTTTTTTTTTATTAAACTTATCTTAAAATTGAAGATTTTTGTGACTATAATCTCAAAAATAGGGCTGTTGACATGTTAATGTTCACAATTAATCTGGAAACTTTTCCACAGTTCACTCAACTTAAGTTAACAAGTTACATGAAGTTAACTTGAGTTGCAACTTATTTACTTGAGTTGAATGAACTTAATTCAATTGATTTTAACAAACTGAAGCATTTTTTAAGTAGGTCACTAAACAGGTTGCCAAAGATTGCAGACCCATCTTTAAAGGTCATATATGTATTTTATCTTTTCAAGACAAGTTTATCTTGGTGTCAGAGGTCAAAAAACATGCCTGAAAAACACTCCTGTTTTGGATTTTTGCGTGTCTAAAAAACCTCTCAGTTTCAGCCCTGCTCAGAACGAGGTGTTTCTGTGTCTGTGGCTTTAAATGTTAATGAGCTGTCTGACTCCACCCCCATCAGGAAATGGATGTTGCTTAATGGATCCCATCTAAGAGGAGGAGCAGGAGGGGAGGGCGCAACTTTCTTCCAAGCAGGGAGGGCCTATCGAACTTGAGGGCGGTGCTAACACACTGTATGACATCATCAGGGGAAAATCTGAGAACGGCTTGTTTCAGCACACATTTTCTTTAAAGGTTCGGGGGGTGAATGGATTTTTCTAATTCTTGGGAGGATTGTGGACATGTTTTTGCTAGTAAAAAAGTGTATTTTGCATAATATGTGACCTTTAAAGCAGGCAGAGGTTATTTTGTACTTGATTTGTTTGTTTTCAGATTAAGTTGTGGTTTAGGGATAAAAAGCCATTAAGCTTCAGACTATAGACATCGTGGCAGCAGTTGCATGCGCATACTCCACATTCAAAAAGTGTGCAAACATGGGCTGTAGATGCAAGCAAAGACCTTCGGGGGGCGCCATACACACCAAGCCTGTTTAATAATTTTGCATAAATTGATGACTATGATGGGAGAAAGTCTTGTTACAGTAACACAATTTTAGTAGAGATAAAAGTTTGTAAACCTAGTTTAAGGGAAATAGGACAGGACATAAAACTATCATCTTATCAGTGCTACTATAATTTTGTCTGTCTTTCAATCATGGGATACATAGCGATAAAAAAAAAAAGAGGGCCCCAGTCAGATGACAAAAATCGCCGGAGAGGAAAAAAACAGATCCTAATCATTTACAGTTCATCTTAAAATCCTAACCCGAAGCCCAGCAATTGGCAGTCGCTGTTGTTGTTTACACGCTTGTAGAAATTTGGATCAGTTTATTATTTTCTCAGTAAATGGAATCATGTGCCCTGCATGTGAACCATTATGCTGAAAACTTATTTTTGCCTTGTCTAATATTTTTCTTAATTTGTGGACCCATGGTTGGATGAACCTGCCGGGGAGTCTGAGGGAAAAGAAGCTGCTGGGACCTAATTCCTCCCATGTCTTGGTGCATTGGCTCTAGCCACTCTAAACAGGAACATGTCTTTGTTTTTGGATCTGTTGAGCATTGCTTTAAATGAATACATTTAATGGGAACTTTCAGATAACTGGGTGTGACAATAATCATAAATCTTGACTTTGGGAAAGAATGGGTCTTTTGTCATTTCCTAGTGATAATGGAGGGATGCTGCAATGCATAGGTACATGTCTGGCAAGATATACACTATATGGACAAAAGTATTTTTCCACATCTGTTAAATTATGGAATTCAGGTGTCTCAATCAGACCTGTTGCCACAGGTGTATGAAATCAAGCACCTAGCCATGCAGTTTCTCTTTGCAAACACTGGTCATACAAAATGGGTTGTTCTGAAGAGATCAGTGACTACAAGTGTGGAACTGTGATGGATACCATTTTTGCATTAAGATGATTCCTGAAATTTCATCCCTGTAAGGATACTGGTAGAAAGTGGAAATGTTTAGGAACAACGGCAACTCAGCCATGCACCAGATGACCATGTAAAATCACAGATCAGGTTTGCATGGTCGCCAACACTGCTGATTCCATAGCTGAAGAGCTCTGTACTTCCACTGACATTAATGTAAGCAAAACTGTGCAGTTGGAGTTCCAGGAAATTTTCACGGCAGTGCAGCTGCATAAAAACCCCAAATCACTGAGTCCAATACCAAGCATAGCACACCCAGAGGAGGGGTGTTGGTATGGGACCATTTTCAGGGTTCGTGGTAGGCCTCCTTAATTCAGTGAAGGCCGATCTTTATGCTTCAGCTTACTAAGACATTTGGAGAATGCTATGCTTCCAACTTTGTGGCAACAGTTTGGGGAAGGCCCAACATGACTGAACCCCAGTGCACAAATGAGTATAAAGACCTGGTTTGATGAGTTCAGTGTGGAGGAACTTGACTGGCCCACACAGAGCCCTGACCTCATCGAGCACCTTTGGGATGAACTGGTAGAAAGATTGCGAGCAAGGCCTTCTTGTCCAACATCAGTGCCTGAACTCATAAATGCTCAACCGAATGAGTGGGCACAAATTCCTACAGTAACACTCCAAAATTTTTGGAAAGCTTTCCAAGAGGAGCTGCAACTCCATATTAATTACATGTATTTTAATAGAATGTCATTACAGTCCCTGTTGGTGTAATGAGCTGGTGGCCAAAATACTCTTGTCCATACAGCATTGTAAGCCGGAGCAGCAACCCCTAGTAATGAAGAACAAAGCTTAAACAAGTGTGTCAGAACCTCCAGTTTCTAAAAGCCCAGGAAGACCTTTTCAGTGGAAACCTCTTTGGTTAAAAAATAGAGCCAATTAAAAAATGCCCCCAAAAAAGGAAGAAATAAATTCCTCAAGTGTCAGCTTGAGGCTTACTGCAGAAACAGAAACCATGTACAGCAGAAATAACATGTTCACAGCTGGTTCATAAAACATTTTGTTCAGAGTAGTTTATGTCTTAATTGGCACACACTGTGCGAGGGGTGATTATTTTTTACAGCTCATCATTTTCAATTGAATTGAAGATGGAGTCACACATAATGAGGCGCATGGCTGATTTAACTGCATGCGGCACCTTGTAGCTGTTTGCCAGGAATGTTACGACTCAGTTCCACCTCTTTTTCTGCTACTGTGTGGATCTAAAGTTAGTTTGGGATGGAATTTCAATATGGCTGCTGCTGCAGATTGGCCTCAAAAGTCCCCTTTAATAAACAACTGGATAATTTCACTCAGACTTTTTTTAAGGGTCAGATGTTAGGAATTTTCTTGTCTTTCTCTGAGTTGACTGAAACTTAGCCGGGACAACAGTTCTAATTTGGTGGTTGCATCACTGAACTTCCCAAAGCAAAATGTGACTTCACCTGGACTAGGTTCATAGTCAAAGAGTAACTAAACCCAAGATGTAGGTGCATCTACCCTGGGATTTCAAGGGTGTCCAAACTTTCTCAACTAAGGGCCACATACAAAATCTCAAAAGGATGGAGGGGGCCTCTTTTATATGCCTCACCTTTATGATACTTAATTGAGTAAATCCAGTCTATTTTACCTAAAGATGTGCTTAGTGATTAGATATGCTAAAATGACTAAATAATGGCTAAAAATGCAAATAGCCAGTCATTCAAGGATTTTAAGAAGGCCAGTCAGATTTTAGGGTTGCCCTGGTTGGCCCTGGCTATCACTGAATCTGAGAGAGAATGATGCTCCATGTACAAGAGAATTAACAGTTTAAGTCATGACAAAACAGCACTTCAATAAATTCTCCTGTCAAAATGTTTGTTTACAGAATCAGCACTGCCTAGTCCTGAAACTAAAATATCCCTTTTTCAAACTCAATTCATACCATCTTCACAAGCTATAATTTTATCTGTGTTTTCTTATTGACAGAGAAGTGTAGCTTTGTGTTAACCTTCCCGGATGAGCCCCCAAGGTAACACAAAGCTATACTCCTCTGTCTGTAAGAAAACACTGATAAGCTGGGAAAGCACACTGAGAGCGCAGACCTCTGCCATTAGCCCTATCTCCCAATAGTGAAGAATCCATTAAAAAATTCCTGGATCCAGACAGTGATCCGGATAACTCCCAAAATCTAATTTGCCAATTACTCCCTCCCCTATGGGGTGGAAACATGGTGAGGCAAAGCATTAGCATCGCTATGTGTGGACTGTCATGGTGGAAGCATTGCCTGCTGGTGCCAACAGATGCACTGACAGTCTCACCCATGGTCTCACCGGATAACTGAAAGTCATGGCAGAGGGTGAATATTCCTCTATTCCTCCCAGCATTGTGAGTATTCTCGCTACAATTGGCTGTCTTTCTCTCTGTTACTCTCCGACTCGTCTCCTCGACCGGGCGTGCATCTTTCAAACTCTATAAACTCCAAAACTTTGAATAGAAACACAACAAAAAATGCTGCTGGGACTGAAGTTACTCATGTCCACCATCTCCTGGTGTAAAGTCGTAACAACAGTAGACAAGCACTCGGAGAGCGCAGACCTCCGCCATTGGCCCTATCTCCCAATAGTACAGAATCTTTTAAAAAAAATTCCTGGATCCAGACAGTGATCTGGATCACTCCCAAAATGTAATCAGTTCTTCCTTATGCCATTTCTGACATTTCCTGAAAATTTCATCAAAATCCATCCATAACTTTTTGAGTTATGTTGCTAACAAACAAACTAACTAACTAACTAACTAAAAAACTAACTAACAAATCCACCCGATCACATAACCTCCTTGGCGGAGGTGAATATGCAGTCAAACACAAGCTTAATGGACTTATGTGGGCCAGTTTTCATTCATGTTTGAGAATATGCCGTGGGCCAAATAGAGATGGGCCATGGTCCCCATTTGGCCCTAAGGCAATAGTTTGGACCCCCCTGCTTTAGAACATCATGGAAAGGGCTGGGAAGAAAGTGGGATAAGGCACTTGAGTCCCTCCTTCATACTGTCCCCAATCAGTCACAACATCAATCAGTTTATGCTGCTTTTTAGATTTGGCTAGAAGCAAAACTGTCATAACCATTCAAGGTAGACTTACCATGAGCTACCTGAGTACAAACAGTGATACGAGATCATATAGAGATACAACCTAGTATATTATCAACCTCATCTTAAGAAAAACACAGTTGATTCATGATTTCTGTCAACAGTGCAACATTACCCACAATCCTAGAGTGTCAGCAATGTTTCTGAGTGGTGGGGCTGTGAAGTTAATGGTTGTGGAAAAAGTGGGCTGTAACTGTTGTGCTCTGGCGTGATGACAAGTTAATGAAAGTTTGCACCACATGCATCACTTACCACCAGATCAACAAGTACAAAATGTCTGAAAGAATTCAGTTGAAGCAGCTGGTTTCTAACCCTTAGCACATGTTTAACACAAAATGTCAAACTTAAATATTTTGTGCTCAAATGTAAAGATTTGGACCCTTATTGAGCAATAGTACTACTAAATCCCCATACACAAAGATTTCAGCTGAAAAAAGGGCCTTAGGGTTTAGTTCACATTTGAAATATCTTCTACTTCAGTTGACGTACTCTTCACTTTTATTCAGGAGACATAAAATACACATGATCCAGTGTTTCATAGGGGTTTTGGAGATCCAAGGCTGAAGGGCGGTCGCCCACCTGGCTGTTAATCCAGCCCTCCCCCATATACCTTTAATCCAGGGAATGATACCATGCTACACACATATCCACCTCAGACACACAATGAAGCAAGGTCAAAGCCACTGTTGAGCCTTACAGTCTATTCTTGTGTCTGTGATTCTATTAGGCTTGACACTGGATAAGCTTCCCTGATCTCCACGGCTGATTTGAGCTGGTTATTATGACCTATTACTGCTCTGTCTCGAATACCACCTGAGATAAGAGTCCATTCACCTCTTCTTTTACAGAGAAATTAAATCACACAGTCTACCAAAGACTCTTTTTGATTTAAATATCACTGTAGAGCAGGGATTTTCAAATTTTCAGCCCACAACCTCCAAAATAAAGGTGCCAGAAACAGGGGACCCCCACTTTAAGTTGGTTGAACGCAGCCATGCTCATTCAAGAATAGTCGTGAGCAGACAAGGCTGTTTGTAAGGGGTAAGAAAGGGGAGAGCTTTCTGTGGCCCAGACAAACTGAGGACCCGTGGAGTCAGCAGAATTATGGTCCATTGTAAAATTAATATATGATAACCATATTTATTTTTTTTACCTGAATAATAACCACTCTCATAAAAGCAAGAAATGTATTTTTAAGTCTTCTGTGCCATAGTATAAAGCAGTCTTAACAATGTCAGTCCCTCTTCTTGAAAACAGAATTAAAATGGGTTAAAAATGGTGAAAAGGTTTGTGAAATTGGGTTTTATAAGTAGCAGAAATGGGTTAAAAGTGGCATAAAAAGGGGTAAAGTGAAAAAAATGGCTTATAAAGTGGTCATATGGATTAACAGTGGTGATATTGGCTTAAAAGTGGCAGAAATGGTTGGGAAAAGTAGTGAAATTGGATTAAACAGTGGGAAAATTTGGTTTAAACTGGCACAAAAAATAAGTAGAAATTGACAAAACTAACAACAGTGGGCACAACAGATAAAACTGAAAAAAATGGGCGTAAGTGTGGCAACAATGGGTCAACACAGGCAAAAATAGGTGGAAAGTAGCAAGAATTGGTTTAGAAGTGGCAAAAATCATCAGAGAAATTGGTGGAAAGGGTTTGAAAGTGACAAAAAATGCTTTAAAGAGGAAGAAATTAGAAAAGGCGGTGAAACTGGTTTAAGAAGTGACAGATATGGGATTAACTAGTGAAAATGGGTTAAAAGTATCAAAATTTGGTGGGACAAGTGATGAAAAGCATTAAAAATGTGGCAAAATTGGTATTAGGTGACAATAATGGGTCAACAGAGGCAAAAGTAGGTGGAAAGTGGCAAAGTGGAAAAAAATAGGCAGAGAAAGTGTTTGCAAGGGTTTAAAAGTGACAAAAATGGCCTAAGATTGGAAGAAATTGGTAGAAAAGGCAGTGAACTGGGATTAAGAACTGGCAGAAATGTGATAAACTGGTGGAAACCGGTTAAAGTGTCAAAAATTGGTGGGGAAATGGATAAAACAGGATAAAATGTGGCAAAATTGGTGTAAAGTGTCAAGAATTGGTTGAGAAGAGGCAAAAACTGGCAGAAAAAGTGTTGGAAAGGGTTTAAGATGACAATAATGGCTTAAGAGTGGAAGAAATGGGCAGGAAAGGTGGTGAAATGGGATTTAGAAGTGGCAGATGGGATAAAAAATTGCTTGGAAAGAGTGTTGAAAATCAGTTAAAATGTGGCAAAATTAGTGTGTAGTGGCAAAATGGGTAAAAAGAGGCAAAAATTGAATAATAATGGCAAAATTAGGAGGGAAAATTGGTTAAAAAGGGGCACAAAAAAACACTTTCAACTTCAAAACCCAATAATAGTTTGACATACTTGTGAACAGCTGCTCTATAGAGTGCTTTAAATGCTGTCAAAAAGTTATTTGGTAACATATTAGTGAGAAAAGTGATTTTAAGGTAGGACAGTAAACCTCTTCTTTGTGTAAATATAAAGAGGGTAGAGTAAACCTCATCAGGTGCACTCAAGGTCAGAGTGACAGCCATATCAAAGTACAGTAAGAGTACAGAAATCCAATACTGCAGCCGGTCCTGTTGTGTCTGTCTGGCTTGTTGTGTGGGAAGGAAATGGAAAGAGGCTTTCTTGTTCCATTTCTTCTCCTCTCTTTCAAACAAGGGCTAAATAAGCGGGTGTCAACACTGCTGCACTTGTTTACTCTATTGACGGAGGCGGACGAGTTGAGATCGCTGTGCCATCCAAACACTCGAGCAGCTGGGTTCATTCACTGGGTCATTTCTCTGTGTGAAGAGTCAAGGCTCAGATAAACAGACACAGTGGCGGATCACTCAGTGTGATGTTTCCTGATTTTAACATGGCCCTGCACGCAACACTACACTCTGACCATAAAATCTGAGGATGCACAACATGTCGATAAATTATCAGCCAAAACTGCAAATAACAATAATGTTAAATGTTTACATTTATTTATATGCTTTTTAGTGCTGTCAATGTTATTTGCATTGATTGCAATTAATTAAGGTCCACAATTAGTGCATTAACTTTTTAAGCCCGGTCAATCACCTGCTTTATTGTCCTTTTAATCACACTTTGGCTAATCCGCTGCAGCCACAGTGATGTCGTGTGGACCATTGATGCACACCTGCTGTCATTAAACATTTAGGTAACTGATCTGAGTTGGAGAGAAAGGTATATGCGTTTATATCATGACACTGACACCCAGTCCTACTTCAAAATAGAACCAGTCTGACAAAGTGAAGTAGGCTAAAAAAAACTCAGAAACCAACACATCATGACGACAACTAAAGAAATTCATGATATGGTGAGAAACATAGTCATTGACATCTATGAGTTTTTGAAAGGGTTAGAAAACCATTTCCAAGGCTTTGGGACACCAGCAGGCCACCGTGAGAGCCGTTGTCCACAAATGGGGAAAACTTTGAGCAGTGGTGAAGCTTTCCAGGAGTGGTCAGCTATACCAAAATTACTCCAAGATCAAACCGATGACTCATCCAGGAGGTCACACAAAAATCCAGAACAACATCTTAAGACCTGCAGGCCTCACTGGCCTCAGTTAAGGTCAGAGTTCATGATTCAACAAGAAGAAAGAGACTGGGCAAAAATGGCACCCATGGGAGAGTTCCAAGGTGAATACCAGTAAGGAGTAAAACTGACACAGCATCAAAAGAACATCATACCAGCAGTCAAACATGGTGGTTGTAGTGTGATGGTCTGGGACTTTGAAGAATGTCCCGCCATCAGATCAGTTTATGACCTCAAGCTTGAGAGAACTTGGGTTACTAAGTAAAGTCTAGACTTAGATCTGATTGAGATGCTGACCTTTAACATGCTGTTCATGCTTGAAAACCCTCCAATTTGGCTGAATTTAAACAATTCTGCAGAGAGAGCAGGCCAAAATTCCTCCACAGTGATGTGAAAGACTAATTTCCAGTTATCCTAAATGCTTGAGTTATTAGGTTTAGTGGGCAGTGGCATTTTCACATAGGGCCTGGTAGGTTTGAAATCAATAGAAAATTAATAGTATAATAATAGAAAAAGTATAGTATGAAATAAAACATAAAAAACTAGAAAAGCACTCGGAGAGCACAGACCTCCGCCATTAGCCCTATCTCCCAATAGTGAAGAATCCTGTAAGAAATTCCTGGATCCGTCCCAATGTGCCCCCCACCATGGCATTCGCCGATAACTCTTTCCCCAGTCGGATGGAAACATGGTGAGGCAAAGCATTGGCTTCGCTACGGGTGGATTGTCATGGTGGAAGCATTGCCTGCCGGTGCCAACAGATGCACTGACAGCCTCACCCATGGCCCCCCAGATGACTGGAAGTCATGGCAGAGGGTGAATATTCCTCTATTCCTCCCAGCATTGTGAGTATTCTCGCTACAATTGGCTGTTTTTCTCACTGTTACGCTCCAACTCGTCTCCTCAACTGGACGTGCGTCTTTCAAACTCTATAAACTCCATAACTTTGAATAGAAACCCACCCAAAATGCTGCTGGGACTGAAGTTACTCATGTCCACCATCTCCTGGTGTAAAGTGGTAACAGCGCAGACCTCCACCATTAGCCCTATCTCCCAACAGTAACAAATTCTTTAAAAGTTCCTGGATCCAGTCAGTGATCCGGATCACTCCCAAAATGTAATCAGTTCTTCCTTATGCCATTTCTGACATTTCCTGAAAATTGCATCAAAATCTGTCCATAAGTTTTTGAGTTATGTTGCTAACAAACAAACAAACAAACTAACCAACAAATCCACCTGATCACATAAGGTAATACATTTTATATATATATATATATATATATGCACTCATGATGCCATATTTAAACTGCTCTAGCCTGACTACGCTTTGCTGCCCCCTCTGCAAGCTGCTTTTTGCAACCCTCCTCCACCCCAGCTCCTCCTCTGAGCTATATCAGACTAAAACAGTGTCATTCTGTTGTCACTGATGCCTGCTCTGCTCTGGGGTCTTCGCTGCTTTTGTCCCTGACTCAGGCTTTCCTTGTAGGCACAGGAAGAGCAGGAATGTGTGCTGTTACACAACTATACCAAATATAAATAACAGCAATGAAAGCAAATTAATAACTGCTAATAAAGTTAAAATTTATTAACTGCAAATTGCATATTTCTTGACAGAGTGAACCTGACTGAAGTAGTTTTATTAAATCCTATGGTGCTTCCAAGCCCATTTTTTAGCGCCACTCTTTTTCTTTCTTTGCATCTATAAACCTGCAGCAACAACTACCAAAGACTCTCCACTTGGCTCTAATTTCCTGGGCGTGCTTCGGTTACTTTCCATAGAATGAGGCAATTAGTTTCACAAGATCCAATCCAAAGTTCTCTATACAGCATTAAAGCTGCCCTGTGGAGTTTTCTGACTGCATCCAGTGATTCTCAACAATGCATGTTTTTCTGTGTCCTTGAGGCTTTACAAACATGTCGGATCAGTTTTGCTTCTTATTAAACATTTCTAAATTTAATTTTCTTCAGTGTGTCTATTATCTCTTCAACATGATGAAGTTAACATTCCTGTTTACTGGCCTCTGGCCTTCCTTTTTATGCATTTTCTGGCATGTTAATTTGTTTCCTGGCATGTTGAAGATCAGTTGAATTGGATTTGAAGGAACTGGCAGGAATGTATTTGTCTCTTCATGCCCAGAAATTAGTAGATTGAAAGTAAAACCCTGTCAGGTATCTTTAAGTTGCAGTCTTATGAATTCGACCTTTACTGACCAGCGGGGATTGGGTGTACTTCGCCGATGTTGGTGTAAGTAAAATGGAATTTCATTGCTGTCTTTTAAATGTTTATTTTTTAAATATTTACTGTTTTACCTGGGGCAGTTCAACACATGCCGTGGTTAAAGGTGAAAGTATGATTTACAAATGAGTCACTCCTGCAGGAAGAGTCAAGCTTGTACTTCTCTGTAATGTTTGGGGGAGCCAAATAATTAAATTAACTACAACCCAAATTCCAAAAAAGTTGGGGCACTGTGTAACTGTCCCGTCAGTTGATGGGGGAGGCGGGGGCCCTTATTTATGTGTCCAGAACTATCAGAAATCAAAGTGTTCTCAGTATGCAAGGTCCACAGAATTGGCTGAGCCAATGAAAACTCTCCCTAGCTGTGATTTATTTATAATATCGCTGCATGAGTGTTGGACCACTAGAATCTGTGTCCTGGCCAATGGTTATTTAATTATAGAGCAGAAAAGAGTGCCAATCTATTATAAGGCTCTAAAGTTCAAATTATTTACTAATACCACTTTTTAACCCCTTTTCATCACTGTTTCTGCCCAGTTTTGCCAATCTTTTTTCCACATCAAAACAATTTTTGACCAATTATTACTATTTTTTAACTCTTTTCACTACTTTGGTGCCCATATTTGCCATTGTTTTCCCATTTTTGCTACTTTTTAACACCTTTCACTATATTTTGCCTCTTTGCCAACTTTTTCTAACCTTTTTTAACCAATATTTACAGCTTTTTAACTATTTTTTCCCAATTTTACCTGCTTTCACCATTTTTTGCCCATTTCTGCAAACTTTTTAGCCTTTTTTGACTTGTTTTTGCTACATTTTAACTGCTGTCACCTTTTTCTGCTCATTTTGCCCCTTTTTATCCTATTATTGTTACTTTTCACCAATTTGTGCTACTTTTTAACAGCTTTCGCAATTTTCAGCCCACTTTTGCCAACTTTTCTCAGACTTTATTTTAACCCATATTTCCTGCTTTTTAATCAATTTTTTATTTTTCACCTATTTTGTCCCTTTTGTTGTCATTTCACCCTTTTAAAAGATATGTTTTCACTCTAAACCCATTTTGGCTGATTTTAAACCACTTTTACAAATTTCCTTCTATTTTTGCCACTTTTGTTTACCTTGTATTAATGCATATTTGCCATTTTTAACCTATTTTTGCCACTATTACTTTTCACACTGATTTCTGCCATTTTTGCCCCTTTTAACCCATTTTTGCCCACGTAGATCTTCATTTTGCAACTATTTTATCATTTTTCCCTAAAATTTGTTTCAGTTCTTTCTACTTTTACCTCTGGTATCCTGACTTTCGTGCACATCATGGCTTAGCTATGAGGTCTAACATTACTTTCCATAAAAGGGTGTCTGGCATTGTGAGGAAATTTTCCTATACTTTTTGGCAATGAAAAAAACAATAAAATACCCAAATAAATAATAAAAATACCCAATATTGAGCCAGGGCAGGTCCAGACTGTACTCTTTGTTATCTCATTTACTTAACATGAAATAAATTGGGATACACAATATTATCAATCATTTCACATCATCAGATAAAAGGTAGTTGTGCTGCTACAACTTCTTGGCTAAGTTAACCAGGGATTTCACCATTACTCCATCTTCATAGGAAACCATAGAAACTGTGTTGTTGGCATGAGCAAAGACACCACTCTGGAAATGATCTGCTTACTATGATTTTCTGTTTTGGCTCTGCAGTAAATCTGCAGTTGTAAGTAGACGTGTGCACTGGGAATAGTGATCAGAAAGTCACACGACAAGGGAATTATTAGAAGTTTAAGTCTTTGGTTTAAAGTGTGTGACTGGCTGCAAGGGGTCTGTTCTCATTTGTTTTCTCTGTCAGCTGCAGGAATGCATACCTGTAGGTATGTACAAATGTATGTACATAGGTATGTACATGTTCGTACATACCAAACGCGATAAAACACACAGCCCTTTGACCTTAATATGCTAGATCACCTTCATTTTACCATATTACTTCCAATCACTTGCTGTGCAAGCATCCCTTTCCTTCTATTTAAAACATAAACAGGAACTAACTATTGGAGCCACACTTGAACACAAATGAGCTTTCTCAGGAGATAATCAGTATGAGTGCGGATGACTCACCTGGTAGGAGACAGCCAACCTCTTAGAAGATAATTCACTGTTATGATTGGAATTCTGCCCTTCCCTTCACTTACCTTAACAGCCCGGGGGTGAAAAGAGAATGAGGTGGGAGGTGGAGGAAGACACCCAGGATGAGCAAAGCTTGAATCACAGTGTGGCTAATGTTTACTTTCTTAGCTAATGGAAGATAGTGTGCAAAACCGTCAGTCACTTCAACATATTTAAGATTTCAGAGTTCACTGGTAAGTGAAAAAAAACCTCTAAAGTTACATGCTTATTGCAATGAGGCTGATTTACACTTAAAGGGTACATTTTTTGCTCAGTTTACTGCAGAGTGGTTCAGTCTCTGTGCAACAGATGTAACAGCTGTCAGACATCAACATGAACGTCACACAGACAAAAACACGCTGACAAGTCAGTGGATGTGAGGCATCCATGAATAAAGGAGAAAAAGTGTCAGCATGCAGGAGGTTAAGCACAGGCCCACACTTGCTTCTCCTACATTAAAGTACCTCTCTGACCATGGAAGATACAAGCATCACCAGTTTCTATAGGCTCAGTCTTTGCAATTCCACTGGTCTGTCTCCAGTACATCTAAGAAGCTCCACTCCTGTCAAGATACATCATATACAAAAGTATTTGGACACCTGACAATTGTACATTACACCTATAACAGCCTTTACTCTTTATGAAGTCATCCAAGAAAACCTTAACCTTGCAAAGCAGATGGATACATCCGTTTCCATGTTTCTCACTGGCGAATCCATCTTGCAAAGCTCCCGTCTGAACTGTTTGGGCCCGTTTAGAAAGTGAAAGGACAAATCAGCGATGAGGGGCAGTACTCTCAGGTGTGGCGGAGTCGTGACGTAAGCAAGCAGCAACAAGAAACACATACATCTGACATACTAGATGGATGTGTTTCTCACATCCATCTGGTATGTCAGGTTAAGAAAACCTGGCTTAAAATTTAAATTCCAGTTTTTCTCAAAGGTGCTTGATAGGGTTGATATCTGAAACCTGTTCATTAGGCCTTTACAAATTTAAGACCTTAAAAGAATTCTTTTTTTGTGCAGACTGTTTGGTGATCTTGCAAGTTTATATTTATACAGAGATAGGCCATAAGTCATGATTTAGAAATATATCATTAGCACACCTACCTATGTGGGATCATCCTTGTTTCATGAGCAGGCGTTTGATCATAAGATTGGCACTCGACTATAATTGTTAGACTATTTAGGGTCACCACTAAAATATTCCAGTAAATGTTATACTTCCTTTCTCTTACCACAGGTACTCATGTTGAGTTAGTAATGTTCTGAGTCACATCTCTTAGAGTTTACTGGATTTTGCATGAGCATTAGCAGTCTGTTGTATGTTTGACTTTGCTAAGCTGCATTAAACCCTTTGGCCATCGACCAGTATGCTGTTTCTGAACCACAGAAGCCACTAGTAAATAGCAAGGAGCCATTTAGGATAAAATGTATTCCAAGCATATCTGTGTTAAACATTTAAGCCACACTTAAATCATCTTGGAATGTCTGGTCGGGTTTTTTGAGGGCTAATCAAGACAGAGGTATGATTTTTGTTGAGGTGTTTTGTGGCGTTAAAATGATGTTGATGTTAAAACTCAGAGCTTCAGACTCTCTCTCTCTCTCTCTCTCTCTCTCTCTCTCTCTCTCTCTCTCTCTCTCTCTGCACTACAACATCTGGAATCAATTGGACAGTATTAGGGCTCAGACATTGCAGAGTGAAAATCCCTGTGGAGGATTTGCCTGTTTGGCACACGGCTCACTAAGCCCCATCACTAAGCAGCCTGACTGCATCATCACCGGGGGTCTCCACGCTAACTCAAATCATCAATGGCTCCTGGTTCAAAGTGATGCCGTTGAGGCTTCTGCTCAGAGCAACAAGGGGAAAAAGTTGCAGTTAAGTGCTACATGGTGTTTTCTGAAATAGAAGGGACTGCAGCTTGGCACAGTAATTTGAAGGCTAAAATTTAGTAATCACTCATGCCACATTTTAGTGCCAGAATGTCTCCCTGAGTTTGGATTTAAGCCGTTGAAAGTGTTTCAGGGCGACTGGCCAGACACGGTCGGTGGTTCAGACTGGATTTCAGTCCAGTGTGATTTTAGCAAAGTCATGTTTAAGGAGGCCCCTAGTTATATAACAACTCTATTCTTGTCTTTTTAGATCTACTTTGGTTTAGCATCGTCATTTTGGTCATGTGTGAATGCTCCTGTGTGGTTTATTAAAATGTTACTTTTGCATTTGAGGTAAAAGTACATAGCATACGCTTAATAATAATGCAAAGTCCAGACGAAACACACAATCGCGGTTGTATCAAGCATATTATCAGTGGTGATTTTTGTAATTATCTACTTGTTGCAGCTAAGCCAAATTGATTAATAAAGCTTTATTATCGATCAGACTCCATGTAAAAACATTTTTGTGAACACAATATCGACATACAGTAACTCTTTGAACAGTTTTCTTCAAACTTTATGAAAAGCGTCCACTCTGAGTCAAGGATAGAATGATTACATTTTGGAGGTAAAGGTCACTGGGCCTCACGTGTCCTTTTATTGGGGACACAACGTAAGAATGCTTGGAGTGATTTTCCTTAAACTAGGCACAAATATTCACTCTGGCCCTGAGCGGATTGAATTTGGGTGTCAAATATCATGGTCATCCACGGTTATTCATCTCTTGCTTATGAACCAAATATCTCAAGAAAGCTTGGAGGTTGTTTCGTCACACTTAAGGCAAATTTCCACTCTGACTCAAGGATGGCCTTATAAAATTTTAGACGTCATAGCTACAGAGGCAAGAAAAGAACATGACCATTTGATATAATCTAGTTTCCTGGTCATCAAATGGGATCTGATCTGCATATAAATCACAAGCAGACAAACATAATGTGTTTAACCTAATACCACACAGACAATTATAATATATAAAGTCTTTATTGAACACAGCCATTAAACATTCACAGTGCTGCTGGAAAAAGTAAATCAACCCTTGATTTAACAACCTGTTAGCCCTCCTTTGGCAGCAATGACCTCAACCAAGTGTTTCTGGTAGACCTGCACAAAGTTCAGGAGGAATTTTGGACCATTCTAAGTGCTTCAATTCACTCTAGGATGTCTGGTGTGAACAGCTCTCTTGAGGTCATTCCACATATTCTCATTGGATTTAGGCTTTGCCTCTGAGTTGGCCGCTCCTAAAGGTGGATTTTCTTATTTTGGAGCAATGCTGTAATAGATTTACTTTGATGTTTAGGGGTCATTGTCCTCCTGGATCACCAAACTTCCTCTAAGCTTCAGCCCCCTTGACATTATCCGGTAGGACAGTGATTTTCAAACATTTTTTTGCCCAAGGCACACCTGAGATCAAGCCAAATTCCCTAGGCACACCATCTTCATATACATGCAAATCCCCCTCTTAAAATTTTCTTACAGTATCTTTGGTTGATGCATAGTCATTGTAAGAATGCATGGTTGTTCAAATTCGCAATGCTGCACCATTGGGGAACAATTAAATTACACAAATGCATGCTAAAATGTATATTTTTACTGCATACTTTTCAGCCAAATCAGCCTTATTTATAGTTCTTAATACAAGCAATCTGCTGTAGCAAGTCCTAAACTTTTTGTACCCTACAAGACATTTTTACACCACACTACAAAAAAGAGCATATGAAAAAAAGCAGCAGTAAGAAAGTACTAGAAATACTACAGAAAATGTTAGTTTCTGAGAGGCTGTCCTTTTTTTTAAAATACTTGAACAGTCATTGTAATTATGCATGGTTGTACAAATGCGCGAGGCACACCTAGACTTGCCACAAGGTACGCCATTTGAGAACCACTGCTGTAGGATACCTTGATAAACTTGGGAATTCATTTTCCTCTCTGAGAGGCCCAGGCCCTGAGGCAGCAAAGCAGTCACAAATCCCTATGCTCCCTTCACCATGCTTCACTGTGGGGATGATCTCGTGTCGGCCTGTGGTGACGTTTTTACATCATACGTAGTGCGGCGTGTTCTTTCCAAACAAGTCAACCTTAGTTTCATCAATCCACAAAACATTTTCTCAGTTTGCAGTGATGTTTTTTTTTAATTATTTTATTTTGGAGAGCAGCGTCTTCCTTTGTGGTGTCCCGCCATGGACACCATGCCTGTTCAAGCTTTAGCATATAGCAGACTCATGAACAGAGATGTTGACTTGTTCTGATGACTCCTTCAAGCCTTGAGCTGTTACTCTAGGGTTCTTTCATACCTGAACAGTGAACTACCTTATACCTTTATACTTTTATCTCTGAGCATCCTGTGCCCTTAGATTCAACCTGACTGGGCGCCCACTTCTAATGTATCATCTCTATTTGTGGACAGTTTGTCTAACTGTGGACCAGTGTTAATTTTGGCAGCTATTTTTAATTTAAGTCTCAGTCTTAGTCTTAAGATGAAATATCTTTTAGTATTAGTCACATTTTACTCTTTTCTACCCTTTTCAGTTTTGTCTAAACTTTTTCGTCTAGTTTTAGTTGATAAAAAGTCTTCAAATTTTAGTTTTTAATGCTTTAATTTTAGCATTTATCTTCTTGTCTCAATCTAGTATCAAATCATGGTAGTGTGTTCTCTGCACCCTGCCAAACCTGGGCTCCCTGCTTTCTACAGCTGAGAGGCAGGATAGCTACAGCTGTATTGTTTTTTGACAGATTTACCCACAGTGGAGAAATATCACAGATTTTGAATGTCCGATAAAAACTAAAGAATATTTTGGTCTAGCTTTAGTCATCTGACGAAAGCTAAACATAGTTTTTTGTCTGTTTTAGTCATCACAGATATATTTTTGTTAGTCATAGTCTAGTTTTTGTCATGGAAAAAAAGGCTGTCAACAAACATTTTTAGTCATAGTTTTGGTTGACGAAATTAACACTGATGTGGACTGGTGAATAACTAAACTCTTTGAGACGACTTTGCAACCCCTTCCAGTCTCATGCAATTCGGCAACTCTTGATCAAAGACCTTCTGAGATCAATTTTTTTGTAAGGCATGGTTCACATCAGCAGATTCTGCTTGTGAAGTGTGTTTCATAAGACACAGTAGCTATACACCAGGCTCAAATCTTATTTAACTAATGGGACTTCAGGTGTGCCATCTCCTGACTCCCAATTGGCATCTTCTAGGAGTCATTAGCTTTAGGGTTTACTTACTTTCTGCAGCAGGACTGTAAATGGCAACGTTCAATAGAGACATTGTGTTTGTCTATACTTTTGACTTAGATGCAGATCAGATCACATTTGATGACATACTTTTTGTTGCAACTGTGTTTGTAATCTTCAAATCAATATTTGGAGATTACTTTTTGAATGATTTTGGGGGCTGATCTACACATTTATGTCTTGAGGGTGAACTGATAAGATTTCGGAGGTCAAAGGTCACTGCAGTCTTATATATTGTGAGGTCACAGAACTGGCTGTTCATCTGTCTTTTTCCTTGATCCTGCTTTTTATTGACATTCATTTAATGCAAACTCATTCCCAAGTTTTATCACACATGCACCTATCAAAGAAACAAGATTTCTACCAATCACTCTACCACACAAACCACCCCAGCCTTTTCTCACGATGTGCTGCTGTGCTTTAACTGGCTGACTATTGTATATCTCTAGAGGGAATGTAACTTCTGGGTGGTAGGTCTAGTTTTTGCATTCATCGATCATTAGTAGGTCGTATTTCCCAAGGGCAGCATGCACAGTAGTTCCTAGTAGTAACCACAGGAGTTGGCAGAGCCTTGTGAAACATGAACATCAGTGTTAATAGAGCTCTGCTTCAATTAAAGCACAGTGGTAACCAGTTTGTCTAATCAGATTGCTCAAAGCGTCTGTTGTGTAACTGAGTCAGTAGTACAGCTGATCACTCTGAGCAATTATCGACCTGCAAACGTGGCGTAAACAGGCCTGTGAGGTTTGTGTCAGAAGGTATGAGGAGTGAAAGAAGAGTTTTAAGCTGTGCTAAAAGTTCAGCTGGGTGTTTGTTTTTACTGCAAGGATAAAGAAGATCGCAATTCTCTCCTTTTACGTCGTCTGATATAATGTTGGGATGACTGCACCATTTTTTTAGGCCAGTGCTTTAGAACAATAGAACTTTTCTCCTGCTCCACATGCAGTAATGAGTCTCTAATAAGTTCAGAGCATGTGTCTTAACATTTCAAACCTGGCAGCCAAAAATGGCGTTAATCTCTCCGCCTTAAACCGCGGCTCAAAACAAGACCTGATGTGTTATTGCAGAGTCTGTACGGATCAGAAGCTGTTGACTGATCCATGTGTTGCTGCTGCTGGAAGACAGCATTGTTTGCTTGAAATACCGCCGCTGGGAGTTTTAAGCAAATGTCAGGTCTGTTTGTCTGCGTGGTTGTATCACATGATACTAATTCGGTGCCAAGATAACCGGATGAAGATCCACCGTTTATAATGTCTACTGTTTCGCCTCATTATTGATTTCCATTCGGCAGTTTAGATTGTTGTCAAGAAGACTAAAATACTGGGTCAAGTGTGCTTCTTCCTCTCCTCTCCAGCTGTAGTGTTTGACAGCAGTTGGCTCGCCGTGTTGAGCATTACTGCCAGTAGATTACTAGGCTGACGGCCCAGTTACAGTCAGTTTGGAGGTTAGACGGTGATTTGTTGGCCGACATCGCTTTCATCCCAACTTCTTAAATAACGTAATCTTCCAGGACTTCTACTCCTCTTTTAGCCTTATTTACACCCCAACATAACTCAATTTTAGGATGCTCATCTTTCTTTAGCGTTTGATATTTTCTTAGGAACTTGAGAATGTTGTATGTCAAGTTGGCTACCTGCAACTTCCTGTGCTTTCCCTTCTTTTTCTTTCTCCCTGCTGGGGATGGGCAATGATTTTAGATATCTGAAGATTCATGATTAATACAAAAATCCATGCAACCATGGTGTGTCTGTAAGAACATGTGAATCAGCCCTAAGAGCCTTTGATGCAACGTTCTGAACCTGTAATCTTATGCAAAAGGGTATTCAAATATTTTATGACTTTGGGAAAATCTGGACAACTTCCTAGTTGTTATAGGCCTCTGCAGGGTATAAAATTCACTGGCAGGGAAAGTATAGTCTCTGGGTCAAGAAGAAGGGCTGGGGTTGTTTCTGTGCTAGTGTGATTGGTAGAAACTAGTTTATTTAATGTTTAAGATGTATATACAGATGAGGGATAATGAGATTGACCTTTGACCTACAAAATCAACTTAATTTATTTTTCAGTCAGGGTGCACATTTCTGCAAAGTTTGAAGAAAATCCCTGAAAGAGTTTATGAGATATCATGTTCAAAGGCAAGGGATTTACATGAGGCCAAGTAACCTTGACCTTTGACCCAAGACCTGCGATTTTTTCATTCCATCCTCATGTCAATGTGGACATTTATGCAAAGTTTGAAGAAAATCCCTGAAGGTGTTCTTGAGATAAACTGCTCACTAAATAGTTAAGTCTATGGTAGCCCTGAAAGCAAACTGTAAAAATAAAACAATCATAGTTGCAAAAACATTTCCCCAGACATCACAAACAGCAACAGTATATTTATTTAAACACTCAAAAATAGTCAATAAATCTGGAAAATATTTTACCCTCTAAAAATGTTTGCAGAAGGTGGGATATTTTGAGAGTGAGTGAAATATTCTCTAAGGTTTATAGAGGGTCTTTTATGTCTTGTTATGTTAATATTCTGTAAATATATTTTTGGTTTCATACTTTTTTAAATGTTTTTTTAGGCTTTGTTCCCCTCTTTTTTTATGTTTTTTTTTTTTTTTTTTTTTTCTGTATATATTTTCAATGTTTTAGAATTTTTCCATTTCTATATTTCATTCTGTACATGTTTTGGACATTTCATGTCTTTTTTTTTAATTTAGGTAATTTATTTATTTATTTATTTATTGTATCCCTACATAATTCTGATGTGTTCAGTTTTCTAATTTATTATATTAAATGTATTTTATTTTATTAGATTTTAATTTAATTTATTTATTTTGTTCAATATTATCTTTTTTTAATTTATTTATTTTATGTTTTTTTTTTTAAATATTTGGTGAATTTTTTATGGTGTCTGGCTGACTGTGGTTTGAAACCATGATGTTTTTTTAAAGTTGGCCTTCAGAGCCACTGTACATTTCATCAATAGAAATTTTCCATACATGTGCGATTTTTGAAAAATTATAGTAACATTCAGTAACACATTTTACACTAAAGAATATTTGCAAGAGAGGTAAAGATGGAATATGCTGTTTGGAAAAAGTACCTTCTTTGTTTAGGTTTTATTTATTTGTTTTAACATTATCGTTGCATTATGTTCATTTTAGTCTTTTAAACTGGAAATCATCTGTTGTGCCCCTCTTACTATCACCAGGGTCTACATCATACAAAGCATACAAAGTTGGTGTTCCGTCTTGCAGTTATAAGGGTTTAAGCTGATCATCTAAAACAGCTTTATTAGCCCCTTTATGCTGAACTTGTTCCTGAGGTTGCTGAGTATGTGGAGTTGAAATCCAAACCATTCACTTAAAGGGCTTTAATTGCTGTTGTAAAGTTTTCCTTCTTTTCCTTCATGTTGGCAGGTTTTCCCTGCTTGGCTCTCGTTCTGCTGCCTCGCTGCCATACATCGGCTAAGTTTGTTGTGTCGTTACTTCATGTTAATACTAAAGTCTTGTTCTAACATGCAGCTCCTTTACTGCCAGGAAACTGCACTTTTTTTTTACGTCACATGGTTCACCAGAGTAAATTTAAGGGTGTGTTTTAATAATCGGTCAATTATGGGTATGTTATCACCACCACACCCCAGTGAGGTTATGTTACAGCTATGCTCTAATCTGTTAGGTGGCACATGTACACCGACACAGGCCTATCTTCATTATTGCATGTGTATGAAGTACACAGATTAACTATTTTTCCTGTTTGCAGGGCTTCTTCCTTCTCCTCCGATTTGACCTCGAAAACCTTCAGCATTATAGTGTGCAAAACTAGTTGTCACATGTGCCATTGTGGTGAGTGGAGACAAGCAGACGCCAATCAAAATTTCATTACAGTGTACCCTTACTGCATGTGGCTCAAACGAGCGTCTGTGACAAGATCAGCTTAATTTAATAGTTTCTTATTAGAGTGTACTAACAGCATTCATCAGTGCAGTTTCTACCCCAAAGATCCTTTCTGTCGCTTACACAGACAACAAACAAGGTACAAAGACAATGACAATATACTGTATATAATTGTAATAATGTAATAATTGTAATAGGGTGTGTCATGTTATTGTGACCACTATGATGGACTTCTTTATTGCAGTCATGGAAAGGTTGGATGCTAGGTTAAAGATCATGTACACTATATTGACAAAAGTATTTGGCCACACCTGTTAATTCTTGAATTCAGGTGTTTCAACCAGACCTGTTGCCACAGGTGTATAAAAACAAGCACCTAGCCATGCAGTAAACTTCATCCCTGCTGTGAGCTGTAACTATTAGTAAGTAGAAGCGTTTAGGAACAACAGCAACTCAGCCAAAAAGAGGGTCAACGACAAGGCAAGGCACATGTTGCATAAAAGTTGCCAACACTGCTGATTCCATAGCTGAAGAGTCTGAAATTCCATTGGCAAAAATGTATGAGGAATCACACTTCTCTGTTCTCTGGCTCTACTGGAACAGAGATTGTGAGCCAGACCTTCTTATCCAGCATCAGCACCTGATCTCATAAATGCTCAACTGAATTAATGGGCACAAATTCCCACAGAAACACCCCAAAATCTTAGCTGGAGTAGTGGGGCTTCTGAGAGACACTTGAGAGAGACTGAAGCGCATCCAGTGGAATTGCAAATATTGACACAAATGCATCAGGATATTTAACAGAATATACAGTGCTTAACAAATTTATTGGACAACCTGTCATATTTGTCTCAGAGACCATCCAGCATCATGAAGTGCTTTAATCCGGACTCTTTCATTTTCAGTGAGCTCTCCACGTTTTACCATTTTGAACAGGAATGAGGGATTTCAAACTGAATTCACCCAAATTTGAGCCGGCTCACTGGGCTTCTCTGAGAAGTCAGAAATTAATCAAGCATAACATTCAACCACTAAAATTCATTTTTCTGTTCAGGAATGCAAGTGAATAACTATAATTTGACATATTAATCAAGAAATAATAATGTGCTTTACTATTTTTTCATTTTTTTTGTGAATCAGTAAATTTGAAAATTCATGGATAACAATAATAATAATATTTTAGCCTTAAAATTTTATTTGGGTCAAAGAGCTTCTACGTATTAGTGTATTAACCATTGCAGAAACATAAAAAATGATTTTGGTAATTACCAATGCTGTTAATTTAGGGCAGCTGTGGCATAAATCTTACTTTGGTTAGGGTTAGGGTGGTCTAATAAATTTGTTAAGCACTGTATATTTTGAAACCTAAATGTTGGCATGTTTGCAGGCTCACAGCCTGCAAAATGTGCAGCTTCTTCTATCACTGATCTGATCAATTCTTGTCTTTATTTTGGAGTCTTTTTAGTCTAATAAACACTCCCCACAGTTTATGTACTTATTAGTATAAATCTGTTTTCTTTGAGTGTAGAATTGCAACCTAAAGAGGGTGAAAGATGGTTAAAAGTGGTGCTGCCAGCCTGGTCAGACAATTTTTATGTTGGAGTTTTCGTCCATGAAGTTGTCTTTATTTGCATGTGTACCACTAATTAGCTACATGATGATGTGATTGTAGAAACATGAAATATCCACGTTTGCCTTGAAGCCATGACGCTGTCCTCATCCTTTCTGCTGTAAGCTGTCTGTGTTTCCAGCATGCACACAAAAACGAACATCCACTGACATGCCAGTAACAAAAGGACACAATAAAAGAGCCTTGGCACTTATTTGACAGGATACACACCCAGACAGGAGTGTTTTTTTGATGCTCGTTGAGAGGCTTGCACACCTTCTGACTTCAGTTTAGAGAGATGCACTTGCTCACAAAGACGTGCATGACTAAAAGTATTTTCTGTGACAATAAGCAGCATGTTTGAGGCCCCTTTTTAAGGAGTACATTCCTCATTACATACACAACCATAGACAGAACAAACCCAGACACGATCTGACTTAAACCGCCAAAGGCTCCGCTGACATTTGCACAGGTGAACATTCACATACCCACTTTTTATCTGTTTTTGTGCTCAATTCAGACCCAGAGCGAGAGCTGTGCTAGGTGGGAGGTTTGTGCCGCCCCTCCGATGCAATGTATCATACAGAAAACAACATAAACAGGCTTTGGCAACACAACTATGCTTCGATTGTTGACAATATTATAGACTGCATGAGTCAACATGTAGGCCTTTTGCAGCTGCATATAAAAGTAACAGGTATGCATGATAACTACATAGCCTGATTTAAACTTTGGTGCAGCATGTCTGGGCAACATGTGTATTCAGACCCTTTGGAGCAACACTTGAATTTAGCTTGTTCCTCCCAATTCTCTTGATCGTGATGGAGATGTTTCTACACTTTAATTGGTGGTAAATTAAATTGATTGGACATGATTTGGAAAGGCAAACACCTCTGTATAGAAGGCCTCACAGCTGAAGCACATTAGAATGAAAACCATTAGGTCAAAGGAACTGGAGTAGGGCCTTAGATATAATAATATAATAATACACATAATATACATAAAAGCCCACTTGGCTTGCTTCAACTTTGCTGCAACAGTGGTGTGGAAATGTGTATAACAGGACTACTGATTTATATACTGTAGTTACCGCTACCATCCATTTATGAATGTGGTCTGAGAGTGTGAAAGTGACCAGCAGTGTAAAAAGCTCAGGTCCAATTACCATTTTCTCATGGTTTAAAGATACTGGTTTGGAATTCCCTCGGGCTTAAGAAAAGATACAAAAGCACTTGGTGTCAGAACAAAGATATTTTCACCAGTTAGCCCTGCAGGATGCTGGGCAAATAATTTGGTGTTAAAATCCAGTTCTGTTGTGATTCAAAGTTGTTCAAATTTGGACAGGCTTGTTTTGCTATGTGTGAAAGTACAAAATTCCTCTCATGTTGTCGCCAAATTACCAAATCCTCTCTTCCAATGCCAAACAGCTTATTCTGTCATTGACTTTTGTGTGGTGTTTGTTGGATTGGATGATTCAAGTCTGAAGACACATGACATATTGGCAATTTAACTATTCATTCGTTGAATGAACAGGAACTAATCAGCCTGTGGAAGAACCATACACAGGTCACACACTGCTGTGGGATGGCATCCCATTCTTCAACCAGCATTTGTCACAAGTCAGCCAACGTGGTTGTGTCGGTCACTCTGGCATGAAAGTGATCCCACAAGTGTTCAGTGGGGTTGAGGTCAGAATGCTAGCAGGCCATTCCATCCTCTCCACTCCCAAATTTTTGAGATAGTCTCTGACAAACCCCACTCAGTGGGAGCTAGTGTTGTCATCTTGGAGGATAGAGTTCAGTCCCAGACTGTGGAGATATAGGATTGCCACTGGTTGCAGAATCTCATCTGGATATCTCTCTGCATTGGAGACTGCCTCCAGTGATGACAAGCCCTGTCTTCCCAGTGAGGGAGATGTCGACCCACACCATCACACTGCCTCCAACAGAAGATGTTACTCTACTGGTGCAGCAATCAGCACTGCATTCTCCATATCTTCTCTACACTTTGACCCTACAATCCAGCTGCCTGCAGACAGGTACCAATCAGGCACCTCATTGTCAGCAACGGGGGGTACCTGTGCTAATATCTAACCACAGTATAGCGTACTATCATCCTTCATTAGAATTAATTTTTGTCAAGAAAACACCTCTAGTATTGTTGTTAGGTATGATGGCCATTTGTCTAATTATTGGCACCATTTTACACCCCTGAATGGGTGTACTGTATGTCCAAATATGATTTCTCCATTTTTCACCCTAAAATTGCAGTAATTGCGAGGAATTCTATGCAAATAAAACCTACCGTGACATTTAGCTCTTCTATTCACCTTCATAATGTGTGAGTTATATTAATGCACCATGGTTAGTAACAATGTTAAGGTCATTTGAATGGTACTTAAAGATACGTCAAACTACATCCTGCAAGTCAAGCAGGAAACAGGAAGTTTGAGATGCTTTGGGCCTCTGCTGATTGGTCAGACAGTGTGATGTCACTGTCTCTGTTGTTGACTGGCTGGCTAAGAAAACTCTTAGCCAGTTTCTACTGTACTGACCGACGTGACTATTTATGGTTCCTTGCCCCTTAAACAGCTTGAATGCAACATGTGAAATTTGCATTTGCATATTACTGTGAAACTGAACAGCTTTGCATCAGGCTTTGCTGTCTCACACAGATGAAATGCAAATATGAAAATCAGGCTAATGCTCCAACAACTCTTCAAAATACATAAGTTTGTTAAAAACAAAGCAAAACTCCTGCCTGTTTTCACTATTTCTCATGTAATTTTTGTGACTTTTTATGAGTTGTGAGGCAAGGCTGGTTTGAATGACTTCTATGCAGAGATGTGTCAACATTACAGGACAAATGTTCAAAGTTCAACATCAATTAAAGCCAAGCCATTTGTGCCTCATTCCTGCAGAGTGTATAAAATTAGAAGCCAGGATCAATATAAATTGATTTAACCCAGTATTAAGTCTAATGGAATTTGCTAGTTACACTTAAGAGCTTAGAGACATACACTCTAGTTACCTGGTTAAGACTTGATCATAATATTACATCATGTTACAATGCAGTGATTTGCATGTGCACACTTAACATGAGTTTCCTATTCATGTGCATGCACCACCTGGCCACTTCATTAGGTATACCTGTTCAACCATTTATTAATCAACTAATTACAAGTCAGGAGAGAGTGCAATTATGCTTGTAGACATGGTTGATTTCATCTGAAGTTTAAAGTGAGCCCCAGGAGGAGAAAGACTTCGAACATGTCATGCTTGTTGTTGCCAGAAGTGCTGAACTGAGTGTTTCACAACTATCGGTAGGGTTTAAAGAGAAAATATTCAGTTGGCAGTTCTCTGGGCCAAAATGCCTTGTTGATGGCAGAGAGAAAGACCAGACTGGTTTAAGGTGTTAGAAGGGCAACAGTAAGGTGCAGGTCTATTTCTAACTTTGACCACTGCTCCTCAATTTTGAGTGCCCTCTTGCCCTTGCAAAACATAGCGGTACAGTAAGCGATAGGGGCAATGGGTGAATTTAAATTAAGTCTAATTCTAATAAGCACTCATTACAATCAAGGTATGTAAGAAAAGCATCACTGAAAACACAGAAAGTTGTTACCTTTTCCTGCCTTTGCATGCCAATTCCAGTTTTATTGAACATAAATATTTCTTTCTATGTCTTTCTCCTTCACTCTCCTCCCCTTCTGCATCAACACACCGCTTCATTTGGATTTTCTACTGATCAAATCAGTGCAGTAGGTCTTCTCCAGACAGTTGTCGTAGAACCTCTAGTTCTTTTTTAAACTCCTGACACCGACTCTGTCTTCCTTTAAGCACAGATTATATCTGAGTAAAAAGCAAAACGATGCTAGATCAGGTGAATGGGAGGCTGATCGAGCACTGTGATTTGTTTTTGGGTCAGAAACTGTTTTACAGAGAACACAGCATGAGCTGGAGTGTTGTCTTGATTCAGAATGAAACCATTTCTCCACAGTTGTGGTCTCTCCAGTCTTTTTCACACAGTTTTCCTAGAACCTGCTTGTAATAGTGTGGATTCACCTTCTGGAACCCACTCCTCCAAAATGATACCCTTACTTTCTTCATCTTTGATGACGATGGTGTTTTCCAGTGCACTGACTGCCGTTCTGTCTCAGGATCTGTTGGAGGATCCAAGCATCACATGTAATCACTGCGCCTAAAAAATGTGGGTTTCCTTCAGTTTGTTCCAGAATGTCTCCACAAATTTGCTTGAGTTTTTCTTTTTGATTAGAAGTCAGAAGTTTTGAGACAACTTTGGCACAAACTTTTGTCACGTTGAAATTTTCATGCAAAATTTTTCCAAACTGTCTTTTTATCAATGTAGACCATTTCTGCTATCATTCTTACACTGAGTCGTCGATCATTCCCAACAATTTTTTCAATTTGTTGAATGTTTTCAGAAGTTTTTGATGTGCATGGGCGCCCAGAACCTTCTTTATCTTAAAAGTTACATACATCTTAGTTAACATACCCAAAAAATTGGCTGCTTTTTTGTTCAATTTCACCAAACTTTCAAATTAAGACATTGCTCATCCTTTGAGCTAATCATTTTCTGATGCCTTAGCAAAAACATGTGCACTGCTAGCAGGGAACTAATTGGAAACTTACAGCAGTTGTGTGTGAATACCCAACTTTTAATTTATAACACATTGTGACTGTGAACCACATGGTTCTATCCTCATAAGTCTCATTATTTGATAGCCATACCTCATACATGTTGAAATGCATTAGTTGCTGCCATGTGATTAGCTCATTAGACATTTGTATTATGAGCAATTGTTAGGTGCAAGTGATCATTGTGTTTATGTCTAAGTCCAAAAGTTTTAGGGTTGCCTCATGTTGGAAAACCAAGGCCTGTATTTGAGTACACTTGACTCTAAAGTCTATTTCCATTTGGTCAATGTGAATGCAGCTGACCCTACCCTGAACGGTGCCTGAGTCCACTCGTAGACCTCAGGCACGGTTCAGGTGTACTTGGGCATGGTATCTGGGGGATGTGAAGTATAGGGTATAGGGTCTTAATGTCTCTTTTTGTATCTCCACAGCGCAGGCCTATTTTTTTCTCTAATCAGCAAGCTAGATGTGGATGTAGGAAGAGGGTCATTGTTGGTGCCCTAATGATAATAAAACCATCCATAGTACCTGCACAATGGACTCTATTGTGCACACAAACATGGACCCCTGTGAGATCCATGGTTGCCTCTTCTTCTTTCCTCTTGGTGGATTTTCAAACCAACATGCATGTGTGCTTAGGCATGGTATGAAACCATGTATGAAGAAGCAACGCCCATAGATTGTATCTAATCTTTGCTGTGCATGAGTTTTCTGGGCCAGTACCCAGTACAGTCAGTTCAGCTGTCCAGTACGTCAGTGCACGGGGGGAACCTGGATCCATGCACAGGCTGATTATCCACATCAATCCCTGATAATCCGCATCAATCCTGCAGCCTCCACCTGCAGCTTCCAGTGCCTGAATGCATGTCATATGCATTTGCATTTCCATCTCACAGATCAGCTTTCTGCTCACATTAGCTCCCGCTTGTTGTGTTGCAGCTTTCCTAAGTGCAGAAGTTTCAACACGAGCTTGCAGCAGATTAGCAGCTTCAGTGAGCATGAAACATGAATGAGACACGGATCTTGGCATCTGACCCAGTTGTTTCCTAGAAACGGTTAGCCAGGTACTCCGGACACAGGTGGGGAAAGAACTGACAGGAAAAAGGATATGACTATTTAAGGTCAACTGATGATTTGTAGTAAGACGTCAATCAAGAAAGATCTCATTACCCTCAAACAGTTTTATTGGTCATGATGAGTAAGGAAGTAGTGTGACTTGTGTATGAATTACATAATACCCTCAAGGCTTTAAAGCAGATCGAGAGAGAGGAGAGACGTGAGGATGAATATGAGCTGATAGAAGTGTGAGATGAAGAGGGGATGAAGCTTGGACATTGAACTATTGGGTCTTGAGCCTTCTAAGCTGGAGCACTGGAGAGAGAAAGAGGGTGAGGCCAACACTGCTATCACTAGTTAGAATATAACCACATTTTCTGCATGAGCTGTTATGCTTCAGTTTTGGCAACAAAGCTTTATTTTATTATTATTATGCTTTTTGTCATAATTTCCATTTGACCCAAAAGGCATTCAGTCTTGTGATGATTAGTTGGGATTGTTTTGGGCTTGACTGTGTTGTTTGTGGCAGGTTATTTAAGTATGCTCCATAGGAGCAGATATGATTACATATTGATTGGCAATAGAAAGCTGATATATATTTGCTGAAAAGTTGTTTGGTTGTTGTTATATTCAGTCAGTCATGTGTCAAGCCTTCTGGAAAACAGCACCCAAATATACACTTAGTGGCCACTCTATTAGATACACCTTGCTGGAACTGGGTTGGAGCCCTTTTGCCTACAGAACTGCCTTCATTCTTCATGGCAAAGTTTCAACAAGGTGTTGGAAACATTCCTCAGAGATTTTCGTCTATATTGACATGATAGCATCATGCAGATTTGAACAGCCGTGATGCAAATCTCCCATTCCAACACATCCTAAAGGTGCTCTATTGGATTGAGATCTGGTGACTGTGGAGGCCAGTGGAGTACAGTGAACTCATTGTCATGTTCAAGAAACCAGTTTGGGATGATTTGTGACATGGTGCATTATCCTGCTGGAAGTAGCCATCAGAAGATGGTACACTGTGGTCATAAAGGGATGGACATGGTCAGCAATGACACTCAGGTAGGCTGTGGCATTTAAACGATGTTTAATTGGTACTAAGGGGCCCAAAGTGTGCCAAGAAAATATGCCCCACATCATTACACCACCAGCAGCCTGAACCGCTGATGCAAGGCAGGATGGATCCATGCTTTCATGTTGTTTGCGCCAAATTCTGACACTACCATCTGAATGTTGCAGCTGAAACCAAGACTCATCAGACCAGCTTTTTCAATCTTCTGTTGTCCAATGTTGGTGAGCCCGTGTACATTGCAGCTTTAGTTTTCTGTTCTTACCTTTGTCTTCTGCTGCTGTAGCCCATCTGCTTCAAGGTTTGACATGTTGTGCGTTCAGAGATGGTATGCTGCCCACCTTGGTTGTAACCGTTTGTTATTTGAGTTGAGTCGTCTTTCTATCATCTCTTATCGGTCTGCCCACTCTCCTCTGACCTCAACAAGGCATTTTCATCCACACAACTGCTGCTCACTGGATAGTTCCCTTTTTCTGACCATTCTCTGTAAATCCTAGAGATGGTTGTGCGTGAATATCCCAGTAGATCAGCAGTTTCTGAAATACTCAGACCAGCCAGTCCAGCGCAAACAACCACGCCGTGTTCAAAGCCATTTAAATCCCCTTTCTTCCCCATTCTGATGCTCAGTTTGACCCTCAGCAAGTCGTCTGCATGCCTAAATGCATTGAGTTGCTGCCATGTGATTGGCTGATTAGATTTGTGCTAACAAACAATTGAACAGGTGTACCTAATAAATTGGCCTGTGAGTATATAACTCTCATTATATTTAAGGGTACTTCCTTTTGTCTGCATGTGTTAGTAAATGAGACTATTGGAGCTTGGTTTTTAGGCGTGATTAACTTTAAATAACAGTCTTGGCTCAGCATGCATCCTCTTTGTCTCAATCAGGCTTCCTGGAACTTCTCATTGTGCAATTGAGAGCAGTTCAATCACATGTCTGTAATGGAATTAAATACTATTTATACCTAGTGGAGGGGCCAATGCATGGCTGTGTGCTGATGATGTTTGTCTGTTTGTTAATTCACATCCTATTACTGACAAGTACTATATTATATCATTTAATTATTTATTTTGCAACCTGATGCCTCTCTCTAATACCTTTAATTAACTTTTTAAAACAATTTAAGGAGACCAGCTCCTGCAAACATAAACTTTCCCGCAGCAGATTCCAGGCTGCAGGAGCAGCATATCCAAAACTCCTTTTGCCCATTTCAAGATGGACTTAGAGCACAGGTAGCAAAAGCAAATGAGGGATGGAGTCACAGAGCAAAGACTGGAACTTTTCAGATGAATAAAATCACACAAGTATGATGGGAGCAGGTTTAGTATTATCTTCTAAATAAAAATATGTCAATTCTTTAGCCTACACCAGGGAAGGCCAACACAACTTGATAATACAAAAAAAAAACATGATGAGTTAAGGACTTTAGATCCTTTGTAAACTTCAGTATCCTCAGATATAAGGCACTGGTAGGACGCATGCATGCCACTTTTATCCCTCCGTAATCAACCGGAGGAATAAAGTCGCAGAAACGTCTTTGCAGCAAAAAAAAAAAAAACAAGTTGTATCTGAAGTAAAAGCCAACTTTAACTTCTTTACAAGTTGCTCGGCATGAATCATCCGTCAACAACCCAAAGTATTTACAGTATAAGAAGACAGTGTGAGATGTGGCAATGGTAGGCAGGTTTAGTGACCTTTGCTTTGAGTTTTGTCAAAGATAAAAACCAATTTTAACTCACACAGAGTGCTCTGTACATCAGAAATAAGAAATAAATGAACGTGTCATCTGCTTTTAAATGAAAATTTGCAGAAAGCTGGGTGTGGTAAATTCTGTCAGATACTGTTGATTTAAAATGTTAGCAAGACTGTCGCCATTTTTAACTTTAAGATATTTAGATTGAAGCATTCAGCCTGCATACACTGTGATCTGATAAATAATTTACAAACGAGCAGATTCAGCGCAGACTGTCTTTCAAAATGACTGTATGGTCATTATCATATCGATTTATTTATTGTATGTTTAAAGTTATGATTTTTTTTATTCTTTATATTTTAACTAAATTTCAAAATGCACTATAAATAAATAGATATTTAGCATTTTCCCTTTCCTTTGCCCTTGAGGTCCTCCATATCAAACAGTAGTGATGGGGGATTTTTTTAGTTCAATTTTAATCATGAAAATAAGGAAATTGAGACTAAATAACTGTGCTACATGCAATGTTGTGCTTGGGTTTTGCAATGTATGGTACACTGTATGGAGCTGGACCCAGGGATGTTGGTAGGCTTTTGGTGGAGGACTCAAATATACCTCAGCCCCCCCAACAATAATTACAGTAAAAATACTCATCCTGACTTTTTTAACCATTTGCAGTCAATAGATGTGCCTGCACATTTTCAGGGGGTACCAAAATGTTTCGATCAATTTTGATAATTTGTCATAAAAACACGTTTTTTATGTCCTCTGAATCTGCAGACTCTGAGCTATCTACTCTGCCTTCTCCTGTGATCCTCGGACTATTTGATAGTTGACGTTAAGTTTCCAGATGTTTTTGGCATACTAACTTTTTGTTGATTTTTAGGTAAACCATTCAACAGGGTAACAGGAATGGATAGATGGATAGTTGATGTTAAGTTTCTGGATAGTTTTTGTGTACTAACTGCCTTCATTTCCTTTCATTGTTTTTTTTTCATCATTTGTCAATAACATGGCTGTTACATTAAAGTTAAAACTACAATTCTGAGATTTTTATGTCAAAATATGTTCAGATGAGATCTGAATGTCGTCATTCTAGTATGGATACGATGCTTCTGCGTTGAAGTATTTGCTTCTTTTTTCCTCCACCTGTCTGTAATTGTGCGCTGTGTGCTTTCTCCCTCACTCACCCCTCATTGCCTTCGTTCCCAACCTGGGGTTTAGGACTCCATTCAGGGGGTGCCAGAGATTTCAGGGAGGGTGTGAAGCTCTGTCCACTCTCAGGTTGTTAAAGTCAGATTTGCATATATTAAATAAAATCTCGATTTTAACACATGAATAATTCATACCATGGTCTCTTGATATGAACATTTGTGTTTAGGGCTATTTTGTGTAGATTTAAACAAAAAAGAATAAAAATTGATGTTAATTTTTACCATAATTTATAGTATATTTATATTTATAGTATATTTATATTTATATTAATATACTATATAGTATATATATATAGTATATATTACTTCATGTCTGTCCTGTGGGATCTCAACTTTCTTAGAGATACAGGGAGGGCTCAAAGGAGAAAAATGTTGGGAGCCAATGCCGTAGATCAGACTGGCAGTGCCACTTTTTAACTGCTTTATAAATGTCCTTTATTCCCTGAATGAGATAATAAGCTATTAAGATTTTTAAAATTATTTCTATGTAATTGGTTAGTAGTAAGAATTAACAAAAGGTACACTGGTACTTAAATGGGCTTAGTACTGCTGGCCTTCCACACTGATAAAAGACAACTGGCCTTTTTTGGTAAAATTCCTACCTCATCAAGCCCTGACCTGTCCTGAAATCTGTCTTAGTTTATGGCCAGGAATGAAAATTCATCCTTAGTCATGGAGTGGATAATGTGCTGATGTTGCATGAGTAAAAGTACATTCATTAGATTTTTATGTCTGCCTGATGTAGAAGATTAGTCACCAATCTTGTTGTCAGTTTTTGAAGTAACTTAAAATCAGTGGTGGGCAGTCAGAGCCAACAAGGCACTCTCTACAGACTGTCAGTCATGTATCTATGATTTATACATGTATACATTTTTTCACTGATGCTACATGTATTATGCCGCATTTGCCAATAGTTTATCATTGTTATTTCCTAGCCACTTTCTTCCTTTGATGGGCTGCTTCCAGTGCAGCTCATCTAATGTGCACCTTTCTTCCAATCAGATTTTACCCATTTGAAGTCTCCGGGTTAAAAAAAATATGGCCCATGGCCTTCAGAATGTCAAGTAAATCCCTTTGCAGTTGAAGTTAATAAGGACAGTATAAACCTAGCACAAAAAGTATTGAAATTTGTGTTTGGTAGATTATTTCTTTGTTGTGACAATGCTTGCCATACCATTGGAAAGCCTGTTCATTTCCCTTTTTAATGTTGCCACATTTGTAAGGAACATGCATTTGTAGGATGAGCAGCAGAGCTGAGTGTGTGGGTCGCGCCCATGAAAAATGTGCTAAATCTTCTCTGCCAATGCCAAACAGCTGATTCTGCCGTCTGCCGAAGACATATGGGCAAGTTAACAGTTTCTCCATTTAAAAAACAGGAGCCTCAGTAGTGTGTGGAAGAACCATACACAGCCACAACAGCCTGGCATCACCTCCTCATGCTGGTTACCAGCCTGGTCACACACTGCTGTGGGATGGCACCCTATCCTTCAACCAGCATTTGCTGTAAGTCAGCCAACGTGGTTGTGTTGGTCACTGTGGCACGAACAGCATGCCCAAGCTGACCCCTCAAGTGTTCAATGGGGTTGAGGTCAGGACTGCTGGCAGGCCATTGTGTCCTCTCCACTCCCAAATTCTGGAAGCAGTCTCTGATAAACCCAAGTATTTCTGTTTACAAGAATGTGTAACCTGATTGGTCAGTAATGCCAAGTTTGTTGAGGTTTTTGCTGATTTGGTTGTTACAAATTTTTGATTATTCTAATGGATTGATTGCATGTGATATCCCACAGCCCATAAAGCCCAGCCATGGATGCCAAAGGGTGCATGTTGCTTCCTGGATGCCAGAGTTTGACAAATACTACATCCTATGGTAATCTGTGTGGTGCACATTTTTTCACATGGAAAGTTAAGACAGCTTGAAAAGTCAGTATTAGTCTTGACTTTCAACCGGATGGGATTTTGGAAACAGAAAGACTCATGGTGAATGCCTCTTTGTTTTGTTTAACGACCATATTTCAACATTTTTATGAAACAGTACACAAAGAAGGATTCACATGGACAGCTATGAAGGCATCAAGGCTTTTGTATGCCTAGTGATTATCGCCTGTGAATGGAGAAACGCCTCTTTCAGTCTAGTCTTCAGTATTGGTGACTCAGCTCATTTGGCAGAGTCATTGACATTTATGCCAAGTGCACTGATTCTGTGACTGTCTCTTACTTTCATGGCTGCAAAATGGACTTATTGACTAAAATGCAAAGTAGCCTAATCCAGCGTTTTCACCATCATCCATCTGCTTTTACTAACCCGGCTGAGGAGCGATCGCCAGAGATGCAAACCAAAGGAGAATAGCTGATGGCAGCAGCTTCCAGTGTGTATCTCCAGGTGAAGGATTAGCGAGTGTCTGAGTGAGGGTAAAGTGGATTGGGGCGATATAGCCTTATCTGGATTGTTATGTTGAGGACCAAGCTGAGTCTTAAGGCTAATCTTTGAATTCAGCGCTCAATGCTCACTCATCTATGGTCATGAGCCCTGGCTAGTGACTGAATGCCCAGAGCTGTCTGCTTTATATGTTCTCTGTTGTCTGTCAGACCTAAGAAGAACTCATAGTGCCTTCATATGCAGATTCTATGAAGGAGTTTCTACAAATAAAGACAATCAAATCAAAATGTCAACCAAAATGTCAGCTTCTCTTACCTGTCTGGCAACTGTTAGAGTTTTCTGCTGCAAATCTACTTCTGTTTTACCCAGGGGGTTGCTGTTCCTATCCTAAGCGCAGGTTTAATATTGACCTGTAGGTGCGTCACCCATTTAGTCTTTGAACCCGTCCTTTAAAGCCAATCTGTGATGTTCAGAGTGCTAAAAACAGTGATTCAAACTAACTTTCTTTCAACATGCAAACAGACAAAGGTGGAACTGAGTTGGGCCCAAGCATCCAAACATCACAATGGCCGTTTACATCAGCTGCCCCCAGTTTTTCATGACTTGTTGCCTTCTAAAACGAAAAACTTTTGAAACTTTTAAAACAGCTTCACAACCCACTTTTGGGTCCTGACCCACCAGATGAGAATCAAGGCTGTAAACTTTATTGCTTGTTGCAACTATACTGTATACACACAGACTGTATAAAACATGGACATAACTTCAGTGAAGTCATCCATTAGTTTCTGTAGTGCTTTTTGAAGCCAAATGATGGTGGTTTCCATGTTGAAAATGCTGTTTCATAGCAGCTTTGGGTAACCCTGCCAAGTCGATGGATTGGCCATAGTCCATGTCTGTCATCAGGCAGGTCCATCCTGCAATGTTACAAGCTGAAAAAATAATTCCCAGTCAGAAAATGGTTGGACCAATCAGTGAAATTTACGGTGAAATGGCAGTGGATAGTGGCATGGTTTAATTGTAGGGAATGCAAGCCTGAAAATGGACAGTGAAGAGATTAGCGTGGAATCTGCTCTAGCAGAAATAATATACAAAATGTACATCATTTCTTTATTAAATGAAGAGCAAAGAATCACAGTGCAAGCTTTTATTAGTGGAACAGATTTTCATGCTGTTCTCCCGACAGCTTTGACACAAGTTAAATTTACCAAATGGCATCGCTGACAGTGAACAATGATGGCTGCCTGTCAAGCTTGGATTTTGTTTTCTTCTCATGCAGCCAACCCATGCTTTGTTGTTCCCATTACTCTGTAATGAATGTGTCCAATCACCCTCTGATATTTTTCTTAAGCTTTGGTTGTCACTTTGCAAAGCCAATTGATTGGCCAGATTTCACATCTGTACATCTTGTTCATCTTGCAAAGTGCCATTTGAGGAGGCTGAGGCACTACCAAGGTTATGTCGCACTGGATATCAATAGCAATGGCTGCTGTCGGTGTAGCGATTAGTTCAGATGAAGTTGTGGTATCATGGCAGTCTTATCAGAACTGGGCCACATTTTAAACTTAAAGCTTGTATTGGCAGTTGCGATGTTTTTGCAGTTCCCACAAACGACCTGGGATGAGTTGATCCACCAACAAGCTCAACGTTGGTAAACTACAACAGTACCTTACTGTCAAGCTCAGGTTACTACCAGAGCTGCACACGTCTATTATCTCATTTTCTCTTGTCACTCTGATTGGCCCATAATGTAAGTGATAGAACATTTATCCAAAACGTCCTGGCTTTCCCAAACTCTAAATGGGAAATATGTCCATGCAATGGATACAGCCTATCTGGGGTTTCGGGTTACTTTCTGTGAACAGTTTGCATGTTTTTCCTGTACACACAGGTACTCTGGCTTCCTCCCCTAGACCAAAAACAGGCTTGTTAGGTTACCTGATCGTGATGTAACGATCAAGCTCTCACAGTTTCATAATACCTCGCTAACAAGTCCACAATATGCTATTTCTTATGGAATTAAAAAACAAAACAAAGCAATAAAAGAAGACCCGGACGAAAGTGATGTCGGCAATAATTAAAAACAATTTCACTTTGAGTATTACAACGTGTGCAAAAAAGTGCCATAAGTGTGCATTAGGCTAAAAAAATATCCAGCAACCCTAAATGACACAGTTGGTGAAAAAAAATAGATGGAACAGACTCATTGGAAGACAAAGATTTTGAAAGACAAATTTTCTTGAGTAATTACCCATTTAAATGTGAAGTGCAATGCTCAGAGGCACACGGTGACTTCCTCGAGAAACATGCTTTCTTTTGTGTCAAATCCATTTTTCCTTTTTAGGGAAAAGTCAGCTTAGTAAAAGATTTATACTCTTAACAGAGGAGATGCTGCCAGCAACCTCACCCTCAAACACAGGCTGGTCATGAGCACTACGTACGAATTTCATGTCACGAACAGGACTTCACAGAAACTGAGAGGATTCTTTACATTCATGTACAGGTCATCAGACAATTCCCACAGGCATCAGATGTTTCTTCTTGTCTGAACCTGCTCTGTCAGTTTTAAACTGCATGTACACACAGTCAGGGCCTTGGAGAAACTCTTTAGTAAAAGCAACTTCCTGGTGATTGGCGTGCCTAGAGGATTACACAGTCCTATATGGGCCGAGTTGGAAATCAGCTTTTATTTAAATTGTTAGCAGGGATATTACATTGGCTGGCTCAAGTTTTTGAAAGTGGAGTCAAGAAGAACATGCAGTAAATGGTGGTGTAAATGTTGTTATAATTATTCCAGTAAGAAGAACAGCCTTTATGGCATCATGGTTGACTTCATCATGGTTTTGTCCACTTTTCAGTGATTGAGATTAAAATTTAGAGAGTAAAAAGTTGTGCAAAGTGCATAAAAGAGCATTGAAGTAGTTTGATTGACCAAAGAATCCCAGGAGAGGACACCTGCCCCCCTATATACTGAGTTCAAGCCCCTTAAAATGCCTCACCATGTCAAGTCTTTACTAGTGCTTCACTAATGCATCAATAAGAGAGATAAGTACAGAAATCCGGTACCAGCGTTGGACTGCCAACATGTCTGATCTGGGCAAACCAAATCAGAACAAAGCTATGGTCCTGTATTTCATTCCAACAGTCCCTCCAACCGGTCCAAAGCAAAAACGCAAAACACCTTGGACTTGTTGTAATTTATGTATTCCTACACTCGTATTAGTTCAGAAGGACATGAATGTATTTTAGTCATTTCACTGGGAAGTAACGTCTCTACTCTATTTGCATGCGCCTTTATTTTATTTACTCTACAAGTTTTCTCTCTGGCACAGCGTGCAGCTTTGAGAAGTCACAACGTTTTATTTTCCACATCACATGCCCAGTTAGCATCTTATAAAGATATTTCTCTGAATTACTCAGGCCCTTGGTACAGTGTTTAGTGTTTTGATTGATTAACATGGGCACGCAACTGTATGACGCTCTTAAAGTGCAAAAAATTGCATTTATTGTTGTTTATTGTGATTTGGTTTAGGAGAATTCTCTCTTTTTGATGATCTGGATTGATTATTAATTGTACATACTCATAGCGGAGGGAGGGGGAGGTCATCAATGAGCATTGGCCTTCAGTGAGGAAGAGCCACGTGCTGTATTAGTGAGCTAGTCTCGGCAGAAGATAGAGAAACGATCAGACAAGGACGATTTTTTTCTGGTATATGAAATGTTTTGAAAGGTATAAAAACAGACGGCGCAGCAGTCCACAGCAGTGTCGCTGTGGGTCACATTGATAAAGAAGAAACAAAAAATAGTCTAACTTTTACCTGGACAGTTGAGCCCTTTCCTTTTCTGTTATTGTTGTTAACATGATGAAATAAACATGTGTTCATTAGTTTGAGAGCAGAGGCTAATCTAGACTTTTTTGGTCGGGGGGCCCAGGCCTTGATTTATGGGGGTGGGGGGATTAGTTTTGTGCCCATAACAGATTATCATGTGTTACTGTAATATTTAACTTCATGACTTAAATTAACTTAAAATTACTACAGTAAAATTTAAACGTATTAACAAATAAGTAGTTAAACTGTTAAGTGGCTTATGCAAGTTCTAGTAGGAACTAACAAATGTAAGAATTAAAAAGTAAGTTGGAAAGATTAGTGAGCAGTGGAGGGTGTCAAAGTTTAGTAAGGTTATAGTAACTGATTGTTTGAACTTGTTTATATTGGGTGTTTATTTTTCTGGTTTAATATATTGCTCAAGTTGAAGTATCAAATTGCCTTTGCAATTCTAAAAATATTTTTGGTGGCATTGACCATTATAATTTTTCCCTCCTAAAAGTATCGATTCACAATTTAGGAACTGGTACTGTTTTAAAAATACAGTTAGTACCAGTATCATAAAAACCCTATTGATACCCAACCCTATCATTAAAGCATCTTACACAGGCTGCTGCCACCATGACTTTGTACATCACCTGTCTCCTCACTTGTCAGTTTCTCTGGGCTACGTCTTAATTTGTCCGATTTGTTTCACCAGCTGATTAAGGTATGCAGAAATCCACAGCTCAGTATATTCTATTCAAATTCCTTCCACTTTGTGATGAGTTTCAGTGCTACCTGTACATTTTGCCTCTAGATTGGTCTTATCTAAAGAAAAATAGAAGACTAAAAAAATCATCATGCAAAGAAAGACAGGAAAACAAGCAGACAGGTACATTCTTACAGGCTGTAAACACAGAATGAGTCTATGAATAATTTCATCTTGGTGCCTTGTAACAGGTGGACTGAAAAATCTGACAATTTGTAGCTGCACAAAATACCATTTTAGTACAATTTATCTTTTGGGAGCACTGACATCTGTTAGGTTGGGCTCTTCTTTCTTTCTTTCTTGCAATCACTCAGATATACAGTGCATTTTGAAAGTTTCCAGAACACCTTCACTTTATCAGTTTTATAATGTTGCAGCCTGATGCACACTTGATCTTTGCTAAGATGTTTCTACACTTTGACTGGAGTCCATCTGTGGTAAATTAAATTGATTGTGCATGATTTGGAAAGGCACACACCTCTCTATTGAAAGCCTCACAGCTGACAATGCATATCAGAGCAGAAACCATGCCATGAGGTCAAAGGAACTTCAGAGCCCACTGGCGTGGTTTCTGGCGTTCGGACATTTGATAAACGAGGGCATGTGTGCAGGTGCCACCACTCATGCTCATGTCCTAGGCTAACTTGTAATATACATGAGGACACAAAAGTGTCCCGAGTAAGAAGGAGGTATTTTTACCTTTGCCAAGGAGGTTATGTGATCGCCAGGGTTCGTTAGTTATGGACAGAGTTTGATGAAATTTTCAGGAAATGTCAGAAATGGCGTAAGGAGGAACTATTAGATTTTGGGAGTGATCCGGATCACCATCTGGATCCAGGAATTTTTTAAAGGATTCTTTACTATTGGGAGATAGGGCTAATGGTGGAGGTCTGCGCTCTCTGAGTGCTTTTCTAGTCTTCTGCTGCTGTCCTTGTGTGGATGTGTGCTGGCTCAGTGAACAGGGAGGAGAGCACATAGGGCCCACAACGCAGTCTCATTAACAACCTCCCCACAGGGAAAGTTATCGCTCACCTGCTGTACCTCATTAATCTCAGTGAACTAACATGTCAGAAGCATAAATTGCACTTTTATGGCCATAACTCTGACAGCAGGGGGTAAATTAATGTCAAAGTTGAGGCTGTTTTACAAAGAAATCCTTATTCTTACACTTTGGCGTACTGTAAAGCTGAAGTGGAGTGGTTTGTGATGCATAGCAAGACTGTAAAGACTTATTTTGTTGCCCAAGTAACAACATATTCACTGTAATGTCATGCCATGTTTCTGGTTAATTACAGTGTCTATAAAAAACTTCACCCCATGGATGTTTTATCTGCTTATTGATTTTAAACGTCAATCATAGTCAGTATTATTTGGCCACTCTAGAATATTCATCTTGCTCTCTTTAAACCATGTCTGTGTAGCTTTTGCTGTATGCTGGTGAAAAATAAATCATTTTACCTTCCACCTTTACAAGCCTTCCAGGGCTGGTTGCTGAGAAGCATACCCCACAACGCTGCAACTACAGTGGGGATGGCATGTTTGTGGTGATGTGAAGTGTTTAGTGTCATGTCTAATTGACCAAAAAAACACCACTTTGGTCTGATCAGACTAAAGAATTTTCTTCCACTTGTCCATGGAGTCTCCCACATGCCTTTTGACGAACTCTGGTCGAGATTTAATACGTTCTTTTCAACAGTGGCTTTCTCTTTGCCACTCTCCCATAAAGCTTTGATTCTTGGAGAACCCAGGCATCAGTTGTTGTCTGCAGTCTTGCTCATCTCAGCTATTGAAGCTTGTAACTCCTTCAGAGTAGTCAGAGGTGTCTTGGTGGCCTCTCTCATGAGTCTCCTCAGTTTGTGGGGACAGCCTGATCTCGGCAGATTTACACATGTGCCATATTCCTTCCATTTCTTGATGATGGATTTAACTGGGGGATGTTCAGTGTCTTGGAAATGTTTTATCATCAAAAAGCCAAATTATATTGAACATGAACAAAGAAAGAAAGAAAGATAGATACGGAACCGATTTCATTGGCGTGGGTAATTAGGGACAGTTGAAATGAAAACATCTGATAAGACAAAGATGACGTCTGGCTTGTCCACTGAGCTGTGTGTGAGGTTTTAAAGTGAAATGAGACTTTAAGTCACAGTGGTAGACTTGTTTAACATCACTGTGGCTGCAGTTGCTTTATCAAAGTGGGCTGAAGGACAATAAATCATGAGATTAATGTGATTAAAACAAATAAAAACAGCTCTAATTATAGACCTTAATTGCATTACAATAATGCATTAATGCTGAAATGATATTAATATCTTTTCCCCATGGTTAACAGCTGTCTGTGTACCAAACATGACAGTGTTACTGTCAATTTTTTAGTTGAACTATTGTTTCTTCAAGTGGATTCAGAGAGTAGTGTTTGAAAAAAGGCTAAACAGGCTGAAGCAGATGATGAATTACAAGTAGGAGGAATAAAGTGTGCAGCTGAGGTTGGTGGCTCCTCACATCTGCTTTAACAGCGGAGAGGAACTTTTATTTTGTGTCAGCGACCCCTGTAGACTAAAGCAGGTTATCTGGTGGCATAGAAAACCTTGATCCCAACAAAGTCTTGCTTTTATTTCAGGTGGAGGTGTGACAGGAGGACACAATTCTTTCCTTTTTTGTCCTATTTGGGCAACTTCTTGCAGGATGCATAGCAATGAGGTACTGTGAATCTACTTACAGCTATGTAGGATTCATGTGACTTTGTTTTTCTTGAATTTTGTTTGCTTTTTAATCTTTTTGCTGATCCTGTCTGGCGCATGCATGGGAAGGATCTTAAATTAGAAAATCATCTCCTACTGCCTCTTAAGTCTGTCTCATTACTAAAATTGATCAGAAAAATGTAAACAAGGACTATTTGGCCCTTTTGTATTGTCTTCTTGCTGATGTCCTGGTTTGTGAAGGGTCATCCATACTGAAGTAGTACTGTTTTATAAGGAGCTGAAAATTCCTGGATTCAGGTCCGAGTCCTGATGTTTCAATTAAGGAAGATGCTGGTTAAAGCTCTGAGGTTTAACACCCTATGGTGCTAATACTAGTGACACTAACTTTGCCTGTGCTATGCATCTTTGCCTTCTTTTTAGCTACAACTTCAAAACTAAAAATTGCACCATGAATCTGATTCAGGAAATATTTTTAAAGGGCGGATGCAGATTTCACAGAAGACTGTTTACAAGTCTTAGATTGTACCATGCTCCTGCTTATGTAAATTGTTATAAAAGCATTTGCTGGCTCTGTTTGGGGCAGTATTTTGCTCATGTGTTCGTTCGGTGATTTTTGAAAAGGAGCTTTTAGTCTGTTTGATGTGTCCTAATGAGGTTAAGCAGTGTGATTCCAGCAGCATTTGCTCATATTTGACTGTACTGTAGCTCACCTGATGCATTGTTGAGGGTCAAACTTTGCATTTACATAGGCCAACATCTTTAGATGAAACCTGTACAAACAGGCAGAGCTTGTGAGAGTTGCAGGACAGCAACATAAGATATGCATGGTTTTTTACAGAGATTCTGCCACAACGCTGTTGTAAGGCTCTGCAAAATTGGTGCGCTAAATTGTGCACCTTCACAGCCTTGTGGAAACAATAGAAACAAGTGTCAAACTTATTCAAGGCATCTCTTTATGGAAGAACAAAAGGGTCAGTACGAATTTTTTTATGCCCTCATTTATCAAACTTGCGTAGAAACCAGTGCAGGTGTGAAATTCTTCGTACGACAATGTCCACCTGTGATTTATGAAAGGTGCGTTTCAAGCAAATCACAGGTGAGCATGTGTTGATAAATGCAGCTGAAAAAAATCATCATTTAACTAACACACCACTGTGTGTTCACGGTTCAGCCAGCCTCGCTCTCAGAGTTTACGACATGAAGGTACACAATACAGCACAAATACCTACTCCCCTTATTATGATTGATTTCCAGGTCAGGAAGGTAACAGAAAACTAAATTTGTTGTTTTTCATCCTGAAAAGCGTCATTAAAGGGAATCAGTAACATGTTTGGAAGGAATTCACACCTGCAGATGTTACAATATTTGATTGAGAAGTCCATGATATACAAATCATCACAATTCTTTACATTTACATTATGATCAATAATCTTTAAATTTTGTTTTTAACAAACATGGCCAGCTCTTAAGATGGCAACAGAAAAGCATGTTTTTGGCTGTTAAAAAAGCGGTAAATTAGCAGGAGGAGGCCAGCTGAAAAACCTGTCCCGGACTGAGAAGAGAGCGGCTGTGATACCTCAGTTTCAGGTGATATGATAAATGCAGGCTTAACTGTTGGACAGTGATATTCTGGTTTACGGCAGAGATGAACTGCTCTCTTCTGACTTTTTATGAGACTTGCAAAGAAATTTAAGGATGGAAATTTGCAGAAGCCTATAAAACAAGTAAATTACTACCCATGCCGATGAAATCGGCAGGGGGTTATGTAAAGGGTTCCCTATCTTTGTTTGTTTCTTTGTTTCTATGTGTTCAAGATAACTCCTGAACAGAAAGTCAGATCGTCACCAAACTTTCAGGGAATATTGGGATAGTGACAGGGAAGAATCGATTAGATTTTGGTGATGATCCGCGCACCCGTTTGGTTTTTCTTGGACTTAGAAATTAGAAAAAAAGGGCTGGATGAGCACCTGTCTTAAAAACTCCAGTTGTTCGTACGTACGCAATCTGAAGGCAGAGCAGCAGATTATAGATTGATGATTCAAGTTTCCAGACATGCTGATTTATTATAACCCAATGTAAATATAAACTTTACCTTCTTTGTTAGTTCTTTCACGTATGCTCCAGGTTTATACAGTGAAATATTTTGGAGTAAATCTCTCCTCTTCCTGATAAAACCTTAATTCATTCATTGCAGTCTAAGACGTTTCCTGTTTAAAAAGCTGAAGCTTTAATTTATTTCCACTCAAGTTCCAACTTTCTTCTGAATAACTACATTTTTTTCTGCTAAAATCTCACACAGTATTTTCAGAGTGATATTATTGTGTACAACTGAACTTTGATAATTACTGAAAGCAGCCTGTCTGTTTTATTTTTCAAATTAATTGATAAAGAAACACTTGTTTATGTGAAAAATTGAGAGGTAAAAAAGGCTGTCAAAGAATAGTTTTAAACATAGTTTTAGTCGACGATATTAACACTGTTGAGGGGAAAATGCAATCTAATTATCGCAGAACTGCCAAAATATTACAAGGAATTACTTGATAATTAATACATTACTTCTAGGTAAATACTTCCTTAATATTACCATATTTATGAGTTATTACTTGGTGAAATGCCAACTTATTACTAAGTAATTTCCAGCTTATTCCTGAGAAATTAATAAATAATTACACATATTGCTATGAAATTACTAGCTAAGTAGGGCCCACTAAAATAAAATGCTATCATACATGGATTGATAAATGTCGATCTGTGTGTAGAAATGTCTCTACACCTGGAATTTCTGGCGTATGCATCTTTGATAAATGAGGGCAAGTATATTTGCCAGTTGCCATCCCACTTGTGTACCTGGTAAAGATTATTGGGATTCATGTTGTCCTTGCTTGTGACCATAATAGCTTAAGAACATTTTAAGGTATTTTATTCATGTTTTACTGGAACATCCACTCTGTTTCAAGGAGTAGAAGGTCGGAGGTAGAAGGTCGAGATCATTGCCATGCCCCTCCCCGAACCACAAAGCTTTCACTGTCTGGCAGTTGTACACCTTGCAGAGTCATGTTACTGCCATGAGGAACTTTTAGTTCCCATGATGAATCTTAAGAAAATGATGAGACTGTTGTTGAAATACAGTCTCAGACTTGACTCTGTTCTTGGGATTTGGACAATTTTCCCTGTGCATAATAAAATCATCTATCTCCTCTTCCTGTATTGCATCTGTTACTACCTCATGCTTTCACTGTGTTTTTTAGTCAAACGTCAAGGTGCAACAGAGCTGTAAAATTCTCATCTTGAACCAGATGTAGTAGAGGGGCTGATGTGTTTTCGTGGTAGTAGAATAATGGCATGTTGAGTCTCTGGTTGGCCTAGCCCTTCAGTTGAGTCCATGTCAGGAGCCATAGTTCTTGAAATCGGCGGCCTGTGGGGTCGGACCTTTCTGCATTTCTTTCCTTACTTTCTCTGTCCCTGATCTAGGTCGATTCACTGTCTTGTCTCTTAGATATAATAAAAAATTAAAACAATAATGTCATATAGACACTACCTAACAGCGTCCACCATCAGTGTGTGAATGTGATGAAAATTGGGCTTGCATAGTTTTGGATTTTGGCCAATATTTTCAGAATCATTTTTGCTGATTCTGATATTGATTTATAAATTAAGTTCAGGCCCAAAATGTCAGTGTTTGGGCACAATTTTTCAAGGATGAATGAAGAAACAAACTTCAGCCCTTTAAAATGTAATGAATGAGGATGAACAAAGAGAGACTTTGTTGTTCTGTTAATTCTGACTAAACCTCCAAACCTTATTTTTATAAACAGATGATACTTATAGTAACTATAGATATATACAGCTGATATAGGTCAATATTGAAAGCAGATGTAGGTGCAGCCATTATAGGAGAATATTTATAGCTGATATAGGATGACATATTCAGCTCATATAGGCCGATAATAACAGCTGATACAGCCTAATATTTTCTGCTGATATAGGCCAATATTTACAGCAAATAGACATATTTACAGCTTTAATAGGCAGATATTTACAGTGGATATGGGCCAATATTTAAAGCCCATAGAGGCGGCTATTCTGTGATGATATAGGCTGATATTTACAGTAGCTATAGGTTGATAATTACAATATAAATACAATATTAACAGCTGATTTTAAATTTTATTTACAGCAGATACAGGCCAGTAGCTGCTAATATTGACAACTTAAATAGACCAATATTTACAGCTGATATAAGCTGATATTTCCCTAAAATATAGGCTGATATTTACAGCCAATATGGATTGATATTTATGGAAAATAAAGGCAAGTATAGTCCAGTATTCACTACTGATATACTAGCAGGTCAACACTTACAGTGGATATAGGCCAGTGTAAGACAATATTCATAACTGATGTAGGTTGATATTTATAGCAGTCATGGACCATTAATTCCAGTTCATATAGGCCAATATTTCCAGACAATTTATTGAATTTAAACTCTGGCAGAATAATTTTTTTGTTGATACAAATATTATGTCCATAATATTTTGCATCTCTAACTTTTGTGTAAAAAGTGCTTTGACTGTTTAGATGACTTGTAAAGCGCTGCACAAGTTTAGGTTTTATTTTAATTTTTAATCCTAGTATCAGTTTCTTGGAAACTGGAAATTCATGTGGTGTTTTTAAACTCTGAAAGTCAGTCTGTTATAAAAACTCGGGGGGTTTTTGTTGTCCAGATCAACCGTTTACATTACTTGAGGAAGCTGGTTAAAACTCTGATGCTGGGAGAATTCTGATACTAAAATAATTGTTTACTTAGGACGATCATGGTTTTACCTTTAAAGGATATTCTCTGTCATTTCCTTTATTTATTTTATTTAACCAGGGTAGTCCCATTGAGATCAGAGAAGTTTCTCAAAGGAGACCTGACCAAGAATGGCAGCGATAAAAACAGAATTCCTCATTTTTTCAAGCTGCTTTTGCAGCACTGTCCCGTAGAAAGTCTTTCAAGATTAAACATAGGAGTTGTGTTTGTTTTTTAGTTTTGCATGAGTTAAAAGGCTGTCTCTTTATATGGGTGCACATTTCTTCTCTGAGCCACTGATGATAAGGTGACATTGCTGCAGAACAGATGCCCCTCAGCGTCTCCCCCCTCGTTCCTGCAGCTTTCATCCAGCCGTGACATCTCTGATGGGAACAAGTCACCTGTTTCTGTTGGCTGCCGTCTGTTTGTCTATTATCCATCAGTGTTTTCTCTCCTCCTCTCTCTGAAAGACATCCACAGAACATGTGTGAGAGCATCGGACTGCAACATAAATAACAAGTCACCTGAAACATAAAGTACGCATTGCCACCTGCTCACCTGTGTAAACACTATAATTACTCCAGGTGGTCCCAGATGAAATGTTTGTTCTCTGACTTTGGGAAAGATTGTGTACATATTTCAGCTGTTGTTGAACATGCTTCCATAGTGTAAAATAATAGCACAGGCTGTCCATGTCTCAATGCATATAATCCCACCAGAGCTAAAAAAACTGAATGCGCTGCAGATGCATCATCAGAGTATGAGAAGTAAGTAGTGCATCTCTCTGGGAAGCACTATTCACCAGAACACCTGCACATGAGATAAAGTCATGCTATGAATGGCATGGGTTTACAATAAAAATGTTCTCAGACGTCAGCCAGTGAACATGATACAGCAAAAAATAATAATAGCTGATAATTCTGACAAAGCGTCTGGGCAGGGCACAGCTTGTGTACAATTTATACGGGGGTTATAAAACATCGGCACACCCCTGATAAAATGCCACCTTTTGACTCAGTGAAAATCTTTTAGGAGAATTTAATGACATATAATTGAGAAAAACATGATTGCATAAATATGCAAACCCCTAGACTTGGACTTTTATTTTGTTAAAAAAAAACTGTCTTCTTGGGGAGACTATCAAAGTAAGCTGTCTTGACTCAGCTTAATATGCCAACTCTTCTGTAAAAAGTGCTCAAAATCTGTCAAATTACAAGAGCATTTCTTGTGCACAGCACTCTTTAAGACAGGTCACAGGTCTTGTGATTTCTTATGTTATTTAATTCCTCTTAAAAGATCATTGTTTTATTTATAAGAAGTATGGCTATTGAAAAGAGGGACTAATGCTGTAATACAGCGCTTCACAAAGTGTCCCACTATGGGCCCTAGGGGTACTGCAGGTGGGCCATGAGAGGCCTTTAAAAATATAATTTTAGAGATTTAAATGAAGTTTTAAGTGATCGTAAAACACTTGAATACACATTAAAATGCTTTCTGAAAGTCCAAGAAGTAACAAAGCACAGCCAGAAGATTTAATTTTTTCTGATGCAAGAAGTGGGTGTCATGGTTTAACTGGTGCTTATTAACCGTTGATGCTCTATCAAAATGCACTATGCTTTATTAAAATTACTGGGAAAGGGTGTATGGAGTCATAACGTACATCTTAAAAGATTAAGAAAAGAAAATAGGGAAGACTTTGCAGACTCCTGTTTAAAGGAAATAAACACCGGTGGCTCTGCCAATACTTTCTTGTGGCATTAATGCCTCTGAAAACAAGGCATGTGCTTTGAAATCTTGTGTTCAATCTTCAGGTCTCAAATGGGCTGTAACACTATGAAATTTGGGAAAGGCTGCTGTAATGCAATGTTATTGAACAGAAACATTTCTCAATGTCTTTCTTCTCTCATATACTCACACATCGCTGCATTCAAGTCTTCCTCTGATCAAAGCAGAGCAGTAGGTCTTCTTCACACAGTTTTCTCTGTGGTTCTTAACTTCTCACACAGACTAAAAACTTTCAGTACAGATTTGATGTTAGGAAAAAAGGAAAAAGTCCCACAGTGCTAGATCAGGTGAATAGGGAAGGTGATCGAGCACTGTGATTTGTTTTTGGACCAGAAACTGCTTCATAGAGAGTACAGCCATCGACCCTTCAGTAACCCACTCCTGCAAAATGATCCCCTTAATGCCAAAGAAAACGATCAACGATTGTTGTGCTGTCTTCATCTGTGTTTTCCAATGCATTGACTTTTGTTTTAACTGAGGATTGTATTGGAAGAACCAAGTTATTGCATGTAATCACTCCGAAAAAATGTGGGTTTGTTCCAAATTGTCTCCACAAATTTGCTCGAGCATTTCCTTTTGATCAGTAGTCAGAAGTCTTGGGACAAGTTTGGCACACATTTTTTTCATGTCAGCAGGATAAAAATAACTGAATGTCATGGTTTTGAAACTTCATCAATAAGCTTAATTTTTATATGACATATGTGTCAAATTGTTTTCTCTTCCCTTGTGGCTGAGATATTAGGCATTAAAGATAGGAGCCAGATATTCCAATGAAGAGCCCGCATTTATCATTAAAAGTTTCTATCAGTGAATCTGTTCATAGCTATTACTGAAGACAGTTCCTTTTGTTGGGTTTTACTAATAAATGGGTCTACTTGAATGGATCTTTGTCTGTAAATGTTCCTTGGGGAAAAAATTTAATAAAAAACATGTTCAGTTTTCTGAGAACAACTTCATGGTTATGACATTTCCATTAGGCCAACAGCACTTCCTGGCCCATGCTGATTGAGAATGAACATGTGGCTTTATAGCGTCCTCTTTTAGCATAAACAAACATAAAAATACAAGACATAATGCTAGTCCAGCGGATTTCTGCAGGATTTGGAAACCCTTCAAGAAGTGAGCCCAAAAACACTGAAGAATTCTGATCTAATTAGACTAAATACGCATGCTTAAAGTTGATATACCCCATTTCCACCTTCTGACAGTTTGCTGACAATAAACACAATAACATGAAACAAGCTTTAGAGGAAGTTTGTGACCCTGTATAAACCAGCTGTGAACTCAGTGTTGGTGTCTCTATGCAGCCACTCAGCTGTAACTTTGATTGCAGACTATGAAAATAATGTTACTAAACCAGCCATGTAAATTAAGCCCTGATCATCTTCAACCACCAGCAGTCAGATTTCCATAGTTTTCTCTTGTTTTGTGTCTGAAGGAGACGAGCTGACATCGTCTCCTGCTTTGCTTACAGAAGCATCGTTTTCCTGACCAGGGGCGGATCCAGTGGGGGTCGACCAGGGCCCCAAAATAATTTGATGGACCACTCTAAAATTTTCAACAGTGGGGCTATACCTGCTTTAATGGAAAGCTGTGGTGTAGACTGTTGTTCTCTAAGCATACTTGATAACTAAGAATGTATGAATACAAACATACATCTTATTGGTTTAACTTGAGTTGCTGTTGTTCCTAAACGCTTCCGCTTTCTGATAATATCACTTACAATTGACTGTAGAACATCTAGGGATGAAATTACATGAACCGTTCTATTGCAATGGTTTAGAACGACCCTGTTTTTTATCCCAAGTAGAGACTGCATGGCTACGGTGCTTGATTTTTATACACTTGTGGCAACAGTTCTGATTAAAACACTTGAATTTAATAATTAACAGGTTTTCATGACATGTCCCATTTAATAAGTTAGATTTATTGGTGCAGTTGACAGCACTCCACCTCTTGAATAACCTCAGCCAAAACAATATTCTTTAGCATGAACAGGCTTGATTTGTTCACATTTTTAAGATGCAGCGTTCAGATGAAACTGGGCGTTACCTTGCAGAATCATCTGACTCGCCCTGAGATTCAAACTTGCGACTGTCCCACTTAAAAATCAGCCGTTCAGACATGTAAACTACATCTACACATTTACACTAGTATGAGGAATTAAAGTGATATTGATGGTTATAAAGAGATTTCTAGTTGCAACATAACAAAGTGTGTAAATGCTAGAGCCAGGTTTCATCCTGCACATTACAAATTCACATGCCAAGAGTTTTCAAGTAATACTCGGAACAAAATTATGGGTGTTTTATGGCTGCACGGTATGTTATACATGTAGCTGCATGTAAGCTCCTCAAAGTGTGTTCATACCACACACACACTCCGGCTGCTGTTATTTACATTGTGGTTGTCGAGCTCAAGCCAGAGGTTCCCACAAGTCCCTGGAGACTTGCACTTTTCACTCCACAGAGAAATTAAATAAATCTCCTTCAGGGAAGTTCAGAAAGTTTGGGGAGCATCTTATTTGTGTGATTTTATTCAGAGTTTAAGAAGTTTGTTTTCTTTATGATGAAGATATAAGAGCATCTTTGAGTAGTTTAAGCAAACTCAATAACCAAAGGCATCTGTTTGGGTTAAAATATGTTTTGGGTGAGCATTGGGGCAATATTTGGGGCCTGTCTGCAACCAGTTGAGTTATTAGTTTGAAAGAAATTTCATGTTCTTCATAAACTGCTCATTATTGTGATTACTATTGGGCCTAAATTCAGTGTTTTCTATGTCCGAAAGCCAACTTTCTTCACTGCCACTGACTCTAAACTTGTATTCTTGTTGGTTTTAGCCTCTCCAAACTGGAAAGTTGAGCAGGAACACACATGATAGCTGATTGTCTGAGCTTTAATTTTAGGGGAAAGGCTGTGATTTAAAGTGCAAGCCAAGGTCTTAAGATCCCAATTGTTTTTTCTTTCATGTTCTGATGTGCTACAGACACTCAGTACACAAGAATTTGTTTAACCGTGGAATTTGTGCAGTTCTTAAGAAAACCCTCAGGTGTTGGGAAGTGTTCAGAGGGTATTTTTTTTAAAGCACAATTGGGTCTTAATGGGTTAGAAACCAACCCATCAACTGACATGATCTGCACTCGTGGCTTTACTTACAGTGCCAATAAAAACTATTCGACCCCTTGGATGTTTTACCCTTTTATGGGTTTTATAAATCAATCAAGGTCAACATAATTTGACTTTTAGACAAAAATAAACCTTGAGAAAACAGATTGATTGCTGTGATTGCAGCTGCAATCACAGCACTGAGTCTGTGTGGATAGGTCTCGATCAGGCTTGCACATCTGGACACTACATCTTGACGCCAAATGAGTCAGTGTCTTGCTGGTAAATAAATCTCCCAAGTTGTAGTTGTCTTGCTGACCTAATAAGATTGTCCTCCAGGATTTTCCAATATTTTGCTGCATTCCTTTTATCTTCTACCTTTACAAGCCTTCCAGGGCCAGCTGCTGAGAAGCATCCCCACAGCATGATGCTGCCACCATTTTGCCTCACAGTAGAGATGGTGTGTTTGTGGTGACGCACCAAACATAATATTTTCTGATGGCCAAAGAGCACCATTTTGGTCTCAACAGACCAAAGAACTTTCTCCCACTTGACCATGGAGTCTCTCACATGCCTTTTGACGAACTCTAGTCGAGATTTAATATGTTGTCTTCAATCGTAGCTTTCTCTTTGCCACTCTCCTATCAAGCTTTGACTGGTGAAAAACATGGGCAGAAGCTGTTATATGCAGCATGTCTTCCATCTCAGCTGCTGAAGCTTGTAACTCCTTCAGAGTAGTCATAGGTGTCTTGGTGGCCTCTCTCATGAGTCCCCTTGCACGGTCACTCAGTTTGTGAGGATGGCCTCATCTAGGCAGATAAAAACATATTCCATGTTCCTTCCATTTCTTGATAAGTTTAACTGAATTCCAGGGGATGCTCAGTACCTTGAATTTTTTTTCATATCATCAGCTGACTTGTACTTTTCAATTGCATTTTCTCGTAGTTGCTTGGAGTGTTCTTTTGACATCATGGTGTAATAGCAAGGAACACTGATTAACCAGTGACCGGACCTTCAAGGCACTTCAAAGGGATGAATAATTTTTATAAGGAGATCTGGATTCTTTTTCTCAACTTCAGTATAAATAGCTGGTCTTTTGGTTCCTTAATGCTTCCTTCATGTGGTAGCATTACTCATTTTTTTTTTTTTATATCAGTTCAAATGAGAGATGGTCTGGTCAGTTTAAAGAGTACCCTACAAAATGTAGTATTTAGCCATACCCTTTAAAACCATGTTTATGACAAAATGACAGAGAAAAGCTGTTAAAAAGTCATTGCTAGCCTCTTAGCACATGGCTTATTCACCCCTATTCTTTTATATTGGCAGTGGCTTTATGCACATAGCATGCAGGGAACCCATAATAATATTCATAATAGGGACACAGCACTGACACACAGTCAGTCGGTATCTGAATGCCCAAAATGCATGGTTTTATCAAAATTTAAGTAAGGCCAAAGATAGCCCGGTGCATGAAATTGATCCTAAGTTCTTGTTGTACTTCTACCTTGCATCTGCCTCCCCTCTTTTAGATTTTGCACAACTCAGAACAAGATTACGTTTTCATCCATGGTTTCTTCATTGTAGCGTATTAGTTATTTAGTAACTTTTGCCATGCGGAGTAAAATTAAATACTGAAGCAGTGTTTGCTTTAAGGCATGACAGCATGTGTTTGACAAGTTGCAACATAGCCTGTTGACGTTAGAGTTAGTAACCTCTTCTGGTTCATCAGAAACCAAGATGGTGAAATTTATAACGTCAGAGTTGAGGCGTGGATCTACCAGGGTAACTGTTTGTCCTTGCTGTGAATGACACATGAAAATAAGACTACTGTTGATGTCTTACAGGCTTTTTCTCTTTATTTGCAGATCTTACAGGTGAATCTAGTGATGTCCATCCTGCTGTATGTGATGGTCCTCGTGTACCTCTATGGTATTCAGGCAACCACCATGGACAGCAGTAGCCAGGGACAACAGCAGTCCAGTCCCGACCCCTTAAACTCCCTGATCATCCAGCTGCTTCAGGCCGACCTTACGAAGGGGAGGGCCCGCGGGAACCAGAGCCAACAAGGGAAGAGTCGCAGCACAGAGCCCCAGAACACGCTGCCTCCTCTCCTCAGTGAAAACTTTCCCTTAGAGGAGCAGGGTGATACGGATCAGTGGGGGACGGGGGGACGCAGTGTGGGGAGCAGCGAAGGCTTCGTGGACCAGGAGGTGATGCTGTTACACTCGGATCTTCTCAGGCAGCAAAGGCGGTTCAACTCACCCCGTGTGCTGCTAAGCGACCGGCCGCCACTGCAGCCGCCACCGCTGTACCTCGTGGATGATTTCATGGAAAGTGGGGGGACGGGCAACAAGACGCGAAAGAAGAGATACGCCGGGCACAGGAGCTACCGTGGGGAATATTCTGTGTGCGACAGTGAGAGCCAGTGGGTGACGGATAGGACCCAAGCAGTGGACACAGGAGGGGTACTGGTCAATGTTCTGGGTACAATTAAAACCAGCGCTACTCAGGACATCAAACAGTACTTTTACGAGACGCGCTGTCGGACCCCCAGGCCCTTCAAAGGCGGCTGCAGGGGCATCGACGACAAGAACTGGAACTCGCAGTGCAAGACGACACAAACATACGTACGAGCGCTGACGCAAATTCAAAACAAAGTGGGCTGGAGGTGGATACGCATCGACACTTCCTGTGTCTGTGCACTGTCAAGGAAACGTCATAGGACGTAAACATAACCCACGCTCCCTGCTGAGGACTACATGTTTGGATTATACTCCCTGATTAGGAATTATTTCCTCTTCACTGAGCTCCCACCACGGATTATGTGTCACGGTGGCTAAGAGCAACTAAAGATGAGACTTCTCCTGAAGAAACCATGGGTCCATTTAATGATATTTCACATTCATGTGCTGCAAATCAACAGAACAGTGCAGCACCGCTTTCAACAGGACCTGTCTAAGAGGGGTCAGGGGGGAGGGACTGAGTGTGTCGGGGGGGAATGTACATATAAATTATTTAAATTATATGAAATGCATGTAGTTTATACATGTTTATCTATCTATACATGATGTATGAATATATTTGTGTTATTTATTGAAAGAAGTCTTCTTCTAAAGGAAAAAAATGTCTATAAAAAGGAATGAAACAAGCTATGGACTCGTTTTGACACTAAAACACAGAGCTGGGCTGCAAAGGTGCTTCACAGTAAGATGCTACATGTGCCTTGACCAGAGCAGAGACATAGGACTTGGTAACTCACAGCAGCTGCTGCAAATGTTTCCAGGGGTGATTCTTCTAAATCTAGAAAGTTGAGGTGACCTGTCCCCTCCTATGGCCTAGAATAAAGGCCCGCTTATTAGCATTAGCCCTCAGTGAGACAAAAGATAAGGCATTCTCTGACCAAAACACACATTTGTGATTATTGACCATGAAACATGCATTCACTGAACTTCAGTACTGTTTTGTTTTAACACAACAAAAGTCACATTTTATTCTTCTGGGAAACACTTTTTACAAAATAAAAAAATGCAAGTAATTCTTGTGGAATTGCTCACATCGACTGAAAGAGACTCAAGAAAATCAAACTGTTTGGTTTCCTCTGAAAAAGTTTTACTCTCAACTGTTATCATGAGCTGTTATCGTTTCTTCCTGTCAATAAAAACTTATATTTCTTAATGTGGGACATATTTCATTAACACATGATTTTAGTATAAGTACACTTTTCAGATAAAGTTATTTTCTTGTGCAACTGCAGTCATCTTATCATTGGTGGTACTAGGGATGCACAATTGTGGACTTTTACTGATTAATGATATACTGATATTTAAATGCAGTTTGGGCCTAAACTTAAGTCCTTAAAAACACAATTTAAAGTTTAAGGGTGAACAAATTAACACATTTTGATCCGTAAACACACTTTAAGGAATGATGATGAATAAAGAAAGCACTTCTGCTGACTTGAATGAGTTTCACAGCTAAAATATGGGTTTTAAACTCTGAAGACATTTTTACATCTCTGGATTCCTCTGTCTTGCACATGATGTTCCCTGGTGGTTGCTTCATATCTGTTCTAGGAGTGAGTATACAAGCTTATTTATCAAGAATAAGGTGTTTCGTGACAAGCAATCTTTGCAGAAATCCCTGAAGGTTGTGGCAGTGTGATATTTTCAGATACACTTGCTCAAACACTGCATACCAAGTCTCATGTGGTTATTTTCTGTTCAGTGAAAATTTGCAGGACAAGGCAAACAGTCTTGTATTACAAAGTGAAAAAAATACAGCTAGACAGTGAATGTTTTTTTGTGCTTCTTTCAAAAGAAAACATGACGTCCGAATTCCCAACCATTCTTAAGATGAGATTTGTTCTTAAACTCCTCTTAAGCTGGGTATACACTCTGCAATTTCAAGCCGACCACACAACACTCGTGGCAGAATGTCAACTCATACTGTGGGACTGAAATGCTTACGACATATGAGCATCATCCACAAGTTGTGAGCTCACACTGTATGATCGATTCAGGCCGGACTGTCACAAAAACACACGATGTTTCCTTTTTAAAAAGTCTCACACTATGAGGTGTTTCCAGTCATATTCTCTCTATCTTTCACCCCCTCTATCTCTCCCACTTTCTCTCTTTCTCTCTCTCTCTCCCTCTTTCTATCCCACACACACATCGTCACCATCCGTGTCAGCTGCAGGTCCGTGGGTAGGAATATTTCCTGCTCGTTTATTTCCTTTATCATAGCGGGGGGCATCAGAAAGTAATTCTAGCTGTGTTCATGGTCATTTAGGACGTTGTCTGATAGTTTACAAAGGAAAACAATCCCTCAAAGTTGTTTTCTCTGCTCGCGTTTTGGCTTTCACTGTAAAGTGTCTGGAGTCGTATGACCAAAATATCAAACATGCCAGAAATCCTCCCAACCAGCAGGTTGTCAGGTCGTAGTCTGGCCTTAGTTGGCCGTCATACCCCCCTGTATGCCGCACCACAAATGACGCCCGATCCGACTCAAAATTCGTGGCTGAATCAGAGGAAAACTGCACAGTGTATGACCAGCTTTGCGCAGTTGTTGAGACGATTCTGACGGTTTTATCTGTACTTTGTTCTTGGCTAAGAACACTCCAGAGCACTCTAGAAACATTTAAGTGCTGATAGGAGAGGATCAAATGTTTAATTTTGCATTCAAACAATAACACTTTTATACAATTTAATGATATGCACAAATACATGACTATGCTGTCCTCCGTACATAGAAATCCCGTATACCTTTCATTTTTTACCCAAAAAGTGGTGTTTTATTTTCTCAGATCAAGTCTAAAACTGTCTTGAATTTGAAAGTTCTGTAGCAAGTCCAACTAGCACAATTTCAGCTATATCTGCCATTGCCATGGAAACAAAAGTCACAATGTCCCACACCAATGACATCAAATAGAGGCAAAACTGGCACACACCGTGACTTTACAGGCCAAACACTAAGTTTTCCGTGTCTACACGTAAATGCGGTCAACAGAATCTTTTTTTCTAAAAGGAAATAAAGTTAGATGTCAGTAATGGCTGAATTAAAACCTAAAGTGTTTTGGTAGTTCTGAATTGAATATAGTCTTACTCCAGGAATTAATGTTTTTAGGACCAGGAGTAGATATTAAGTATATAATACAAACACTTTTATTTGATGAAATCACTGGTTCAGATGAACAATCCAGATAAGTAAATAAATAAATAAATAAATAAAAAAGTTACACCAGGTATGAGGGGTCTTTTTTCAAAGTGATTATGATGTAGTGATTTGTAATACCAGTTGTAGAATGTGAACCCAGGAGCAGAGCCGGAGACAGTCTAAGCAGTTTTAAAAGGTTTATTGGGGGAAACACGGGAGTGAGGGAGGGGGGAATCCAGGTCCGGGGAGTGAGCGAGGTGCCCAGGGAGACGTGAGGCTTGAGGAGTGAGGAGAGCGAGTGAGTCTTGTGAATGAGGCTGGTGCGAGAGTGTGGCAGCGTGGCAGAGGTTGAGCAGAGCACTGAGGGCACGAGGAGAAGGCGAAGTATTCACAGCACAAATACACATGAAAAAACCTGCAAAGAATAATTCTTTGAAGACGTGTGAGAGTCTCGAGAAGGCCTAGATACCACTGTGAGAGTCTGGCGCCTGAGTCTTCTCTGCGTGGATCTTAAAACAGTGTAGTGATTGCGGTGATGACGTGCAGGTGCGGAGGTGCCGGTGCCAATCAGTGCAGGTGCGCGCCCATCCTGTGAAGAAACAGAAAGAACTGGCAGCAGGAAGTAGCTCACCGGAACTTTACAAAATTAAACTTGAAAACATGCAATCACTACATATGATTTGATTAAAACATACATTTATTCAAAAACCTGAGGCTGTAAAATGATTGGACATCATTTAAACACATTTATACCTGCTGATGCACTCATACTTGTTTTTATTTTTTTAAATAAATGTCTAATAATAGAACAACACATGCTATATGTACAGCTCATTCAAAAGGAATTCAGACCCTCTTAATTTGTTTTTCTTATGTTGCAGCTACAGCAAAATATATATATATATTTCATTAACCACATTTGAGTAAATGTGATATTTCAGTTTCTGAATGCACTTTATATTCATAAATTAACATTTTTAGTTAAATTAAAACACTACTTATTACGATCAATACTTGACCATAATCAGTCATGTATTTTAGGCATTCAAAACAATGCAAGGAAAAAAAAAGTTAAATAGAGAATGGATCCAAACAAGTGGCAATACAGCAGTCAGCAAGTTATCAACAGGTAAAACTGAAGAAAAGTAAAAAGTATTTACATATTTACATGGAGTCAGTTATTTAACAATACAAATAAAGTGAGAAGTGTGAATAAAAATAAGCAATATAATTAAAAACATAACACTGTGGTGTTGCAGCAAATATTGAAGAATGTAAACATTGCTCAGAGGTAGAGGTTTAAATATGTAAGAAAGTGAGACCTCTTGTCACAGCTGTGGATAACTTTTAATCATCAGTCAGAAGGTTTTTTTGCATAGCAGTAATTACACATTAAAGTTGAAGTACAGTCTGCTAATAATGAATCAGCGTGTTATTCTTACTCAAGCGCCCATCAGTGCAAAAATATATCCCGTCATATCAGCACTCAAAAGTTCACGAGTGCTCTGGAGTTTCCTTGGATTATTTCTTTGCTGTGAACAAACTGCATGTCAGCATCTTCCTAAAAGCTGCGTAGGAAGGTTTTAAGTACATATTTGAGAACAGATGGTGAATGAGGAACTTTGTCTCTAATGCACAGTAAAGCTTGGTATAGGATCTGATGATAAACTCAATCTTAAGATCCAAATTTAAGTCTGATTGATGCACAGTTCTACTCAACGGTTCCCCCAAATATTATCTGGCTGGTCCTGGATTTTGTGTTCAGGATCATCCAGAGAGAAAGAGAAACGGTGATGGTTGGTGTTTGATCACAGCCTGATCAATAGTAATTTATTCAGCTATCTGATTAGATAATTTACACCTCAGTTATCTTGCCAGTTTTAGCACACAGTGTGATATCACATGGCACCAAATCTCCATCAAATGGGGTCAGTGGTCAAAAGACATTAAGTTTACTACATAAACAATAGGAAGTGACTGTGTGTGGGGGGGTAAAAATGGTCCTTTAGAGAAGAAAAAAGTCCTGCAGCTCAATCAACAGCTGTCTGCATTATTTCACTCACAATAGAGAGAGCATTGTCCTAACTAAATGGCACAAATCAATTACGTACATCTAAAGGGGCTCGTACAAAGACTCCCGCTGTGTGCTGCTCTAATAGGGGATGAGCTTAAAGTCAAACTGCAGCGATGATTATCACCATGGTGCTCTTATGATCTGATATTGGTGCCAGTGTTGATCGTTTATGAAACAGAAAGGCAGGTTCAGTCCTCATATGGTCAAAATAAAAGTACAAGTTGAAAAAAAATGTGCATGAAATGTCTTTTATATAATTAGTAAAGCAGTGCAGTAGGACAGAAAAACATTTCCTTTTAGAAAGAAAGAGCCTCCCTTCCACAGGCTGCAATCCCGCATTCTACCTTTAATTTAATGAGATTTTGCAATTCTACCAAACTAATGTGATTGCACACCAGCCTTTAGAGAAATGCAGATCAACAACATCAGAAAGTCGTAAATGCAAAGAGACACATCTGACAGAGTTGAGGCAACAAAAAGAAGCTGTAAAATCAAATTAAGCGAAGCCTCAGAAGTGCAGTGAGTCAGAAAGAGAGCAGAGTCAGAGTGATTGACAAAGATATGAATCAGTCATTATCAAATTCCTCAGAGGTCGCTGCAGAGCACAGTGATGCATGTGCTAAGACTAAAGGTATGAAACAGCTTCCAGTTTAAGAGCAATACACAGATGACATGACAGCAATGCTCATCCCAGGTTTCCATGAGGTGTGAGTCACTCTGAGTATCAGTGAAAGTCATAGGCAACACTTGGACAAGCAGATCGTGCAGTGTTGTGTAAAGAGGACTGAGTTTAAAGAAAAAAATCAAATCAAGACTCAGTTTCTTTCTGTGTTTAAGAGAAAATGTACAATGTACATAATGCTGAGAGAGTTTCCTTCCTATATAAGAATTTCATCTTAAAATGACCCAAAATTAAATAACTATTCACTAGTGCTGCTTTTGCTCTTCCTGCATGAACATTTATCAAATGTGAAATTCTGTCTGCTTGTGTAAAAAAGCCTAAAATGACAATGAAGTGTGGCTGCTAAATTAGTGATGTCAGGTTTGTGTTGGGGTTTTAATGCTTGGTTTTGGTTATTGTTTGAATATTAATAATTATGATTTTAATTGGTAACATTAAAAAAATACATTTACTAATTACTATTCTAGCCAAAAACAGGGAGCAACAACTGAAAAGAAGCATAAATCAGTCTCTGAATTATTTAAATAATTCTATTATTTAATGATTACTGGTATTTAAATAAATATAGGGTGCAAGACCATACACTTACCCTCTCAACCAACAGAAATATTACAGTCTATATGCACAATAATCACAGACGATTTCTCTTTAAATCTATAATAGAATTTATTAAACAAAGCGGCATCAATTTTTTATCAATGGCACTTAATTCAACAAATAATGTATAATTATTAAAAAACAACAAACTATTTAGAAGCAAAGCAGCGTATGGAAAATGTGTCAGAGAGAAAAAAGATAGTTGGAAAAAAGATGGTGGGCTTTGATTATACAGTTGCACTATGTTTGTGTAGGTAAAGGCACTGTACTGGACACAAATGGGCACAGCAAAGTAAATCAACAACACATAAGCAGATAATACGATGACAAAATGCAGTTTTCAACTTCCTACAGCTAGTCTCTCACTTGTGGTCACAGTTTGTGATTAAAGTCTGATGTCCAACAGAGCCAGAAGTGAGCAGAGGTCAGTTCATTAATGTTTCTTCCACGGTTCCAGTAAGTTAAAAGTCTTGTGACATCAAGATTCAGCTTTAGGACAAGAGCAGGATTTGTATCATCCTTCTGAGGCAGGAAAAGAATTGTGTCCTCCTTGGATACTGGTGGGCACTCCAGTCCTGACCACTTCCTACCCAAAGTATGTGATCTACAAAAAGATGGTAAAATTTGTGCACCTGTAAGCAGACTCTGACCCACAGTTATGAACATTTTTTTGAAGCAGAGATAGGGATGGGAATGGAGAACCAGTTCCAGTTGATTCAATTCTTGACATCATTAATATTCGATCTTGACGAGTCCCTTAACAATGCTTTACTTCATCGTGCCTTAAAAAACACAGTCTTACAAGTGGCAGTCAGCACGAACAAGAACAGAGAAGTCAAAGAAGTAAACATGGTGGACAGTCTCAAAAACAGGCTAAAATGGTCTTATGGTTTTATCTTTAAAAGTACATGAGCAGTAGTATTGTATTCTAACTAAAGTTCAGAGATTTAATATCCTGAAAACAGTTTTTCTAAACTGAGACATTTCCAACAAAAATTATAATTTGTGTATATTTTAGCACATTCTCCTGCCAAACACTTGATGTTTTTAGTTATCAAAGCTGTTTAGTGTTTAGTACCATTAGTCTTCAGAGAGAAGAGACTCAATAAAATTTGATTTGTGAACAGTGAAAACTTATCTAATCTACATTTTCCAAAAAGTCAGATAATGATTTGAATAGAGACGTAGAATTGATAATGGCATCAATGTCAATAAAAACCCATCAATTCCTATCCCTAGGCAGGGGGAAAATTGGTGACACACACGGTGAGGTGGTGAATTGAAGCCAGTTTGTATATGAATGTATGAAATTTTTGTCACAAAATACAAAAGTTATTCTTTAATTCACATCTTCATAAGCAGAGTGCATGCCCAGTGAGCTAAATATTATCTTTAAAAAAAAGAAAACCTGCCATACATTTTATTACCAATGTCACCTTCATTCGCCATTAAGTGTACTCCTCATCATTTGATGTAGAAATCCAAAAGCCAAAAAGCATAATGAATTCAATAAGTAGTGTGAAAAAGCACAGCAGGTCTCACATATTTACTATTACTGTTAGTAGCTGGGTTTCCATTACAGTTTTGAGCAAAATCGAAGCGATATTTCTAAAATTTAGACAAAGTACAATGTCGCTTTGAATGTGTTTCCACTGATGAGCATTTTGGGCATAAACCTCGAAATTCTCATAAAATCTCATCTCATCTCACGAGACTCCGCTGCAAGGAAGCTTGACGCTCAAAACCTGTTGCGTGTTGGTACAGTTATGATTATATCTAAAGAGGTTGCCTTGATAATTTTGAAAAGACGAAGGTAACAGATGATAGTTCAGAGGTAAAGTCCGTACGTTTGGCAAAAGCCATGAATAAGGGTATAAGTATGATGTTAAGTCCACACGAGTACACAGGTACCGCGCCATGTTTTCTCAGAGTGAACTGGTCATGTGGCACCATACGCCACGTCCTGTGACCTGTAAATGCGGAAAAAGTATTTTCATTGCACTTTTGTGATATATTTCTATATCAAAACGTCTGAAAAACCTCCTCACGAGAGTGTAAAAACATTTTAAGCGACATTAGAGAGGTTTTGTTCTAAATTCAGGTGTTTCCATTACCAGTGTTTTATTGCACTATTTAGTTTTTGTGCATTTCTAAAGGTAATGGAAACGCAGCTAGAGACGTACGCAGATGACACATCTCTATTTTAACGGAAAGTTTTCACCTTCACATGTCTGTATATTCAACAGCCAACAGACTTCAGTGAAAATAGTCAAGGGCAAAACATTTTTTAACAGTAATGTGAGCCAAGTCAGGGCACCTTGCAACAAGTCCAGCTCAAGTGGTGAGGTCATTGACAGCTGATTATCTCCCACCAAGACGTGTCACTAAATGTGACAACATCAATTAGACCACCCGTGATTATCTATCAGCCCTCCACACCTCCCATTAACCTTCACCACCTCAGGAAAGAAACGATTCCCCTCATTGCCTCCTCTCATAGAGAGAGGTGTGATCAGACATGCACCCCTTTCGAATTCTTTTTGTGCGCTGCCTCCGGGGGTGTTTGATTTGTTAATAAGGGGATAGAAGCAACAGGCCGGAGCAGCAGAATGTGCCGCCTCTAATGACCAAGGGGTTTTACAGAAGGGTAAAGCTGACTTAAGGAGATGTACATACATGCAGAGCTGGGATTTGAGGCGGTAATCTTCCATTCTAAGAAGGGCTTACCATTTGTCAGGCTGCAGGGGAGAGCAGATCAGCAACGCCTTCAATGAGTGACTGAATGTGCACAAATATTTACGAACTGTATGAGCTGTTCACAATAAAGAAAACTCAATAAATAAATCATACCCTTCTTTAAAGGCCCACACAGCAGTAAACAGGTCTGGTATCACTTTGAGAGGTATGTGGAAAATGAAATAATCAAGTTATCCCCTTTGAAAATAAACCCATCCACATTTAGATTTGGGAATCAATTCAAATTTGATGAATTTACCAAATTAGGACAGTGCACGTTAATTAACATTTAAGCAATGGTAGCTTTATGAATTAACATTTTGTGACATTACAAAAATGAAACCCAGGTGCCCGCATCCATCAAGGCAACAACCCATCGATGGTGTTTGAGAAGAGCAGAAACTTTGGAAAAACTCAGATGGTGATTGGACCATCATATCCATCTGAACCACATAGCATATGATGGCGTAGGTGTGTGATATAATACAAGCTTAACTTTTATCAGCTTTTAGTGTCAGTAAAGCCAATCAGTAAATCAAACTTTTTCCAAGAAAAGCGAAAACATTTTTCCATCAAGAAAAGCGGTGTAAACTGCCACTATGCCATACATTATGGTTTCAGTCAATAGCCATGTTGGAGTAGGTAGAGGACAACAATGGCAGAGTCCATAGGGTGACAAGGTGGCCCTAAAGACTAAACCCCCAAAATGCTTTGTCAAAAGCCTTAAATCTTTCAGGTTGGTAAAAAATGTTGCTTCTGAGTTTAATGGCAGATAAAGGAAAAAGAAACATTATAAGAAACGGATAGATTTTTTTAAAATTATGTTAGCTGTAAAGTGTCCATCCATCCTATAAGCATCACCTATCCTTATTTGGAATTAGCCATGCGGACGACTCAAGCCTAGCAAGCAGCAGTCACCTGTTTTTGTAGTTTGAAAGGAAATCTTTAGACAATGGAGGACTTTTCTTCCAAGGATCCTTTGCAGCTCCAACAGAGAAGACACATTGTCCTCTCTGATAGGAGAGCTTCAGCTTAAGTTTTAGTGCGGTCAGCAACTACCTGGCTGAGCACCTAGACTTTTTTTCTAAATACTTTCCACTTTGCTTGCAGGATGAAACCATGAATGGACTAACCTCTGTTCACTTCTGGATGACGCCAGACTCTCGTGCCACACCATGATCACAAGTATGAGGCTTTGATCTGGGCAGAAGTAACTCTAAGAAGCATTTTATGCTAATTTGTTGAAAGCTGCATTTGCCGGCATATCGTCTCTGCTAATGTGTTATTGATTTGCTTTGCTGTGCCCATTTATGTCCATTACACTGCCTTTACCTACTCTAACATCAGTGCCTTCAGAATCAAGGGTTTCTGGTGGTTATAGTACTGAGGTAATAGCAAAAGCTTCTTTCTCCATCTTTGCTATGAATTATAGATTTAAAAAGAGGTTGCCTGTGATTATTGTGCAATATATTTTGTAATATTTTGCTGGTGAGAATACTGCTATATTTTGGAAGTAGAAACTACTGCTGGAAGCAGCTGTTCTGTTGTTGTATCTCATTTACAGGTGCATCTAAAACATAATGTAAAAGTAGCGCTAGCAGTTTCCACTTCCAAAATATAGCAACTGATGTCTCCAAGACATGTTGTGTCTGTCATAGCGGACAAGACATGTCCTGGTAAAACTACAAAAAAATTAAGAATTTTCTGGCTGTTTCTGTTTGTCAAGAAAACCACTGGCTTTACATTTGGATTATTGCAGTGTCAGTTAAAATGAACACTAACTTCCTACTTCCTGTTTAATCCTTAAAGGCATCAAAGATTTTGGAGCATTTCTTTTTAGTCCCTACCAGCTATATTAAAAGGACAAAGGAAAAGATCTCTTCAAAGTAAAGTATGCTCTTTTGTATGTTTTATTCCCAGTCAATTATCCAAACGCCTACAGCTAAAAAAGGCAGCTTGGCCTCTGTTAGGACTTTAACTTGTATCCCTGTTGCATGCTTGACAGGCAAGAAAGGGATTATAACAGGAAATAGGATTCTTTAGTGTTGGACAACAGTGACTTGACAAGCGTAGGCGTACAGAGGGCTTGGTGAACTTGAAGGGGTTTTTCTCTTCAATCCTGTGCTGATACTCATAGGAGGATTTACACTGAATGATGTCCTAGACTTGGCTGTTCGTGCTGAGAGGTGCGTGCGATTCCTGTCTTTAACGTAAGGCATTGTAAGCTATTTGGGGGTTTCCACACAGTCCCAGAGCCTGCTGGAAGCCTGAGGGTCACAGGTCAGGGGTTTTTACAGATGGCAGGATCACATCATGGATTAATGGAGTGGACTGGGTTTGGTAAATGTCAGTCAGGCTCATCACTGCTGTTACCAGACCACTGACCTAAACATGTCAATAAATTTATAATAGTATCATGACGACTTACATTTCTGTCTTGCACTGTGTAAACTAAAATTCCAGTCAGTACAATAACATGCTGTTAGAAAAAGTAGAATTCTGTCAGTAAGACGAAATCTGCATCATTAAAGTTCATGCAAAATTGTACTAAATGTAATTTTTCTGAGTTAAACTTAGACACCTTGGTAATGCAGTTGAGACTGATACATTATCACTGCATGCATTTACCTCAATCTAAGCCAAACTGGACTAGGCATTCAGCGAATGCTTCACATTGGGTTTCCTGTTGTTCTTTTTTGTACTTCATAATTACATTTTCAATCGAAGGCAGCAGGTCAGTCTAGTACCAGCACTGTTGTGCAATGACGACATTGCAGAATGTAGCTTGGTGCAGTCTTCATAAAATAAGCAGGCGTATCCTCCAAAAATACGTTGTGTGGACTGAAGCACATGTGGCTCCAAAACCTGTATGTACCTCTCAGTAATAACGGTGCCATCACAGATGTGCAAGTTACCCGTGCCATGGGCACTAATAAACTACTTTCCAATTCATCGCTTCAACTTTGGTCCTGTTTTGCTCTGGTTTCCTGATGGCCATCGTCCAGGCCTGTGCCAGACCCATGCCCCATCTCTCCAGGTATCTTCCCAACAGACCCCTCTATGATGCACACAGCTGCTCCAGGAATCTGGACCAGCCCACTGGGTATTGCACACCCAGTATGAGGTGAGCTGGATCAAGCCTGGAAGAGCGCACCAGGTGACTGTAGAAGGACAGCTTCATTCCCATCCCTGCTCTCCTGAGCAAGTAAGCATTAGCTGGTGGTCTTGCCAACAATACCCAAAAATGTGCCAAAAAAGAAGTCATCACAAAGGAGTCCAGTCAGCGCGCCTTCCATTCATCAGCCAAGGGAAGTTCCTGTCATTGAGGAGGCCTGGCTTATCTTGGCATCTAGATAGAAACTCCACTATATTTGACAACCTAACTGGAGGCAAACCAGTATGTCTGGGCTTATACTGGATAGTTGGCACTGCTCAACATCAGAATGGCAATATATAAAACATTTTCGTGTAAAACCTCCAACACATGTGACATGACAGCTAATAAATTACTGAATAAGAGTACTGTTGCTGTAAACCTTGGAATTTTCCCTTGTGGGACTAATAAAAAAATATCTTATCTCTTATCTTGAATTTAAAAATGGACATCCATTAATGTTTGAACACTTGTAACATCTACAGGTCAGCCTACAAACATGGAAGGATTTTCATTGCGTGTGGGAGCCCTGTCAGACATATACTTCACTCAGCTCTCACGCCAAAAGCTTGGACTTTTCCGAGGATTAAGCGGCGCTTTAGAGGCCCGGGTCGTATCCAGAGCAAGTGCCTCATTCAACATCAGACATTCCACAAAAACGGCTTTAAGGGATCCACTAATGCCATGTCTTTAACTCCAAGTATTTCAGGACAGCAGTCCTAATATGGTACTCAGAGGGGCAAACTTACAGTATCACCAAAAATAGGTATGTTCTGCTATGAATCCCTAATCTATGTATGCTGAGCCATCTTCAGACATTTATTATTGGCTCCCTGAGTCACCAATTAAGCTGCAAACAGAAAGTAATTTATCAAATTAGGGCTGAGGTTATTTTAAGGCTGCAGGCAAGGGCAAATTTTCAGCAATCTTAACAACTGAATTAACAAATTAAGTTTGCAAGGCTGTGGATGCAGCAAAAAATACATTAAATGCATTCTTTCCACTGCTTTGCTTTTGGAAAACTTGGTTTGACCCATTTAAGCTAAAATTAGGCATAGATCGATATCTGCTCCTGTCCTAGAATCAGAAAACCAAATCTATTACAGGGTCAAAAAACTTGATCTTTGTTTCTAAAGCTGGATTGCATCCAATATTTAGTGGGTATAGTATGTTGATCTCTATCACTGTCACACATGGGGCAGAGTTCTTTGGCTTCAGAAGGCAAAAGAAAAACAAAAGCATGCCAAATGAGTAATCAAAAAGAAAACGTATTGTTCTAAATCGTCTGGAATTATAAGCTGCAGTACGTCTAGTGTTGACCCTGGCAGGGCTTTAGAGGAGCCCACATGGAGGCGTTTAATTACTGTGTACACAGGCCTCCCATTGTCGCTCTTATGTAGGAACTCATACACATCAGGGGATAAGAAAAGAGGAAACGGAGGAAATGAGAAGGTGCGTCTACTGAGATGACTGACAGGCAGTCGTGAGGCCATGACGAGAAGGCCTTCAGTGTGAACATCTGGAATGTCGTGACCACCCACTGAGTGTGTCTATGTAAGAGTTAGCGTGCTAGAAAGAGGGAGGAGAGGACACTTCTCCCTGTAAGGCTTGTACATAATTTTATTACCAGTGTGTTTCCTCTGTCTACCCTGAAATTTCAAAATATGTCTTAAGCACGTCATGGAGAGAGCTGGGAGGGTGTGTGGGGGAGGTTGTCTCTAATCAAGCACAAAATTATTCAGTCCATGCTGGTCTTTCGATTAGCTGTAATGTTAAAACCATTCAAGGCAGACATAACTATGAGCTACCTGAGTGTGAAATGATGATATATGTAATGTAGCACTACATTACCCACAACCCTAGAGTGTCACAGCAACATATACAGCTACTAGTGAATTTGTCAGTCATTGTTCAACAAGTGTAATCTGGGTAATGATGATACATGGTCATGTAGAAGCTATATATTATCCATTTAATTTCAAGAAAACGTAGTTTACCAACAACCTCAGGCAACAGCACTACACTACCCACAATCCTAGGGTTTCATAGCGACATATGCAGCTACTAGTTATTTTGATGTTTGTTATTCAACAATTTTAACCTGGGAAACAATGATATGTGGTAATGCAGAAGACATAAGTTGTATACTATCCACTAGATTTTAAGAAAAACATGGTTTACTAACAATTTCAGGGAAGAGCACTACATTACCCACAATCCTAGAGTGTCACAGCGACATATACAGCTACTAGTGAATCTGCCGTTTATTATTCAACAATTTTAATCTGCAAACGATTAAATAAAGTCATAAAGTGAGACATAAGTTGCATACGTAAATTTAAGAAAAACATAGTTTATGAATAATCTCAGGCAACACTATCTGGCCACTTTATTAGGTACACCTGTTTAACACAAATAGTTAATCAGTTTGTACAAGCGCACATGCAAGAAAGACTGACACTGCATTTACTTCACCAAAACTCAGAAAAACCACATAGCTGGACAACTGGTCCTTAAAACAATAGATTGCTGCTACCTATTGAAAGCATTGCACCAGGTCTGTTATAAAGCTAATAGGAGGAATGTGAAGTAAAAGCTGGAATGGACTCAATTATTAGGCAACATTATTTCAAGAAAAGAAAAGAGAAGGTAGAAAACTCAAGAGAAAACTAGACAAGCTGGCTAGACAAGCCAGATGAGGAAATAGAACAATAACTTAAACTGCATTCCTACTTAAAATAAATTATTTTGTCTTCTTCCTGTCTTTACTCGTCTATTTCAGTATTCTTTTGAATGTATTGTATTGGCTACAGGCATCATCAAAAGAACCTAAAGCTTTTTGTGTCTGAAGAAACACTGAGTGGAGTAAGCTTTGAAAATGAGAGTTTCACGTTTTTCCCCAGAACTCCAGTGATCTTGTCCCTGCGTCTCAAGCTGCCCAGAGGTGAGCTGAGTTGCCCTCCAGACAACAAGGTCAGTCACTTTCAGTCGAAGCAAAGTGCTGCCAGTCTAGAACCCAGCACAGCTGGTGTGTGTGTGAATCCAGGGTAACTGATCAACCCTAAATATCTTCATTGGTTTTCATCTGAGGGTTTGGTTACTCTTTTAAAGTCTTTTTTGGTCAGAAGGGAACACATAAACAAGCAGCCCCTGAGGTTGCTTTCATAAACTCAGCCTTTGTATTGATCATATGAACTTTAACGCTATTTAAAATGGACAGAACAGCAATTAACCACTCAACTCAAAAATATCATTTAGAATCAAATACGCTTTTGTGTATGACCTTTGAGTGTGCCAGCGTCTAATTCTGGGGATATTTTCTCCATAACACCACACATTCACTGATGCTCCTGTGTTACCTTCCCTAAAGGGTGACCATGTGCTGACTTTGAACCCTAGAAGTATGACCCCACACAGCAAAAACTTGGGTGTTGATACCTCGAGTTAAACATTTTGAACTTTGATTTTCTCACGGCCTGTGATAGCCATGTCTGTGATGTATTAAAACTCGTCCTGTGAGGCCCAAGTGTCCCGTAGCTTTTTTTTAATTATCATTTCTGCAGAGACTGTGTGGAGCCATCCACAATAATCCAGCTATTCTCATGAAACTTCCCTCTACACTCCCTGCTCATAACTCCCGCAAAATTTACTTAATGTTTTGTCAGACCATATCTTTCCAGATGTAGCCTAATATTGACTAGAGCCAGTTATCTGGTAAATTAAATTGTAGTTCACAGAGTTCATTATATTAAGAACTCCCCTGCAGCTTAATAGCTACCCTGCCAATGTTTTGTTCCAAAAAAAGAACCATCAGTCACGCCACCAAATCTGACTCCAGTGAGATCAACTGATGTCTCTTGTCTCATCCCGCCAAGCGTGCCAATACAATCTGATTTATGTACAAAAAGTGAAAAACAAATTAAAAAGGGTCCTTATGTTTTCTCATCTTCACCCCTCTCTTACCCCTCTGAGCCATTAAAATAGTTATATCAGTAAATCATATTAATGGCGCAGATTTGATTTTACGTTGTTTGTCTGTGTTTTGTTGCCTTCATGGACAGCTGACCCATCTGACTGTGTCGTCTGCTGGCTGCTGAGTCATGGCCGTCCAAGTTTTTTCACATGTTCAGAGTTCAATAACGTAACGGAAAGTTTCTATCGGGGATTTACTGAATGAAGCAAAATTCTGAGCGGTTGACATGTGGAGGCAGTTAAAGTATAGTTGCACACATTTAAGTATACCATGCTTTCATTTGAAGGATTATTTTCAAAAAGTTACTTTGATTTCAGCATAAATCTCACTAAATGAAAATGGCTTTACTTGAAATCAATCTGATTTTATTCATATATTTTTACATTCATGTGTAAAACAAGCAATTTGAAATCATTTAAACTTTTTTTTTGTTTTTTTTCAAAAGGCATCTTATGGCCCCCCAGCCCAGTATCTCGTGACCCCCAGGGGGGTCCTGACTATTATTTGGAAATCTGACTCAGCAGAAAGAGACAGCTATAAAGTACCTTTTCTGTCAAATACAGTTTAACACTTAAAACCATAAGAACTGTACAGGAGTGCATGTACAAAATGACTCACGGAAATGTTCATATAAAAAGCATTTACTCTTTTCAGGAGTTCCACTTCAGTTTCTTTCTTTTTCTATGTCAGTAACCCAGTTAAGGTTGAAAATTAAACTTAGAGATTTCTAAGCAAACTAGCTATGTTTACATGGACCACTTGTAATCAGAATAAAGGTCTGATCAAAACAAAACAATGTTTCATATTCTCTATTCGGAATAAAATCTAACAATCCGGCTCATTTGGAATAAAATTTCATTCCAAACCACAGCTACTGTTCTTTGTTGGCTTTTACTTTGTAATTCACCTTACTTCCTGTTAGGAGTGGGAGATATGAATGAGATATATCATGATGTTTTGTTTTGTTTTGTTTGGGCCCGATCTTTATTTATCACAATTTTTTTTAAATCAGAAATCTATGTCAAATTTGTAAGTTAATGACCATAAAACCCAACATACTCACTTTATATTTTCTACATGCACAAATACTGTTTAGAAGTAGAATATGCCAAGATCACAATCAATTTACATTTTTTCCTCGATTACAATTAATGAACAATTATCCTGAACTGGTTTGTGCTGCGAATATTTGTATTATTTTAAAACAAATAACTAAAATTGTTTAGATTTTATAGTTTAATGCATCAATGTTCTTTCAGAACAACATTATGTGGCAAAATCTATAAAAATGTTCTCTTTAAAAAGTTTCGCACCCCTTTTATAATCAGTGTTGTGCCTGAATGAGTTCAGTGAATGATCGTTCATGAACCTGTTTATATTTTGGGCGAATGTGAACTGAACGTACTGTATTTCTGCCTGATGAACGTTATTGTGAGTGCGCTCATTCTGGTGTTTGTGAACGGCGCTCTCTCACAGTTTAACTTTGTTCAAGAGAGTGCCAGATTTCCGTAGAGCCTTCCAGGTGAAAACCCAGCTTAAACACACTGTAAACGGGCCTTAATATGTAGGGGGAAAAACACCCAATCTGGCAACCCCAGCCGCCACACAGTCACATCGCTGCTTGCGTCATCAAAATGCGAAGCATGGAGGCAAAAACAAATGAAGGCAGCAGCGCTGTCTCAGACTCTGCCTCCATGATTAATACGGCATCTTCGTATGATTACTTAAAAGAATTTTATGAAAAGGTCAGTGATGATCCAGGTGGGAAAAATCTTACATGCACATTCGCGAGGAGGTATGTGAGAAGAGGGGCGGAGCTATAGAGCCCAAACACAGAGAAGAGCAGGAAAGAAGGGGGACTAGAGTTGATTCTACACGGTTTTCATTGAATATTACATACTTGAGCTTTAATCGCCCAGAATGATTTAGACATTTTTTTTTCTTCCATAAAAGCCCGTGGTCAATGCATGAAAATTTTAGAATTTGCCATTTCATAGTCGGCACCATCAGTTGTAATCTCATCAGGATTAACACGCACATTCAAAACTTTGATAAAAAATATTTTTAACAATGCCCTTGCCAACTAACTCAGTTATTTTTTTTGTGTTATTTTTTAAATAAATGCCAATGTAAAACTATAAAACTGTAAAAGCAAGTGATTGTGTTCTGCTGATAATCACGAAAAAAAAGGAAAAACTGTTGCCCTACCTAAAAAGAGAAATTACATACAAACAAGATAATTTGATTCTTTGAAAATTGGAAATTGAAATGGATGACACTGCAGACAGGATTTATACAAGCAAGTATGATGGCAACTTTGAGCCAGTAATAAAAGTTTTTAAATCCATCGCAGAAAATAAATTAAATAAATCTTGATGGTCAAAGACCATGAACTTCTTGGATAGCTAAGACTGACTGGATTCTCTTTATTATATGCCAAGAAGACAAGGCGGAAGCACTGACATTGATGACACACAACATTGATCTGAAACTTAGTTCAAGTTGCAAGTTCATATACAAATTAGTGTAAATTGTACATAGTTATTTTACTCTTGTGATCAAAAACATTGATAGGAAACTCAATTCAAGTTTCAAGTTTATATAAAACTTAGTGTAAAACGTAGTTCTTTCAGTCTTGTAATAAAAAACACTGATCTGAAACTTAATTCAAGTTTCAAGTTCATGTAAATGTAGTGCAAATTTGAAATGGTTCTCTTACTTTTGAGATCAGAAGAATTGATCTGAAGCTCAATTCTGAGGTGTCTAATTTTCTAATTAAACAAAATATAGCAGGTAGGACTTTTGTTCAAACTGTGTCAATTTCAGGCTTAAAAAACAAGAACCTCAAGCTCAGTTTCCATTCCATCTTTTCAATTTCTATGTGTCATATGAAATTGCAAAAATAAAACAACCCATTTTTAAGCCACACCCATTTCTGTTCTAAGCCCCGCCAATTTCTTACCTAACCTCCACCCTCTCCAATAGTATGGTAGACAAATTAAACTAATTAGGTCCTTAATATCAGTAAATATCCATTCCTGATAAGGAAATTGATAAGAAAACTGTTATCGGCTGCCATGGGCGCCATGTTGAAAATTCGAGATGCCTCCATAGCCACAACTTTTGGGAATGCCTTTGGCTATAACTGTACCAAATTTCATGCTTGCATCACAAAATGAACAATTTTTATGGAATTTCTAGTTAAGCTGCCCCACTAAAAGGACTTATTTGAAAATCACTGATACTTAAACGGCCTGTGTGCAGCACCAAAAAAGGAATGTCTGCCAAGCTTATTAGAGGATAGAATCAAGATCAATTATCCAAGGAGACTTCTGTAATCACTGCTATTTTAAGATGCCTTTTAGAACTCATGGTTGGTTTTCATAATATCTGTGGAAGCCAAAGCACAGACTCTCTTCATGTCTCAGATTACTAGAAAAATGCAAATTACATGGTGTTAATTATTTCTAAAGGCCCTTCTTTAAGCTTGTTTTGATATTTTTGTACCTATAGAATTAGTCACTTGCTAGTGCTTATTATTTCAAAATCTTGACAGTTCCCAAAAGAGGAAAAACCATGAGGTGTTTTGCACTGTCATGTCCTGCAACACTTTTTTCCCACGACTGAGAAGGAGGTAAGACAGAAATGTGAGCTCTGATCTTCGACAGAGTTCTCCTACACAGCACCCTTGTTCCCATAACTCTCTGACATAATGTTATTTTAGTCCCTGCTGAAGAGGAGTCGTAACCCAGTCACTCTAAATAATACCTAGTCTGTTTCTCTCACAGTTTCAGTGCCCCAGTTTTGGTCATAAAAGCTCATGTTTATGGTTTAACTCACTGAAATGACTGACCTTGGTCAGTACAGGAGATGGATGGCAAGACAGTATCATTTATTTCACTGGGGTTCACATAGGGATGGAGCCATTCATCAGCGAGTCCAGATACCACCCAGACCTGAATGAAATATACAGGGGCGAAGAGGAGGATCTATTATTAGGTTTAAAACTCCATAAATACACCAACTAAGCTGGAGAAGCCAAAGTTATTGACTATATGTTTTTACAGTGAGTTGCTCCTGAACTCTTAGACAATGGGAACAGCTTAGTGAGAAGTTTCTAGTGAAAACAGTTGATGGTGAGTTGTGTGGGTTACAGTACAAAACATCCATGGTGCCCATTTAAATACAGGTCTAGTGAATTTCTTCATTTTGTGCTACTCTATACGTTTGTCTCTTGGTCCAAGACTCAATCCAGAATGAGCTTTACTCAAAAGCGGTTTGATACTGTTCTTATAAGATGCATTCACACCCTTGGATGTTGAGAGGTCTGGCCAATTAGTGCTAGTAGTCTTACAATTAATGAAATGAGGATCACCTGAGCGCAGTGAATGTGTCTCAAGTAGTTGAAGTATAAAGACTCTTTTGTCTGAAAGGTCCAGTCACTGGTTGGTCAGTATTCCTGGCTACCATTACACCATGAAGACAAAAGAACACTCCAAGCAACTCAGAGAAAAGGTTACTGAAAGTATGTCAGGGGATTGATACTAAAAAAATCCAAGGCACTTTACACCCTCAGAGTTCAGTCAAGTGGAACAAAGTTCTTTGGTCTGATAGACCAAAATGGTGCTTTTTTTTGGCCATCAGACATGATGCCTTGTTCGGTGGACACCAAACACTGCACATCACCGCAAACACTCTATCCCCACTCTAAAGCACAGTGGTGGCAGCATCATGCTGTGGGGATGCTTCTCAGCAGCCGGCCCTGGAAGGCCTGTAAAGGTAGAGGGTAAAATGAATGCACCAAACCCTGGAGGAAAATCTTAATCAGGGGTCAAATTTTGGTGTTTGTGGGTGATCCACAAGTTTCATATTTTAACAAACTAATCTGAGGGATTTTACCGGATTTACACCAGAATTATTTTGCTCATACTAGACAACCCAGAGATCTAAAGTTGTGCGAACTGTGAGTTTTTTAACATTAGGGTGGGACAACGGCTGGAGCCAAAACTTGTGACTACTCTGAAAGAGTTACAGCTTTCAGTAGCTGAGGTGGGAGAGACTCTGCATACAACAGCTGTGTAGTGGCAAAGAAAATGCTGTTGAAGAATCAGAACGAGAGTTTTCAGGAAGGCATGTGGGAAACTCCATGGTCAAGTGGAAGAGAGTTTGTTGGTCTGATGAGACCAATAGGATGCTTTTGGTCATCAGACAAAACGCTATGATTAGCAGACACCAAAACACCACATCACCACAAACACACCGTTCCCACTGAATAGCATGGTGGTGACACCATCATGCTGTGGGGATGCTTCTCAGCAGCTGGCCCTGGAAAGCTGGTAAACGTAGAGGGTAAAATGAGTGTGGTAAACCATACGCAAATCTTGGAGAACCATCTTATTCAGTCTGCAAGAGAACTATGGCTCAGCAGGGATTTCTTTTCCAGTAAGACAATGACCTGAAGCGTACAGCGAAAGCTAGATAGAAATGGTTTAAAGACACAAGATTAATGTTCTGGAGTGGCTCAGTCAAAGCCAAGACCTCAATCCAATGGAAAATTTGTGGCTGAACTTGAAAAGGGCTTTTCATGCCCTAATCAGGCAACCTGACAGAGTCTAAGCAGTTTTGCAAAGAAGAATAGAATAAAATTATAGTGTCGAGATGTGCAAGCCTGATTGAGACCCGGACACAGTGCTGTGATTACTGTCAAAGGTGCATCTTCTACATACTGACTTGAAGAGGGTAAATATTGATGCACTTATTTTACAATACATCTTTTTTATTTAATTGACATTACTTTGCAGGGATCCATTTACACTTTTTGTAATTTTTCTTTTTTTTTTGTCAAAACAGCCAAATTATTCTGACCATGACAGATTTATAAAATCAATAAAAGGGTAAAAGCATCAAATGGGTTGAACACTTTTAATAGGCACTAAAACACAAGCAAGATCTGTGTGCAGTGCACTAAACTGTGCCAAGGTCTACTGAATCAAACTGGACTGCCTGGTGTAAGCACATTGTAAGTATAGCTTTACAGAGCGGCAATCACTACCACAGACGCTGTCTTGCTTAAATGTAATTTCTCAAATCCTCTCCACAGCAAAATTCCTTTTACATAAATGTCTGGAGTGTTTTGATTGCAAGAGGCGTCCCTAGTTGAATCGTGCCATAAGGCCTTGTGCTTCTAAAGATCAGAATCTGTTGCAATGATTCAGCTGGCAGCCACATTCATCAGGTTCAGCTCAGTTTAGACTTGGCTCATGCCTTTAGTTTGATAATGTGAGGATGAGTCCTTGTTTGAGTTGCTCTGAAATTCTCTGAATGTAATGAAACGTTTGGAAATGACAAATAAACCGCATACACAAATATTTGGTGTCAACCCAGGCTGGGGTTTTCAGCAGGGATTTGTGTAAATTTTAATGCAATATTATGCATCATACATACAACGACATCCAAATACTCATGCAGCTACACCCTTACAGAGATTTAGGTCAGAGATTGTCCGCAAGGTCTTGGCAACAACAGTTTCAGACAAACACAGAATATCTCAGTTTGTACAACATGAGCATGCCAAACACTTCAAATGTATTGGGAGTACACGAGGGAGTTCAGATCCCTGTGGTGCACGTGTTGGATCATCAACCTAAAATCCCTCAGAGTTGAGCCGAGCGCCTGAGGATTGGATCCAAAGTGGACAATTGGTACTAAGATGGATTTGAGCTATTTGTTGTGTACAATGTAGTGATACTTCATGATTGGAGCCTCCAAAGAGTCATCCCAGGTCACCAATGCCGTCCGTTCAATCTGATTTCTAATTGGTCCAGATTTGACATCACTCAGACATGATGCCACAGCTGTGGCAACTTTGCTCTCGGGTCATGTCAGTCTACCTCTGCATTACAGCGGCTTTACAGTGCAGTCTGTAGGATCTATACCACAGCTGCCAAAGTTCCCCTCCAGCTGTGGTATCACTACATTGGAAACCTTTGTTCTGGTCATAGCTGGTCCATTTTCTGAATGAGAATTCATGGCCCACATTTTCAACCAGTCACATAAACTTCATGGAAAATGTTGCAGTTTGGGTTGTTGTCCTGGGTGGACTTGTATGCTAACGTCTATTTCACTAAGTTTCCTATGATCTACTGTAAATTTCTGCTTTAAGCAACCTTAAAAAATAATAAAGTCATGAAGAAGATTTGAAGTATTTAAATTTACATTTCAAAATCATGAAAAATCAAATGTCCTCAAGTCAGACGCAGCCATGAGAAAGAGCATACTCTCTCAAATGCTACAACCTGATTGGAGGACTCATCTGTCTGCTCTACTGGACATGTCCAGTATTTGTCAACTTCACTGTAACACCAAGAGGATTTTTATGACATTGTATTCAAAAAAATGTACTTTAAAATGGTTTTGCCCCCTTTTGCAGCTATAACAGCCTCCACTCTTCTTGGAAGGCTTTCCACAAGATGTTAGAGTGTTTCTGTGGTGTTGGATGAGAAGGCCTGGCTCGCAATCTCTGTTCCAGTTCTTCCCAAAGTTGTTCAGTGGGGTTAAGGTGAGGACTCTGTGCTAGCCAATCAAGTTCTTCCACATCAAACTGATCAAACCATGTCTTTATAGTCCTTGCTTTGTTCACTAGGGCACAGTCATGTTGGAATAGAAAAAAGCCTTCCCCAATCTGTTGCCACAAAGTTGGAAGCACAGCATTGTCCAAACAGCCTTGGTATGCTGAAGCATTGAGACTGCCCCTCACTGGAGGTAGGAGGGCTAGCCCTGAGAAACAGCCCCATACCATTATCCCTCCTCCTCCAAACTTCACAGTTGGCGAAATGCAGTCAGGCAGATAACAATCTACCAGCATCTACCACTCCACAGAACACATTTCCACTGTTCCACAGTCCAGTGTCGCTGCTTTACACCGGTGTTTCCCAAACATTTTCTACAAAGTACAAGCCATCATGACCCAACAGTTTTGTTTTCCATATGTTATCGCTGATCATCAAGTCTACCTTCTGTGTTGTCCTCGGTTGAGCTGATGGCTAGGCTTGGATAACGTTAATTCATCCTGGTCCTGACATGCTGCTGTTTTTAAACAAGCCTGGAAGAAACCACACTACCTCTGTTACATAGGCTTTCTTTGCTTGCTTGATTTCTTAGGCCTTCAGTGGCTGTCTAGTCTGGAACAATGCATTTCTATGTAGCCGAGCATTAAATACAGTAGTAAAGACATTCTGAAAACTCATATCGTTACCCAACTGTGGGTCTTGGCCCAGGGCTTTGGGAAAGAGTTCTTTACACCACCCCACCCAACGCGTGGTATTGGACTTGTTGATGTGAGGCCTGCATGCAGCTGCTCGGCCATGGACACCCAGCTCCTGCCACAGTTTTTATGCTTATATTAATGCCAATGGAAGTTCAGAACTCTTCTGAACATTGGCGACTTTTATTCACTATGCACCCTAGCAGCCATTGACCTTCTGCTTTGTGGCTGAGTTGCTGTTGTTCCTAAACACTTCTCTTTTCTAATAGTATCACTTAAAGTTGACTGTGGGATATCCACGGGGATGAAATTTCTATGAATGAATACACTTTCAATGAAACTGCACAAAAATTGGATATGTGATGCTTTCTTATGGAGGTCTACAAGATCGATGTCTGATTGGATTGTGTAGTAGCAAGAAATGAGATTGGCTTATGATATTGGACAGGAATATCTGTGGTTTCACCTGTGAACTCCTATGTCATATGTCTTGGCCCCAACTCAACGCATGTTTAGAGGTAGCAACAGCAGACATTGAGGTTTATTTTTAGGGAGCTAAAAGTACAGAAGTTGTCGTATAATACAGTCAATCCATTTGTGATTGTGAATGTGTGGGTTTTAAGAACATTTTGATGCCATAAATGTTCTCCCTGGTTTAGAGTCTTTGGATTCATGTGAGCTAGATGCACTATAAAACACTACATTCTTGACTTATTGTATCCTTATGTTGGAATTCAACTTCATGCAATAAAATGTTTGAGGAAACTGGGTGCAGATTTCTACGTAATGGTCCTTTTAATCCCATTCAGATCATCAGACATGTTCTACTGCTACACACCACAAAACTTTACATCTTTGATTCACAAACCAAAGAGAAGGGGCATGTTCTGAATGTCAACATATGGTTTTAATATAACCATCTTATGTACAGGGCTTGCACTTACATTGAAACATAGTGTACTGTACATAGTAACAGTCAGGGAGACTCGGGCCTGCTGGGGCTCTGTGATTTCTCAAAATGAGTTTGTTCTGTTTGAAGAAAACCTGTTTATCACAGCAGTCTACTTCACTTACATCATTCTAAAAATGTTTCACCTCATAAAATCATACAGAACTCATATGGTGCAAACACAAATCCCCTGCACATTTACAGCGTCTTACCTCAGGCTGCTCTCTGACTGCTGTCTAACTTCCTCCAACAAAACCTCCGCCATTAACCTCCGCCCTGCCTCATTTCTAGAGCCGGCTTTTAGGAACATTTCTCTGTGAAGAGTGAAGCAGTAAAAAAGTTTAAAGTACAAAGAAACTTTCGCTGTCAGCACCCGCACTTTCCCTTGAACTTTGCAGTGGGTGAAAACAGAAAGCAGATGATCCCTCAGTGGAAATGAAGAAAACGAGCATGCATCAGTCTTAAGAGCAGACAGATGTCTTTGAAGTAGGCCAGTACTTTTCCATTTTTGATTTTTGATTAAAGGTATGCTTGATTTCAATGGTACAGAGTTAATTTCATTGACAAAGGCTAAAAATTTGTGCTGTCAATTGATTAAAAAATTAATGAAGTTAATCACACCCCTCTGCTGTGATTAATTACAATTAATCACAGCATTTCTTTAGTTTTACTAATTTTTAGATTTTTGCTCTGATTATCAAGTGTTTATTTTCATTATTTTAACTTTATGTACAGCCCTTTGAACGGGCTTTTTACTAAAAAATGTACTTTTATTATTATTATTATTATCTATAAATTAACATTTTAAATACTACTATTTACTTGCATTTTTGTTTGAGATAAATTAGTACATGTATGTTGTTAAAATGAAGAGATATTGAACAGTTTTTAAACTTATGTGTGGTTTGTAAATCAGAGTGTCTTAATTCACTGAGCAATAATATTTATAAACTGCAAGCGAGCCCAGAAGACAAACATATCAGGTACAAAATAACTTCTGCTGTAAAGTGAATGATCAGGTGTGCTGTTACCCCAAGGTAGCTGAAGTTGCTGACTGATCTCCAGTGGTCTTGTCAGTGTAATAAATGTATCTCGGGCCAGCTGCTCCACTTTAGTTGCCTTTTTAGCTGTAATACAGTTCACCATTCTTGTGATATGGCTACACTAGAAGAAGACATCCTGCTCTGTATGTGGAGTTCCAGAGTGGTCACTTCATGGGGCAGAAGTCAAGATGAGCATTCTCCAAGATCCTCCATGACCAGATGCATGAGAAAACTAATTGATTGGCTCAAGAATCATGGTGGTGTCATAGAGAACAAATCAGAGGTGGCTGTGCTCAAGGACCAACAAGCAAAAGTGACCCAACTTTTGCTTGCTGTTCATTCTGGTCGCAACATTGATGAGGAAGTGTTCTCTCCCACCGTCACTCACTCGGAAGGGAACAATGTATAATGGAAACAAGAGTGAGATTCTAGATTGCACTGACAACCACAGAGCAGTGACAACTGCAGCTGTGCTGGATGGTGCTTCGACCTGGAGGTGCCGTGACCATTGGACAATATTTCACAGATGTGTTTGCACCATACATTCTTTCCTGGTTTGAAAAAAAGGACCGCATTGACTTTATCTGGGACGAGTACTCGAAGACAAGTTTGAAGTTCGGAAGTCAGGAGCAAAGAGGCACTGGTGCAAGAAGGAGGGTGACTCTCTCAACCAAAGTTCCTAACAGCTGGGCTTCCTTCCTACGAGTGGATCTGAACCAGCAGGAGTTGTTCATGGAGCCAAAAGCTTGAAGCTCATGACACTTCCACAGGTATGGCATTGAAATTAATAATGTATTTCTTGAATTGTTCTGTTACACGCTGTAGTCAGGAAAACTGACTTCACTGACATATCCTCAGTTACACTTAGATATCCTATCTTTGTTGTTCCAGGGCAAGGACCTCTTCACCGCTATGCTTGAGGACTCTGTAAGTTCACCAGCTGGCATTGACACTGATGCACTGGCCCCTTGCACACATGAGGAAGCCGATACACGGCTTTTCCTGCATATGGCTGCAGCTACTGTTGCTGGACATCGTCGAGTCATTGTCCGCAGCAGTGATAGTGATGTTGTAGTACTGGCCATCGCCACTTTTGTGGCCCTTGGAGAGAAGATCGAGGAACTCTGGATTGCCTTTGGTGTACGGCGCCACTTCAGGTAGAAATCATTTTACTAAGATGTATTTATTGTATTTGCTCTTATTTCAGTAAACCAATCAATAACAATTTTTCCCCTTACCAGGTACATTCCTGCTCATGCCATTGCTCACAGTCTTGGACCATCCAAGGCAATGCCACTGCCAGCATTTCATGCCCTAACGGGGTGCGACACTACCTCAACATTCTTTGGCAAAGGCAAGAAGACGGCCTGGTCCGTGTGGCAGTCCCTGCCTGAGCTCACCTTACCACCTCAGCTGTTCTCTGGCCCGACCCCCACCACTGAGATGATCAGAACCCACACATGCTCCAAAGATTAGTCCTGATGCTCTATGGAGTATCTGAGGACATCACAACTCTGGATGCTGCGAGATTCTCCCTCTTCTTTCACAAAGGAAAAGACTTTGACCACATGCCACCAAGCAGCGATGCACTCCATCAGCACCTCCTTCGAGTAGCTTATCAGGTAAGACAACTTTGCCCAGGGGCATAATATAAATATGGCTAAGAATAATGGAGGACCTCTGTATCACTAATCATGTTGGTATCTGGTTGTTGTAAGCTGCTAAGTTATGGCAGCAGCTAGTGCTAACAGGCTAACAGTGCTAATGTGAAGCTAAGTGCGGTTGTTGTTTATGTGTTTAACGTAGGCATATATTGTGCAGCTGACAGTATAATTGTAAGGAAAAGTTCATAGCTTTTATTTTGTTTGTGTAAACCACTTAAATGAAGACAAAAGAGAAAGTCTCTGTGCAGTCATTTCCAAAGTCTAATCTCTTGTATGTGTCTACCAGGCTGTAATAGCAGAGTAACAGTTCTGGTTTACCATGGCTCAGTTTCTACTGTCTCGGTTGTGGTCCAGGTTTTGAAATAAAAAATGTGTCCCCAGTCCCGTTTTAGCGCAGTCTTGAAGGTGTATCACAGAGTTTCAGATTAATGCGTTTTGCTGCTGTTAAATTCAGCAAAAAAAGTAAAAGCAAATGTCCATTTTTTGTAGTCCGGATGTGTTGACTAATGCTGGTCCTTTTGACCAGAGACTAAGAAATCTAGCAGAAGCTCTCGTCCAGACCGCACTTTAGTAAGACCAAAAGGACCAAGGACTGAAAGGTCAAATCTATTTACATTGCTTAAACCATTCTTGCACATGCAGCAGTTAAATCCAAGTTCAGAGTTTATAATTGCTCTTATTTTTTACATTAAAAGCTGCACAAAACAGGTCAACATAATCTGATCCAGCAGCACTGCAACAGCTCCAGGCCCTGTTTTCCATTACTGTCAACACCATGACAGAGTGAGCTCGCTGTAAACACTATGAACATCTTCTGAAACCATCACTTCAGCAGCTGTTCTGGTTGGCAGGCCTCCTTTTAGCACCCTGCTGAGAGCACTATTATTTAAGATAAGAGGACATGATGAACTCTATTGATCCCAGAGGAGACGTGCTGCTGCAGGAAGCAGGTAAGTATCACTGAAGCTGCATGTTTGTAGTGCTACCAAAGATTCAAACGCAACTCTGCACAGGGAATGTTGTGTTTTCACATAGACAACAAAGGGTACAAAAAATCCAAAACGGAGACTTCGAAAGAAAAAAAAAAAAAGTAAAGTTACGGTTAACATTTTTTATCTACCTTAAGTGTAAAACTAAAACCAGCAGTGGCTTAGCTAACATTAGCCCACAATTTAAATGAAGATAACTAAGTAGAAAATGTAAATTCATAGTAGTTGATTTATCTAAAGTTAACAGAATACTCCAGAAATTTCAGTCAGTTGCACCCTACTCACCAGCATTAAACACATAAATGACACTTAGCATCACGTTAGCTGTCATTTAGCCCATTAGCACATTAGCCACTACCATATAACAGCCAAATAACATCCTCCAGAGTAAACACCAACAAACCGTTAAAACAAATAGTTAACCAGGAGTCAAAGAAATGTTGGACACCACATTAAAACTCAGCATTTAAATGAAACTAGAGTCTTTAGGCATTTGCACACTTATTTCATCTGAATTTTTCAAGTTAAAAAATAAAATCAAGCTCATGTTTTGAGTTTCATCCGTCATGTATTTTTTTGGAACAGGCTCGATTTTATGTGAAATTTTGCATCAGTTCAAGTCATTTAAATGGGTGACTGATGATTCAAAACAGTGCCCCTGTGTCCTTGCTCATTTATTATGTGGATCATCAACAATGAAAATATGTAACAGATAGATGGGTGATCGGTGGTTCAGTTCAGCGCCTGTTGCTTTATTCCCTCTCGCTCGCTCACCCCTGCCAAACGCCACACTCTCTCGCACCAAAACCTCACTTCAAACACCGTAGTTTGTCCGTGTATTATGTGGATATCAGCCATGGAAATATGATGGATAAAGGCATAAGTTGTAACCTTCTCACTGGTCATAACAGAGGTTGAATTATAAAGTTGCTCTCCGATTCTCCAACTTGGATCAGCGCTATGACGCATGAGCGTGTGCTGAATTAAGCTCTCTGTCAGGATGGATCCAGCAGGATTTTAGAGACAGAGACACAGGCTCGCAGTACGAAACTATTTGACACATTCTATGAATTTTCGCAGTGAAGGCAGATAAAAACGCATTGGGCCCAGTGTGCAAGGTCCGAGTGCATGACATTTTTTCAGATTACGAATCAGAAAAAAAACAATGCATCCGAAATTAACGGACCCAGCATGTAAAGACCTTTAGCGTCTTAATTCTGATTAACTCAACTACAGCCGCTGTTGACTAAGAACTATAAAATCCAGCCATTGCAGTTTATTCCGAGTTGTGGAAGTGCGATCCTTAGGAACACTGGCTATGATTGATATAAGCGCTGTAGAGGAATATATAATATAAAATTATTGTGCCAACTGCCAAAAAGTAGGATAAAGTGTTCCAGCTTTGGCCCCTCGTTACAGCCCTGCCCTATGGAGAAAACTCAAGTTTTCATCAAATTTTTATCTCAAACTTGTTTAATTTGAGCAAAAAAATCCGGAGTCAATCCGATAAAATCCCTCAGAGAAGTTTCAAGGAATGTGCAACCAGTCCATCTGCCAAAAATGGCAAAATGTGACCAAAATTGACCAAAACTTGTTTATAGTGCATTTCCTCTACATTTTAGAGGATGGTTCTAGACCTGATACATAAGCGTATCAATTTTCATGCCAGCAGCTTTTACCCAGCCCCCTATCTCATGTTGTAATAGGGTCCTCGCTCCAAAGTTGGTGTTTGGGCCTTAATTCTGTTTTTGAAAAATACCAGATGTCACATACGGCATCGGTACATAAATTTGGAAATTGGTTCAGGACTGAAAAAAGAGGATTGCCCCATCTCTCAATGTCCTGTCCCAAAGTCAACTACTAAAACTGGGTTATTTTTTTTAACTTCCCATCACTAAAACAGGCTAGGCAGCTAAAAAGCAACACGTCACACACGTCTCCTTCAGCCTGATAAAGCTCTGACCTGAAGCCTCATACTAAACTTAATTAAACTGTTCTGAACAATCCATTATGCTCTTCTGGCTTCGTGGCTCTTTATTAGTGGGACTGTGGCACTTCTGCCACTGTACTGTGGAAATATCTAGCATGTAGGCAGCACTCTGTCACTGGATCAGACCTGTTATAAGTATGATCAGAAACTTTCCGCTGGGACTCTAAGTTAGAGCAGGATACCGAATGCATCTAAGGAAGGGAAGTAGCAGTTTTGATCAGCATCGAGGACAGTTTGACAAGCTGTAAGGTCAGTAACTAAATGACATTATTTTTCTAGTGTATTTTTAGTGAACTTGACCTAATTAGAGCTTATGTGTGTTACGATCAGCAGACCCATTCAGGATTAAAATGACTCATGAGAAGAAGTTCAAAGGAATTCCCATGTCAAAGGTACGTTACAAGTGGATCGAATGGAGCCTGCAACGTGACTTCACATAAAAACTGCGGCGGTTTCTCAAATCCCTTCATGTATTCATTCCCTATCTATGTGTATCAACCCGGCGGACATGTTCTCCCAGAATATTATAGACCGAAACGGACACGTGTTTGCAAGAGTAGCTGTAAAAATTCTAATTTAACTTTTTACAGTTCTGAACTTGTTTTACGCCGATGTTTTGTTATTGGGTTGGAGGTCTGGTGACTGCATGCGCAGGCATACGAGTCGCATGATTTCTTAGTCTGTCCAACTCTTTTGGCCTTCATATGCCCTGCAGATTGGGTAATTGTCATCTTAACACGCATTAAGCCTGTCACATTTTCCATTCTTTCTAATTAGTTGCGCCACAATATATGAATTTGTCTTCAAGTTTGATAGTTTATTTGCCTCAGTGTGTTCTTTCTTCACTGTCTATGAAAACCCACTGGATTCACATGGTTGCTTTAAATTTCCTGAGCTGAACTTCACTTGATGCAACTTACAGATATGGGATAGTTAAGTAGCACTCAGAAGACAACCTTTTTAAATCACTTCCACTTTTTTGTGTAGTTTCAAACCCATTGGACCTCATTATCAACCATTTTAAGATCATAAATCCCTTTTATAGGGTCTTAAAGAAGATTCTGACTTCTTCTTACTTCTTATCTGTGATGTGTTCTAAGTTAAGAATAAACTCTTACGAAGTTCTGCCATGCTGAAGCAAAATTCCCAACTCTCAATTTACCAGCACTCAAATACTCTAGATTATGAGAGACAATGTAGTTTGACAAGATGTGATACTGCACTTTTGTCCCTTTAACATTCTTCATTTTGAAGAATTTGCACAAATATATGAATTGAAAACATGCATAGTTTGATCTAAACTGTAAAATGTCACATAATGAATGTAAAAAAATAAAAATCTACCTTCACGGACAGCTGTTGAACTGTGTTTGAATAATTATAATGTTCTATTTTTTAACAGCATCAGTTTTTTGCTAAATGCCAATTCCCATCAAGTCATATTTATGTTAATTATGTGTTAATATGTTAATTCTCACTGATCTACTCAGTACCCCATAATAAGAAAGTGAAAAGAGAAATTTAGAAATGTGTTCAAATTCATGAAAAATAAAAAGTGAAATATCTCATTGACATAAGTATTCAGAGCCTTTACTCAGTGCTTAGTTGAAGCTCCTTTGGCAGCCTTGACTCTTTTTGGTTATGACGCAACAAGATTTCTAAATCTGGATTGTGGGATTTTCTGCCATTCACCTTTGCAAATTCTCTCAAGCTCATTCATGTTGGATGGTGACCTTCAGTGGACAGTCATTTTCAGGTCTCTCCAGAGAATGAGAATCATGTGTAGCATGTCCCAAAATTATAAGATTGCTAAAAATGCACGGTCTCTAGCAGACTGAAGACACTCTTGTCTAGGATCATTGTCTTGTTGGAAGCTACCTTCAACAGTGGTTTTCTCTTTGCCACTCTCCGATAAAGCTTTGACAGGAGTACAATCTGGGCAACAATTGTAGGCAGAGTCTCTCCCATCTCAGCTTCTGAAGCTTGTAACTCCTCCAGAGTAGTCGTAAGCAGGGGCGGATCTAGAAAAATATTCCTGGGGTGGCACGAGGGTGGCAGGAGATTTTTTAAGGGGTGTCAACCCATGGCAAAGTGTATTTGTTGATTCAATCACATTATCAATTGATATTTACATGAAAAGCCTCCATATTAAAGTATGTTAACTGAGTAGGGTTTGACTCCCTTACTGAGGCACATGAGTAAAATTATAAATAAAAATCTACATGGTGAAAGACAATAACAGAACAAATTATAACCAAATAACTAAATTATGCCGCCTTACAACAAAATACTACTTTTTACACTCTTACACCAGCAGTGGCCTATACAAAGGCTGATACAATAAGTGTATTTCAATCAGAAGAGACCAGTGACTGATTTAAAGATAACACTTTATTTTACATGTGAGATAATGAATAATATTTATTAACATAGATGTGATACTGAATTATTGTCAGAGTGTCTTTGGCGCTTGAACTCCACAAGGACATTGCGTGATCGAAGGGAATCTGCCCTGAGCGGTGGAAGGATCTATCCCCCCAAGGAGTCCAGACACTGGTGGTGGTGGTGATGGCTGAAGAAGTCATCTTAGTCCATAGTTGATGGACTTGTAGACTTGGCGGTGATGGGGAGGTGGAGGGTCGCTCGGAACCACGCCATGAATGAACTGATGGGGAAGAAAGCCAGGTTCAAAAGGGGCAGCAAAGATTTGATAGGTTGGTGATTGGATAGGTGTGACCAGGTGATGTGAACAGCTGATTATGATGTGACAGAGGGCCAAAGGAGGGAGTGCATGAAATAGTGCGGGCATAAGCTATTAAACCCACATGGAGAATATGGTCTTCCTGACTGAACTTACACTAAGCTTCATTAATTACAAAAAAATTCACTGATGTTTGTCAGTGTGAACATGGGATATTTCTATCAGCTATCAATCATTAGTCCAACTTGAGTGTAACAATCATGTTATGTACAGACTTCATTATATACATCCAGTATAAATTTACTTTCAAAGCTTCTATACATCAACAGAAAACCAGCTGATAACTGAAAATGTGGATGCATATAAAAGTAATCAGATCTGACATGAGCACAGAGACCCCTGTCTTTGCGTTTGGTCTTCTTTTAATCACAGCACCAACCAGCTGAAATATAAACAGTCTTCAGGTCAGAGAAAATGTCAGGATGGGAAACAATTAGTCCCATCTTTGGACTGTGGAACCTTCTTTAGCCTCCATGATGGTTCTTTGGGAAACGGTCTTGTTTGAGCTGAGCTGACCCTTCACACCTGGATTTGGATGCCTAGAGGTAAAAAGATTAAAACTTAGAGCTTTACTAAAAGATGTATTAACTACTAACAACACCATTTGAAGCTGTCACTGATAAGGCATGTTTAACTCAGGTTGTATTTCAACACACAGTAGAAAATTTTGGTCTTGTGAGCATTCCTTTCTCAATTTTGGAGTTTCAACTTCAGATGCTATAATAGGTCCAAACACATTGCACACAGAACACAGTCCCCCACAGATTTTCTACTGAATCCCTCCAAAGCAAACACTTTTATTAGAACTTTTTTTTCCCTCTTTGATCAGTCTCTATTTCGACCACCTCAGTCTTTAGTGAGAGAAAATTAACATTGTCCTCTTTTACTATTCCTTATATAACATTCTAAAGGACTTCACTGTGATTTTCATTTAATTTTAACAGTCATATATAAATATATATAATGGAGTAAATCTTAACATTAGATGCTGGGTGTGTAAATGGCTGTAGCGTGAGCTGGAACCCAAACAGATATATGTAAGAATCAAAGTTTTCAGTCAATAAGAGCTTTCCATTGTTAAGCCTTTGAAAAGGTTGTACATCCAGGGGCCCATTTCAAGAAGGTGATTCAACAAAATTAAGTATAAAGATATTTTTGAGAAAAAGTTAGACTGCTTCAGCAGCAAAGCAGAGGATGAAGGAGTGATGGGGCCAAATAACAAAATAAACACTTTGACATTTAAGTTGTAATACTGAAAGATTAAAGTGATAAAAAATATGGGAATGAAATCTGGAATGTTTTAGATTAAACTGGGTAATTTGCAAGGTTGTAGCAATAGCTACATTATGAGAATAAAGTTTTAATGTTAGACCTTAATTAGATGTTTTATTTTGAAGCCTTTATATATCCAGGCTATAGGCTGTATTAAGGCTTTTGCTTTCAAATAATGTGTCAAATTATTTACAGTTGGTATGAACATGTTCTATCGGAACCATACTTGTTACAATAAAAACCTAAGTGTTCATTTTGGCTTATTACAAGATCTTTAAAGCATGCAAACATTGGACAATCAGAGAGAGATTTGCTGAATACCCAATGAAATAACATTGTCTGCTTCAGCCTATTTTTTATTTAATCCTGCTCTCTGAAACGGGACTCTACTCAGTGACATTGAACATTTGAGCGTGCATGAAAAACTTCAATAAGTATTCCTACATTAAACAGACCTGATGTCGGATCTAGCTAACGTTACATGCAAACTCAGGTTAGTGTTGATTGTGTTTTTTCTGGCGTCATAATTATGTCAAAAAGGGCGAGCGAGATTAAACATGCTCACGAGCAGGTTATACTATTTCATACACGCAGGTTTTAAGTCCTCGTGCGTAATTTTAACCACTGGGGAGGCACACGGGCACCTGTGAGCGGGAGGGGAGGGGGTGCCCATATACCTCCCGTGGTGCTTAAACCTGCGTGTGTGAAATAGTATAACCTGCTCGTGGGCATGTTTAATCTCGCTTCTCTTTTTTGACATAAATATGACACCATAGTTTTTCAACCAGATTTGTATCAGCACCACAACTCCATACATTCACTTTTTAGATGATTGCCATCTCTTCATAGATAGTTTATTTACTTGCTTGCTCCATGCAGTCAGCTGTGCCAAATTCTACCGCAGTCATCACCAGGGGAGGGGCCGACTCATCAGGTGTTGCATTTACTTGCAATCGGACATCAGAGTCAACTCGCATAAAAAGTCCGGTGAACCAGAACCTTTTTCCTGAATTGGAGGCTGCTAGCCGGGGTGGCAGCTGGGGTGGCAAGGGGTTTCTGTGGGGTGGCAAATGCCACCCCATGCCACCCCAGTAGATCCGCCCCTGGTCATAAGTGTCTTCTTCTAGGTAGTCGTCTTCTACTTCCATAGTCCCTCAGTTTGTGAGGATGCCCAGGCAGATTTACACATATGACATATTCCTTCCATCCAGTGATGATAGATTTAACTGAACTCTGGGGGATGTTCAGTGCCTTGTAAATGCTTTTGCACTCCTGACTTACTCTTTTCAATAACCTTTCCTCTGAGTTTGTTGTAGTGTTCCTTTGTCTTCCTTTTTTCGCCAAAAAAAAAAGCCAAATTATATTGACCATGATTGATTCATAAAATCAATTAAAGGGTTAAACTTCCAAAGAAGTGAATACTTTTTGTAGAATCTGTTTATTGAAAGAGGTCCATTATGATTTAAAGGGTCTATAGCCTAGGTCAGCCAAAGTCCGGCAATTCCCAACTGGACTGGTTCCTAAAATCCCACCTTTTGTCTACTTCTAGGATACATTAGCTGGTGTAATCAAAGTAGATCATCTTCAGTTTTATCCTTGGATTCATTATCATCCAAGTTTTTTTTATCGTTTATCTGTATTTGTTTTGACCTCCTCCTCCCTCACAACTCCTCAGGGCTCTGCTGCTTAGAAGTATCCCCACAGCAGGATGCCAGATCTCAGCAGATTTATTAGCTGTGTCAGACCCTTTCCATAAAACTTGAGCTGAACTGCACTCCAGGGGTTCTCCATTAGCCACTTAATGTTTTGGATGCATGACTTTGCTTTTAGTTAGATTTGTTCTGAGGAACTCTTCAGTACTTTGGTACTTTTTTGTAGGTATTGCTGTTTCATTAGTTGCTTTAGACTTAGTTGATAATAATGAGGTAGTTAAAACTTGCAGTAGAGAGACGAGTTCAAAGGGGGATTTAAGGGTGTAAGTTTAACATCAGATGTTGTTTTTCTCAGCTGGGGGGGAACGTTGTGCTTCACATCAGTGTAGACCATCAGTGGGGTGCTAAGCCTAAGCCCAAAAATCATTTGCACTCAAACATGCTCTGATGAAGGCCTTGTGCCGAAACGCGTAAGCGTTTGTTTGTGATGTGAGCCTAATAAACTAGTGAAATGATATTGTTTTGTCCTCCATAACTTGGATTTGGAGATGTGCTGCCTTTTTTGAAACTTTTGAATGGTGTTTTTCTGCTTCTAGTCGATGAGGGGTTTGTGTAAAGAAGAGGACTACGCATTTCTGGGAACATCAGAAAAAACGACGATGGAATCAGTGGAAGGAGCGAAAGATTTGGAGGACAGCTGGAGAGACAACAAGGAGGACAGGGTGAGAGACGAGGAGTATGCTCTTGGTTTATCTTGATGTGCCAACAGGAGGAGAGAAACAGAAACAATGCAGATCCTCTGATTCTGTATTTAAGATAAACCATGAGCAGTGTTTGGCAAGCTACTGAAAAATAGTAACTAGTTACAGTTACTAGTTACTGCTTGCAGAAAGTAACTGAGTTACTGCGTTGTAAAAGTAACTAGTTACTTTGAAAAGTAACTCAGGGGCTACTTTTTTTGCTTCAATCCTCATTTTAGCCTCCAAATCACATTTGTTTGTGTTGTTGTGGCAGTGTGAGAGGAAATAACTTATTTTCATATAACATTGTAGCCATTATTATTATTATTATGTGGGAAAGTGGTGAAACAATAGAACTCAGCAGAAATGTTTCTCAACTTTTGACACTGTTTAAGAAGTCAAAATAGCTGTACTCTGTTAACAGAGTACAGCTTAAATCCCAGCTGCTTTCTAAATTTCAACTGTACAGCCTATATCAGCGTGTCTTTAACAATCAGCGTGTCTTTAGTGCTGCCTTGGTGACACACTGTGCAGCTGGCAGTGATTTAAAATCCACCTTTGGTTGTTTACATGGGGTGGCTCCTCCTTGGTCTGCTGTGCTGACGTGAGCTGTACCTGGGTTAGCAGTGTTTGTAGCGTCCAGCTCTCTAGAAACTAGCTTAGCTGTAGTGTGTGTTTAACTCAGTACGATTTCACTTTACAGGGTCTTTAACAGTAATGATACTGGCATATTACTTGAACCATTAGCCTGTTTGCAAGCAAATGTAGACCAAGATCATAGCCATGATTAACTATATCTAGGCCTTATGTAGGCTATCACCCTTCAAAGTACCACATTTGGCCATAGACTGAAATAACACTTGTAGCTCAGAGTTAGACTGAGAGTTTGTTGAACCTTCTTTTTGAAATAGACCCCAATTGAGAGCTGTTGCCCTACTGGAGTAAAGTCCAAGTGTCTGATGCTAAATGTGTTTGTTTTTAAGATCCGCTGGCGACAGGAGAGAGAGCAGAAGGAAAAGGAGAGACTCCGAGAGATAGAAGAGAGCAAGAAGGTGAATGCACACATGCACATGTGATGCGCACTCTGCAAGTTTGTACAGCTTCATCATGCACAGCTGTAGGCTCAGTACGCAGGATTACGCTAAAATGGCAGCAGATCAACATCAACAGCTCTGCTTTGATACTCCTGAGGAAACACTCCTGCCAAAACATGCACATCTTCCAGCCGCACAAATTTAAAGAGGCTGCACAACAGCAGCCACACAGTAGTGAATGCAGATGATGGTTGTGCTGACTGATCCTCCTGGCTGTTAGGGGTATTCATTGGAAGTTAAACCCTAAAGGGAGAGAATTAGCCAATGTTTTGGATTTCAGCCCCTGATTTCTTCTAGTTGTACTTGTTTTTCAAGAATTCCTGCAGCTGCCTCAGCCGTCTCTGTTAGAAGTTAAGTTTTCAATTAGTTTGCTTGTTCTAATCTTCCCTGCAAATGAAGCTCATTATCGACGGTTGAAGACTTAAGGTTTCATTGAAGCAGGATTTTATAATCAGCTAATGGAAAGTGTGCTGAACAATCAGGCAGGCCGGCAGCAGCATGACGCTGGATCAATGTGAGTTAATTTACCGTCAAGGTTCACTTCATCGCCCACGGCTAAATCAGATTCACTTCCATGGAAAACGAAAAAAAACGCCATGCACATCTTTGGCTCTCTGTCAAGAGGTGCAGAGCTTATTGGCAGCTTAGAATACACACACACACATATGCAGATATAAGAACATGCTGGAGCAAAAACAACCGCTGCAGAGCAGAAGCACATGTTTGGATTTTAACACTAGGTATAACAATGCAGTCATCCGGGCTGCACAGAGTTTACTGTAACTAAACCAGGCCTAACAAATAGTCAGGATAAATGTGCCGCTCTGTGGTGCTGATCAAAGGTTGCTTTCAATGACTATATCAGGGAGATGCATCAGAAAATAATGTTTTAGTTATCAGCAAAACATTTCAGCATAGTGTGGCAAATCTACCTCATAATTTAAAAATAAAGCTCATGATTTTAGTACAGAAAAGACAAATTAATACACAAAACTAGCACTGACAAAAATAACAAGTTAATTTACTTGAAAAAACAACAAAACTAAAATTTAAAAAATATATATATAACAACAGCAATGATAACAATAAACTGATGTAGGAATTGTGCTGTAGATAAGCTTGTAACATTTCTCCTGGGTGTAGCTTTGATTTAGTGAAGACTCATTATTTCTGGAATAACAACAACAACAACAAAAACTTAATTCACGCTAAAAACACCAAGAAGCTCCATGCTGTCAGAGTGAAAACGTTATTAAAATTGATTACTGTAGGTAGTAAATGTACCAAACTTTATAATGGAAAAGTTACAACCAAACTCTCCAGTGATCAGAACAGCAAAAATAAATGATCCATAAATAGCCCATTTATGACACTTATTTCATAATTATCAGTCTGTAAAATTAAATGATTGAATTGAAATTTTTCATTATCAAATCAAATACAGCCAGTTACTATTTCTTGTTGTAACATCAGATGAGTATAGAGATCAATCTCGGCCAGTTTAATAAATATCAAAGTTAATTGTGTAAAAACAGCATCCTAAAATAAAAATAATAAATCCCTAGTCAGAATGTTGAGATATTAAGGTGAAATTATAATGTTAACAGCCAAATATTAGAATTTGTGAGATAGTAAGACATAATAATAGGAATATTAAAAATAATGACTTTTGATCTCATGATTTAGATTTATCTTAGAATTATGACTTACTATCTGATCATTTTTACTTTTCAACTCATCATTTTTAAACATTTAATGCCTTCATTATGAAGTCCTATTTCATAATTTTGACTTATGTCATAAAATCTACCTTTTATTTCATAATTTAGGCTTTTCGTCACTTTAGAATGACTCACAATCTCATAATTTTGACTTTTTTATAACTATTACTGCCTTATATCTCATACGTTTGACCTTTTTCTTGTAATGTCTGCCCTACATCTCATAATTTTAACTTTCATCTCATAATGATGACTTTTAATTCCATTATTTTGCCTGATTTCATAATTTCTATTTTACATTGCATCATGTCAACTTTTGAAATTATTAATAGGACTTTCTTTCTCATAATTTTGACTTTTTCTTGTATTTTCTGCCTTATATCTCATATTTTTGACTTTTCATGTCATTATTTTTACTTTTTATCACAAATTGATTTTTTCCTCATTATTTTAAGTGTTTTCGTTTTGAATTTTAATCTCATACTTTTGAATATCTATCTCATATTTATCACTTTAAATTGAAGACTTCGACACATCTTATGATTTGTACCTTATATTTCATAATTTTGACTTTTTTATTTCATAATTCTGAATTACTTTCTCAGAATTGGGACTTTTTATTTATAATTTTTTACGGTAATATGTTTACTTTTATTTTCACCTTTTTCCTTATAATTTTGATTATCTTATCTTATCATTTTTTTACTCTTCATTTTACTTTTTTCCATAACAGTTTTGTCTTTAATGTCATTATTATCACTTTATATGTCATAGTTATGACTTTATCTAATAGTCATTATTTTCAGATTATTATGACTATGATAATTAAGGTTTCATATTTTTCTGTTTTAAGTGAAAAAGGACTTCCATTGAGTAGTTATCTATTATTTTATCTAAAATGACTGCTGTCTTGATATGAAATGATTACGGCTTGCCGTATGTGATGACAAAAAATGTCTATATTAATATGGACATTTATTGTTTTCTATTTTTTAGCAAAACAAATGCATCTAATTCTGGCCCTTCTAGAGTTAAAGGTATTTTGATCAAACTGTTTATCCATTATAAACAAACAGCAGTGTGCTGTTGCTAAAACAGATGCACATCCTCATTGATGTGGAATGCACTCACAGACACACATGAAACAGCCGTGGGTGCTTTTGGGCAGCAGCCATGTTTCTGACAGCAGCAGCGTGAGGTCAGCGGGGGACGGCAGCTGCTGTTGTTGTTTCCTCTTACTCACAGATCGGATCACTCAGGAAGTGGATGACAACATTTACAGTGATGAAGTGGACGGTCACTGTCACCTCAGTGTGGAATGTTTCTGATGAACACTCACTTAACCTCAGATACAAACACGACAGACTCCCTTTAGACAGCCTCTCACATGCACCCAAATACCCACCCAAGTCCATTGAGTGCAGCTGAAACCAGAACACACAGAGAGCCACTTATGGACTGAGTGACCACGGCTACAATCACACAGGAACGCTACCGTAGAGCCAAAAGATTCCTGAAACACACTGTAATAGTTCTAATTTAACACTTATATTTTACTGACCAATAACAACAAACTAAAGCAGGCATTAAAAAAACAGCCCATGCTACATTTTTATACCTTTTCTAATGAAGGAAAGGCACTAAAAGGAAGTGATTACAGTCCAAAAGAGGCCAAAAGTGTTATATAACATGAAACACAGAGAAAAACAGAATGCAGCAAAAGCATTTTTGTTTAAATGCTTTGGTTTTAGACTTACATAAGCATCTGGCATCAACTTTTACTTTTTATTCCAAAAGTACAGAGACATGCAGCGGTCAATAGCACATTCATATCAGTAACCGTTCTGAATATGATGCATCCTGTGGGAGTAACTTGGAAAGATGTACCTTCACTTATGTACTTTATGTTGCAATGACATACAGATGTTATATTTGCGCCACAGCATTCCAACCTCTGTGCACTGTACACTTAGAGGAGCTGACTTTGATATGAAGGCAGAGGTAAATATTTTGGTTTTATAACCATTATTGGTAATAATCTAGCAATGTTAAAGTCCCTGTAAAGCAAAGTCAGAAGTTCAACTCTAATCATCCTAGATTTGTTGGAGTAAAGCTGCTGTAAGCATAGCATAGCTGTCAAAAATCAACATCAATTTAAACTGTTTTTATTGCTAGAACCCCAGGAAAATAGGTCCAAACATGTTCTTGCCATAAAACCTTTGTTTAAACTTCTAGAATAAATTAAACTTACTTGTCTGAACTACAGTCATGGTTAAATTAACTGACCTAAACCAAAAGGACGGGATGATTTGTCTTCCAAACAAGTTTATAGCTGTTGTTTTATTCCTCTACTGACTGATAATTGGGCGAGCCACAGTCAGTACAATATGTTTACCTTATATAAACAATGTGTCAACTGTTGCCGTGGAAAACCTGAGATAAAATAAAATCAACCCTGTTTCTAAAAAGATGGGACGCTGTGTAAACCGTAAATAAAAACAGAATGCAATGATTTGCAAATCTCATAAACCCATTTTTTCTACAATAGAGTATTAACAACATATCAGATGTTGAAACAGAAATTTTACACTTTCATGAAAAATATCAGCTCATTTTTAACATGATGGCAGGAGCATATCTCAAGAAGTAGGGATGGGGCAACAAAAGGCTGGAAAAGAAAGTGGCCTCTACCGTCTACCTTTACAAGTCTGTCAAGGCCAGGTAAGAGGCATCCCCACAGCATGATGCTGCCACCACCATGCTTCACAGTGGGGATGTGAAGTGTTTGGTGTTTCAAACATAGCATCTTCTCTGATGGCTTAAAAGCCCCATTTTGATCTCATCAGACCCAAGAACTTTCTTCCACTTGACCATGGAGTCCTCCACATGCCTTTTAGCAAACTCGCTTTAAGATTTAATGAGGTTTTCTTCAACAGTGGGGTTCTCTTTGCCCCCCTCCCATACAGCTTTGACTGGTGAAGAACCCAGGCAACAGTTGCTGTATGCAGAGTCTCTTCCATCTCAGCTGCTGAAGGCTGTTACTCCTTCAGAGTAGTCATAAATTTGGGCTCCGGTCACGGCCCATCCCTATGGTGAAAATTCACAGTTTGCACAACTTTAGATCTCTGGGTTGTCTAGTATGAGCAAAATAATTCTGGAGTAAATCAGATGACATCCCTTGGATTAGTTCGATAAAATATGAAAATTGTGAATCGTCCAAAAACGCCTAAATTTGACCTTTAGCAGTTTGTAGTGCACTTCTGTGCATTTTAGAGACTGGCCCCAAGAGACTTTTTTTTGTCTAATCTGATACATGTGTACTGATTTTCATGCGTGTGGCTCTTACCCAGTCCCCAAATTCGCTGGCCTCTCTCACTAGTCTCTTTTTTCACAGTCGCTCAATCTGTGAGAACGACCTGATCTAGGCAGATTTACTCATGGGCCTTTTCCTTCTGTTTCTTGATGATGGGTTTAACTGAAATCCAGGGAATTGACTTCCACTTTCAGTAACTTTTCTCAGAGTTGTTTGGAGTGTTCTTTTGTCTTTTTGGTATAATGGTAGCCAGGGATACTGATGAGCCAGTGACTGGACTGGTCAAACATCAGCCTTGTCTTTGAAAGGGAATTTCTTGGAAATTTTACTTTCAAAAGCCCAAACAAATTCTCTCAAATTTCAAGGAAATTCCCTGATATTTCTGTTAAAATTCTTAAACATTTTATCCAAGTATACCATGATATATACCCCAAATTTATTTGAAATAGTTCTCAAATCTTTTATTAAAACCACATCATAAAATTCCATGTAAAATCTTGAGAACTTTCAAGTGAATTCCCCAAATTAAAACGGAAATTCCCCTTAAAATTTATCTGCATATTCTTTTTGAAATGTACAATTACATGCCTAAAAAGTCCATGAAAATACATCCAGACAAATTCCCTTAAATTTCCATGAAAAAATGTGAAAATTTCAAAGGACAACCCCTACCACCCAAAGTCCCAATCCTGTCCAACAAATATACAAAACAAATTTCCCAAATTCCCAAGAAAATGCCAAAGAAATTCAAAACAAATATCCCCAAAACCTTCAATGCAACTTTCCAAAATATGCAAACATATCCCCGAAATTTCCATGAGACTACTTCCAAACATTGAAAGCCAATTACTTTAACTTCAATGGGCATTATCTCAAAAATTCTAATAGCAGAAATTTGAACTTTAAAGTAGGAGAGAAAAATGTAATGTCCTTATATGTATATGCAGGGTCTTAGGAGGTTAAAAGAATTATATGCATATAAGTGTATGCATATTTATGCATACACTTACGTTACCTTTTAATCTAATTAACATTACTTTGTAGAAATCTGTTTTTACTTTGACATTAAAGAGGTTTTTATGTTATTTTTGAGAAAAAAAAAAGATATATTGACTATGATTGATCTATAAAATCAATAAAAGGGTAAAACATCCATGGGGTGAATTCTTTGCATAGGCAATTTAGATGCTTTTGCCTCTGCAGGCGGGTCATGTATTTCTGACCTGAAGATTCATCCATAGAGCTCTACACACTCAACTTTTCAACTGCCCGGATGGTTGATTATCCTCATGATGTTGTTCCTGAATCAGAAACGGAAAGAAGCATCAAGGCAGTTCCTCAGTTTGTCAGTGATTACTGATTAGAGTCGATTTGTTTAGCTTGTGCTACTCCCTCCTCTTACAGCATCAAGGCAAATAGAACCTGCAAGAAGTAATCAATCAAATGTCCAAATGTTTGTTTTCAACTCAAGGCCTTTTAGGAGACAAAGTTCTGATTGTTCATGTGGCCATGTATTCGTTCAGTAATTGGAACGGTAACGCTCTAACCGCTTTCACCTTCACACCATATGTCAGCAAGTCTTCCTCTGTAAACTGACATTAAGCTGAACGTTCCCTGGCTAACGTCTACTTCCTGTGCACGTTAACGCTCCCCTCTCACACAGAGCATGACAGAAATGTTAATTGATGGCAGGCGTTGAGAGCGACTGGGCTCGGCCTTTTCACATGCATCCCATCTGAAACGTTTAAAGTCATTCACACCTCAAAGATCCCAGACAAACACAGCAGGAAACTAGATCCAGCAGGAAAATACTGAGTCCAATTTTGAGGTCAGGGACCCACAGCCTCACTCTTTTCATGACACAGAAACCTCAACACACCTGCTTCTGGCTCAGAGGGGCAGCTCTGACAGAATGTATACACTGTTATATCACTGCACCAGGGGAACGCTATAACCTTCACAATGATCCTATAGAGCTTTAAGACAGTACGCAGGGTTCAGTGAGAGGGATTGTGGGTGTTTTTTTTTTATTTTCAGCTGCGGAATGGAGTTCCTCTATTGTTATTTTTCATTCTCTGGATCTTTGGGCCACATGAAAGGATATCACTTCAGATCCAAACTATTAAAGTCCAAATCAACCCTGCACAAATACAATGATTATAGAGTTTTGTTATGTTGCAGCCTGATAATAACAATCATTAAAGTTCATTGTTTCTCTCATCGATTGACACTCAGTACCCCATCATGACAAAGTGGAAACAGAACTTTAGATTTTTTTAGCAAATTTCTGAAAAAGACTAAAAATGAACTACACACTGACAAAAGTATTCAGCCCATTACTCAGTTCTTAGTCAAAGCACCTTTGGCAGCAATTACAGCTTTTCTTTTAACATCACGCAACAAGCTCTGCACACCTGGATTCAGGAATTTTCTCTCATTCTTCATTGCAAATCCTCTCAAGCTTAGTCAGGCTGGATGGGGACCGTTAGTGGATAGCTGTACCAACTCTCACAAGTCCACCAAATGGACATGAGTATTTGGCCATACTTGTTAAATGTTGAATTCAGGTGTTTCAATCAGATCTGTTGAGGCAGGTGTCTCCAATGGATATTCCATAGTCAAATGTAAGTGATATTTTTAGAAAACAGAAGTTTTTTGGAGCAACAGCAACCCAGCCATGAAGCAGAAGACCACATAAAATCATCCCGTCTAGGCCCTTTATCTCCAGTGAATGCTTCAGCATACCAAGACATTTTGGACAATGCTATGTTTCCAACTTTGTGGCAATAGTTTGTGGAAGGCCATTTTCTATTCCAACATGACTGTTCCCCAGTGTACAAAGTAAGGACTAAAAACATATGATTTGATCAGTTCAGTGTGGAAGAACTTGACTGGCCCGCACTGAGCCCTGACCTCAACCCTGTTGAGCACCTTGAACCAGGATTGCCAGGCCTTCTTGTCCAACATCAGTGCCTGACCTCATAGATGTTCTACAGAATTTAATTTGCTCAGAAACGCTCACAAATTTGTACAGAAACACTCCAAAATCTTGTGGTAAGCCTTCCAAGGAGAGTGGAGGCTGTTACCGCTGCATTGAATGCAATGTCATTACAGTCCCTGCTGGTGTAATGGTCCTCAGTCCTCTATCTCTATTGCCATTGTCACTGCACAGAAATAAACACCACTGTCACATTAGTTTTGACAGATACTTCTGTTTTAGAAATCAGTGATTAAACCTGTGGGAACAGTTACAACAACAGTGTTATAGATAAAAAGAAGTGACTGTGCAAAGTGGTGACTTTCAATCAAATGTGTCCCTGACTGTTTAAGTTTAGTTTTTAGTTGAATACATATATGAGGAGGTGATTTTTCAAAATCATGTGCAAGGACTAATGCTGATGTTTGTTATGACTAACAGCCAGCTGAAAGTCACCAGCTAGCACAGTTACCAATTAAAAGGATACACCTGGTGCATTAAGTTCATGCACAAATACAAATATTGTAGAAGCAGAGTGCAGAGAGTTTGATGTTACCATTGATTATTGATGGTAAATTCTGCAAGCTCTGATCCCAGAATCAACATTATAGCAACTTCCTCGACTGTTTCCATGTTTGTGGTTTACATCCCACACATCATGTAGTTGTGCATGGCCTCAGCTGTCCTGTGTGCCCTCTAGTGGTATCCTTTAGTAACACATGCCATGACACAGCCGGACACATACAGAAACTAGAAAAGCACTTGGAGAGCGCAGCCCTCCGCCATTAGCCCTATCTCCTAATAGTACATAATCCTTTGAAAAATTCCTGGATCCAAACGGTGATCCAGATCACTCCCAAAATCTAATAAGTTCTTCCTTATGCCATTCCTGACATTTCCTGAAAATTTCATTAAAATCCATCCATAACGTTTTTGAGTTATGTTGCTAACAAACTAACCAACAAACTAACAACCCTTGCCAATCACATAACCTCCTTGGCGGAGGTAACAACGATTATATATCTTCAGCCTTATACCCCTGGCATGTGGGTTTAAAATAACATGTTTAAGTTTTCAGTAGACCATATTTTTGCAGACCTCCGTGGCCTTCTATGCAGCTGGGCCCCAGAAAGTCTCACCCTTTCCTTTCTTATGGGTGGCCTTGATCATGGGACTACACACAAAAACAGATTCCCAAGAAAAGAACAAACTTGAATGAAAACAAAAAGATGAAATCTGGTTATAATAAGATGGATGTAAAACACAGCTACATGTCGTGAGAAACATGATTCTTCAACAGCCTCAGCTGTTGTCTGTGTAGTTTCTCAGTCATCCAGGATATGGTTCTAAACTTTGATCCAAAAAGGGCAACTGGATTTGGTAAAGATTCTTGAAGTCATTTCACTGATTCTCCAAAAGGCTTGTGTTGAGTCAGTTATTTTTATAACTACGCTTATAATGCAGCCAGACACCTTTGCAAATCAGAGTTTACCTCCAGCCTATTGGTCCTACTGGGCACCAGCACTGTTAGGCCGTGTGCCTCATACAGAGTTTGCAGTCCAAAACAGGCAGACGTGGTTCGACTTAGACCCTCAACTTCTTCTCCATTCTCTGCTCCTGATTCCCCACTCTATCCACTTTTCTGTCATCTACTATAAAAGAATAAGCCCCCCAAAAAAGGCAGGATTTGGTGAATGGTGCCTTCTGTTGTGTTTCAGGAGAAGGAGGAGCAGTGGAGGACTCATGTGAAAAACCTGACCTCCAGTCAGGAGAAAGCTCTGCAAGACAGGCTGGCAAGACTCCGGAGATTCAGGGTATGAAATGCATCCATAAACACACAGACGTATTTACAAATTTGTAATGTCATTTAAAAGTGAGCTGCTGTTCAGCTGTCAAATACAGGGTTAACAAATCATTCAGTTGTGCCCATCTGCTGGCTGTAATGGCCTGAGGTTTAGAACCACCGCTCATGTTTCAAAGCTCCTGAAGAATACAAAAGCTTTTAAAAGATCAGACGAGCTATTTATCAGACACTGAGGGTTCCCTGAGTTCATCATTAAAGGGATATTTTGATATTTTTATAGCTGGGTTGTTTAAGGTGCTACAGTGCCTATAAAATGCAGTTACCTCCTTGGATGTTTTACCCTTTTATTGTATAAATCAATCATGGTCAATATATTATTTTTTTTACAAAAATATTTTACAAAAAAACTAAAGTAATGTAAGCTGAATAAAAATAAAAAAGGTAAAATAAGGGACTGCAGAAATATTCACCCCATTTAACGTCAACGACCTAATTCAACAGAAGTCCAGCCAACTGGTGCTAGTAGTCTCACAATCAGTGAAATGGGGATCGCCTGAGTGCAGTGAATGTGTCTCAAGGGCAGTAAAGACACCTGTGTCTGGAAGGTCCAGTCACTGGTAAATTAGTATTCCTGGCTACCATTACACCCTGAAGACAAAGGAACACTCCAAACAACTCAGAGAAAGGGTTATTGGAAAGTATAAGTCAGGGGATGAATACAAAACTTAATGCATCCAATGGAAGAATTATGGCACATGTGTAAACCTGCCTAAATCAGGCCATCCTCACAAACCTGAGTGACCCTGCAAGAAGGAGACTAATGAGAGAGGCCACCAAGAATCCTGTGAGTACTCTGAAGCAGTGACAAGCTTCAGCAGCTGAGATGGGAGAGACTCGGAATGCAACAACCATTGCCCAGGTTTTTCACCAGTCAATGCTTAATGGGAGAGTGGCGAAGAGAAGGCCGCTGTTGAAGAAAACTCTCTAAATCTGGACTACATTTCACCAAAGCATGTGGGAGACTTCATGGTCAAGTGGAAGAAAGTTCTTTGGTCTGATGGAACCAAAATGGTGCTTTGCGGCCATCAGATGAAAAGGCCAAACACTTCACATCACCACAAGCACACCATCAGCACTGTAAAGCACGGTGGTAGCAGCATCATGCTGTGGGAATGCTTCTCAACTGCTGGCCCTGCAAGGCTTGTAAAGGTGGAGGTTAGAATGAATGCAGCAAAATGTAGGAAAATCCTAGAGGACAATGTTATTCAGTCTGCAGGAAAACTACAGCTTGAGAGAACATTTTTTTTCCACCAAGACAATGACCTGAAGCATACAGTGAAATCTGCACAGAAATGGTTTAAAGACAACAAGGTGAATGTTCTGGAGTGGTTTGTTAAAGCCCAGACCTCAATTCAATATAGAATTTGTGGCTGGACTTGAAAAGGGCTCATCATAACTAACCCCCATGCAACCTGACAGAGCTTGAGCAGTTTAGCAAAGAAGAATGGAGTTATGTGGAGTGTTCCTTTGTCTTTTTGGTGTAATGGTAGTTAGGAATACTGATTCACCAGTGACTGGTCACTTTAAATAGGGTGAATTTTTATGCATACACTTACTTTACCTTAAATATTTTTTTATTTAATTGACATTAAAGAGTTTTTATGTAATTTTTGTCAGAAAAGCTTAATCACTGTATATGGACCATGATTGATGTCTAAACTCAATAAAAGAGTGAAACATCCAAGGGGATTAATACTTTTTACAGGCACTGTAGGTAATGTTTAAAAACTAGCCACAAGAGATTTCAGTCTGCGTTGCCCATTTAAGGGGAATGTTCTCAGAGAAGCTTGGCTATAAATTTTTACAGAAGTATTTGGAACATCTTATCTTTCTTCCAGTAATAGGCCACATAGAGTCACCTTTTCCCAGTATCAGCATCAGCCTGTCCGGCACTAACAACCAGGGCACATTCAAAATCACTTAAATACACTTTCTTTCACTTGTTGATGCTCAGTTTGTACTAAGCACATCGTCTTGACCATGTTTACATACCTCAGTGCATTGGTTGCAGCTCTGTCATTCGCTGATAGGATATTTGTGTTGACAAGAAGTTAAACAGCTGTACCTAATAAAGTGGTTGATGAGTGTATTTATCCACTTACAGCAATAAACAGGCTGACTCTTTCAATATTTGACACTTTTCCTTCTGTAGGAGTTCCAGAGGAAGGTGCTGGTGGAGGAGTCAGAGATGGAGGGAGTGGCTGCCACCCTCACAGCCAACCAGCTGCTCACCAGGATGTAGACCAATGTGCTCTTTGCATTCAAACACCAATACATAAATGTCAAATGAGACATCAGTGAAAATATAAATTAATGCCACAGAACCCAGTGTACCGTCTTCCCTGCTTTGTTTTGAGCTGTGTGAACCAAAACTTTCACACATGTGGAGATTTTAGTGATAGAAATCACTCTCAGATTGGGGAGACAGAACAAAGAGGCTCTACATTTTTCTTGTTTACAACAAGTAAATCTATCTAGACCTCAAATAACCCTAGTATTGAAAGAACAGAAAGATTCTACTCCACTGTTTCACTGCGGCACTTACATCAAAGGAATGGCTTCAAATCCTCCACTAATCCACTAATTTCCTCTCACTAATCCACATTGAGTACCCCATCATGACAAAGTGAAAAAGAATTTTAGATTTTTAATTCATTCAAAGGAAAAAACTGAAATATAACATTGACTCTAAGTATTGAGACCTTTTGCAACAACACTTGAAATCAGGCCCCTCCTATTTCTCTTGATCTTTGCTGAGATGTTTATACACCTTTACTGGAGTCCACATGTGGTAAATCAAATTGTCTGGAGATGACTTGGAAAAGCACACACTGCTCTATAGAGGAGGCCTCACTGCTGACAATGTATATAAATGTAAAACCCAAGCCATGAGGTCACTTCAGTTCCAGGTCCGTACTTTCCCATTTTTCAGTAAAAAACAGAGTTTTAATTGAAAATGTACAAAAATTTGGGTTGGATTTGTCGTTCAGGAAGTGGCGGTAAGTCCTGTTGCAAGACCAGTTGAGAACCACAGCTGTAGAGTATTAAAGGCCTCTTGTAAAAAACAGAGAGCCTGATGCTGTGTAGGTGCAGAGCACTAAATGACAGCGTCATCTGCATATAAGCAGATGACCGATGCTGCTGTAGCAAGGAGCAATGGTCCTAAGATTAAGCTCTGTGGCACTTAATTTCTACTTCACGATATTTAGAGGTAAAGGCCTGCACCATTGCTATCTGATAATTAACAGTTAAACCAACAGATTGCACTGACAGACTGACCTTGCACACCCAGCCTTTCAAAACGACATGGTCAACACTACCCAAGGCTTTCAAGGCACATACTTAGCTCCAGTTCATTGAGAGTTAGATAAGGTTTTTAAAGCTGGTAGTTATAAGCAGTTATTTGTACTTTTTTGGAATACATTTTAAAATCAGTACTTCCCTAAACAGCTGTTGTACACAGCAAAAATGGGAGTGTTAATATTTCTGGGTTAAACATTTGATATAAACCCCCAACGTTTAATTTTAACTCCATTCTGAGAGGAATGGTCTTCACTGATAATCCACCAGTGCTAGTCCAGCTCTGTCAAGTCAAGTGATTTAAGCTCTGCCCTCTGCAATTTCAAATCTGGGTGGCCTTGAGGGTAGAGTTTCCCATCATTCCCTTGGGCAGAGTGCTTAGATGTGTTTATACAGTATGTGTGTGTCAAGTTTCTGTGGGATTTTTTAATTTTTAATGGTGCATTTGCACCATGCGTGAAGTTGTCCACTGGGCTTGAGTTTCCTGCCTGGGAGCTAAGGTGTAACCCTAGCTGTTCCCCAGGTTGGATGCCTAACCTTAGTCATCCTAGTTACAGCTTTGTGTTTATACATCAGACAAATGACACCTAAGCTTTCATGCCAGGAATCAAATACAAACCAGGAAATGCTTTGAAACCATGTCATATTGTATTATACACTGAGCTCCACCCTACATAATCCAGTTATCTTTAGGAAATAGGAACCATGCCGTTGTGTAAACAGTTAAAGTCACTGACATCATGATTTTGTTCTGATATTTTTTAGCTGTTCTTAATTTTCTTAAGCCATAAAAACAAAGGCTATCATATCACATGTTGCATTTTTAGGATTATCACAACTTGGTAGATCAAACAGACTCATAAAGATATGAATCCTGTAGTTAATTTTATATTTGCTGTAAGCCTTTTGTTGTTCCTTTTCCAGTGAGTAAAGACTGGAGCCTGTAAGACATTCTGGTGCCATGAAACATTGATTAAAAATTATTTTCTGTGCAGTCTTGCCAAAATGTTTTATGTCCAATGATTTATAGTTAACGCTTTCAGGTTCCGAGTGATATATTGAACCCTTACCCCAATGTAAGCATGAGGTTTATTAGTATGAATGTAGTATGAATGTAGATATGTCCATTTACTATGCACGTTCCTGTTATTGTAAGTTTGGTAACTGTGTGTGTTTATTACAGCAGGAGACTTCTGTCTGTCTGTCTGAAGATTTAAGAGAGCCAGAGTTCAGCTTAGTGTGGCCATCTATGGTAAATGTTGGTGCAGAGGAAATATAGACAGTGACATCAACAGATATGAAGTCTGAAGCTTCAAGCTCAGTGTGGTAGATGCAAAGGTACCTGGCAAAACTTGTCAATTGTTGAATCCAGGTGTTTCAGTCAGACCTGTTTCCACTGTTGTATAAAATCAAGCACCTAGTCATGCTATTGATATTTGCAAACATTCGTGATACAAAATGAGTCGTTCTGAAGAGCTCAGTGACTTCAAGAGTGGTACTGTGATGGATTCCACCTTTGCAATAAGATAGTTTTTGAAATGTCATCCCTGCTGGATAATCTACAGTCAACTGTAAGGGATATTATAAGAAAGTGGAAGCATTTAGGAACAACAGCAACTCAGACATAAAGAGGAAGACCATGCAAAATCACAGAGCAGGGTCAACCACTGTCAAGGATGCCAACAAGTCAACAACACTCTGCTGATCCATAGCTGAAGAGTTCTGAGCTTCCAATGGAATTGATTTAAGCACAAAAACTGTATAGCAGGAGTTCACAGAATGGGTTTCCATGACTGAGCAGCTGCATGCAAGCTTCACGTCTCCAAGTCCAGTGCCAAGTGTCAGATAGAGTAGTATAAAGTGGAAGGGCAGAGAATGTTTCCTGCTAGTACTCTATTGGGAACTCTTGTTGATAATATGTGGAGGCTAAACAAAGGAAATGTCACCTGCAAAGTGTGATATTACATTTTTGTATGGAATTTAAAGACAAGAATGCCTGTTAGTGATGCTGCTGTTGTGCAAGACCATCAGAACTGGGATTGAAGTATATCACGTATGCCAGCCACCTCCAGAACTTGAGAACTTCCTGCAGGAATCACAGCTGAAACTCAAACTTATCCATCAACAAGACTTAGCAATGCCAACATCATGTTTTCTCTAATATATGAGGCAAAATAAGGATAGAAGAGCCTATTTTTACTGACCTTTGCTTTCCCAAAAACCTGAGTCGATGCTGAGTGAAGAGGACAAAGGGAAAGATTCACAGAAACTAACTGCTCTGACACTTCAAAGTTAATGTATTTACACAGATGGACAGATTAGAGAGCATCCTGCCTGCCTTCTATGTGTTTGTTTTGTTGCTTTCTGTTTCAGTTATTATGCAAATAATTAAACATGTGCAAAGCACTGTATGGAAATCATTTCTTTGTTATTATTGTAATGATATACAAGTGTGCAAAAGGATCATGAAGTGTGCAAATGCATGCATGCTGGTTGTGTGTCCGTGTGCATTTCAGGTGTGGCTGAGACTGTTTCATTCCAGAGCGATGCATGAAAGAATTCACGTCAGGGATCTCTGGAAGCCTTTTATCCTGATTTGAAAAAGGGGGAAGACAAAAGCTGCAGAGAAGAAGAGAGAGAGGATGGGGAGACGAGAAGGAACAGGAATTTCCAGTGTGTGGATGGAGAAAAACAGGAGGAAAAAGGAGGAGTATGTGATTTATAATAGGAGGTACAGCACAGCCTGAGGTCACAGACATAGAGGAACATGAACCCTCTCCTCTTGTCCTCCTCCCTTCCTCTTAATGACATTTTTCCCATAAACCTCCCCTGTGTTTACATCCACAACATCCTCATCTTCATCTACATCCAGTACATGAAAATGTGGAAACATTAAAGTTTGCAGACTATGAATAAAAAAAGATATTTAACAAACATTTGAAAGACTGCTTTTGTCCATACATTTTTGGCGTTTACTTTGAATAAACTTTCACACTAAAATTGCAGTAATTGCTAATAAAAATTTGTGTGGGACAAAAAAACAGTTGTAATTTATTGTAAATGTGCAAGTTCTGGAGGAAGAAGTTAGTTTGAGAAATCTGAACCACTGCTAATTGGTCAGATAGTATGATGTCACTTTCTGTGATGCTGACTGATCTTCACTGATTGGCTGAGCAAAATTATTCAGGTTCTAAGAATTCACAGGGAGTGGAAAGTGGAGGAAAGAGTCAACGTAAGTGACTAGATAGTTCACCTCCCCATTAAGGGTTAAGCTGAGAAGACTGCTTTTATTTCTACTTTCACTGTGAGAGTTTCTTCTTCTCTGATTGGTGGCATGTCTGTTTGTCTGTTCTGATTTACAAGTCACACCATTGCTCCAATTGTTCTTGGTACCTCCCCGAAGACTTCTTGGGTGTACCGGTTCAAGAATGCCTTAAAAAATCATGAATAAAATCATAAAATGTCATAATCTGGGGACTTCCCTGTGTTGTGAAGTGACTTTGGAATTTGATTTCATCTTAGTGCCAGCAGAGGGCACCACAGTAGTAGCCAAAGTGTTGGTGATTATGTGGCAGAACTGAGAAAGCTGGCGCAGGACTGTAACTTTGGTGAATCGTTGACAATGATGTTGAGATATCATTTGATCCGTGGCAAAAAAAAAAGAAGACAGGATATAGCGGAGGCTGGTGCCTAAGGATGTACGGACTTTTGAAAAAGCACTCATGTTTGCATAAGCAATGGAGGCGCCAAACAGTGACAGTGTGGATTTACATGGCATGAAAGAACCTGGTAAATGGAGCAGAGCAGCGAGTTCAATGAATAAGGTCAGCGATAAATGACCAAAGCCCCAGCCGGACATTAGAAAATGCTATAGTTGCGGTGGAGAAAACCAACAGGCCATAGACTGCAGGTTTTCAAATGAAAAAAGTCACAGCTGTGGAAAAGTAGGTCACATAAAAAGATCCTGCAGTTTAAAGCTGGGCGTGCACTTTGTGAATTTCATCCTATTCAGTCACAAATTTTGAGTTGCACGACTCACCTGGGAGTCGCATCGACTTTCAGTTGGATCAGGTGTCGTTTGTCGTGCTATTTACAGGGGGATACGATGGCTGACAGCGACCTTATCACAACTTGAGAAGCTGCTCCCGGCCGGTCGAATGCGTTTCTGACGCTTTGATATTTTGGTCGTACAACTCCAGACACTCCTAACAGTGAGAGCAGCAACGCGAACAGAATTAGCCATTTTGGCGTGTTTTTTTCCTTTGTAGACTGTCAGACAAAATTCTAAATTACCATGACAACTGCTGGTATGACTTTCTGATGTCCCTCCATCTTCGCTATGATGAAGGAAATAAACAAGCAGAAAAAATTAAACACAGACCTCCAGCTGACACAGATGGTAATGCTGAGAGAAAGAAGGAGAAAGGGGGTGGAAAATTGTTTTGTACTGTGAGCCTGTGGCTCTGTCACTGCTTTAAAACCACACTGGGTCCATCCAACCTGACAGAGAGCTTCATACCACAAGGCTCAGAAAGTTCCTCTGCTTGCCTGGCCTTAGGATGAGCCTCAAACATACCCCCCTATCTCTGCCCAGTCAAACAAAAGAGGTCTGCTCTCTTTCTATAGCTGAGGCTTAGCATAAGCTGCTTTATCAAACATGTGTTTCACTTCTGTTGATACGTTGCTGTTAAAGCCGTCTGCTGCCATTATCTGTCTTCTGTCAGTTAGCAGCTTAAAAGGCCGCGCTATCATTTACCCCCCTCAACAATTTCATCAGTTTAATATTTTTTTCAGTGACATAAAAGCGACCGTTCCCCTCACTAAATATTTGTCTTTGTTTCATCTCGATCATTATGTGGGTCGGATCATCATTTATGCTCTGTTTGTTCTTTCTCTTTCTAAGTGGTTTTCATCCATCAGTTCAAGCTCCTAAAGCTCATTAGGCAGGTGTTTTCACTTTGCCTGATTAGACCACCCATCAGTATGGTGGCCCTTAGGGTCCAAAATCAACAACTTATGAGAGAAGAGGTCACTGTAAGGGACAGAAAAGGTGGGGAGAGAAGTTATCTTTTACCACCTTTATATTGAGACTCCTACAGCTTTAATGTCCTACAGGCCGATCATGCAACATTAATGAAATTTACAAAATAAGATCAGATTGTGGTCTATATGATAAAAAAATGATCAACTGATCTTACTCTTCTTACCCTTTCTTATCTAATTACATCACCTGGGATGAAATAATGTCACGTTTGCTGTTAGCATCACTTAAAATATTAGTATTCCAACATTAATGGTGCTCCTGAAATGGTCTAAAACTGCTTGGATAAGTTGAACATAATGGTAATGTTAAGTGTAATGAAGTGCTGACTACAGACATAAACATTTTGATTGGATCTCACTGGACAAGCTCGTCGTTCTGCTCGATGACCTGCAGCCCTCGTCTTCTCCAACTCAGCTCTGTTCTTTGATTGGGCAGGATACAGTACTTTAAGTGGGACGCTACGTACCGCCACTTCTAAATTTTGCCCCTTATCATACTGGGAGTTTTTCTGGTGTACCAGGACTTCTCACCAGGATCAAGTATGCTCTCACATCTGCTTGCAGCTTTTATGAATGAGTCATGATAGCAGTGTCACAACCTGGCTCATAAGGAAATGACAAAAAAGAGAGTCATACACAGACGAGCCCCCATGCTGGATGAAGAGGGAGACTCCATAGTTTTGAAAGAGATAAACAATAATTTGTTGAAAACTTACAGGAAATGACCCCAATATAAAGAATCTGTAAATCAGTGGTGTTTGCAATGATGGATTTGTGTGTGGTGTTGTGGAGGCACATGAAACCAGCTGGTGGAGGCCTGGGAAGAAGAGAGAGAGTTATTAAGGTGAAAGCTACTTAAATAAGCTGAGGCCCGATTAACCGAATTCACTGACGTCCCTCCTGAGTCTGCCTATTGGCTGCTGAAGCAGGAAACCAAACCAAAAAATTGTGCGACACCCTGATGACAGGTGATTAAGGGGAGTACCAGCACTTATTTATTTACCCTTAAATCCATGTTAAAATACGAACCCAAAATGTAATAAAAAATGTTTTTCTTGTGCAGACGGGGAAACAGCAGCCCTCCGGCAATGAAGCTAATGGTCTCCCCTTATGTCAAGCCACTCTGCCATAAGGCCCAGATCAGTGGAGGACCACAGTGATGGTTGTCCTCCTGGAACTTTGTCCCATCTCCACACAGGATCTCTGGACCATCGGGTTCTTAGTCACCTCTCTTACTAAGGCCCTTCTCCCCAAATTGCTCAGCTTGGCAGAGTGACCAGCTCCTGAAAGAGTCCTGGTTGTGCCAAACTTCTTCCGTTTTAGAATTATGGAGGCCACTGTGCTCCTGGGAACCTTCAGTGCAGCAGAATGTTTTTGTCTGTGCCTGTGAACAATCCTGTCTCTGAGATCTGCAGGCAGTTCCTCTGACCTCATGGCTTGGTTTTCGCTCTGATATGCATTGTCAGATATGGTATTGTGGTTCAGCTGTAGCATCAGGCTGCAACACAACAAAGTTGAAAAAGTGAAGGTCTGAATACTTTCTGAATGGGCTGTATATTTCAACTTAAGGTTAATACCAGATGTTTGCTGTAAAAACAGAGTTTTTATCAGCTCTGTTGCAGCATTTTTAGACAACAAAATAATGGGGAATGAACTATTTGACCTTCAGCGTCCCAGAATGTCTGCGCACCATCCAGAAAGACTGAAATGAAAAGAAGCAGAAAGGTAAATGAAGACAAATCAGGACAGGCCAGGAATTAGCCAGAGGCGCAAAACATTCAAAAACATGTAAAGGTTGGAAATGCTCCATGACGACCTGTGAGAAGACTATTTACTGTAAATCTGCAGGAAAATAAAGAAGATAAGGCTTTAGAAGAGGACTTAAGATAACATGTCTGTATTTCTAAAGAAACTATAACGCAAATAAATAAATCTGACTGCTTTCTGTGCTATTTATTCAGTGTTACTGTTTTATATCATTTAAATCCAAATGACACAATAGCAACAATAAAAAGGGAAGTGCAGAAGCAGTGAGTAAGAATGCTGTGGCATGTCTTTGTTTTAGAGACCAGTGTGTAAATCTGAAGAGTGACTTTGAGCTCCGTCACTTCCTCTAAAGGGTGTGTGCTCGTGAACACTGACATCAGTCAGCAGTGATCCCAGCTCAGAATGTCCATGCATAATTCAAACATCCATGGACTGGCGTGACTCGAGGTCTGACTTCATGCTGGAGGAACGATTTTACAACCACTTTATCAGGATTCAGCCTTTTACTTACGTATACTGAGACCAGACAGTTCTCTTCCTGAACTTTGTGACTCTCTGCACTCTAAACAACTTGAACTATGTCCACTTACTGACAAAACCCCAATTCCAACAGGACATGGGACAGGATCAGTTTTACCACTGTGTAGCATCTTCTTCTCACAACACTCTGAAAGCATTTAAGGACTGAAGACACTGATTAATGAGAGTTTTAGTTGTATTTTGTGCTTTATAATGTGCCATACATTTTCAGTGGTAGGCAGGTCTGGACTGAATGCAGGCGTTCTCATTTTAAAAATCAGCAGGGATGTCTCTGAAAAGACATCTGGAGGAAAGCATACGTGGCTCCAGAACATGTACGTACCTCATAGTATTAATGCTGCCTTCACAGATGTGAAAGTTACCCATGCCATGGACACTAAAACACCCCGCATCATCACAGATGCAGGCTTTTGAACTCTGTCGATAACAATCTGATGTACGTGCAGAGATCTCTCCAGATTCTCTGAACCTTTCGATGACATTATGGACTGTTGATGGGGAAATTTCTGACTTCCTTGCAGCTGCACACTGAGGATCATTGTTGATAAACTTATTGCCCACACAATCTTTCACAAAGTTGTGTGACTTTGGCTCAGTAGTCAGTCCTCTCACAATCAAAAGGTTGTGGGTTCAATCCCCAGCTGCCACAGTCGCATGTCAATTCGTCCTTGGGCAAGACACTCAACCCCAATTTGCTCAGACTGCTGCATCAGTGTGTAAGATTGTTAGGATACGTTTGGATGAGATTGTGAATAAGGATCATGTATACTCTATGCATGTACAAATATAAATGAGTGCATTTTAAACATTACAACCATTTTTCCCTCATACGTATGTTATTTTGGAGTGGAAATCGAAAAACTAATCCACTAGAGCAGTGGTTTCCAACCTTTTTTCCTTACCCCCCCCCGCTTGTATCTAAGAAAAATTCAGCCCCCCCAGGACTGTTTCATGGCCAAAATTAACATACATTTTAATCGTTTTTTGTGTAAATACAACCAAAGTAGCCCTTAACGCATATTCGTTTACCCAGCAACCATGGTGCGAATTATTTCTAAGTGTTATATTATCATTTCTGTCAATATGTGTATATCTAATTTTAACAACCTCAGGGCAGAAAGAGCCTCGTGCCCCCCCCCCCCCAAGATCTCTGGCCCCTAAGGGGGTCATGGACCCAAGGTTGGAAACCAAGGCACTAGATCGCTGTCTCTCACGGAGCTACAAAACTACTCCATCCATCCTCTAGACTGAAGAAAGAACGAACCATCCTCTGCTCAGCTGTGCTCTTGTAGTTGTCAGCCTTTGTGCCTAGGTGAGCTAACAGCATTGATATGTCTGTATTTTCCAACAACTCACTCAATAATGGCCAATGTTTACTCATTTAACCAACTCATTTAACTTCTGGGTTTTTTACAAATGATTCTTCTTCATAGTGCTTTGCTACTCTGGGTTAAACTGTTGGCTGCATTGCTCAACACTGCCCCCACTATTGGCGGTGGTATTACTATGTTTGGTCCGTATCCATAAGCTTTGAGAGGATGGATGAAGAAAGGACAAAGTGAATGCAGAGTTTGGACACAAAGCTCCATCTGTATCCGTATGAGTTTCAAATGCATGAAAGAGCCTTGAAAGCACTTTAGTGGTCAGGCAACCAGAAGAGAGCGAAACAAGCTCAGGTCCATTTACCACCGAAGTGGGGAACCTCATGCCACCATAGACAGTAAAAAATTAAGCCTTTTAATACCCTATCATGGCACTATCAGCTGTTACAAGGTAACTGACTTTACCTGTGCTAAGTTCCAGGTGTTTTATGGGCGTTCCATGACTTTCCCAGTCACAGTGCTTAACAATTCTGCAACTGCATATTCTCTATTGCAGTGATCATCAACTGGTGGCCCAAGGACCTCATCATGGACATCTTCCCATCCGGCCTCCAGAACATCAGAAATATGCAGAGGAAAAAACAGGAGGACGTAATTTATGTAAGGTATCATTTTTTCAATTCCCCACAGCTATTTAAAAAACAAACAAACAATTGAGCTTGATACAAATTGTCTGGATTAGTTAAATTTGATTCATTTTAAAGAAATCCACCAGTCACCCATTGTTAGAGGCATGATAAACACATATTTTGAGTTCATTCTTGATTAAAACTATGGTTTTCTTTTGACCTCAAGAGTTCTCCTTCAAGATAATCAAAACCTAATATACCTTTTGTTTGACAGGTTTTTCTTCAATCAGGGCACATCTTTATAGTACGGAGCCCGGGAGGTGACATGAACGTGTTTATTTTTTTTTTTTAATACGCCCGCGCGTTTTAGTATCTCGTGTGTGTGTTTTATTCGAATCTCATGCACTCGATTTCTCTGAATCTCACGCACGCATTCTAGAATCTCGCTCGCGTATATAGCTATGGACTATTTCATGCACGATAAAACACACGTGCGAGATACTAAAAGGTATGCGCAAGATACTAAATTGCGCGCCTGTATTAAAAAAATAACCACGTTCACGTAACCTCCCAGGCTCTGTATTATAGCATCGAAGTCAGTGATGGAAAACATAACAGCTAAAACATCTCAATCGCCCCCCTGTGGCTGACTATGGTATATGGACTGACTTACTTTTAGAAGCTAAAAATGGCATATGTTTTCAATGAAGCAAAATATTCATTTGAGTATGTTAACAAGACCCAAATGTTTCTTAATTCAAGTGCATTTGAAAATTTGGCCTTCAATGCATTCAAGGAAATTCATATCAAATTGGATTTTTAAAAAAAATGTTGACTTAAAATGGACAAAGTCTTTTGATGGGTAAAACTGACTATAATATGACTAGAACTAATGCACATTTTCAAACACAAAACCTAGAATAGATGCTAAAATTGACCCTCCTATGAAACTCCAAAGCAGGCTTCTCCCACCATTAAAATATCCATACAATTTGTACTTTGACCTTCTATCCATACTATATTACAGCTGTTTTGACTTTTACATGAAACAGATAATACTGATGTTGTGAACTGCCATCAGCTTATGTTATCTCATGCTAAAACTGATTCTGTAGAAATCTAAATATTTACATGGCTGTGGTCACCCAGAGCAGCTTTATTAGATGACCAGACTAGTCATCCTCATGTTTAATCCTCTTTAGAGGAGCGGGCAGTCACACTTCAAGATCAATGAGACACATCAGACTGATGAATAAAGACAATCTGCCACGCATCCGGATGCTACGACTAAACCGTGAGTTATTACATCACCACCCGTGCACTGTGGCGTCTTCTTTATGAGTCGATAAATGAGCTAAGGTCTGTTCTTGAGGCGGCTTTGTGGCTCCACTTGTCAGTTATGGCACATTTCAACAAAAGCTGTAGTGCGAGCACGGCGATGGACACAGCATTAAAATGTCAGGAATGTGGATCTCATAATGTTATATGCAGGATGCTGATTGGCATGAATGTTTCCACCAACCACAGGCCAACAGCTGGTGCTGATCAGTACTGGACTCCTGTAAGCTGATTGGACATAGTCGTTGGTGTGTTATTGCAGAGTTAAAGTGAAATGAAATGGTTGCTGTAGTCTTTCGTTGCAGATATACAGCTATTATTAAAAACTGATGAAGGTGACGTTTGGAGAAGGATCAAACAAGATTACCATGAACTCAAACAACTTCCTGGATTTTAGAGCATAAATATCCGGTCAGATTAGCTGTAAGCGTGGGTTCTTGTGGGACTGACGTCTGCAACCTCCACAGCTACAATCACACACATACACCTCTGGTTTGTGTGTGTTAACCGCAGCTCATTTTTCTGTCATGAGGTTAAGCTCAGTTATGTTGTGGTTGCAGGCCAATTTGGCACCGAGCTACAAAAAGGAAAACTACCTGATGTTTTATTTAAAAAAAACATGCAGACACACACAGAAGCACGAACTAGTCAGTAGTGCATGTTAGTAGGTGTGTCAGGCATTAAATGCCAGAGCATTTACATTATTATTATGATGGTAGCTATTAAACCAACCTTAAAAATGTGCACTCACTTTCCTTGTCTTGTATAAGCAAGTCACAACCAGTGTATCTGAAGTTCAAACTGAGCAGTGACTTTGGTGTATTTCATAAACTACTGATTTACTAGACGGTTTTCTATCATGCTTGTCCTCCATCTAGATAGAACTACCAGCTGTTGCTTACTGGGATGATTGCCATGTCGTGGCCCAGTGGAGGAATATGTTGTTCCAAAACCTGCATGTACCTTTAAGCATCAATGGTATCTTCACAGATGTGCAAGTTACCCATTCCATGGGCACCAATACACCCCCAGACCATCACAGATGCTGGCTTTTGAAATTTGCATTAATAGAAATGTGGATTATCCTTTTCCTTTTTACAACCATGATGCCAAAAACAATTTAAAATGTGGATTTGTTGTGTTTCAGCCTTGTTTGTTACTTGCAGAGATCTGTAAATTAATTATTTCCCAAAGCATTCTTTCACAAAGTGGAGAAACTCGCACCATCATTCATCGAAAATGACTGAGTCTTTTAGGAGTGCTTCGTTTAGTCCCAATCGTGGTACTTTCACCTGCTACTAATTAATCGACTTACCTGGGGAGCCTTTCAGGTGTTTCTGAGCATTTCACAACTTTCTCAGTCTTTTCTTGCCCTGTCCCAACTTTTTGTGTTGCAAGCATTAATTCAGAATTCACTTGCAAAGATTTCTTCAGATAGTTGACAATTACTATGGACAAAAGTATTCAACCACCTGACATCACACCAGCAGGGACTGTAATGGCATTGTATTAAGATACATGTAATTTGATATGGAGCTGATTCCCATTTTGCAGCTATAACAGCCCCCACTCTTCTAGAAAGGCTGTCCACAAGCTTCAGTGTTAAGGTGGGAATTTGTGCTCATTCATTGTGTGGAGCATTGAATGAGGTCAGGCACTGATGTTGGACAAGAAGGCCTAGCTCACAATCTCTTTTTCAGTTCATCCTAAAGGTGCTCAGTAGGGTGGAGGTCAAGGCTCTGTGTGGGTCAGTCAAGTTCTCATCAAATCATGTCTATATAGTCCTTGCTTTGTGCACTGGGGCACAGTCAGAAAAGGGTCTTCCCCAAACTGTTGCCACAAAGTTGGAAGCATAGCCTTGTCCATAATGTCTTGGTGTGCTGAATTGTCCTCTATTGGAGATAAGGTGCCTAGCCCAAACCCTGAAAAACAGCCCCTAGCTGGCATAGAACAATCAAGCAGGTAACGTTCTCCCAGCATCCCCCAAACCCAGACAGCCCATCTGACTGCCAAAAACAGAGAGGCAAGATCTGTCACTCCACAGATCATGTTTCCACTGCTCCACAGTCCTGTGTTGGTGTGCTTTATCCCACCACATCTGAAGCTTGCATGCAGCAGCTCAGCCATGGAAACCCATTACATTAAGCTGCTGACGCACAGTTTTTATCCTTACATTAATGTCTGTGGGAGTTCACAGCTCTCAGCTCTTAGCAGTTGTTGACCACCTGCTTTGTGGCTGAGTTGCTGTTGTTCCTAAACTCTTCCGGTTTCTTATCACTTGCAATTCATTGTTGGTTATCCTGCGGGGATGAAATTTCCTGAACCATCTTATTGCAAAGGCAGCATCCATCACTGTACCACACTGACAGTCACTAAGCTCTTCAGAATGATCTATTTTGTAATAGAAATGTTTTTAAATGAGACTGCATGACAAGGTTTTATACACCTGTGGCAACAGATCTGATTGAAATGCCTGAATTCAATAATTAACAGGTGTGGCCAAATACTTTTGACCATCCATCCATCCCTCCATGGTAAGTGGTGTTGATAATGGATCAGTTTTTTCAGTTATAACTATGGTATTTGACACGTGTGAAGCCAAATCAGCGGGCCAAATCAATGACAAAATCATTTGTCTTGCATTAGAAACAGATTGTCCAGATTTTCAAAATATGATCTGTGAACTGCTCATCTCTGAAGAAGAGGGCTGCCAAAGGTGACGTGACATCATTAACTTCTTTTACGAGATACAGCTTCTCTGTTTGGGCAGCAGAAACCCAGATTTATTACCTGCAGGAATGTCAGAGTACAGACCGATATTTCATACTGAAGGAATGCTGATGAAGTATGTGTTCCCTTCATGTTAATAACAGTGAAATAATTTCTATTCACTCCCATTCACAGTTTGTAGAAGTGTTGGCTTCCTTGTTGAATTCAGAAAAAAAAAAGTCAACATGGCTCACAGGATAAATGCTTCACAGATCTTCTATTTCTAAAACAATAGCTTGGACTGGAACCTATGAGTGGCGCCTAACAGAGTGCTCCATTGGCAGTAACATCATTTCAGTAAAGTGTGAAAATGATCAAAGTTATTCCTGAATTCTAGAGAGGGTATGCACATGACGTCACAGTAGGCAGTTACAGCTGCTGAGAGGCAGGAAGCACATACTGGTGATAGGAATCAGTAAACGGCCTTAAGTCAGCTCCTACAAGACCGACATGCTCCCACAACAAGCAAGGTCGACTTTACTAATCTCACAGGTAATCTTTAAATTATAGAGGAAAGCTTAGCTGTGCTCGTTACCAACTGTGAACTTTAGTGTAGGTGGTAAAGCAAGTAAAGAGAGAGACTAGAGGTCTGTGTGCGTGAAAGCAAAAAAGTTCAATCATTTTCAGGACTGGCGAGCAGAAATAGCAGGTGGAGGCTGGGGCTCTCAGAAAGGACCAGGATCTAGTGCATGAGAATAATCCTCAACAGTATCAGTTCTTAGAAAATGAGGAGTCAATCTTAGCTAAGTAAGCACTTTCTCACAAGAAAATCTAAAGAAGAAACTGGAGCACGCAGGCCACCCAGTGACAACACACTGGGAGTCCAAATACTAGTTCTCTGCACATGATTAAAATGCATTTAAGTGACTCGTGTGCTCCTGTTTCTTCTGTGGTCTTGCTTATGAGAAAGTATCCATTAAAAAGTCCTTTATCCTTTATATTCTTTATACTGACGCTATAGCAGCATCCACGCTAATGTTTCCCGCCATACTTGCACCAGCCTCTTCTCACTGCCTGCTTACGTCACGACTGCCGTGCCCGAAAAATACTGCCCCTCGATCCTGATTGGTCTGGTCACTTTCTAACTGGGCCCAAACAGTTCAGATGGGAGCTTTGAAAGATGGATTTGCCAGTAAGAACCACAGAAATGGGTGAATCCATCTGCTTTGCAAGGTTAGGCGAGCCCTCTGTTCCCTAGATTCTCCTCACATGAGATGTAGGTATCATGCGCATGAGACACAGTGCTCACACAGGCAATCTGATAGCCCTAACTATGCAAACATAATAAAAATCAAGCTGTGTTCCTGACATGTGCCGTCTGAAATGGGCTTTTGAATTGAAAGGTTTTGTGACAAAAAGAGAGTAAGGATATGAGTTGGCTCACTCTGTACCATCTGTGCAACAGAAAACAGCGCCATGTACATGTGCAGCATGGAAAAAGCACAATGATGCAACCAGCAAATCAATGACAAATTAAGCATTTTGCAGTAGTTCAGGCAGGCGCTCCCATAATTGAGATCAGCGTATCTCACCCAAGCCCTCATCAGCAGATGGCCAGCTGATTTGCTCTGAGCATGCTATTGGCTGAAGCGCTTTCATGCCACTCTTCCTGCAAGCTTTTTGCAACTCTCCTCCCCCCAGGTCCTCCTTTATTCTGCTTCTGACTTAATGAAATTCTGTTGTCATTGCTGCCCATTCTGCTCTGGGTTTGCTGCTTCTTCCTCACCTCAGGCTTTCCTTATCGGCATAGGGAGATCAGGGACGTGTGGTGTTCCTGCTTTATGCTTTCCACGTGGGCTCATAGGAGATAAAACATAAATAACAGAATAAGTGCTAATGTATAACTGTTAATAAAGAAATACTAATAGCACCGAATTATGTGTATTTCTTGACATAGTTGTCCTTACTGAATTAAATCCACTGGTGACTTATTTTGTCAGCAACTTTTGTCAGCAGCATCAACAAGTTGTTTGACCCTTGGTTCTGATAGAGGGCAGAGTTTGCAATAGCAGAGCAAAAAAGGAGACCAGATATCTTGCAGCTTTAAGGCGGGATGTTTGTCAGGTGATTGGATGATGATGCATGTCAAATGAGAAATCAGCATGGCTTAAAATATCAGCCTGAACTAGCTTGCAGGCATCGCTCCATAAATGTCAGTAAACCTGATTTTGGCCAAAAGTCAATAACCAAGCACCACTGTGTCTTTACTCAATAGCAGAGACCTTAACTGCGTCCAAATGTCCCTCATTTGAGCAAATTTTACTTTGTTTTTCTTTGTTTTCCCTCCATGTTTCAGAATGTGCTTACACTCACGCCGACTGGTCCGGTTTAAAAGTGGCGTCAGTGCATACCCTCTGTTGAGAAACTCAGCAGAAACCCTGTCAATGGTGTAAAGAAAAACTGATTAGCTCTTCTAGGAGGCTCCTGTGTGCAATCCGTAGAGTTCACATATTCAAAATACAGAAAATGTGGAACATCGTAGCTGCTACAAATTTTGTTAAAAACAATAAAATACATAAAGAGCAAAAGCACAGAAAGAAGAAATATTCATAAGTTCATAAAGCCCTATTTATGAGCCACAATATCCATCACACTGTTAGAGTTTATGTAGTGTCCATCTCTCGGTCTGTCCATCTGCTAATAGTCTTTTCTTCATCTTCAGTCCCTCTCTGGTTCTTGTAATGTTTGACGGATCAGCCTAATGCTGTAGTTATTGCTTGTCTACGCTATGAAGCAAGTGTGCCTCACTAAACAGTTGATTTTTACCAAAAAGTAAAAATTATAACACTTTATCGGATGAACAGTCGATGCAAGAAGGAACAACACAACCGTTTTCACATTCAACCACACCGCGACGTCAAAATAAAAATGATGCCATTATTTAATCTCAGCACTACTGCGTCACACACACCAGAAAACAAATGACACAGTCAAAGACATTCATGGACTTGATCCTCGAGCGTCTCCACTCTGGAGGCGTCTCTGTGTTCCTCGTCACACTGCTGTGTGTCTCGAATTCTCATTTTCACTCCTGGGCGATGGGGGAATCTTCCGGGTGAACTGGCTGAAGCTGGCGGCCCTGCACCTCGCTCTCGGTACTCCTCCGTCGCCAGCCTGCGTCGCACCCGGAGGTAGAGTGCTGTACCGGCCTGGGAGGGGGCCGCTCTGGCCTGGGGGGATTACATGGCTGCCTTGGTGTTTGGAGGCGTCCTTGGAGAAGAGGCTCTGGATGAGCTGGAATTTTTCCTTCTCTTCACGTAAGAAGACGTCCACCAGGAGCTTCTTCTCCCGTTTCAGCTGCTCCACGATGGTTTTGGGGACGTCAGGGATCACCCAGGCCACCAAGAGGCTGAGGAACATGACCAGATTCTAGAAGAGGGGGCAGAAAAGGGGAGATTTAATTGCTTTTGATCTTTTTTCCAACAAATTACATTATTACATGTGAAACAGAATCTTTTTGTACACACAACAGTATACTTTCAGTTACTTCAAACTGCAAAAACTCATATGAAAGTATGTACATTTGTCTTATCTCTAGTGAAAGTATCACATCATGTATAACACTTCTTCTTTTTCTTACTATTATTAATTTGAGCATGATTCAACTGACAGTCAAACTTAAAATATTTTTAACAGCAAAAAAAAATGTAATTGCTTTAAATCTGCAAATTTTACTTACTGAGTGTCTTAAAATGAGATGTCTATATCTAAATTAGCTAGTTAAAACGTATTTTAGGTAATTTTTTACACTTTCTTGCCCTACTGGTATACAGAAAGTACAGAAAGTATTATGACTACCTTCACTTTTTTCAATTTGTAATTCTCAAACGGAAGAAGTTTGGCCTGTTTGACTTTCAGGTTCTGCTGCAGAACAGGTTTTCATTGAGGATATCTCTGCTCCATTTAGCCTCCCCTGACCAGTTACCCAACCCCTGCTGCTGAAAAGCACCCCCACAGCATGATGCTGCCACCACCATGCTTCACTGTTGGGATGGTATTGGTAGTGATGAGCGGTGCCTGGTTTCCACCAGATATAACATTTAGAATTGAATACAAACAGTTTAATCTTGGTTTTATCAGACCAGAGGATCTTATTTCTCAAGACTGAGTCTTCCACTGGAGAATTAAAGAGGTCACTGTGCTCTTGGGATCCTTCAGTGCAGCTGAATTTTTTGTAGCCTTCCAGAGATCTGTGCCTTGCATCAGAAGAATCTGTTTGATGTTATTTTTGGAGAACATCAAACAGATTCTTCTGATATTAACTGATGCTAATATATGGGGAAGATTAGATGAAATAATTTCTGAACTGAGTGTGCTGGCAACAACAAATACAGCAGATATCAAGGGGGAGGCATAGAAAATGTCACATTTGCTCCATGTAAATCCTAAATAATGTGTTTTATAACCATGGAGATGTGCACAAAAAAAAAGCAAAACAAGGAAGCAAGTTAACTCATTCCTTGACTCATCTGTATAAAAGTCTGTTTGCAATCAACCATACTGGGCACACAGCTGGTGTCTCCTGTATGTAGAAAGCCTACAGGTGATGCAGCTGTCATCACAGATACACCAAAGTGACACTGGAGGCAGACACTCAATTACACAAGGCAGAATATAAATGGGTGCATCTCTCCTGTGGTGCCCAGTTCTAAGAATGTGTGAGGGGAAATAAATTCTATAATGGTTAGATTGTCTTAGGGTTGCCATGAATGTTGGAGTAGTTGATATTATGTTAAGTTTGATACACCATGTCTACTGTGAATGTGGTTTCATCACCCACCAGGTGATTCACCCAGGTAGTAAGAGACATCTGTGAGACACATCATGCCATAGAGTGGGATCATTTGTCCAGTCTTTTGTAAAGTTCAGTCCACAATCTGGGCCTTTTTCATTAAGTTTATTAATGTGTCGCTGACAGTAATGACTCAATGTGGGATATTAAAGCTTGTTAGCATTAGCATGACAGTTTAAAATCGTCACATTTACGGCATTTTAGACTGGAGACGAGATTCCTTTCTCTCACTGGATCCCCCACAGCTATGATGCAATGCAGTCAATATGTAGATATGTCTTGCTGTCTGAAATCCTCTGATCTAGAAACTTAGATAGATCTCCTGAAATATGTTCAATACTATAGAACAATTTGTCAGTGCTGATGTACTTTTGATCCACAGGTGTTAGTGAGGCATGATGGCATGAAAATCTGCCAACAAGTATAGTAAAAGAAAACTTTGAGAACCATGATGAAAGATCAAACCGCATTTATGCACATACATTAACTGCATCTGTCAACAGAAATCAACTAAAAATAGATAGACACACATGAAACCCATCATTTATCGCTCAGAGAGTTCAGCAGACACTGCTGTGACTAATATACTTAAAGTCTGTGCACCTGTAAGAATGGTGGCTCACATTTAATTACTTCTCATTCATTATCCAGGCTTACTCCACACTTTTAAAAATCAAATTTAAGACTCTCAAAGAACTTTTGAAGACCTGAATTAAGAAAAATAAAGAACACTTTATGCAGCAACGGTCAAAAAGTAAAGGTATGTGAGATTTCTAAGTACACTGGAGCAGGGCTATAGTTTCTGATTTACTGTACAGTTTTGGATGTCAAATGGTTTAGAGAAAAGAACATTTTTGGCCATAAATGCCCAAATTTTATGATTTCTGGCACCTTTCATGTATCTGTTGAATCGATATGCCTAGTAGTGATAATCATCATGACATATTTTTGCAGGTCTGCTGAGCTGATTCTAAACAAGTTTACCATTAAAACACAGAAGGATTTTTTTTTGTCAAGGAGGACCTGTCAAAAAAAAGGGTGGGCTGCACAAATGTTTAAGTGGGAGACTTGGTAGCCCAGATGTTAGAGAACTGGACTTGTAGTGTTTACAACAGGATTCCACCATAATTTGATTTGATTTGATTTGATAATACTTTATTGTCAGAAGCAAGATCTGAAATTTGTTCTGCATTAAAACAGCAGCTCCAAGTACTATAATATAAAAGAGGGATCTGGGGGTCCTGCCTGAGAACATTTTGAGCCTCCAACATTGAATTCCCTGAAATCTGGAGAATATTTATTCAACAATATGTGGAAAAAATTCAGTAAGAAATACAAAATTGTTCAGGACAGTTTGGCTGCAAATCGTACATCTCTGATGGCTACTCTCCTCTGAGACACCATCTCTCTCTCAGAACAGATGTGCTGCAATTTGCAGGTACAGTAAGTCCAGTTGAGATTTTTCCTTAAGATTCAGATTTACTGATAAACAAAGTCTGGCAGTTACATTTACGAAATAACCACATGGCAAACATTACAGACTAAGAAACATGTCATTAATAAAACAGAGAAAAAGATCAGAGGTCTTAACTTATGTAGAGACCAGTTTTAGAAGTACTTACACAAAAGGTGGCTCACTTTTGCTTCGTCAGCTTTAGCTAAAGCTAACATAGCTATTCTAGCTACGTAGTAAATGTTACTGCATAAGCCAATGTAGCTAAGTTAGCTTTAGCAATGTGAGCTAGTTAACAGGAAAAAAAAAGGAATAAAGAACATGTACTTCACTTAAAATATAGTTAGGTAAAAGCAAAAGTAGTGATTTTTAAAACTGCTCAAAAAGTACAAGTACACAACAAAGCTACTCAATTACAGTTATTTCAGTAAATGTAATTAGTTACTTTCCACCCCTATTAAACAGTTAGCTTACAAGGCTAATGTAGCAAGGTGAGCTACACTGGTTGTCAGAATATTTACATGGGGAACAAGCTTTTTTTCTGTAAGCAGACTGTTTACTTGGCTTTATTGAACAGTTTGTCATCAGGTTTTGCAGGTGAGGTGTTTAACTTTTTACTTTTGGTAGCCAAACCCTTACCTTAGCCCTGAACAAAAGTTTAAAGAAATAGGATGAATGGTCAGAGATTTATGGTTTGCAGCGAGAACCTCCTCAAGTTATTGATTAAGAATAAAAAAGAACAGTGAGTAGTTTCAAATCAGCAACAAAACTATGCTTAAATAACACACAGACAGAAGACTTTATTGAAGCTCACTGTGCTGTCATGTTGCTGCCTACATTTCTTCTGTGGATTTCTTGGACAGACTTTAACAGTGATGAGTCCTGTCTTTGTGTCTGAATTTATTTCTTCCTTTCTTCTTAAACTGTTTTGCTAATATTGCATATACATATTCATATACACAGGTTATATATAGGCAGCACTGCTCTAAATGCTGTTAATTGTTGAGTGGAAAAACACTTTACAAAAAAAAGATCTGAATCATAACATTCACTAGACAAAAATTGGATAAAGACATGTCTCAGTCAAAGTGTCTTCTATAATTTACAAACTCTCACTTGTAAAAGTAAGATTTTTGAGTGCTTAAATTTCTAATGCCCAACATACGACCTTTGAAGACTTTTCCACAATCCGCTAGAACCCTGATAATGAAATTTTGTCTGTCTCTATTTTTAAAGAGCTCATACCTGGAATAATATAACGAAAGCCAGCCGTGCAGCCAGGACACACCAGTACTGTTTGGAGAAGGTGTAGGCATCTGGGGACCAGGGAGGCTCCCTGTAGTCTTTATACCTAGAAACAAACAAAAAGTGTGAAGACACATGTAGTGACTCAAATTTCCTTGCTTTTATTTGTTAATGCCTGATGAAAAACATCTTTACAAGCTTTATTTAAATCAGGGTGGTAGTTAGCATGAGTAGTAGCATGGTTAAGCAGTAAAAACAAAATTACAATCAAGTGATAATCCCAGTAAAGCCTGCCCAGTCTGAGAGAATCCTCCAGGTCTTTTTCATCGTGTGAAATCTAAACTGATCCATCTTTACCTGGCTGAGACGTGGCCTCAGTAAAAACACACAACTCTCTTCACCCGGTCTGGGATCCGACTCAAAGTGCCATAAACTTTACTAGGATTCCTTTCCTTTGTTTTTATTGTAGTAAACACTCTTTATTGTCCTGGCAAAACAAACAGCAGAAAACTGGAACCATATGTTGGACTAGCAGAAGACAGCTTAAAACAAGGACGAGGAATCAAAGAGAAAGAGGAAAAGAAGATCTCCCCAGAGTTAGATTTTAGATAAAACATAGAGGGGAAGTGGTGAGATACGAGTGATTAATGAAAGGAAATCGCTTAAAAGACGTGAAAACACAGAAGAAGAAGAAAGGCTTGTCAGATTAAACAGAGTGACATGTGTCAACATGCTCATGTGAATTCAATATCAAGAACATTCTGTTGGATTTTCTTTAAACTTTGCACAAATGTTAAAGTGACTATCCTAATTCAACAAAGGTCCAGCCAACTAGTGCTAGTAGTCTCACAATTAGGGACATGGGGATCACCTGAGAACATTGGGTGTTTCTCAAGTGGTTGTCTGATAAAGACACCTGTCTCTGGAAGGTACAGTCACTGTTTAGTCGGTATTCCTGGCTACCAGTACAGCATGAAGACAAAAGAACACTCAAAGCAACTCAGAGAAAATATTATTAAAAAGTATAAGTCAGGGGGTGGATACAAAAACATTCAAAGAAACTGAAAATCCCCTGGAGTTCAGTTAACTTCATCACATGCACACATGTTAATCTGCCTAGATCAGGCCATGACTGTGAGTGACGGTCTGCAGACAACAACTGTTGCCTGGGTTCTTCACCAGTCAAAGCTTTATGGGAGGATGGCAAAGAGAAAGCAACTGTTGAAGAAACTTAGATTAAGTCTGGATTAAAGTTCACCAAAAAATGTGGGAGACTCCATGGTCAAGTGGAAGAAAGTTCTTTGGTCTGATGAGACCAAAATGGTTCTTTTTGACCATCAGACAAAACACCAAAACACCACAAACACACCATCTCACTGTGAGACAAGCAAGACAATGACCAGAAGCACACAGCAAAAGCTATACAGAAATGGTTTCAAGAGTACCCAGCAGACCTTTAGAAAAAACAACCTCAACTCAATCAACATCAGAGCAGGACATCCTCAACATCTGATGAAAATGATGCAGCACATACCATTGACTGAACAGATTTTATTGAGTCTTTAGATGAAACAGATGTTTAGATGACACTTATTCCATGCTAAAGCTCTGCATGAAACACAGACACAGCGGGTGAAACCTGAAATCACATTAGGTCCACAGGTAATAGTATTCCTATGACAAAAGGACATTTAATGAAACCCAAGTGTGGCAACTTGACCTATGGCAACAGGGCAATTATGGCACCAGAACTACTGCTGCTGAACCTGTTGGCTGCAGAGCATCGATCAGAGAGATCAGAGAAAGAAGTAAAATTATGTCAGGCTACAGCTGGGCTGTTTGACATGCAGAGAGTCAGATTAAAAGCCAAGAAACACAACTTAACAGAGAAACCCGGAGCGAGGAGGACAAAACCCACAATCGTTAGCTGTTGTTTTCACTCTAGTCTACAAAGAGAATTTCAAGTGTGATCATTTAAAAAGAGAACAGAATGTTACATTAACCTGCATCTTCCGGACAACCATCTGGAGCAAGCATCAACAACCAAGCCAACTGATGGTGTGCATGTGTTCAGGAGTGCTTATTCTAATCCAAGAAGATGGAGAGGTTCACTGTTTTCTAAATAAAATCAGGAACTCGCACTCTTAACACTCGACTGAGGAGTTTACGTTTCATTACTATATGGATGCAAGTATCCAGCTGAGTTCACATTAGAGTTAGGTGATGAAGCTGAACCTAAACATGCTTGGAAACCAGCTGCACATAATCACAGCTATCAAAAGCAATAACAAAAATGTGCCATTTTCACACCAGTCTCCTGTTTACTCATTCTGTACTGTCAGCCTCACTTATTTTGTGCATGAATCATTGCAGAAAACACAGAAATATGCACATTTAATAAATGTAGGTCTTCTTTGATATGCATCCAGCATAATTAGATTACTTGTTTGCATGTGAATGAACTGAATAATTCAGGTAAAAAAATGAAGGACCCCTGGAAGCTCATGCAGTACTGTCTGATTGTTTAAAGGCCAAAACTAGCAAATCAAGGCAGACTTCACACAAACATCTATCTATTGGAGATACGTTGAACCTTCAGGGGATTTGGCAAGAAAAGTGAACTTGCATGCCATCAAAGTTAAAGCTCGCCTGTAGCATCCACTCAAACATAAAGCCTGGGTTGATAGCGAGGTAAAATCTTTTTTTTTTACCACAAACAATCTTAAAAGGTAATAGCATGCAGATTTTAAAAAACAACCATGGTTGTCAAATGAAGCCAAAAGAGGTGTGGGTATAGTTTTCATGTTCTTAACTTCAGCTACTGGCTGTTAGCAGTTGACCGTTAACTGTTAGCTTGTTTGAAAGTTCAGGACGACATGCAGCTGAGTTGGAACTGTCAAAAAGGGCTACGGGTGGAATTTCAAAAGAAAGATGTAGCTTAATAATGAAGGTGTAGATTGATGTTTTCAAGATGGATTTAACTGGATATTTGATCAACAAATCAATCTATCAATACACGTTGATTAATCTTTACACACTGATAAAGTGCATTTCGTTTTTGGTGAGTTCCTCCCTCAGTTTAGGGCAGCCCAGCGAGGAAAATAACAAGTTTGTATTGCCTGACTCAGAACAGAAAGCCTCTTGCACATTACTTATTTTAATTTGATGCTAAATAGTATGTTACAAAATGCTATACCATACTAATCCTTTTTATCATTTAGCTTACACATGCACCACAAGCTGAGGTGCCCCTTTTGGTTCTCAAAATAATACATTTAGTGGTAAATGATGGCAAAGTACTTTTACTAGAGGCATGTTGTAATAGAAAATAATTCCATGTTGCCACATTCAGTACCCATGACCAAGAATAAACGGTCATTAACAGTGTGTATGAAACTCATAGGGTTAGATCCACAACGCTTTGTTGTGCTGCACCAATAACAGCAAGTTTAGCTTAAGATTTGCACATGCATATAGCTCCTCTCTTGCACTATATCCACTATGCAAGTGCAAAGTTGCCCAGAAAGTCTGACATCAGAGTGCACTTAGCACCTGTTTGCCACAAGCCAAGTGGCACATCAATGGCATTGCAGAGTGAGACGAAAAAAAAAAATAAAGAAAAACACAATTTTTAGACTGAGAACTCTATGCTGATTTGCATGTCAGGAGCAATTTTGCACCAAATTTTCCCCCTTGGAGTTCCCCTTGCATGTGGATTAGATACTATCTTTTTGCCATTTGCACAGCTAAAAACATGCAAAAAGCTCTGCTATTATTTGGTGGATCTGTCCCCTAGAAACTTAAAGAACATACACCTTTTATTCTTGGTGTTACAAGCGATAGCTGCATGAAAAGGTTCTTATGACTAGTTCTTGGAAGATATTGTATAATTTTGATGATAAATCCAAGTTTCACCATGGCCAATTCAATCAAAATGTAATACAGTCTTCTGTAAACTTTAAACACAGTTTTAAAATTTGGTAAAAGGGATTTTTTTACTTTTATATTCCTACATTAAACCCAAAATGAAGAAGATTAGGGGCTTTTATAAATGGCATTAATGCAAATATTGTTGAAACTTTATCCCGCCACAGTTAAATCTATCTTCACACATTTGAGTGAATACATTTGAAACAGTGGGGAGCAGATAGTGGCCCACTTATCTGACCATCTCTGAGCTCAAAGGGAGGACAGGACAGTAAACAGCAGGGGGTGACTGTGGTTGACTTTGTGTTATGTAATTCTGGACTCAGTTTTCATGATGGCCATCTTAGAGGAGTCAGAGAGTTTGCCTGTGGAAAACAAAGTGTAACATATAGCATTCCTCTCAAGACAAGAGCTGGGAAACAGTTCATGTCATTGTTAGTCTGAGGGAAGGCAAAAATGCATCCTCCAAAACCGCTGAATATTCAGAGAAGAAAGAACAGATTGAGATTTATAGACAAAGATGAGCATTATTTAGAGCTTTAGCTATAAATAGAGCCATCATGCAGACGGCTATACTTCAAATATGCATTTAATCAGAATAGACATCAAACTAAATAGAAAGAGGACACATTTATCACTAATCTAGAGCAGAGTTCTGAGCCAAAAACAGAGGAAGAGGCGATTAAGCCATGACATCTTGATGGGTCGTTGAAAGGATAAAAATATGGCAAACTGAAATGAACATTATAAAAAAAATTAGCTGACTTCTTTTGTTTTTACTGCATGGATAAAATTAAAGGGTATTTTTGAGTTTGGGTGGTGATGGTAGTGGCATTAGCCTCCAGTGATTTTAGGTAGCGTTGCCCCTGCATAAGACACAAAGATGGGTACAGTTGCTCCACATAATTTAGATGTTTTAGGTGAAAAACAAAACAAAGCTGGCTCAACAGTAAGCTATAAAGACAATATTTAAGGAGTGTTATTTGTCAACCAGAAAGCCTCTGTGTTTGGAAATATTTTGCAATGCGAGCTTCGGCCACTGGCTGCATGCTCTACCCCTCAGAGTATCTGGTCAGAGTTTGGGTCTGTGGCTTGAGAAAAAAAAAAAAGAAAGCAGAAAGTAACTACTCAAAGATATATTTGGTTTAGATATTATTTGAACTCTGTTGTACAGGATCTTTGCAGATCTTGCAGTGGACAGGTCCCAGTGGAGGGCAAGGTGTGATTTCTGTATACAAAAAATGCTTAAACTAGAATGGCCGTCTGAGGCGGCAGACCCACGCCTAAGCAGCGCCACCGAGGAACTCACGCTCCCATTGATTACTATGGTGTTCAAAATTTCAAAGTCCAAGAAAATCCGAACGGGTGCGCGGATCATCACCAAAATCTAATTGGTTCTTCCCTGTCACTATCCCAATATTCCCTGAAAGTTTGGTGAAGATCCAACTTTCCGTTCTCGAGTTATCTTGTACACATACAAACAAAGAAACAAACAAACAAACAAAGATACAGAACCCTTTACATAACCCCCTGCTGATTTCATCGCTGTGGGTAAAAATGTTTTGGGGCACAGTTGGCCTAGTGGTTTGGTTGGGACCAGTGGATGCAGGCAGGCCAGGTTCAAGTCAAGCCTGGAGCTCTTTCATCACACGTCTTTCCCCTCTCTCTCTCTCTCTCTCAGCCCTGTTTTCGTCTCTGTCCACTGTCCAATCCATCCAAAACCCCCCAAACTAACTTTTAACAAAGGGAAATGTTTTGCTGGTTAAAACTACGCAAAGCATTTCAACATGGCAGATAATCCAAGCTAGTATTTGGCATTCTGACGATTATCTGTATTGGTGTTTTACATTACCGATAATAGATAAAATTAATTAATCAAAAATGCAGTACTTGGGCTCCATTGCAAAATGTGGCTCTGCCTTTATTTTCCCTTTTCAAAGTCTCACCAAATTTCCTGTATACAACACTCATTCTCTTACTGGCACTAGCTAATAACCTCTTTTTCAGAGCGCTTCTCACCAACATTCCTTGTTGTTATGTTAAATAAAAAAAATGAACAGTTCTTTACTCTGTAGAAACTGCTAGACTGTTTTTATAATAGCTCTATGTGCTTCATATTTCCGTATTTCAGGGAAATATCACACAGAAAACATGTCACAGGAATCCTGTCCTGACAGGCAGCAGCTGCAGATCTGAAAACTACCCTTGAAAAAGACGAAGAAAGACGATTCAGATCAATTTCTCTTTCACTGTTGTCAAAAGTCCTGCCTCTTCTTGATTTGGCTTGATTGGCAAGAGTGGAAGAAGTGACACTGACGAGTGCAGAGCTGCTCCAAAAGTTGAAGAGTCTCCAACTGAGAGCGCTCTGAGCATGGCGAGGGCGCTGAGTGCCCAGAATGCTGGACTGCATTGGTTTTGAATAAAAAATAAGCACAACCAGTGCCAAAAAAAGCTGGGAATGGACACAGACCCTTATTCTTCAGCTATTTTTGTGTCCCAAAAATAGTGAAATAATCAGGCAAAAGAAGTTTAAAAGAAAAAAACCTCAGAGAAATGGCAGCAGGCAAAGCCTGAATGACTGGTATCACACAAGCCTTGCTGATGCTCATGGCAGCATACAGGTCCATTTAGAGCTTTAAAGTACTAACTTTCCCCAGTTCCCATTCCTGACCTTCGACTGTAATTAACCTACTATATTATTTCTTTGAGGAGTGCTTTTAAGAAGATTTTATCAGCTTATGTCAGAGCCATGATCTGGATTCCCTCGATTCTACTCTTTGAGCCAAGCTAACTCACTCCTGGCTGGAGCTTATTATTCAATAGACAGATGTGATTAAGACCAGTTTTCTTTTATATGTACTTTTATTCTTGCAAGAACACTTTAACAACCCACAAGGGCGTACGGTGTTCTTTAATGTGGGGAAATGCCAGACTGTTTCTTCGCCAGGGGCAGGAACTTCCTGAACCTTCTTGGTGTTCACAACAAAACTTCGGGAGGTCCCTGCTTTAAGTCTTAATCACTGGAGCAAAAACTCACCCCCATTAGTAAAAAAAGTGCTTTTGGAGTCATGACAGAAAGATCTTATTACATAATCAGATCTTGTCACTGTTATTTTGTTTTCCAACAATCAAGTTTAGGATCCTCAAATTAAAATCTGCTTTTTTGACCTTTGACTTCTTCCAACTTATCCAACAAATAAACTCGATCTTTGACCGGGAAGGACTTACGTGAATCAAAGCTGTATCCTGAAAGTTAACTGATTTGTTCATTGAAAAAAGTAGCTAGTCTGTAAATTTAGCTAATTTTACAGGGACATAATTGACGGCTGGACATGATCCTGGTTGCTGATGGGTTCTTATATGGCTGTTAATGCCTGTGTTGTTTTCATGGCTATCCATAAAGATATGTAGGTGTCTGATTAAATCCCCTTTGACCACCTTGAACTCACAGTTTCTGGAACCTCTTTTCTCCAACCTCAGACCGGATTTTTCTTTTGCAGTTTGAACAAGTAGAAGTGTCTGCTGTGATTAAGACACAGTCAAGGCAATGCACTTTTCCTTTAAGCGACTAAAATGCCAACACGTGTATGAAAACGAACGAGGACAGAAAAGGAATGCAGGAAATTGCAATCACACGAGAAACTGCCCTCTACATTAAACACAGCAGTTAAACATGTCAGATTAATTAGATCGCTCTGATCAAAGTTTGAAATTGAAAAGACTGACATCCAAACACACGAGCTGTCAGGAAAGAATCCCTCTGAAGACGAAACGCTCTGATTGAGCCGTCTCACTAAGTACTACAGTAGCAGTATAGAAATCATAAAGAGGGAGGGTGAATGTGTCGGTGGGGTCTTATGGTGTCTGATTCCTTCTCCTTATACAGTCATGAGTGAGGAATGCTGCCTGTGAGAGTCCGCTCTTCTCTCTCTCTCTCTCTCTTTGATCTGTTCATCTTTGTCTCGCCCGCTCACCAGCAATTTGTAATATTTTGTTTTGAAGCGTCTCCAGTGTGACAACACTTAAGAACAAAACCTCCTACTTTGTATTACTTTATCCCTTTAATTTGGCTTCCTGGAGTGGAATTTGATAAAAAAAATAAAAAAAACTATCATCAGTGAAAAACTTTCTCCCTTTATCTCTCTATGTGTGTGTGTTTTCTAGACGCTCCATGTTTGGTTATAATAGTTGGCAGCAACTGGAGCATCTAACTTAATATTCTTTCATAAGACTTCTCAATGAGATTATGGTCAGTATGTGAGAGAGTGAAAGTGTGTGAGTGTTCCTGAGCATTCCTGCTGCCAACACTGGGCCTCCTGGGAGCCAGCAATAAATTTATAGACAAACAAAGGTCAGAGCATTCCCATCCTTTAAATACACAGACACAGAGACACACTAACACTTTATCACAGAGCATGGCTGCTGTCAGGTAGCAGTGTGCTTCAGATCAACCCAGTGTGGTTTATCTGTTGATTAGTGCAGAATGTCTGTCTATGGATCTTCTTTCTATTGTTTGATATTTTATCTTAACCTGACATGCAAGACAGAATTTCATATATCCATTGCATGGATATGCTTCACATTAATCTGTGAAACCCATACAAAACATTTGGGAAGGGCAGGATTTAAAAAAAAATCCTCAAAACGTGATTGGACGAATGTTCTGTCTGTCTCGTTCATTACAGGCCAATCAGAGCGACAAGACAAAATGAGGTGGCAGGAATGCCCAGCTACCACCTTGCTCTCCTCAAATGATGCTGCTTGATCACGTCTGTTCTCAGACCTGGCACTATTGTTTCAGGTTAGAGTTGAGGAGCTGGACGAAGTGGCTGGGGAGTCTGGGTCTCCCTTAGGCTGCTGCCCCCGCGACCCAATCTCGGATAAGCGGAAGAAGATGGAGATGGACAGACATGAATCTGGCCTATCCATCTGCTTTGCAATGTTTACTTTAGGTCTGAGAATTGTTGTTGTTGAATATGTTGGGACATTAAAACCACATGCCTGCTTTACACTAGTACTCTGATGTCATTTTAAAAGTAAAATCTGCAAATGTTTCCATTGAATCTCGACTAGAGTTCGCCAAAAGGCATGTGGGAGACTCCAGGGTCAAGTGGAAAAAAAGTTCTTTGATCCAATGAGACCAAAATGGGGCTTTATACCATCAGACAAGATGCTAAAACACTGTACATCACCACAAACACATCATCCCCACTGTAAGGCACAGTGGTGGCAGCATCATACTGTCGGGATGCTTCTCGGCAGCCAGCCCTGGAAGGCTTGTTAAAGACAGAGGGTAAAATGAATGTGCTAAAATATCAGAAAATTCTTGAGAACAATCTTGTTCAGTCTGCAAGAGAACTACGGCTTGGAGACTTTTTCCCAAGTTAGACAATGACCCGAAGAATAGAGCTACACAGAAACACTTTAAAGACAACGCAGGAATTTTTCTGGAGTGTAGAATCTCTGTTTGGAGCCATATCTACAGGTGATTCAGAGTGGCACGCATGTCTTTGTACTTAGCAACAAGTAAGGAACTCATCCATTCACAGAAAGAACCAGTAAACGCCACATTTAAAGGGCCCCATTTGGCCAGGGATTAAAACTATGAGGCAACATCAGTGACTAGTGCATCATTGTGCAGCTCTTAATTCGAACCAACAAAGGGCAAGTCAACCGTCTCATATCTGAGTGTCAAGTTAGAGTTTAAAATCTCTGGGAAAAATAATACTAATATTTTTATACTGTATTCCCAAATGTAGCTTATTTCTCAACAGAGCACACTGGTTAAAGAACATCTGCTGCTATAGATGCACCAGCAGGAAACACAATATAGGAAATTACTTTATAATCCGTCACATCACTCCTTGGCCCTTACTTGACTCTCTCGTGATAAGACTGTGAAAACAGCCAACTTCCCGTCAGCTCAGAGAACAAGTGCAGTCTTGACACGAGGCCTAAAAGTTGTGCAAACTGGTCCAGAAAAAGACGATGATTTGTAACATATGAAGCTGAGCAACCATGGGAGATTGTAGTCCACTGGAACTGTTTCTTTTTTATTTTCTCTAATTTATCAGTTTTTGTTCTATATTTTTGTGTATTTACTCTGTGCAGTCTTTAAATCACAGTTTAGCTTTGAACAAATCCAAAAGCAGGTAATGTCAGCACATGAAAGAAATCACAGAAAATGATGTGTCTAGTGTAAGTCACTTTCCCTGTTTTTGTCCCCCTCGCATGACAGTGAGGTCAGCCAAATGACAGTTGGTGCTGGTAGGGATTTATTCCCTCATTAATAACTCAGCAGGGGCAGGAACCTCAAGCGCCTTCAAAGACAATTTCTTCATGGGGATATGGTTGTGTTCTGACTAAATCAATTAAACCATCAAAAATCTGTTTAGGAAAATCTAAGTCACTGCTGTACAACAAAGAACATTTCAGTAACTCACTTCTACTGATACTCATTTAAAAAGTCTGTGTTAAATAACAAAGGAGCATAACCTGACATGCCAAATCGACTGTTTCATTTTGACATTGCATATATTTACCACTCATCTGGGAAACCTCCCCTACAAAGTGTTTGGGAAGGGCAGGAACTTAAAAAAAAAAAAAAAAAACTCAGAAGGCGCTTCTGTCCAAGAAGGAAAAACTACCAGAGAAATGCCACAATATTGTAAAGTCTTAACCTTGCAAAGCAGATGAATACGCCCGTTTCCTTTTTTTTTCACTGGCGAATCCATCTTGCAAAGCTCCCATCTGAACCATTTGGGCCCGGTTAGAAAGTGACAGGACCAATCAGTGACGAGGGGCAGTACTTTCAGGCGCAGCAGAGTCGTGACGTAAACAAGCAGCAGCAAGAGCTGGTGCAGTTATGGAGGAAGAGATTAGCGTGGATGCTGCTAAAGTGCCAGTTTTATCAGAACTTGACAGCATTCCTTCGTTAAAAGAAGACCAAAGAACAGCAGTGAGTTGTTTTCTTCTCAAAAACGACAAAAGTCGAGTACTTACATGCCTACAGTTGTCATGTTTCGCATTATTCCTCAGTAGCTTCGTACGCGCAGGTTGCTAGCGGCTACGTCACGTGCTTGTTGCTCTGATCGGCCCGTAGAGATGTGACAGACAGAACGTTCACCCAATCACACTCCGGGAATTTTTCAAAGCCTCTGCCTTTTCTCAAACGTTTCCTATTGAAGCTTTCCCAGATGGATGTGTGAAACACATCCATCTGGCGTGTCAGGGTAGCAAAGTCTAGGGTTAGGGTAAAATACCACCTAATTACCAGAGAATTGCCACAATATTATGAGGAATTAATTGATTATTAATACATTGTAATTTCCTTAATATTCCCAAGTCATAACTTGGTAAAATGCCAACTTATCACAAGGTGATTTTCACTTTTATCTGGGAAATAACTTGATAATTGCCACTCATTACTGTAATATTACTTGGTAATTGGGACCCACTTAAATACCCAAATCCAAAAATGTACCAAGAATCTGTAACTGTAATGCTACACTTCCTCAATGCAAAGTACCATTTCTAACTCATTTAACATAAGTACAAAACAGCATGATGCCTTTCATGATAAAAAAAAAAAGCTCTTTTCTCTGGAAAGCCTGTAAAACAAACTTTCCTGACTCATCCAGCTCTGGGAATGCAGCAGAGAACATTACTGCAGAGACATACAGTGACGGTCTGCCCATTGGCACAGAAACAGTGTTCTCAATGTTGCTGTTTTTAACTGTAATTTTAAAGATTTAGTACCTCAGTGGTTTCCCTCTATCACACAGTTTGTTCTGTTTCCTTCCTTTTTCTCTGGGATATTTCTACAGCCTTCAATGCTTCCCTGTCTCTTCATCTTATCTCTTGATCACAGTCCTTCACCCCACCAATCCCTGGTGGACACCATCATCCATCAATATTAGCCTTTTTATCCTTCTTCTGGCATGAAATCATTGATATGAAGCGGGGTATGGATGATCTGTGTCACACGAAGGAAAGGAAATGAAAGAGTTGACTTGTGTGGAGTGTTTGAAATACTTTGAATTACATAAAGAGTGAAATCATTTGCCTTGTGCCTGGAGGCACTGCCTACATGGCAAATGGCTAATTCGCTGTCTAGATCCAGTCTGTACATCTATAGAGTGCTTCACACTGTGAAAATTGACACGCCCCTTCTGGGCAAATCCTACAGCCAATTTCATGGTTGCAAGTATTCTCTTCGGACAAGATCCCATCGTGTTTCAGAGGTGACGTACCACGCTACTTAGACACAAAGACTGCATTCTGGCATCGTAATTCTTCGATGGGTTATGTAACAGCAGGTTGGCCTCTGTCTGTGGGCGGTGGCATCCGTGACCTTTTCTTCTGCGGCGCTTTATATCGATATTATGGAGCAAATGCTTGCCACTGGCATGAAGGAAAATGCATAGTAGATACAATAGTGTACTGTGTTTGAAGCTAACAACATTCGACTTCTTTGGCGCTGAGCTTATTTGCTCTTGTTTTCTATGGTTTTCAAAATCAATTTTTACTGTTTGTATTAATTATTTCCCTTCAGTCGGCGTTTGCAACATTTATGGATGCAAAAGTCAATAATAGCACAGCTCTTAATTATATTTGTAAACATACTGTACCTGTCAACATACCTTTCCTTTGTCTGGGACTTTCTCAAATATATTACAGAGCGATCATCATGCTAATAGCAGTTTAAACTTCACTTAAGTTTGATCTATAAAGACCACCACACAAATAATTCTGCAATTTCCTGCTTCGTAAATCTTTGTAAGCACTTGATCAAGCAATTCGATCCTATTATGCTATATATTACATAAATCCTGCAGTACATACAAAATACTGCTCTAAGCAGATGACATATTAATAGTGCTGTCAAACAGTTCTTTATATATATATATATATATATATATACAGTGCTTAACAAATTTATTAGACCACCTGTCATATTTGTCTCAGAGACCATCCAGCATCATGAAGTGCTTTAATGTGGACACTTTCATTTTCAATGAGCTCTCCACGTTTTACCATTTTGAACAGGAATGAGGGATTTCAAACTGAATTCACCCAAATCTGAGCCGGCTCACTGGGCTTCTCTGAGAAGTCAGAAATTAATCAAGCATAACATTCAACCGCTAAAACTCATTTTTCTCTTCAGGAATGCAAGTAAATAACTATAATTTGACATAATAATCAAGAAATATTAATGTGCTTTACTTGTTTTCAGTTTTTTTGTAAATCAGTACATTTGAAAATTCATGGATGACAATAATAATTATATTTTAGAATTAAAAATATCATTTGGGTTAAAGAGCTTCTACATATTGGTGTATTAACCATTGCAGAAACATAAAAAATGATTTTGGTAATTACCAATGCTGTTAATTTAGGGCAGCTGCAGCATAAACCTTACTTTGGTTAGGGTTAGGGTGGTCTAATAAATTTGTTACGCACTGTATACATATATATATTTTTTTTTTCAAATCGTAAAAACAACAGAAATTAATTACTTTCCCAAGTAGTTATGTAAACATATCTAATAAAGGCCATTACCAGATCATAAAAAATCAGATAAACAGCCTTGCTTAGCCTGATAATCTATTTTATAAGGCACACATATACCATTTAAATCTGTTTCTTTCATTTTAATACATCCGCACATGAGCAAAGAACATGAACTAAAGCAGAAGAAGTAGAAAAAGAAGAAATAGTTAACAAGGCAAGCAGAAGCAAGAGCATTGGGAGGCAGCCTTTCTGGAGAGAATTTTATGTTTAAAGTCCCTGTGAAGTAAAATCCCAAATAGTTTTTTCATGACTAAAATTTGCCCTGGTAGTCTGAATATATAGAAATATATAGAAATGGAGACATAAGTTCAGAGTTTCTACGAAAATGGATAAGCTAACTACACAATTAAGAGACAAAACAACACAAGTTCAATGCAAGGAGATACACTTGTTACTGGATTGGATTTATGGAAATGTACCTGGGGAAAGAACTCCGACCACTGACAGAATCATGTAAAGAGGGTTTTGTTTTTCCAGTAATGCATAGCTAAAGTGCATAAAAACATGTCAGATGAGTACCTCCTGATTACTCCTTGTTATCAGACTGAATTATATGGAAATATGCAGGACTGCATATACAAAAAGACTCAGTTAAGCCATGACATTTTCTCAAAACTTCTTTTTTGTTGCAGCATTTTATTCCGTAACGTATACCATTTAAAGGGATTTTAAGGGAATAAATGTGAAGATTTATATACTTGTGAAGGTCAAAATTACAAACTATGAAAAGGAAAGTATTTCTGTTTGATCTGACAAGATAAGCCTTTTATGATATTTTTGTGATAAAAGTAGATAACTAATAAATTTAATTATATTCTCAGATCTTAAAAAGTACTCTGATGGCAAAACAAAGAAAAGAAAAAGAGGGGGGCAGGTGGCCTAGTGGTTAAAGGCGCTCCCCATGTACGCGGGCAGCCCGGGTACGAATTCGGCCTGAGGCCCTTCACCGCGTGTCTCTCCCCCACTCTTGACCCTGTTTCTGACTCTATCCACTGTCCTCCTCTGTCTAATAAATGCCCCAAAATAAATCTTAAAAAAAAAAAAGGAAAAAGGAAAAAAAAACACATTGACATAAGTATTCAGACTGTTTACGCAGTACTAAGTTGAAGAACCTTTAGCAGCAATTACAGCCTTGTGTGTGTTTGAATCTGTTGCAGCAAGCTTTGCACACCTGGATTGGGAGATTTTCTACCAGTCTTTTTTGTAAATCCTCTCAAGCTCAGTCAGGTTGGATGGGGACCATCAGTGGAAAGCCATTTTCAGGTCTCTCCAGAGATGTTTGATAGGGTTAGTCAGGGCCACTCTAGGACATTCACAGGGTTTTCCCTAAGCCCCTCCTGTGTTGTCTTTGCTGTGTGCTTAGGGTCATTATCATGCTGGCCCAGTCTGAGGTCAAGACACTATGAAACTGGAAAAAGAGGACATCTCTGTACTTTGCTCCTTGCAGCTTTTTCTCAACCCTAACCAGTCTCCCAGTCCCTGCTGCTGAAAACATCCCCACACCATGGTGCTTCCACCAGCATGCTTCACTACTGGGATGGTACTGAGTAGGTAATAAGCACTGCCTGGTTTCCTCCAGACCAGGCCAAACAGTTCAAGCTTGGTTTCATCAAACCAGAGAATCCTGTTCCTCACAGTCTGAGAGTCCTTCAGGTGCTTTCATGTATTTTGCACTGAGGAGAGCCACTCTTCCATGAAGCCCAGATCAGTGGAGGGCTGCGGTGATGGTTGTCCTTCTGGAACTTTGTTCCATCTCCACACAGGATCTCTGGAGCTCAATCAGAGTGACCATTGGGTTCTTGATCACCTCTCTTACAAAGGCCAGTCTCTCCTGATTGTTTAATTCGGTCAGGTGACCAGATCTTGGAGAATCCTGGTTGTGCCAAACTTCTTCCATTTGAGGATTACGGAGGCCACTGTGCTCCTGGTACCCTTCAGTGCAGCTGACATTTTTGTAGCATTTCCCAGATCTGTGCCTTGCAACAATCCTGTCTCTGAGCTCTGCAGGCAGTTCCTTTGACCTCATGGCTTGGTTTTTGCTCTGATATGCATTGTCAGCTGTGAGGCCTTCTACAGAGAGGTGTGTGCCTTTCCAAATCATGTCGAATCAATTCACTTTACCACAGGCGGACCCTAATCAATGTGCAGAAACATCTCAGCAATGATCAAGACAAATGGGAGGAACCTGTGCTAAATTTCAAGTGTTGTTGCAGATGGTCTAAATACTTATGTCAAACTGATATTTCAGTATTTCATTTTTAATAAATTTCCAAATTTCCGACAAAACCTGAAAAAGGGAAGGGGACTAAATACTTTCTAAAGGCACACTATTGGTTACTTTAATGTTTCATGTGTATTTGTGTTTGTTTCTACCTGCAGACGGTGATGTCTCCATGGTCAGAGTTGAGCGGTGCCGTTCCAGGTTTAAAGTTGGACACGTTGAAGTAGGAGAGCGTGTGGTCGATGAACCCGTGCATGGTGCCAGTCTGACTGAACATGTACTGGTAGACGAGCCGAGGGATGAAGTCTGATGTGAAGGAGATCACAAAGGCCTCCAGAGAGAAGAGAGACAGTCAGAGTTAAGCTTTTTTATTCCAAAAATAAATTATAACATAAAGCATATTTCACCTTGCAAAATTACACTTGTCAACGTCCTTCAAGCAGTGCAATGTGAGCCAAATGTATTGTTTTCAGATGTCAAGAACCAATTACACTATTTTAGGAAATTCCTTTATGTGTTTTCATATAGGATCAGTGATACTTCCTTCAGAGCTGATACATAATTTCAAGATGTATTCACAAAAAGAGGAAGTCTGCTCCCGCTTTTCCATCGCCTTGCTGCTCCCAGGGTAGCTTAACTGAGTTTAAGCATGCTGAATCCAGATCAAATAAAACTCCTGCTGCTGGTTTTTCTGAATCCTCTGCAAATCTGTTTAGTATTAAAAGTAAACGGAACAAGATTTGGTTAGCCGGCGGAGGACAAATCCCGAGCAGAGCTTTCCTTTCTTCACAAACACACCTTGACCTCAGCAGATCAGGATGCTGAGGTATTTCAGACATGATTCAGGGATCTGCCAAGGTCATGAAGGATGATATCTCAGAGTAAACAGAGAGGATAAATCTGTATTTGAGACACATATGCACACAAAAGAGCTGATTAAAGCCGGATTACATGTCCTAAAGCTCAGGAGAGAGATTCATACTCTGTGTTGAGCACACATTAACATTTGACCTCCTATCCATGAAAACCTTGAGGTCGATGAGGCTTATAAACAGAGCTAAGCATTATTCTGATCTAATGTGGAAACAATTTACTTATACTTGTGAACACTTGAACTTGTTATGTAGTAAAACTGTCAAACTCATGAGAATAAAACTTTCAAACCCTTGAGAATCAAATCATTATAGCAAATTAGACCATGCATTTCATACTGTAAGGCACTATAAAGATCTTAAATTTTTAATAGCCATGACAAAGCTGACTTTAGATTTCCAAAATACATCATTCAACAAGATTTAGAGGTTGAGTTGAAATGCCTCCTCATAGCGGTTAAAACTAAACTCAGAGATAAAAATCTGCAGTATTCTCCTTCAATACTGTTCTGTTTATTGCTGTATTTATTCAGCCAGTACCCCATTTATTCCTCAAATTAACATCCCTTTTGGGTGCTTGGTTACCAAGTTGTAATCCTACATGCTTGGTGTGAATGCACATCAGTAATGTAGATACAAGGGATGCACTGATGCACTGCTGTAACTTCTGTATTTGCCAATATCAGCCCTGTTGACAAACACCTAGCAAAAATGGATTATCACGTAACAGTGGCCAATCTCTAACTCTTATGTTTAATCAATTTAAAACTAGTATCTGGTGCATCCAACTGCTGAATTAAGATATATTCTTTATTAGGCAGAAGAAGACACCTAGACAAACTTCGATCTGGCTAAACATGAGCGAAAATGTTGGTATGGTGGGAGTCTTATGCCAAACGAAGTTATCTTAAAAATGTCGGTTTCGACATTGGTATCCATTAAATTAGTATCTCAAACATCAGTATAAGTATTGGCCTCAATTTTTACAGTCAGTGTATCTCTAGACACTTAGACGCTACACATACTATCATATTCCCACAGGACTATGGGGTTCCGGCCTCCGCCAGGGCTGTCCCTTGCCATATTTTCATGGGATCTTGAGATGCAATTGGGAGACACTTGGATTCTGTTGTCTTCCTCGGCTTGGGACCCCCAGCCGGTACTGGGACGGTTTTCAGCTGAGTGCAAAGCTGCTGTTATGACAGTAAACACCTCCAAGTCCGAGCCCATGGTTCTCTGCTGGAAAACGGTGGATTGCTCCCTCTGGGTGGGGAGTGAGTCTTGGCCCCATGTGAAAAAGTTCAAGTATCTGGGGGTGTTGTTCATGAATGAGGGTGGAATGGACTATGAGATTGACAGGTGGACAGCAGTTTTGAAGGTGCTATACCAGACTGTTATGATGGAGGGAGCTGAGCCAGAGAGCAAAGCTTTCGATTTACCAGTAGATCTATGTTTCAGCCCTCACCTATGGTCATGAGTTTTGAGTAATGACTGAAAGAATGAGATTGCGGATGTCTGCGTCTGGGCTTAGCATTAGAGATCCGGTGAGGAGCTTGGACATCTGGAGGGATCTAGAAGTAGAGCCGGTGCTCCTTTGCATCAAAAGGAGCCAGTTGAGATGGTTCTAAACAGGATGACTCCTGGTCTCCTCCCTGTGGTGGTCTTCTTGGCATGTCCAACTGGGAGGAGACCCCGGGGCAGACTCAGAACCTGCTAGAGAGATTATATATTCCATCTGGCACCTCGGAATCCCTCAGGAGGGACTGGAAAAGATTGCTGGAGAGAGGGATGTCTGGGTTGAGTAACTTCACATGCTGCCACCATGACCTGACCCTGGATAAGGGATGTGGGTGGGTGGGTAGCTGGCTGGCTGGACAGACAGATGGATAGACAGTCGGTCCAGCCAGCCTGAGTGCCTCAGATAGGTTGAATAGTTTGTTGCATACACAAGAGGTAGGCAAATGAGCTCTAACTGCTGGTAATCAGTGGAGTTGTTGATTGTTGATACAAAGTGTGAATGCATGTATTAAAGTGCTGTCAACTTGAAGGCTATCCAGTATGGACATTAACACAAATGTAGACAATCTAATTTTTCTCCAAACCCACTCTGTGCTTGTGACTTATTAAAGAGTTTGGGTGCTATGAGAGACATCTTAGTTTGTCATATACATGACTTAATGTGACGTACATGTCTTCATGTTATTAGTGTGAACAGACATCTGCCCTCATCTCTATTTAAATATGCAGAGAGTAAAAAGCAGGGCACTGCATTAATACTTACATTTATAATAACAGAGAATTTCCCCATTCCACTCAGTATGTTGTACCATATGCCTGAAGAGCAAGACAGAGGGACAAGGAGAGAGGATGTTATCATGAAATACTGAAAAACAAATGACCGATCTTCATAAATATTTAATGCTATCTAATGGAACCTCAAAGACCTTGTAGATAAAAAGAAAATGTAAAAAAAAAGAAATTAGATAAAGCAGCAGCTTCGGTTTATGGTCCCAATCACTACAATGAAGTCATTTTTCAATGCAGAGCCACATTTATGTTGGATTTTTTTCCTTACACTAAAAATTAGCAATTTTGCTAGGATAGGGCTTCCTCCTACTAAAAGACACTGTAAACTGAGGTCAGACTACACATTTTAAGCATGATTATCACCCGATCCAACAGTCTTAGGGTTTTGGGACCTGCAGCCCTGACACTTAGTTGTGTTTCTCGTGTAGTGTGCCACGATGAATGACAATCAAGGACCCACCTTGGATGCCTCACAACCTCCTGACATAAAGTCTAACATTAACCTATAATCGCACAAAGCACCACTCAGTTAAACCTCGCCATGAAAGAGGTCAAAAGCTTTTTAACAGTCGGAATCCAAAATTCTGACACACAAAGATCTTGCTGTTTTCATGTTTCCTGCAACCTTATCCCAACATATCTAGTGTGTTTTGACACAAATTTTGGATTTCATTTTAAAGGGAATTTAAGGTTCTTACATGGTCTGACTGTTTATAAATGACCTTTCCTGCTGAAACGAGCTCACATATAAACCTAGCAGCACGCTGCCCTCTCCCTCATTAAAGGCCATCACTCATCAATGACCTCTTCTTCTTCCTCCTTCCCTCCACTATGAACATAAACCAACAATAACCCATCCAGATAAAAAAAAAAAAGATATCGATTGGTACGATTGGTACCATCAATACTAATTCTTCACTATAATAGCAGCACTAATGCACTCATGTGAATAAAAGCTGTCTCCGTACCGTAGGCTTCAATAAGTCCGAGAATTTTCTTTGAAAGATGCCAATAGAGCGTGAGATAAGAAAAATAAGAAAAAATGATTAATCCCAGATGGTATTTCATAACTTTCATTTGGAGTGGCAGGGGCACAGAAATACTTTTTATTCGACTGTGGCTATGGGATGTGTTGTCACCTGTGGCACATTGGTACCGGCCCTCAGTATCAGTATTCTTAAAACAAAAAGACAAACGAAAACATACTTGACTTGGCCACAATGAACTACTGAGTGCTTCTAATGGTCTTTAATTATGTAGACAACACCAAAAAGATACAGACTTTTGATAAGTCGTATGACCAACATTAAACACAACCGACACTAATGGGAACATCATCAAATTCAGATGCATTTTTTCAAAGCCAAAGCGCTGAAGACATCAAAACTTTGACAGGATGAGGAAACTTAGCAATAATTTATCAAATAATACAAAAATTAAACAAACAAAACAACAACAGCACTGGAGCATCCTAATTTCAGAGTGGTGGACAGATTGCACACAGATGCACATTGACAGATTGTCAAAAAGAGCTTATTTCAAGTTATTGCAAGAGCATTTCTGACATTACTCAGATGAGTTTTTGAAAGAAGGTTAAGGTATATCATTCATGTCACTACTCAGCAGACTCATGGTTGGACCAGCAGGATTAGTTAAGGCCTATAATGGCCTGTGGATACACTCAAAAATGTAAAGGTGTCAAAAAGATGAAGATTTTGCAGAGATATGAGCTTTAAGGTTAGGGCCACAACATGGTGGTAATGAATAGCTGCTGGGTGACAGTTTGTGTATTCAGCTGAAAAACCTACCTGACCTGTCTGGTTTTAATGCTGAGTAAAGGAACACTTTAGTCTTTAAAAGGATGCCTGAAATGTTTCCACTCCTTCATGAGTAACAATAACGGGGGTTTGTATGTATTATACAATCTACTGACCATCCACAGTTATTGTACCACATACATTGAAATGTGTTGGTGAAGCGCACAGGGTGTTTAAAAGGATGTGGTCTGAGCTTACCTATGTCTTTAGCACGTACTGCAACCGGCCTGCGTAGCTCCGTCACAAACTTTTTGGCGTCCAGTCTGATCTCGATGACGTTGTTGAGCAGAGCGAAAAGTGGAGCGAGTGGGAATGAAGCCACGAAGAGGGAGACGAACCCAAACTGGATTACTGCAAAAAGGGAAAAAAACTCATCAGACAATAAAAAATAGAGTAAGTGTACAATAACAATGTATAGATTTTAATGTGCTCAATTAGTTTTACATAATTCCTTGTTGTGTGTTTGCATGTGGGGGAATAATAGAGGCCATAATTCCTATAATCTTCATTCCTTAGCACTCATAGTAAACATTAAGACACTGGCAGTATAGCATGCATAAAAAGCAACATACAGTTAGGTCTTTAGGTATTTGGACAGCAACATAATTTTGTTAAGGTCAACCATTCCTGTAGCCCTCTACCAACCTATAGCTTTATGGCAGAGTGACTAGACAGAAGCCTCTGGAGTTTGACGTCTGCAAAAGACTCCCCTTTCTCTCTAGCCACTCTGTCCTAAAGCCCAGATCAGTGGAGGGCTGCAGTGATGGTTGTTCTTCTGAAACTTTGTCCACACAGGATCTCTGGAGCTCAGTCAGAGTGACCACCAGGTTCTTGATCAACTCTCCCACTAAGACCCTTCTCCCCCTGATTTTAGGGGGTCTGAAAGCTTTCTGAATACACTGTATGTTTTAAGAGATTAATATTAGTAAAGAAAACTGATTTTCAGGTCTCAAATTCAGCTACGGCGAACTATCAAAATGTCATCTCATGTGCTGTTCACAACAGCAGAAATGGTTGGTACCAGGTAAATCCGTTAAACTGTGGGAAAAATCTATTTTCATAAAGTTTGGAGATCTTGCTGAATAAACACCTTATGGACAAAAGTATCTGGCCACACCTGTTAATTACTGAATCCAGATGTTTCAATCAGACCTGTTGTCACAGGTGTATAAAATCAAGTTCCTAGTCATGCAGTCTCTATATGTGATACAAAATGGGTCGTTCTAAAGATCTCACTGACATCAAGCCTACTGTAGATGATGCCACTTTTGTAATATGACAGATCGAGAAATTTCTTCTCTGCTTGATACTCCACAGTCAACTGTAAGTGATATTATTAGACAGTGAAAGAGTTTAGGAACAACAGCTACTCAGCCACGAAGCAGAAGACCATGTAAAATCACAGAGCAGGGTCAATGAATGGTAAGGTGTATGATGTGTATAAGTTGCCTGATTCCATAGCTGAAGAGTTCTGAACTTCCACTGGCATTCATGTAAGCACAAAATCTGTACGGTGGGAGCTTCGTGTATTGCTTTTCCATGGCTGAGTAGCTGCAAGTAAGCCTAACATCATCAAATCCAACTCCATATTAAAGTCTAATTATTTGAATACAACGTCATTACAGTCCCTGTTGGTGTAAGGGTCAGGTGGCCAAATATATGTTTGTCAGTGCAGTGTATCTAGACATTTTCTGATAATAGATTCAGCGACTGGTCCTCTTAGAGCTTTAATGTACTATCTTTTTTCCATTCCCATTCATCCCTAATGGCTGTTCTTCACTTCCTGAACCCCCTAGCATTACCCCCAAATGTAAAAGCCCATTGTGGTGGTGAAGAGAAATAAAACAATATTACAGTCCTAACTGTATTAGTCCCAATAGTAAATACATTTTTAATTGCTGCTGGCATGCCTTTCCATTTTTTACGCCGATGTATTCAAATGTACGTCTCTGTATCACAAACAAATGTTTCATAAAGCTGCTGTCAGAGCCCTAAAAAGCTGAAAACACTCATCACGGAAACTTTCTGCATTAGACAACATCTCAAGGACATAAAAATAACTCATGTAATAGTATTGTACTCCAGGGCACAGTGTCCTCAGAGTTGTTGACTGCAGTTTGATCATATGCTTGTGCGGTTTAAGTTTACGTCATATTTGTACCACGGCTGTCACAAAGAGTAAGATACGAATGTCCCGCTGAAAACATTACAGAATATCCTCCCCTTTCCTCGGTTACTGCCTCGCAGCAGAGTTATCAATACCTAGCTCTTTCACACGCCACAGTCTGGGGATTTTGAAACCACTAAAAAAAGGTTGCTTAATATGCTAAAAGTACAGTAAAAGTGAGATAGATGCTTTAATTTGAGTAGAAAAAAATAATGAAATGTTTTTTCAATAATGAACAAATTGCTTTCATATGATGGAAAATAAGTTGATCTACAGTCGTAATAAAACAATAAACTATGGTGTTTAATTTAGGGATTAGGTGTGAAAACCTGAGCCTCTCAAGGCTGCAGAGATAAAGACATAACAGGATCATTTACATCTTGTTTCCATAAAAATATACGGCTTTGGTGTATTTTCTTAGTTTCCCATATATACTAGGTTTTAATATTAAAGCCTCAATATCAACAAACAACACAGGGTGATGATGGCAGCAGTGAAAGATGACACCCATGTGAAAGTCTTGTTTCATGGAAAAAACTGTTCACACACTGTACCATATCAGAGATACTAAAACCATTTATACCGGACCTGTCTCAGATATTTCACTGATATCTGTCATAGCCATTAAACCTCATTTATCTGGCTTCAAAGTTCCTCTGAGAATTCCTCAGACTGGCTTTAGTGAACGGTCATCTCTGTGGTCAGGAGCCACACTGTCTGTCCAGACTCGCTCTGAGCTTCAGATAATGCCTTTTAAGGTGAAACACTCCGCGGCACCAGCTGACTTTTTTATGATTATACAGTGTGTTGAGCGGTGGGGTTATCAGACAGACATCCATAACACACAGATACAAACACACAGCAAAAACAAACAGAGACAAAACATCCACAGCTCTTAAAATTAAAGATGGTGGGAACAGAGTTAAAGGCACACATATACACACTGGGTTTTTACTGTGACGCCACTGGCTGCAGCAGCTTTATGCATCACATTCAACTTTAATGGTGGTTCAATAGCAATAATAACCAGGTGCTGTAAAAGACTTGTCTAAGCATTGACTGGTCTTGCACCTAGATGGCTGACAGCAGTTTCCCTTCAGAGATGTGGGAGTCAGAGATTAACTTCAGGCTCAGGGAAGGCCGCCGATAAGAGAGGATTAAGGGAAGAGATCTCTGGGTCCCAACCAAATGTGAGCCCATACTGCATCCACAATGGCATGGCTCCACAATGAAAGAGTTTGAATGCTGAACTGATCTGACTGAAGTCCAGACCTTTCATCAATAGAAAACATTTGGTGCATTATAAAACAAAAAAATCCAGCAAAGAAGACCAAGAACTGATGAGCAGCTAGAATCCTACATCAGACAGGAATGGGACGACATTCCTCAGGAGCTAATATCTTTCATGAAATGGTAAAATGTCTTAGTTTCAACATCAGACATGTTTTGAATAAAATATGGGTTTGTGAGATTTGCAAATGATTACATTTTGTTTTATCTACTTTTTACACAGTGCCCCAACTTTTTTGGAATTGTGGTTGTAGATGCCATTAGGACAATACTAAATTATGAATGCTTTATGTGCTGCAAGGTCAGCTGGTGATATTTAAAGACCTGATATTAATGGAATTACTAAAGCTGAAGCCTTCCTGTTGGGTACATCACTGAAGGATCACAAAAACATCCACCTGCTCCTTAAGAATGTGCAAAGGAAACATGAGAAAGACGAGCTGGTTTGTCTGACTTTGGGTGATGCATGGCTCAGATTGGAGCACTGGAACTTTAGCAGTGTGGGAACGGGGATTTCCAGCGAGCCTGAGACTGACGGCTTCACCTCGGGACGCCACGCTCAGACAAAGAGTGGCAAGGAAGAAAATACGACAGCAGAGCGGCGAGCGCTAGAGGGCAAGCTTAGAATAACCTCTCTATCTATCCGAGCCGGGGTTGACGGGTTCGAGGCTGGTCCAGGCGCACATACACAGAAGATACACACATGCCTTAACATGAGCACCAAGTCTCACAAATACAACACATTTAGAAATGCACAGGGATACAAGAGTTCACACTTATGCCAGTTATGTGAGAGTCTGTGTTAGCAGGTAGAGCTCAGACATTTCTGACATTCTTCTCTGTGCCCTGCAGCAACACCAGCTCAGACGTCTTTCTGTATGCTTCTCCCTCCTCCTACTGCCTTCTGTCCTCTCTTTCTCTCTCTATCACAAGAAAATCATTAAATCACAGCTCCATCAAAGGTCATAACCGGCTTTTCAATTATTCTCCTGAATATGACAGATTCTGAGGTTTGCATTTCCTGTGTCACTTACACACTTGAGCATGCTTCTTATGGCATTCTCATTGCAAACCTGCTTGTTCTGACTGAAATAAACTTAAGTCCATTTGCCAAGCTGAAGCAATTCATTTGCATTGGTGTGAAAGCTGTGAACTGAACCCTGATGTGCATCATAGATCGTCTTTTACATTGGTAACCAGGTCTATGCATTAAAGAGGAACTGAGAAAGTATGGAGATCAGGAAACCATTCTAAAATCCTTATGCAACCTGGAGACCAGCAGAAAAGTTTTCTTAAGAGTACATTAGGCAGACTGAATCAGTGGGGTGGATTTAAATATCTTGTCCTAATTTCCAGAAGGGGGAAGTATTGCACTTTTGGTTGTTAGCCGCCCTCAAAAACCAAAGCAGAAGGACAAGATGAAGAGATGTGATGGCAAAACAACAAAGTCAAGACCGCTTGAGAAGGTGGGTCTCGCTCCCAGTTTTTTCAAACCCTGGAACTGTTTGCAGTGAGAACATGAAAAGACCTCCATGCAACCAAATTGCAGTGTACATGTCAATGTGTGATCACAGACCAAAGGTCTTGAGGTAATAATGTAACATAACCAATCGGCCTATGATTCAGACCAGAGCAACAAACTATAACACAACCCTGGTTTGATCAGTGTGAACACATGCATACCAGATCTCTGCCACATTTATGTGAACTTGGGCTTGGTCTTCCCCTGGACTGTCCCTCTGATGAATGCTTAAGAGTCACATAGTGTCAGTAAATATAAATTTAATTTCCCAAGCATCTTAGCTCTGTTTAATGCCAAAATGTCATGCATTTGGTGTCAGCGTCATGTGTCGGGGGGCATTCATGGACCATTGCCACCTATTATGAGCCACTGTACTCCTCAAAAACTATAGTATCCCCACAGCATGGACTCATTTCTTTCACTGATATGTATGATGTGGAAGTGGGAAGAGGGTTGTTGTGAGCAAATAATAAAACCATCCTAAGTAGCCTGCAGGATGAACTCAATTGTCTGACCAGGGTATTTAAAAAGTTGACTTGAGAAGTTGCAGTGGTTGTCTGTTCTTTGTTTTTCCTTGCCGCATTTGAAAGCCAACTTTGCACTTACTGCCACATACTGAATCAATGTGTGCTCCAGTACAGAATATATGACCAATGTGAAAGCAGACCAGAAGAGGAGAGGGAAGTAGGGAGCAATTGTGCTTGGGCATGGTATGAAACAACCATGCTTAATGTGAAAATGCCCTCAAGCTGCAGATTTGCAAAAAGAAATTTGCGTTTCAGCAGGTGTTGGTTTGTTATGACTGCAGTTAGCTGTAATTGTGCTGGAGACAGAGCCCACAGCAGTGTGTGACGGTCTGTCTGTACACCTGTGGGGCTAAATAAGGTACATTTTTACCACACAGGCAGTAAATCAGTCAACTTTATTGGCACTTTACTGAACCTCCACCTCTAATTATTTAACCCTCGACTGACCCTAAAACAATGCATTTTAAAGACATTTGAAGACAAAAATATACTGTCATTTACAGTTGAAACCAGAAGTTTACATACACTAAGATTACTATGCCTTTAAACAATTTGGGAAAGCCCAGATGATGATGTCATGTCTTTGGAAGCCTCTGGTAGGTTTATTGACAACATTTGAGTTAATTAGAGGCACACCTGTGGATGTATTTTAAGGCACACCTGAAAAACACTGCTTCTTTGTGTAACATCATGGGAAAATCAAAACAAATCAGCCAAGATATCAGGAAGAGAATTGTGGACTTGCACAAGTCTGGTTCATCCTTGGGTGCAATTTCCAGATGCCTGAAGGTGCCACGTTCATCTATTCAAACAATTATACGCAACTATAAACACCATGGGAATGTCCAGCCATCATACCACTCAGGAAGGAGACGGGTTCTGTGTCCCAGAGATGAATGTGCTTTGGTCCGAAAAGTGCATCTCAACCCAAGAACAAAAGCAAAAGACCTTGTGAAGATGCTGGCTGAAGCTGGTAAGAGTGTGTCAGTATCAACAGTCAAACGAGTCCTGTACTGACATGGGCTGAAAGGCCACTCTCCCAGGAAGAAGCCATTACTCCAAAAGAAACATAAAAAAGCCAGATTACAGTTTGCAAATGCACACAGGGACAAAGACCTTAATTTTTGGAGACATGTTCTGTGGTCTGACGAATCTAAAATTGAACTTTTTGGCCATAATGACCATCGTTACATTTGGAGAAAATAGGGGGAAGCTTGCAAGCCTGAGAACACCATCCCAACTGTGAAACATGGGGGTGGCAGCACCATGTTGTGGGGTTGTTTTGCTGCAGGAGGGACTGGTGCACTTCACAAAATAGATGGCATCATGAGGAAAGAACATTATGTGGAAATACTGAAGCAACATCTCAAGACATCAGCCAGGAAGTTAAAGCTTGGGCGCAAATGGGGTTTCCAAATGGACAACGACCCTAAGCACACTGCCAAACTGCTTACAAAGTGGCTTAAGGATAACAAAGTCAATGTTTTGGGGTGGCCATCACAAAGCCCTGATCTCAATCCCATTGAAAATTTATGGGCAGAGCTGAAAAGGCATGTGCAAGCAAGGCGGCCTACAAACTTGGCTCAGTTACACCAGTTCTGCCAGGAGGAATGGGCCAAAATTCCTGCAAACTATTGTGAGAAGCTTGTGGAAGCATATCCAAAATGTTTGACCCAAGTCATACAGTTTAAAGGCAATGCTACCAAATACTAATGAAATGTATGTAAACTTCTGACTCTCAAGAAAATAATAAAAAATTGTCTAAAAAATGATCTCTCTCATTATTCTGGCATTTAGCAAATAGAGATAATTTTGGTAATCCTAATTGACCAAAAACAGGAAAAATTTAATCTGATTTAATGTTAGACGGTGAGAAAAAAAGTTTATGTGCCTTTTTATATAGTGTATGTAAACTTCTGGTTTCAATTGTACCATTAATGGTTTCTTCTTTTGTGACTTTGCCTCTGTTGTTTGTTATCATGCTTTATCTTTTTCTCTTTTGTGATTCTTTCTCTCATACATATTTCCTGCCAGTGTTTGTCAGAACACAGGTTCACAATGTCTCTTGATTTACAGTTTTTTTTTTTTACAAGTTCAATTTTGCCAACAACAGTAAAATCAATTTTCAAACTGTGGCACTGCCAGTTTTCCACAGATGGTTTAAATAGACTGATGTAGAAGTGTAGTATAAAAAATTTAGAGGTTTTCCACTACTGATTTCTTTTGCGGGCTGGCCAGCCAACTAATGCAACAAAGCTGTGAAGTCCGACAGGCTGGATTTTGTGCTACAATTGACTGGACATAGTTTGGAAAAAGCACACATATCTCTATTGAAGGCCTCACAGCTGCATGTCAGAGCAAAAACCAAGCCATGAGGTCAAAGAAACTGTCTGCAGAGACAGGATTGTTGCAAGGCACAGATCTGGGGAAGGCAACAAAAAACATTCTGCCACATTGAAGGTTCCCAAGAGCACAGTGGCCTCCATAATTCTCAAATGGATGACAACCAAGACTCTCTTTGGTCATCCAGCCAAACTGAGCAATCAGGGGAGAAGGGCCTTAGTAAGAGAGGTGACAGAGAACCTGCTGGTCAATCTGACTGAGCTCCAGAGATCCTGTGAGGAGATGGGACAAAGTTACAGAATGTCAACCATCACTGTTGCTCTCCACTGCATGTAAACCTGCATGGAGTTTTCAAATAGAACCTGAAAGACTCTCAGACTGAGAGAAACAGGATTCTTTGGTCTGATAAAAGCAAGATTGAACTGTTGGACTCAGTTCTTAACATCATGTCTGGAGGAGACTGGACAATGTTCATCGCCAGCCCAATACCATCCCAGAAGTGAAACAAGGTGGTGGCAGCATCATGCTGTGGGGGGTGTTCAGAAGCAGAGGTGTTTTTAACATTAACAGGAGACTAGTCAGGGTTTAGGGAAAGTTTAATAAAGCAAAATACAGAGATATCCTCAGTGAAAACCTTTTCTACAGCACTCAGGACCTCAGACTGGGCCGAAGATTTGCTGTCCAACTGACAGTGACCCTAAGACCACAGCCAACACTATCAAACATCTCTGGAGAGACATGAAAACTGCAGTCCACTGACGATCTACATTCAACTTGACTGAGCTTGAGAGGTTTTGTGAGGGAGAATGGCAGAAAATCCCCAAATCCAGGTGTGCAAAGCTTGTTGAGTCATATTTAAAAAAGACACAAGGCTGAGATTGCTGCCAAAGGTGCTTCAACTCAGTACTCAGTAAAGGGGTCTTAATACTCATGTCAATGTGATATTTCTGTTTTTTTCTTCTTAATACATTTGTAAAAATGTGTTGGCCAATCCCTACATCATACAGCAGGTCTCACTCTTTTATGCCGAGTTAGCTCTGTGGGCTGTGAATCGTTGTGAGCCAACAGAACTACAGTAGCCTGCTCCAGGCCATGGAAAGATGATTGAAACTGAAAGCCCTTCAAAATAAAGTGTCACATGTTAACTACTTACTGGCCTTTAAAGGCTGAACATGAACTTTGCCGATTTTTTTATACACAGCTGACATTAATTATGCACAGGGATGGAAAAACCTTTCATCTGAGGCCAGTCTCCTCTGTTTATGTGCTTTGCTCTGTGATGGACATGAATGTAAATCCTTTATTTTAAATATAGAGTGCATGCATTTTCGCATGAAGTCCTTAAAACTAAGTAACAGGAAGTATTTTTTGGCAAACTACCAGTGCTTTGATTTAATTCTGATTTAAGGGAAAAATTGTCTGAGGTTTGAAAAGATCTTACTAAGGGCTGAAACAAACTTCTTATGAATAAAGTTGGGAAAACCCCTTCCTCATGGCAACAAGAAAGCAACTAAAAGTGTTAGAAGTAAACAGGAAACAATCAGGAGTCTGATTCCTGCAGATTACATAACATGTCTTAGTGATGCACAGGAGTAACCATCTGACTGCATGTTGGTGCCCTATTGGCTGATCTCTGAGGGTATTTTTCAGACTCACTCATTTCCATGTACTCAGGCGTGAGGCCTTCAAAGGGGGCCAGGGCGTAGTCCAGGTTCCACTGCTTTGGAGGCCTCTCGTCCTCGACCTCCGTCTCCGCTGATCCTTTATCCTTTATTGTTCGCACCAGCTTCTTCAACTTCCTGTTGGGATGAAAGGACAGGTGGAGGAGAGGCTGATCAGAGAATGGAAAAAATCTCTCTGTATTGTTAGTGACGTTGATCTCATCTAAAGAACAATTCATTTGAAATAAACTCAGGTAATCAAATTTAAAATAAAATCTGTTGTATAACTTTTTAGCAAATGCCAATTAGTGTAGTTCATTATTGCATATTTAATTTTGACATCCTCAGAGCACTGAAAGCCTCAGACCCCAGGCTTAGACGAGTAACTGCCCAAAGTAATGGATACAAACTGAGTATCCTATCCTCATTGGTTATTCAAAGGAGCTTTTGAAGCTATATAAAAAAACACTGTCTATAACAAACTTTTTTACAGCTTCAGAACAGACAAAGAAGCAGAGCAGAGGCAGGCCTTCAGCCTTAATGCAAACAGCTACAACACGAGGCCTGCAGTTATATCAGCCATGCTCCTAAATATGCATGGCTAAAGTCCTTCTTAAAACACAAGATACGTTTTAAATATAAATAAATAAATCACGTCAGTACAGTTTGTCTGCAAAAAGATATGAGCTACTGTACATGTATTCAATAGAGAATCATGTCATGTAAAAAAGCGTGGATCATTGGGGCCGATGGCGAGAGCACCATCTTGCTTCTCTGTAGCTGGGTGTTCACGCTTGGGACGCCATGGCTTATCAGCAGCAGTGGGGGGAAAGCCATCGCTAAGAGGAGGACAGCATGAGCTATTCACAGTGGACGCTTTTGTCTTTCTCGAGACTACTCCAAGTAAACCATGTTGGATTTTAAGAGGTTACAGTTGAGATCATCAGTCTACGAGGACGATTATGGGACAACTGACTGTAAGACTCAGTTTCCATTTGTAAGGTGGTGTCTAGCTGATGGAGCACTAGTTAGTTATTTCTTCGGATGAGTCACAGGTGTTATCAGTGGAGGATGTTATTTGGTTGTTGTAAGTTGCAAAGTTATGGTAGCAGCTAATGTGCTAAGTGAATGCTAAAAGTGCTAATGGGAATCTAAGTCCTGCTATTTTTTATGTGCTGTCTTTCCACAATCATTTCTAAGGTTTGGTCATGTGTGTTATGTATAAAAAGCAGGGTACGTTTGCTTACTGTTGGCTTGGTTGCTACTGTCTGGGTCTTGGATTAGGTTAGGAATTAAAAATGTGTCCCCAGTCCCACTTAAGCATAGACATAAAGCTGTATCACAGTGTTTCTGTTTTTAAAAGTTGCTGTTAAAAGCAGGTTATTGGTCATGTGGTAAATGTCTAGTTGTTCTTGTGCTTTTCATGGCCTCCTGCCAACCTGATTAGGCATGAGTCTGCAGGAGCTACGGGGGAATGGAGGCGGGGATGTAGATGGGAGCTGGTGAAGCAGTTAGCTCGGCTGTGGCATTGGTATAGTTGAAGTTTAATCAGAGCTGGACTACATTTCTTTATCAAAAACGAGCAAAGAGCCGCACTGGACCATATTTCTTGATCAAAAACGAGCAAAGAGCCACACTGGACCACATTTCTTTATCAAAACAGAGCAGAGAGCCACACTGTAAGCTCCTCTTGGCGGAGAGGATGTTTTTGCTCTTTTTCTGACTGGCCACAGTGTTTAATCAACATCATATTCCACAGTTCCCAAACTATGGCAGCGTTTACCAGCAGATCTGTTGCAGATCGTGCAACTACGTCACATGTTGTGTCACTCTGATTGGCCTGTGATGAATGTGATGGGCAGAACGTTCATCCAATCCCTCTCCAAGAGATTTTTTAACAAGTTCTGCCCTTCCTAAATGCCTTGATAGTCATCTCTTCCGGATGAATGTGAAATATCCATGCAGTGGACATATGAAACAGTCTATCTAATATTATATGGTGGGTCAGAACACAATGTCTTCACTTTGTTTTGACAACAACTACCTCTGGGCTCAGATGAAACTCTCCAAGTGTATCAGTTTATTAGGAGGCTGTGTTAACTGCTGACTTTCAGCTGACTGTGTTCTTAAGGTCATCATTTAATAAAACTTTTATTTTATTTACATTAGTTCCCCATCAGTCATTACCATAGTAACAACTATTCCTCCAGGGGTCTATACAAAGAAGCAAGGCGAAACACACAAAATCAATCAAATACAAAAACATTGATAACTCACAGTAGATCAAAATAGAAAAACAATAACAAAAAACCAAGAGCTAAAACATCATTACAGTTGCTGAACAGAAAGACTCCTTGCGAAAATCTTTTTGTTTGTTTTTTATAAAACAACTATACCAATACAAACAGCCATGGATACAGCTGAAAGTCCTCCATTTACAAGGTAACTGGCTGAACTAAAACACCCCTCTTAATTTCATAATTTTCACAGTTTTAAATGTCGACTTCTGAAACAGTTTACCTGTCCCTCCTGGTTTGACCGCCATATTTGTCTCTGTGCAGTGACTAGTGATGCACCAATGCTTTGATCGATACCGGCCGATGGTGGCCTTTTGAACTCTCTCAAAAATGACAAAAGCAATAAGAGACAGTGTTTGGAGAAGTTTTGACTTTGTAGCGAGCACACCCTCCTGCTGTCCAAAAGAGCCGAGCTTGCTGCAAGCAGCTTTCTTGTATGTGGTTGAAAGTGGCTTGAAAATAGTGGGACACTTTAATCAATCTGGCCTTACTTGGGCGTAGGCTGTGCAGGTTCAGTTGGGTGTGTCCAGTCCCATGCATAAATTCTGATAAACCATGTTAAATATGCAGAATAACAGTGTGTTTAATTAAAGCAACTGTAATATCAATGGGTTTATTTAAGCACCACCTTGACAATGTTTCTTCCCTGAATGAAGGAAAAGTCAAAGAAAACAACAGGGCGCACCCTCTCTGCCAGCTGTGATGACAGCTGGGACCATCTCCAGCCCCCCTGCGGACTTAAACAGGTTAGTTGAAAAGATAATGGATGGATGGATGTTTAAAGTATAAAAACGTTTCTACTAAAACCAAAGAACAAATGAGGACATTTTCTCTCCTTTCCCAGGAACAAAACACACTGACACAGTCTCTTGTGAAACACGAGCAAGCATTTACAGGAGTACTGTAATACTAAACATTTAACAAACTGCTAAGAGTCTGGACAAGCAGCCAGGAGCTGACTGTGCTCAAAGAAAACACAGACACTTCCAAAGAAAGCAGGCTGGCATCAAACTGAAGCTGTGATGCTGACATAGGGCTGCTGGGAAACACAGCAGGAAAACACTCCTCCAGGCAGGTATACGCAGTTTTATGTGTGTGTTTTTGTAACTGTGTGAACAGTTTTTAGACACAAAGAATGTGTATGAGCAGTTGATAAAGTGTTGGGAGACATGAAGGGTAGGAGCCACAGGCTGGATACGAAGGATCACTGGTTCTCAACTGTATGTTTTATCCATTTTTAATAAAAATATATGCATAAAATTAGTTAAATGTAAAGCTGGCCTGGCCCCTGACAAACCCAGAGAATGGGGACTCCTCTGTTGTGGTTTATCAACAGTATCAGTGGTTGTGTGTTGGATCATAGCATTGGTGCTAGCATACCAGCTAACAGTTCCCTCATTTTGGAGATGAAAAGTTTGTCAAATACAATTGGGTTCTGATGTTGAAAGTATTTATTTATATGTGGCACTTTTTAACGTCTTTTCCTGCCCAATTTTGCCACCAATATCTGCCACTTTTTATCAACTTTGAACAATTTTTGCCTCTTTTAATCAATCTTTGCAACTTTTACAAATTCAATCCCATTTCACCCGTTTTATGACCATTTATTCCACACTGAAGCCATTTTTGTCCTCAATTTTAAACCCTTTTCTACCACTTTTTCTGCCGGTTTTTGCTACTTCAAAACCAATTCTTGCCACTTTATGCCAATTGTTTCCTCTGTTGAGCAATCATTACCAATATCAACCCCTTTTCACAACCTTTGATGAAATTTTTTGCCAATTTTGACCACATTTAACTATTCATTATGCCCATTTTTGCCAATTTGACTGATTTCTTACACTCTCTGCCCAATTATTTGAATAATAAACACATATTTGCCAGTTTAAACAATTTTTCACACTTTTTTTATCCCATTTCACCACCTTTTCTTCCCATTTCTGACACTTGTGAGCCAGTGTTTTCATTGTTATCACTTTATAAGTCCATTTTTGCTACTTTTATCTATTTTTAGCCACTTTACCAATTTCTGCTGCTTTAAAATCCTATTTCACCAACTTTTCTGCCATTTTCTTCCATTTCAACCCATATTAATCATGTTCTTAAGGAAAGAGATTTCCATTTTTATGATGACTATATACTACAGCACAAATGAATCAAAAACAGACATTTGTTGCTTTGATAAGACTAGGTATTAAAAAGGTTAAAAAAAAAAGAAAATGTGGTTATCAAAAATTAACTTTACTGTGGACCATGACTTTGCTGACTCCATGGGCCCCCAGTTTGGCTTGGCCCCAGAAAGCTCCCTCCTTTATTTCCCCTTATGGGCAGCCTTGTCTGCACATTACTATGCCCATTGAGGTCAGAAAAATCATGGTCTATTATGAAGTTAAGCTGTGAAACTATATGTTACATTTAACATGAATAATACCCACTCTTATCAAAGCAGCAAATGTCTTTCTTAATTCATTTGTGCTGTAGTAAATATCCTTCCAAAAAATGCAAATCCTCTTTAAAGACAGAATAAATTGGGTTAGAAATGGTTAATGTGGGTTAAAAATGGCTAAAAGTGGGTTTAAATGGCTAAAAGTCGTGGAAAAAGTGGTGAAATGGGATTTTAAAAGTAGCAGACATGGGTTAGAAGTGGCCAAAATAAAATAAGAGAGGCAAAAAAATGTACAAAAAATTGTAAAAATAGGTTAAAGTAGCAAAAAGGGGGTAACAAATAATGAACTGTGGTTACAATAGTCAAAAGTTGGCATAAACGAGGGCGAAAAGGGATTTACAGTAGGAATAGAGGGACAGCACAGGCAACAATATGCAGAAAGTGGCAATAATTAGTTTAGAAGATTTTTTTTACTTTTTAAATTTTTTATTTTTACTTTTATACATGTTCAAAATAAATAAATAAATAAATAAGTAAAATAAATAGAAGTGGCAAAACAGGCAGACAAAAGTGGTGGAAGGGTTTAAAATTGACAAAAAAGGGTTTAGAAGTGGCAAAAATGTTCTGAAGTTGGCAAAAAATATTCATGGGAAAATGATGAAAACTGGTTAAAATTTGGTGAAAACTGGCATCTGATGACCCCCTCTCAGTGTCTTGTGACTCCCAAGGGGGTCCCGACCCCCACGTTGAGAACCCCTGCCTTAGAGGACCACAGCTTCTGCACATGGAGCATGCTGACACAACTATAAGGGCTCTAGGTATGGTGATGGTGTTTTGTTGCATTTAAACCTTCAGTTGAAAGAGTCATCCTCCTCATCCTCAAGCTGGGGATGCTAAATATATAAAAGCAACTAAATGCTACATTATTTATGTCATCACAAACACAGGAGAGTTGTACATGCTTTCAATCATTTAAGAACAGTGATTGCATAAATGTTAACTGCTCTTGAAACACACATGCTCACAGTCATACAAGCTGCCTCTAAACACTCAGAGTCATGTTGGTGAGAGAGGGATCAGGGGTCCATGACGTTAGTCAGGTCACTCACTTTCTCTTTAATGTACTTTCTCCACCTCTGTTTTTTTTTCCTCTTGTGTTGTAGCAACAACATTGTTTCACTGTGATCATCGCATCCTGGGAAAAACGCAAAGCATCCCTCCACGGTGTCACCAGGCATTCAACTGGGCAACAAGCCAGTTTATAAAAGAAAAACCTGCTCTTAACCTTTTAGTGTAGACGTTTTAGTCTTGAATTAAACATCTGATAAGATCTAGAGCTCTAGGCCAGTGTCAGTTATTCCAAATATAACTCCACATGAGTAAATCATTTTTATTTTGGTGTCAACATGAAGTATACAAATGTTAATGTTTACCAGGTAGAGGCTGGAAGTGTTTTCTCTTTAACATCATATCGTGGATGTGATTGTATGCATCTGTCCCAGTATGTTCATGCCCCCTAGAGGTGGAAACACTTACTACAGCTATAAATAAACTGTACTTCGAAACAATGCTGAGTAATCAAGCTTTAATTTAATTTCCTTTAATTGAAAAATAACTATCAGCCAATCCAAACAGAGTGTTGTTTATGTTTCTGTGCCTCTGTTCTTATCTGATACCTCTAAAGCCCTTAAACTCTGGGAACTAAGTTAAAGTTGTAATATATTCTACAACCTAAGCCTAAACCTAACCAATTGTTTACATATTAAAAAGACTGGGAATGATGTAAACAACCACCCATGAATACTTGGATATATTGCTGCATAAATCCCTTTATGATTACCTACATCATCTGTATCTTTAGGGATTTATATAAACTGTGGGATACACACTATCTGTGACCCATTTTTAAGGTTTCACACTGTGAAGTCCTCATTTTACACCTCAGTACGTCACGATGAGTCAACAGGACCTTCCTGTCCTGAAGACTCCTCCAAATCTGAGCTAAAACACACCCTTCTTAATAATTCAACAGGTCGTGATGGAGTATGCCAGTCACCCGTTTAGGAGTTTAGGATGACGCTGTTTTAAAGTCTTCACAGACATGGCTACTTATGTACTCATAACACTGCTGTCAACTTACTACAGTGTTTTTTAAATTTAACAGTAAAAGGCTTTTTCATACATGATTTTTTTCCTAAAGCATTTATTCAACTCAAACTGAATAACATAGCTACTGAAACAACACTGGGCCCCATTCACTAATTATTTATAAGGAAACATTTATTCTAAAACCCACTGATGCCATAACACTCTTCCATTCAGCAAAGTTTTCTTATCTGTGATTTATTCTGAGCTAGAACAAAATCAAACTCTCAAGAGCACGTTCAGTCACCCCGGACACTTCTGGGCTCTATGGCAGAGTGGATGGGCAGGCGTCTGTCCAGCCTCTCTGACATAAAGCCCAGATCAGTGGACATTGTCACCCACCAGGCATTTCCAGGTCAAGTAAGGCTGCTCAATGCACCCACCTTCATTGGTACTACTTTTTTTGAGTTAAGCTGTCTTTTGCCTTTCCTAGTTTGCGCTGCTGGTAGTCCAAGAATACTTTACGAGTAGCACACAGGATTAACCAGGAAGGCCACTTTTAACAGCTTTTCTCCCTCATTATGTGATATACCTCAGTGAAACTAAACCAGTGCCATTAGTTGAGCAGAGGTCTTTTTGTAATCTTTGGTTATTGTTTTGCTTGAGAGCCCCCTGGTGGGATGATTTAGATACGTAACTTTTTTTCCTGAATGTGTCACTGCTTTTGTGACACAAAAATAGCTTAAAAATGTTTTAGTTTTGCATTTTGAATAGTTGGCACAGTTGTAAAGAGCACATGGCCTTTTCATAGCACTCTTCATGCAGAAATCACTTCATACCCTCCATCTGGAGTTCTCTGCTGTGGCATGATGCCATCTGCAGAGAAACTATCGAGTCACATGAAAGCTTTCATTTTTAGGACAGAACTCTGTGGGATAGCTGCAACAATCTTCTTTCTTTACCTTTTTGATTGTGATCGCCTTGATCTACATCAGCGTCGAAACACTGGTGGCCCAGGGGACCACATGTGGCCCTCCACCCCACTCAATGCAGCCCCTAAGTCAATTTCAAAAACCAGCCAATGATAACTTTAATTAAAAAAAGTAAAAATCTGCCATTTTGTTTTTATTTTAGTAAAATTGTTTGAAACATATCTTTTGATTTTTTTTATTTACACCATTTTCTCTCTGCTGCCCTGAGCCCTGCCTTTTGCTCTCTGACGACCCCAGTGGAACAGGAACTGATGCGGTATTTAGAGCAGGCTTCGACACTAGAGGGCAGAGTAGGTCCAGAGAGAGGGCTAGTGAGGAGCTGAGTGACTAAAGCCTCGTTAAAAGAGAGTGTGGAACTTGTTTCCTCTTAAATGTTTGAATGTTGTTTTATTTGTACTTCATTTTCTTTCATTTTTTTATTTTGTTTTGATTGGTTTTTACTTTATTTATATTTTTATACAATTTACTTTTAGAAGTTTGACTTGGTTAAAAAATATGTATTTATTTCTTCATTTCATTTATTTATATATATTTTATTTTTTTTATTTTTCTAAATTTTAATCTCATTTTAATTCAATGTATTTCTTGTATTCTCGTTAATTATTTTATCTACTTTTCACATTTTTAAATTTTCATTTGTTTTTCATTCTTAAACTTTTAGTTTTTTTCTGTAATACCTTTTATTTCTTTTGTTTTTTACATTTTTTTATTATAATTTAATTTTAATCTTAAATGTATTTATTGTATTCTATTTAATATTTTTAATTTCATTTTCAAGCTTTTTGATAAAGTATTTTCTTTCCCTTTTTTATGTTAAGATTTAATTCACTTCAAGGGTTTCTCAACAACGTTTTTATATGTGTCACTAAATGCACTTGCAAAAAGCAAATATGCAAGTAAAAAAACAAGTAACTATAGTGTCCACTGCATTGAAAAAGCAGCTTGAAATTGATTTTATATCTACATTTATCACATTAAATTAAATATTTCTATTTGCACTTTGGTTCAAAAGTTTTTATAATTCCTGATCAAGAAAGCAGCATATTTTTTTTTAATTGAATTATTAGTATTTTCAGAGGTTAGATTCAGAATATCTCACAATTTGAAACAGTTTGGCCCCTTGGCATTGACAAACTAGAATGGCCGTCTGAGGCGGCAGACCCACGCCTAAGCAGCGCCACCGAGGAACTTATGCTCCCATTGATTACTATGGCGTTCAAAATTTTGAAGTCTGAGAAAAACCGAACAGGTGCGCGGATCATCACCAAAATCTAATTGATTCTTCCCTGTCACTATCCCAATATTCCCTGAAAGTTTGGTGAAGATCCGACTTTCCATTCTTGAGTTATCTTGCACACATACAAACAAAAAAGATACGGAACCCTTTACATAACCCCCTGCCAATTTCATTGGCGTGGGTAAAAATGCACGCATCCCTCTTTCTAAAAGTGCACATAGGGATAAAATTATGAAGGCTGGAACAAGAACAATGCAGCCATTTGACACCACCACCCACAATGCTCTGAACACAATAACAGTCTACATGTGAACTAAACTAACTTCAGATTTTTATTAGGAGACACTGAGCCCTTCCAGCAGACCCATTCAGAATTGTTGGAAGTTTAACTTTTTTAATTGACAGATCAATCTCACATCCCAAGGGAGCTTTTAGGGCCAGGCAGCACATTTCAAACCTATTTAAACATCTAATATACTGTCTTCACTCTGCAGCCCCAAGAATTCCTCACATGAGTGCTTTGGCCCTCAGTATAACACTCTGGTTTTGACGGCTGGTTCTGAGGTGTGGAAGCTTTTTAGTGCCTGAATGTGAAGCAGATAAGCAGAAGGTATGTATATGATGTGAGCTTTGCTGATCCCTCAGGACATCCTGCAGTGTATCCTAGTGAGAGAGCAGCCTCAAGTCAAGACGAGCACCTCTGTTGTTTGTGACAGTTGTTATAAACAGAGCTGACCTCTGATCTTTGGGATTTGCATGTAAAAGCTGAGCTATTTCACAACATGAGAAGCCACTGTACAAACGTGGAGGAATGTTTTAGGAATGTGGCAAGAGACTGTGAGTAAGCATGCGTGGATGTTTTATGATGTTCAGAGAGATGCTATGTTTCCTAGTTTGGTTTAGAGCGCTTAGGCATGGATTTTTACAGTAAGCCCCGATTTTGCTTACATTTCCACAGCCAATGCCCATCCAGCTTCAACCACTGTTAAAGAAATTCCAGCTCTTTTTTGATATCTAGATTTTGCTTTTGCATTTTGCTCTGCTCATTCTTTAATCTCCAAAACTGCTCTTCAATTGTACTGTTTTGTTTTTTGTCAATTAAACAACAACAAAAAGCAAAAACAAATTAACAAACAAATAAACAAAATAGCCGGCTCCTGTCGTTCACATAAAAAAAGCTGCCTCTTGTCAGTGACTCTTTTGTATTAGAGGGTTTCATTGCTTAACTACTGTGTTTTTTCCTCTTTTGTGTCTCAAATCTCCTCTTTTTACTCAGTAAGCACGTGAAGAAAAAGCAAACTAGTCTACTCACGGGATGCCAATCTCAAAGATGTTATTCTGGATCAGCTGCTTCCCCAGCATGATGATACTGAGCTGAATGCACAGCTCAATGAGGCAGCCTCCTGGTGCACACTGAAGAAGACATAGACTTGTTTTTACATTTATTTATCACCTCCTCATCTTTGACGTGTTCGGACAATAAGAAAAAAAACTGGTAAAAACAACAACAACAAATACAAACAAGTTGAATAACATACCTCTTCCATCCGATAGTCGTTGAAAACATACACGTAATTTCCTGGTCGACCAGCAAACCTGCAAAAACAGAAACCAGGGTAGGACTATAAGGACTTTCAAGGACACATCAAAACAGGGTTACCATGATGCCAAAAACCGTATCATAGGGTTAGGGTTAGAGTTACTGTGTAGGTGTAGGTACTCAAGAAAGTGTCTGTTTACAAATGTCACATCACCAAAATGGGCATGTTTTGCAAAAATGAATGTATGTTTAGGAGTCAGTGTGTAATCCCTATTGTTATCATTTTACTACAATGATATATACAGTGTATGTTTTTTAAATTTTGTTTTTGTGTAACTGCAGGGCATCCCTGGAAAAAGACTACGGTCCAAGCCCCCCTCCCTGCTTAAATAAAGTATGCATTTTAAGAAATAGATAAAAAACTCTCCCCAAAACGCAGAAAAATATGAAATTCTATGACTGCACAAAAAGGTGAACTTTTGACTCTAGGTCTACAACAAAACCAGTTTTCAACCAATTTGCTAATAGTCCATATATAAAGCTTTTTAACAGACAAAAAGTTACTAATAACTTCTAACTGAAATTACTTTGTGAATGAGCCAACAGCTGTTTATTTATCAAACAAAAGGCCAGTGTTCACGGCATAGGGCGGTCTAAAGTATCCTCCCATTTTTTCTAATACTTTGTGGATTTTTTTCCAAGGCCTGGTCTGTTAGATAGAAGTCATAAATGTTTCTGTTCTTCAAACTGTTTTGTAACGTCTGTATTTCTCATAACTGGCTGAAAAACTATCCTCTGAATCAGCAAAAAAGGGGAAATACTGTTTGAAAAAAGTATGAGTTCTTGAAAAAATAATAGCTGCTGCCTTGCAAAAGCTAATGGGGATCTAAATAAACAAACAAACAAAAATGTCATTACATAAGTTGAACAAAGGCAGCCTTTTAAGTAAGGCAAAGCAATAAAAGGTTTAGTAGTTTGACATACTTTTCTTATAATAATGATCTTAAAATATTTGCTTCAGTTTTTTCTGTTTTCTGACTCCAGAGGAATCCAAATATCTGCTCTTCAAAGCAATGTGAGCTACAAAATGAAAAGATAACTTCAAGAGAATTTACCAAAGAGATCTTTCCTAGAAGTGTTAGCCCCCCCCCCCCCCCCCAAGGTTGTTAAATCTTGTCCATCTTGCACATTTTTATTGTCATATATTGTTTATGGACACCTCATTGAAGCACAGTGATTGGTCTATTGGTCCATGTAATCAGAGTTGTGCTGTTAAAATGATAAAAACCACACAAGACATTCGAGCTACAGCCTGTTCATTTCTGACGACCACTCTCACGACCGTTTATCTGAGACGCCGTGTATATCAGACAGGAAATACACGCTAACACTTTCAAAATAAAATCCATTAAACTTCTGTTTAGGGTGAGGGTGAGGGTTAAGGTAACAGTAAGGATACCAAAAGTTAAATGTCAAAAACATGATCTGCAAAAACTAATTACAAAATGTTTTATAAAGACGAGTACAGCTTACAGGAAAAATCTTGTCCTGCATGAAAACAGTGCAGCAAGCTTAGCTTACATAGCTCTACTAGCTGCCTAAGTTGTGTAACTAATGGAGCTACAAAACTAATGAAGCTTCGTAGCTAACTGAGCTAAAGCTAAGCTTACAAAGCAGCTACGCAAGCTACATGTCTGTTATATTTTTAGCTGTCAGCTTTAACTGCTATTGCTAAAGCTCAGAATGTAGCAACGTAGCTAAGACAGCTCAAGCTAAGCTCACAAAGCAGCTATATAAGCTACGTAGGTATGTTATCTATGTAGTTTACGTTAGCTTTAGCTAAGTTCGCCTAAGCTCATGTTGCCTAAGCTAAATAAGTTGCTAAAGCTAATTGTTTTAAAAGGCAACTACAAACACACAAGCACCCACACACAATTAAATAAGTTACACTAATTTGTCATTTGGTTTGTCCAATCAACTGGCTTGTCTGTACTTTGTCACTTTATGTCTGTGTATTGTGTGTACATGTTTGTTACTTTTCTGTTTTGCATGAATTAAAAAACTAAATTAGCTATAGATAACAAAGCTATGTAGCTAATATAGCAACATTAATATGCAGCTAAATCTAAGCTCACAAAGCAGCTATGTAAACTATGTAGATACGTTATCTGCTAAGTGAAATTAGCTTTAGCTGTGATTGTTAAAGCTCGTGTTCCAAAGGCTAACTTAACTATGGATGACGGAGCTACCTAGATTACGTAGATAAGTAGCTAATGTAGCTAAAGCTAAGCTCCCAAAGCAGTTATGCAACATATGTAGATACATTATCTATGTCACTACGTTAGCTCTAGCTAAGTTTGGTAAAGCTCATTTGCTAAAGCTTACTTAGCTACACTGGCCTATATAGTAACGTTGACTATCTAGCAAGCATAGCTATGTTAGCTCTAGCTGTAGCCAATGAAGCTTAAGCGAGCCACTGTTCATGTAACTACTTCTAAAACAGATCTATGAATAATTCAATCCCAGATTAGATATCTGACTTTTTTCACCATTTAAGAAATGTTTTAAGGCTGGAATTGAAATGTGGTTATTTCATGAATGTACCTCCCAGACTCTGTTTATGAATGAAGTTTAAAAAAAAAAAAAAAAAAAACCTAAACTTGGAATACGATGTACGGCATTTCCTTTCTGAGATATACGGTGTCTCAGATCATGGTATGTGAGCGTGGCTGTCAGAAATGCACGGTCTGCAGCCAGACCCCTCTGAAAAACTCAGGCTAATTTAATGTGCAAGACTTACCGTCCCTTAAAGAAAGCCACGTAAAAGATGGGTGCGTAAGCGTTCATAAACTTGAGCAGGAAGGCCTTCAGGATGAGTCGTTCTTCAAAGTTGGTTTCTGTTTTAGGGATTTCTGTAAAATCAAGGAAGGAGGAAAAATTAGTCAACTTGGCATGGAAAGATGAAACTGACCTAAGAGAGAAAAAAAATAAAATTGCTGAAAATTTTGTATGCCATAGTTTGTTTTAATTATTGCATTACATTTCTTCACATTTGTTTTTCAAGTTTTTTTTTTTTGTTAGAGAAGTAACCAAGAGATTAGTCTTTTTGTGGATTTGTGGAGTTTCTGTTGGTCTGACTGTTGAACTGGAATCATACCATAATCATTGTGCTGGAAGTAGGTTAAAATGCACCTCTCACATGGCACACCCTCACTCTCTCCTTCCTCTTTTCTCACATTTTTCCTTTTCATTCTTTTCCTCTATTTCCGACGTTTTGAATATGAATGTTAATGTGGTCGAATCCTCCCGGGATGACTGATGGAATGACTGGAGCGTGAATACATCAAAGTTTCATCAAATGGTCGACCACGAGGCAGACCGACTCATTCTGGCTCTCACACTCACAGATGCAGAATGAAACATCTAAAAATGTTGATTGTGATTGTGGGATTCCACAGCCGGCATATTTCTGTTTCAGCGTGTCAGATGTGTATCATTATAGACGTCGAAAACAACCAACAACAACAGACTCCAGACAAGAATAAATTTAAATTTCTAATAATAACTTATGTTCTATCATTTGTTGTAGGAATGCTGATTCAAGAAAAACTGAAGTGCAGATGGAAGAATTCGAAAACATAATCAGTTTGGATTGAAAAGGAAAATCAGATGGATTGGCCAGTCTGTCGTCTGGCAGATCCATCTTGTAAATCTCCAGTCTGAAACGATTGTTCAAGGTCTGAGATCTTACCTCAACAATTGATGTCATTTGAGGAGAACGATGCGGTAGCTACAAGCGGGGTTTGTACTTAAAACTGATAGCAATGGCTATCGCAGCTGTAGCATTTAGCTCAGCTGTGGCTATAGTATAGCTGCAGTTTTATCAGAACTGGCCCGCATTTCTTTATTAAATAAATTCTCCTCGACTGTCCTCAACATAAATTTTATCTACTGGCAAGCTCCACTGTTCATTAACCCTTGGAGCCCTAAACTATCTTCCCATTGGGTCTCACCTTGACTTTCTGTCTTTAAAAACGTGTAAAACATCAACCCTGTGGTACAAAGTCAAGTTTTAAACATAATTTTTTACAGGACAGGGCTTTAGGAATATGTGTTCTGCAGTAATGCCAAAGATATTCATGCACACTCAGCAGAGTAGAAAATGGATGGATGGAAGTTGAGCCACTCAAGCAAGAAAACTGTTTAAAAAAAATGATAATTCAGACAAAACAACAATCCTCTATAAATCCTCAATAAATAAAACAGCTGTTTTTTTATGTTTACTTTCAATTTTGAAAGCAAGAAAACAACTCAAGTTTTCAAAACAACCCAAATTCTCACACCCAAAACAATAAAAAAATGAGAGGGTTAACAGAGGGTTAACTACGGCAGCGCTTATCAGGTTACTACGAGAACTACGCATGTCTACTACCTCATTTTGTCTTGTCACTCTGATTGGCCCATAATTTGACAGACAGTCTGTTCATCCAATCACATTCCAAATGTTTTTTAAAAAGTCCTGCCCTTCCTAAACTTTCTATGGGAGGTTTCCCAGATGAATGTGAAATATATTCATGCTGTGGAAATACGAAACAGTCTATCCGGTGTGCCATGTTCAGAAAATAGAGGAAAAGTAATAAGGTATCTGATAACACAAGGTGCAGATGACTACTGACTTGTCAACTGAGTTGATCTTAATTGTATCTTTCACTGCAACTAATATTTTGATATTGACAGCCTTAATTTTTTAGTCATGTTTGGGACTAAGATCAAAACAGATTTTTAAAAGAGTTTGTTTTTCAGTTTCTTTGTGTTTTGATTAGTTTCCCTGCTGTGTTACAATAAGACAGTACATTTTCATGTACCTAGTTCAGTCAGCCAGAGTGCGACGGCTCCGTAGATTTCATCGAGGATCAGAATGACCACGAGGTTGATGATGACTGCAGTAGCTGTCACCGTCACTCGGACGTTGGACTTTGTCTCCGGGTCAGGGCTCATCGCCATCAGAGCGGAGACGGTGATTCGATAGATGATGACGCCGAAAACAGCTGAAAACGTCAAACCGAACTAGGAGCAGAAAGGGAAAGAAATCAAACATGTTAGCTGTCACTCAACCACATCAGTCTGACAGTGTAGAGACTAGAATTAATATTTCAATGACACAGTCATGTAGGTCAGTCATATATTCATTTATGCACATTAGCTAATGCAAATGTTTATTTTTCAAATTAAAGTGCTTCTATCCATACATGCATGTGAAATATACGACCCCTACTTCAGCATTAACCTGATTTTTAAATACTGACCATAAAGAGGATTGAGGAAACATTGATGCAGTATCCAGGCAGGCGATCTTTCCAGGTCAGCTTCTCTATGGCCGCCTAACAGGAAGGACAAAGGGACCAAGGGAGGAAAAGAGAGGGAAAATTGGCAGTCAATCATACAATAATCAACAGATCATTGAATTTTATTGAGAAATTTGTGAGGCAGAACCTCTAGTAGGCGCCTACTGAAACATCTCAGGAGACAAAAGCAGCTTCATGATTGCAGCAGTGACTAAAAGATAATCGTTTTTACAATAATCCAAATAATAATAGCACTGTCAGAGCTCCCTTTATTCCTTTCACATGGTTTGCATAAAATGAAGGCGAGTCAAGGCAGCAGCATATCTGTGCTCCACCGCCTCCACAGGAAGTGTTACTACACCCCATCAGAGAGACATAAAGGAGCACAATGGACCATTTTACAGTCTGCATCCTACATTTAGAGACCAGGAGGAGAAAATGTTTTCATTCCATGCACTGTAAAACACAGACACAAGACCCAGTTTATATCAACACTGCAGAGGAGAGACGATGGCTCAGTATAGCTTTTTCTTATAGAAATGTGAAGCACAACTAATGAAAGTAGAAACGGTTATCTAATTCTTTCTGTCTGTCGCTGAGTCATGGCTGCACTTGGAGAACTGTGCTTGCCGCCTTTGTGCCTAACCTTAAGTTTGCTGATTTCATCTAAAGACTTTGTTCAGTTTTTGAAAACTGAAAGAAATACCCCTTTTGCAGCAAGCACAGCCTCCACTCTTCTTTGAAGGCTCTGATGCTGGTCTTTTGGGTGTCACGGATTAAAAACTTTGGGAACCCTTGGTCTAGAGCATGACACAAGAATTAAACCATTTAAGTTCAACTTTGCTGTGAATATGACTCTGCTCATGTACACCACTGCCCAAAATTTGGGTTAACTTTGACATCATCTTTGGAGACTGTTCTGACTGAGGGGCCCTGTAACACCTGCTAACATAGTAACTTCCCACAAATGTAATAGACCACAAATGTAATACAAAAATGCAGCTTTTAACTTAAACCCACAAACATAATAGCAGTCTCCTACCGCAAACGTGATAACTTTTATCTTTTGCAGGGGTTTGTGGGAAGACAGAAATCATCGTCTCTCAAAACTGTATTAACTTTCCACAAATGATATGTAAACATGAATACAGAAAGATGTGGTCATTGTAGTCTTTTTACAATTGCCAGTGGGTTCAGCTTAAGTCACATCTAAATACTTGTGAAATTTTTGTGTTCACCATGAAACAGGAAGGTTTCTTTTCCAGAGTCTTGACTCTAACACAAACATTTTTGTGAGAAAATGGGAGAATTGATATGAATTTTGGAAAATTCTGCAAAATCAAAGGGGTTCTTCTTGAATGGAGCCCTCAGAGAGGATTCATCTGATCCAAATATAAGTAATTTTACAGTTCATGGAGAGCTGACGAAAAGAAAACCTTTTTCCGCACATGAACAAAACACACAGGATAAGACAGTGCTGGCTCTTCAAAGTTTGTTGTCTCCACCTATTACAGCAAGTAAGTATGACTTAAAGATGCAGGGTACAAACTTAGAAACAAATATTGAGTAGACGGGGATTTTAAGTTAAAACAAATCAATAGGGGTTGAAAGTAGGAGTGCAGGTCTAGTGTTGAGTAGCACTCACATAAATACATCAGGGAGACAAATTACTGGAGTGGAGGTAAGTGTTTATGAGGCTAATGGTAAATGTGTGCAGTAATATCACTGCTGCTGGTGGAGCCATCCTGAACTAGCTTGCAGACGTCACTCCATTAAACCCCAGTTACATTACAGATTGCTCCAGACCTTGTTGAGAACCACTGTTGCACTGTCTTACCCTCTGTTTGATAAGTCATACGTATGCCTCCTCAGTGGTATAAAGACACGTCTGACCCACTTTTCCAGGGAATATGCTGCCCTCTAAAATCAATTTTGAAAAAATATGACTAAATCATTACACTCTGAATGATTTAATGCCAAAATTAGGCTACAACTTGGCAAGGATCAAATATGCCAGGCTTTCCAGATGCCTCCTGACCTACTGACATCACCTTAATCACATAACTTTGTGTGCGGCTCTCAGTCTGGTCCTGAAGTTCCCAGAGGAAAAGCTGACCTACTTGCATCAACGAGTGCAGCCACTTTAGTGACCTGTCTCTGTTTAAAAATGATCAGATCTCTGTAAAAACAAATTTTTCTCCTTCCTCCAAAGATATGTGACCCAGTTCAGCAGTATACACTTGTTTACATACATGGGCAAGCAGAGGAGGACAGCAATTTCTCACAGGCTTACAGACACTGGCAGGGAGAAGTGATGGACAGTCTGAACACGAGTCCCGTGAATCTCCTAATATGACAGGCAACAGCACCATCTAGTGAATAATTCTTGGCATTGCAACCTGCTGTGCAATTCATGCAGTTTATATCAAACCAAAACTATTTCTAATATGTTAGAATTCACTATGGCTTGATTAAAAAGCATAATATGTATTTTTTTTCATAACATTTATCAAGCATTTGATTAAATTGATCATAAATCGGATGTTTTCTGACTGCTATGTTTGAGCTCTATGTGGTACTGTGGTCTTGTTGGAAGCAACTGCAGTAAAAGGATGTTTACAAATTACTTTACCCTTGATCAGACGGTCTTTTGGCTCCAAAAAGGTTCATTTGGTATCAGTACAGATTTTAAAATGTGTGTGAAATAACCAAAAAAAATGAAGAAAGGAAGCTCCTGGTGTTTCAGGACAGAGTCTGTCGAGTTAATAGAATATCACCATAACCATTAAAAGCACAATTATGACAAAGCAGGGAAGAAACACTGTTAAAGATGCTCTGCTAGTCTCTAGCTCAGTAAAGACTCTTCTAGGCTCTTGTCTCCCTTCATCTGTGTGGAGCATGCATTTTCATAGGGCGTTGTCTTTGCAAATGGAGACTGCATGGCTATCGCAACAGTAATGTAAATATTCTGCATATTGTGGCTTCATCTAGTCACCATATTTTCCCTTCCACCACATAAAACCATCAGCCACACAGTTTTTGATTTAGAAATTACCTCTGGCCTTAAAATGCAAGAGTGATAAAGGAACATTTGTATCAGTAAATCTTTTTGTTTTTTGGGGGGTTTTGCATTTAAATTTGATTGAAGAACGATGCATCTTTAAAACCAATCCTAGGATAGCTTCTTTAATTTACTAGAACTGTGAGGATTATGCTTGGACTGTTTGTATGAATGCATGCTCGGGTAAATTACTTTTCCAGGTAGAAAACGTCTTAATCAGTAACAAAGCTAATGAGCTTTTTGATTAAAGTGCAAACCTGCAACACTGAACAACATGAATCTCACTGCATTTCCCTCCTTCTGTTGCAATTCATATACATGAAGGAAAAAGAGCAGGCACTGATCAACAAAACCTCTGATAATATGCAGTACTCCCTTTTCTAACTCATATATTTTATCAAGTCAGTTTTAAGGCACATTAGAGAGGCAGACTGGTTGATATTAGGAAGGATAGTTAAGGGGAGAAAGACTCATACTGCAGTAACTTTTGTATTTTATAAGAGTTACACATTTGCCTTTTTAAACTCTTTTCTGGGCCAAAGTCTTATTTAGGGCAGAATACCAAACCACTTTTACTCTGGCTTTATACACACAAACCCGACCCGAACAGGTATGGACCTCAGGGACTGACTAACTGAAGGACAAAAAGACCTTCAGACAGGCTCTGTGTGGCTGGCGGGGATAGCCATCAGAGAAAAGGTAGAAATAAATGGGTCAGGTGTTATATTTGGCTTCTTACCTCCATTGAGGAAAGCCCATCAAAGACAGAGAGTGACAGAGTCTCACTCACAGTCTTTATTTTCTAGCTCTATCGGTTCACCCTCTCTCTACCTTTCTGTCCTCTAAATAAACCCAATTTTCCAGGATTATGACTAGCATATCAAACAATCCTAACAACAACAAAAAATCTTCTATATGACAAAGAAACCACGATATTTATCTGCACTAGTAAGAACACCAGACGGGTGGTTTCATCCATCCATCTGCACTGAACTTTATCTGCCGCTCTGTCTGACAGGTTGTTCAGCTTCCTGCCATCTTTCATTAAGTCTGGTGTCATTACACGGACCAATTTTCACTCAGCATGTCCAACTCTGACCGACTCCAGCAGCCCTGTGCCATGAGAGGCAGCAGATGCAAGCATTATTCAGGACTCCATAAGGGCCTACGTTGATGTCAGAGTGCTGAAATATGTAAAATCTTCCTTTCAGTAAATGTTTGGACTAGGGCTGATCTATCAGCCATATTCATTGATGTACAATTAATTGGGGGGGGGGGGGTTATATTGGAATCTGTCAGCAAGCATCATATTGACCCTGGATCAATGGGCAAATCAGATTCATCTCCAGCTTGAAAACTCCCAGAGTAACTAAACTGTGTTTGTTAGATTATTTCTTTATTGTAACAATGCTTACTGGCAATAAATCTTACCATTATTACCCTTTTAAATGGTGCCACATTTGTAAGGAACATGCATTTCTGGGATGAGCAGCAGAGCTGAGTATGTGGGGTGCGCCCGTTAAAAAAATTGCCAAATCCTCTCTGCCAATGCCAAAGAGCTGATTCTGCCATTGCTATTGACTCTTGTTTTGCTCTGGTGGTAGCATTCACACGCTACTGAGGCTCCTGTTTGTTAAATGAATAAAGAGTTAAATTGTTAATATGTCTGGTTTCTTCAGATTTCAATCATCCAACCTAGCAAACAACACCAAATGAGAGTCAAAGGCAGAATAAGCTGTTGCTCTGCTGCTCATCCCACAAATGCATGTTCCTTACAAATGTGGCACAATTTAAAAGGGAAATAAACAGGCTTTCCAACAGTTTAAGAGTTACTGCCAAGAAGCATTGTTACAACAAAGACAAATCTACAAAACACAAATTTCCCTTCATTTTGGGCTAAGTTTGCATTAATTTCTTAATTGAATGCTAGCACCACTATAAAGACAATAATTGGATGGTTTTGTGGTACTCAGTCTGATTTTGCTCATGAGGTGGTTCCTTTGTTATTTAAATGTCTTTTTATGAAGCGTGTCTCCTCTGTTTTATCCCCTATCTTAGACTATAACTGTTCTTGGCCCTTTAAGGCTCAGGTCAGACAAAATAAAAAGCTGTTTGTAAATCCTTGGGAACAGACTTGCATGCCAACAATGAACACGGTTTACAAATCCACAGCAGAGATTGCAAACGAGTAATAAGCAGCAGGGTAATGTTTACTTCTCATGGAAATGAGTTGTACGACTCCCTTGGAAGTAACTTTCAGTCAGATCATTCAAGATGGCAGATTCTGTGGAGGGGGACCCTCCGAATGTATGAATAAGTAGCTTAATTTAGGTGAAAAACACTTTTTTCAACATAGGCCTGCTCATAAATATTTTGTTTAATTTTTTACTTTATTTGTTCTACTAGACTAAATACAGTGCACTGTACCTTTAAGAAAAATGATGGACCATTCCAGTCTTTCTGATAGCTATCATGTGTAACAGCTGTGGTGTTTTATGGCCATTGTTTATGTTGGTTTGCTTGGGGTAAAAAATTAAAAATGAAATGATCAAAATAAAGAACTGACTGAGAATGATGATGACACTGAAAGCAGTCACAGCTTCAGTCAATAAACAAACCAAGACAAGACGAGCCGTACGCTTGTCATATAAAGCTTTGATGCTTTCACAGTGTCAGATTCATGCTGTATGGTTTGTATACTGTGTCAATGTGAATAAATATATAAAGATGGGTCTATCTGATGCACATTAGGATTTTTTAAATGTCTTGTAAAAACAGGAACAGAAAAAGATAAATTCTCCATTTAGGTTGTTTACATTTGATCCTCGACACATTTCAGTCTCAGGTGAGAAATTTAACAGTGTTAGTGTGTTTGTCTGTGTGTGTGCGTGAAAGAGAGAGTGAGCGAGTGAGAGAGAGAGAGTGTGTCACCATAGCGACATTCACTAATCTTACCCCTGGCTTCCTGCCCAGCGTGCCTGACTCCCACTCAGCCTCCCTCCCTCTGTGTCTCTCCATCCCTCCCCTCCTCGGAGTTTCTCTCTGTTTATTTCTCTGTCTCTGTTCTTTGTCTTTTCTGAAGTCTTTGTCTCTTTGATTAGATCCACAGATTTCAGAGTTATTACATAGTCAATGGAGCAGGTGCAAAACAAAGTTCTACCATTCAAATCATTTTTCACAGCAGATAAATCGACCTATCATCACAGGACAAGTACAGGTGTGGCAAATGACTGTGAAATGACGGCTCAGCTATATCAGCCTTTCAGCAAGCACAATAAGCTGTTATTACTGTTATCAACCACACCTGGGCAGGGTGGGAGTTACAGAAGGGGGGGTTGGCTACTCCTCATAGGTCCCCTAAGTCCCCTGAAAGCATGGCTTCATAGCTTTTTAGAAGGCGGTTAACTTTTGTCAGCATTTAATTTTTATTTTTCTGTATTATTATCATGATAATGTGTGACATCATGCTGTATGATGATATGCAGGGATATGCAGGGGGCAATTCATTAATCATCATTAATTCTTTTAAACAAAGATATTGCCATGCATGTAAATCAAAAAAATAGCAGCACAATTTCACTCACAGTCACACATTAAAAAGCTCTTTCAGCTCAGTCCCATCATAACAAATATACAGGCTTTTATTTTCCCATGAGCAAAAATAGTGACTAAATACATGCATTTCTCATTTTTGGGTTGGCACTTCCCTGGATCCTGCCTACTTGCACAGCTGATGAAGGGGATGGAAGTGTCTAAGGCCTAATAGTTTTGTCTGAAAAGTCCAAAAGTCAAAATTAAGAGAAAAAAGGCAACTCCTACTATAACTGTTGGTGTGTCTGTCTGTCTGTGTTGATTTGCACGCCACATCGTTGCCCCAGTTGTCCTTGATATCCCTCAGGAGATATCTTGAGTGTACTGGTTTGAAACTGGTGCCATAAAAAAATCATAAATATGTACATTGTTCGTATAAAATCCTGAAATGTTGCGCTGAGTAACCATTCAGCTCAGCAGTAGAAGTCTCAGCAGACAGCATAACAGGACAGTGATTAGGCTACACTCACAAGAACACAGCAACAGTTTGGCTATAGTTATTTAGTGTGTTTACATGCAGATGTTTTTAATGTTATGACATATACAGTGCCTATAAAATTGTTCACCCCCTTGGACGTTTAAGTCTTATTGATTTTATAACTCAATTCTGGTCATTGTAATGTCCCTTTATTGACCAAAAAAATACAAAAAAAAATTACAAAGCATACAGTGTTCATGATTTTGAGGTGGAAACGTGTAATAAGTTGTCCTGCCCTGTGCAGTTTGCCCTAGTTTGGGGTCTTAATGTGGAAGGAGCTAGCCTGCACCTCTACTTTGTGCTTAGCTGTATGCTCATGCTAATGGAGGAAAGTTGTGTCCGCATATTGATGGCAAGTGGATGCAAAAAAAATGAACAGAACTTTTGTGAACCGGGCCCAAAATATCTCCAATGTCATCCTTTTATCTCTCTGCAAGTTTGCCATCAAGTGCATTAAAACAATATATGTTTGTTTATAAATGACATCTCCCATATATTTTGCAGATAAAAAGTCAGACAAAAATCCCTCCTTAGCATCAGCTGTCTGCAGCGATTCTTAAATGTGTCATTAACTACTAATATGCCTTATAGAAGAAGACTCCTTGATGCAACATTTGTGTATGTTCTGGCTTTTTTTGATCACAAACTCCCCACCTACTGGAGGTGGCAGACACACTGCCTGTGTTTCTGTTAACATTGACAGTATTTGTCTAAAAAAACAGGTTTGTCTCCCATTCTGCTGACAGTAGAAACATTCTGTTCCCTGGCAAAGATATTTTTCAAATAAATAAATGTCTCCAAACACTTTTTCAAGGCCAATTTAAATTTAAAGTATGCAGGAACAACTGAGAAGATTCTTTCCAAAACGGAAACGTCCATCACAAACATTGGGGCACTTGTTCCAACATTGGCTGGTGTTGTTTATTGTTACATAATTATCAAAGAAGTACTTAGAGAGCAGTCACTGGAAATATTTAATTAAGGAAGCAAATATACCCTCGGAGAAGCACCCACAGAACAGAAAATACGGGCGCCGGTATGAAAGGGTAATTTTGGGCCAACTTCCTCTTGGGCAACAGAAAGTTTGGTCATGCCTTTAGTTTACAGAATGATTCAGAAGATTATTAAAAGAGAGTTTTGTTGCCGTGAGCATCAGAAAAATCAGAAAACAAGCCAAGAAAGTTGTACAAACAAATACCTGAGGAGCTGAAGAAGCCAGAGGCAGAGACAGGAAGAGAAGAACAGAGAGACTGAAGCCTGCAGGAGGGAAGAAGAGGGGCAGGAGAGGATAAGGAAGGAGGAAGAGGGAGGAAAGAAGGGGAGGAGGGGTTACCGGTATTCCTGCAGCCATAGTAGAAAGCAGTTTTTGTCTCCATCTGTCCTTCCCTGTCACTGTCCCATCCTCCGGCTTCGCTGGCTAGAAGACAGAGTAGACCAAAAGAACAGACACCACATTTACACGTAAAATAAAAAGCATATTCAGTAACACAGAGCTGTTGTACAAGTTTACAGACTAAGTTCATAAAACTTTTGATACTATTTAATTCAGAGTGTTTTAAAACAATACAATCTCAGTAATTTTATGACTATATGGGTTAAAAATACTGAAGCAAAGTGGTGTAGTGCAAGGTATACAGAGTATACCCACTTTAAAATGGAGATGGGTTGTATAACTTGGCAAAGTACCATTAGCCTCTAGAGATGTCATTGAGCATTGCCTCTTTAAACAGGATGCGATTGAAGAAGCTAGGCTAGATGGCGCCACAGACGGGTATAGCTGCTCCCCACTATTGAGTGATTTTTAGATTAAAATGGGCCAAAACTAATGCTGGCTCAATTGTACATCAGATCAAACTACTGAAGCATTTTATCACCAACAAGAAAGCCTCTCTGTTTGGTACTATTTTGCAATGCCACCTTCAGCATGTCATGCAGAAAGGCGTAGGTCGTTTGGGCTGGTGGCGCAAGCACCATCTTACTTCTCTGAAGCTGGGCATTGCATGCTTAGGGCTTTCTGGCTAATCCAGCCTATAGTAGCAGCAGCAAACATAACTTCAGCTGTGGGAAGAGCCAATAATGAGAGGAGGACAGCAATGAACTATCCAGAGGATGCTTTTCTATTTCAACACAACTATGCCAAAGAAACTGATGGTCAGATGTGACTGTTCTAGCAGTGGTTACAGTTGAGATCATCAGTTCACAAGGGCTAATTCTTGAGAAATGTCGATCATTTTTGCTGGAGAAAAAAGAGTCTAGCATAACTTGGGCGTCTCATCCTTCTTGTCTTCTTGTACAAGCCAACACATCTCGCTCTTTAAAAGTTTTCCTTGTGATTCAGTTGCATTAGAATCCATGTATTTAAAATAAAGCCCAACAGCACAATGATGTAGCAGCTGTAGGTGACTGCTCGTCGTGAGTGGTGGAGCTGTTCTACCGACAAGTGGTTTGTGTATTATTGTGAAGGTTAATTGGAAATTAAACGTCTAGACCCCAAACAAGAAGACCTCGCTTTTTCTGGTGTGTCTCAAGGAAAATCCTTCAGTCATTTGTTTGTTTTGTTTGGTCGGTAAGGTCTTTGATAGAGAGGCTGAGCATGGCTGCTCAGAGTAAGAGGCCAAGCAATTTGGCAGAGTTGGAAGCTCTCTGGGGACAACTGGGGTACAATTACACAACTATGCACATAAACTACCTCATGTATCAGACTGCACATACTCAAGTAAGCTTTTGGAAGCTTACTTGGGATGTCCTTTTCATGCGGCTATAATTCCCTGGCTATTTTGTTCGATGTCTGTTGTTTACATGGTGTATGAATTAAATAAATGATGAAATGAAGTGTGTTTGATTAGGAACAATGAACCAACTGTGAAAGCAGGACAGTGGGGGACAAACTGCCTAATTTGAAAACACATAAAGTGCCTGAAAACATTGTTTCTAATTCCTTCTGCTGCAGCGTTGCCTTTCTCTTTTTAAAACACAACCAGCAGATGTTGTAAGTTGACAGTTTTCCTCTAACACTGTTATAATCATTCAACCTTTCAATAGCCATTCTTGATCAGGTTTTGGGTGATCTATCATGTGATATTGTCTTGACTTCTCTTGGGCTGAGGCAGAAAGCCATCTGTCGCGTAGAAAGAGTATGTGGGCCAACAGGACCTAATGTGGTTGACCTAATTTACAAAGAGAATCTAGATCATTCTCAATCATTAGATTATCAGACTAGAATATAATAAGATTAAAGTAAACGTTGCAGGCTTCAATAAAACAATTGAATCCACGCAGATCATATTAAATGGTTTGTTTCTAATTTGAGGACAAAGTCAAGGGTGAGTGTCCCACAGAATGTTTGATGGGAATGTACAGCTTTAAGTATACTGCAAATCTGGTGAATGTTTTATTGACTGTTCATGTTATCAAATACGGTTTGAAAGGATGTTTCAGTGAAAGTGAAATATCACACTGACAACTATTCAGACTCTTTGTGAAAACACTTGAAATTTAGCTCAGTTTCCTCCTTTTTCTCTGGATCTTTGCTGAGATTTTTCTACACCTTGATTGGAGTCCACCTGCGGTACAATAAATTGAAAAGCACACACCTGAAAATGCATATCAGTGCAAAAATCATCCATGAGGTCAAAGGAACTGCCTTCAGAGCTCAGAGACAAGATTGTTACAAGGCACAGATTTGGGAAAGGCAAGAAAAAAAATTCTGTTGCACTGAGGATTCCCATGGTCACAGGGGCCTCCATAATTCTCAAACAGAAGAAGTTTGGACAACCAAGACTTTCCAAGAGCTGGTCACCTGGCCAAACTGAGCAAATGGGGGAGAAGGGCCTTAGTTAGAGAGGAGACCAAGAAACTGACGGTCACTCTGAGGTCCAGAGATCCTGTGTGGAGATGGAGAAGCTCCAGAAGGGCAATCATCACTGCAGCCCTCCACTGATCTGGACTTTATGGTAGAGCGGCTAGACAGAAGTCTCTCCTCAGTGTATAACACACAAAAGCCCACTTGGAGTGTGTAAAAAATCACACGAAGGACAGACTGTGAGAAACAAGATTCTCTGGTCTGATGAAAACCAAGACTGAACTGTCTGGCCTCGAATCTAAATGTTGTATTTGGGGGAAACGAAGCAGAGCTCATCATCCTCAGTGAAAACCTGTTCCACAGTGCACAGGACCTCAGACTGGGTTCATCTTCCAACATGACAATGACCCTGAGCACACAGCCAAGACAACACAGGACTTAGGGACAACTCTGTGAATGTCCTAGAGTGGCCCAGCCAGAGTCCTGACTTGAACCCTGTCAAACATCTGGACAAACCTGAGAATGTCTGTCTACTGACAGTCCCCACCCAACCTGACTGAGCCTGAGAGGATTTGTAAGAAGAAAATTCTTACAAAAGTATTTGTAAGGTAGAAAATTCCCCAGTCCAGGTGTACAAAGCTTGTTGCATCATACTCAAAAAGACCTGAGGCTATAATTGCGGCCACAGGTGTTTTAACTAAGTACTGCATAAAGGTTCTGAATACTAAAGGGAATTGGATAATTCAGTTTATTTAATTCAGCACTGTAATAAATGTGCACAATTTTTTTAAAACTCTGTTTCCACTTTGTTATGATAGGGTACTGATTATAGATTGATGAGAGAAACAATAAATTGAAAGGTTGTAGCATCAGGCTGTAACATAAAAAAGTTGAAAAAGGGAAGGGGGTCTGAATACTTTCTAATTGGACTGATAAAAAGAATAGTCTAGATTCACAAACACTATGGTTGCATAACTGCATACCAAAATTTAGTGACTGTGATTCAGTACCAGCAGGTGATAGATGGATTAATAGAATGGCCATTTGCAATCGTGTTTTTGTGGGAGTCAGTGTTGGCTTTCTTGATAAAACTGAATAATTTAGGTAAATATTGCAATGGCACAACTATGGTCTGGGTAAGAGAATGAAATTCCTCTCAGATAATATTCATCAGTTGGCTGATAGACTTTCTGCACTAAATGAAAGATGTGTCTCATCTTTCCTACCTCATTCTTCTTCTTTTTCTTCTTCTTTTGTTTCTGTTTTCTCTGCCTCTTCTGTAGGAGGATGGTCTCGTATCTCGGCCTGGGATGTTCCTGCAGAAAAATTCAAATTTGTATGCATTTTTAGAATTTAAGTGTCTTTATGTGTATTCTTTGAGCTTGTGTGTGTGTGCATGTAAGAAGTGGGTATACCTCATCTTCTTCAATGCCTGTCAGATCCCAGCTGAAGCTCAAACTGATCTGACGTCGCTTCCAGTGCTCCAAAAACAGCACCGCTACAAAAACACAAAGGAGTAATAGGATAAAGATCTGAATAATCCATTAAATATCCTGTTCCAATGACAGCCTGCCAAACTTTTAAGTCTTACTGTAAAATACAAAACACCTAAAAAAAAAAGATCCAGTTGAGCTGTTTCATCTGTCTTTGCTTTTTGTAGTTTTTCAAACACAAACGTACACTCTTGTAGTTCTCATAAAGTTTATATTATGATGGACAGAGCAACAACTGTCTAAATAAGGCCAAAAACGTGGAGGTCCCCCTGCTGACTGGGCCCAGTATCAGTCAAAAATCCCACCAGTTCTATATAACAGATGAGACTTAGCTCATACTATAAAATTAAAATGTGGGTAAAAAAATACCAAACTTTGAGTCTCTTAAAATCTGGGTTAAAAGCCCTTGTTACATCACTTAGATTAAAATTGCTAGAGATTAGCTAGTTTGCTAGTTTGCAGTAACTTGCTCATCAGCATTTAATATAAAAAAAATACAAATTGTTAGCTACAGTGTTGTGAAAAAGTATTTTCCCCCTTCCTGATTTCTTAAGTTTTGCATATTTGTTAAACTTAAATGTTTCAGATCATAAAGCAACTTTTAGACAAAAACAACCCGTGTCAATACAAAATGCAGTTTTTAAATTATCTAATTTATTAAGGGAGTAAAAGCCATCCTGGCCCTACCTGATAAATTACCCCTAGACTCTTAACATCACCAGGAATGTAAGGTGAAGAAGATAACAAGGCGCTTGAAATCAGATTTGCATTCTGGCCAACTATTCTGCAAACACATATGCCATCAGACACGTGTAAACTCACCCCACAGAGACATGAAAATGGCGAAGAAGACTGTGGCTGGGTTGTCGAAGAGGTGTGAGGCCCTGGCGGTGCCACAGGCGGTGCTAAGGCGCCAGAAGTCGCAGGCTCCATCACACAGAGGACACATGGTGAAATTGAGACTATCATCACACATCTCCTGACTGAGGGGGAGGAAATCAAAGTTTAAGTCACAGAGCAGAAAGGTGTTTACACTGTGGCAGTTTTAAACTCGAGCCACATTCATCTATAAAGCATCAGATACACTGAGGTTGTGATTTGCCATCAGTGGGTTAAGTTCCAGTTAACATTTAACGATGAGAAATGAATGGAAGTTTTAACACATACCCACACTACAAGCTACTCTGATCTGACCTTTTTCAGAGCCAGTGTAGGCTGAATTACCAACTATTTGCCTCGTGATACACTCACTCACTCACACTCAGAGTGTCAGCCGAACCTTCTGTGTTCCTCCTACACACCCCTGACTGAAGCCGGATGCAGCAGGTATCCGGGCAATCCCAGTCCACTGTGTGTGTGTGTAACAGTGTGTGTGCTTTAATTTTTGTAGGAAGAAGACCTGATTTATTTTATCTTTACTATGGTGTACAGGAGCATTTTTATTTAACCCTTTTCTATTTATAAACCAATCATGGTCTATATAGTTTGGCTTATTGACCAAAAAAAAAGACAAAAACACCCCTTTAATGTGGAAGTGAAAACAGAATCCTTCAAAGAAAAGTGAATTAATCAAAAATATGTAATTAAATAACTGACCGCATAAACATCCACCCCTTCTAAAGTCACTGACCTAATTCAACAGAGGTACAGCCATTTGGTCCAAATGTGGATCACCTGAGTTCAGGGAAGGTGTCTGTACTGATTGTAGTATAAAGCCACCTGTGTCTGGAAGGTCCAATCATTGGTTAATTAGTATTCCTGGCTACCATTACACCATGAAGACAAAAGAACATACCAAGCAACTCAGAGAAAAGGTCATTGAAGAGTATAAGTCAGACGATGAATACAAATACATTCCCAGCAATTAATTAAAATTCAGTTAAATCCAACATCAAGAAATGGAAAGAATATGTCAAATGTGTAAATCTGCCTAAATCAGGCCGTCCTCACAAACTGAGTGACCATGCAAGAAGGAGACTAGTGAGAGGCCACCATGACACCTATGACTACTCTGAAGGAGTTACAAGCTTCAGTAGCTGAGATGGGAGACACCCTGCATTTAACAACAATTAAATGTTTTCAAGATGCAGAAGGTGACCGTAGCCGGTCAAGTGTTCAGTGAAAGCAACACAGAAATGGTTTAAAGACAACAAGGTGAATGTTCTGGAGTAGCCGAGTCAAAGCCCAGACCTTAATCCAATAGAGAATTCCTGGCTGGACTTGAAAAGGGCACTTGACCCATGTGCAACCTGACTGTGCTCTAGTAGTTTTGCATAGAAGAATGGATTAAAACTGCAGAGTCCAGATGTGCAAGCCTGACTGAAACCTATCCACACAGACTCCGTGCTGTGATTGCAGCTAAAGGTGCATCTACTAAATACTGACTAGAATGGGGCGAATATTTATGCAACCACTTCTTTTACATTACATATTTTTATTTAATTGACATTACTTTTTAGGGATCTGTTTCACTTTGACATTAAAAATCTTTTTTGCCAAAAAAGCCAAATTATATGGATCATGATTGATTTATAAAATCAATTAAAGGGTAAAACATCCAAGTGGCTGAATTATTTTTATAGGCACTACAAGCCAAAATTGACAAAATAACACACTTCCCCTTTAAATCAACCAAATGAAGGGATTTTTCAAGTATAGTGAAGCATCAGTGCACTTTTTCCTACCTGGGTATGTTTGTATCCACCGTTGCTACCCCGTAGCCAAAGACGATAATTCCCACTATAGAGGCCGGTATCAGCAGTTGTGTGTAAACACCGAGCCATGCGAAGTACAAGCCAATCTTCTCCCCAAAGTACTTCCTGTGAGGTCAAAGGTCAGGGATTAGTCGTTGAAAGTAACAGCGAAGTTCATGGTCCTGGCAGATCAGACGTGTTAGAATTAAACAGCACGCAACACAGGTGAGAGAATCCTAATGCTGTGTTAAAAATAAAAGCCTTAAATAGAACAGCAGGTGCTAAGAGTTTAATTTAGGCTTTCTTTCACTAGGCTGAGTGCTAAGATTACTTTCTTTGAGAGCTCTGAACATAATACATGAGCTCTGCCAAGACTTAAAGGCCACAAAAACAGTCCAAACTCCTGAATGCAAATCACTCCATAAGATTTAAGGCTAACTATGCAACAGCCAGACTAAAACAAAAGTTGTCTTTGGACACACCCTTTTCAAACCACCACACCTTACTCCCCTTTACTCTTGCATTGTCCCAACCTCTCACTTCCTGTTTAATAGAGCCATCATTGTTGCAAAACTACCTGCAAATGCAATTACAGATTGGTAAATGCATGAACAGACCTCACTGGTCACTTACTGTCATGATTTTAGGAGTCATTTGAAACCAACATGTAGCCCATAAAATCTCATTATGAAACATGATTTCACTACTTTCTTCACATGGGACTTTGACAATGTGGGTGAGTTATGTTTTAGATAAGGCCCGGCCCACTAGCCCCTTAGCTACTTGGCTAGGTGCACAAGCATGCTGAGTGCATTAAAGACGCTGGCAATTCAAATGAATGGGGGCGAATTGCCAACAAGCTGAGAGAAGTGACATAGTCCAACCTGCCTCACCAATGTTACATTCATAAAGCCAACATCCCATCAACCTGCTCAGCCATGAACCCTTACGTTCACATAAAAAAAATAAAAATTAAATAAAAGTGTATATGAGACAGTGAAGCAGAAATGTGCTGATGGATATCTGGAAAATCAAGCTTCTGTTATCAAATTTAAGTGGCAATTTTGACTCAAAGGTGATTTTGTCTAAGTTAGTTTGTATTATTTCTCCATCTGTTGTAATCCTGTGTCAACAATCTTTATGTTATGACATTAATTCTTTATGTCCTCAGAAACAGAGTCCCTGAGGGGGAAAGGCTGTCTTTCCTCCTCCACGTGACCGCAGAGCTAACAGTTGGAGAGAGACGGGTTCACATGAAAAAAGAGAGAAACATATTTGAGCCTTTGAGCAAAACATAAACAATCTGCAGATCCAGAATGAGTCCTGGATCTAGAGGCTGTAAACACAGCGCTGAATACAACAAACCTAGAGGCTGTTTGACTTCACTCCCTCATTAACCCCAATACATTTACACAGGGTGTAATTGATTTTTGCCACATAAATACTCAGAATGTCACACTAACAATGTAAGCAAGGGAGGTTATAAAGGGAGAGTGAGGAGCAGAGTTACTAAAATGATCAATCAATGAAAATATTGATTAAATTTTATAAAATGTAGTGTCCTTTACAGTGTCCTATAAATAAAGACAATCCCTTTGTCATCCATATGCGCACAATCTCTCCTTTACAAAAGAATACTGATAAAATAAAGCAATTAAAATAGCAGAGAAACATCTGTCTGTGCTGCTCCTGCTCTGTCTGACAGCAGAATTTAATATCTTGGACTACTTTTGTGTTGTAAAACAAAACATCTAAACGTGCCAAACACGCTGTGTGTGCACGTTGCATAATGATAGAGTTGTTTCATTGTACAGAAGCATAAACAGATGACAGATAAATAGCTGTAGTAAACTGACAGAATATGATACTCTGGGTGTGCAGATGGTCGAGTGGTTTAAGCACTACCCATGTACACTGCAGCCTGGTTTGGAATCCAGCCTGTGGCACTTGACCGCATGTCTCTTCCCTGTTTCCGAGTCTATCCACTGTCCTTCCTCTATCCAATAAAGGCATGAAAAGGCTCACAAATAAATCTTAAAAAAAGGAAAATGATACTCCATACAGATAAACTTCCTATGCGTACACCATACAGAGGTGAGCCTATCTGTAAGTCTTTTCTATTGGTGGATTTCTCTAAAAGTGTCCCATATTAATGCCTGCAGCTCAGACCTTTGACCTCGTAAAATGTGAAGATCACAGTATATATGCTGCCCATGTATCTGAAAAATAACAAGAGCATTTTGTCTCCCATGTCTCTATCACTGAAGTATGACACATATCTCTATAGTGTGCCGTTTCAGGTGTGCAGGTAGAAGTGCTTTATTAAGAGGAGAGCTTAAACTGAATAGGTTGATGAGGAAGAAATAGAGGATTTGTTTCATCTCATACCAGATGTGCAAAATTTGGTATATAATACGGAGTTTCCCAACAACAAAAGTTTGGCTAGAAGAAAGGCTGAGTGGCTAGTAACTTTAAAAACCACAAGCCATGGTGGCAGGTGAGCAAAAATGTCAATGTCAATGTCAAGCCCTATATGTAGGATATAAGAATAAAATAAGCTACGATGATAAGATGTGTTGTTGGTGGCAGTTACCACTTTACTTTTGGATTAGTTATGATTGATTTAAGTGTAATGAGTATTTTATAGGCCTCTAATTAGAAGTATGCTACTGCGTTTTAAATAAGACTAGTTATTTATTAAGTGACATACATTTTAGGCCTATTGTCAATTATTTTTGACTACTGTGGCAGTGGATTATTGCAAACTCTACTGAGTTAGTTGCAGTCTCCCTCTTCACCACATTCTCAGAACATTTATTGTGACAATACAGTTTGCTAATATTGACAATCCTGTCTCCATTCCTACAGTTGAGTTAGGTTTTTCATGTTGTACTTTGTTTTATTCAAAAGAACCATAATATCACTGAACTAAGTGTAATGTAAACTATGCTATATACCATAAAATATATAGGTTAAGACCATAAATAATTTAATAGGAGAGGTTATCATGACTGTAGCCTGTTTTGGTTGTTAAGTGTAATAGATGTGGCATATTCATGGACCATCTAATGGATTAGGAATCTCTCCATCATAGTTTGGCAAGTTAGGGGGCCCCAAACACAATGTTGCATAGGGCCCCCACAAAGCTAGAAATGGCCCTGGTTGTAGTTTAAGCTGCTGTTAATACTTACAGTAAAGAAAAAAAAAACAAAAAAAAAAAAACCTGGACGTTCAAATGAAATATGACTTCAAACTGAGAATGACTGATTCATGGTATACCACTCTAGAGATGTAAATGTCCACTTGTGATTGGATTACACAGGTCACATGTTTAGTTAACAGGCTAATGTTAGTGATGAAATGTTACCTGACAAGATCGATGGGCTGGTACTTGTAAAAGGCTGAGTATCTGGCCCACTCTTCATGCAGGACCTGAAAACAAACAGGAAAGAGACACAGAGAGTCACCGTGGGTGTGTGTTGTTTTCCTTATGTTTACCAGTCATTGCAAACAACAACAATCCTGAGAGGCAGAACTGATCTGGAGGCAGAAATAATCTGATTGGTCGAGTTAAACCTCAGCGGACGAGGCCAAGCAACTGCAGTTTGAGTAATATTATTCTAAGGCCAAGAGAAAAGGGATAAAAAGGGTATTATGAAACCTGGTGCTCTTCTTTCTGAGAGACTCACCGCTAGTACTTTATCTGGCTTAACAGACTATGACAGAAAGATGCTATTTATATTTTCATTTTTAAAGAGACCCAGGCCCCGCAGATTTTGTTGTTTTGCTTCATTCTTTGAATTTCAAGTCAGTCAGTGACTTCTGAGCCACTCTGAGAAATATTTGTTTAACTTAAACTCCAATCTGTGATGGTGTTCAACAGATGGGAAGCCAGAAGAGCCTCAGACGGATAGATGCATTGTTTATGAAAGGGAAGGTTTCTTTGCTTTTCAACTGCTGAGGGTTTAAGGGTCTAGGCTTTAAGTTGAAGAAGATTTGATCTATGGAGTGCACTTCATTTCCAAGGCACTGTTTCACTAGTAAATGGTTGCTTCTGATATTAAAGAGCAGTATCTGTCAACATTAGAGAATAGTTTATAGTGTTAATGATGCAATTATGGAGGTGGCATGATGTGTGCTGCAAGACACATTGTTTGAAATGTATCTTATTACATCATGTTGTATCATATCATATCCTAAAGTAAGTCCTGATGATATTGTATCATTTCATATTGTACTATACTGTATTATACCTTAACCTAGCTTATCATATAGTATCATAATGTATTGTATCGTGTCCTTTTGGTTTTCAATAGTATCATATTGTTTTGTATCGTATCGTTTTGTATTGTACCTTACTGTGTCTTATCGTGTTGTATCATGTGGGATCAATTCTATAATATCACGTCCTTTTGTATGGTGTAGTATTGTATCATATTATATCAAATTAGAGGTGAAAAGATAATCTGATATGGATCGGTTAACCGATGTTAACATCAAAGGTCTGAGTGCATCGGCCTGCAGAGCCCTGGATCAGTAAAAACGAGGCTTTAATCAGACTAGTTTGCATTCACAAAGGCTCTGCTGCTTGTTTTAATAGCCACGGTGACCTTTCACCTTTCAGCGAGATTTCCTCTCACCGTAGGTGCTCGCTAGGTAGCTGCATATGTTGCACCGTCATTGTCATGTTTATGTCTAAAAAGCTGTTTTTATTTTACTGTTTTCAGTATTATTTAAACCCCTTGTTCTCTATACTGGCTGCCACACAGAGCTCTGTCAATCCAAATCTCCTTTTAAATTAGTTTTATTTAAAAACAGAGCACTTAAATACAGTCATGGACGAAAGTATTGGCACCCCTGGAATTTTTCCAGAAAATACATCATTTCCCCCAGAAATTGTTGCAATTACAAATGTTTTTGGTATACATATGTTTATTTCCTTTATGTGCATTGGAATAACACAAAAAACATAGAAGAAAAAAGCCAGAATTTACATAATTTTACACAAAACTCAAAAAATGGGCCGGACAAAATTACTGGCACCCTCAACTTAATATTTGGTGGTACATCCTTGGAAAAAAATAACTGAAACCAATCACTTCCTATAACTATCAACAAGCTTTTTACACCTCTCAACTGGGATTTTGGACCACTCTTCTTTTAAAACTGCTCCAGATTTCTCAGATTTGAAGGGTGCTTCTTGCAACAGCAGTTTTAAGATCTCTTCATGGCTGTTCAATGGGATTTAGACCTGGACTCATTGCTGGCCACTCCAGCTCTTTGTCTCCAACCATTTCTTGGTGTTTTTTGAGGTATGTTTCGGGTCACTGTCCTGCTGGAACACCCATGACCTCTGACGCAGACCCAACTTTCTGACACTAGGCCCTACATTGCGGCCCAAAATTTTTTGATAGTCTCCAGATTTCATGATTCCTTGCATACAGTCAAGGCACCCAGTGCCAGAGGCAGCAAAATAACCCTAGAACATCCTTGAACCTCCACCATGTTTAACTGTAGGTACTGTGTTCTTTTCTTTGTAGGCCTCATTCCATTTTCTGTAAACAGTGGAATGACCTGCTTTTCCAAAAAGCTCTACCTTAGTCTCATCGGTCCACAAAATGTTCTCCCAGAAGGATTGAGGCTTACTCAGGTACATTTTTGCAAACTCCAGTCTGGATTTTTTATGTCTCTTTGTCAGCAGTGGGGTTCTCCTCGGTCTCCTGCCATAGCGCTTCATCTCGTTCAGATGACAACGTATGGTCCGAGCTGACACCTTTGCACCCTGAGTCTGCAGGACAGCCTGAATTTGTGTGGAAGTTGACTGAGGATGTTTATCCACGATTCCAACTATCCTGTGTTGCATTCTTTTGTCAGCTGTTCTCTTCTGTCCACCTCCAGGGAGATTAGCCACAGGTCCAGGTTTTATAAACTTCTTGATTATATTACACACAGTGGACAAAGGAATTTCTAGATCTCTGGAGATGGTCTTGAAACCTTGAGATTGTTCATGTTTTTCCATAATTTTGCTTCCTAAGTCCTCAGACAATTCTGGGCTCTTCTTTCTCCATGCTTGGTGTGACACACACAGGCACACAACACAAAGGTTGAGTCAACTTTCATGCATTCTAACTGGCTTCAGGTGTGATTTCTAGATTGCCAGCATCTGTTACTCCCACAGGTGAGTTTAAATGAGCATCACATGCTGGAAATAAAATGATTCACCCACAATTTTAAAAGGGTGCCAATAATTTTGTCCAGCCCATTTTTTTGAGTTTTCTGTAAAATTATGTCAATTTTGTTTTGTTTTCTTCCGATTTTTTGTGTTGTTCCAATGCACATAAAGGAAATAAACACATGAATACCAAAAACATTTGTAATTGCAACAATTTCTGGGAGAAATGGTGTATTTTCTGGAAAAATTCCAGGGGTGCCAATACTTTCGTCCATGACTGATGACTGTACATGCAGTCTATTTTCGTTACTTCTATGTATAGCTTCCAAAATGTATAAGCATCAGTAATGTCTTTGACCCTCCCTGCTTATTGGACTGTTTTGTATGGGATGGTTTCGCGTCATATCATTTCGTATAGTTTCATATATCCATCTGTATCGTATTGTAACCTATCGTATTGGATTGTGTCATATCAGGCAGTACCATATTGTATCGTCTCATTTCGTATAATATCGTATCGTGTAGTGTCATTTCATGTTGTTTGCTGTTATCTGGTATCAACTTGTAACAAACCAAAGTATTTTCAACAGACATGGCTCAGTAAAAGGAAGGGGAGCAGGAGTGAATAAGTAAAGTGCATTTTCCAGAGTCTATATCCACAGCAGGTTATTTGCACCACGATTTTGCTCTGACTGATGGCACATGCTGGGTTTCTTTCTGAAACCAAGTGGATCACAAGACTACAATGTCCAGCAGGAATGAAGATAACAACACACAAACAACATGTAACTCTGCAGGTTATTTACTTTCCTTTTTTAAGTAATGTTGATTTAGTGATGAGATAAACAATCGTCAGTCTGCATTTGGTGTTAGATTTTAAAAATAAGCCATGCTCTGTGTGTCTCCCTGGTTGAGCTGAATTGCTTGGGGCAGATTGCAGCCTTGAAGCAGACTGCTGAAAACAGACTCAGCATGTGTCTTGGGCAAGGCAGAGCAATGTGGTGCTTCTAGCATGTGCCAGAAATGGACCATGACACATGCTGTAGAAATCCAAAGGGAGCGACTTCCTCCAGAGTGCATGGCCAATAGGAAAGCTGCACAGATAAGCATGATGTACCAAGGAATAACGGAGACCTACCTGCCTGTCACTCTTCTCCTCAACATGTCCAATGACCTTGTAGTCACCCTACGGTGCAACAAGAGAAAATGAAAATTAGGCATGCAGTAAGAAATAAAACAAGTCTGTAGAAAACTAGATCCCATGATAGTTACTCGTTTACTCACAAACCTAAACTTCAGAATACACTGAATAGATTCAGCTACAGACTGTCTAAATAAATCTTAAACCACCATTCTATTAGTTCTATCGTGAAAACCAAGTTCGCAGCAGAAGCTGTTGAAAGAGTCCCTCCAAGCTTTGCTGCCAATGTTCATTTAATTTGAGTAGAGAATTAGAGAATATTAGCTAGATTTTGGGCCACACAGCTACAAGAAGATAAAAAAAAGGTAAAATTGAGAAAAAACAAAGCCAAAACAATGCCTTGAGACATTAAAACCCTTGCATGATGAGGAAGTGACATTTTCCACCATCTGAACATCATGATAAGGGAAGATAAATTAATGAAGGGTGTTGAACTTACATCGTGGAGAGGGAAGGCAGAGTCGTACACGCCTTTAGCTATCAATGTGCTGATACCTGGAAAGAGAAAGAGACAGATCATAGGACGCCCTAGCTTGACACACCAGATAGATAGTGTTTTTAAATCAAGTATTATTTGCTCTTCTTTTGATAAAGAAGACCCATTTCTGTTTTTTTTAAGTGCCGCTATAGCTACATCCAAGCCAATCACCTGTTGCCATTGTTTACAGCTAAACCACTCCAAACTGCCTCATTCTCCTAAAATCAGACTGATTGGTCAGTCCATCCTCAGATTAAATCTTTGAAAGATAGATCTGCCTCATGACAGACATGGAATCTGGTCAGTCCATTGGCTTCACAAGGTTCCCTCACCGTTTGTGGAGGGTTTTGCATTAATGAGACTGTGGCGAGCACAAATGGAGGATGAGTGAACCAAGTTTAGGGCTGAGTGCTGGTCAGTAAAATCCATGTTTAGATCTTTCTCCCATTGGGTTCTCATTATGGAAACAGGCTTCAAAGTGGTCGACTCTAAAGCGTTTGCTGTGGTCAACTTTTAAAAGCTTCCTGTCAGAGTCTCAAGAGGGCGACTGGTGAAATGGGGGAAAAGTTTCTTCACATTGAAAGAAGAAAAGATACCGTCTTTATAAAGGTCATTCAGGCTAATGATGCCATTGTTGTGTAGGAGTTTAAATGCAGGGTCTGAGTTTGAGGGTGTAGAGATGTGGTTTTTGACAGGGCTTTGCAGGCCAAAGTTTTTTTATAAGTTGGCTCCAAATCTTCAGCAAAGCAAAAACAACTACTGCTTTCTCAGTTGTTAGGGAGAGGGGAAGTGAGGAGCATAGTACAGAGCATAATGGAAGGTGTGAGGAAGATTTTTCCTCAAGCCCGGGAGGAGTCATGCAAGTCATCAGTCAGTATACGAGTTCACAAGTTTCTGTATCGTCTGAAGCAGGAAAGTGGTAGACCTCCAGCGCTCTTGAGCGACTGCAAAACAGCCTAACAGATTTGAGGTAGTTTATCCCCCCATAAGAATTTAGAAATTAATCAGTTCAAACAAAGATTTAGTGAGAAAAGTTGGAACATCTTGGATAAGATACAGAAATTTGGGGAGGATGGACATTTTAATCAAATTAATCCAAATTATAAGGAAAAAAGGTAAAGCAGACCAGGATCAAAGTCTCTTTAAGTTTTAATATTTTAATATTATATTACTCATTTTCTAACTTTGTTTACTAAGATGTGAATTGTTTATTCCATTTTAGTTATAGTCAAACAGAAGGTAGGAGAAAAAGATTTTTTCTCATTTTTCTTCTTCTCTTGTCTCTCGGGGCTCCCATAGTAGAAAAACTCTGTTCTTTCTTGTTTTATTGATTTCTGAATCTGAAATTCACCTTCATAACAGATTCAGTATTTTCTCAAGGACATGTTTTGTGCTGTGGTTTTGAACTGCACTGTTTCAATTCTGCATTTTAGGTTTGGGGAGACTTAAGTTGGATTTTATTTGCATCTCTTAAAGTTTTGATAAATTTCCTGTGGAAGTCTCCTGACCTGTGAATGTCAGACTCATCAGATCAGACTCATGAAGCCTAGCCTTTCATCAAAGTGATCAATCAATTTATTATTAGTTCTCAAAGGGGAACTTGGGACTGTGCAATGATTAGTTAGGCCATTACTGAAAGTCAGGACCGACTCACATATCATTCAAATGCATGAATGCTCTTTCAATCAGCTGAAAACAACCACAACTCCCAGAGGCCTCTGCTTCAATCTCAGCCTGACCCAGGAAAAATGACCCACTTGTAGAGGAGATGGAGGAGGGCAGTGGAGAGTGGGCTGTGTGTGTGACAAAATTTAAGTGCCAAATATGAGGAGGAGAGAGAAAATAGAGGTTAAATAGATGCAAGGCTATTTTCTCCTCCTTATTTCCCCTGAAGCTCCATCACTACCCGCTGGCTGAGACCTTCTGCTGTGATGGGGACGCCAATGAGACATATGGGGGACTCTGAGAATGAAATGGGTGTCACTCTTATCTGCATGTCATTAAATCCACGGATGGTCTATTTAACCACTGAGGTAGGATCCAGTAACCTGAATCTAGAGAGGACTGAATGTCCTGTACGAATGAATGTCTTGTGGTTGAGTCAGGGAGGTCTGCAAACTTATTTTCAAGTCCACTTGACGCTTTTGAAATGAATTTTTCTAGTGTTTCAGAGTGTTGCAATCACAAAAGTCCGCTTTCACTGTGATGGTTTAGCTCAGTTAGTGGAGCAGGCAGTCATATACTGAGGCTAGAGTCCTTGAGGCACTAGATGTAGTATCAAATCCTGATCCTGGCTTGGTTTGGTGCACGTACTCCCCCACTAGCTCTCCATATTTCCTATGATTCTTCAGCTGTCTTATCTAATAAAGTCTAAAAAACAATCTTTAAAGAAAAAAAAAGACTTCTTTCATAACTATTTATGAAGGTCATAGACAAGTGACGCAAGTGCTGTGATAACCCTGGAGTTCTGCAAATCATCCAGTGGATTTCTGCAGATCTGCACAATGCTACTGAGAACAGCCAACTGGGACTGAATGGACCACATAGTAAGTTTCCATGTAGTTAGAAAAAGTCAAATTAGAGGCTGAGATTTACACTGCTGTGATGTCTAGCCTCTAGAGCTGTAATGGTAGAACAAAGTGATTCTCCCTCTGTGCAGTCAACAGAGGTAGTAATAAAGGTGTTAACAGAGATGAAAACAGGATCAGTGGAGCCAGGAGGGGGAGCACAGCACTCCACTGTGCTCTGTTCTCTCTAGTTTCTTTGTAAAGTCAAGACTCACTATGAATGGGGCATGCAATATCTTGCTGTTGCTTAATCAATATGAATGACTCAAGGCAGCGATGGCTAAACTCCAATAAGCAAAATGCACTCTAAAAACCCTTATTGTGTTAGTCTGTCTAAACTGAATCTTTAAATGCAAGCAAACATGTCTGACTGATATCCCTCTAAGTCTTAAAATTGGATGAACACACCTAGATAATGTGGTTGGAAACTAATTTACTCTTGCGAAGTACACACCTCAATTAGGACAAACTAGACTAGGTGTTCTGTGCTCCAATGCCTCCACACAGGGCTTTGTCTTGGAAATCAAACATCTCTAATACTAAACAAAGCAGAATTAACATTGTTGTCTGCCTTAGGATATCACCAAGAGCTAAAACGGGATTGTATTTGTGCCATAGGTAAAGCAGAGAGTATATAAGAAATACTCAAAGCAGCAATTCATACAGTACATCCAGTTTAGCCCCTTTGCTAACTTATCAGTAAGGTCAACAGGGAGAAGGTCCATGTAACTAGCTGAGAGGGGACAGACTGCCACCTGCCATAGTGGAGGCAGACATGCTTCCACCAATAAACCGACTCCCTTGTTTTGCATGTATACTGGGACAAGGACTTCAGTCCTGTAAATGCCTGATCAAACTTTAATAAAAAGTGGACTTTACTATGAACAGTGCATTCAGAAAGTATTCAGACCACCTTCACTCTTTAAATTTTCTATGTTGCAGCCTGATGCTACGATTGTTTAAACTCCTTTTTCTCTCATTATTAACACTCAGTGCCCCATCATGACAAAACTGGATTTTTTTGCAAATTTATCACATTTTTAAAAACTGATATATCAAATTGGCATAAGTATTCAGACCTTTTGCAACATTACTTGAAATTTAGCTCAGATGCCTCTCATTTTTCCTGATCATTGCTGAGATGTCTCTACACCTTGAATTGAATCGACCTGTCTGCTTCAGTTAGAAAGGGGGCCATGAACCCACTGGTCACTCTGACTGAGCTCCAGAGATCCTGTGTAGAGATGGAACAAAGTCCCAGAAGGACAACTCATCACCTGCCCAATACCATCACTACAGTGAAGCATGGTGGTGGCAGCATCATGCTGTGGGGGTGTTTTTCAGCAGCATGGACTGGGAGGCTGGTCAGGGTTGAGGGAAATCTCAGTGGAGCAAAGTACAGAGATATCCTCAATGAAAACCTGTTCCCAAGTGCTCAGGACCTCACACTAAGCCAAAGGTTCACCTTTCAACATGACAGTGACCTAAGCATACAGCCAAGACAACACAGGAGTGGTTAAGGGAAACTCTGTGAATGTCCTTTGTGTGAAAAATGTTAAATGGACTTGAGATTTTATAGCGCTTTCTAGTCATGCAGAAAAACATTCCCGATATTTCAGTTATGAACTTCAGCCAGCATTTTCTGCAATTCAGTTTGTCAGATTAGTGTATTCAGGATTTACCTGTGTCCCCCAGTAGGTCTTTGCTCTCTGCATGTTTGCCAGGAGATGAGACTTGAACATTAGGGATTAGACAGTGACGTAACCATCATGGGAAGTTAATAGTCTGCCACAAATACTTGTCCTGTATCGTCTGGCATCTTCTGCTGATCCACTTAAGTTTGATTTTGGACAGAGGGCTCTGCTTCACCACGCTGCTCTTCCACTCTGTTGATCGGAAATAATTTGGCACTACAGATGAGGATGAAATTATTAGCTTCATGCTTTAGAACAAAAGGGGCAGGGGGGTAATTTCATCCTCATCTGAACTGTTTTTAACAATCAGGGCATGGCATTATACCAACATGGGATGGAGGAGGGAGGTGGAGGAGTGTTTTAAACTGTGCTGCTGCTTTCCAACAGAGATGATAAAGTCATTGATCATATTTTGCACTATTTTTGTGCAGGTTCATAATGGAAAAACTATCCCCATCATTTATCAACAGCCTAGGCCTCCAGCAGAAATATTAGATTTGAGCTCACATGTCGTTCACTTAATCACGACAAAGTCAAAGTGAACCTGTCAATGTGAGGAATGATGATGGCTGTAAAGGCCCAGACAAACTCTGTTCTGGACGCTCTGGTTTCTTTACCTATGGTTTGGCAGGTTCGTACACACACCGTCCTTCTCAGGATCTCGTACACCTGAAAAAGATGTAAAAATATGAGGCTGGAGATGTACAGACAAAATAGCAAGAAATAGAAAAGAAGGTTTAAATTTCATGGAAAACTTACTATTCTGCCCCGTGTGGCATTGTCGAAGAACGTGTCTTTAGATACAATGTTGTACCTGAGAGAAAGAAAAATAACAGTTTAAACAACTGATAAATGTTAGGACTTCCTCTCTCTCTCTGTCTCTATCCCTTTACAACCCTGATACAGCTTCAGCAGACGGCTGATCGACATGAGCCTGATTCTGCTCGATGTTTCTGCAACAGGGGGGCAAGCCTTAATCAATAGGGGAGGGGTTGTTTGTTTTAATAGCTGTAGGGGAATCTAATAAACATCGCCCTACTTTTCCCACCACATATTTCTTTATTCAACAATGTCCTGGGGGGCAGACGGGAAAAGGTGGGGGGCCTGATGTGGCCTTTGGGCCACCAGTTGATGATCACTGCACGAGGCCATCTGGGTCCAACAAATCCTTTTTAACCTTAACAGAACTGAATACAGCACAATGACAAGATATTTAATCATCAAACTGATAAAGTTTAGAGAGACTGGGAAAGTTGTGAAATGTTAAAAAAAGAAGCACCTGGAACATTCCACAGGTAAGAAGTTTAACTTCACTACTTTACTTAACTAACAGGTGACAGCAGGTGACAGGGTACAAAAGGAGACCTCCTGAAAGGCTCAGTCATTTAATTTCAATGATGGCGTGAGGTTGGCATCACTTTGTGAAAGACTGTGTGGGAAATGGTCCAACAGTTTCTAAACAAAGTTCCTTACTTGTAAGGAATTTAGAGATGTCACCATCTACAGTCCATATTATCATCAAAAGATTCAAGGAGTCTAGAGAGATCTCTGCATGAAAGCGGCGAGGCTGAAACCTAACAGTGAATTCCTGAGATCTTCGATCTCTCGTGTGGCACTGCATTAAAACTGGGATGGATATCACAATATCCACTTCTGAAAACCACCATTCATGCTTTTAATTGTCTATACTTAAGATGAGTTTTAGGGGTTTTTGTCTTTATTATGATAGGACAGCTGAAGAGAGACTGGAAATATAGATAGAGACGGGAAAAAGCACAGAGAACACAGAGTGATTCTGCAACCAGTGCGTTGAGGATTACAGCCTCTGTATATGGACCCCTGCTCTATCAACTGAGCTAAACCAGTGCCCCCTAATAGCTATTTTTTAATGCATTTTGTCTCACCTGACCTTAATGTCTTGAAAAGCTTGCACAGCCAAGGTCTTAATGTCTTTTTTTCAGGAAAATCTAGGCTTTAAGAATGTGTGTTCTGCAGCAATGTTGCTTGAATTTTATGAAACGTTATGTGACTAAAAAGACAAAAGAAAAAACTAATAGAAATCAAAACAAAGACTTTTATGTGTAACACAGTAAACAAAAAGGACTGACTTTTTGCAAAAACTTGTTCTCCCATCTCTTGGGGACCAAAAAGTGAAAAAAAAAATAATCCAGTGACAGAGAGTCTTCAAAATATTCACATATTTACAAAAAATTCCTTTGACTTTTTGTTTTTGCTGATTATGTGCCATTTCTCAAAGCAATCGCTGTCTGTAGAGACACAGAGGAAAACATCACAGGCTCTCTGTCTCTTTTTTTCTCTATTATGAGCTATTCAGGCCTGGTTCAGACTGTCTCCTCTAGTTTCTAAGTGTTTGCACATGCCCTGTTTGGCAAAACAGGGCATGATGACGGAACTACCTACCATTGGTTGTCACAGCCCACGTGACATTCATTTTGGGAACTCAAGATAGTGGCTAATGCTAAGTTGGCAGGAGAGACAAACTAAAATGGCTTTAAAATTGATCAAAATGACATTCATTGTTGAATTTACTGGTGTGGATTTAATCTAGACCCAGAAAAGTCAACGAAGTTCAAGACTAGCTACGAACGCTTCCATAAAGCGTGAATAGTGTTATTGGAATGGGAGCAAAAAGTAGGAGGCTATGATTTATGGTATAAAAGTTGTTTAATTTCTAATAACCTGTGTCTCTCCTTGTTGTTTTCAACAACGTCAGGCTAAGAGGGAAAACAAAGCATGACACTTCAACTACAAATAAGTCAAGACTCAGCCATCTCTGCTTATTTCAACAAGACAATCCCACATTCTGACCATTTTTATGCTGAGAGCAACTGAATGCAGTCTGAATAAATTTGCTAATTACAGTATTCCCTTTTATTCACATTTCACAGAAACACCCCAACTTTTTTAAAATTTGGATCCATATAACAAAGAGCATCAATTTGTTGTTTTGCTCCACAGATTGATGGACTGATTGATCCTATTTCTCACAGTCCTCTAATGTCCTACAGCAAGCGAAGGCACAGAATGTTTTGTATGAATGTGCTGGTGTCTGAGTGTGGTCAGTCCTCACAGGTGGAGTTTGTCCCTGGAGAAGCAGTGTGAGAGGACTTTGTTGCGTTCGTGTTCCTGATGTGGTACTTTGGGCTGGAAAGGCTGTTTCAGTTTCTTCCACACTGTGCTCATACTGGACCCGAAACCTTTTTCTTCTTTAAGTTCATAACTCTGAAAACACACAGCAGAGTCAATTAGAAAACTTTTTAAGACATACTTCAAAAGAACTGCCAAAGGCCTTGGGGAACGACACCAAAACCTTACACTTGACAATGATGTGTTAGTAGATAAAACAGTTCCTGCTATTAATGAACTTTGAACATTGTTACTGTGAAGTCTATTGATGGCTGGAGAAATAACAAGTACACATAAAAAAAGACAAGGCTTAACTTTGATTGAGATCTCACCGTCTTTGTGGGGACTTTAATCTTGAGAAACTCTGCCTCTCGACACAGCACAGGCCAGGGCGCATGCAGGCGAGTGAAGCTTGGGCCGTGGGTCTTAAACTGGAAAACATGAAAGAAAAAAGAAAAAACGCATGATGTTGAATGTAGATATGTCTCCCGGGCTATGTGTCCAGACTAGATGGTTACAAGTTTATACTTTTTATTTAGGTCAGAGCTGCAAATCTGTGATTTTTACTCTTCCTACAAGACATGGAGCAATAACAAAGATTTCTTGGTGCCAGCTAAAACAATAGGTAACAAACCGATTGTGGGTTGTTTTCCCATCATGTTATCCCAATAGCACAGAAAAGTCAGACTGGGGGCAGGAAGTGAGAGACACCATGCTGCAGTCAACATCAGAACATTTCTACATACACTGGCAATGATCCATACACTTAAATACATACTTAAATGGTTTATCTTATACCTTTCTGACAGACATGTCAATGTTCATTTCAACTGTAATGTGTCTTTCTCTGCTCCCCTGTTATGTGGAGTTCCACAGGGGTCTAAACTTGGTCCAATCCTTTTCCCTTTGTTCATGTTACCTCTGAGTAAACTACCTTGTTTTTAATACTGTAATATTGTACCACTGTTTTGCTGACGACACCCAGCTCTACTTTTCCATTCGAACCAATTAATCTCAACAATCTTCAGCACCCTTCATGACTATTTAGTCTAATGTTTCAATTGTGAGTCACAAAACTTTCATCATCTCAACCCGGGTAAAACAGAAATCTTCATTATCAGACTCAATTATGTCACCCAGCATCTCGGTCCCCTTGCTAACAACATTAAGTCCACCTCCAAGAAAACTGGCATCCTGTTTGATAACCATTCAAACTTTGACTGCCATATCACCAAACTAGTTCAGTCCTGTTTTTTTTCAGCCAAGAAATATGGCCAAAATCAAACCCATGTTTACAGCTAAACTTTTAATTGATACCCTTATCTTCTTTCAGTTGGACTACCCTAACTCAGTCCAAAAACTCAGTCCTCATTAGCATATAGCATAAGTTGTCTCTGGGGGGTCACATAACTGAAGTGCATGTAAACATGTAAAATCAGATTATTCCCTCCCAGTTATGGATTCATGTGATCATGTGAATGTACTCAATAAGAGGATTAGTGCTTTGACTGCTGTTTTCCTTTAACTTGACCACATTGGTTTAAAGTGCAAAAGCCAAAGTTTTTGAAAGTACTGTTTTCTGACCTAAACTTTTATGTTTTGGAAATATATCACCAGATTGCTTGGCTGAAACCACCTTCTTACCAGGCCATCTGTCAGCTCTGCTTCACAATCCAATAAAACCGTCAGACTGAGTTTTAGCCACAGAGGTCTCACTGTGTGCTGCAGTCAAAAGCTTCTCAGCTGCTTCTGTCTCCGACCTTGAAATTGGCGTCTGGAGCTGCAGACTCACAGCAGGTTGCACAGCCCTAAACAATCCCAGGTAGTATCTCACATGAGAAGCAGGCTAAACCAGTCTCTGCCTTGAGTCTGACCCACTGAAACACTTTGGCTAACCAGCTTTGCCAGCAGCTTACTGGTGTTTATGAAAGATAGATGTAGCCTATGTGCCTGAAGCAGAGCTTGGAGCTGTTTTCTTCTTCTCTCTGCTGTTGCAGCCTGTTCCTGACACTTTGGGTGCTTCTCTGTTCCTGTCACAATCTCCACCAAACACATTTAACGTATTTACTGTAATGATAAATAAAATCCTGACTCATCAAGCTTGTTCTGCTAATGAATCATGATCCCGCGCCCACACGGTTATTATTATTTAATATTAAGATGCATTAGGAAAAGTGTTAATTAGCAGCTCCAAACAGCATCAAGGTATGTGACTGAACGATTATCAGACCATTAACAACTCCTTTGGATTTAGCAACTTTTAATACTTGTAAGACCCCATAGACACCCTGAAATTGGCCACAGAATTTGTCTATAATATCTGATAAATAATAAGAAGTAAAAAACATAACAAATGTTGAACAGAGGTACTATTTCTCCAGCCATGGTTTTGGCTTTATCAGCTCATTGAGCCAGATTACAGCACGGCAACTGTCAACAAAACCATACCACACAGAGGAGTCGGTTTCATAAGCAGGATTTCAGCTGCAGGCAGGAAAAGTTTGGGGTATTTCTGACAGAAAAATGATAACATGAATATCACAAGCAGGAACCAACAGAGAAAGGCAACATGTAGTCTTGCATCACATTTTTCCAAGTCCCGTTAGCATCAGTTAGCTTTAGAGTTATCATGACACCAAAGAGGGGAGGATTAGCCTGCTTATAACAAAACTGGTGACAGGAGATATGCTCCCGTTTAAAGTCCCTGTATAATGATTAAAAAAAACTTTACTATATTTCAGTCATGAAAAACATCTTTGTTTATAGATTTAAACTTCAAAATCATGAACAGTGAGGACGTATTGGTTGAATGAGCTGAAGCCACTCCCACCCAGGAGAAATACAATCCTCTCAGATTTAAAAAAAAATGCTACAACCTGAATGGAGGACTCATCTGTCTGCTGTGCTGCTACGTTATAACTCTGTTTTTAAGCCACCAGAGAAACAATCATATTTATGTCATATCAGGCAGACAGTTTGGAGCTAAAACATTTTTAGTTCAATTTTCTCATTCTGTATTTAACACTTCAGATATTCCTTATATCTGAGTTATGGGAAGTTAAAGGGATACTTCAACATTTTGGCAAAATTCGCCCATTGCCAAATGTTGAAGCTTCTGTCCTGTTTATGAGACCTCAGTTAAGTTGCTGCTGAAAACACTCTGTTTCCTGATGTTGCTCTTCAAATATGATTAGCATTCGACACTTTTATTGTGATAGACTTGGAAGGAATAGAACGTGTCTATCATTGGATACTTAATGCATTTTGCAGACATGAGAGATGGAACTGTTTCTGCTTTGAGAGAGACAAAGCAACAGTCTGCTTCTTTAAATCATCCATAACTAAAGACAAGTGAAATATGGATTAAAACACACCTTCAACAGATAAGATATTTGTTCCTGCTGCATCCAGTTCAAGTGAAAGGTAGGTAAGCACTCCAGCAATTAGCCTGCACCCTGACTTAATGGTGAACTGTGATCAGAGTGCAGCTGCCTAGCTGTGTACCAAAGCACAGAGACAGAAGTTAGGGATTAAATTTACTGTTTTCTGGTACAAATCTCTATGATATCTCTATGGTTAAGATACTTTTAATGACCAATAGGCCAACTGTGGCTGAAAGATTTGGTAAATTTACCTCACAATGAACAAAATCACAGCATGTAGTTGGCTGTTAATTTTCTATGTAGGCAGTGACATCAGCAACCAAAAGACTGTTCTGAGATGAACTGCTCTGTGATTTTATTTGTTGTAGCGTTAGGGGAGCAGGGTAATTACCCACCATGTCACCTAGTAATTCCAGGTGACGTGGTGGGGCGCAATATTTGCCCTGCCCAAATTAAACATAGCTACAAAAGAGGTGAAAAACTTTCTAACGATCTAAATCCAAAATTCAGTGACAATTGCTGCAAAATCACAATCTGAGGGCTGATTTGCAGCATGTAGATAAAGTGTCTATTACTTAGACTCATAAACAGATCTCTACACTGTTACTGTAGCACTGTTTGGTCCTTGAATAGTTAATTTCATCTATTGATAACAGGAATTTTATTTTGGAGGTGCTGTGCTTTTGCACAAATGATAAATCAACAGGGGGCCCTCTGTAACATTACCAACACTTGTTATTTCATCCAGAACTGGGATTTGAAGTTCTGATGAGCAGTGCACCACAGACAACATAGTGGGCCACTGGTAGGTCCGAGTGCGCTCATAAAATTAGACCTCTTAAGGTGCAGAACTGAAAAAGACTTACAAAACTCAGGAGCAGCACTAAGAAATCTCCTTTAAGAGCTTTTATTTCTGCACGTAGTCTTCGTCTGCGACAATTACAAGGAGGGCAGCGTGTCTAAGCAGTGTATAGTATAGAGTTAGCAAGTACTTGGGTATTCATCCATAAGGTAATGAAAGTTCTTGAGCACTTAAAGAGCCGTAAATGCCCATCCCTAGTTTCAGCCCCGGTTAGCTTTTATCAGGATTGAAAAACTCTTCCCCGTGCAGCTGCTATTATAGAGCTGCTTTTAGACTGGAGTGGGAGTGTAACCAGAAATGAAAGCGAGCAGAGACAGCAGGGGATGTCAGCCAGGTAACCCTACCCTCCTCAGACCCCCACCTGCTCCTGTGAGGGGGGAGGGGGGGTTGACAAGAGAAAGGTGGCTCGGCAAATGATGGAAACCTGAAACTGTTCCCTTTCTCCTCTCTCGACTCCTACTCTCCTGAGATCTTTCGCTCCCCCGCCCCCTCCCCCTCCTCCTCACATATATATTACTGTGCCTTCTGCTACCCGCTAGACAGTGTTTCACTGACTGATTGACTGACTGGCTGACTCACTAACTGTCACTCTTGCTCCTCTTATGTTTCATTATGCTCTCCCTCACGCACATCCACAGCGTTCCTTCTCATACGAAGAGATACAACAGAGTTTAAACTTATATCAACTTTGGCTCTTCTTTTACTGGCTGTAAAACATCTATATGCACGTTCTTTTGGCAAAGGTTTGCATGTAAAACATACACACCATCACACAACTTTTGCCTCATATGAGCACAGCTGTAACAAAGAGTGCATTCAGAAAGTATTCACCCCAATTTCACTTTTTTGGTTTTGTTATGTTGCAGACTGATGATTTGCATTCTTCTTTTCAAATCTTCTCAAGCTCAGTCAGGTTTGATGGGGACCGTCAGTGGACAGACATTTTCAGGTCTTTCTGGAGATGGTCCATAGGTTCAAGTCAGGGCTCTGGCTGGGCCCCTCTTAGACATTCACAGAGTTAACCCTAAACCTCCTGTGCTTAAGGTCATTGTCATGTTGGAAGGTGAACCTTTGGTCCAGTCAGAGATCCTGGGCATTGCTCCATTCAGCTTTCCCTCAACCCTGACCAGTCTCCCAGTCCCTGCTGCTAAAAAACACCCCCACAGCATGATGCTGCTACCACCATACTTCATGAACGGGATGGTGGTGGGCAGGTGACGAGTGGTGCCTGGTTTCCTCCAGACATAACATTTAGAATTGAGGCCAGACACGTCAACCTTGATTTCATCAGACTAGAGAATCTTGTTTCTTAGAGTCCTAGAGTTCTTTAGGTACTTTTCTTGCAAACTCCACCTTTCATGTGTGCAGCAATCCTGTCTCTGAGCTCTGCAGGCAGATCCTTTGACCTTGTGGCTTGGTTTTTGCTCTGATATGCATTGTCAGCTTTAAGGCCTTCTATAAAGATGTGTGTGCCTTTCCAAATCATGCCCGATCAATGTATTTTTCTTTGTAGATTAACTGGAGAAAATATGAGCCTAAATGATTGCAGCACCAGGCTTCAACATAATAAGATTGGAAAAATCGAACAGGCCTAAATAATTTCTGACTGCACTGTGATAATCTTGTAATAACCACATGAAACCTCTATTTAGTCATTAAGATAAATCTCAAAACACAGACTATTTTCTCCTGTTAATATCTGACCGATGTGTTTGTATGTGCAGTCTCTAGTCAGTTTGTGAAATCCGTAGACTTAAAGAAAGCATTATTGATATCACTGTCTTGCCTTAAATCACTCAACGAGCATACTCGACACTAGCCAGTCTACTGACAGATTTCTCAGCTTCAAAGTCAAAACTAAGCATGTCAAGGCCACACACTGGTGAAATTTATCCATCACAAAGAGCTGAGTGCAGTAAGATCTCATTACAGTTAAGAGGCCACAGGCAAGCATCATGTATGAAAGAACTACAAAAACTACAGCATCAACCCAAGTAAACATTTGGAATATCAACAATGACAGGCCAAGCTGCCTACAAGCAATCCAGTTCTCATTAGCACCAATCAATTAAACTGTAGACTGACTTGTAAATGTAAGTCAACATGGATATTTTTGTCTTCTCCATTTTCTGCTTTTATTGGAAAGGACAGATATAGAAACAGGAAATGTGGGGAGAGAGTGGGGGTTGTCATGCACCAAACAGCATCAGAACTGGAGTCAACCCCATGACCAGTAAGCTCTTTGGTGCGTGAAGAGCAAGCCTGTGACACCAACTGAGCCACTGGCACCCCATGTAGTATTTTTTTTAACATGGACACTCGAGGTGCTCTCACACTAGGCAGTGCCATGGCCAAAGATGCTTGAGCCCTGAAGTCCAGTTTGTTTGACCAGTATAAGTGCTCAGTAGCATGTTCAGACACGGTACACTTCCTTGGCCCTGACACAGACAGAAGGATGTACTTTCAGCATTGAATGATATCCTATGTAAGTGGAGAGTGATGTATAGTTGAAACATTATTCCTTTCCATAATTACTTTAAACAATGATGAAGTGTTAAAGAGCTATACTTGACCAAAACAACTCAAATTCACCATTAAGAGAGTAAAGTTGCTGTCATATTGTCTGTGTATTTCTCCATTCTGCTAACTTAAACCACACATCTTTGAAACTGCACGTGTCATATTACAACATGGAAATGTATTTGTGTCCTCCAGGTTCAGCTGAGCTTGGAGCAATGTGAATGCAGGCCAGCAACAGGACTGGGGAGGGGGGCAAGCAGCTTAATGCAATCTCTGCAATATTTCCATGTCAACACGATAAACACGCCCAGAAACCAGTGACGTATGACGTCAGTGCGAGTAATGATTTAATTGTTTTTTTTGTGATTAGTAAATTGAAATAAATTTTACACCTTTGTAAAGCCTTTTTATTCGTTTTTAAATGGTGCCACATTTGAAAGGAACATGGATTTGTGGGATGAGCAGCAGAGCTGAGTATGTTGGTTGTGCCCATGAAAAAAATTTGCTAAGTCTTCTCTGCCAGTGCCAAACACCTTATTCTGCTGTTGATACTGACTCTTGCTTTAAACATCTGGTACGCCTGGGTGCTGACAATCAGGTGCCTGATTGGCTCCTGTTATGTTCAGCGTCGCCAATGGCAGTTTGATCATAGGGTCAAAGTGTGGAGAAGATGCAGAGAGCATGATGTTGACTGCTGCACCGATAGTTATGTCTTTTGGTGGAGGCAGTGTGATGGCATGTGGGGCAGCACCTTCCTCACAGGGGCCGAAAACTCTATCGTCTAAGATGACAACGCTGGCCCCCACAGAGCGGGGTTCATCAGAGACTACCTCCAGAATTTGGGTGGGAGGAGGATGGACTATCCTGCCAGCAGTCCTGACCTCAACCCCACTGAACACTTTTGGGATCAGCTTTGGCATCACATAGGCTGACTTGCTGAAATTGGTCGATAGAGAATGGGATGCCATCCTACAGCAGTGTGTGACCAGGCTGGTGACTAGCATGAGGAGGAGGAGCCAGGCTCCTATTTGTTAAATGAATAAATTGGCAATATGTATGGTTTCTTCAGACTTCTATCATCCAATCCACCAAACAACATCAAACAAGAGTCAACCGCAAAATAAGCTGTTATCCATTGGAAGAGGAGATTTGGCAAATTTTTCACGGGTGCAACTCACATACTCAGCTCTGCTGCTCATCCCACAAATGCATGTTCCTTACAAATGTGGCACCATTTAAAAGGGAAATAACCAAGCTTTCCTACTGTCAGGAAGCATTGTAAGAAATAATCTACCAGACACTAATTTCCTGACTCTTTTTGCTTAGTTAAGTAATGTTTAATTGTTCACTTTTTTGAGTAACTATCCCAACACTGATCCTAGCATCCTGAATAATCAAAGGTCTTTTTCTGTAGCAAGGCAGTTTCCACAGTTAAAATGGGTCCAGTGCTGTTTCTGACTCAGAAAATCAATTCTTTTTCCCTCTTAAAAATCATATTTAATGGCAGTCTTAACTGTAAAGTGAAAGTGAGTCTCATAACAAGGGTTTCCCTCATGTGGTACTTAAAAGTTCAAGCCACTTTTCTGATTGCTTTTCTTGATTTCAGTGTGCAGAAGTTTGCCTGCAATTTTCGATTATTAAAAGTAATAAATTATATTATACTGGATATCAGGGATTTTATTTTTTATTGCCACAGTATCAAATATAATCAGTATAATTTGATTTTCACTAATAATATAAATGCTTATAAATTGAAATAAAAACTTACAATGTTCCCTTACAATGTTTTTACTGAGTATCAGGCCTAGCATCACATTAACTACATCAGAATTAACAATATTAATTTTCCCTTTGCCTTGACTTAAAAACATATGGATGTACTGTATTTTCAAAATTGATTAGGCTCAAAACAGAAACTGACATTTTTCCCAGTGATTGCTTTGTTTATCCTCTCCTGTCACATCCTGAAGAATTTATTCTGATGTTAGTATTGAAATGCTCCAGTTCAGTCTTTTACTCTGGCATCTCCTCCTCACTCTCCTCTCTCACTTACTTGTACCCACCTTCCACCAAAACCATTATATTCCACCCACCAGCTCACATTCATTTCTCGGCTCTCTCGCCCCCTTTTTCCCTCCTCCTACTCTTCCTCCTTCTCCTCCTCCCCCTTCCCAGCCCTCCCTCCCTCTCTTTTCTATCGCTCCATCAAAAAGCAGAGGATATAAATACCTTTCAGCCTGGAGAAGGTTAATTAGTAGAGGGATTTCCAATTAGCTCTTTATCTCTGTAGGGGGGGTAACTAGGACGCAGCCGGGGGCGTCTTTTGATTGGGAGGGGGGCATCGAGTGTGAGAGGGCGATCGGTAGGGTGATGGGATGGCTGGGTAGGGAGTGAAGTGGTGAGAAATGGAGTCAAGAGGAGAGCGGATGATGAGATAGAAAGAGACAGCTACAGATAGAAAATGATGAAACAGAAAGAGAAAAATTAAAAGTCACACAGGGAGAAACACAGCGTGAAAAGGTGGTTATTAGCACTAGTCATTCAACTTAGATAAAGGCCAGTAGGGGCCTGACATTACAGGATATCCCGTGGACCTGCAGGTGGTCGGATGAAGGGATTACCCCGGATATCCCTGCCAAAATCTTCTTTTACTACACGCTGTCTTCAACACACAAAGAAGCACCTTCACTGGTTTCTAAGTGGTAGCACTCTTCAGTTGATAAAACCTACTTTGAATTATTTCTCACTAGCAAATACTTGATCATCAGTTATCTAGGATCAGAGATCTTCCTTTGTAGAACTCAAAACATAATGAAGTCTTCTTTCTTGCATGCTAAGCAGCCAACTTCCTGTTTCAGAGCTGGATCATCAGTTTCCACACATAATGAACAGAAATGGACGGCCAAATATCTAAGACGACCCAAGAGAAACCTTAAATATTCAGGTCAGCAGGATAGTCGCTAATGTGTTTACTGATGTCTGGTACGTATTATCATACATCCATGCCCAGAACATTCACCTTGTTGTCTTTGAACCATTTTTGTGCAGCTTTCCGGAGCTTTCTGGCAGCTTGCTGGAAAATAAATACTCTCCAAAGCTGTAGTTCTCTTGTAGACTGAATAAGATTGTCCTCCTTTCCTGAATTCATTTAACCCTCTACTTTTACAAGCCTTCCAGGGCCGTCTATCGAGAAGCACCCCCACAGCATGGTGCTGCCACCACTGTAATTGGTGAAAAACATCTGGAGGAGCACCTAATTACTGGCAACAGGCCAGTGACATGTCTGGGTATAAAAGGAGCATTTCAGAGAGGAGGAGTCTCTAAGAAATAAAAGATGGGCAGAGGTTCACCAATCTGCAAAAAGTGTGTTTAAGAATCTGTAACAATTTCAGAAAATTTTTTTCAGCATAAAATTGTGAAGATTTTGAATATCCTACCATCTACAGCACTGATTATCAAATGGAGGTCGAGGGGCTACATCAAAAATCTGGCAAAGAAGGCCCAGCACTGTTGAGGAGCTAGAATCCTACACCCAAAATCAATGGCTGGTCTTCTCTTTTCCCAGACATTGACAGATTGTTGAGGAGCTTCTACACAATGGTAAACATGTCCCTGTCCCTACCTTTCGAGCTACTATTTTTCATGTGATGGTAAAATGTCGGGGCTGCACAGTGGTGCAGAGGTTAGCATTGTTGCCTCACAGCAAGAAGGTCCTGGTTCGATTCCGCCAGGGCCTTTATGTGCAGAGTTTGCATGTTCTCTCCATGCACGTGTGGGTTCTCTCCAGGTACTCCAGCTTCCTCCCACCACCATGCTCTTTAGGCTAATTGGTGACTCTAAATTTAGCCATAGGTGTGAATGTGAGCATGCCTGCTTGTCTGTCTCTACATGTCAGCCCTGCGATTGACTGGTGATCAGTCCAGGGTGCACCCTGCCTCTTGCCCAGTGACACCTGGGATAGGCTCCAGCCCCCCCGCGACCCCGAATGGGATAAGCGGTATAGAAAATGGATGAATGGATGGTAAAATGCCACAGGTTCAGCATGTGATACGTTGTTTATGCTCTGATTAAAATAAAATATGGGTTTATGGGATTGCATTCTGTTTTCATTTACATATTAAACAGCACCCCAACTTTTTTTGGAATCGGGTGTTGTATTTGCTCACATGGGCCTCAACATCAATCCACTTAAAATCCCCTCAATGTCTGGTAGAAGCCCACATAACCCAATTGGACTAGTTGCATCACTATCTGCCACCATTTATCACCCTCTAGAGTGCACGTTACTAACCACTGAACGAATCAAAGACTTGCAGTCGCAAACACTGCAGCGTTTTGACGCGTATTTTGCATTTTTGAGGAGTTGCCTCTCAGCTATGCGAAAAGGCCTCTGCATAGAGTTCAGGGCTAGGCTGATCTGAGGTGTTAGCAATGGCTTAGCTCCAAAACCTCCATCTCTAAATCAGTTTAAAGGCTAAATATCAGGGATTCTTCACAGCAGAACTATTGTGATGAGTTCAAGCAAACTGCCTGATCGTGCTTCCCTACAGTCAAGTAATCCAGCAGGATTTGGGCAGGCAGGTGAGGCACCAAGTGCTGTGCCGTCCTGACATCTGCTGAACAGTTTGTGCCTTACCAAACAGTAAATCCAGCTCATTCTGTCCCCCCCAGACGGAGCACTTCAAAAGCCTCTGCTGCACTTTCTTGAATTAACATCTTGCTCTGATTTAATTAAAAGTGCTCTATAAGAGGATGGATGTCCCTCAGAGATCAGAAGGTCAACTCAATAATCCTCAGACACAGTCAACAAGTTTGACATTTGAGCACCCTTTTTTCCTGCAGCACCCAATTAAATGTGAAGCTGAACAGGTTGGACAGAGGAATGAGCAGTAAGGCTGATGCAATCGAAAACAACAACAAAAGGAAATTACAATAAACATAAAGATGACTTACATAATCTTTAAAAACATATCCTAAATGCTTTATATGATTTGGATTATCTTTTTGTGAGTATTATCTTTACTAATCAGGTTATGCAACAACACCAAAACACATGGCACACATTGCATGCCCCATGAACCAAGAGGTTAAAAGTTAATACTCTGCGTCTGTGGCTTATTTATTTCAAATTAGTGAGTCTGGTTGCATCATTCTGGCACTGATATGATCCTCTGATGGGGATGCATGATGAATCTGATAAAACTTCATGCATTTACAGAATTATTTGACATGTACACTACAGACGAGCATGCATTGCTGTTTCCTGTGACTGCAGATGTGGATAGTTCTGATGGTGATGACAGTTTTGGGAATGCCTCTGATTTTGGTCCCATGTATTATGATGTTCCCAGTCATGTTTCAGTCTAATACCAGAACCTACAACATCCTCCACCCCCAGAGATATTTTTGCCTGCAGGGAAAGAACATTCGTCTTTGTCATGCCACCAGAATTGGAAATCAGCATCTGCCACTTGTTTTCTGCTCAGTGTGTTCAGGTGAATTTGCTCTCCCTACTGGCCACAGTGGCAGGTAAATAAAACACACAGTTATTTGAGACAGAAACAACATAAAAGGAATCACAGTTTTCTGCTTGCTTCACTCTGACATTATCAGCAGCACCAAGCGGTCTGACCACAGGGCTCTGCCTCCTAGAGCAGGTGTCAGTGTTTACAATGACAGGCTATGGAGAAGAAAGAAACTTCAAACCACACAGATTCAGAAATGTGAGGATTGAACACAGTGACATGAAAGTATCTCTCAAAGAAGTATCACTCATGAGGTCCACAGGCTTTAGGGCTCTCCTCATAGAAGCTCATGAAACACTAAAGTAATTTTCTTATTTCTCAGTTGAGCTGTAACTGCTGCTAAGTCTGATTTTAAGGGCAACAGTAACTCAAATAACCACTCATTACAACTAAGATATGCAGAGTACCATCTCTGAATGCACAACTTGTCAAACCCTGAAGCAGATGAGCTACAGCAGCAGAAGCAACCACACTGGGTACCACTCAGTCAGCTAAGAACTGCCTGGTCTGGTGAGTCTCTGCTGGGACATTCAGATGGTAGGGGCAGAATTTGGTGCAAACAACATGAAAGGTTGGATCCATCGAGCCATGTATCAACAGTGCAGGCTGCCGGTGGCGTCATGGTGTGGGGGATATTTTCTTGGCACACTTTGGGCCCCTTAGTACCAACTGAGTATCGATTGAACACCACAGCCTGCCTGAGTATCATTGCAGGCCATGTCCATCCCTTTACGACCAGAGTGTACCATCTGATGGCTACTTCCAGCAGAATAATGCACCATGTCACAAATCATCTCAAACTGGTTTCTTAAAATGACAATGACTTCACCAGATCTCAATCCAATAGAGCACCTTTGGGATGTGGTGGAACGGGAGATTCATGTCATGGATGTGCAGACGACAAATCTGCAACTTCATAATGCTATCATGCCAATATGGACCAAAAACTCTAAGGAATGTTTCCAACACATTGTTGAAACTATGCAAAAAAGAATTAAGGCTCTTCTGAAGGCAAAAGGGGGCCCAACCCAGTACTAGCAAGATGTCACTAATAAAGCATGCTTTTGTCAGTATTTGCTTCAATAGATGAAACATGTGCCCCAAGAATTAAGCTATTAAAACTATTACAGCCTGTGCAATTTGGATTTAGAAAACGTCATTCCACTGAAACAGCAATTTGCTATTTTCTATATTTATTACCTGCCCAGAGATACAGATGTATGCAGATGACATGGTGATCTACACCCATGATGAAACAAGAGAATAAGCTGCGTTCAAACTCTCTGTGGTATTAAACAAAGTATCCGATGGCTTACTCACAGCTGTCTAACTCATAATGTGAGGGGTGACAACACAGTAAAAGGAGAGGAAATACAAATTGTTGAACTTTTCAAGTTTCTGGGCACAACCAATGACTCTAATGTGACTTTTTAGAAACGTGTAAAAATGTCTGCAGAAATGTAAGAGCTAGCCTTTTGAACTTTAGACACGTCAGGCATCAGTTATCTTTGGCGAAACTGTTCATGCACTTGATGATTTTTTTTTTCTCATTAATCTGTTTCTCAAGCTGGTCCCAGGCTGGTGCAACCACTCTAAAACCATAATATGAGGTCTGGCCTTTAAATAATGAGACTGCTCTTATGAAGATAAATCCCTGTGGTTTAGAGTGATATCAAGTGTTGTATATTAAAGGTTGGGTATTCATGCACAACTGCTGTAAATAAGTGACGTATTTAAGTCAATGTAGCTACTGATTGAAGTGCACTTGTTTTTGCGAAGGCATTGAAAAATGATTAACTTTAAAGTTGAGCAATGCATTACCATGAAATTCTTGCTGAAATTGAACCAAACAAAACCTGAATCTTTCCGTACATTAAGTCAGGTGTATGGGGAATGCATGTGTTTGAATGGCACACAAGACTTTGAGGATGTCAAAGATGAATGTTCTGGATACCCATGCACACCATAAACTTCTGAAAACGTTCAAAAAATTGAACAAATTGCTGAAAAGATCAACAACTCAGTACAAGAATGATAGCAGAAATGGTCTCAGAGACAGTTTGCATTATTATTTGAATGTGACAAAAGTGTTTGTGACAAAGTTGACCTAAAACTTCTGACTCCTGATCAAAAGGAAATAATCAGATTCGTGGAGACATTTTGGAACAAACAGAAAGAAACCCACATTTTTAAGAAGCAGTGATTGCATGCGATACAATTTGGATTGTTACATACAGTCCTATGAGAAAATGGCAGTAAGTACATTGGAAAACACCATCGCCTCTAAGAATGAAGAAAGCAAGTCCAAATTCAGCATGACGTGACTGTTCAGCTAAACTTTGGAAAACTGTCCGTAGAAAACCTGCATTTTCAGTCAGTTTCTAACTGTTTGCATGTTGCATTGTGTATTGCATGTTTTAGCATCTTCCTGCCCTGGGACCACAGATGTAATTTAGCCCTATAGTTAACTCTGGATCAGCAGTTTTGTTTTGCATGGCCCCTCTCAGATAAACTAAACTAAACCAAACTAGGTTTGCCAAAGCTAGCCAAACATCTGTATCAATGTTTTCCCGTCCCAACCTCTGACATTTTCATCTTCAAATTACACTAAAGATTTCTAAAACTGGTTTCAAACTTGCTAATTTATGTTAAAAATCGTTCATTCTTGAGGCCTCTTGATGGACATATGGATGGAGCTAATGCTGGCTTAGCTTGTTCTCAGATTAGGACTTGCTCAATGTGCTGAGTCAGCCCCTAAAACAATTACCTTATCTGTCGAGGTAAGTAGTTAAGAGCTGATAAAAAGGATTATAATTATTCCTTTTCTTTTTGTTACCAGTGTTATAAGAGGGGTTCTCAGTATCAGCCTACACTCAGTAACAGAATCATTACCAAGAAGAAAAATGGCAACAGACCATCTCAAAGCATTACAAGTGATTAAGTGACAGGCGAACTAACAGTTATTATCAAGGTTCTTTGTGGTTGCCAGCACCTCCTACAACCACATCTACCTACAACCGGATGGAAGGAGTGTAATTATGTTTGTCAATCATTCGGTAAGATTACCTGTCGCTACATTCAAATGAAGGGAATTGAAATGCTGCTCTCAGCTGCAGATTCGATCTTCAATGAGATGAGATAAGGAGCTATCAGTCAGTCAGCTAATCTCATTCTGGCTTAGGCTCCATAGCCACATTGTCAACAATCTGATTAATACTAGCCTGCAGACCGCACACGTTGCCAACTGGCTGGAGGCCAACACACAGGCACATACACACAGTCACATGTACTATCAAAATAGACACAACAGATATTACCTCTAATACTGTGAATTACATTGATGTTACACTGTAAAAAATGGCAACCCTGTACTACAAGATCATCCGTGTGTTGTCAATATTTAGCACAATGCAACGGCTGCAACTGGCACTGAGGACAGCTAATGTATTGTGATTATTTTAATCTAATTGTAGGAAAGCAACACATCATCATTAAATGTCAGCATTTTTGACACATTTATATTTTCTCAACAAATATTAAAAATGACCAGCCTTTGTTGTTTTTAAAAGGCCCATGTCTGTAGACAATGCCTTTTGTGCTAGCGGTGCCAACAACCTCAGTATTAGAGCGTTTCTCTGCAGCTTTTGTTGGTGTAAGCTTACAAAACCTGAACATAATAGACCTACAAACAATAATTCCCCACAAAAGATCTATGTATAAATGATCCATTATGACAATAATGTATTAGGGCCACCCTGGAGAAAAAATACAAAGATAGTCTGTTAATTTTCAAGAAAAAACTTGAAATTCTTAAGTTTAAAAAGTCTTTAATTTATGAGAATAAAATAGACATTTTTGACCATAAAAGTTTCAGTTTTTATTTAAAAAAAATTTAATTGTCTCCAGGTGGGGTGAATGAACGTGGATCAAAACTGAGAATGTTTCATATTAGGAAGACAAAATTCTAAAATCAAACTACTATATTCAGTTTGGTTTCCTGTCAATTTTTGACTTCACTCTGTTGTAAATTTATGCTTTTAAAAACATGAAATGTTTGGGTTTCTAATGTCAAAAGTTTTTGGTTGACAATTACCAACTTTTTAAACTCTGACATTCTGAGTTTGATTTTTTATTAAAAAAAAAAAAAAACAATATGACTTTATAATCTCAAACATTTTTTTCCTAAAAATGTGATTTTGAATTTTTACTGGAAGATTCTTTTGATTTTTTTTTTTTTTATCTCTTAGGTTGACCCTAACACATAATGTTCCTAATCATGATGTAAATATGTTCATATATATACTAAGGGTCCTTTGGGGTGCCTGGACCTCAGGTTGGGAACCACTGGATAAGAGTAATTTAGGTTGTGCAGGAGTTTCCTTGTGATTTCTGGTCATTGAAAATATGGATGCATAACATTATCACCAAGAAATCTGTATCAGTAAATATAAGAAAGGTAAATGCTGGGATCAGCAGATGTGAACATTTCTGCTGATTTAACAGCCAATATTTATCAGCCATACAAACTGGAACTATAAATCAGATATTGGCCTTGAGTCCATGATTGTGTTAAACTACTACTTACAACACCTAATTTCCTTGTACATCTGTTCACAATAAAAGAACTCAAACAGCATAACAAGAAAAGACTTCTACCGTGAACGTATTGGAAATAACATGTTTGGTGTTTCCCACTCAGAAATGATACTTGGGTGGGACACCCAGGTACACTATATTGCCAAAGTAGTTTTTCTACAAACATTTGTGAAAGAATGGGTCGCTCTCAGGAGCTCAGTGAATTCCAGCATGGTACTGTGATAGGATGCCTCCTGTGCAACAAGTCCAGTGGTGAAATTTCCTCACTCCTAAATAATCCACAGTCAACTGTCAGTGGTATTATAACAAAGTGGAAGCGACTGGGAACGACAGCAACTCAGCCACGAAGTGGTAGGCCACGTAAAATGATGGAGCGGGGTCAGCGGATGCTGAGGCGCACAGTGCACAGAGGTCACTAACTTTCTACAAAGTCAATTGCTACAGACCTTCAAACTTCATGTGGCCTTCAGATTAGCTCAAGAACAGTGTGTAGAGAGCTTCATTGAATGGGTTTCCATGGCCGAGCAGCTGCATCCAAGCCATACATCACCAAGTGCAATGCAAAGCGTCGGATGCAGTGGTGTAAAGCACGCCGCCACTGGACTCTAGAGCAGTGGAGACGCGTTCTCTGGAGAGACGAATCACGCCTCTCCATCTGGCAATCTGATGGACGAGTCTGGGGTTGGTGGTTGCCAGGAGAACGGTACTTGTCTGACTGCATTGTGCCAAGTGTAAAGTTTGGTGGAGAGGGGATTATGGTGTGGGCTTGTTTTTCAGGAGCTGGGCTTGGCCCCTTAGTTCCAGTGAAAGGAACTCTGAATGCTTCAGCATACCAAGAGATTTTGAACAGTTCCATGCTCCCAACTTTGTGGGAACTGTTTGGGGATGGCCCCTTCCTGTTCCAACATGACTGTGCACCAGTGCACAAAGCAAGGTCCATAAAGACATGGATGAGAGAGTTTGTGCGGATGAACTTGACTGGCCTGCACAGAGTCCTGACCTCAACCCCATAGAACACCTTTGGGATGAATTAGAGCGGAGACTGAGAGCCAGGCCTTCTCGTCCCACGTCTGAAAGAATGGTCGAAAATTCCCATAAACACACTCCTAAACCTTGTGGAAGGCCTTCCCGGAAGAGATGAAGCTGTTTTAGCTGCAAAGGGTGGACCGACGTCATATTAAACCCTATGGATCAAGAATAGGATGACGCTTAAGTTCATATGCGAGTCAAGGCAGGTGAGCAAATACTTTTGGCAATATAGTGTAGTGTATGTTTACAGTTACCAAAGTAAATTTACCAATCATGTGTACCTCTTCATTTTTTAAATCCATATGTAATCATCATCCATGCTCTAGAGAAGTGTCCACTGACGCATAAATGCACAATTACATTTTATGTTAGTGATCCAGCTCTTTACCTGGCAGTTGTAACATTTTATGGGGTAGTGGTTGCAATACACCACATCAAACTCACAGCTCACTTCCATACTCCCATACTGATGTTTATTATTGAATGTTTCAATCTTTAGTGGAGTGACAATTACTGATGAGTGTACATGTAAAGTTTTAAGATTTAAGCAACATTTTCATCCAACAGATAAAGAGAGCTTAACTTTATTTCCTTCTACCTCAGTGTTACCAAAATAGCAGCAGCAGTGGTTTACTTGATGACAAATCCAACTTTAACAACAATAACATTTGTACAACTGTGTGGCAGTGAGCCTCCTGCAGTCCCACTACGAGAACACAAAGAACACAGACCGTGAGTCCTGCCAAGAGCCTACTAAACACATGCACACTCACTGAACAAAGCAGCACCGTTCTACACATAAGTAGTGGTTGCTAAAAGCACACAGTCACAGCGAAGCGATCTGTGCATGTCAAAACAAAATTACAACTTTCAGGCTAAATAAGTAAACCGATACAGCGGGGTCAGAACAGCAGCTGCGTTGGCTACAATTAAAGTCTGCCTGCTCACATGAAACCATCAGGCCCTTTGTGGATCCATGCCTAAGTCAGCGGAGTCTTATCAGAATGCACCATTGATCACAGTAAATATGATTTTATTTTAGGAATATTATTACCAGTATCATGAATGTGAAATGTGATTAAATTGCATGAAGGTGCATGTAACTGTTAAATGCTCTCCTGAGTTTAGTACAAGTGTTGTGGGTTGATTTATTTCCATTCTGCTCATGCAAAGTAACATGTTTGTTTTATCAGGCCATGCAGAACAGTCACCAGTTTTCACTGTTTCCATAGGATCATTAGATAGCCACACTATTGGCAGCAAAAATGTTGTGGGTTTAAGGTTTTCAGTCTCTTCTGGCAAGTGTTCCTGGAAGGAGCAACAAGGCTGAATGACTCATCAGACTGGATTTTTTTCTGTTGCACAGGTTTTGCAGGTTTGGTGCAGCTTGGACCCAGTAATGCTTCTCAGTGTGTTGCCCTGGATACAAGATGTTTCTCTGATGTTCAGAAATGTGCCACTTAGTGAAGAGTTTTCATCTCTTGGCCACAGAGTACTGTGATTTTTGCCATGTTTCTATTTTTTGGGTAACATTAAGCTTGAAAAATTAGAATGTCAAGTAAAAGTTCTTTTATTTCCTGTGGTTTACTTCAGAAAGTTACATTTCCATACTAGATTGATGTCATGCAAATAAAATGTTTCAAGAACTTGTTTGTTTTAATCTTGATGATGTACAAAAATCCATCCATCCATCCAACCAGTATCTTAAAATATTAGACTATTGTGAAAACTCAAATTTGCAAAGGTTTCCTGAGCCTTCATTTTCTTACCCTGGTTCAGTACACACAACCACAATCGTGTCCAAGACTGCTGACTTGACAACTGTCCAGAAGACAATCACTGACATCCTTCACAAGGAGGGTAAGCCACAGAAGGTCACCACTGAAAGGGCAGGCTGTTCTCAGAGTGCTTTATCAATGCAGATTCATGGGAAGTTGACTGGAAGAGAGTAGTGTGGTAGGAAAAGGTTCACAAGCAACAGGGATGAGCTCAGCCTTCAGAGGACTGTCAACTTAAGCAGGTTCAAGAACTTAGGGGAACTTTACTAAGACTGGACTGAGGCTGGGGTCAGTGGACCAAGAGCCTCTATACATACATGGGCCCAGGAAATGGACTACAAGTGTCATGTTCTTAGTCTTGAGCCATTCCTGAACCAGTGACAATGTTATGCATCTCACCGGGGCTAAGAAGAAAAAGAACTGGACTGTTGATCAGTGGTCCAAAGTCCTGTTTTCCAATGAAAGTATATTTTGAAACAGCAAAACAGCATTTCATAACGGTATAGCTATTGTATAACTGGAGCACTGATGCATTAATGTTTAAATCACTTAAACATAGAGTATGCAAAATGTCACCACAAGGGGGCTCTCAACAAAAAACGCACTGAGATAGGCACTTCCTGGTGCACTGGAAGTAATGCTAGTAATAATAATGATGATGTTTATTTATATAACACTTATCAAAAACAAAGTTACAAAGTCTTTCACAAAAACAGTGAAAACACAATAAAAAGAAAAACAATCATTGATTTGAATATAAAAGAATAAAAGTAGTAGTAACAAGTTTGACAGACTAAATAAAAGAATACAAAACAAGGACAAATTGAATGAAATATTAAAAACCTTGACCAATGGAAAAACAATCATATAGACAAGGGATCGTGAATAAAACACAGTTCACAAGAAGGCTTTCCAACAGAGAAAAGGATTTAAAAGAAGACACTGATGTAGCTAGTCTGAGCTCCTCAGGCAGGTCGTTTCACAGCTGAGGCATCCTACGAGCAAATGCTCTGTCGCCTTTTGTTTTAAAGTTTGAGGTGGGAACAATAAGGAGGTTCCTGCCTGAGGATCTCAGGCTGTGTACTGGATGTTAAGGGGACAACAACTCAGACCGTGAAGAGCTTTAAAGTAAGAAGAAAAATCTTAAAATCAATCCTAAAAGAAATGGGCAGCCAGTGCAGGGTCATTAAAACAGGAGTAATATGCTCTCTTATCTTGGTTTTAGTTAAAAGTCTTGCAGCTGAATTTTGTTTTTGAGACGTTTTATTAATTTCATTTACTGCCCAATGATAAAGATTTCTGTTTTGTCAGGATTCAATTTTAAAAAGTTTGCAGACATACACATTAAAATATCCTTTAGACAATTTGTAACGTCAGAAAGATTTGTGCTGATGTTTGGATTCACCAGAAGATAAAACTGTGTGTCATCAGCATAACAGTGGAATGAAATACTGTGTCTCTGTATAATTAGGCCTAGCAGTAACATAGGGTAACTGTACCCATTAAGCCCACCAAAATCTAAGTTCACATATTTTTCATAGATACTAAGATAAACATGATCATGTGTTAAAATGAAGAATTAATCTCTCATTTGAAATCATATTTATTTACTTATGCATATTTTAAAGAACAAATTAAAGAAATTCTATGAATAAAGTCAAAAGTCTGGCATGGGCTTAATTGGTACCGAAGTACCATTTAAGCCCCAATGTGCTCCAAATAAGCCTACAACACATTTATTGACAGAAATATAAAAATGTATTATATCTTTCAGGTAGTAAACACATATTAATTCAGTAACATGTTATACATGTTGAACACAATTTATTTTTTGAACTTGGATTTAATGTTTGTCTTGTAACAATGATGATTTTAGGACACTTGCTGTAATTCTTCCTTATTGTTGGCATTTTTCTCACTGCAAACAAATTATTATGCAAAATTAACTGGCATAACAATTCTTCTGGGCAGTGTGTGATCTGTGATGTACTCGTGTTAATGAAGTTAGTGAGGTATAACAACATCCAACACAGGATGACAGTGAAAAGCTATCAAACCTCAAAATGTCATTAAGTCCTATTGAAACACATAAGATGGGCTTAAATGGTTCTACAGTGACTACCAGAGAAATAAAGAGAATATGTTCTCACCAAAATGAAACAAATGTATAAAGAAATGCCTGTAGCCTAAATATGCTGTAAAACTTGCCATCCCTCTTCTGCCAAACTTTCTGAATTATCAAGGAATTCTTGTTCAAGTTAGCTTACGCTACCTGTTTTTTGAGTCACTGTACCATTTAAGCCCACCTTGGAAAAAAGACATTTTTTGAAAATATTTCACCCACCCAAACCCTTTTTGTGTCTTAATTTGAAGATTTGTGTAAAATGAATCAGAAAACAGTTTGTGTACTTATCATTTTTAATCCTTTAGCAGTGTATCTATCAGTAAGACTACACGTACTGACTAGTGATTAGCTCGCTACGCTAGCTATTATGACTCATCTTGTCACACAGTGCACACACCAGCATTAGCCATTCTAAAAAAATCATTTGTCACCCTAATAAGCACGGTCTCGGTACTTTGATTTTCCCTAAAACCTGATCGGAACTTCTCACAGATGTCATTTTGTTTTAGTATTTCCAGTAAGTGCATGCAGACAATTTTTTTCAAGAATTTTTGCAATAAAAGTTAAATTAGGAATCGGTCTGTAGCTACTGCAGGCAGACAGGTCGAGACTAGGTTTTTTGATGAGTGGATGAACACTGGCTGCTTTTAGATATTGTGGAACACTGCCAGATGATAAGGAACTGTTAATTATTGTAAGTAACCAAGAAGCTGTCGCACTCATAAGTTCATAGGTAAAAACCAGGTCCAGGGTATGCCCATGACTATGCGTAGGCCCAACAACGTGTTGCTTTAAACCAAAAGAGTCAACTGCATCAATAAAGTCTTTAGCAAAACGATCACAAGGATCGTCAACGTGAATATTAAAATCACCAGCAAGGATGATTCTATCACACATCAGAACTAAAGATGATAATACATCCAGGAATTCAAGTAAAAAGTCTGATGAGAGTCAAAGAGGGCGATAGATAGCTGCACAGCAGGTAGGTGACACAGACTTAATAATAAAGACAAGAATCTCAAAGCTACTGACCTTTGTCACCTGAAGAGAAAAGCATTTGAACTTTTGGTTAAAAACAGCAGCTATAAAATCAACATTATTTGAACTTATAAAATCATTCAAGATAAAAGTCTTACTAGTGAGAGCTGACATTGAAAAGACAGAAACTAGCAGTGGAGGAAGGAACTACACTTGAAATTATGGATAGTAATAAATACTAAATTTGACTGGTAGGCAGATCGAGTAGCTCTTGTGGGAGTCTTTCTGTAATCAGTTCTGACAGGAATATTGAAAATGGCACTAGGCGGTCTGAGTTTAATCATTCCTACTTTACCTTTAACGGCAGAACTAAAACTACGTAAACTAGGACCTGGGAGAAATCATTTTGTGTGCGACTGGGCCATGGGCAGAGGACAGCAGTCAGGTCTTTCTTCTAGTTTGGAGATTTTTTGGGTCAAGCGGACACAGCTGTGTCATCCAGACTGTGAGGTTAGTGGTGGCATGCCTTTTTCCCTTTCTTGTGGTTCCCCAAGTTGTTAGCTTAAGTGCTAAAGACAAGCCGGGATTCACTAGTAGCGGCAATCCTCACGCACTGTTGTCAGCATACCAAGAGCAACAACGAGAGTGATCCAGCTTCAGAAATAAAAAAGCGTTAAATATGTCAGCATGTAGTAGTGCGCCAACAGAGACCCAAAGGTTTCACAGTCAACTTAAAACGCAGTAAAATGTCTGAAAACTTGGCAGTGAGTCTGGCCGGTCAGTGCTGATGTGTCAGGTATCATTATCATTGATTTCCTGTAGTTCCTGAACTGAGCGAGACTACACTTGTGTACTACCTTGTCAGCGTGACACACCAAAGACTCCACTCACTCCACTTAGCTCTTCAGCCTTCCTTATTTCACATCTGTCTGATTTGTGGATTGGCTAGAACTCATGTGATGTCTTAGCCAATCAGAGTTATGGGCGGGACATAGGTGGGAGTGTGAGTGAAGGAGAATTGAGCCAGAGAGGAAGACACAGAAAGCAGCAGAGCCAAAGTAGTGGGCTTTAAAATGAATCATATCTACTCTATCTCTACTCTACTCATTCATTAGTCACCACTTCTTTATATCTCTCTCTTTACTTGTCTTCTCTCCTCTGCTCTCCTGATCAGCTAATTATGGGGGTTCACTCCCTTAAGTACAAAGGCAATGAGATTCTGCCACAACCTTATTTGACCAATCACATGCATCTGACATATTTTAAATTTATCATCCTTTCTTTCACAGTCAGCCTGATGTTTCAGTGTGGACGCTGCAACCTTCCTCCACCCCAGCCACCTCCATTCAGTTTATCAGCATCTAGTCCAGATCCTCACAGGTCTTCTGCTAATCTTATCCTGCAAACCTCAGTCTCCTCCTCCAAGCAACCTCATTGGTTTTCTGGTCCAGCCTCTCAGAGGTATACTCCTCATCTGATCCTGCATCCCTCATCAACATCACCACCAGTGTCTAGACTCCATAGGGGGGTATCCTATTCCTGCCGTTTGCTTCACTACCCCTTGAAGTGGAGGAAGTCATCACAGTGGAGTCTAATTACCAAGGACATTACACATTTCTCTTTCATTAAAATGTGAACTGTACATAACCTACATGTACTGTAGGTATCTAGTCATATATCAGTATTGTGCCTGCACATTTTTCACATGATCATCTGTTCAGCTACTGCATCCCTGTCTCTGTTTGTTTTTGTCCCACAGCAGACAGATGAATGAGAGAGAACAAGGTGGTACATGAAACCATTAAAGGGAAATAAAAAGAAACCTCCACATGACACTTGGCTCTTGCTAGTGTGAAAGTCACCTATACCCCTAGCAATGCATCGAGTCTCACCCACGTCTTTCTTCTACAATCTGTGCCAGGTTCCTATGTAGGCGCTCACCCTAAATAGCTCAAGATACACTTACATCAGATTCTGTGTTGAGGTTTATCATAAAAATCCTGAAAACTCTATAAAATATGCTTTTAAGTTGTTCTAACAAACTCCCTTCTGCTGTTTTATTTCTGAAACTCAAGATATCTTCTGATCCTCTACTGAGCATTCAAGCATTGTTTAGCTCATCATTTTGTGTTAATCTTCTAATCTACAGTATTGATTTGATTTGATTTGATCTTAATTTTGACTCTATGGGTCATAATTCCATTACAAAATGGCTGATTCCTGATGTTGAAAACAAGTGATGTGATGAGAAAAAATGTTGGCATAGTGAAGGTGTTACACCAAAAAAAAAAAAGGGATAAAAAAGCATTGCTATTGGTATCCGCTTTTGGCTAAATTATTTTGCTCATCAAAATATGCATTAGCCCTAATTTTTTACAATCTTCACATCTCTTTTCAGTATTTAAAAAGGCCAAAAAAATGTGTTTAAGATAATGGTCTGAGACAGAGCAGACCAGTCAGTGTCAGTTGAGAAAAATGAGGTGGTAACTACAGCCGCAGTTTTGTTGTACTGGAAGAGGGTAACAATGGCTGCCGCCAGCATAGCGATTGGCTTGGATATAGCTAAAGTATAGCAGCAGTTTAATCAGAACTGGGCATTTCTCTTTTATAACAAGAGCAAAAACAGCACTGAAGGCTTTTCATGAATAAAAGATGTTTTTGCTCCCCTGACCTGCTTCAGCATGAGTTTACAATAGTTACAGGCGGGCTTTGGTTGTGCTGGAAGCCTGTGTGTGCAATGGCTGCTGGTGAAGCGATTAGCTCGGATGTAGCTTCAATATCAGGTTTTATAAGACCTCTGCCACACTGAAAGCCTTTCTTGGCAGATAAGATGTTTTTACACTTCTCTAAACCAGCCTCGGCATGAGTTTGATCCACCAGGTAGGTCCATTGTTCATAAACTACAACTGGGGAGTCAGGTTATTCTAAGAGTGGAGGTCTTTGAAATGAAACAGACAATCTTGATATTTCTATTGTCTGCCCAAGAGTGGCTAGCAGGTATTTAAAGTGATGGCCTGCAGTTGGTGTTTGTTATTTAGCTCATTTTAGCTCTGGGTAGTGCTCAGGCTTTTTAATAATTCCTGAAGTTCTGTACTTTTATTTTGCAGGCCATATTTTGAAAACATTGTCCTTGCTCCAGATAGGAAGTACATATGTATGCTGAACACAGCTGTGATTTTACCTGTGATGAGAGTTAGCTAATGTTAGTAGCATGGCTATCACACCAGGACCAACACAAGCTGCAAAATATGTCATATTTATCTATTTATTTTTAGGATGTTTTGGATCAGTTCTGTATTGTAGAAATAAACATGATCCATTCTGCTGTGAATCAATTTTCCAATCCCAATATTGGATCTTTTGTTCCTGTTGTTTTTAAAACGGTGAGGTGCTTTATTGTGCTTTCATCATTTTTACTTTTTATTTTCTTCTAAATATATTTTGGCTCAGTTGAATTGTTTTTTCTAACACCTCTCCAGTTTTGGTTCAAAAGTCTTCAACTTTAGTCAATTTCATCTGCTTTGTTTCTAGTATAAACTCTAAGCCATCTTCTGCAACATACAAGCCCTCTTAAAATAGACTTATCTTATGCAGAGACATAAAAAAGGCAGCAAATAAAACTGGCAACTAAAGAAGCTATAGAGGCATTCATCTAGAGACCTAAAAGCTGAAAGAAAAGTATTGCTCCGTTTGTTTTTCCTTCTTAAAAATTTTTTCAATGTTTGTGAACAGAAAAGGTTATTATTTAGATACGTGTATTGGATTTCTTTTGTTGTGCACTTTATCTAACCCAAGTTGAAATGGGTATTAGACAACATAAACAGCCAAATATATCAATTATTTTAGTGGTTATTCAGAAGCTCTGCCTCCCTGAATTCATCAATGTGCATTACCCTGAAATGACTTCAAAAGCAAAGTACTTACAAGCATTTGTAGGGAGAAGCAGAGGTTGGATTGCAGAGAATAAACATCACATGTTGTTAATGGGTTTGAATGTTGGATGCGAGGCTCAGAGAGAGCCTTTTTGTTTGTTGCCCGTTTACAGAGTAAGAGCTATGGGCCCACACAGGATTATTTTTTAGCATATACAAAAGAACAGGCTACAAGGAGATATTCACTGTAATGTGAAAAAAATGAAAATCGTTGCGATCCGTGTTGTCAGAAATTGTTTGGCTCACTCACAATGCTACATCGTATAACACCACAAAGTAAACTACACTGTATGTGATTATCTAAGGTTTGAATGCATTCAAATTCTATGCACACTCACCTCTTTGTCTCTCTCTATCTCCAGTCCAGCCTCCAGCAGATTGGCCTCAAATTCCTGTCTGATCAGACGCATCTCATGGTCAGCAGGCTCCGTTGGCTCATTCGATCCTTCAACTCCGAGCTCCATGAACACCTCCCCAACATTCCCAGCCTCCCCTGCTGGTATGCCACCACCTCTCTCTGCTGCTGCTGCTGCGTCTGGGTCGACCGCAGTGGGAAAGTTGCCATTGGAAACAATGGATAACCTGTCCTGTGAAATTGACGTGCTGGTAGGAGAACGTACGGAGCCGTGCCTTCGCTGATGGAAAACCAGAACATAGTCAACTTTCCGTCGGCCGTCAGAGAAGCAAAGGCCTTCTCTGCTGATCTCGTGGCTTATGGCTGTATCTGTGACCTGTAGATAGCACAAGATATAGTCCCACCTTTAAAACATAACATTGAAACTAGGGTACAAAACAATCATCTACATCCTCCACTCATTTAATCATCATAACTACAATAAGTAAGGTATCACTGACAGTTTAACAAGTGTTTAAAGGCAGCACAAATACAACTCCAAAGCAGCAGAGAGTTATGTAATGACTATTTGAATGAACTTAAACATCTACTGCACTGTCAGCACACGCAAACAGAAGTGGCTTTTGGCAGGTTCTCAAAAACACTGAAGTGAGAACCTTCAGCAGCAGAGTGGGCAGTCAGCTCACCTTTGGCAGATTCAGTCTTTATTTAGACCGAGGGAAAGTAGAGAGGGAGACTAAACATGGAGGGCACAAGAGGGAGAGCGCTATAGGCTGTGGGCATGATGGGAGATTTTCTTTTTTACTTCCTGAGAGCAGTGTTCTTCTTATCAGCAGGAAAGATTTCTAAAATGTGGCGTTTGTTTTCTGTGCTATTGTCTAGATATGATTTATGACATCTGCAAACTGGAAGGGGTTTATGTATCATACAAACAACACAGGTGGACTGAATGTATTTGTCTGTATTAAAGCCAGTCATGTTTTCATGTGCACATGTATCCTGGTTGATTGTAAAGTGCTCTATGTGATTTGTGTAAAAATATCCCTGTCTTAAAACTAGAATTGACCCTTTACAGATTAAAGAAACCTGGATATACAACCTGGAAAATCCCTACACCACTGAGACAAAATAGGTCAATATCCAGGTTTCTGATCATTCAGTTTGTCTGGAGTAAAGTGATGTTGTCAAAATGTTTCATGCATTTATACTTTTACATACAAAATTTGAAAACTAACAGGCTGTTATTTTAATGACTGTAAATATCCAAAAGCACTAAAACTTCAACTTTACAAGAAAGATGTCCCACATAAGGAAAGGTCTGAGGATGAACAGATTTCAGTCCTTAAAATAGGCTTTACTGTAAGGAATCCAGCCTCAAACTCCACTAACTTGTTCTTGTCCGGTAAATATCTACTGCTGATAGGCAGATTTGTATAGCCAAAGTATCAGTTGTAAATAAAGGCAATGTTCATATCTGCCAGTACCAATGTCATACTGGTTGTGAATCCTCCCATCATATTTTACCAAAAGAAAAGGCTAGTATCAAAAAGACACTTTTTATGTTAGATACAGATTTTAGAAATAGCTTTGTTAGCTAAGGCTAGTTTTTGGTGATTAAATGAACCGTCCATTTGTAGTGTCTTAAGTGTTTCAAATTGTTGTCCAAATTCTAGTTCAAATCGTTAGCCAGAGATAAAATGATGCTTTTATGTATAGAAAGAAGCCTTGGGAGAAAGCTACCTACCTTTACTGAAAGCTTTCACTAATGCTATCATCTATCATGCTACCATTGTGTTGAAACAGTGACAATGTGTCTCAAATAGCCGATTTATGCTAGTATACTGTCCATTTAGTGCAGTACAGAGCGTCTAATCATTCTGCTGTTTAACAGGAAGTGAATGTTTAACTTCCTTTTTAAAACTCTAACAGACTTTATAAGTGAAATTTGATGGATAGTTTCTCTCATTATTTAATTTGTGTAACTTATATTTCATGTGAACATTATTCTCTTCAATACAACAAACTTATTTTGACTTAAAAGCATTTTTTCCTGATTGAAATATGCTTCTGTTGCTACTAACACATGGGCTAGCTAGTGGATGCTAACGTTAGCTAGCGCGCTAACATGCAAACAGTACAAGTACTTAGTATGTACTTTACATAAGGCAGCCTAACATACATGACATATTTTGATAAAAAGCCAACAATAAATGTCAATTCATTTTCATGTTTCCCACAAAAAAGACCCTTTTAGCTTCATTTGTCTCAACAATGGTCAACAACTGCTGCGGATTACACTGAGCTACCACACATTAATGCTAATAACTGCTATGTTTATGCCTAAAAGTAATTTCCATTCCTCAAATAACACCCTCTACAGTATGAAACATTGTTTACACATTGACTTAATGCATTTTTTATAGTTCCAAGCCACTTTATTGTTAGTATAAAATGCTAGCAAACATTCTTAGCAAACTAGCTGCTTTAAGTCAAAGCTAAGGCATTTTAGCCATGTTATGAGTTAGCATATTTAAGTTTATACTTACATTAAACAAAATTTTACCATTTCCAGCTAGCCATATTTAACCTAACCATTAGCCTGTATTGTTTAACTTTGCGATGTCTATCCCACCAAACTCACGTCTTCATTTCTATGCTCTGTTTTTTACAACAGAGCTGGCTAGAAGTAAATAAAATACACGTACTTGTTGAATTTTTGAATCTTCTTAAAAAATAGCCACTGCACTCCTGGTTTCACTGTTAGATTAGCTTAAATATTTAAAACCTCTATTCATCCACGGTCGCCCTGCACAGATGTTTTCACTTAATTACACTGATTGGGCCTTTTTATATCCATGTAGTACACTGTGCTTGATTAATATCTACCTTGCAGCTGTGGTTGGAATAATTTATGCCTTTATTATATTTTCTACTCTAGCAGTATCAAAACTCCTGTCATATTTGTTCCATTGTGTACTTTATTCATGCAAATGCCATTTCATAAATGTACATTCTCAGCAGGGCATTCATACCTCACAAAGCCATAATACTAAAAAAAAATATCAGAGACTAGAGACCAATTCTGTCATATTTGAGAGTAATATGAAAAGCCTGTGAGATTTTAAATGGAAATGGGGATTGTTTTTTTAATTCTCTGTACCTGAAATCTTTTGAACTACTGTTAATGGAACTGGGAATATTATACCTAGCAGCAGTCTACTGTCAAATAGTTATAGAAAGTTTTCACCCTCTGAGACATACATCCACAGGACACATAGTGGCTGCTACAGCACCTTAACTCTCTGGCAACTTTCCCCAGGTTTTTGTTCTTTGCTGAAACTTTATTTTGTGAAAAACTTACTGAGAATATCCCCATTAGGTTTAGCTGACAAAGTTACCAGAGGGTTCCCTTAACCCTCAAGCTAGAAAATAATTACAGCACATAAGACCCAAAGTCCAGGAAAAGGACTCATTAAAAAACTACTAAAAACATTATTTATATGTATCTCTTTCCATTAAAGTGACTTTGGCTTAAATAAATACTAGCTCAGTTCATATAAATATCAAATATTTATTCTTTTTTACATTTTAAACCCTCCAAATAGCCACAACCAATTGTGAATATCACAGTCTGGGACATGTAATTGATCACCAATACACTGCAAGACTAACAGTAAAAGGTTGTTTAAAAAATGAGTTTCCAAAACAGCTATTGATAGAACTAACTTTTAATTTTGGGTAAACAGTACTCATTCACTCTTAAGTATTTTTCTTCAGGCATTAGACACTTAAGCACCACAAGTGAACCCACTTAGAAAATGAACATCTACTTTAATTGTTTTCACTTAGAACACACCTATGTAATATACCAACATACACTTGTTATTGCCAAAATGTCTATGTCTAAACTATCTATTATCAAGACAGCCTATTAGGGCTACTGTAGAAAATACAAATAATAAAGAGGATGTGTTCATTTGTAAGAGAAAACTTGGAATTCTCAAGTTTAAAAAGATGTCAATTTACAAGAAAAAATAATTACGTTTAAAAGTCATAAGTGCACGTGAACTAAAACGTAGAATTTCTGAGACTATAAATTCAAAAACACAACCATTGTTTTCACTTTGTTTTTTGCTTCTTTAAAAAAAAAAAACATTGAAATTCTGAGTTTGTTGTATTGTAACTGTATGACTTTATAATATTGATTTTTTTTTCAACCAAAAAAAGTTGACCTTACTCTAAAAAATTAACAGATCCTCTTTATCTTTTATGGGGGCAATAATACACTGATGTACATTCTGTCTGTAATCAGGGTTTTTATATATTTTTTAAAAATCCACTAATTTTGATATCAGAGCAGACAGGGTCCTGCAACATTTCTGAGATCTTTGCTGCCCCCCAACCCCACCCCACCCAGGGGTGTCTGTACCCCAGGTAGGGAACCACTGCTTTATATGGTCCTCACCCCTCCTCTTCACACTATAGCTGTGCATAGTTTACAGTGTGCTCCACTTTTGGCATCGTAATTTATGCCGAAACTGCAGACATGGCTTTAATTGTGCCTGCCTACTCAAATAAGGAGAGGTTAACATCATGCTGTAAAATGATACTGACTACAGTATCTGCAGATTTTTGAGTACTTTTGGTATCAGCACCGATACTTGATAATATAATTTTTGTTTGTGCATCTCCATTTATTTGAATGCATCCTGACTTTTTTAAGTGTCACCACCCTAAGTAGTGATGTGACGTTCCCAAACGAGCTTGTTCAAAGAGCCGGCTCTTTTACATGAACAATGAGATCCAGACACCATTGGAGATTTTTGCTTTTTTACCATTATTGGTATCATTATTTTCATTGTTATTATTAGTAGCAGTAGTATTAGAGGGCCACAAGCTTAATGGTGTCACATTGTTTTATATCAGGTGTGCCATACAGCCAAGCCAGGGAGCAGATTTCATCTGGCCCATGACGTATTTTCAGGAGACAGTACACTTTAAAAAAGTAATTACTTTATATTTTCATTAATTGAAAAAATTAAGGATGATTAGAGTTAAATACCAGCACAAACATCACTAATATATCATTAAACTGCTAAATTTGGTAGGTGAAATGAAGCTGAACTAAAGAGCCGTTTGGTGAGCTGAGCCAAATGTCCCGGATCCCTGAAAAGTGCTGAAATTCCCATCACTTACCCCGAGTCCAAAAAGTGGACGCATAAACTGCCTAAAATCAATAATTAATATATATTTCCAAATAAAGAGAATTCAATCTGTTAACCACTTTTAGCCCTGTCCACAATGATCAAATGATTGTTACATTTATACTTTTGATCCTCAATGCAAGTTGTCCAACAACAGGTTAATAAGACTAATTGTTTTATGGGTTTTCATGCTAATTTAATGGTTACTTGGTTGAATTAAATGGGTAATCACTAATTTTATCGTTTCCTCTGATGCCTTTTCTTTCGTACAAATGCCCCTGCACTAAAGTTGAGGGGGTTTATGAGAGGATGCTGTAGTATCGCAGAGTTTGCATCATTGTCGTAAAAACGACAACTTTTGCACTGCGTCGTAAAATCATTGTTGACACGCCGTGGAAAAGAGCAGCTTTAAGACAAAGAGGAGAAAAGCAACAGCGTGGTAATGGATGGAAATGAGGCTACTTACTGGGATCTTGTCTTCAGTCGGAGGATCCTGCATGCTGTTGCGCTTTACAGACACACAGAGGAGAAGTAGAAGAAGAAGGAGAGAGAGAGTGAAAGTTTGCAGATAAAAACAGCCGGATTCACCATCACTACCCGCAACCCCATCATCCAAAAACGACACCCGAAGTCACCCCAGATAGTCCAGCGTCCATGAGGAGCGACGGCTCGTCTGCAGCAGGTTTCATAGTTCAGATAAAGGTAGATGTCAGATTGAGGAGGCAGCGCAGAGAGACTGAGCAGCGCGATCACATGCTGGTGATACCCATCTATCCAACTGTGAGATCTGGAGGCTGCCTGCGCACCGCCGGCGCTTTTGGCACAGAGTGTGCCACACTGTAAAAAATATCCAGCCTCAATCTGTTATTTGGTTTGATGTCGACTCTAAAAATACCATGTTTGGTGGAATGAGCACATCTATGCTGCCAGACTGGCCAAATCCTAGTTATTTAACCTAGTTTCCGGTTCAAATGGATGTTAGAAGTTTTACCTTTTTCCTAAAATTAACTGTTTCCTAAATCCCTCGTGGCATATTAAAACCTCTCCTTTTAGAAGAGGAAATGCAATTCAGTATGAAAGTAATTCACCTCTCCTGGGGTTTTCCCCCAGTCCTTCAGATTAAAATGTTGTCTTTTGCTTTTGTTTTCAAAACAACAGCTTCAAGTGAGTATCTTTTACAGTACAAGGGAAGCCAGCAGCCTTGGTTGCTAAGAAATCTCCCTCATGTAACTTGGAGAGAGACCTGTGTGTTCAACACCATAAACACTGAGCAGCTTTGGATGAAGTTGCATTTAAAGTAGGGCTGGGCAATATGGACCAAAGATCCTACTGTTTTTAGGGCTGTCGAGATTAACCAAGTTAATCGCGATTAATCAAGTTCCACAATTAGTGCACTAATTTTTAAAAATTGTTGTTAATCTCATGCTTTATTGTCTCTTTCAACATACCTTGGTTAAGCTACGGCAGCATCTCCCTGCAGCCACAGTGATGTAAAATAAGTCCGCCACTGGTCGTTTAGGTCTGATGTCACTTTTAAAAACTCTCAGACAGCTCAGTGGACACATTTTTACTGTCCTCTTGTTTCCTGTAAAATCCATAACAGGCTCCTTTGTCTATGGCAAAGTTCACGTTATTCCTCGATGGCTGCACACGTGCACCTTGCTCACAGCTACGTCACATGTTTTGTTGCTCTGATTTGCCCAGAAAGATGTGACAGACAGAACGTTCATCCAATCACAGACTGAGTTTTTTTTCAAAGCCTCTTCCCTTTCCCAAACACTTAGTATCGAAGGTTTCCTAGATGTGTGAAACACATCCATCTGGCGTGTCAGGTTAAGATCTAGCAGCTCTGTGCACAAATAGGAAGTCAATTACGTTTAGTTTCAGGCTGTAGAAAAAAAAAACCTACACAGAAACACTTCTGAATGCCAAATAGTGAAATTTTAAAATGTACAAAAAAGTGTGTGTAATTATGATTAACTGCAGAATTTCAAGATTAATGGCGATAAAAAAAAGTAGTCTTTTGAAAGCCTCAAATTTCTTTTAGCCCAATAGAGAGCGGTCCGGCTGCAGATTGTCATTTCTGACAGTCCCTCTTGCAGACTGTCCATGTGAGACCCCGTCTCTGTCAGAACAGAAAAACAAGTTAAAACTTTTAAAATAAAAACGGATTCAACTTAATTTTAGGGTTAAGGTAATGGTTGGGGATACCAAAAGTAAAACCTGACCTGCAAAACCTGATTATGAAATGTTTAATAAAGCCAGGTAAGCAGTTTGCAACAGGCAAAAGCTTGAAAACACTTTACTGTAGTTAATGTAGCTTACATAGCTCTGGTAGCTACATGTGCCACATAGCTAACATAGCTAAAGCTATGCAACTATCTATGTAGCAACATTAGCTTTATCCTCATTTGCTTAAGGTCAAAGTTGCTAAAGCTAACTTAGCTGTATTGGCGTAAGTAGTAACAATAACTACATAGCTGGTTTAGCTTTAGCTAAGGCTAACAGAGCTAAAGAGAGCCACAGTTGGTGTAACTACTTCTAAAACAGGTGGATAGATAATTATTCCTGAATTTAGCCTCTGACCTTTTCTCTGTTTTACAAGAGAAAAAGAACTAGATAATCTGGTCTGATGAAACCAAGATTGAACTATTTGGCCTCAATTATAAACTTTATTTCTGAAGGAAACCAGGCACTGCTCATCACCTGCCCAATACCATCCCACCAATGAAGCATGGTGGTAGCAGCATCATGCTGTGGGGGTGTTTTTCAGCAGCAGAGACTAGGAGACTGGTCAGGGTCAAGGGAAAGCTGAATGAGGAAAGGTACTGAGACATCCTCAATAAAAACCAGCCTCTCAGTGCTCAGGATCTCAGACTAGGCCGAAGGTTCAGCTTCCAACATGACAATGACCCTAAGCACACAGCCAAGACCTGCAGGGAAGCCAGGAGTGGCTTAGGGACAACTGTGAATGTCCTAGAGTGGCCCTGTCTTGAACCCTATCCAACATTTCTTGAGAGACCTGAAAATGGCTGTTCACCGACGGTCCCCATCCCACCCGGCTGAGCTTGAGAGGATTTGCAAAGAATGGCTGGAAATTCTCCAATTAAGGTGTGCAAAGCTTGTTGCGTCCTATTCAAAAAGACTTGAGGCTATAATTACTGCGTAAGATGCTTCAACTAAGTACTGAGTACAGGCTCAGGGTATTTATGTCAGTGTGACATTTCAGTGTCTTTTAAGAAAATTTCGAAATTCCTTTTTTTACTTCATGACAAGGTACTGAGTGTAGGTCAGGTGTGTCCAACTCAATCACAGAAGGGGCCGGCTTCTGAATTAAGGTCTGACCTGAGGGCCTAACAGGGTCCACATTTAACTGTCAACCTCATTTTTGCAAGTAATAAATAATGGGGAAAAAAGTTAGCAATGATGATGAATGATTTTGAGATTTAAAAATTCAAAATGATAAGTCAAAAGGCTCAAAATCTGACATAAAAAGTCAAACTTATTTGTTCAAAGGGTCAAAACATGAAATTAGATGTTAAAATAATGCTTTTAGTAGGCAAATATATATTTAAAAAAGTCACAGTCATGTTTTTAAGGCAAAAATATGGCTTAAAATTGAAAATGGTGCACTTAAAAGGTCAAAATATGATATCAAGGTCAGAATAATAAATTTAAAAGGTCAAAATATTAGATAAAAAGTCAAAATAATCAATCAAAAAGGTCAAAATTTGAGATAAAACAAAAATAATAAATTGGCAGTTTAAAATATGAGATAAAAAAGTCAAAGTCATAAAATGAAAACGTCAAATTATTAGATAAAGTGAAAATTATGCGTTGACTAGGTCAAAATATGAGACAAAAAGTAAAAATAAATGGAAAATGGTCAAAATATGAAATTGAAGTCCAAATAATAGATTGAAGTCATAATTATGACTTGAAGACAGAAATAAATTTGTTTTCCCACATTTCATTTGATCTAATTCTTTTAACTCTCAATTTTCATATAAATATACAGTGCTTAACAAATTTATTAGACCACCTGTCATATTTGTCTCAAAGACCATCCAGCATCATAAAGTGCTTTAATCTGGACTCTTTCATTTTCAGTGAGCTCTCCACATTTTACCATTTTGAACAGGAATGAGGAATTTCAAACTGAATTCACCCAAATTTGAGCCTGCTCACTGGGCTTCTCTAAGAAGTCAGAAATTAATCAAGCATAACATTCAACCACTAAAACTTATTTTTCTGTTCAGGAATGCAAATAAATAACCATAATTTGACATATTAATCAAGAAATAATAATGTGCTTCACTATTTTTTCATTTTTTTGTAAACCAGTAAATTTGAAAATTCATGGATAACAATAATAATTATATTTTAGCATTAAAAATATCATTTTGGTTAAAGAGCTTCTACATATTAGTGTATTAACCATTGCAGAAACATAAAAAATGATTTTGGTAATTACCAATGCTGTTAATTTAGGGCAGCTGTGGTATAAACCTTACTTTGGTTAGGGTTAGGGTGGTCTAATAAATTTGTTAAGAACTGTATATATATATACACATATATCCATTTTTTTTTTATATCATCAAGGTTAAGGTTACATTTTAGGGCCATTTCTAATAAGAATATGGTGTGACCTTGTGGGCCGGGTGTAATTGTACTACGGGTCGGATTTGGCCCCTGGGCCTTGAGTTTGACACCCCTGGTGTAGATTAATGAGAGAATAAATGGATTTAAACAACTGTAGCACCAGCTGTTGCAAAGATGACACCTACAAAAGGATTCAGTGGAAAGTCACCAGTTAACATGATCACCAATTAGAGCAAAACACCATGGCTGTTTTGTCTTTGCACAAAGGAAAATGTTGAAGGAACATGATGCAGACGACGTGCTCTGACACAGGTGATGGGTCTCTTGAACCAATCTTTAGCTATTGATTTTTATACTACAGTAGTTTTAACCTCAGAATCATCACCATTGTGCCATCCTATTCTCTCTAAAACGTTTGTCCTGTAACAACACATTGCATCCAGACAAATATAATTACAAGTAAACACTTTATATTGCCCAGCCCTAATGTAAAGTAGAGCTTTTCTCTCAGGATGCGTGCATTATATAAGACATCTTTCAACAGAGCCTTTAATGATACCTGTTAACCCCCCCATGCTAATTTCAGGTGTTTCCATTAACCTATTTCTCACTGGAGTCTTTCCCTAAACTAACATTAACCTTGATGTGTTCATGTGCTTTCTGCTCAGTCAGAATGAGGTTAGTTACATTCATCAAACTGCAAAAATATTCTCTGAGCGAGAATAAACATCTTTAAAAACAAACTTTGAGAACAGTTTCTTCTAACCAGCCTCCTTTAATAATCAGAGATTGAAGTCGTTTTAATGAGACTTCTCTGTATTTTATGCAAACTTATAAAATGATGCAATGCTCTGAAACACATTATGCAGGGAATATGATGTGATTAGCTTTAACAAGTTGCTTCTGGTGTTTCAGCAGGCGCCTAAAAGTTTTAACCCCCAGCTGCTTCCTAAAAGGGGAGGAATGCCCATTAATATGTTAATTTTACATTCTTCTCTCTGTTTCTTTACTCACCTGCAGCAGACTCTCTGATTCTTCTGCCCAGGGTTCTTCTTTGAAAGGCTCAGGCTCCAAGAGGCTGTAGGACATGGGGTCCAGACCCATCCCAGACACGTCCCTGGTCAGGTGGTACAGGGCGTCGCTGTGGATGGATGACGACTCGCTGAGGGCTGTTGCCACTCGTATGAAGCCTGCACCATTGGTCCATGATTCTGTAAGACATTTATGTTGGAAACTAAGTGCAAAGCAAATGCCTAAGATTTCTAATTATCTTTTGCCACTGTCTCAGAGTTTGTGTGCAGAGAGTTTGACGGTTTTGAAGGAATATTGGATGCACAGACTCCAAATTTTCAACATGGAGGTGGTGAAAAGGTGGCACACATCCATAGGCGGTGGGTAGGTTTACTCTGTGTAAACATTTCCCACCAGGGACCAAAACAAAACCGAAACCAAGTGATTGTAGAGCTCTTTAAAAGATTCTGCTTTATTGATTCAGGTGTATTTTCACCTCCTGTGCAGCTTTCTGCAATCCATCCAGGAAAAGATGACATGCTGCAAACGTTCAAAGTCTGCTTCATATTCAGACACTTCAAAATGAAATAAACATTAAAGATAGAATTCTTCTGCAAATAAATAACTGATGCAACAGCATGACAATACATTTTTATTTTTTTCCCGTTTTTAAAAGTTTGTCAGGGAAACTGAAGAACTTACAGTAGACAATAGATTAAAACAGATATTATAAATTCCACCACCAGGGGGCTCTCAATCAAAACAATAAGAAATGATGACAAGAAGAGATGGGTTGCTCAGTTTTGTCCATCATTTTACAAGGTACAAGCCAACACAACCAAATCTGGTCCTGATCTGGTGCTTTCTTTTTTACAAGCCAGGAAGGAGCCACTTCACTTTTGTCACACCGATGACCACTCAACAGTCACAGAGTCACTCTGATGATCACTCAACAGTCACAGAGTCACTCTGATGATCACTCAACAGTCACAGAGATACTCTGATACCCACTCAACATTCACAGAGTCACTCTGATGACCACTCAACAGTCACAGAGTCACTCTAATGATCACTCAACAGCCACAGAGTCACTCTGATGACCACTCAACAGTCACAGAGTCACTCTAATGATCACTCAACAGTCACAGAGTCACTCTTATAACCACTCAACAGTCACAGAGTCACTCTGATGATCATCAGAGTGACTCTGTGACAGTTGAGTGATCATCAGATTGACTGTGGCTGTTGAGTGGTCATCATAGTAACTCTGTGACTGTTGAGTGATCATTAGAGTGACTCTGTGACTGTTGAGTGGTCATCAGAGTGACTCTGTGGCTGTTGAGTGATCATCAGATTGACTGTGGCTGTTGAGTGGTCATCATAGTAACTCTGTGACTGTTGAGTGATCATTAGAGTGACTCTGTGACTGTTGAGTGGTCATCAGAGTGACTCTGTGGCTGTTGAGTGGTCATCAGAGTGACTCTGTGGCTGTTGAGTGATCATCAGAGTGACTCTGTGACTGCTTGTACATTACAAGATTAGTGATTTTCAATACTACACAAGACAATGTGGTACAAAAAGATACATTTTTCCCCAATAGAAGAGCTGTACTCATATTTTGTAAGTAAGTTTTAAAATTTGTTGAAATAATTTTTGTAGTTTATCACCGGTCCTCTCTTTTTAAAGTGTTTGATGATATCTGAGTTCTAAAGACCAACATTTTTACTCATCGCTTGTTGTTATTGGAGCCACAAATATGCAAATCAGCTTGCTGAAGCTTTGTTCCACACTGTGAGAATTGATTTGTGTGTCAGTCAATCACAAACTCTCATCTCCAGGCACTGCACAAAAGACAAGCCTACGTGGAGCCGACTTCTTATAATGAGTCTGAAAACACAAAGAACACAGTATAATTAAAAGAAACAAGACATGAAATGGAAATGGTGTCAAAGCTTCTTAGTAGACGACTCATGAAACAAAAACACCAGTGGATACTTGTTGCTCAGCCTGGAGTTGAAATGCAATCATAACAAAAAAGAAACTTGAAATCTGACTGCACTGTTGTCAGGATTGACTTTTTTTCTCCCTTTTGCAATAAGGTTACTATGTGTGTGTATGGTTATTTTAGGGATACAGACAGCTGTAGCCATAGTAACGCACAGGCCACGTGCTGTGCTCTCATTTCAGCACCATGGACAGCTCACTCTCGCTTTATTTCATTCTATCTTTCCCTCTTTTATTCACACACGGTTGTACTCTTCAAACACTTCAAACATATAAGACTGTGAGATCTGTCAGCCAGGTCAAGAGGATGGATATGTTTCAGTGATTTCTCTATTTAAGCATTTTCTGACCTAAAAGTAGGGAGATTTTATGGCAACAGTTGTTTTTTTCTGTTCCTTCCAGCTCACTTGACAGCAGCGCAGTAGCCTGAAGGTTAGAGAGGCAGGCCTGAAACTGGAAGGTCGCCAGTTTGGATCTAGTAGGAGGGGGAATGAATGAGAAAATCCCTCTTGTAAATATATAAAGCGGGGCACCACAGGAAGCCAACATGATGCTCTGTGGAATGTTTTCTGGATTTTGAAGGATTTGAACATAAAGCATCAAAACATGTTTTTCAACAACTACCGTCATCTAATCTAAAGGAGAGGGAGAGCAAATCTTTATGTCTGTGTATCTACAGGCAATACAGAGGTCTCAAAAACCACAGCAAAGGGATCTTTTTAAAGATTTTTATCTGAGATTTACACCATGTTCCAACTTATTATGCAAATGATATTTTTCTCTGATTTTCCTAAATAGTCAATGCAGATGACAGCCAGTATAATTTCAAGTCATTAACCATTAGAGCAGAATTCAAATTTATTGAACGAACCCCTAATAATAATTTTTTTTTTCAAAAATGAAAACCTCATAATGCACTGTTTCCAAACATTTTATAGGTTGTAAAGAAGTTACATGTTAACCTGAGACCCCTTCTTTGATATCACCGTCACGATTCTTGCATCCATTGAACTTGTGAGTTTTTAGAGTTTCTGCTTGAATTTCTTTGCAAGATGTCAGAATATCCTCCCAGAGCTGCTGTTCAGATGTGAACTGTCTCCCACCCTCATAGATCTTTAGCTTGAGGATGCTCCAAAGGTTCTCAGTAGGGTTGAGGTCAGGAGAGGATAGTGGCAACACCATGAGTTTTATGCCCATAGCAGCCAATGACACAGAGGTATTCTTTGCACCATGAGAAGGTGCATTGACATGCTATGGAAGGCATGGTTTTTCTTTTTGTACCATGGAAGAAAGTGGTCAGTCAGAAACTCTATATGCTTTTCTGAGGTCATTTTTACACCTTCAGGGACCCTAAAGGAGCCTACCAGCTATCTCCTCATGATTCTCTCTGCTGACGTTGCAGCCTTGTTGGGACATGGTGGCCATCCACTACTCCATCCATCTGCACCATCCAGGGTTGTACGGCACTCAACAGTAAAAAAGACTGCTTGAAAATGAGTCTTCATGTATTTCTGGGCCCACTGCAACCGTTTCTGCTTGTGAGCATTGGTTAGGGGTGGCTGAATAGTAGGTTTATACATAACTGCAAGCCTCTGGAGGATCCTACACCTTGAGGTTTGTGGGACTCCAGAGGCACCAGCAGCTTCAAATACCTGTTTGCTGCTTTGTAATGACATTTTAGCATCTGCTCTCTTAATGTGATGAATTTGTCTGGCACAAACTTTCCTCATTATGCCTTTATCTGCAGGAACCCGTCTATGCTCTGAATCAGCCACAAATTTCTTCTCAGTACGATGATCACACTTAAATTTTTGTGAAATATCTAATGTTTTCATTCCTTGTCCAAGGCATTACACTATTTGACACTTTTCAGCTGCAGAGAGATCCTTTTTCTTCCCATACTGCCTGAAACCTGTGGCCTGCTTAATAATGTGGAACATCCTTCTTAAGTAGTTTTCCTTTAATTGGGCTCACCTGGCAAAGTAATAATCACAGGTGTCTGAAATTGATTTCAGAGATCCAAAGAGCCCCGAGACACAACACCATAGGTTTAATTTAAAAAAACAAACAAACAAACAAAAAAATCTCACGCCTAACTAAGCCACAGCACCATACACACAGTCCTTCTCTCAGCGGTGGCACTAGAAGATTAACCACAGATGTTCAATTTAGGTGAACTAGAAGCATCACTTCTTATGTACCAATCGTGTTTTTATGAAAAATGGCGAATGATAAGCTGTTGATCAATCAGGGCATAGTTTTCCTTTATATCTGAACCTTTAAAAATTTCCATTAACTCTCTGGTAGAATGATTCTTGAAGATTAGCACTGTTTTTTCACAGTGATTTCTAATTGCACAGACAACAGGCATCTTTAAGAGAGCAGCTAATGGACAGCGATACAGCAGAAGCTTTTATCATATGCTGTTTCTGATTGTATAAAAGCCTCAACTAGGACTTGGCTGAATGCACTTTAATACCTGAATTAGTTCCTTTTGTGTTATTAGCATCTTGATTAAACTAAAATATGTGTTTTCCATGCCAGTGTTATTGAGGGAATCTTCACAAGTAATGGACTTATGTAATCAAAAGAGAAGATAAATGGAATTATCTGTCTAAATGTATGCAGCCATCATTTTGTGGCTAAGCTTCTAAATAAACAAATAAGCAAACACTTCATTTTATAGTTTCTATCTTAAAGTCATATTTCTGTATCTTTTTCTCTGTTTTAATTTGTACATTGATGTACCACCAAGGTAATCCAAGCTTTTCATATTCAAAATAAAGCAAAACAACTTCCTGTTTCCTCCAGAACATGCAAAATGCAGTTTTACATCTCTTTCAGTCCCACACAAACACCCCTAACATCATAAGTGACCATGATAAGCTGATGAAACTCTCACACTATAAAGGGGAATAGTTGTGCCAGATGTCATGATAGGTTTTGTTTCTATAGGATTTCTAGCAATTACTGCAATTCTGAAGTGCAAAACGGAGGGACCAAATTTTGACATATACGAAAAACAAAAAATGATCCGGTGGTAAATTTGACCAATTTATAGAAATTTTCAAGGATTGATTATTAAAAAATTGTGATTTTTTTATTTTTCTCAAATCATAACAGTTGTGATACAGGTAGTTGGTTTATATCCATTTTTATTCTAATATTAGATATGTATACTTGAATTATTAGGTAAATAGGTGTCCTGTTTGAATTGATTGTAAGATAAAAGGTCATGAACAAAGGTAACGCTTCCATGTCCTAGGTTTTATGGAAAAGCAGCATGTTGATTAAAGTATCATTATGAACAGTGGCATGCACAGACTTTTTCAAGGGCAGGGGCAAAAAGAAAAAAAAAGGCACATACAGCACGTTCTCGCCACTGAAGAGTGCGAGTTTTGCATGTTTTCGAGGGCACTTTAGCACGCGTTTTGCCTCCCAAGAGGGCACTTTAGCATGTGTTTTGGCTCCCAAGAGGGCACTTTAACACGCATTTTGGCTCCCAAGAGGGCGCGTTTTTCACAATTGGGCCACGGGGGGGGGGGGCGACTGCCCCCGCCGCACACCACTGATTATGAACCTTATTATGTGTATTAAATAAAAAATTTATGTTTAAACATTTTTAAATGTGCAAGTTAAAACTCATTTGACATTTTTATATGCATACACTCTATGAAGCTCAGCATTAGTTCATGTAGGACAGGGTAGTCTCACGCCCAGCCGTGATCAGCTGACAGCCAGCTGATCCCAATTATCACCTCCCAGCTCCCGTAGCCAACCACAGCTCTTTCTCTCAACATAGTGGCCCATTTAAATATGACATACTTCTCATTAATCCCTGCTTTTACTAATGCTAATGCACCACGCTGCTGCTGGCAAAGTTTTTCCTCCTCCACCCCAGCCTCCTCCTTTATAGCTTAAAGGTTGTTGCACCCTCATATTGACATTCATGTATGTATGGATTAATGACTTTTGAACTAATTTCATTGTTTTCAATACACATTGTCATAAATGTATCTATCCATATGGGAATTTCTAGCCATGCGTTCCCTGGAGAGTCAAAGCACACATGGTCACATCATTGATCTTATTTTGGCATCATAATAAAAAAAAAAAAAAAAAAAAAAATTAATGTCACATCAATAATATCGATTATTATCAAGGGCTCAAATTTTGAATTTCAAAGTATTTCAACAAGTGCCCTATAAAGGGTTAACTTTTTTTTTTTTTAAACAAGGAAGGGAAGTTTATTTTCATCCTTTAAGGATAACCCTCTTTGCTGTTACCAAACCTCAGGGGCTGTAATGAAATAAAGGTAAGGGTCTGAGAATGATTGGAGGAACCCAATATCACAGCAAGGCTTTCAGGAGTTAACTGTCTATTATATAACACTGTATAACTGAAAAATACGACTCCAGAAGCTTTTAAGTTTTGGACATGACCAGAGAAAATGCCCCAGGATCCCATCAGCCAACCTACACTTATCACAGGTAGCACAAACAGAGAGACAGAGACCGTACTGCTTTTTCTGTTTTAAATTCAGAAATGTTATCCAATCTGTCTCAGGCCTTTCATAAGGGAGATTCATCTAAGGCTCAAGATATTATACAGCGTCCTGACTGACCTCTCCACGTTGGATTTGATCTCCGAAAGGATTTAGATTACCAAAGGCCAGATCCCACAGGATGAAAAAATCTTTTATCACTTAAGCCATTATACAACTACACTTTACAAATGATCCATTATGGAGCATGTTATTGTTCACTACTTATGCATCATGATAGTTTTAAGGATGGTTTTACTTCTCTGCTGTCCTTGTATTTGTGTTTTTCAATTATTTTCTTTCAAAATAAAAGCAGATTTTTTTACTCAAACAGGAAGCAAAGCAAACTTCTCTTAAGACGGTACAATTTCAAAGTCAAAGCTTCACACAGAGCAGTTTCTTGACAATTCTCAGCTTAATTAACTTGAAATACAGTACTTATACTGAAAAAGCAGCTGGTGGTACTGAAAAGCACAAGTGTGCTCATGTGAGCAGGGGATCAGTGCATGCCTGTGAGTCATTTTGAACATGCGCTCCTGTTTATTTGTTAGTATAATGTTTAAAAGTGACAATGGCTAAATGAGGGCAAGCTGCTACACCAGTGTGGTCTCTAACCATAGACATAATATACATAGACATAATGTGACTCTTTGTTACACTTTGACTTAAGAATGTACTGTCTTCAGCTGAGGATGCTTTGTCATCTGTGTGGATTAAAAAAGAAAAAGCTTTGATTTTGAAACAACTGAAAGGCACAAATACAAGTACACATAAAAGGACAGTCCTGAAACCACGCTCATTCCTCAGTGGTGAGCAGTAAAATGCCTTATAATGGATTGTTTGTTAAGTGTCGTTGTATAATGGCTTAAGTGATAAAAGAATTTTTCATCCTGTGTGATCTGGCCTTTGGTAATCTAAATCTCCTGTCAGAGGGCAGGAGATCAAATCCAGCATGGGGTTGACACTCAGAACGCTGTATAATATCCTGAGCCTTTAATGCTGCTCTCGTACGACAGGTTAAGACCGACTGGGTAACATTTATGTGTTTAAAACTGAAAGCAGGTCAAAATGTCTTCTTTAAATGCCATTGTTAGTATGGACTATGGTGTAAGCAGATGTTTAATGTTATAGGTAGTCACTGAGCTGTGTTCTGGTCAGAAAACATTGCTGTCTATCTTGTCATGTTTGTGTTGCAGTGTGCTAACCTAGAGCAGATGGATTGGCCAGATTCCATGTCTGTTATCGGGCAGATCTATCTTGCAAAGCTCCAATCTGAAATGATTGCGCCCCTTCTAGGAAAGGACCTGACTAAATAAGCTTCATTTGGGAAGAACGGGGTGGGGTTTAGTTGAACTCCAACTCAGTAACAATAGAGCTCAACAGTGTGGTTCCAGAAGTTAAAATCCTATTAATTGTCTTCAAAGTGGATTCGATTATACCATAATGTCCAAGTTAGACTTACACTGAGCTACCTTAGTGTGAAATGAGGACATATGCTCCAGTTTGTGAGATATTGATCTTTAGTTTATTCTTGGTCTTAGCCAAAAGACTACAATACCCACACTCCTAGAGTGTCACAGCATTGATTCTGATTGTTTCATGTACCTTTGCCTTTTTCCATTTTTAAATGCCGTTTTTGCACCAAATAAATGTTTGTAGTCATGAGTATTCATGTAGCTGGTAAGTCTGGTTCATGCATTACAAGTGTTGTAACAAGGGTTTTGCATAATGTCTATGGGGGATTTGAATGGCGAATTTTACTTCCAAAACCAGAGCCAGTGAAAAAGGCAGCAGGCACAACACCCATGTCATTGCCACAAACCAACAAGTCGTCTTCTGTTTCCAACGCTTATCCGGTGCTGGGTCACAGTGGCAGCAGGCTAAGAAGTGAGCCCGGAAAAAACTCCCACCAAGCGACACTTTCCAGCTCTTCCTGGGAGGATTCCAAGGTGTCCCAGGCTAGATGAGATATATAATCCCTACAGCAAGTCCTGGGTCTAACCCGGGGTATCCTCCCAGTTGGACATGCCCGGAAGACCTCTACAGGAGGCTCCTTTTGAGGCAAAGAAGCCTCAGCTGTACTTCAAGACTTCCAGATGTCCAAGCTCCTTACCTTGTATCTAGTTCAGATCCCAGACTCCCTCCTGAGGAATCCCATTTCAACTGCTTGAATGTGGGATCACATTCTTTCAGTCATTACCCAAAGTTCATAACCATAGGTGAGGGTTAGAACAAAGATCGACCATTAAATTGAGAGCTTTTCCCCTGGCTCGGCTCCCTCTTCACCGCGACAGTCTGGTAACGTCTTCGATACTGTCGAAGCTGCTTCAGTCCGCCTGTTGATTTCGTGGTCCATTCTACCTTCACTCTTGAACAAGACCCAAAGATACTTGAACTCCCTCACTTGTGGCAAGCACACCCTCCCCATCCGGTTGGCGCATTCCACTGTTTTCCGGCAGATGACCATGACCTCAGGCTTGGAGGTGCTGACCATCATCATCAACCACCACAGCAAATGCTGGAGGTCCTCTGCTGAAGAAACCAAAAGAACCACATCATCCGCGAAAGGCAGAGATGAAATCCAAAGTCACCAAACCCTCCTCAAGATCCTGTCCATGAAAACCACAAACAGAATCCGAGATAAGGGGCAGCCCTGGCAGAGGCCAACACACTCCAGGAACTTGTCCAACTTTGTGCCTATGGATATGGACAAAGATCTCACTTTGGTTATACAGGAAACTGATGGCTCACCACAGCAGCCTCGGGAACCCATGGTCGCCCACGTTACCCCTGTGAGACATGGGCGTAAGCCCTCTCCAACTCCACAAAACACATGTAGCCTTGATGAGCAAACTCCCATGACTTTATGCCTTCTATATACTATTGTTGCCATGGCTGTGTTTGTTGTGCTTCCCCCTAAGGACTATTCCGTTCCACTATAATCATCTTCAGAGCAGAACACTCTCAAAACCACAGGAGGATCTGTAAAGATATTCTTTAGAACCACCAGATAATCAGGCTCTCACAGGCTTTGGGTGGAAGGGGGAACTCAAACCCAAAATCGGCACAGTTATCTCGTTGTGTTTGCCAGACTTTACTGAGACAGGCAACCATTTATACCTGTTTTGAATGCCAGTTCACCAACGGTCACCAACTAAATAAGGTCATCTTTGGTCTGTAAGAGGAAGCCGAAGTATCAGGAGGAAACTCGTGTATGCATCTGAACATGCAAATGAGAACATGTAAACCTCATGCAGTAAGGCCCCTGGGATTCCAGCCTTCATGCTGTGAAGGGACAGCACAGACCTCATCTAAGGAGAAACTCTTTATGTGGAATAACTAAATGAAAGGAGAGTTCAAACCGATGTTAAGTTTCAACAAAATCCAGCATCCAAAGTACTTTCAAAATCAGCTCAAGTGAAGAAAAGTATACAAGAGTAAATCCTGATGGATAAACATAATGTACACTATGGACAAGTGAAGAACTGCATGGTTAACATGCAGCATTTTGGATTTATTAGGACAAATATAGGTGTCATTTATAGTCCAGCACCTGTGCTGTGGATTCTGCACAATAACAATTCAGTGACTTCTGAGCTCTGTGAGAGAGGATTTCTGTCTACTTGTTAAACTTCTGACATAGAAGTATTTGCATATTCATGGTTTCTGGGTTTTATTTTATGATGAGGCAGATGATGAGGAGAGCGGGTGACATTTGAAGAATTTTTAATGAGGTCAACGATGTTTTTTGGAGGAATGCAGTGAATTTTGTGTCTTCAAACATGTCTGGAGGGGACCCATAATTTTGCTGCACTGATGTGCTATTCTTGGTAAACAAACTAAGTAGGAGTGTGTCTTGGATATCAGAGGAAGGAAGTGAGTGAAGCAGCTGGGTGATCATTATAAGCCATCCATCAAACATCTCCCATTAAAGGTACGTTTTTATAATGACTGTGGAACATAAAACCCCCAGATAGTAAATCCTGGTGTCCCAGAGGTGCCCGATAACTCCCATGACGCCGTCAGTATCGCCCCCCTGCATCATTTCCAGCATTTTTACCCTGCAGCAGGAAGATAAAATGTTCATGCACTACAAGTTTCTTCCTCTGAAGTCAGCTCTAGCGCTCCAGGCGGTTTCTAAACAGCAGGAGATGCTTCGTTTTAGCCTTTCAGGGTATGTTAGCTTAGCACTATCCTGCTGTTTCACCACAACCAACAGGATGATTTGAATTCAGCTCTTACAGCGTGTTCACCTCGCTTACAGGGAAACAGAGCAGCAGACAGACATGTCAGCTAACCCAGATTAGCTGAGGTTACTGCAAGGGAGCACACGTCTGAGATAAAGTCCTCTCATAGATATTATTCTTTGCTACAAATAAGGCTGGGAAATATGTCAGGTTTTTTACGGTATATGGATGCATTCTTAAAGGAGATAATGAGACAGACATATCTCATGGGCAACGTCTTTAGATAGACGTTGCCAGTATGTTGTCCAATTTAGACACTGCGTGGGATTTTTTTTTTTTTTTTTTTGCTTTTTTTAAAACAATAAAGGAAAAGCTGTCCAATCACATGTCTAGAACAATTATGTTTGTGGTATCAGATATTAATATTTCCAATTTTTTCCAAAAAATAGAAATGTTCTTTCTTCGCCAGTTCCACCAATTTTTTAAATATTGCTAAAAAATTTTGCAGTTTGGACATTGCTTTCTTTTGGTTTTGTTTAAACATATAACAGAAGATGTACTTCATTGAAACAATGATTTTATTATCATGCACACGTGGTTTCTTAGTGTAAATGTTATATGAAGACATTTCCAAATATTGTCCAATTTAGACAGTCCACAGGAATTTTTCTGCAATTTTTAATAACAGAAATTGAAAAACTGACAGAGCTTGCATCAATAATGCTCCTTAATTGTTGCATTGAATGTACTGTATCCTTATCGATGTCTGTTATGTTTCCTGCCTGTTTTGTTTGTGTTTGTATTTATAGATTTGTTTATTCTTTGTATTTGTTCAATATGATAAAAGAAATAACATTTTAATTATTAAAAAAAAAATAGAAAAAGTGCCAAAAATCAGTTGTCTAGGACCTCTATTTTGATGCTGTGGTATTAAAATGGTGATAATATTGTTTAACTTTTTTTTATAAGCAATAACAACAATAAAAAACAATAAACACTTCTTTTCAGTTCCACCAATTTTTCTGAATCTTGCCAACATATTTGTCCAATTTAGACATTGCTCTCTCTTTCTTTTGTATAAAAAATGACATCTATTTTTTTTACTTTGACTCCATTGAGAATTAAAATAATTGAGATTTGATTAACCTGAAACACATGGTATTTATGTGGCATGCTTTACCAGCAGAGCTCAAACTGGATCCAGACTGGGATCATGTTAAACTTGGACTGAAGCCGTTTTTAAAGAGGACTCAGTCTTACAGTCATGGATGATTATGCACTTCCTTTCTACCTTTGTGCCATTGTGTGATTATGTATTTTATGATTCTGTTGTGCTTGTTTTGTGTGAATTTGTTGTCATTTTAATGTTGTGACTGTTTGTGTGTATTTGGGAATTTTATGTATTTTAAAAGCCCAGCTAGTGACGGGCATCGCAAATTAACTCAAGCCACAAATAGTGTAGTGTGTGGCAACAGTTTACTTGCTTCATACTTGTCCCTATACAAATAAACATTTAATTAATAATAACAATAATAATGTAGAATTTGTACAAAATTTGGACAATCTCACTATACTGAGATGTCCCCAGTTGTCCAATTAAGACAGTGTGTAGATTTTTTTCTGCAATTTTTGACAACAAAAAATGAAAAAGTGCCAAATCAGATATCTTTCCATTTCCACCAATTTTTCCAAATCTTGCCAAAATCTTCATGCTCTCTTTGATCTCACTGATCATTAAAATAATGGAGATTTGATCATTTTGAAACACACGTAGAGTTTAGAAAATTTGGACTATTTTAATCTAGAGAGACGTTTCCAATGTTTTTGCACAATTTGTGTGCAACTTTGATTATTGAAAATTCAAAAATTGCTAAAAATGTTTGTCTTAAACTTCTGTTTTTGAGGTGTGGTATCAAACAGGTATCAATATCATTTATTGATTAATTATAAGAATGTTCATCCTTGACAGTTCCACCTACTTTTTAATATTGCCAACATATTTGTGCAAATTACACATTGCCCTCTCTTTCTTTTGGTTAGAAATATGACAGAAGATCTACTTTATGAGTCCACTGTTTATTAAAAGAATGGAGATTTGATCATTTTGGAAGACATGGTATTAAAGAGTTTAGAACATTTTGACAAAATTTCAATACATGGATATGCTGCCAATGTTTTTGGGCAATTTATACATCGTGTAAGAGCATGCCTGCAATTTTGAACACCAAAAAAAAAAAATGTGCCCTGTGTGAGGTGTTTCAGACTTCTCTTTCATTGCTGTGTTATCATCAGGTATAATTTATTTAAAGCAAAAATGTATGGAGGGATAGATCATAGCTATTAATGAAGATATGGATTTTCTCCATATTGCCCTGCTGTAGATCAGACATGGTAAAGTAGTTCCTCTGCAAAACAACTTGCGATTAAGGGGAGTGAGGTGGAACAGGAGGGTATGAATGAATAATCATTTAAACTATAACAGCCTCACATGCAACAGTATACCCAGCCTGCCGTAAAGCTTGCTGACGGCCGCCCCACGCGGCCTGCTGACACTCACCCACATACACAAACACCGGGGGGAGAAGAGGACAGACAATAGAGTGCTTACTCTACGGTGGTCCGGTCTAGTGTGTCCCTTTTTTGTTGGGTGAGGATACAGGACGGACAGGCAGGACAGGCCACACAAAAGAGGGATCCTGCTGGGTTTCCTACGGGTTGCTGTGGCACTCACCTGCATGGGTGGAGGAGGGGGATCTGCGGAAAGCCATATCGCTTCAAAGAAGAGCAGATAAACAAAGAATCCTTTGAGTTCCCTGTATGTCAGTCACTCGGCCATGCTGCTTTGCTGTCAGAAGCAGGTGAGGGAGAGACAACGACAACACTCTGACTCATGAGTACAATCCTGAGCTCAGTGGAGGCTTATCTCTGCCGGGATTATACTCTCCTCCAAATGGCTGGCCGGGTATAGTGGAAACTCCACAACTCAGCTTATAGACTACACTTGCTTAATGCACGGCACACCGGGCCCCCTGTCTAACGGAGCGGCTGGCTGGTTGGGTGTTTCTCTGGGGTATTACAGAGGCAGAGATTATTGGGACTCTAATGTGCATTAATTACTGCACCTTCTGTTAAGGCCATGGCTGCAGACCTATGGAGTCTTAAGGCGTCACTTCATGGAGCTTATGAGCCGAGCAGAGACATCCTGCTCCAAATTAAAGTTATACAAGGAAGAGTTTGACACATGAGCGGGAGCTAATGAAGATAAACAAGAGGTGCATGGGATGCACAGGCCACTGACAACAAAGTCAGACTATTACCAGATAAAACCCTACAGAGAATCAGAGGATTAAAGAAATACTAATCCTTATCTTTATCTCATGCATGATGACATAACTGATCTGAATTGTTCTGTTCGGTTCAAATAGTTTTATCATCACTGATTATGGAGCTGCTTGGTTCGCTTGAGATGCAAATAAAACTGATTCAACATCAGTCTAACAATGAACGCATCGCCTTTAATTAAACCTGATGCTACCTTAGCGACTATAGACTTCATGCTAGAATCATTGATATACAAAAAAATGCAAGCAACATGTTCCAAAAATGTCCGGACAGAAGCCAGACTAGACTGGGTTAGCTAGGGATGCTCAAAAATAGCTGGAATATTCCACAGGTAAGTGGGTAAACAGGTGATAGTACCATGACTTACTATAAGAGGAGCACTCCTGAAAGGCTCAGGCCTGTACAGTTAACAATGGTGTAATGTTCTCTACCTTTAAAAGACTGCACTGCACAGGTGAATGGTTCAATGGTGATCAAAAATGTTTCTCAAAGTCTTTTTTTATGCAAATAATTTGCACAGATTTGTTTTTATTTAAGCCTGCAAGCTTTCGCACCAGCAATGTAATTTTACCATGCAAACTTGCAGCTGATATTTCCCAAACCTTGGTTGATTTTTTTCAGTTTTGCAACCAACAAGCACAAATCCGGCCAATCAAAACACTTGTTACCGAGATTGAAGGCAGACATCCTCCTTTCCAACACCACATGACGTGTCATATCTGACATAACATAAGGATGTGAATCTCTCCTTCTCAAGATGACCCGATTTAAACCTGGATTCATAGGCTATGATTGGAATCACTGATGATTCATTAGTACAGATAACCTTGCAGATGGATGCGCCCGTTTCCTTGTTTGTCACTGGCGAATCCATCTTGCAAAACTCCCCTCTGAACTGTTTGGGTTAGTGAAACACATCCAGCTACCTTGTGAGCATCTATGGCTAACGTAACTCTTGTTTGAAGGTTAAAGGTCACCCAGGGTCATACGAGACTAGAGATGCTGAGCAAGAGCAAGGGAAAACGAGTTAGGGTAACAAGCAGAAGAGCCCCAGTGAACTGTCCATTATGTTAAAACCAGCACATAGACTGATTTATGCTACATTTTTACTGATCCAGGTCCCCACAGACTGATGCACTCTGACCTCTGAAATTAGGATTGGTTAACCAATCCAGATCATTACAAAAATGGCATCGCTCCTGATGTGCATAGAAAAGAGTGACCAAGTTTGCCTCTATTTACATTTTTCACATCATCCTTGATATGTAAAGGCCTTTAGTGTGTCTTTATAAGGAATTTAGAGATTTGACCATTGCAGTCCATAATATCATCAAAAGATTCTGAGAATCTTGAGATATCTCTCCTGTGATTAATATTACAACAATGACTTTAATGGTGGTAAACATGCTCCTGTCCCAATGTTTTTGGAACATGATGTAGGCATCAGATTCAGAGTGTGTGTACATTTACCCAAAAAAGATGATTGGTTTAGCATCAAATATCCTTGTGCTGTATTCCACTGAATATAGGTTAAAAAGGAGTAATCCATCCAACCATTTACTATATCGCTTATCCTGTTGGGGGTCGTGGGGGGGCTGGAGCCTATCCCAGCTGTCATTGGGCAAGAGGCGGGGTACACCCTGGACTGGTCACCAGTCAACCGCAGGGCTGACGTACAGAGACAGATAGCCAAGCACACTCGCACCTACGACCAATTCAGAGTCACTAATTAACCTACTGAGCATGTCTTTGGTGGTGGGAGGAGCCGGAGTACCTGAACATGCAAACTCCATACAGAAAGGGCCTGACCGGGAAGCTAACCAGGAGCCTTCTTGCTGTGACAGTGCTAACCCCTGCGCCGCCATGCAAGGATTCAGAAATACTTTCATTCTGTTTTTATTCACGTTACATAATGTCCCAGCTTTTATGGATTTTAGGTTTGTATACATATATAACTAGACATATCAACATTTTACATCAGTTTTTTTTAACACTCCTGCTGTTGTACTACCGCTATAAATGCATGACTGCTGTGACATTATTGTGACATCTACTATTCAAACTACAATAACCTTGTTTTGTTTTTAAATTAAAAGCTGAAGACACTCAAAGTTATATAAGATTTATTTTGTCTTATTTGATGGGATCATGCGTTTCAACCATTTTTAAATGATTTAAGTGTATTATTTTGAAAGACTCAGTGGTTTAAAGCTCTAAACAGCAGCATCCATGAGCCTCTGCCCTTACCGCTGTTCTACTTTGGTGTTCGTTGTGTCTGGTTGTGATTGAAAGGGCTTTGAGTAAGTATCTTAAGGACCTTTTGCATCTAATGTCACAATGTCCCGCTCCAGCCTTGGGGATGTATTACTTACTGGATTCCAGTGCTCAATAAATACACATGTCTACTAATACCCATCAGTAATCTGTAATCTACATGATAAACCATGGATATCTCCTGTTGTGCACTGGGGTGTACTAACATTTATGGCTTTACCCTTTTATTAATATGCCATGAAAAAAGTGGATCACAGTCACAGATCTGAAGAATGGGCAGCCACTTTAGTCCACAGAGTGTAGTGCACAGTTAATAGAAGGAAAGCTTTGAAAGGCTAAAATATAAAAAGCTGGATACATGCAGTCGTTTCATGATTGACTAGCTGTAGTACAGTAGTTGAGCCTGTGGTGATTGCTGTGAGGCAGACTCACTTGTCCTTACTGAGGAGTGCTTCCTGTTGAACCAGCCCTGACTGGTAGTGTTAACACTAACAGTATACTTCCTGTTTCTTTAAATGCACAATTATGACCTAACGAGGAAGAAAAGCTGTTAAAAAGTGGTGCCAAACCTTGCTGGTTTCATTATGTTTTCCAGCCAATTTAAGCAACAAACCATACATTTGCAATACACATTGAATAGAGAACTTTTTTCCCAGTTGTGTCAGGTCTTAATGTTGCGCTTCTTCACACTTAATACTAATTTACAAGTCAGCCCAGGATATGACCGAAATTTTGAAATAAATAAAGTAACCAAATTTTTTTTTAATGAAAAAATAGGTTTAAAGTAAAGGTTGCATGATAATAGTTCTTCAGGGCAGATATCGATACAGTTATTAGAAGATCGATGACCAATACGCATCTGTTATGACAAACAAAATCTTCCTAATGTGACAAAAGTAAAACCGCAAGTGAAAAAAATGAAGGAAAATAAACTATTTAGCATGAGAAACAACACAAGGCTACGCAGTAGCAGCAGCACAACAGGAAGAGATGCCAAACACTCTCTTTGTCAGTGCCACTCAGGCCTCAATTTTGATTGGCTGGTCAGTAAGCCAGTTAGATAGTGTTGTGGGCTGGGCTTTATGTGAGACTGAGTGAAAACAAAGCCAGAAGGGAGCCTTGCAGTGGAGCCAAAGTGGCACCTGTGATGTTGTGTGGGTGTATTAGTGCCTTTGGCATGCATAACTTCCACATCTTTGCAGGCACCATTGATTTTGAGAGGTACAGGTTTTAGAAAAACCTGATGTAGACCGCACTGATTCAGCAAATTTGGAGGGAGAAAATCAGCATTAGCCACATTAGCACGCTAGCTGAGCCTCACAGGTGAAGCCTCGTACGTAGCTCTTTCCTCCTGCGTCCTATCCAGTGACTAAGTCAGCTTGATCTGGACCCAGGTCTGCTACCTGTAGTTTCTTCATCCAGTCTTCATTTACAATGATCTTAAGAAGTTTCCCAGAGTCAGCTAGCTTTTAAAAAGTCTTTATGGTCCTGTTTACCATTCAGTTCCCATTCAGTTATGTCAGAGGAGACTAGTCTTGATTAGTCAGTGACCGAGTGATGGGCTGTTTAAATGAACCCCAAAACAGATTTGGTTTAAACCGAGTCTTAAGTCCACCCTCACGTAGCACAAAAAGCACACAGGAAAGAGAAGAACACATATTGCTGGGTCCTGTCATCGAGCGTATAGCATTATAACGTTATAACGTATAACGTTAGCATCAGGCAGGCCACTGAGTCAGGTGCTGACATAATTAAGATCAGCTGATCTCACGCAGGCCCTCATCAGCTGACAGCCGTATTGATACAGCTCTTGCTTGGATACACCCTGCCACTCTCTGCAAGCTGCCCTTGCAACCCTCCTCCACCCCAGCTCCTCCTTTATTCTGCTTCTGACTAAATCAATGTCACTCTGTTGTCACTGATGTCTGCTCTGCTCTGGGGGGTTTCGCTGCTTCTCTCTGCCTTATGTTTTCCCTATCTGCATAGGAAGAGCAGGAATATGTGCTAACCTATTCTAAGTTTAAAATCAGCATATGAATAAACCTTCAAGTCTCTCTTTCTGACAGGTAATCTTGGAAACTAATTCTAGAAAGCTCCCTGATTTCCTCTAAGGAACTGAATTAATGAAATAAATGATCAGATGTGCTGCAGGGTCGTGTGTTGCACATCCTACTTCCTCCCTGTCTAAGTGCTTGGCCAACCTCCTCAGTGACTAATTGTTCTACCTGCTGGTAACTGATGCTAAATACAGATAGAGTGTGAGAGGCAGCGTCTGGCTGCACACACACATGCATGCACTCGCACACACTAACACACTCGTACTCTGTCAGTAAGGGTATCTGATGTGGCACACTGACCGGCAGCACCCACGCACACGAGCACCCAAACACACCTCCACGCTCAGTCTCCAGTTACAGACCTGCACACGCTGTTAAATATTAAAGGCTGTAATATTAACGGCTAGGTGTTGTAATCGAGGAAACTGCTAAAAGGTCAAGTTCGACACAGAGGCTGCTCTGCTTGACCATCAGGTCGGCACATCTCAAATGTTGACTTGCAGGAGTCACAGGAGTTCAACGTTGGCTCGTTTCTGCATGAGAGTTAGTTTTCCTTTGGCAGCACAGATCTGGGAGGAGTCAGGTGTATGATTGGACTCGTCTTTTCATGGCTCAAAGACAAGATGTTGAGAAGGATTATTTTTGGCTCGTACACATCTGCCAAAGTTTTGACAGCAGCCATGTTTCAGATGTTGTTGGTATTGAGATTAACCGCTGTATAATCAGATGTACTTCAAACCTATCAATCTGTCCCCTCGTTCCAACTCCTGCATGTTTCTAATGTAAATTACATTGACCCATTTAAACTTTGTTTATGCCGAGAGTCATCTTTAAACCTCACACTGAACTGAATAACAGCTAAATGTGCATACTGTCACATGAATCTTGGCTCCTTCCCTGAAACACTGTCATGATTTCACACCAATCACACTGAAGTCTAGACGTTTTTAAAAAATTCTCCAGCAATAACAAACATAAAACTTCTGAGGATTTAAATTAATGTAATGACACTAGCATTATTCTGTATTTTTAAATTCATTTCTTCTCTGGTCAAAGGTGAATAGACACCATTAAGAGTGCTCATCCAGTGGTCAGAATGTGATAAAGTGCCCTTCAAGCAGACAACTGAGTTAGTAACTGAATTACTCCACTATAAAAGTAACTAGTTACCAGGGAAAGTAACTATTGTGTTACTTTGTTTTAGTTTAAATTTGTCTAAGAATTTGGATTTTTTTTCTCTTTTAAATGACACTGTTGCCACTCACATCAATTTTGTCGAATTTCAACCAGTTTTTATTACTTTTCCCCACCAATTTTATCAAATTTAACATTTTTGCAACTTAACCCATTTTTTGTAAATTATAAACCCTTTCCACCACTTATTTCTGCCTGTTTTTGCCACTTCTAAACCAAATCTTGCAACTCTCTGCCTATTGCTGGCTCTGTTGACACATTATCGCCACTATTAACCCCTTTTATCACTGTTCAAGCTACATTTCCCAATTTTATATACCATTTATGCAAGTTTCTGACTTTTTCTGCCTCAACTAACCCCTTTTTGCCAGTTTATATCAATTTTCATCCCATTTTACTAAATTTCCACTTATTTTTTCCAATTTCATCTACTTTTAAATTCACTTTTACCACTAAATAAGTCCATTTTTTGCCTTTTTTGGTTATTTTGCCACATTTATCTAATTTTTGGCATTTCAAACCATTTCTGCTACTTTTAAAATCCAATTCTACACCTTTCCCACCATGTCTTGCCATTATTAACCAATTTTACCTTTTTTATTGTATTTGAATTCTGTTCTCAACAAAAGGATTTACATTTTTAAGAGGGCTACTTACTACACAAATGAATCAAAATTTGTTTCTTTGGTTAGAGTGGTTATTATTCAGGATAAATATAAAATACCACAGCTTAACTTTACAATGGACCATGATTTTGCTGGCCCCCAGTTTGGCTGGGCCCCAGAAATGTCTCCCATTTTTCATTTTTAGTTTATAACGCACCCCATTTAATTCTTAGTAATGGTAACGGCGTTGTATCGATGGAAATAGCAATTAGTTAGATTACCTGTTACTGAAAAAGATAACGCCGTTAGTAAAACCGTTTATTTTAATGCTGTTATTCCCAACACTGCTTTCTAGTGTTCAAAATAGGATAAAGTGCCCTGCAGGATCTTATTCCTATGGGCTATAGGTGATGAAATGCCCTAAGTTAGACAGTAAGGTGCTCTCTATGGCATCTGCTAGTTGCCAAAAAGTGCCCTCCAGGGTGTCCTATCAGTGGACTAGATATGACAAAATGGCCGCTAGTGTTCAGAATATGATAAAATGTCCTTCCACCAAAAGTGCTATTCAAGCAGCCAATATATGATAAAATGCCTCCAGGGTACCCTTTAAGTTGGCAAAATGTGATAGCGTCCTTAGGTAGACAATTAGTAGTAGGTGCCATCCAGGGTGCCCCCTTCTTTTGGGCAAAACCTAATGAAATGCCCTCTAAGTAGGCATTAGTGATAAAGTGCTCTCTAGGGTGCCAATGTAGGTTTCAAAATATGATAAAGTGTCCACTAGGACGTCCTTTCGGTGGTCAAAATGTGATACAGTGCCCTTCAAATAGACAGTAGGTGATAGAGTGTCCTCCAGGATGCTCTTTCTGAGGGCAAAGGTGATAAGGTGCTCCTAAAAGTATACCATAAGTGATAAGGTGCCCTGTATTCCAGTGGGCAAAATGCAATAAAGTGCTCTCCAGGATGCTCTTCAAGTGGACAGGATGTGGTAAAGTACCTTTCAAGCAGACAGCACGCCCTTCTAATTTTCAAAATATGATAAAGTGCCCTTCCAGAAAAACTTGATGAGGTGCCTTTCAAGCAGTCGATACAGGAAAAAATGCCCTCCAGGATGCCCTTCCAGTGGGCAAAATGTCCTAAAGTGTCTCCAAAGAAGACAGTTAGTAGTAAAGTGCCTTCCAGGGTGTTGTTAATTTTAGAAACCTGATGAAAAACCTCAAAAAGACATTGGTGATAAAGTGCCGCCCATGCAGATAGTACATAGAGTTCAAAATATGATAAAGTTCCCCACCAGCAAAATGTGATAAATCGCCCTTCAGGCAGTCAATATATGATAAAATTCCCTCCAGGATTCTCTACCACTGAAAAGTGCACTTCAAGTATAGGTGATAAAGTGTCCTTAAGCATGCCCTCTCTGACATTCAAAATGCAATAAAGTACCATCATGGGTGCCCTTCCTAGAGGGCCAAACCTGGTGAAACACTCTTCAGGTATTGGTGATGAAGTGCCCTACAGTGTGCATTTTTAGTTAACAATGCATGGTAGAGTGCCCTCAACATGCCCTTCCCATGTTCAAATTGTGACAAACTGCCCTTCCAATGGACAAATGATGTGATAAGGTGCCCTCCAAGTAGACATAAGATGATAAAGTGCCCTGTAAGATGCCAATCTTGTGTTTAAAATATGATAAAGTACACTCAAAGGTAACCTGCCAGTGGGCAAATAAGTGCCCTTCCATTAGAGAATGGGCGATAAAGTGCCCCGAAGGGTGCCCTTTCTAGCATTCGAAATGCAATAGTGTCATCAAGTGTACCCTATCTATAGGCATAACCTGATGAAGTGCTATTTAATTAGACATAGGTGATAAAGTGCCCTCTAGGTTGACCATGTAGGGGTTCAAAATATGGTAGAGCCCAATAGGACCCTCTTCTAATGTTCAAAATGTGATAAAGTGCCTTCCAAGTAGTCAGTTGGTGATAAAGTATCTTCTAGGGTGCCCTTTCTGTGTTCAAGATGTGACATAGCGCCCTTTAAGTGGGTAAAATGTGACAAAGTGCCATCAAGGGTGCCATTCCAGTGGACAAAAACTTGTGAATGCCCTGCAAGATGCCCTTCCAGAGGACAAAACATGGTAAAGTTTTATAGGTTTGTACATGTATGAACACCTTTTGTGCCCTACTTAAAATCAATCTGAAAAGAATATATGACTTCGCTGGGACTATATCCATGTTATAAACACACTTATGGATTTACACAGATATTGTATTCGTGAACAACATTTATAGGCGCCATGTGGAGTCTTCTTTTTTGTTTACCTTCACTGCAATTCACTAAAACAAGCTCGACTTCAGTCCTTAATAACAAGTTGAATTAATTTCTTAGTTTCACTGTGAAACGTTTGAACAACACATTTTTACCTGATGCTAGTTTGCAGTCTTCTTCTTGCCTTTTTGGCCCATTTTTGTCTCTTTTGGACATTACCACCAGCAGGTATGAGTCAGAGGAGTACTGTGAAGTTGAATCAAACGGCTCGCTACCTGTCACAAATAAATCTCCGTTACTAGAAGCAGAGTCAAAAGCAGAGTTTTACTTTGGTGACCATAAAAATTTATCAGACTTGTTCAGATAAGGCTGTATTTCATTTTTCAACCTTAAAGAAATAGTTAAATATTTCTGGAAATAAATATATTTGTTCTCTGAAAATTGGATTCGATGATTGGGATGACCTGTGTTTCTGTTGGTAAATTTTTTAGCTTAGCACAAAGACTGAAACAAGGACAAAGAGTTCTCCTGGCTCTGTAACAAAAATCCACCTTCCTCTAAAAGCTCATAAATTAACATGTGTCATGTAAATTTAATCTCTACAAGACCCAAAGTGTAAAATGACAAATGGCCGTTTTATGAGGTTGGCTGGAAGCAGCAATTTCCTGGATTCAATGCTGGTTGCCTGGCAACTCCTCAGAGTCAAGAAATAGTCCAGCACATAGCCTCCTGCTAAGATGTACAGGATGTGTGCATTTTTAGTCTTCAATGTTATTTTTTTCACAGAACATGATTAAAAATTCATGGTCCTCTTACATGCTAATATATCCTCACACTTTACGGATCAGCTGACATGGAGCTCACACTCAAACACCTGTTGGTTTGTCAACAACATCACCATTACATCTCAGCTAAATAAGGTGGAAAATACAAGCCTGAAGATTGTGAGAAGAAGACATTACAGTTGACAAAAAGTGATAAAGTCTCCCAAAAGTGGACATTTAGAGATAAAGTGCCTAGTAGGGTCCCCTTCTGGTGGATAAAATGCAATAAGATACCATCTAGGATGCGCTTACTTGGCTGCAAACCTGATCAAGTGCCCTCTAAACAGCTTAAGTTGATAGAGTTCCATCCAGGGTCCCCTGCTAGTGTTGAAATTATAGTAAAGTGCCCATCTAGGTGGCCTTCAATTGTCCAAATTTTTTAAGCAGACAACATATGATAAAGTGCCCTTCAGGGTGCCAGTCAAGTATATAAGATGGGGTAAATGCTATTAAGTGCCAACCAGGGAGCCCTTCCTGGTTGTCAAAACCTGATGAAGTGCCCTCTTAGTAGTCATAGGTGATAGAATGCCCTCTGGTTGCCCTGCTCGTGTTGAAATTATGATGAAGTGCCCATCTAGGAGGCCTTCCAATGTCCAAATTTTGTTAAAGTGCCCACCAAATAGAAATTTAGTATTAAAATGCCCATTGGGCTGCCCCTTCATGGGGCAAAATGTGATAAAGTGCCCTCAAAGTCGACATTAAGAAATAGGGGATTTGTAGGATCCCCTCCTAGTGAGTAAAATGCAAGAAGGTACCATCCAGGATGTGCTTATTTGGGGGCACTTGGGGGTAAACTTGATGAAGTACCCTCTTAAAGTGCCCATTTAGGTGCTTTTCCAGTCTACAATTTTTTTATAAAGTGCTTCAAGCAGACAATACATGATGAAGTGCAATCCGAGGTGTTAGTCCAGTTTAAAAAATGGGGTAAATGCTATTAAGTGCCAGCCAGGGAACCCTTCCTAGTCGTCAAAACATGATGAAGTGCCCTCTTAATAGTCATGGGTGATAGAATGTCCTCTAGGATGCCCTGCTCATGAACAAATTTGGATAAAGTGACCTTTCAGTGGGTAAAATGGGATAAAGTAGACAATACGTGATAAGGTGTCCTCTAGGGGGCTTTTTTTATTTGGTGAAATGCAATAAAGTAACATCCAGAGTAACCTTCCTGATGGGCAAAACCTGATGAAGGCCCCACTAATTTTCAAAATATGATATAATGCTGAGAAGGCACTTTTTGAGGAGGAAAAGCTACTATTTATCCACAGTCTTCTGCTTTAGAACAGGTTCAACAACCACCTTCCCAATTTCCATTAGCAATCCATCTATTATCAGCACCACTTATCTCATTTGGGATGACAGGGGCCGGAGCCAATCCCAGCTGTCATTTGGCAGGAGGCCGGGTACTCTGAGGACTGAACGCCAGTCAATCACAGGACTGACATACAGAGAAAGACACTCAGTCACACTCCCACTTTCACCTATGGGCAATTAAGAGTCAGCAATTTATCTAAGACGCATGATTTTGAAGAGTAGGAGGAAGCCAAAGTACCCAGGGAGAACCCCTGCATGCACATGGAGAACATGCAACACCCAAACACTGTAGAAAGATTTTGTCCAACAGAGATTCAAACCAGGAGTCTAAGGGCTGGTAAGCTACAGTTAGTACATCTATTATCACAAAATCAAGCTCAATCAGTCTTGCCAAAGACAAAAATATAGTGTAGTCTGATCCCCGTTTATCCCTGTTCTAGTAACATTCCTGCGGCTGTATCCGTCTAACAAACTAGCTTCTAAAATCCACAGAATCCCTACCAATGCTGAGATAAAAGGAATGAATTTAAGCTTTACTGACATCAAAATGACAAGCATGAATGGAGGCAGCTTCAACAAAAACACAGGTCACACACACTCACTGTGACATCAAGAGGAAGCATTAAATCTGTATTTATGTTCTTCAAACCACTTAAAGGCAGCCGCCATAAATAGAAGAGACTCCCACACAGTATAATCACACACATGTGCATCCAGGCATTTACACTTCTAAAGAGCTGCATACATAGATATGTGCTCACATGACAGCAAACATTAGCACATGTTTAATTACTTCCACCACCCTCAATGACAACGTGCCCTCCCCAGGTCTTAATCTCTAGATCTTCACATTAAACTGTAGAGATATGAACTAATTAACCTCAACCTGAGTCGTGAACCTAAAATTACCCTTCAGAGGAGAGAGGCGAGGCCAGATGTCCTCAAACTGTGATTGACGGAGGAACAGGAACACAGAGATTCAGAACATACGAGCACACAGACACAGAGTGATTTCCCCCGTCGTCTGATCTGGTTCACGTCTTCCTGGAGAGAAACCAGAGTTAATAGAGAAAGAGAGGGAATCGATTCTCGATGCTCCAGTTTACTCCTGCTCCCTCCAGTTTCCTCCCACACCAACATCACACACCTGTCGGAGCCCAGGACGGGATTCAGAGAAAGCTTTAGTGTGAGGTAAGAAAATAAAAGGTAGTTAGTCACTGAAAGTCAAACATAAAAAAAGAAGATATCTTTTATAAATCCCTCAATTTCTGTCCTATACACAGGATGAAATACATGCAAATGCACACACAGGATCCTATGACTGTGCACTTCAATGTATTCATCTCCTTTGCTGTAAAAAACAAAGCTGGCTTTCACAAGACAATGGAGTCATTTCTTACCATCATTACCAAAATTTCCATACTGTCTCAGAAAAAAAAGAGGACAAATGAAACATACGCATGCATCTTTTCAAACTGTTGAAAATTCTTAAAAATGTGGGTCACAATTTCTCAGGTGGCGGTGGGTCCTGAGATTTGTTATACTTAAGGGTAGTCTTACTGCACTATTGTGAGGTCTGAACATTGTCTGATGGCCAGAGGTGCCAACAAGACTCTTTTGAGACAACTTCTCTTTGGCACATCTTCTGCAAGACTGTGTTTCTAACACACAATTTCCACATACAGCAGCTCTACCGCAATCTGCTGGCGAATTGCACTGCGGAGCAAATTGCTCCTCTCTAGTCAGTCAGAGCAGTATCACTGCCCTTACTCCAGTCCGGCGCATCTCTGAAGCGCCACTTGGCTGCGCTTTGCTGAAGATACACAGCAGGTCTAATGTCAGTGCTGGGCGCTGCCATACCATGTCAATCTAACGTTGCATAGCAGATGGATACGTTGGTTTCCGTGTTTCTCACCGGCGAATCCATCTTGCAAAGCTCCCATCTGAACCGTTTGGGCCCCAGTTAGAAAGTGACAGGACCAATCAGTGATGTACTGATTGTACTTACTGGTGCGGCGGAGTCGTGATGTATTCAAGCAGCAACAAGAGACCGGTGCAATTATGGCGAAGGACATTAACATGGATGCTGCTAAAGCGCCAGCTTTATCAGAAATTGACGACATTTCTTCGTTTAAAGAATAACAAAGAACAGCAGTGAGTTGTTTTCTTTAAAGAGGGGGTATTATACTTTTCCAATTTTTAAAACATAAAGTCACAATGTTAGGTGTCCATACTCCACGTATGCAAATTTTCAAACCGCAAGATAAACGTCTGTGGCAGTAATCTTGGAAATAGCGTGTAAACTGATGAAAATGGTTTGTTGAAAATCTCTCCGAGATTCTCCCGAGACGAGATTTCGATCGGGCGAACTGATGAGGTCATCGCAATAGGATCTCCTGACTGGTTCGTGGTTCGTCCATGCTGCCAGCAAAGCGGAACAGACCGCCCCCACAAGGCCTTTTAGCCATTTAGCAACACAGTAATCAAACACTTACCAAACAGATACGTCTTGCTCTGTCCTTCGCTGCTGGTGGTTTTCTTCCCCCCTCTCTCCAAACTGTTAGGATCAGACTCCGGGTCTAACACGTACGAATGTTTATCAAAATTCGCCATATTTTATTCAGTCAGACCGGTTCATTCAAAGTTTTCAACTACTAGCATAACAACATTAGCCACATTGGAGGGGGCGGGCACAAAACATTAAGTCCTGCCACCCATAGATATCTATAGAACACTAGATACGCCAGCGCGCTGTAGCAGCCTGCTGAGCGACGTGTCTACGTGGCGGCTATCTTGGCTGGAGCGACGTTCTCATTAAAGGCAATGCATGTACATTGAAAAAAAATCATAACTTGCTCATTTCTCAACCGATTTTCATGCGGTTTACTTAATTGTCAACGTCAAAACATGTGCTATTAATACAGAACATTTGATAAAAAAAAAACAAAACAAAATGGAAAAGGACTTTCTACCAATGTAGCCTACAATTTTAGTTATTTTACTCTTTAAGTCCAGATGTCTGGGAATCGTTTATGTTCAGCCATTATATATTTATAAATGTATATACATAAACATATATTTTATGTATAAAAATAGAAAGATAAATATATACTCATATAGAAAATGTTTTTAGATCTAAAGATTTAATTGTAAAGTAATCAAATAATCATTTATATTAATTTATTTGCCCCCCCCCCATCTCTCTCTCACTCTCTTTATATATATATGTTTATAGAAATAAACACACTGTGGAGATAGAATAGAATAGAGTTTATTGCCATTTGTACAATTAGAAATAGGTACATTGAAATTGTGCCTGTCACTGAGTAAATAGTAACACTTCACTTCACCTTGGACTTAAATAACGTATATAACTATACATATAACTATAACGTATAACTTACATAACTACTACTACTAGTAGTGGTAGTACATTAACTACTACTGCTGATACTGGCACTGCTACTACAACTGGTAATACAATTACAAATGCTGATAATACTTCTACAACTCTAAAGGCTATTTATACTACTACTGCTGCTTGTACAACTATACTACAGCTACTATTAATCGTCTGGTATTTGGCTGTCAAGCTGCTAGCTCGCGGTAGTGTTTTGCTAGTAACCAGGTAGTTACTGAAGCTCTCAACAAGACTTAATAATGAAAAAAGAGCCAAAACTATTTTTACCTATGAAAAGTTATTTCCAGTTTCCTTGTTTCAACCGTACGGGGTAGTGTGCAACCGTATGCAGCATAATGTGCAGGCATCCTTGTTGTTTTAGTTTTCATGCCATCTACAACCATGGAATGCCCCGACACTTTTGCCCCACTAGCTTAGCCTCGCCGTAGGCATGCAGCTCAAAGGGGCGTGTCGTATCTACTCTTCTATATATATATCTATGCTGCCACCAGCTAGCCTCCGGAAAATCGGCCAGTCAGAGGAAAGCAGGTTCGTGGAGCGGGGGGGAGGTGTTAAAGAGACAGCAGGGAAAACGAAGCATTTCAGATGGAGGTTAAAATAAGGGTTTTTCAGGACGCCAGTGTGAGAAACATGAGGACTTTTTTGAGCTGTAAACCATGTAATGCTACTACGTGGGTATGAGAGAGATAGTGTAAAGCCTTTAAAAAAGGCCATAATACCCCCACTTTAAAAAAAAAATGACAAAAGTCATGAACTGAGATGTCTACAGTTGCCATGGTTCGCGTTATGCAGTTCTCTATGGAGTTTAGTCTTCAGTGGGGTGCAGCTCGATAGCGGCTACGTCACATAATTTGTTGCTCTGATTGGCCCATAAAGATGTGACAGAACGTTCGTTCAAACACTCAAAGATTTTTTTCAAAGCCTCTGCCCTTTCTCAAACGCTGTATATCGAAGGTTTCCCAGATCTGGCGTACAGCTTAATGTCAATCCCCATCGATCAGACAGGAAGTCAAAAGCCTAGAGTATCCAGTACTTTCAAAATACAACACAATGCACGGACTCCCGATCGTAAATCATCACTCTATCAACATTACGGCAAAGGGTCACCAGGAGGTCAGAGGGTTACAGATCTACGACGGCATCATTGACTGGGAAAATTAACTTTCGAGGGAATTTAGCCAAAATTTTTTGCGTAAAACCACACATCCTTAATTCAACATTAACCTTTTAACTTCCTAATGTACTCATTTGGAAGTTGCTGGTAAGGCTAGCATGCTCAGGAGAGTAAGGATGGGTCAGCTGCCTGATACGGGAACGGCAGCTGAGCTTATGGCGCACTTTCCTGGACTTGATCCAGCTCACATATACTAGGTACCCAGGGTGGGCTGGTCCAGAAGCCAGGACGACTGCGTGCGTTCCAGAGGGGTCAGCTGGGAGGATACCTGGAGAGATGGGCAGGCCCAAGGTTGACATGGCATAGTGCCAAACCAGCATATGCTCCAATACCTGACCTGACTTCTTATTACAGTAACATAAAAAGAGAGCAGAATATTCAAGCAAAATGTCCTAAATGTGCCAAATCAGCACATTATGTGTCTATTTGGGCACCATCTTGGAAATTTTGAGATACCAAGTGATATTTCTTTCCACTAAAATGTCACCACTGTTGTCCATTGATGAAACCTTTTGAGGGGTTTTCATTTCCTAATTTTTCCCAAAATTAACCAGACCTTTTTGAATTTACCATTCAAAGGAGGTGAAGTTTAACTCAGAGGGGAGTTGATTTATTTACAAGGAAAAAAACTGAACTGCAAAGACACAATCTAGGGTTCTCAAGCTATTGTAGGACCCCTTGTTTGTGTTCATAGCATGAAGAAACATGAAGAAGCACATCACTAGCAATGAAAATGTGTGGCTAGGTGATGCTATGAGGATTTTCATACGTGGTCATTAATTTGCTTGATGTTTGAGCTGTATTCGGTGCAGGAAAAAGGGTTTACATGAGCTCACAGCCCAGGTTGTTTAACTACTGGAGCAACATGCATATTTTGAAATGATTAGTTTGCTCTTTGATGCTTTGTTTTTTTTTTTTTTGACAGAGATCACCAGCAGAGTTCAATTGGGCTCAGAAAGTGTTACCGATGAAGCAAAAACATTTAAGAGCCAACGTGTTTTCATAAAAATATTTTCTTCCATCATCCCTGTGTGGTAGAATAAGTAGAAAGGTCATAAAATTCAAATGCAGGACTTCAAAGTAATGTTTACACAGCATCACGAGGAAACATGAAGATGATTCAGGGTATTAAATGGCCAAAGGGAAGGGCAACGAATAATACAAGACAAAAGTGCATAAATAAAAGATTTCTTTTGGAAAAATAGCAGCATGGTGGCTGCCAAGGTAGCTGCTGTAGAGGAACTAGTTATCAAGGCGTTTCCCAGCGGAGATGGTAAGCATGGTGAAAATTATTCTCATTTTTGTTCAGGGTGCCTGCTTTTCCAAAAAGACTACATTAAGATGCAATATGTTTCAGCAGTACTTTTTCATAATGGTATCCTTCTGTGAACAGTGTTTTATTTCATATGTATGTCATCATATGCTGTATTATTGGTTGTTCTTTTTAAATTGGACTTAAAAAGGCTAACCTTTGGTTGAAAAATAACTATCCAACCTGTGTGTTTGTGTTGAATGTCTCCTTTTATGTGACCATAACATGTTTAGCTCCTATTGTACGGTGGCCTAGAAGCGTGTAACAAAAAAACAAAGTCTGAAACACTTTTACAAAAGTTTACACAAATTTACATTGACCAAAACACTTTATATTTCATAAAAAAAGTATCATTAGAAAAACACTTCTATGGTAACAAAAATGTTTAAAAAGTTTCTACAAAATTACAAAGTCAATTTGTAAAAGCTCACTACGAAATAACAAAATTTGAAACACTTTTAAAAAACTTTAAAGAATTAATGAAGTCCTTTTAAATAAAAAAAACTGAAACAATTGTACAACACCTGACATACTTTTAAAAAGACTGATACAAAATTACAAAGTCTGAAACTCGTTTACAAAATTTGCAACAAATTTATAGTCTGATAAGAAAACATTTGTCTGAAGCATTTCAACATTTAAAAAAGATGTACAAATTATGATGCAAAGTTTTAAACACTTTAACAAAACTTAAAACAAATGTACAGTCTGACACAAAAATACGAAGTCTAAAACACTTTTTCATAACTTGAAACAAATTCACAAAGTCTGAAACACTTTCACAAATTTTGAAACATTGTTACAAAACTTGAAAAATGTTTCCAAAATGCTAACTACAAAATTATGAAGTCTGAAACACGTTGACAAAACTTCAAAACAATTTTTTTAAAGATCGGATACAAAAATGTGGAGTCTGAACCACTTTTACAAAACTTTAAACAAATCTACAAAGTCTGATACAAAATAAAGTCTGAAACACTTTAACAACAGTTTAAACTTGGGTTACTCTGGCATTTGGTACATTTCCTTCCCATAAGAGTCAGTTGTTTTGATTTGTTTCAGAAGTTGTGAAAGTGTTTAAAACGAATTTGTCTCTGCTCATGTCGTCTGGTCAAGTGTTGTTGTTTTGTAAAATGTAAATCTAAATCTTTAAATCTAGGTTTTGACATTTATAATTTGTTTTATTAAATGTAAAAATGGTTTTGTTAAAAGTGTCTCAGACTTTAAATTTTTTATCAAACTCTGCAAATATGTTTCAAGTTCTGTAAAAGTGTTTAACACTTTGTAATTCTGTGTGGACTTTTTGTACGTGTGTTTTTTTAATTTGTTTTGTGACTTGTAGAAGTGTTTTGCAAATGTAAATTTGTTTTATGAAATGTAGAAATGTTTTTGGTTGATATAAATTTGTTTCAAGTTTTGTAAAAGTGTTTCAGACTGTAATTTGGTATTGCACTTCCAAGCCACCATACTATTGTGCTCCCTCCAATAGCATTGAAGACCCTGTAAAGTGAAATCCAAAATTGGTGTCTTAACACACTAGATATGTTGGAATATGGTTGCTGTAAACATGTGAAAACACTGGGATCTACATGTGACTGAATTTTAGATTTAGACCATTCGAAAGTTTTTCTCCTCTTTCCTGGCTTGGTTTAATTCAGGCGGGGCCAATATGTGGACTGGTGTTGTCATAAGCCCACAGTGGGGAACGACCCCGCCGCTCTAACACTACAATATAAAATCACAGAGCAGTTCATGTCATGTCACAGTCTGTTTTTAGCAGATGTCACTGCCTTTATTGAATGTTAACAGTCAGTTAAATGCTGGATTTCTGTTCACTGTGAGGTAAATTTGCCAAATCTGTCAGCACTGGTGGCCTATGGATCATTTAAAGTATCATTAAAGAGATTTGGGCCAGAATACACACTTTGTCTCTTCTCCTCAGGTCAACAAAAGGTCAAGAGGCAGGCTAATTGTATGGGTGGTGTCAATTGAAAGCATTGTATTTCTCTAGGGTGGGCGTGGCTTCAGCTCATTCATCAGACACGCCCACAGATCCTAGAGCAGATTTAACCGCCTCATTTGTCATGATTTTGAAGCTTAATTTGATAAACTTAGAGATGTTTTATTTGACTGAAATTTGACCTGGGGGTTCACAACACAGTGAGCTATCATACAACAAACCTAAATACAGATTTATTTTCACTTTACAGGGTCTTTAAACCCAAGTCAGCAATCATAAACAACAAGAGTGACTTTGTTTCATGTCATTTATGTGTTCTTAGTTGGATATTTTGTCATTTTTCCATCAACAGTGGTGAGTATGTGCTCGTTTTTCAGTAATAGGGCTGGTCTGTTGCAAATGCCAAGGCCTTTTTATGATCCCAGTCCATTTCTACAACTAAGATATTGTTTTATACGCTATAAAGTAAGACCTTCAACATCAAAATACCCATGAACTGATCATATTATCATCTAAATGTTATTTAAGAAGCTTTTCCATGCTGACAGAAATAAAATCCTGGGGGACGACATTCAAAGTGTATTATGTAATGTCATAAACCACATCAAATAAAATATTTTAACATGAAAATATCAGCAGCAGACATGCCCATTTGGTCTTATTTTTCAAGTGCTTTGTTTCACTGTTAGCATGCTTTACATTTTGCTTTCTTGTCTTTTTAGGGTGTAATGCTTCACTTGTTTTTTTTTTCTCAGTCATTAGAGGGAGGCTACAAATTAGGACTGAGGAGGATGTAGTGCCCTGAATGATAAGAGTTAACTGGTGTGATCTCAATAGCATCATTTCTTAAACTTTCTAAATCTAACATGGGAATGAATTTTTAAAAAGTCAAAGTGAAACTGAATTTCTTCACTTTTGTTGAAAATTGTAAAATAAAAGTGGCTTTTCATCTGTTGATGACTCAAATGTATAAAGGGTGCTCAATCAAAACAATAACAAAAGATGAGGCCGTCACTCAGCTCCACTAACCTCCGCTGCTTTCTTCATGTTTTGGATCGAGGACTCAATAAAAACTGCCTTCCATATAACAGTTAATCACTGTTTTGGTTTCATGGATAATTTTTACATAAGCAGGGAGAAAAGCCGTCAATAGTGGTCTTTGTTGAAGGTCTTCTTGATGATACTGTACATGCTGTTTGTGCTGCTCTCAGTTGGCACTCAACAACATACATACATGAAACACAATCAAATCCTTCTACAACAACAGGAATGACTAAGAAAAGCAGGGAACAAAGGGAAGCAAGGTTTTGTAACCCATTCATAATTTTGCTCTTTTCAGTGCTGTCATTTCCTTGAAAAAACCTGCACACAAAGGCTGCAGAGGAATACTAAAAAGCTTACATTCAGCAGAGTAAAGAAAGGCCCTAAAGCTACAGGGAAATGTGTAGGTTTATCTTTCTAATCCATTTAGACGTCAAGATCACGAACATCCAAACAAACACATCAGTTTACTGACAACCCTGAGACATGAAATAGACTTCTTCTTCCTGCTGCACACTCACACCCACTCCTCTGTGGAAATACAGCAGCGAAAGAGGGCGATGGAGAGGAGCATGACGAGGTGATGAGTGGGATTTAGTAGGAGTTCAGGGTGAGAGTGATAGATGTGTTTCAAGTTTTGAGACGAGGAGCTCTGGGAAAAAGAAGTGGTGTCGCCCCATCTTGTGGCCTAAGTCTGCTATTACAGTTGAGCTCAGTATGTGCCAGGCTTTTCGGCTGATCTGGATCTCAGTAAAAGACTTCAAAAGAACAGGATGGGAAAAAAGGAGAATATACAAACAATGGCATATAATGCACTTAAAGCACGAAACAAACTGGAAAAAATGTCTTTACAGCCATAACTGTCTGACATATACAGAAGAGGATTAAGGCCACTGAAAAAAAATTCTGAGACGCAATTTTGGTAACCTTTAATTTTTTCCTTGTGAAATTAAAGTCAGAATTCTGAAAAAAGTAAGAATTCTGATTTTAATATCAAAATTCTGACTCTAATCTCAGAATTCTGATTTGAATCTCGGAATTCTGACTTTTTTTTCCTCACAACTAAAAAAAAAGAATTGTCTCAAAATCTTGACTTTTTCTCAGAGTTCTGACTGTAATCTCAGAATTCTGACTCTTTCTCGAAATTCTGAATTTAATCTGAAAATTCTGACTGTAATTTCAGACTTCTCAAATTAATTAATTCTGACTTTTTCCCCAGAACTCTGACTTTAATCTGCTTTAAATATCAAAATTTTTCACTTTTTCTCAGAATTCTGACTTTTTTTCCTCACGTGTATGTTTGTTGAACAAACTTCATAATGATAACTTTTTTTTTTTTCTAAATAAAAACCTCAAAATGCACTTTTCCACATGTTCCACATTATTAAGCAGGCCACAGGTTTCAGCAATATGGGAAAGAAAAAGGATCTCTCTGCTGCTGAAAAGTGTCAAATAGTGTAATGCCTTGGACAAGGACTGAAAACATTCGATATTTCAGGAGAAATTAAGCATGATCATCATACTGTGAAGAAATTTGTGGCTGATTCAGAGCACAGACAGGTTTGTGCAGATAAAGGCATAATGAGGAAGGTTTCTGACGGACAAATACATCAGATTAAGAGAGCAGATGCTAAAATACCATTACAAAGCAGCAAACAAGTATTTGAAGCTGCTGGTGCCTCTGGAGTCCCACCAACCTCAAGGTGTAGGATCCTCCAGAGGCTTGCAGTCGTGTATAAACCTACTATTCAGCCCCCCCCCCTAACCAGTGCTCACAAGCAGAAATGGTTGCATTGGGCCCAGAAATACATGAAGACTCATTTTCAAACAGTCTTGTTGACTGATGAGTGCCGTGCAACCCTGGATGGTCCAGATGGAGGAGTAGTGGATGGTTGGTGGATGGCCACCATGTCCCAGTGAGGCCGGGACGTCAACAAGGAGGGGGCGGAGTCATGTTTGGGCCGGAATCATGAGGAGAGAGCTGATAGGCCCCTTTAGGGTCCCTGAAGGTGTGAAAATGACCTCAGCAAAGTATATGGAGTTTCTGACTGACCACTTTCTTCCATGGTACAAAAAGAGAATCGTGCCTTCTGTAGCAAAATTTTCTTCAAGCATGACAATGCTCCATCTCATGCTGCAAAGAATAGCTCTGTGTCATTGGCTGCTATGGGCATAAAAGGAGAGAAACTCATGGTGTGGCCCCCATCCTCCCCTGACCTTTAACCCTACTGAGAACCTTTGGAGCATCCTCAAGCTAAAGATCTATGAGGGTGGGAGGCAGTTCACATCAAAACAGCAGCTCTGGGAGGATATTCTGACATCCTGCAAAAAAAAAATTCTTGCAGAAACTCTCCAAAAACTCAAAAGTTCAGTGGATGCAAGAATTGTGAAGGTGATATCAAAGAAGGGCTCCTATGTTAACATGGAACTTGTCCTGTTAAGACGTTTTTGATTGAAATAGCTTTGATTTCAGTAAATATGACCCCCTGATGCTGCGATTTCTACAAATGACCATTTTCAGTTCTTTACAACCTATAAAATGTTTTAAAAAGCTGTTGTGCTTAATAATGTGGAACAGTGCATTTTGAGGTTTTTATTTTTAAAAAAATATTTTTTTGTCATTATGAAGTTTGTTCAAAAACATTTGAATTATGCTCTAATGGCTCATGACTTGAAAAATATTCTGACTGTCATTTGCAGGAATATTTAGGAAAATCAGAGACAAATGTCATTTGCATAATAATGTGGAACGTGGTGTAGTCTGCCTTTAACCTCAAAATTCAGATTTTTTTTTAGAATTCTGACTTTAATCTCAGAATTCTGACTTTAATCTGCTTTTAATATCACAGTTTTTACTTTTTTTCTCAGAATTCTGACTGTTTTCTCACAAGTAAAAAAAATGTGTCTCAAAAACATTCTTTTTTTTTAGATTTTTTTTTTTCAGGATTCTGAGTTTAATCTCAGAATTCTGACTTTAATCTCAGAATTTAGACTTTTTTCTCACAAGTCAAAAAAAAAGTGTCTCAAAAACATTTCTTTTTCCAGTGTCCCTAATCCTCTTCCATAGATATAAATACACAGAGAAGCTAACATGACCCGGTTATATCAACTCCAAAATTAAGAATCAAAAAACACAAACATATAAAATGACTTTTTACAAATTGGATTGGGTTCAAAAGCAGTTTGAGTCTGCCTATTGTAAGCAGACAGCTGACGTCACACAGGCTTTGTCCAGTTCTTTCTACAGTCTTTGGGTTTGATATCAGATACAGCCATCATCCTTGTTGTGATGACTTTCTGCTATCTTTAAATGCTTTTATTTTTGTTTTATAATAACGAAAAAACACATTCCTGAATATTTTTCAAAGACGTTCAAAATTTTAATGAGACATACATTTTTGGTAATACCTTCAATATGAAACGAGTAACTTATTGCAATGGCAAACAAAGTTATCATGATGGAGTTGTGCATCAAAGTTTTAATATATTTTTCTTTAATTCGTGTCTCCACTGCCTGTCCTGTTCAAACTGAAGCCAATCCAGTGTTGAACTCCCCCCTGTTGGGGGTGTCCCGTGAACTGGCTGTCAGCATATCACAGAACAGACATGAAAACACAAATATCCACACACTGACAGATCACTAAGGATCCTATCAAGCATGTGGTTTGAGGGAGAAACCAGAGCGCCTGGAGAAAACCCACATGCACAGGGGAGAGCATGCAATCTCGGAGCAGGAAGGGCTCAGCTCCATCATGGATTCAATCCAGGAAACTTCCTGTGAGGTGATGGTACAAACTTCTGCTCCATCGTGCAGCCCTAGTAGCTATTGATGCTACTTTTCTAGCATCCATCCAGGAGTCATCCGTCTATTGCGCTGCTGCCCCGTCAGTCTGATGAACCATGTCCTGGTCATCCTGGGTATCCACAGTGAAGGGGCTGCTCCCATCTGGACATGTCTCCAAACATATCATCCACCGTTTCATTGTGATGCCTGTTCTCCATCTCCAGATTTTCTTGTAAGACGCTGTTGGACTGTAGAAGGGCGTCTCTTTCCTCTTCCAGCCTCTGAACTTGAAGGTTGAGCACCAACAACTTTTCAGCGTGAGCCTTTCTCTCGGCTTCAAGCTTCAGCTGAAGATTTTTGCTGTGGATAACCTCCAACCTGTACAGAAATTCATGTTTGTTGTACGTATTAACACATGATTCCTGGACATGGAAACCAACGTCTTGTCCTCTTTGAGGAAGCAGCTCTCCTTGTTGCCTCTGCTGATCGAGTTCTTCCTGGAGCTTTTCTGCTTGTTGGCCCAGCTGTATCCTCAGCCTCTGCTCCTCCACACACCTGGCTGCCTCTTTTTTAAACCTATCATTCAGGATTCTGTGGGAGTCATTCATTTTTTCACGCTCAACCGTCAAATACTCCACCTGGTCCCAGAGGGTTTTGTTATCGCGCTCCTCTGTTCTCAGTTTGGCAGTGAGCTTTTCCAGTTTTTGCTCCCCACAGGCCGCGGTACTCTGCGATTTCTGGAGCTCGGACGTGAGCTCCTTGATTCGATTTTGCAGAGCCCGTGACTCTGCCCCGCTGATCCTGTTGTAGATTCCGGACAGCTTCTCTCCGGCCCACTTCACGGGGAACAGGACGTAATTGCTGAGTCCCGAAAGCATTTTTAAAAATCCAAATCTCCTCCAAAAATGTTTAGAATTAAAACCAGAACCAGATTCTATCAGGTCACTTGAAAATGGCATGACTGGATTGAACTCCTTCCTCAAACATAAACTGAACTAGCTCTGGCCGGCTGCCTTATATACTACTGGAATGTGGCTTGAATGATGTCATAATCAAAAGTGGCTTTGATCATTTCACAAACATTCCAAAGTAAACAAAATTGCTTCCAACTGTTACCATGGCAACCAGGACCAATCACATATTCCACAATAAATAATGCAATTAATCACAGTTAACTACAGAAATCCTGAGATTAATCACAATTAAGATAAGATTAGAGTTTACTGAGCTAAAGCAGTGAGTTTCAACCTTTTTATGTCAAGGCACACCTAAGATCAAGCCAAAATCTAAAGACACACCATATTCCTACAAAATAATCTCTTTAAAACAGGCCTATTCAATTAGTAGACCGGGTCCACATGCGGCCTGCCAATGCGACACTCCGCGTAGTCTAGCAACAGTCTACCTACATCGAACTGCGTTGATTTGAAGCACGGCTAGCAATGCTGACGGAAGTAGCCCCAAAATACCGAGTATAACACATGTCATTTTAAATTGTAGCTACAACTGTGCAAAGTTAGTTTTAAGATATTCCTGGGTTTTTTGGGACCAAAATTATTATTTACAGACTTTCATTTTATTTTTTTCAAGTGAAAAAACATTACTACTACCTCAAGTAATGTTCAAATACAGCTCTGTTGTCGTGTTTTTATGCACTTTTTGATGTGCTTTTGTCATGTCATGTTTCCAAATTTAAAAGGGAGACTATGAATAAAAAGTGCATATTTTTTTATCAAATTGATCTGTATTGGTTCCAAATTTTGACATTATCAGCTGCTTACTGGACGCCAAATATGTCTGGCCCAGCAACATTTCTTGATTTTAAAATTTGGCCCAGCTGAATTAGTAATTGAATAGCCCTGCTTTAAAACATGCTACTAGGGATGTTCCAATACCATTTTTCCATCCCGATATGATTCCGATACCAAGGCGTTGGCTGATACAGAGTACCAATCCGATACCCGTGGGAACTTTCTGGACTGACTGCAGACTAGCAAGTTATTTCAGACCTATATAGAGTGGTGCAGTCGTGACGTAATTTTGTAGGCAAACCCAGATGTTCGCATGGGTTCCCTCGGTGTCAAGCCTATGGGATTTTTCAATGGGTTTTTGGATTATTGCTGAAAATAAGATCTGTGTCCAATAAAAGCTTTTGAAACTTACATGTTTTGTTCATAAAGATAATCTTCACAAATTGATAATATAAGCATCATATCTGGTTTTTCAATCTAACTGACGAAAGCAAAAAGCTAACTTCAAGCTACATTGAACTACAACACGCTCAACTGAATTTAACAGCAGGCTCAGTTGCCGTGCTTCAGATGATGACATATAGTACGCTGTAGTCCTTGTTAGCAGTCTCTTAGCAACTGCCTTTATTAAGATGTGAAAAGACACACAATTCAAAGGTGTGGCTCGTTTTAGATGTATTTTATGTTATAGGATAAAACGTTAAACTCCCTTGAGCTTGTGTTCACCACAGACCTTATTTCAGGCATTTTACCGAAAACTAATCAAAAAAATCCCAAAGACTTTCAGATGAGGAAACCGGAAGTGCTAAAATGCTAACTCACTTCTGCATTTTAGGACTCATTCCTGAAAAGTGTGTCTAACTGTTATAGGGTGTCTATATTGAAAATATCTATTAGTACCACTGTTTAGCCACTTTCCCCACCCAATTTTGCCACTATCATTGGCAACTTTTGACCATTTTTTGAAGAACTTAAATGTTTGGTGATGTCAGTGGGTCACAGGCTTGATGCAGTTACTGCAAGAAAGGGATTTGCAACTAAATGTTAAGTCTTTTTCACTTTAATCGTTTTTAAGTCTGTCCCGCTACGTTCACACTGCAGGCCTTAATGCACAATCCTGTTCTTTTCTCAGATCAGATATTTTTGTTTGGCTGTTCACACTGCTGTTGACTTCCACAAGATCAGATACGTATCTGATTTAGATCCACATATGAAAGTGGCCTGAATCTGATTCATAAAGGTCAGATTCAATGTCATTTGCTCTGTTCACACTGTTAGAAAAAAAAAATTAGATATGAGTCACATATGAGCAAAAATATCTGATTCAGGTCACTTTAACTGCAGTGTGAACGAAGCCTCTGTTCCAATAATTTTGCTCACCTAAAAATGTGGTGTTCAATTACAAATAAAGCTATCGCCTAAGTTGTGTATCAGATCCAGACATAAACACCTGGAAATAAAAGCTGAAATGTTGATCTATTGTCTCTTATTCATCTTTGACATCAAACCCAAATGTTTTTTAGTCTACAGTGAAAATAAAGGAATTGGGCCAGCTGTTCCAATACTTTTTGAGGGGCCTGTATATCTTATACAGTAAGTCAAAGTTAAAAAATAGTTTTCATTTCATCAAGTTGAGATTGTGTTAAAATGGTAAACACTGAATTGGGTTTTCAGAACTGAAGTTTTTGGTCTGAACTACATTTAAATATCAGTGGTGATATCGGTGTCAGCAAAAATCATTTCATAAATATCAGCATATCGTATGTTGGCAAAAATCTAATATCGTACATCTCCTAAGTGGGCCTTTGTGTCTTTAATGAACTTAAAGGGAAGTACATTTGTACACAGTGTGTTGCGGATCTTTTTCTTTAAATAAATAAGACTCTAAAAATCTAGAGAAAAAAACCTTAGACAAGCTTATATGATTGCAAAAATAGTGGAAAATTATTTACTTAGACAAAAATGTCCATAACGACAGCAGAGGGTTAAGTTACAGTAACATCTTAATGAATTTAAACACTACTAGCACAAAATTTAAGTACGTGTAGGAAGTTAAAAGGCAGGAGGACAACAATAAATACAAACAATAATCTCTCAAATTCAGCATTTTATCAGCACTGTGCTATCCCCACTCTTTTGCCAGGAGAATCCAACAAATTCAGTAAATCCTTAAATACAGTAAAAATCTTATTTTGAAACATTTTGATAGCGCAGACTCAGCTAACAGCTCTTCTTTTAACAAAAACCAGTGCAGTCCAGCTTCAGTGAAAGATTAACACCAGTGTGACACACAAATGCATGTGCATTTAAATGTTAACAATGAGGAGGAAGTTTGCAGAAACGTGTTTCCTCAGCAGGAAATTACTTTAAACGAGGCAGATTGTAACAGGAAGGAGGGTACAGAGACCAGTTTGCCTCCTTTAGGAAACACGGTCTATTTACTCACTTTTATAACAGAACTCTATCAGTCAAATTCATCATTGAATGTTTGAATTGGTAAAGAAGATTGAGAACATTTTCATCCGTAAAATAGCTTAAAGCATTGAGGTTTCCTCCGTATGATATTTTGGAATGGTTAAACTTGGTCTGTGCGTTGGGAACAGTCACATGATTGTTGATAAATTAAACACTGTTTTTTTCTACAGTCTTTTGAAACAGCTGTTTTAGCAGTGATTCCATAAAATTTACTCTCACCTATTTGTAAACTTACTTGGACTTTTTTCTTCCATGATTTTTTGTAACGCACTTATTTGCATTGAAAAGCAGAAATTCTTTCTAAATATTTTGCAGGATGAGGCTGAATCCCTCATCTTTCCGAGTTAAACGGAGTCCTAAGTGGACCGTTTCTCCACACCCTGCTTGATCCCCAGCACCAGGTGAACAAACCAGTTGATCTGAACCATCCAGCCCTTTTCCCTGCAGATCTCAATCTGGTCCAGGAGGTGGCGCTGTGCCTCATCCTCGCTGCGCCCAACAGTGAGCGCTTCACGGATGTACTCGATGTCCTCCTTACTGGTCAGCTGGGGCATGCCTGGAATGTTGAAAATGTAAGAGACTCACTTTTCAGCATTATTATTTTTCTAAATCAGTGTTATTTAGTAAAACTTGTCATGCAGTGAAATTTAGGGTTTATACTTCTTCAAAATTAGACGTCTAAATGAGTCAAAGAACATTAAATATATATTTAAAAAATAGAAAATTAGGATATTTTCTGGCACAAAACAAAAGGCACAAAACATAAACAAAAAATAAAATTTTTCAAAAGACAGTCATACCAGTCATCAGCATCATGGAGAAGAGGATGATGAGCAGGTTGGTGTGGTGCCGGAGAGCCAGGTAAGCTTTCACACACACATCCTGAGACACACATACAGGATAGATGTCACATACTGGTACATGCAACACATGGAGCTAAGACAAAAGCTAAAGATGTAAAATGCGAAGAAAAACAGAATATGACATTTTCAACAGCTTATATTCAGCTGAATATAGCAAAAAAAACAAGATATTCAGTGGTCAAACTGATAAAATGTATCTTTTCTTTTAAATTTACACCCTCTGAATTTAATGCTTGCAACAGGTTCCAAAAACCTGAACCAGGAGCATGTTTACCACTGTGTTACATCTCTTTCTTCTGTCCACACTCTGTGGACAAGATGATGCTCAGCCATGTTTTATGCACCTGGAATTTCTGGAAATGGGCGCTGCTTTTCTTTCCCGACGTTCCCATGACATACAGGAAGTCTGGCGTGAGCACAAAGGGAACCCACTCCTTACTGATCCCCATGAAACTCTTATAATTCCCCAGGATGTGGCCAAAGTCAATGTGGAAGAGGTTCCCTGCAGAAAAACAAAGCAGACCAGTCTATTTCTTTACCTACCATTCTCAAATACACAAGTAGCCATTTAATCATTGATGTTATAAGAATTAGACAACTGTACCAGATTCAGTGATCATGATGTTATCATTGTGGCGATCCCCAATACCCAGGACATAGGTCGCCACACAGTAGCCGCCACAGGAGTACAGAAACCTCTCCACAGCCTGCTGGAACTAAACAGAAACAGAAAAGGGGTAATTTTAACTCCGCTAACAACTTTTCACTTGGATCTTTGTGGAATTTGTGTCTTCTGGATATCTTCAACCAGACTTAAGCTGAGAACTGAGCTTGAGATCAGATTGATTTTAGCCACTGAAGCTTAACTCAATTTGCCTTGAGTAGGGCATCTGGAAAATTCCTCATTATTTTAGAAGAGTTGATGCAATGTGTGGGTAAGAAAAGGAAGCTGCAGATTAGGCACAATTAAGGCGTCTTAGACTCCAACGGTCAAAGCTAAATCTACATTATCTGAGCAGAAACAATGGTACAGGTAAGAGTTGTTTTTATTTCTAAAATGTGTTTTAAGTATAATAAGCTGTTTGCAATCATGTGATCCTGAATGTCAATCGGGGGTCAAGAAGTGTGGGATAGCCATTAGGTATAAATGGGATCAAAGTAAAGCTTGTTTTTCACAACTCTAAATGGACCTGTACTCTGTCACTATCACCAGAAGATATCTAGGTACATTGAGTACGCTCCCTACACTTTACAAAAAGTTTTTTGTTCACCCACAGTTAGACAGATTTACCTGGATTGGTGATCAATATCACATATTACTCAGTCCTGCAGACCTCCTAGAGTCTAGTGTCTTCAAATCAGATGAAGGGAGACATAAGTCTTAAGGAGTCTTGTACCAAGCTAAGAGGCTAGCTGAAACCTTTTTACATATAAAATAATCCTCATTTTGTCACAAAAATGCTTTTAATTGAAATGGCGATATACTATCAATCAAATAAACCTTGATGGGTAAGCGACTGAGAAAAGATGTGCCATTCCAGATGAGCCTGTTTTGTGAAACAGCTCTTTCATGCAAGCGACGGCAGCTAACTCCTGTTTGAGTGCCAGTTTCCTTTCCTCCATCCTTTATTGTTACTTAATCCACATTTAAAAAGCCAAACTGTGACCAAATGAAGAGCAGTTTGGGAGCTGGACAACCAGCTCTACTGAGCTGAGCCAAATGATCTGGATCTCTAAAAAGAGACAGACATTACTGAACCAAACTGGACCGCTTTGTGGAAACAGACCATACATGAGTGTTGTGTAACACTGCTCATCAAAAGGAGACTGTTCTATTTCTTTCTTCTGTCGTTTCTTTATGAGTTTTTTTTTTTTGCCTAAATATTTCACTACTCTTGGAACACAAGTATCTTAAGACTAAAGAAGCTCTTTATTTCTGCATTTTAACATTTGACATATTTGTAAACAGCACAAAACATCACCTTTTTGGCAGCATTTCTCCACGCAGAAATCGCCCCTTGCCCCCCATCTTAAGTTCTCTGCTGCTGCCTGGCACTACCGGCAAAGTGGAAAGTGTGATTTTTAAGCCCCCTTTCAGCTTTTGTTTGATATAAATAGGTCAGTTAGATCAGGAAATATTAATATTTGAAATAAAAATTAATTTTACACGTTTCTTGTTGTAGAGGACTAGTGTAGGTACTTTTTAAATATAATTTCAGTATTTTATGTCACTTTTTTGAAAGAAAAAAAAAATCCTTATATTTTTACTGCCTACTAATCATTCATTCTGTAAAAATGCAGTCCTTGTAACTGTGTTCATAAAATACTTTACAGTGGGACAGATAAAATTAGAAAAAATGCTTATGTAAATAATTGTACATTTATGAGTTTAGCTTTATGTTGGCTCACTTATACACTTTATGTTTGATTTGCAATGCTTTGGAATCTATCACAGACCTGGAAAGCAAAAAAATGTCCTACTGTTGTCTATATACTTATATTATATATTATACTTATACATATCCTTGGCACTTATAAGTCGACAAAAAAACGCCTGCAGATACATATGTATTCTGTGTAAAAATGAAAATTTTTGGATTTATACATGCAATTTTACTACTTTTTGTGAAAGTTTACAACATTTTCCTAATTTCTGACCCTTGAATTTTTTTTTTTTTTGTGTGTGTGTTTTTTTAATGTCCTCTAATACATTAAGTTGAAGTTAACAAATAGTTTTCTTTTCAGAAAGTTGTGGTTTTGCTGAAAAAAAGATACTCTATGGATATGGTATACATTTTCTGAGTGGTTTATATTGTCAAAAGGAAAGTATTACAAAATGGCAAAAATAACTCAGGACATCTAAGGATTAATATTTTTAACTAATCCCGTTCATGTGCATTCAAAGACCGTTGATGCAGCAGTGGGAGCATTTTGGGGCTAAGTGTCTTGTCCAAGAACACATCAAAATGTGACTAGAAGAGCTTCCAGTTGAGACAAACAACTCTACCTACTGAGCCACAGTTGCCCCAAAGATGCCTTTAAAAGCTAGGTGCACCTGCATGTACGCAAGTACATGGTGCTAATATGAGGGTTGGCATAGCAATGATAACTGCACACATCTGATACCAGAGATGACAGTGCTGTGCACAGCTCAAACCAGGTGTTAGATAAGGCCTAAAGTGTTGTGACACAATTTAAAATCTGGCAGGAAATGTTTAGACATTTTTTTTTGCACTGAGGGGTGCAGGTGTCATGGCTAAAAGTTAAGTGTTTATGTTGTGACAACAAGAAAAACTTTGAGCAATACTTCCTTCCTGCCTGTCAGTGAGCTTCTTTCTCTTAACGTCTGAAGAACAAAACTGCTGGAGACATACTCTTACATCACGTCATGATATAAAAGTATGGATCCTTAGACATTTCTGCTTCAAAAATGTGTTATTTATTTAGATGACATCAACAAAAAGTTGTTTACTAAAAATGTTACTGACAAGGTGAATGGATGTGTTTCTGCCTGTGGGGGAGAGGAGCCATAACCTCTTTATTTGCATGTTTTCTGGTCTGTACAGTCACATTAAAATGAGCTAGCAGGGATGAGTGTGTACCTTCTCCTCGCTGACACACTTCTCCCTCAGCCACTGATTGAGGATTTCATCTTTAAAGGCTCCGGTGCTTCCAACAACGCTCTGCTGGATGTTAGCGATGGTGGTGGCGTCCTTCACGATCTCAATCATACCTACGGAGTTAAAGCAGTTCAAATGAATGACACACAGTGTAAAATTCAGAGTGTGTTTGAATTACCAACCTATTCTGTTCCCAGTGGAGATGCAGCCGTACGGTAACAAGCAGAGATCCAGGGATTCAGTCTCCCAGATTGACTCCATGATGAGAAGAATCTGAAGGAACATAACAGCAAATATGTTTGAAAAAACTTAAGAATCCAAAAAAGTTGGGACACTGTGGTAAATGTGAACCTGAAGACAGTGATGGGCAAACCATTTCTAACCTATAATCAATAGAATGCAACGCAAGATATCTACTAATTTTTAAACTAATAAACTTGATTCCAAAGAAGTAAGAACAGAAACATGTTCACCTTTATGTTACATCACTTTTTCTTCTAACAGCACTGTTAGTGCATTGGGATGGAAGACAGTAACCATACTGAAGGTGGAATTCTTTACCATTCTTGCTTCATGTACCTACATCTTAAGTTGCTCAACAGTGCAGGGTTACCATTGTCATATTTTGCTCTTCATACTGCACCATACGGTTTCAATGTGAAAAAGGTCTGGATTACATGCAGGCCAGTCTAGTACCCTCATCTTTTACTGTGAAGCCATGCTGTTGTAACTAATGAACCTCTCAGTATTGACAGTGCTTTCACAGATGTGCAAGTCACCCATGCCATGGCACTAATACACCCCAATCATGGTGCTCTCATCTACTAAGAGCATTTCACAACTCTTCCACTCTTTTGTTTACTCCACACCTAACTTTTTTGGAACATGTTGCAGGAGTCAAATTCAGAATGTGTGTACAGGTGCATCTCAAAATATATAATATCAAGAAAAAGTTCATTTTTTCCTGTGATTTACTTCAGAAAGTTAAATTTCACTATATATTAGAGACATATGATGCAAAGATTTCTTTAAATCTTAATGATCATGGCTTACAGCTTATGAAAATTAAGAATCCACTATCTCAAATTATCAGAGTCAATGCTGTCAGCCGTCTACCAGGAGATTTTAGAATACTTCATGCTTTCATCTGCTGAGAATTGCTTTATGGAGATACTAAATCGTTCCACAAGGACTTGGCACCTGCCAACAATGAAGCCAAAACTACCAGAAACTGGTACTACTGTGTTTGACTGGCCAGCAAACTGGTCTGACCTGAACCTCATAGAGAACCTCTGGAGTAGTGTCAAGAGGAAGATGAGAGACACCAGAGTCAACAATACAGACGAGCTGAAGGCTGCTATCTGGGCAACCTGGGCTTCATAACAACCCAGCAGTGCCACGGCCTGACCGGCTCCATGCGTTACATAGATGCAGTAATGAGAGCATAAATTAGCAGAATTTTCTAGAAAGTCAACATTAATGTATTATAAATCCTGTTTGCATTGATGTTTTGTGATATTATAATGAGATGGTGGATTTTTTTTTTGAGATGTAACTTCTTGAATTAAATCACAGGGGGAAAAAAATAGTTTTTCATGATATTAACATTTTTTTTTTCATCTGCACAACGTCCGAACTTTTTTGGAATAAATTCAGTAATCATTTCTTAACCTCAGCGTGAAAGACCTTGGCACTCACCTGTAGGATGAGCATATCCTGTCTGAGGTCATCTCCGTCTTTAAAGATGATGCCGATGGGGTCTTTGGACAGCGTGGTGGGGTCGGCCCTTTTAAACTGCAGCCACAGTGGCTTCTTCTTAGATGCCATTACTTTACACTGCTCAATCTTAATAAACATAAACAAAGCCTTGATTAAAATGTATTAATTTAGGTGTTTACCTGAAGTGTTCACTTCTCATTTTTATTATGTAACTGTCAAAGAGCTTGTTTTATATTTCTTATTGTTGCTGATCTACAGTCAATGTTATGGATGCAGGTTTGTGTAGTTTGTCTCTCACCAGCAGGGCTCCAGCTCTGAGTCCGGGATCATACGGGACCCTGAAACTCTGCGGTAGCTGCAGAGTCTCTAGTTTCTGACGCAACTGAAACACCACTGAAAAGAAACAGACAGCTTTACTTACACTACTTCCTGTTACATATTTTAGAATCTCTAAACCAAGGGTCATCAAGTACATTTGCACAGGGGCCAGATTTAGCTTTGACAGAGACTCTGTGGGACAGACTTTCAAATAAACAAAAAACAATTAATATTTTTTAATGCTTTTTCGCTACTTCATTTGGCCTTTTCTGCTACATTTTTTGCCACTTTCAACCCATTTTTAAATTTTTTTTGCCAATTTTAAACCAATTTTTTTCACTTTTTGCCCATTTGTCACTCCTTAATTTCTTTAAGTCAATTTCCTGCCAATTATTGCCCCTGTGAGCCACTTTTAAACCAATTTTCACTACTTTGCCAGGGTATTTTTGCTAGATTTTTACCACTTTAACTCATTTTTTATACTTTTTGCTGATTTTTGCCTCTTTAACTTTTTCCATTATTTAATCTCTTTTTACCACTTGTCCTTCATGTTGTATCTGCTTTGTGCCACTCTTTTATCCATTTTTGCCACTTTCAGTCTATTTTTTCTCATTTGAAACCCCTTTTCAATACTTTTTTGCACAACTGTTGCCCCTTTTAACTTACTTTTGGTACCTTTTGCCCCTTTTTTCCTCTCTTACCAATTTTTGCAACATTTAAACCTCTTCTCACCACTTTTCTTGCCAATGTTTGCCCCTTTGTGCCACTCCACAACCCATTTTGACAGTTTTCACCCATTTTCACCACTCTATCTGGGCACTTTTGCAACATCTCTGCCAGTCCAAATTTTTGTAAAGACAGATCAAATTTTAAGTCATTCTAAAAAAATTAAATTTCAACCATTTTTGGGTGGATTTAACAGCTGCAGCCAAAACATATCCTGTAACATTACAACAAATTCTTTTCTAAATTTAATGACCTTCTGGGGGCCAGATAGGAAGCTTTGGGGGACCAATGCTCTAAACTGCAGCAGAATAAATCAGTTCACACACTGCTGTATTTGTTTCTATCATACTTGTTTTTGTCTAATCTCAAGTCAGGCCTGAAGCTTATTACAGACTGAAACAAAGACCTTATTGTCCAGCCAAAGTGTTGCTGAAATGCAGCGGAAGATAAAATTAGCAAAAACACTCCTGATTTGTACTGAATCTCCATTTGTTGAATCGTTCAATATCCCCAAAATCCCATCTCAAAGCAGTAGCACATGGAATTTAAAACAGCTTTTCTTGATGTTTAACTTAAAACATTTGATAAATATTCATTATGCATATTGCAAATAGGGTTCTGTGCATAAAACTAAGAGGGTTTCTACACCTTCAGCATGGCGTCCACCATTTGTCTGTCTCACCTTGTGCAGTCACGTCGTACTTGTCAGCAGATGTTGCCTTCATCTCTCTGGTGACTTTCTGCAAAGTCTCAGTCATCTCCACCTGCAAGCATTAGACCATGGATGAGTACAAACCACAAAATTACTTTATTTCCCCTCAAATTTCTTCCTCTGTGTGATGAACATCATCAGAGTGCTGGATCTGTGCCTAAAAACGATGTAAACTAGGGTGGGCTTAAAGCACATTTACATGTTGCATGTAGGCTGCGGAATCAAATGTATTTCTCAGTCAGCTAAACTGAACAGGTGGTCATGCTCTGCTACAAGTGTGCATTAGTAACATAGCTAGGGCTTTATTATGGAGGGGCTGGAGGTTGCAGATGTTTGGGTGGCAGGCTGCCACTCCAAATGTAAGGGGGAAACACAGTGACTGATTGCTCACCTGTTTCCTGAAGTCCTGCAGCATGTCCTCACCGCAGCCTCTGAGGTAGGCCTCCAGCAGGACAGCATACCTCTGCTGGTAGTGCATAGACTGAGCAATCTCACTGCGCAGGAACCAGAAGAGAAAATGACCGATACGCTTGCTCTGTGGAGGGATATTTTACAAATTCAGCTGATACGAAAAAGAAAAGACTGCCTGTTATGAACTGTAGTTATAGAGAATATCTCTGTAGCCAGACTAATTGTGCAAATTTATTCCACATTAAAATTTAGATTCACTGAAATCAACATAAAACAGTGTAAGAAACAAAAACAGAAGTCCTGCTCACCCTCAGAGCTCTTTTCAGCAGGAACCTGACCAGGGCGCTGTCATGGTAAGGCTCAAACTTCACCGCCTGTAGGACAAATAAGAGAAAGATCGGGTAATGCAGAGGATTTCTGGTAAAAGTATTCATCATGACAGAGAGTTTAGGTTTGAGTCTACATGCATGCACATTTTTCCTAAACCAAAGAGTTTAAGCACAAAGTAAACAGAGAAACTACATTTATTGCGTATTTCGGATGACTATTTTAAACACTGTAGAAAACATGTACAGTTTTCTTTAGTGTTTAACAGTTTATGTACTCTGTGTTTTCAGTTGTGTTGTTTGATGTGTGGGTGATTATACTATGTCTTGTGTCAGTTTTATGTGGGACTGGTGACCTGCCATTGCACATGCCCCCCCTGGTAAATAAGCTAAACAAAATTTTGGTTTTGTGTGTCTTGAGTCCTGATGACATGGTGGAATAGTGAAGGAAGGTCATTTTTAAAGTTCTAGAGAACTTATGGGGCACCATTAACTTTTGTTGTCCCACCAATGAATTTGCTGTAAATCGATAAACATGAGCGCAGATGCATGAGGTATGACTTTTAGATAATGAGACTGCACTTTAGAGGACAAACCACGTGGTTCACAGTCACACAGAGTGTTCTATATCAAAACTGCCGTAAGTTACCAATAAGTGATGCCTTCAGTTCACTGCTAGCTACTGACTGAAGTTCACGTGCTTTTGCTAGGGACTTGAAAAGCTTAGCTTAAAAGCTAAGCAATGCATGAACTTAAGTTTTTGTGAAATTGAACAAAACAGCAGCTGAATCTTTTGGTACATGAACTGAGGTGTATGGGGAACACTGCATGTCACGTTCAGTTCACCAAATTATGTATGAAAATCTGAACATGATAAAAGTGTGTGCATAAATCGTGTCAAAACTTCTGACTCCTGATCAAAAGGATAAACTTACAAGCACTTTTTTTGGACACATTTTGGAACTAATTGAAAGAAACCAACATTTTTTAGAAGGATTGATTACATGTGATGAAACTTGAGATCAAACAGCAGTCAGTGCACTGGAAAACACCATTGCCACCAAGGATGAAGACAGCACAACAAAGCAAGTCCAAATTCAAGGCTATGTTGGTTGTTTTCTTTGACATATAAGGGTATCATTTTGGAGGAGTGGGTTCCAGAAGGGTAAACAGTGACTCAGCACTACTACAAACAGGTTCTAGAAAAACTGTGAGAAAAAGTCAGAAGAAAGAGACCACGGATATGGAAAAATAGTTTCATGTGATATGCAATTATTCTTAGGTTCCCGATCTTATGTATTTTTCAATAAATTAGCAATACATCATTCTATATCATAACTTACATTCATTAAGAAATGCTCGCCATACATTTAACCATTTTATTGCTACATGGATCTACAGTCTACTTGGCAGAGAAGGCTCTGCTCTAAAGATGCTCCCTGGGTTAGTCAGCAGCTGCTTTAACTTTCCATGGAGCAAATAGCTAGATAAAAAACATTTATAACAATGTGTACTGAAAACAATGAAATTATTTTAGAAGAAATTAATCTATAGCAGAATGAATCTGAATATGAGGGTGCAACAAGCTTTAAGCTTTAAAGGAGGCAGCTGGGGGGGAGGAGGTGAAGCTGGCAATCAGCTGACCGCAGTTTGGGGTACAACTTTTAAGAACTAACACTAAGCTTCATCAGTTTTAGACAGAATGAACTAATTATTTTAATCATATTGAAAATTTGATTTCGTTTGCTTTATTGAAGGGCATTATCATTTCGATGTCACTCGTTTTGATAAAGAAAAACATTAATAAACAGGAAAAGGAGGATTTTTGCAAACCGTTATAAAAATTTGCCACTTGAATGCTTGCATAATGTGCATAAAATCTCTGCCGATGAGAAAAATGGATTGATTTGACTTGTATTTTTACTTGTATATAACACAGTTCAAGTTAAATAAATATATCAGTATCACCATCTTGCAGTTTAATCTAATTTGCAATTAATTCCCCAGCCCTAATTAAGACAACGCAGAAGTTAAGAAAAGAACTACAGAGGTTCTGAGACAACTGTGAAGAAAACCCACTGTCTGCTTTGAAGGAAGACCTGAATGCAGCAATGTTGATGCAGGAGGGGAGTGTATTAAAAGAGAAAGACACTGAAAAATGTTTATGGTCAATAAAGTTGTATTACAGCATTAGTCTAGTTCTTTTTAATAGCCAGACCTTGAATTTAAAGTAAACCACAAGAAACAGGCCATGTAAACACTGCATGACAATTTTGAGTGCATGAAAACTGTGCCAGAGCTTTAAGCACACAACATAAAATAAAACTTCACAGGATCTCTTTAACACACTGGGTTCAGAGATTTCAGAGTAAGGCTAAAAAACAGACTGCAGTAAAGTAAATAAGAAAACACAAAGCTCGACTCGGCTGCAGATCTTCCAAAAAAGTCCTAAAATAAGAACGAATTCTTGCTGCAATCTTCAGGGCAGAAAAATAAAGCCAACACCCATGTGCCAAAAAAGCATGTAGCTCCTTTAACAGCTACTTGTGACTACATGGAGACAGTAAATCCTCATAGTCTCCCAAGAAGCATCAGAGTGTGTGCCACTATTGCAACAACTAGAAAGGCTATTCAAACATTATATCAAGCAATTTTTATGTAAAAATCAGAGATCATTCAACGCATGTCCAGACAGTAAACCTCCACATCTAATGTGTTCAAAGGCTACAAAGACAACAGTGTAACTGTAAAGCTCCAAATCATTTTCCTATCAGACCAAAGAGTCCTTTGTTGGCTTCAGCTGGTATCTCATCAAGTTCATGCAAAGCTCACAACAGAGTCAACTATGGAAATACATCACACAAAAATGCAGCGAGTCTGCTGAGCTGTCTCTTTCCATGATGACGTGAGATGGTGGAGCCGTGAATCAACTGGATCTGAAGAGTTACTGGGAGGGAGTTCTGACTTTTACTTTTGTACTTAAGAGCAAATATACCATCAAATGTGCCACCTAAACTTCTTATCATTAGTACGGGATTTAAACATGATATCATGTTAATAACTGGGAAAATTGACAACAGAATCCATGGCAGGGATTCAGACATTCCACTTGACATGGATTGGTTAGACGGGTGGCTCAAATACTTATCAGTATAAAGCACCACACTTGAAGCAGCAAATGTAACTTAAGTAGAGCATATTCAACAGCTTATGTTGACCTAATTTAACAACAAAGCTTAAAAAGATAAGGTTTCTAAAAGCTCACCTGTACAAGCTGCAGAAGATATCTGAGCACATCATCGTCCTCCAGAGTCTCCAGCTTCCTGACAGCCATGGAGCGAACCTGAGCATCTGAGTAGTGACAGTCCAGCAGCTGCATGGCCAAACCCACATCCAGACCACTGAACAGGAAAGACAAGACGACAGGTGAGGGGACGCTGAAACCACTGGTGACAGGTAAGTAAAGTTAAGTGAGAAACCTCTTTACCTGCTGTCCCACGCACTGCTGCGCTCCAACAGCCGATGTGTTGCCAACACGTCCTCTTGTTTACCCCATCGGACTGAGCCCAGGAGCTTTGGGTAGGCCCTGAAACAGAAAAATATGTGTCAAATAAAATTACCAAAAATAAAAGTAAAATAGCAGTGATTGTAAAGGGCTGGGCGAAATGGATCAACAATAAAATCTTGATATTTTGTGACTTTATAGTGTGTTTTTTTTCCAGTTTTCTTCAGACTAACACATATAAAGTACCTTGGGTTGCGCATACACTCATGTCTGAAGTGCCACAGCAGCTCTTTGTCCTCTGGACTAAGCGGATGCAGGGGGTCAGTGGCCACAATGGCCCCAAACTGTTTCTTCAGATGATTCGGCATCTCTCTCCGACCTCGCTCCCCTCCTTCAGCCTCCTCACCTCCCACATCCCGGCTGAGGTCTCGACTCTTTGGCAGCACCACTGGGTAGCAATACTTGTCCAGTAAAATGGCGATGGCCATGCTGGAGGCCTTGTCCGGGTTGGTAGCTGAGGTCAGCTTGTCTGCGTTGATGCTGCTGCTGCTCTCCTCGCTCTTCTCTGGCATTTTCCACATGTGGAGGATGAACTCACCCTGGCGGAGCAGAGAGCGGTGGTCGATCAGGAGAAGGTTGACGTAGTACAGGAGGCGAGTCTTGGTCTTTCCTGAAACATGAACAGATAAACAGCGATCAGCCTTGCTCCAAAACAGGGGTGTCAAACTCATTCACAGCAGGGGCCGGATTCTGGATTTAGGCCTAGCCTGAGGGCCCAACAGGGTCAACATTTAACCATATCTGTCAACATCATTTTCACTAGTAATAAAATATGAAAAAAACAGCTCTGATGATAAATCATTTGGAAATTCCAAAAGTAAAAATGATAGGTTTAAAGGCTCAAATCTGAAATAAAAAATCCAATTTATTAGTTCAAAAGATCAGAACACGATATTAAAAATAGAAAAATAATGTTTTTAAAGAGCAAATATACCAGGAGAAAGTGAAAATCATAAGTTCAAAAGGTTGAAATATAAGATCAAATTTGAAATCAAGAGTTTTAAAGTCAAAATATTAGTTAAAATTTTACATTTTTAGTCTGATAGTTCAAAATATGGGATTAAAAAGCCAAAATTAGGAGTTGAAAATGTCAAAATATGAGCTAGAATTCAAAAATATGACTTAAAAAGTTAAAAATATTACTTAAATTCAAACTTGGGAGTGTCAAAGTATGAAATGAAAAGTCAAAATCACAAGTTTGAGTCATTATCATGACATGCAAAATTGAAAATATGAAATTAAAACACAAATTACCCCACACACACACACACACACATTCTTTATTTTTTATTAAATATTTCCTACTCTTTACTTTTTCAAATTTTTATGGCTTAACAAGGATATTTTAAATAATCAAGTTGAAGTTTACATTGTTACACTGGAGGAAATCTGCAGACCTTATACTGGTGGGCCATTATCATATGATCTTGCAGGCCAGATATAAACGTTCCATGGGCCGGATTTGGCCCCCGGGCCTTAACTTTGACACCTGGGCTCTAAGACCTTTTAACATGATACAGTAGACATGAGAGAATGTCTTATTATAATTATCCTGTTTGTTTACAGATGCAAATGCCAACAGAGGACAGCTACGCTGCCAGCACAGGATATTCAAACTCAAATAAACAGGAAAGTGAATTTACTAGTACATTACATACACTATATAGAAAGGAAAGTATTAGACCTCACCATCATGGCAGCCTGTCCCTGTTGTGTTATCCTGGTAGGCCGTGCTGCCCTTAGGGTTTGCTGTCTGAGGATGCTTCCCACAAACCACCTAAGTACAAAAAAAAGGACACATTACCGTCAGATCTTCTAAACCTATTACCTTTCAAAACACGTAATAATTCTTTAATTATTCTGTTTTTAATGAGAATCTAATACTGACCTGGAGGTTGAGGCGCACTCCTTTGGGCAGGTCCTTGATCTTAATGTTAAACTCCAGCCAGCAGTTCCACAGCACCTCTTCATTGAAGGTTTTAGAGGTCGTCCTTTCCTGTCGGAGTAAAGGCAGGGTTACACTTAATTTCTGCTGTCAAAAATGTTCAGTAAATGTTGAAAAAATGGTTCTGCAACAATATAAATGTTAGTTTACAAAGCCCCAAACAACCAAGGGATAAGGCTAATCTAGCCCTTAAAGCCATCAACTGAGTCCTCAGTCGACACCTCCAGCTTTTATTTTTGCTAACTGTGATGCCATTTCTTTTAGTTTATTCTAAATGTTTCTTACACCTAAATCTGTAACACCTAGGGTGGGATTAAAGGTCAGATACTGTCATTAACTGCAGTAGTGAAATTGTGTCATTGACCTAAAAAACAAAAAATTCCAAAATATTTGTGCACAATATGCGAACAGAAAAATGTAAAAACAGAAAGAAACCTTTCTTAACACTCCAAAAGTTATTTGTTAGCTCCACATTTTTTCTTTTTTTCATAAACATTACATTTTGAAGCAGGATATAAAGAGGTTTATAACAGTTTTAACTGCATTAGAAAGTCTCACTTACATGAGAGCTTTGCTGAGCATTACTTAAAACCTACCCTGGACAGAGGGGTTCAGAGGGTTTGAAAGAACCCAACCTAACTGCAGAAGATTTAAGTCTTTTTCAAAATGAATAAATGTGTCCACCTTATAGAAAAACAATGACCAATCATTCTAAAACACATTTGAACCAAACAGAAGTCCTTATTTTGTCAAACGCACCACATATTTGGGTCAGCTTCCATCAGGCTGAGCTAACAAATCTGCATGTGATTTAGAAACTACAGCCCATAACCTGTACATTTGAGCCTTCTGCAGGATTTCTTTCTAAGTCCTGCTCCCTTTAGATTTCTGACCATTGCCACCCACTCTGCTATGTGTGTCATCCACTCCTGCCTGCACTTGCAACATGCGTGTCTGCCTGGGCACAGAGAAGCTGTTGTCTCTGTAAGGGGAGCATGAAACCCCTTGGGTATGTTTTACAAATTAGGCTACGTCTTTCAGCTCTTTTGCACAGTTTAAGTAGGTGAAAAATTCTTGTGTGTCCCTTAGCTTCACTCTGTTTGAGCCAACAGATGCTATATTCAGACATTTATGCAGCACCAGTGCCTGTAATCAACAAACATTAAGAACATTTAAACCCTGATATCTCAGCGAATGCCTTTACAGTAAGATGAGTCATTGCCCTGTAGTGTGTTTTTAAATGTGCAGGGAAAACTGCTTTATCTGTGTAGTACAGCTTATTTTTATCAGGTAAAACAGAGCATGTGTTTTGTCTCATTCCATATTTGTGCTCACTGAATATCAGAACTTCTCCTTTTTGTGTCAACAAAAGAACTCCATTTCTTCATCTACCTTTGTCAGTTACTTACTCATTCATAAATGAGAAGTATATCCAAATGTAAGACTTGCTGTGTCATATATGAGAGCCAACATTTATCTTCCTTTGCAAGTAATTTGTTAAACTTAATACTGCACTAGCTATCTTGGACCATCTGAGACCAGCATTAGGTTTTTGACAGCACTGCTCACTCCTACAAGATCTGCATTGTAATCTCAATGCAGTCTGATAAAGGCCTTCAGCTAACCAAACACTGAGAGCCTAATATTGAACAGAAGTCACTAAAATATGTCTACAAAATAAGGACATTTTTTTAATCCTGAATCAGTTTGAAATATTGCATGGAGTAATGGAACACATAGGAGCAGACACAGTGAGCTGTTTGTCAATGATCTTGTATAGTCTCCATTATAAGACTGATCTTTTTCATTTGGATTACCTGAGCTAGAAGCTGCTGGCCATGGAAGATGCTAGCCTCAATGAAGACAATAAAATCTGGGATCTTTGGTAGGGATGGGATGTCAATGCCCAGCACCTTGACTCTGAATTTCCTGTTACAGTCCCACATGGAGATGGTGAAAACTCGCTCATGGTCCTTCTCGTTGATGGTCAACTGCTCATGGGTTCCTGAAAGAGAAGGAGGATCATGATTGTGTTTGGATGTACCAAGTTGGCCATTCAGAAAACGCAACTGTAGCTCGGCTGGTTACCTGCGACTCCTGTGCAGTCATCCACCTGGGCCCAGTCTTCCTTCTGGACCAGATCCAGGTCTGGATCAGGAGGCTTCTCCAGAACCAGATGGATCTCCTCTCCGTTCTTTAAACACTGACGGATCCAGTTAAAGTTCTGCAGCGGCTTATCTCCATACAGATATTCCTCCCTGTTTAAAAAAAGACTAAAAAGGTTAAATTCAGACAGTAAAACCATTACACATTAGTGAAGATACTCTTTCTATACATTTAAAGCAACAATATGAAGAATTTTTGTCTTGAGTGATGTGGCACCCTTTTCAGGTCTTTGAGCCGCACTGTCATAAAACAAGCGTAGTGCTGTTTTCTCTCCCTCATACGAAGCCAGCAAAGGTGTTGTGAAAAGCCAAATAACCTTGTCAACTGAAAAGGTCCAGTAATATCTGGCCTCGTCACTCTCTTCTACTCTTTTTATCATTAGCCACGTGTTTTCTTCCAGCTTCAGCTATTGAATCAAGCAGTACTGAGACAAAGCAATGCACACTTCTCACAAGAGAACTGTGGCCTGCTGCCAAAGGTACACATTGCTAAAAGCAGGTGACCTGGGCACTCTGTAGAAATAAAAGTTACTCTCCCTATTCTCCCTGTATTATCAAACTGGCTCTTTAACATGGGAAAAGTCACATATTGTTGCTTTAAATTTAAGTTTACTTTTCATTTCAAACTTAGTAACACTAGCTCATTTAAGAGTAGCTCAACAGTGGTTGCATATTTGCTGTAGGTTCTGATATGCTGTACCTTCCACACACTCGTAACACAAAGTCGGCCTCACACATGTTTTCAGGGATGCCTAGCAAAACTCTCTTGTTTGCTATTTTGGTGAAAAAGTTTGTCAATACCTGAAAAAGACAGAAACTGTCATAAAAATCAAAAGGAGGGGGAAAAGCTTTAAATGTAAAGAATTTACACCAGAAAAGTCTACCTGTGCAGGAGTGTCGTCGATGGAGACTTTGATGGTCTGGCTGATTGTGCTGATGTGGATCACAACCAGGATGTGACCATTACCGACCTTAAAAGGGGGTCACAGAGTCTCAATTAATGCCAGGTCTCAAGTAATGTCGGAGTTCAACTCTACAAAGAGTAAACTGATCTAAGCTCCGGCAACTGCGATTCCAAATCCGTGTGGATGTGTTTGGCATCATGCCCATTTGCACCATGAGTGAAGTTATCCACTGAGTTAGAGTTCCCACCTCTGACTTTAGATGTTCCTGAAGGATGTCTTGTGTATGCATTGCCTTGCTATGAGGGTGACTTTGTACAGTGGAGACCCACCTTGCAACTTTTAAAGTGTTAAATTCAACTTAACATGAGTTTAAATAAGCCTGAATTAAACTTTGTTATAGAAGAGTGACTAGTTGAACAACCTGGTTGGAGAGCTATTCTCTTATTGTTATTGCCAATTGGGAAATATTATATTTTACTGTACAACTCCTCAGAAGCCACTCAACACTTAAAATAAACTTTAAATTAAAAATATATCAGCAGATTTATGGACCAGTACTTTTATTTTCACTTAAGTAATTTTTAACCAGAGTAACTACTTTTACTTGAGTGCAACAGTTGTGTACTTTTTCAATCTCTGGCATTTACTGAGTTTTAGAGAAATTGGAAAGAAAATTCTGAGAAAATCTGCTATTACATAGAATTAAAACTGCTTCATTAACATGGAAACAGATATCTTCCTCAAATAAGCAACTGAAAGGATTATGTTTCATTAGTTATACTTTACGCACATACACACCTTGCTGAGCAGGTGTTCAGGCAGTGGCTTGCGGGTCACCCATGGGTCCATGGAGTAAAGCTTTCTGTCTCGGTCCGACAGCTCGATGCGTCGTGGCGTCAGCAGCTTCCTGCGTGTGAACTCCAGCTCATCATCGTGTACATTGCTAACGTCAGTCACATCATAGCCAATCAGGTAGTTCAGGTAGCGCTGATACTGCAGGGACTCATCTGAGGGCTGAGGGCGGGGAACCATCTGGATCCGGCCCGTGTCTTTCTTTAAAGCTTTAAAACACAACAAACTTTTTAGGACTGAAAAACAAAAACCACTTCTAAATCCACATTTGTCTCAGGTTGGTACCTCTCCAGTAGCGAATGCAGTCCAGTGTCTGGAAGACCTGATGTTTATCATAGATCTCACACGTGGTGCCTTTCTTCTGGTAGAGCAGGATGCAGTGGTCCGGGGAAAGTCTCTGGTAGAAGTCAGGACAGAGGTTTTGAGTCACCGCCTTCATCCACACCTGAGCTTTCACCTAAAGGACAAAAAAATACACACAAATAATGGCACTGAATTAGTTTAAAGCCATTGTATTCTAAATTCCAAGAGAAAAATATTAAATCATTGACCTGTTCCACCGTCCAGTTTCCAGCCACCTCCATCTGCAGAGTGTCAAGGCTGCTCCCGCCCCGCACCACAGTGGGCATAACAAACTCCACACTGATCTGATCCATGGATGTGCCGGTCGACGAGCTTATGGCTTTCTTTCGCCTCCTCCTCCGGGTCTCTTCATGCACGACTTTGGGCTCTTCGTCACTCACCTGGATCTGCTTCTCGTCCATCGCCTAGCTTGAATGGATTCAGAGACAATGCTGGTTTTTCCTTCTGTAATAGCAGTCACATATCTATGCAGAGGTCTTAATGAATGACTTTTAAACATCTGGACTGTTGGAAACTAGCAATTTTTGTGTTTATCCTAGTCAAAAGAAAATTGTATACTTTCTTCTAGCTTAAAATGATAAGATTCGACATTAGGTGATGGTATTGTCTGCTTAAACTAGGGGTCAACTAATATTGGTTTTTGAGGGCCTATACTGGTTATTAGCAGTTCAAGAGATCGATAATTTGGACCTGAGATACATGACAGTTTTTTAATTTCGCAAAAATTTCTAAAATTCTGTTTTCACTTTGTCATAATGGGGTACTGGGTGTAGATTAATGGGAATAAAGTAAATGTTTATTGTAGCTCAGGTGCAACACAGAAAGTAAAGGGGGTCTGAATACTCTCTAAATGAACTGTATGTTTCAGTTAACACATTAGTCCATCATTATTCTGGTGTACAAAGTCAACAAAGTGAAGAAAGATGATTCTGATCTACTCAGTGTGTTTTTATTCTCAGTTTCTAACACAGTAAAGGCTTTTGGGTCAGCTGGTGTATTAACATTTACCATCTTTGCTCTATTTTTCTGTCATAGTAGTTTTCCTCTGGTGCACTTTGAATTCTTTGTTTCCCTTGAAGCAGCTTTTACACTGTGATCTGCACAGTAACTACATTTCCACAAGTTATCTCTCTGTATCCTCTCTTTCTTTCTTATGCATTTCTAAATTGTATTTTCTATTAATCCATAATATTCTAAAGCGCTAAATAAATGAAGCTCCCTTTTTAATAAATTGAACAAAGAAATATTCAAACACAGTTAAGTATTTCAACTCATGATGTGTGTAAATGTGTCTAAAATCACAGGTTAAAGTGGTTGGAGTTTCCCTTCTGCTTATTTCGCACCAGCAGAGGAAGTTTACAAAGCAGGAAGCAAAACTAGAATCAGCATGGATCGAGCTATAAATGCAACAACAGTGACACAGCCTGCTGTTTTCAACTCTGTCATTAACAAAATTAACTCTTTAACAGCAATAACACCAGGCTGGGACGAGTCTGAAAGGACTAAAAGAAACTTTTAAGAGCAGCCGTAGCCAAAACGGTGTCAGTCTGCAGGAAATGTAACGGTACAGCTGCCACAATATTTACATGGGGAGGTGTCAATTTCATAAAACTAGAAAATTAATATGTGTGACTCACCAATGAACGCAGACAGCGACGTAACCCGAATATTTTGACGAAGGTTTCGGCATTTATGCTACATAAAAATCCAAAATATACAGCAGGAAACTTAAATGAAGTTTGAAAAGAGTCTGAACAGAGGAAACGAAGCGAAGCGACTCAGGAAGGATGTCAAGCTAGCCGGCTAACTCTTACTAGCACAAAGAAGATCCCTACTTCCGGCTTCTCCTTTCAAAATAAAGCAACATATATTCCAAACGTTAGTCGGCACTAATGGGATAAACTGAGTACCATTTGGTAGATTAATAATGTTTCCGTTGTCTTATCAGGTGAAAAAATAATGTTTTGAAAGTTCAAAGTTAAGGATAAAGTGTTTTCACTCCAAGACAGAGATGCTATGGATAAAATCAACTGGTGGGAACATGAAATAAAAAATCGTATACATAATAACAATTAGAATGCATATAAAATAATATTAATTAATATTTATAATAATACTTATAAAATTAGTTTCTGTTTTTTAAATAATTGTTTCATGTTCACGAAGATACGTAACGGAAATGTTTAGATAATATTTTGTCTTTCTTGACGAGTTCTGTCTTCACGCAGTTCATGAGTGTGACCACTAGAGAGCAATACACGCTCACAAAAAGGCGTGATGCCTTGTAGCTACAGAAATGTCTTTGGGCTTGGTTTTAAATAGTTTCTCCCTTTTGACAGACACTTTCATGGATTTTTTAAATTATTAATTTGTCAAGAAATGTTGCTAATAGGAAGACCTTTTTATGTCCTATTTGGACAAAGTATTTGTCATGTTCATTTAGTCTTTTTTACATAAGATAAGATAAACTTTTATTGATCCCCCATCAGGGGAAATGTGGTTATTACATCAGCTCAACAAGAGACAGACAGAAATAAGCATTACAGGCTCATTGGGATCATGGTGTGTTGTAAAGTATGCTATTATAAAAGTTTAATGCGTTTTTAACTTGAGGAAGATTTGGTCCACTCAGCCTCTGGTTTACGAGCATGCTGCTGTTTCTAATTATGGATTTCAGCTTCTGTCTGGAGCTTTAAAGTATCTTAACCTCACATAAATAACGGTTTACAAGGATATATGTCACCTCTTAAAAAATTGATATGTCTCTTGGGTAGGTTAAACTTTAAAAATAAAGATATATGCTCACCTTTACTGCAATATATATGCCTCTGCCATGGATCATTTTTTTAATCTACTCTGTTATGTAGTGTAGGTACCTAAGCTAAAAATGGTCCAGATAAGGATGAAGCATCAAGTCTCCTCAAAATGTAACTGTTATTCACAATGACTGATCCGATCTGTTTATTTAACCCTTATTGACAGTAAACAATAGTTTTTTATTAACCTGAGGATGGGGAAGAGTGTTTGGTAAAGAGAAGGAGGGAAAATGTCCAGAAAGCGAGCATGGCAAAGCAAAACTGACCCATAATGAATAAGGGGGATGCGCAGATTTCAGTACGTTTGCAAGCAAAGTATAATGTTTATGCATATTTATTTGTCTGGCTCTTTTCAATGAAAAAGTTCCAATTTGAATAGAAATTTTATATTTTGGGATAAAGGCAGTTTAGATACTGACCCATTTTAGTATAACTAGTTAGGTAAAATTGCCAATTAATACAAGCTTAAACAATTTAAACATAATTTAATATATATTTTTTACACTTGTACACCAATGTAACCGTACTTTGAGGCTCCTTGAGGCTCAAGGCCCCAGGCAATTGCCCACCTTCAAAACTGGCTCAGGTCATGACCTTTAAGATTTGCTCTCCTGATTCTTCATGTTGGACTAGTTTGACTGCATAACAGCTATTTAAGGTCAACCTGAAGACTGTTTTTCTGCTGCGTATATATTAAGCATGGTTATATTTTTAGTTGTTTTAAACACTGCCCCCCTATTTTAATACATGCTTACAGTATGACTTCGTCATTGCTTTACATCAGAACCCAATAACATCATTGCCCAACTATGATACCGGAATGTACATTGTCTAGTTTCCTTAATCAAAACCCCTTTAAGAAACCTAAACATTTTACTTGCTGTAGTGGTTCTTATATCACAGCAACCCACCCAATGTTTTATTGTTGTGGTGGTGAAAATACAGAGAACAAGTCTGCAATGGACCGACCAATGAGGAGCAGAGAATCTCTAGATTGACGTCACGTCTGGCCAATAGGATCGCTGGGAGGAAAGTGTTTATACCAGCCCCCATTCCCGTACAAGGCGACTGTTTTGGTGAGTTAAGGAAAGTTCATTGAAATCATTTGTGGCTTTAAAAGCGTCGAAATTGAGAATTGTTGCTACAATTTGAATGATTGCCTCCCAAACTAGGTACTCGAGCAATAATGTGAAGCTGACACCGTGTATTTTATGCTGTAAAAGCAGTTTCTCTGCTCTCTCCGTAAAGCTTCATTGTTGACGTTCGCTAACAGTTGTTTTGTTGAAACTGCCTTTGCGCAACAAAATGCCCCGTCCATTTTTTTTATCGTTGTTAATCAGACTTGTCAGCCCGAAAATCATTTATATCGTGAAAAAGATCGTAAAATAAAACACATACGCTTAATGTTTTCCGTTAACGTCGACGTAACTTCACTGTTTAAACGGCACTTTTGCTTCGTGACAACAAAGTAAATCCCCGTCGTTTGAAGTTAACTGAATCCTGACAGTTTTGGTACCAAAACATGTTATAAAGACACACTTATTAGTAAAGTCTGTGTGGTCAGTGTCTTGTCCATTTGTGGTTTTGAACGACTTATTTAAAATGTACTATCGCTGTCCTTCTCTGTATTGAATGAATGGGCTTTTTATGCGCATGCGTACATGATACCAAAGTTTATAAACAAGAGGGGTCACATGACGCAAGTATTGTGAAATAGATAACGCAGATACATGTTATTGGCATGTTTATGTATTTATAACGGAACGTGTTAATGCAAAATTACATACATACCCTTCATCAAAAAATTGAATGTTAAATACGCCGTGGAGCCTTGAGAACATGTCTGGACATAGGTGTTATTAGATAATGGCAGCCGCGTGAGAGTTAGACTACCCCATGTTACCCCGTGTCTCCTCATATCACCCCAACCATATATAACCTATACATCATGGCTCAGTGAAGGATTAAGTTACTGTGTACGTGTGTTGGTGGTTACCTATGGAGGGATTTCAGATGCTTGGTTTAATGTTACATACAAGTCACATCTATTATCACGCTACAGTACATTTTCTATTGCCTTAAATTTTACCATTTACACAAAAACAATGATACTATTAAAATTAGATTTATATATTATTTATATAGTGGCTGACTTAAACAGATCTAGTATGAAAAATATCCCAATATTGATTAGGCTATGTTATGTAAGATTTTACCTGTTTTAGATTACTGTTGCCTTCGTTACTTTGTATCATTGCATTGTGTCATAATATATTATTACTTAAATTACTTTACATTTACAAAATGGGCAAAATAAAAAAAGTAGCAAAAATGGGTTAGAAGTGGCAATTAGAGGAAAACAAGGGCAAAAAGCAAAAACATGGGTTAACAGTTGCTTAAAGAAGTTGCAAAAATTCACCCTAATTGGCAAAAAGTTGCAAAAATGTGTTAAATGTGGTGAAAAGGTAGCAAAGTGGGTTAAAAGTAGCAAAAACAAGTGACAAAAAATGGAAAACAAGTGAAAAAATAAGCAAAATAAGGGTTAACATTAGCAAAAAGTATGGGCAAAGATAGGTGAAAAGTGACAAAACGAGCCCAAATTGGCAAAAGCAGGCCAAAATAGGGTTAAAATGCAGCAAAAATTGGTTCAAGTAGCATAAAGAAGTGGCAAAATGGGTACAAAAAGTGGTGAAGTGGGTTAAATATGGCATGAATGTATAATTTCAACACCAGAACCCAATAATAGCTTGTCACAGTGTTCAGCTCCAAAATGAGTTACTGTTAGCTAGGATGCTAGCACCAATGCTACTGATCCAACACACATGCGTTGGTATTAATAAATCACAGCTGGGGAGGGCCCATTCCCTGGGTAGGACAGGTTCCCAGCCAACTCTCATGGATACCATTTTAGTTCAGTACAGTTTGGAACTTTTTCTTGCTTGTGTTTCCACAGCAATCTGTCTCCTTACTTGGTAGGCAGGGATGAAAGTCAGCAGTGTGTCTAGCTCCAACTCTTTTGCGTCTGATTGGTACACTTGTGGTGCATTTCCAGCAAGCAGTCCAGTTTGGTTCAGTACAGTCATTTTTCCGGTTCATTTTGGTATATATTAAACCCTGATCTGTCTTGCATTCCTAACCTTAGTGAGTCTAGCTCCACCCTTCAGGGTTGGATAGGTGCGCTTGGTACCCAAATGGGTGCTAAAAAATATTAGGTTTGTATGTACAGGTTATTTTGGTGTCTTTCCCAATTTTTGACAGTGGAAATGCAAGTAACTGCCTACCACTCTGTTTTGTTCCAGATAGGACCATGTGATGGAAATGCAGCAGTTGTACTTTAACAGTACAGTGCCAAAAATTAGGATGGCACAGATTGGTTGATTTTCTCAACTTTTGGCTGTTAAAATGCAAATAATGGTAAACTGTACTAGACTAAACTTAACCAGATAGTTATTTTGGTATGTTTCAACAAAGTGCTGTATCTGTTAGTATTTATGTTTTTTACTGTTTTCATCTTCATACTCTGTTTGCACCTTGCCACTTACTGTTTTAGGTTTACCTTTAGTTTTTGTATTTGTATGTCTGTTACAGTTGCTAAGCTGTTATTACAACCTAATTTACCCTTTAGGATAAATAAAGTACTTGACCTATTTTCCTAACTCCTCCATCCCTCGTGTTTCAGTGACTGTGGACGCCATGGTTTGGGAGGTGGTGACCCCCAAACATCAGGGTGTGAAGGTTGACTCAGAGCCTCAAAGTGAACACACAGGTAATATAAAAGCAGCAGAATTACACTTTTTGATACTATTGATCACCAAAATGACAGAGTTTGTATTATTTCTATCAAAAAATGTTGACAGTCTTATTATAGAATGTTGTAATTCACTGCATGTTATCCCAAGTTTGGAAATACTCAATGCTTAATTGCTTCATGTCTTTTACAACATAAAGGACACTACTGAAGCTTTTGTAATCTGGTTTTTCCACACCTAAACTTTCTACATAATACTTATAAAATCATAGCGACTACTAGGCAGGCATTAAACCTCAAAGAGGATGGAAAAAGGATGTAATGATGTATCCATGTGTCTGTAAAGAAGTCTCTGTTTGTTTTCTCTTACCTTCAGAAGTGATGATGGATGCAGATGAAGGCTTGCTCTGCTGCGAGGAACGCTTCTCCTCCTCGCCTAGCTTTCCCACTAGTGACAGTTACATGGAATACGGTACACAAGACATCAACATTTAACCAGATTTAACACAGCAGACTGATAAACAACATCATACATAGTCATGACATCACAAAACCTTTCTGACACGGTGTTTTTATTCTTCTTAGATGACCTCCCAGACCTGCAGGAGGTCCAGGAAGAGGTGGAGCAAACAGCACCACCAGTCTATCAGGTAGAGGTGGGTGTGTCTCACCTTGAGCAAAGCTCCCACGCCCAGCCGCCTGACACTCACTGGCTGACGCAGCTGGCTCACATCGCTACTGGACCCCAGAGCCCACTGCTGCAGGAGTCACCTCACAGCAGGTAGGCCTGCTTTGTAGATGCCCATCTGGACACTCTAGACCCTAATAATGTGGACTGACATCACAGCGGGGGAGAGGCATGTCGAACTCAAACAGTTTATATATACTCCAAATTATTACAATAAACGAATATATACGTATACTCTTAAATGCTGCTCCTCCTTTGCTGCTCTCTTTGCTTGAAATGAATTACAGAAGGACCTCATGCTCAATGACTTTGTCTCATTGGACCCCTTAGATGATGCCGGATGACTTGGAGGCAGGCACATCTGTTTGTAGATGTTCTACCTGACCTATGGGGGTTTTGTGATTGTTTTCCAATTTTGACAATATATAGTATGCTTTTCTGCTTGTATAGCTCCTTATTGTTTGTCTGTAACTTTGTGGACTACTGTCTGTCTTGGCTATTTTTAATCTCAGTAAGGTTTAGTTCCTGGTTAAATAAAGGTTTAATTGAAATGAAATAAATGGCTTGGTAGACAGATCAATACTGCAGCAAGATTACACAAATTTAACCCAAATATTCCTGATATGTGCATTAAACGTGGTGACCAGAGGGGGTCTCTGTTTCACTGCATGTTGGAGTGTCTAATAATATTCAGTGCCTGGAAAAGTAATTTAAATAAGTGCTGCAAAATTATGGGTAAAGAGGTTTCTCTTAAATCTCCTATGCATTTTTGATACCTACCCAAGCAACTTAGAGTCACTGCTTAATGTATGTTTCCTGGAAGCCAAAGAATGCCTTCCTCACTTATATATTTTTCTAAACAATATGTAAGTTCAAAATACAATATTTTATTTTAATCTAATCTACATGAATATTTTGGAGGAAAATGTGTAAATTACAATAAAAATAAAATTCAAAATAAATCATTCAAAATTCAAACTGAAAATTAAAATAAATCAAATAAACGTTTAAAAATGCAGGCATAGTGGATATTAAAAACTAAATAGATTTGCTAGCTTTTTGTTCATGTTGCAAAAAAACTTTAATGACTTGTTAAATTGTTACACCATTGAAATTGAAAAAAAAATGTTAAGGATAGTCACAAATCAAAACTATTGTATTAAGACAATGAAATAAATGGGTAAAATAAAACGAATAAATAGTCAGCTGTAATTAAGACACTTGGCAGTTGTTTGAGTTATGGAACGCTTTGTTTGTTTAAAAAAAACACTTTTTTAAAAGATTCATTTCTTTATTGAGTTTATCTGAATAGGACAGTAGATAAAGTGAAAAACAGGGACAGAGAATTGGATATCTGGAAAAACATCTGTTTTATAAATGATAAGTTTAGTATTAACTACTGTTTCTTTATAATAAGGCATTAGTAATTATGTTTATAATGACATAATGAGTGATTTACAAACAAGTTACAAATTTACTGAAGCTTAAAGGGATACTTCAGCATTTTGGCAAATTCGCCCATTGCCATAATCCCTGTAGTTTTAGTAATAGGTTTGTTTCCTTTAGTTGTTGGTGCAAGCTGTTTTTAGATCTGGGGGGCTGATACACCAGCTGCTCAGCTAACGCTATAGAGACAGACGGTATTTTTTGCTTCCCCTCATCAAACTCATCAAATACACAATCCAACAACTCCAAAACACTCTTGTGGACAAGTTGTGAAAATGTTGAAGTATCCCTTTAATAAAGTGCACAAAGAGTAAGTAGCCTACATTGTGTGTGGTAGATTATTTCTTTCTTATAACAATGCTTCTGGCAATAAATCATTGGAAAGCCTGTTTATTCCTCTTTTAAATGGTGCCACATTTGTGAGAAACATGCATTTGAGGGATTTGAGGGCAGAGCTGAGTATACGGGTCGTGCCCATGAATAGTCCACTAAATCTCTGTAGTTAATACTCTCAGCTAATTTTCCTTAATATTAAAATGAATGAATGTAGCGTCTTTTTACACAGCAGTAAGTCTAACGTCGTGATCTTGAATGGAGTCTCTCAGCATCCCCTAATAAGACTGACTTAAGCACCGTTGTAGACTTCTTTTTGAAACTTGCTAAGTCACCCTTAGAAGGAATACATGTTAAGAAATGTCACCTTTATGTTTTTATAATTTTCTCACCTACCTCCATGTATTTTTTCTACCTATGTGCTTGTGTCTTTTTCAGCTCCTCATGCGTCTGCATCTCCAGCACCAGCAGTAATCTACATTCCTACGCCCGGCCTCCTCTCTCTCCTCCCAGCAGCACAGCATCGCCCCCCAGAGGTCATGCTAGGGAGCGCCGACGCAGCAGGGTACAGCTCAACTTTATCTGCTTCCTCTCTTTGCTCTATTATTATTTACATGCAAAGCTTTCTGTGTTTTATCATCTTTATTATGCTTTGTCACAGCTGTTAGTTCCCAGTTTCTCCCATCCATGCCAGATGATTCTCTTGCTTCATTTTTAATAGAAGAGCAGTGAATGTGGTTCTGCTGTGTCGACGAGATCCTCCTTGTCAGACGATGAAGACATGGGCTGGAGCTTCTCCTGGCCTCCTACAGTCTGGCACTGCTTCCTTAAAGGTATAAACATATGCACCAACCAGAGCTCCTCTTTAAAGTTAGAATGTTTCATGTTTCTTTGGCTGCCACCTCAAGCTAGGGCATCACTAATCACAAAGAAGAAGAGAAAATGCTAGATTTATGTGTTTCCTAACGCTACTGTTCTGTCTTCAGGCACTCAGCTTCGCTTCCACAATGGCTCTAATGTGGAGTGGCAGGACATCGAGGACTTGGACTCTGCTGAGGATGAGGACTCTGGTGATGAGCAGCGATCCAGATCTCTGAAGGTGTGTCATTTAGACTTTTGAGTTCATGGTGTACTTTCTTGATTTGGTTCATCTGGAGTGTTTGTGGAAAATGTGAAAATTAAGCAGAATTTTGTTCTTTTTTTTCCTTTCAGAGTTATGGTTCTGAGGGTCTGCAGCTGGTGGAGCATTCGGAGATCGTGGTGTCGGGTCAGGCCATCCTGCAACTGACGTTTGACCCCGGGGCGTTCGGACAGTCCCCTTTGACAGCCCGTTGCCAACTGGACCACCCTTTCTACGTGAAAAACAAAGGTAGGAGTGGAGAAGGAAATAAAACACATTATGCTGCAGATTTATAAACAGTCTAAAGCCAAGCTTGGTGAGATCTGAAATCAAGAAAATGTTTAAAATGTTTAAGTGTTAAATGGGAGTCAAATTTATTGCTTCTGATGCATTCCTGGAAGCTAGGAATTCTACAGCAAGATAAGCTTTTTGACCCAATTCATGTTCAACATAAAGGGTAAAACCTGCTGCCTGTTGTAGCCTGAACAGGGTTAAAATTCATCTATTCCTTTGGCTGTATCTGTAAAACTCTTGAATAGTGGCAAATACAGTCTGAACTTTGATTTCTCTTTGCATTTAAACACTGGTCCTTTCAGAACTGATATTTATCCTTAAAGAGTTTTATGAAATAGTGTATGAATAATCAATGTCTTGCATACATTGGCATATCAGGGACTCTATAAATAAAAGAAAAGATAAAGGATTCATTAATTTTAATTTTAAAAATCCTAATTATTAAGGTCATTAAGTTGTAAGGAAAAAAAAATGACAATTTCAAGTTTAGAAACTCAAAATTTACAAGAAAAAAATCCAAATTTTGGCACTGTAAATTTTGAGTGCTGTTAGTGTGTCACTGTGTATTCTTCTGAATAGCCCTAGTTTGCAGCAATGTCTCCTCTAAGTCCGGATGCTTACGCTTAAGCATATTGTCATTCTGTGCATGTATAACCCCCCCACACACACACCAAAAAAAAAAAATATATATCACAAGTATTACATTATCACTCAGTCCCCGTAAGAAGGCTATTAAAAAAGTTCTCACCTGCAGTATCTGTGCAAGGCAATCAGCTTCATCTGGTTTGATTTTCTTACATGCAACAGGCTTTTCTTTTACTTTCTCATTCTAAAAAATTCTAGGTTTTGGCTTTCATAGATTTAAGACTTGTTATATTTTAAAAAACAACTTTTTGTGATCGATTTATGACATTTTAAACTCAAAGATTTTGTGGTTTATTCTGGTAAATTAACAGATCTGCTATTATTACTGTTATAATTTTTTAGAGTGGCCGTAATACACCATTGCACTTATCTTTAATGGGTATGATGTTGAATGTTGCAACATGGATGAAGAAACCAAGACAAACGTCTCACTTTGTGGGACAATAAAGTTTACTTTGAAACATTTGTGATACATCATCAGATTTATCTCTCAAGTTATACTTTTAATCTACAAACAGATTGTTAGCTAGGCAGATAACTGTTCATAGAAATAATTGAACTATCACCCAGGGGTTATACGTCTCCTCTGGGTGTATAGTTGTTGAACAGTGAAAGTACAGTGATGGGTCAAGATCTTATAAGCAAGGATTGAAGAGAAGGCACGCTGACCTAAACTTTTTACCTCCAAAATCTAGTGGGTTCATCTTGATAGTGGACATTTGTGCAGTTTGACTAAGATCCCCCAAAGGGTTTTTGATACATCATGTACATAAGAATAGCCTGGATGGATGTGTAACCCAAATATACCAAGCTTCTTTTCTTTCTTATACCAAAGCCTGCTGAGATATGATTGGTTACTGCTCGGATTTCAAATTTCCTACAAAGTGAAAGCAGACCACCACTTGTACTGAAACCTACTGCAGCTCCCTAAAACACAAATTCATCTTTTCTTTGTACGTAGACCCCCGTAGAGATAGATTAACACTGTTGCTTTCTCTTAGGGTGGTCTTCATTTTACCCAAGCCTGACCGTGGTGCATCATGGGATACCGTGCTATGAAATGGAGGTGGGAGGTGTGTGCCTCCCTCCAGGACACAGAGATGCCAAACACACTGACGACTCGCTGGTCTTTGACACGTTCAGGAGGTAAACCAGAAGCACAGTAGTTTGTTTGGTGCAGTACCTGTTAAAGCTAAAGTAGGCAACTAGAATTCCACCAAGCAGTCCAGTTCAATTTGGTTCAGCACAGTCTGTAACTATTTGCATTTCTAATGTCAAAGAGGTTGAGAAAGGTACCAAAATAACCATCTGTAACATCCTACTTTTTGGCACCCTTCTGTTGGGGTGTCAAGTGTACCTGTCAAACCCTAAAGGGAGGAGCTGGACTCACTGCTGGTCCTCCACCAGGAAAGGATTTGGTTGGCTGTGGAAACAGAAGTGAGATCAAACTGTTCAAAACTGCACTTAACCATAAAAGACTGGTTGGTGGAAACGCCCCAAGAGACTCTGCACAAACCTGCATGGTTTAAAAAAAAAAAAAAAAAGTTACTCTTTTTGTTTTTGGATTTGTATTGATGGTCTTTAAGTGTCTCCTGGTCCGGCATGAGTGAACACACAGTTAGCGTCCATGTTTGGTCCATCACTGTACCTACATTTGATTGTGTGTCAAACTCAGACTTTGATGTGTTTTTCAGTTATGACTTCACTCCTCTGGACTCCTCTGCCGTTTACGTGTTGAGCAGTATGGCCAGACGGCGGCGCACCTCCCAGTCCAGTGGGGGAGCTGTTTCTCCAGACAGACACGCATCACAAGGTGCTGGACTTCAAATCTCATAAAATTTTCAGATCATCCACTGACTAAATGAGAAAAAGCTGAGTCTGAGCAGAGGAAATGCTTATGGTCCTTTAATATGATGTAGAAATTCCATGACCCTGCATTCTTTCTTATGGTCAGCAGGGGGCGACTCCACTGCTGGCAAAGATTGGTATGGTTGTTCAGAGGACAAAAAACTACTAATGGTCATCTCAGTGAACTCTAATTAGATTTATGGGTCAGATTCTTTATTTGAAGTTTTAATTAATAGGAAATTAAGTAAACTATGGTGAAATTTAAAGGTTAAACAGTTGTTTAGTTGGGTTGCATAGTTTAGGCATGGCTATGAGGGATTTAAAAGCTGCTGAAAAGTATTAAAATAACATTTTTAAATGTAAGACATCTATATGTTCATTCACAAACCAACACAAGTTGTCAGAGTAGCATCATCAACATTTTCTGTCCTCCTGAGACCAGAACTTTGGTTTTGAATGCCACTTTTTTGGGATCAGTCAGACCTGATAAGTTTAAAATCTTAGGCTTGTCTTTGGAAAGTAATTATTTTTTATTTAGTTAGTTATTTCTATAATTTTCTTTATAACCAAACCAGGTCCTGTTTCTGCAGAAAATGAAGCACTGGATCGGTTTTAGAGTTTCTGTTTTTGCTGTGTGTCATGAAATTTTCCCCCAAAATTTCATGTCATTTTCTGAAAATTTTCAAGCAAATTCCCCAAAATATCAAAGCAAGTTCCCTTAAATTTTATTTATCAAATCTCAAAAATTTACAAATACATTTGAAACAAAGTTCTGAAATTTCCATTTGAATCTTTCAAAAATTTCAACGGACATCACAGAAATGTCCAAATTCCCCAAAATGCACTGATAGTTTACTTCCTTCCAAAAATCTGTCCTCCAAAAAATTTCCCATAGAGCTGAAAAAAAACAAAACAAAATCAATTTCCCCCCACGTTACCAATGAAACATTTCAAAATAAACAATAAAATCCCCCAAATTTCTATGAAAATTCATGACAATTTTAAAGCAAATTCTCTAAAACTTCAAAGCAGATTTCCTTTAAATTTTATTCATCAGATTTTCCAAAATTTACAAATACAACCCCCCCCCCAAAAAAAATGCCATGAGAATGACAGACAGTTCCCCCAAATTCCCTAAAATTTCATTTAACATTTTTGAAAATTTCACACAACAAAAGAAATCCTTCCAAATTTCCGCCAATGAAGGCCTCCAAAATAAACAAACATATCCCCAAAAATTCCATGAAAATTCCTGAAAACTTCATGGCAAATCCTTTCAACATTTAAAATAACTTACTTAAGCTTCAATGGACAAATATATAAAAAAATTCTTAGAGCAGAAATTTTTACTGTACTGTTGGAAAGGCAAATGTAATGTCCTCATATGTACAGGCAGGGTTTTAGGAGGATTTACCAGTTTGACAAAAACATCTAGAACAGTCAACAGTTCAAAGACCCCAAGCAAAGTTAAAAATAAAAAATAACTGTAAATTCTGGATCTTTTTAAAACCTCCAGAGGCCCACAGTCCTGGTCCCACCCACTCACCTCATCAGAAGCTAACCAAAAACCAGCAGCATGACAGCAAAGCAGGAAGTGCCACGCCCACTAAGTGCAAGCGACCAATGAACGCCTTCATGCTGTTTGCCAAGAAGTTCAGGGTGGAGTACACGCAGATGTACCCTGGAAAAGACAACAGGTCAGTGTCGTCTGCCTAGAGGGGTCGCAACATTGTTCTTACAGCTTTAATTTTGATCTAATAAACGAGGCGTGTTCGTTTCAGAGCCATCAGCGTCCTCCTCGGTGAGCGGTGGAAGAAAATGAGAAGTGAAGAGCGTCGAGCGTTCACCGTACAGGCCAAAGCCCTCGCAGACGAGCAGAAGAGACTCAATCCAGACTGCTGGAAACGCAAACGAACCACCTCTGTAAGGAATTCACTCTGACACCGGATAAATCTGTCTGCTTTTAAATACTGTTGGCTAAATATTTCTCTGTCTTCAACAGGGTTGTCAAGGAAATTAAGACTGCAGACGAGAAGAGCTATTTTGTAAACATCAAATCAGCCTTAATCTCCAAGATTATGCAGCAGCTCCTAATACTCGCTTGTCTTTTTCTAGCTTTCCAAAGGTGCTAAAGTTACTTATAAGAGAGGTATAAATCAGTTTCTTCTATAGTTAGGCTGACATAACGCTGGACACATTTTAATCAGACAAAATAAAAGATAACAACTCAGCCAGGTTGGGAGACCACATGCCTGCAATCACGATTTCACAGAGGTGATTTTACAGATCTCACAGAAACCTAAGTGATCAAACGTGACTTTAGAACAGAAAAGCAAATATAGGACATTGTCAAGAAGAGAGGAAGAATTTGGGTCAAATCCAAAATTGGGCCTAAATCGTCTAGTGTGTAACCAGCAGTAACTTCATTTTGAACCTGACATTAAGGCTGTAGAGCAAGGCTGCGTCTCCCTCCAGGAAAACCAAAAACTCTGCGTTTAATCCATGACAGGAGCCCTCCTCCTTGAGTGATTTTTCAATATGTGACATTAAAATAAGAGAGATTCTGATTGTTTTCAGTTTCTCATCATATGCTTGAAACAGGTGGAAGTTGTGGTGCTGTAGCATGTAGGATAATGTAGCTAATTTCCCAAAAATATATATTATATAAAAATACATCATATTTTTGCCTGTATTACTTGCATTTGCACAGTGTATTGCACAAAACTAGAATATTTAACTTGGCTTTCATGTAATTTATCATGTTTTATTTAGTTAGTAGTCATATTTTAGTTTTATTTGCTTCTAATAGAAATATTATCTTAATTACAAATATAGAGCAGGTCAGCAAAGAAAAACGTAACTTCCGTGAAAGGCTTTTATTTAAAAGAAAATACAAGTGTTAAGTTTCCCTTTCAGTTGCTCCAGCTTTAAGCAGTTATTCTGTTTTCCCCTTGACCTTTACTTATTTTATGCCTCTTACATCAGAAATTAATTGATATTTAACTCCACAACATACAGGATATTGTAGAGTATGTCAAAGAAAACTGATTAAAGCACACAGTAGGATGACACAACTACTAGCAGAAAATATATTACTTTATAAAAGTGAACATGTTATTGCCTTTAAATTTTAATTTCTTAGTGTGCCATATTAAATATTTAGCATTACAGTGCCTATAAAAAGTATTCACCCTCTTGAATGTTTTAGCCTTTTATCAATCATGGCCAATACAGTTTGGCTTTTTGAGGTCTGTGCTTTGACTGAGCCACTCCAGAACTTTCACCTTGTTGTCTTTAAACCATTTCTGTGTAGCTTTTACTGTATGTATAATAAGAATGTCCTCCAGGATTTTCCTAAATTTTTTCAAATTCATTTTACCTTCTACCCTTACAAGCCTTCTCGAGCTGGCAGCTGAGAAGCATCTCCACAGCATGATGCTGCCACCAGTGTGCTTCACAGTAGGGATGGTGCGTTTGTGGTGATTTGCAGTCTTTGGTGTTTGCTAAACAAAGTGACTTCTCTGATGGCCAAAAAGCATCATTTTGGTCTCATCAGACCAAATAACTGTCTTCCACTTGACCATGGAGTCTCTCACATGCCTTTTGGTGAACTCTAGTTGAGATTTAATAAGTTTTCACCTTGAAACTATCTCCCATCTCAGCTGCTGAAGCTTGTAACTCCTTCAGATTAGTTATAGGTGTCTTGGTGGCCTCTCACCAGTCTCCTTCTTGCACGGTCACTCAGTTTGGGAGGATGGCCTGATCTAGGCAGATTTACACATGTGCCATATTCCTTCCATAGCTTGCTGATGGATTTAACTGAACTCTGGGGGATGCTCAGTGCCTTGGAAACATTTTTGTATCCATCCCCTGACTATACTTTTCAATAACCTTTTTCTCTGAGTTGCTTGGAGTGTTCTTTTGTCTTCACGGTATAATGGTAGCCAGGAATACTGATGAACCAGTTACTGGACCTTCCAGACACAGGTGTCTTTATAATACAGACACATTCACTGCACTCAGGTGATCCCCATTTAACTGATTATGACACTACTAACACCAACTGGCTGGATCTCTGTTGAATTAGGTCAGTCACTCTAAAGGGGCGTGGGTGTTTTTTTTTTTTTTTTTTTTTTTTTTTTTTGTGAAAAAGCCAAAATATATTGACCATGACTTATTTAGAAAATCAATTAAAGGGCTAAACATCCAAGGGGGTGAATTTTTTTTAAGGCACTGTACAAGAGAGTCTTGAGGATGGGCTCATATCTTATGCAGCTTTTTTCAGTTTTAATGGAAGTGGCTTCCACTGGCTTTAACAATTATTGAAACTTTGGTGGGTTTCAAGATATAGTCAATAGGTGTGCATCAAATGTGTATTTTAAATGAGCCAAGAGTGAATAAAATAGCATTAAAATTAGTTTTATTATTTAAAAGAAATCCCTGAGGAGGACCCCTGGCCCCAGCAGCAAGGTCAAAGCCCCTCAAAATCTTCACAGCCAGCAAATTATCATTAGGTGGATCCATGTAGACATTTTGGAATAATCATTTGGTGCATTAAGTAAGTAAAAAATGATTTGTGGTAGAAGAACCTTTATTGAACCAGTAGTTAGCATATCTACTTGATTTTTATGTTGCACCTGGCCTAAAGACGTGTTGAAATATTGAGATGTGGTGAGTTTGAGTTATGACTCTCATAATCACCACAGGTGAGTTCTGGTGGGTATTTGTGTTCATACTTAGATTTCAGAATGGGACTTTTCCTGTAGTTTTCTGGCTTTAGGTGAAAAAAGATGCCTGGAAATATGTTGTGGCTATGGGTGCATTAAAAATGAGGAAGAGCCTCATATCGGTGTTGTAATGGTCTTTGCCTTGCTTAAACTTGGATAGTAATTCACCTCAGTCAGGCCTTCACTGTGTAACAGGAATATAGATCATTCTTCAAAAGCCCCCCTTGTGTTTGAGTGAGCAAACAGATCTGCTAATTGATAAAGTATAATCATGTCTAAAAGATAAGAACCCAGAACATAAAAAAAGATATGTGACATACCCAACCTGTGTACTGAGAGCCTGTTTATACATGAACTTGGCGTGACCATGAGGGGGAGCCTAGATGTGTGAGCCTTTAAATAATCCTGTAAAATGCTTCATATAGAGTTAAGGCTATGCTGTGTGTGAAGGCAGGATTTTCTTCAGGGTTTAAGTGCCTTTTAAAGTATATAAATCTATCATAATAAAACTGAAATCCTCCTATGGTGGGCGCTCATATTCTCACAGCATAACGAGGTTTAATATTAATGCACTATATACACTTTATCTTATGTGACTGCTACAGTATCGTGTAATGGCAATTATTAATATGATAATATAGAAATATATATTTTTGGTTTTGACTTAATCTTTGTTAACCTTTCATGGTTGTGCATTGATTGTGTAACTTTTGTTGTTACTATAATGTCATGTACATGTCCATCAGGGGAGATAATGCAATATAATGTGTTTATAATGTGTTGTAGTTTGAATAAAAGCATAATAAAACCCATCAATGCAATGTTTGCTTTTTTAAGATGTTAATGGTTCAGTATGTTGAGTTGAATAAACCACATCCAGGGCATGAATATCCAAAGCTTGGTCCATAAGGGGGCAGCTTGACTCAATTGGGGTCTTCAATCAAATCCAATTGCCCCAATGATTTGTATCTATTACCGACATTTTGATCTTTCTACACTTTCCTTGTACTAAATGTGCACTACACTAGACAATCAGCTGCTGTTCTGTCACGTAAGTTCCTTCCCCCTGTTCATCTCAACTTTTCTCCACTCACACTTCATTTTCATCCCAGGCTAGTGAAGGTGGAGTGAGAGGAATTACCCCCAAAATCCCCCATTACCCTCGAAGTCATCTTTTTTTGTTACTGTTTTGATTCAGAGCCCCCTGGTGGTGGAATTTACACACCCAAGAACAAATATAAGGGACAGGTTTAGGTCATAACAAGAACTTTTATTTATTTTTTCTCCCCCCAAAAAAGAACAAGTTTTAATCATATACAAAGTTTGACCTGTAACTATATACATACTGCACCAGTTTATGGCTGGAGATAAAGGTAGAGACATTAAGCTGCTACTGTAGTCATAAAGATAAAAAGAGATAACATTCCATTAAAACTATAAACATGATCAATATTTTCAGGCTAAAATTATCAAATAGAATTCGCACAGTTATATATGTGTAAATGACTAGAAAATCACTTTTTATAGTAAAATAGAAAATATATAGAAGTACAGTATAAACATACAGTAATTTGGCCTTTTGATGTATTCAGGGATATTTACACAAAGATGTGTCAGACTTTTAACAGTTTTATTAGTAGGATGAGTCACAGTCAGGTGAAGTGGTTTTGTGCCTTTTTTGCATCCCCAGAGGAGCGAAACCGATGCTACAGAGTGGACACAAAACAAAAAGAAGCTGTGAGGTTTTTTTTTTTAAAGTGATTCAGAGGTTTCTTTTTTTACCTTGTCTGATGCAAACAAAAGTACTTGGACTTTCTCAGAAAAAAAAAAACAGTCAAATGAAGCGACTCAACACAGAGAGAACATGTGAAGATGAAAATAACAGGAGGCAAAACCCCACAAATGGAAAGTTGTCTTTCACTGATCTGTTTTATTACTTTAACATACATTTGCAACTTCATGGCCAGGTTTGGTCTGAATTCTGCTGTAGTATACTGTACCTACAGAACTGTGCAGAACTTTTAGGCATGTTTGGCCAAAAACTGAGGCTGAAGTGAGGCGAGTAAGCCCACTTGAGGGCACCACTGGGTGGGAGGAGGATTGACACAACCCCAGTAGTGCTCTGGATGTCCTGGCATATTACCATGGACACGGGGAAATAATCTGTTAAAAGAAATGAAGTCTAGGGTGCCAGTTTACCACAGTTGGTACAGCAGGTACCCATATACAGGGGCCATAGTCCTTGATGCAGTGGTGGTGCTGTTTGGTGCATATCTTCCCCCACGCTCTTTCCCCGTATTTCCTGCCTCTCTTCAGCTCTTCTAAAGGCAAAAAAGCCCCCCAAAAACAATCTTTAAAAATAACAAAGTCCACACTTTAAGGGTTAGTTAGGGGTGGATGTGGCGAGTCAGGTCAGCCAGGTAACAGGGTTGGCATGAGCCCCTGGTCATGCTGTAGATGTCCAAAGGGCTGAAAACCATGAGTGGTCTCCTGGCGTAGGGGTGAGAAGGCCAGGACAAAAGAGATGCCATTGACATCGACATGTGTCCAGTTTGACTCTGGACACTTTACCCTCTCCAGCCCCTGGCGTTGGCATGTCAGGCCCCGCGGTGAATCGTTAGGTCCCTGCATGCCTAAAACGTATGCACACAACTGTATGTGTACATAAATGTAATTATTTTGATATATTCTTCCACTTGTTTATTGGCCAAATTATAACTGCAACTTCTCACAGCCAAATATAGGGCTTTAAACGTGATTTATTTTTATTACTTTAAAAATACACCAATTGATAACATTAGAAATACCTGCTCAACTGCTCATTTATGCAATTAGCCAATCACAGCAGCAACCTGTGCATTTAGACATGGTCAAGACTGTGAGCTGAAGTACAAGTCGAGCATCGATTCTGCTGCTGCAACCCATCTGCTTGAAGTTCACAGATGTCCCTAAAGGGATCAGTGAGTGTTGTAGAGTTTAACTATTAGCCCGTATTTTTTCTTTTATCAATCATGCAAGCCTGCCTGTTACACCTGCACATGTAATAACCACCCACATACATAATAAACCTCAAACGTAATACAAATCTGCAGTTTTTAACATTAAAATCCCAAAAATGCAATCAATTTCTTGTAAATGTAAAAGCAAACAATCAACATCCCACAAATTTAATTAATTGCAGGGATTTCTTACGTTTGTAAGAGAATAAAAATCTCCAACTTTTAAAATTTGTAATAATTTCCCACAAAAGTGATATGAAAACTCAATGTTTATTGTCATTGTTGTTCTTGTAGCCTTTTTTTGAAAACTGCCAGCTTAAGTTCAAGTCACATCAAAAAACAAAGTCATGGCAAGTTCTGCCATGAAACAGGAAGTAGTTTATCAGGGTGCTAAAACACTGGAGGAGCCATGAATCATAGTGGATTAAAATGTATTAAGGATTTGATTCTTTTTTAAAGTTTGAACCCTGTATGTTTAAGACAGTAACTTCCCTTCATATGGAGAGCCCGCGCAGCTCTATGAACTGTAAAATTACTTCTATTTAGATCAGATGAGCCCCCACTGAGGGCTTCAAGAAGAATCCCTTAGATTTTTCTGAATTCTCCCAAATTGATATCAGTCCTCTTCTTTTATCATTCAGAAATGTTGTGCTAAGATTCATGGCTCTATGAGTGTTTAAAGACTCTGGGGGAAAAACTTCCTGTTTCATGGCGAACAAAAAAATTGACATGACTGTGTTTTTGATGTGACATCAGCAGTTGTTAAAAAAAAAACAACAAACTATGAAAACAACTTAATTTTCCAGTTCACATAACATTTGTGGGAAGTTAATACAGTTTTGAGAGGCAGTGAGTTTACCTTCCTGTAAATCTCAGCAATTGTAATAGTAAATAGGTTTGCAGTAGGCAGCTGTGCTAACGTTTGTGGGAAATCCATGACATTTGTGGGATCTTTACATTAAAAGATGTAGATTTGTATTATAATGTGGGCAGTTATTACATTTTCAGGTGTTACACTGCCTCCATTCCCCTGCTTCTCTTTGACCTTGGCATTTAAAGGAAGCAAGAGCAACAAGATTTTAAGAAAATAGAAAAAAGTCACAGATCAGTGTTTTGGCATATTAGTTACACAGTTGTACAGTAGTATCAAAACAAGTTTTAAGTAAAAGAACATGAATTACAAAAGGCACAGGGTAACCAGAGACCATGGAGCCTGTGGCAACAAGACGTGAAGAGAGAAATATGAAAGCAGGTAATTGAGTTTTTATGTTGATAGTGAGATTCTGGTTACATAAAACTTAACTCTTCAGAAGAAAAGTTGTTTGGGTTTCTGATTTGTTTTGCGAAATACAGGAGCTTAGCTGAAAGTCATTTCCCTTCTATACATTACAGCCATGAATTAGTCTTTAATATTTTTACTCATTTGTTTGTCACTTTGGGCAAAAAATTACATGATTAAAAAACGTTTAAAAAAATCCTTCTAGAATTTAATAACTTCAAACATAAATAAAATGAATAAAAAAAAAAGATACACTTTAGGTGGCTTTTATACCGTAATTTATGGAAGCCCTAAGAGGACATACAGACATAAATTTTACGCAGTTACCTTATAAGAAGTCTTTTCTGGTTATTTCTATGAGATCTAGACTAAATTATAGCAATATTTCGCCATAACAACACGAAAAATATAATTAAATCAATTCAAATCTCGAGAAAGCAACTTGAATTAACTTGACTGAAGAAGACTTTGTTTACTGTAAAGTCTGGACTATAAGGTGATCCAGTATTTAAGCCACAGTCTGATTTTTTTTTTAATCTCCAGAGGGGAAAGAGGATAGAACTGCCCTCCTGCATGATAATTTCCATGTTGTTCAGCAATGTCCACAACGTTCAGTTGCTCTTTTAGTGCAATCTTAGCTCTAGTACAGTAGTTGAGCTCAGTCAGACCAAAACTCCACTATGTTTACTGCTGAATGCGGATTCTGAATATGCCTACCAAATTTCTTTTCCAGGTCTAACTTGCTCCTAGGATTGCTTTATGGGTCACTATTGAGCCGGTTAATATACAAACCTGTATTAGAGAACAATAAAACATCATTTTTTCCAGGCTTGATGTTTATACCAACTTTTTGAGCATTTGTGGGCACTCTAGAATTTGATCAAGTGTGTAGGATAAAAATAACAATCCTTTTTAATCAAACAATGGAGTCAAATCAAATGTCTGGGTGTATGTCCTTTTAGGGCTTCCTTAGCCAACAGACAGCTGTGCCTTCCATTTCTTTGAGAAAAATAATTTCCAGGAAACTATTGTATAAACTTTCTCAGCTATGAGTTGTTTTGATGTTTATTTGTGTCATTTTCAGTGTGGTTTAACTGAAAGCACCCCTAAGTTTATTTTTTTGCTATTTTCGGGTCATGTTTTTGCTCGGCTGCTCGAGGCTCCATGCTCACCAGATACACACAAACACAAACACACAACGCTTGAAAGTCTGTTGATTGTTTTGATGGAGAGGCAGTGAAGCTGATTTGGTACCTCTTCATGATACTGTAACTGAAAATAAACCAGTAGTGTTACTAAGCTGTTCATCCTGCAATCAGCATGGTCAGTGTTTCCAGACTTATAAAACTTTATAATCCATTAATAAAAATTTTTTAATATTTAGCTTTACTAAGTGGATTTTGGTCCTTTTTGTCAGCAGCCCTTTTCTATTAATTTGCTATTTAACAAGTCAGAGAGAGTTTTTATAACCTGGTGATGCACCATCACTCGTCGCCTCAGCAGCATGTCATTAGTATTGTTTGTTTGTGTTTGTGTGTTATATGGGGTTTTCTGTGTTTGAACATGAGTTTGTGTGTCTACATGAGTGACTCCAGGCTCTCAGCAATGTTTGTCTGTCCCAGCGGTACGGATCCATTGGTCTCTGGATTCTGCAGAGCTCTCTGGTCCTCCTGGCTGCTCACCAGGCTCAGCACGGCTCGGTACAGGTACTGGTACTGCTCCTGTGGGGACAAAAGAAAATCCTTTTAAACAGAGCCATGTTTAATCAAAACAATAACCCTGACCAGCTGCTGTTCTCCTAAATGATAAACAGACACTTCGAAATGCTTATTTTTTTTATGTCTTGCAAAAACTCTGACAGAGGTGACAGAGAAATGGGGGCTTTAGGGCTTTTGGCTTTGCCCCAATTTAAAGGCTACATCCCTTAAGAGCTGTGAACCAGAATGGTCACTCTGACTGAGCTCAAGAGATCCTGTGTGGAGATGGGGCAAAGTCCCAGAGGGACAACCAGCAATGCAGCTCTCCAGCGATCTGGGCTTAATAGCCTGTCCTCTGGCAAAACACATGAAAGCCCAGTTGGATTTTGCAACAAAAAAAGCACCTGAAGGACTCTCAGACCATGAGAGACAAAACTCTGATGACACAAAGTTTAACTGTTTGGTCTCAATTCTAAATGTTATGTCTGGAGGAAATCAGGCAACACTCATTACTTGCCCAACAGTGAAGCATGGTGGTGGCAGCATCATGTTGTGGGGGTGTTTTTCTGCAGCAGGGACTGGAAGACCAGTCAGGATTGAGGGACAGCTGAATGTACCAAAGTCCAGCAAACAAACTAGTCCAATATAATTAAAAGAAGTTCTATTATAGCATCTTCAAACAAAGGCAGCCATACTGCTGCTGGAAACAGAAACACACTGCAGATTTTTCATGATGGTTATTAAAGGAATGTGCTGGCTATTTTTAAATACCCTGGGATACTGCATTACCATCCAGTCCTACTGCATAACTTTGAAAATCACAAGACTCGTCCATTTAGATTGAACTCATATGTTTTCTTTAAGTTTGTTGGCTATTTAATGAAGCTACAGAACAGTCTCTATATATTTTACACTTGTGGATTAATAGTTTGGCAATAGTAATCAGGGTGATACACATCAGCTATGTATGATGCAGCTATTCAGGTGGCTGATGACAGGGTTGGTGTTTAGGAAAGAAAAGGTAAGGACGGGGTTGAAGAGGAGGTGGACAGCCTGGGATGAAAACAGGGAATCCCCATATACCAGACTATCCCATTTCAGTCTGGACTGAGTGGTCTACCCAGGCTAAGGAGGCTGGGTCCACTCCTGAATTGAGACACAGCTTCAATGCGTTTCAGTACTTACTACATCATTAAAAACTCCTGGCCTCATCAGGTTGGTCATCCTTGCCACCTGGTAGACATCCACAGCCCCCTCCTCCTCCAGCTGACTGGACAGAGTGGTGAGGGCACAGAACAGCCCCGATACAGCTCCTCCCAACCTGCACGCACAACCAAACACAGATTTAACCTAGAAAAGACCAAAGTCAACACAAGGAGTGGTTCCAACCTATGCTGTACTCACGGATCATGTACGATTGTGGGTCTGTCTGACAGCCTGCTGTGCTCTTTGACTGTGTTAACTAGATCAAAACTGTTCCTGATTGGACTGTCCGGGTTGGGCCAGCAGGGGGCGCTGTACTGCCGCACCTCCAACACGTACTCATTCTAGACAGTAAATTAGAGGAAAGATGCTAGCGCAAATGTGTCAAATATCTTGAAACACTTAAATATGTTGTATGCTGTTTTACCTGAGTGGACTCCACTCTGAAGTCCTGCACCAGAAGTCTCTCATCATTGGACAAACACATAAGCTCCTCCCCCAAGTACGACACAGTGAAACCCTCAAAGCTCATTGGCTGGTCTTTTCTTGGCCAGTAAATGCAAGACTCCAACTCTGCACCCTGAATATGAGGAAAAGAGGCAGGAAGTAGTAGCAAGTCAATCACAAGAAACCTCTTTCCAGGAGTTTTTTGAACACTTTCTTGCCCATGTCCCAATTTTTTTAGAGTATGTTGGGGCGCATTAAATTCAGAATGTTTATATATTTCCAAAAAAACAATAACATTTCTGAGTTCTTGTCTCTGTGCTGTATTGAGTTCAATATAAAGGACTGACAAATCACTATATTCTGTTTTCATTCACATTCTTAACAACGTCCCAACTTTTTTGGAATTGGGGTTTGTGTTCACTAAGGTCTCAACTATATATTGAGTGTTTTTTACCTGGCAGTGTGGGTCAGGCAGGCGGACGACCGTGTGCGTGTTGTGCTCCCAGATCATCCTCCAGAAATCTGCCACCGTGCTGCTCAGAGGAGTCTGGCTCACAATGAACTCCTTACAGTGGTGATGACCCTGAGACAACGCCAGGGTTTCGTTTTTTTATCAAAACAACTGTCACAGTTTCAATGGAGCAGCAGAAAACACACACTGTGAAAATGTCTTACCATGACGTAGGAGGCGTTAATGAACCCTGTGGTGTTTGATTCTGAGGCAGTCAGACAAACTCTCGATCTCTCCACTAAACAAAGACAAATAGAAACAAGTGAGGTAAAAAAGTGACTGCATAAATATTCACCCCCTTTAAAGTGACTGACCTAATTCAACTGAGGTCCAGCCAATCAGTGCGAGAACAAAAGAACACGCCAAGCTACTCAGAGATAGTTATTTTAAAGGGCACGTGTATGTACGTGTACGTGTAAATCTGCCTAGATCTAAAGGTGCATTTAATTGACATTACTTTGTAGGAATTTGCTTTCACTTTGACATTCAAGAGGGTTCTTCTGTACTTTTTTTGTCAAAAGAAAAAAATATATCGACGAAGACAGATTTATAAAATCAGTAAAAGGCTAAACCATCCAAGGGGGTACATATTTTCTACAGTCACTGGATATTGACCAAATAAATCCGGTGTTAAGGGAGTTGTGGGAAGGAGATAATGTAGAAAAACTGTAAACAAATAGGATCTAATGCAGAAACATAAAAACAAAAAGTATGAAACAAAATTATTATACCTCTTTCGATTATCAGTCAAACCATTTGCATGTATTTCTGTGTATTTTAAATTGTTTAAAGAAATAGTGAACACTTTAACATTTTTCTTCAGCTGAACACTGAGGTATCTGACTGAACTAAGATAAAACACATCAATGCTTGTGTTATTTCTGACATTTGCACCAAACTGATAAAAATCTGCATTTTAAAACTATTAATTAGCTCAAATTAGCTGCTTTAAAAAAAATTCTGAAAAGGCAGGGCTGTAGAACGTTACCACCTCTAACTGACTTTCCCTTTCCCCTCCCTCCCCCCAGAAACCAAACTGCTCACTTTCCATGCATTTTTTGAAATCCTGAAGTGAGCAGAGTTAGCGCTAAGCTGGGGTTTCACTTAACTTTAAAGTTAAATTGACTAAGATGTCCAAAACTGTTCTCTTAGCTACATAATGAGCTGTACTCACCAGGCATCAGAGCTCTGGCTCTGTTTCTCTCAGCGTTGCCGTCTCTCAGAGCGGTGCTGTAGTCTGCATGCTTCGCCTGACGCTGACTGATCAACTAAAACACAATAAAAACATGTTGTCATATTTGCAACAGTTAAAGCAAAATTGTGTATGATTCCTGTGATAAAGTCATAAAAATTAGACTTAAAGCTTAAGTCTAATTTTTATGAGGGTCAATACAATGTAGAGGAACAATAGGCAACATAGTCACCTTAAACTGTCTGTCCATGCGCGTCCTGCCTGACGCTCCTGGGGTCAGAAGGTCTGACACATACGTGTGCAGGAGGTCAGAGGTCACAGAAGTGTCACGGCTTAAGATGGCCTCCACCAGAACGTCATGGATGAACACGTACTGCTCCTACAGTAGGGCGACAGCTCTGAGTTAGTGTGTTCTCAAGTGTGTCTGAGCACATCTCGGTGTCAGTTTGCCTACCTCTGTTTGAACCAGGAAGTTCCTCTGTGTTCTCACATGCTTCAGGAAACCGAGAACGTTCACCGTGCCCTGATCCTGGATCTGCTGCAACATGCTGTCTATCACAATATAGGTTCCTGTTCTTCCTACTCCAGCACTGTGACACGACAAGTCAAAACTGTTCAATTTAAGGCATTTTGACATAGGAGCACTCGTGCTCTCTTAAACATTTTTACATGTAAACACACTAACACATTTGGCTCACCTGCAGTGTACCAGAACAGGTCCGACCTCTTGTGTCCTCGCCCTGGAGGACGCTCTGATGAAGGACAGGACAGGCAGAGTGTATTCTGGGACGCCCATGTCAGGCCACTGAGTGTAGTGGTAATGGAAGACAGTGTGTTCAGCTCTCTTTTGAGACACCTGGAGGACAAAAACAGCTGTGAGCTTAACAAAAACTATGTTTTTTAACTTTAGTTTTACTAGCATTGTTAACGTAGTTGGTTGATCAAAGTCTGTGTTTATATCTGTGAGTTCAGCACCTTATTTGAGGAATCTCTGACGGTGAACGTCCGCAGCGTGTAGTAGGCGAAGGTCTTGCTGCTTTTCAGGGTCACCTGGTATGATCCGTAGTCTTCCTGGTTCTCGTCCGGCCAGTATTGATCACATTTTGTCTGTTCAAAGATGACATGACTAAGAAAAAAGTGCAAGATATGTATTTTTTAATGGAGTGTTGCATCTAAAATGACTGCTCAAAGCAAAAATGTGGCCTGAAAAGACACAGTCACCACAATCAGGTTTAATTTGGTCCATTCAGATGATAACACATTTTCCAGCATGCTTTGGGAGACTTAATGTATGATTTTGCTAGATGTAGCTGTTTTCCTTCATTAGATGGCTCCCATCATGCCACCCCACCTCATAATCAGACATCAAAGGAATACAAGAATGAAATATAAGTGATCTTTGTAAAGAATATTGTGTTTTTCTTAGAAGCAGGGAGGTCTCCTACCCGTCCTTTCTCTTTGAGGTTTGTGATCATGATGATAACGCCGACATTCTGCTGCCAGATCATCCTCCAGAAGTCTTCCCTGCCTGCTCTGAGAGGCCCCTGAGCTGCGATGTACGCCCTTGTTCTTTCATAACCCTGCAGAGGAAATCAATATTAACCAAAACAAAGCTGAATGTAAAGTACAATCTGAGCATTTTCATTTGACTTTGACTCATATAAGTGGGTTTGTTTTTCACTTTTTTTTTTACAGCAAACATGCAGACTTCACCTACATCTACAAAGTTAGCATTGATATAATCTCCACATTTTCCGTCTCGGTCCAAACTGTTGCAGAGCTTGACTCGGCTGTGGTCGTCTGCGAGAAGAAAAGCAAGAATAGTTTTAAACTGCTGGCTATGATGATAAAATTCACTGCAAAATTTTAAACAGTGATCTCTCTCAATATGACATACAGGCCAGGATGTTGATGTATCTGTTCTTGCTTTTATTGTCAGGGTGGTTGGAGCTGTCGGCAGTGATGCCCATGTCCACGGTGCACGCCTGCACCTCCTGAAAACACAGAGACACACAAAAAAGACTGGTTTAGATGTGAGAGAAAGCAACTGAAGTTTCTGTATCTATCTGATTTCTTCTAGATAAACAAGTCATTTCAGGAAGAAGACCAATGTTTACAGGAAAGAAGTAATTAATTTATGATTTATGAAGGTGATTGATGCATCTGTGAGTGAGCATTAGTAGAGCCTTATCAAGTCAAACTGCAGGGCAGCAGTCTTAAGCCCCGCTTAGACCAAAACTTTGCAGCCAAAACTTGCAACTTCTTACAGGAGGCTGCTCTGCAACGTGATGAAAGCCTGTCAGTTTAGACTGAGAAGATGATCAATTGTTCCCATATCAATGACTCTGCTTAAGTTTCTACTTTTGCTTTTCATGCTTGTCTTTGAGCTAGAACAACATAACCAAAGGGCTTATGCCAAATTTAAGCAGTGGCCTTGAGGCTTGAGCTAGCCCATCTTTTGTCAGTTTCTCCAAGTAAATCCTGGACTAGATTTTTGTTTAGAGCAGAGGTTCCCAAACCTTTGCCCTAAACAATGAAAACAGAGTTCTAAAAAGTAATACCAGTCAAATAAAAATATGCCTGGTAAAAGAAATGATTGTATAGATTCATCCAATTTAAAAAGGCCAACCTTATTCAACAGAAGTCCAGCATACAGTGCTAGCAGTCTCACAATCCGTGAAGTGGGGATCACCTGAGTTCAGTGAATGTGTCTAAAGTGGTTGTAGTATGCAAGAGAACTACAGCTTTGGGGAAGATTTTTTTTTTCTTGCAAAAGGATGACCCGAAGCGCACAGCAAAAGCTACAGAGCTTGAGCAGGTTTTCAAAGAAGAAAAGAGTAAAACTGCAGTGTCAAGATGTACAAGACTCAGTGCTGTGATTACAGCTAAAGGTGCATCTACTAACTACTGACTTTAAGGGGGTAAATATTTATGCAGTCACTTATTTTACATTTTATACTTTTTTTTTTAATCAATATTTATTGAAACCTGTTTTCACTTTGACAAAGAGGTTTTTAATCAAAAAAGCCATTTTCACTTGCAGATGGTCGAGTGGTATGGGGCGTGCACCGTGTATGGGTGGCCTGGGTTGAATCTGGCCTGTGGCCCATTGCCACATGTCTTTCCCCTCTCTCGTTCCTGTTTCTGAGTCTATCCACTGTCTTCGCTATCTAATAAAGGCATGAAAAGTCCCAAAAATAAACCTTTAAAAAAGCCACATAATTTTGACCATGATTGATTTGTTATATCAATAAAAGGGTAAAACATCTAAGGAGGTGAATACTTTTTAAAGGCACTGTATGATGTTTACATTCACAATGGCTTCATTTATTTATCTACTGTTAAAGTAATGAGTGAATTACACCAGTTGAAATCATTAGACTTTTTCTTTGTTTTAATGGAAGCCATCTCAGTCCACACTATGGGAACCACAGCTTTTGAGCAGTGGTTTTCAACTGGTCCAGCCTCAGGACTCACCAACATCTTCATGGAAAATCCCAACTCAAATTTCAGCCAACTTTCAACCAATCCGATTTATTTAATAAAATAAAATAGCGCAGTTTGGGCTTCAGTATGTGCAAAATGTGACAGCACAAAGAAACAGAACAAAACACAACCCTGTTTAATAATAGACTAATAATCTTTCCAACATTTACTTTTCCAGAAACACATTTGTAACCCAAAAAAGTTGTTTCAGGTCTGCAAATAAGAAATTTATAAAACTAGAACTCTCAAAGTTTAACAATCATATCTAAATGCTTGTCTGAAAAATCCAATCTTGTATGATTACCTTCATTTACATTACATATCATTATTTAATACAGGTAATGCATTTTAAAATGGCCCGCTAATTTGCAAAAAAGGATAAAAAAAAAGTGTTTTTATTTAACAAAGCCTATTTTATTTGTAGAAAAGGATAAAGGAAAGGTATAAAGAAACCACCTCTGAAACTGGAGTAGAGAGGTGATAACGTAGGCGTCTTACCTCGTAGGATTCTTTGACAATCTAATGGAGGGTGGTGAGGATGCAGAAAGCACGACGATGGTGGTGGAGGTGGTGAAAGGAGAGTCGGAGGGGGCAAGATGACAGACAGACAGACAGACAGGGAGTCAGTGCAGGTACAGGAACATGGGGTTCAGATACACACAGAGAGGCAACGCTAACTGGGAAACACAATCAAGTTCCCAACGTTTCTAACCACACGAGTCAGATCTCATTCAACACATTTATTCTAAATGCCATCCAGTCTACAGTTCAGCTTCTTTTCACATGGCTATAAAATAAATGCTGTAGCTTTAAACGTCAATAAAATGAGGGTAAAAATACATCTAAGTAACTTATTCCCTGGGAGATGCATTCTTCTATCATTCCAGTCTGTGTGTTATTCAGAGGGTTCATGCTAGGAAACACAAATGACTAATGTCATGCAGATGTATTTGTTTTGGAAACTTATGCACAAGTTTTTTATAAGTACACAAATACTGAGATACACCCAGAATCCCTGAGAGGCAAGTAAGGATCGAGAATTTTCTCCTGTGCAACTTTTTGTTGCTGAAATGAGAATTAAACAATCAAGATAAAAATGAGCAAGAAAAACTGAGCTTGTTCTCTACCTTCTTCTAAATCACAGGAGCGTAACCGGGGATTTTGGGACACCAGGAGGAAAATGACACAGTGCCCCCCTTAGGCAGCCAGCCAAGCAAAAAAGTCTGCACTGTTTTACCAATATCAGTGCAATGTTTAATCTATTTTTAACGATAACTTCCCACTATTAATGAGCAATATCTTTACTATGGTAAATCAAATTTACTTACATAATTTCCTGAACACTACTTTATGTTTTTATCATTCTCATCTCGCTCTCTGTCCCTGCTTTCTCCTCTATCATTCTACTCTTACTCTCTGTCCCTGCTTTTTCCTCCTCCATCACGCTCATCTTGCTCTCTGTCCTTGCTCCCTCCTTTGTTTATTTTATCTGGATTTGAAGGAAATTTCAGTCAGATGACCATTTAATTTAGTTGCCTCTGGTCCAATAATGTCAAAAACGACAGTCAGTACTATGAAAGCCTTTCCCACTCACCACGCTACGCCCATGGTCATACAGATGGGAGAAAATCAAGAAGTAGGAAATGGAACATCAGAATTAACCTTTACTTTTGCCTCTCAGGGCCTCCGTAGATACATCATCCACAAAACAGAGATGAAGATTTTACTGAGGGTTCGCTACAGGAAGTAGTAAAGTACTAAACATCCTGAATAAATATGAATTTAGTCATCACTATGCTGATGATACGAAAAACATGATGTTAATAGAAATATGGGAGTGCATTAAGGAGCTGTGGAAAAATGAAGGACCTTCTTCTAAAACACGTGACTCTTTAATGTTATTTCTTTTATATCTCGCACACCTTTTCTTAAACTCTTGATTACATACCTCAAACTCCTTGGAGAAAGTGTTGGTGGAGTGCAGCTCCATGACATGCTTCACAAACTGCTTCACTGTCAGCGGCTCATGACCGTCTGCAACCAAAGAGCAAACATTAACTGGATACCATGCGATGCAGCTCGGTTCTTTTTAATGTAAGAACGATTTTAAAAAGTCCAAGTCTGTGTTACCTGTGGCCAGCAGCAGGGGTGTAGATGGAGCAGAGATGACTTTAGGTGATGCTGTGTCATCAGGGTAGAAATTTGCTGCTTGGAAACAATTTCTGTTGCACGAATACAAGAATCTGTGAGTAAAAGTACTCATGGCAGATTTTTACCTCCTATGTATGGCTCATGTGTCTGTCTCACCTCCAGTAGATGAGTATCCCCACCAGCACCAGCAGACAGAGGATGGTGAGAGTGGAAACAACAGCCAGAGGAACCACCGTCCTCTTCTCTCTCTCCACGCCTCCGACTAGTCCGACCCGAGACTCGTGGCTGCTGTTGCTGCCCCCCGCTGGAAAGGAGAGGAAACAATTTCTTTAAATGTGTTTTTTTGTACTAACAGTGCGTTCAGAAAGTATACAGACCCACTTCACCTTTTTTCAATTTAGTTACATTGCAGCCTGATGCTACAGATGAAAGATAAATCATTTTCATTCTCATAAATCTACACTCAGTACTCCATAATGAGATGTTTCTACACCTTGACCTAATCTTGGCTTCATTACACCAGAGAATCTAGTTTCTCACAGTCTCAGAGTCCCAAACAAATCCCTGGAGCTCAGGCAGAGTCAAAATTGCCAAAATTCTTCCATTTGAGGATTATGGAGGCCTCTGTACTCTTACGAACCTTCAGTACTGCAGAAATATTGTGAAGCCTTCCCCAGATCTTTGGCTTGCAACAGTCATTTCTCTGAGCTCTGCAGGCAGCTCCTTTGACCTCATGGCTTGGTTTTTGCTCTGATATGCACTGTCAGCAGTGAGAGAGGTGCCTGCCTTTCCAAATCATGTCCAATCAATTTGATTTATCACAGGTGGACTCCAATCAAGGTGTAGAAACATCTCAGCAAAGATCTGGGAGGAACCTAAGCTAAATGTAACTACTGTTATTTACCTATTAACTCTTTTATCATGGTTTAAGTTAATGTGTGCAAACATTTATACCTTTACTGCCTCCTTATTCCCTTTTTAATCCCTATCAAATTCCTTTTTTTCATGGTTAGGGTAATGTTAAAATCTTCAATCTACCTTTAAAAAGCACCCAAGGAAAAATATCATACTTTATATTAACTGCCTGATACTGTTCATTTCGTCAACTAAAACTATTTGTCGACAACCTTTATTCTCCATGACAAAAACTAGACTACGACTAACAAAAATAGATCTTTGATGACTAAAACTGACAAAACCTAAGTTTAGTTTTCATCAAGATGTCTAAAACTAGACTAAAATGTAATGTAGTTTTTGTCAGACATTCTAAATCCATGATATTTTTCCACTGTGGGTAAATCTGTCAAAAAACAATGCAGCTGTATCTATCCTTCCTCTCAGCTGTAGAAAGCAGGGACCCCATCTGAATTTTGAGGAATTTGTGTGAAATTTTATAGAAATTTTTGGAAAATTTTTTTTTTTTTTTTTTTTTTTTTAACTCTTAAGGCTTTTCACAAAGGTTCACTGATAGAATTTTTTGGGGAATTTTTGACATTTTTTTTTTTTAAGATTTTTTTTTATTCATATGAATTTATTTATGTTGATAATGTCCTAGAAATTTGATAGAATTTGTTTGGATGTTTGGGGTATTTGTTTTGGAATTTTGGTGTAATTTATTTGCAATTTGTGTAGAAATTTTGGATTGAATTTGCATTGAATAGAGAATGGAGATTTTCAGGAATTTTAATGGATTTTTTAGGGAAAGTTTCATTTAAAACTTATTAGAAGTTTCACTAAAATGTCTATATTCAAGAATATTTGGGGTTTTCATGTTTTTTTAATTTAGATTAATTTTCAAAGTTTTTTCTAATGTCTTGTAAATTTAAGGGAATTTAGGGGATGTTTTTATGTTTTGGAAATCTCTAATCATTTGAAAGGAAATTTTCAAGACCTCCTGACTTTCTCCTGGAAATCTAGCTCATACTAGCCTTAAAAAGTTATTTTGGTCTGTCATCAGAAAATGAAACCATACATATCTTAAAGACTGAGACAGTTTCTTCCAACTAAATGGCGCCCTATCAACAGTCAGATAAACAGCCAAAACCTAAGGTCAAAAATCTACTCTACAAAAGTCTCAGCAGAGATGAGGCCTTTCTGAGGTGCGTTGTGCTGTTTGCAGTTGCTCTGTAGGTCTCATACTTATCAGGCCCAGCTTATCCAAGATAAATGGGTGAAACTAAAAATGCACGACAAACAGAAGCTCTGGTCTCAGGAGGTAAAGGTCCAGAATGTATTGACTGGAAGGATGCATAGCAGTGGCAGTAAGTCTGCTTCAGTATGCAGGGGTTTTTCACTTTTCTGGGCCATAAATTGTTGTGCTCTGAAGTGAACTGTGCACAGGATTCTGTTCATTACTTGTGAATAAAAGCATTCAGTTCGTTTACCATAAAAATTAGTGTGTTTTGGAATAATTTGCTACTCTTGATGTAATCTTTTGTTACTGTTTTGACTGAGAGCCCTTTGATGGTGGGATTTTTATACAGTGCAATTAAACACCCAGACTCACTATGTTAACCTTGACTAACATTTACCTTCCATTGGCTCCTCTGTGGCTTTGTCATCGTCGTTTGGTGTGAGCAGAGGTGCAAGACCTCCTGTAGTGGAACTTCCTGCACCATCAAACAACAATCCATCCACAAACAAGACCTGCTGCAAACTCTCCTCAACCACAGCTGCTTCAGTCCCCTCTATTTCTTTACTCTCAACACCTCCAATTCTGTCACCATGCTTCTCTAGAGTACCGTTATTCACTACAGCTTGAATGTTAAGACTTATGCTTGGAGCCTCTCCATCATGACTGAAGCGTAGAAACTTATCAGAAGAGCGTAGAGGATCCTTTTCTCCACATTCTTTGTTATTGTTTCCTTGAGAATCTGTTAATTTGCTTTTAATATCACCCACAGATTTGTCACTTTTACTATCATCCCTGATGTTTTGTTCATTTCTATTCTCAACTTTGTCTTTCTCACCCTCTCCAGAACCACTTTCCTCCTCTGGCCTGTGAAAATCTGTTGAATTGGACTCAATTTCATTCACACTGCTCATCTCAGTGTCTGTGTTTTCTCCAGCTTTCGTTTCTCTCACGTTCTCTCTCAGCGTGTCTCTGCCTGCTGTGCTATTGAACCGTCTGACTCTCTCATCTACTTCACCATCAACTTTCCCCAGTCTCCGACTACTAGTGTTGACTACCACTTCTGCTTTTATCTCTCTGTGCTTGACACTTAATTCCCTTTCATTCTCCTCTATATCGTCTCTTAACACACTCACTTTCTTCCTATATATTGAGCGTGCTGACTTATCTGCATCATAATCTTTTTTACTGTCGATCTTCTGTGCTGTGAAGCTGACAGCTGAGTTTGTAATAGCAGAAAGGTCAGTGTTGGTTGCTGTAACGGCATCAAAATCCTCTCTGAGCTTGCTGCTGCAAAGGCTGGAGCCTGATCCACTTCCATCTGCTGACAAGTCTCCACTGGATTCCTCTGAACCAGAAGAAATGAACTTCAAACTTTTAGAATCAAAGAAAGAAGAGGCTGAATTTTGGCTGTCCATTTTGGTTTCTCCTTTAATGTCTTGGCTTTTACTATAAAGACTGTGTGAAGTGTTCTCGGTGTTCTCTTCAGCTTTGTTTGTTTTGGTGGAATTGATGGTACTCGAGTCATAATCATGCTGTAGAGAGACAGAGTCTGCAGTGATTGAGTGAGAACCCAAAGCCGTAGAGGTCTGAGGGCGACTGAGGAGAGGTGGCTTTTCAGAGGACTTGTGATTACGATGAAAGAAAGCGCCACTTCTTGTATCTTCAGGGAGGGCAGCAGAAGGACGGAAACTGTCGGTGAATTTGTTCAAAAGGTCAAGTGGTTGAGGCATGACATTGAATAAATCTACATCTGAAGACGTTCCGCCCTCTTTGACAGAGTCTGCAGGTTTGGCCGGGTCACCAGCAGAGTTTGTTAAGCTGGAGGAGGCTTGAGCGAGGTTGATGCTGGAGTGTTCAACTTTGGGCATGTTTGCTGCAAGAAAAGCCAAAATAAAAACCCAAAAGGAAACTTTTTCTGGACATTTAAAGAGTAACTAAACCCCAGAGTTTCAGCTGAGGCACATCAATCCTGGGATTTTAAAAAAAAAAAAAAAAGGTCTTTTCACCACTGTCTCCACCCATGTTTGCCACATTTTCAATTATTGCATCTTTTAGCCAATCTTTTTGACACAAAGATTTATAACCACAATTTCTGCTAATTTTTGCCACTTTCAACCCATATTCACAACTTAAGTCACAGGCTTTTGCCACTATTTTGCCTATTTTCACCCATTTTTTCCACTTTTGAACCACTTTTAACAATCTTTTTGCCCAAATTTGACCCCTCTGTTGCCTGCCCCAATCGAATTCTGCCACTACTATCCCATTTTTGCTTCTTTGAACCAGTTTTTGCCTCTTTTATTCTCTTGTTGCCACTCCGTTTTCACTTTTTACACATTTTTCTGGCAATTTTTTCCACTTTTAACCCATTTTCACAACTTAACTGCTATTCACCGTCTTTCATCCTTTTTTGCCTTTCTTTTGCCACAATTATCCCATTTTTGCATCTTTGAACCCATTTTTGCCACTTTTATCTACATTTTGCTATTCTGTTACCACTTTTTACCACATTTTTCTGCCACAACCAAATATCTGACTGGTTGATCCCACCATTTCCCCGCCAAATGTTCTCATTCCACCACTGCAAGTGAATTTTAACAGTCATTTTCAACAAAAGGCAGTTTAAATGGAGAAAAGAAGATATATGGTTACGTAGATCAGTAGTTCACAGTTTGCAGAGGCCTTCTGAGTGAGTCGTGAATATAGTGTATATTGGAGAAAAAGCATTGCCTTTGTCTTAGAAACTCTTTTCAAACATGCTTGTTTTCTTCTGTCTCTCTGTTTTGTACTGTCTGAGGTCTCATTGATGGAATATACCAGAAATTGTGTTTACTTTTGGCCTGTGTGCAGTAAATTTGCCTCCAACTCTAATCTAGTGGCTGACATGACAATCATTTAAATACAGAAATAGCTGGTAATATTTTAGTTGTTTTATTTGATTTAAAGTTCATCAACATAAATTTTGATCAATATCTTGACCAGATAAAAACTAATCTTGATATGTTTATGTTTCCAAACAAACCCCCATTTTTAAAAATTCCCCTTTGTGAAGAAATGAGGAAAGTATTTCCCTCTAGTCTAAAAAGTGAATTTCAGGCCCTGAACATTACTTCTCAATCCCACATACAGATTTTCATCTGAAAAAGTGGTCTAAGGGTTTAGTAACTCTTTAAACATGTCCTTTAAAACAAGTCTAAGATGAATAAAAAGAAGAAGAAGAATTGCAAGTTCCTGGCATGGAGTGCATGGAGGAGCCTTGAAAGAGCAGTCTTTGAGTCTTAAGCTGTCATCATGCCCCACATTCAAGAGATTTAATCTTCTGAAAAATCAGATTAGTGAATCAAACAGGTGAGGCACCCATGATTGAAATGAAAACTGCACTCTGCAAGAAGCACAGAAGAAAAAATGAAACAACCACCAGAGGGCAGCATGGAGCCGCAGAGAAGAGCAAACCCAGAAGAGGCTTCTTAAAAGCACCAAGACTGAGAGGATTCAAGTTGATTATGAAGAGCCGTTAAAGTATGACCTCATGTGGAGACGTAATATGCTGCAAGATGTGAGGAAGCGTACTTCTGTTTTTAACTAGTAAAAGGAGAGTGAGGCAGCCACTGGAATATAACCAGAGCCAGCAGCTGTCTCTTGTCGACCCTCATCATGACCACCACCATCAGCATCGTCTACATCATGCCAACTCTATGCAACATGCCACAGGAATCATGAAGCGCATCAGTCATTAGCTGCACAGCAGACGGCTATTAATTTAAAGCTTTATTAAATCATGTTGGTTTAGAGCCAAAATTGAAGTACAACAGATACTTTTCAGATTTCTTTGGGTGTTTATTCTTACCGTTAAACATGGGCTGGGTCGTGTGCATCAGCACCTTGAGCAGAGACGAGGTGGTGAATGATTTGTAGACCGATTCTGCGAGTGTGTTGCTCGCTGTCACCGCCCTCGCTGTGATCCAGATTGAAGAGGAAGTGGAAGTGATGGTTTCTGGTTGAAGTTTGTTCCCAGAGTCAGCGATGTCTTTAGAGGACAGTGGAGGGACGATGCCTGCATTACTTCCTGTTAGACAGAATAACAAAGTCATGAGTGATGTGATAACTGTTGAGCCAAAACTTCATTATTTCCTGAGTTGACAAGATGAAGCGATTCATCAGTAGAGCACATCCTGACCTGCTATGACGTGGTATTTTTTTATGAGGATTTTAAAAAATAATTTAAAGTGACGGATGACTTTTTACACTAAACAACACTTTGTCATGTGAAGTAATGAACTGTGACACCTCTAGATCAACTTAATCAGCAACTATGTCCTTACTGAACCCTGACAGCAAGTCTAAATGAACTTGAAAATAAACATTTCAAGCTTTGTGCAGCATAATAATTCTTTTAAACCTCATTATGCTGCACTAAAATGAAAATTGACTCATAGCTGACCAGCTGGATCCTGCTTTAGTGAGATGATGAAGGGATTTAATAAATCATTTCTGAATAAAATAGTTCACAGGGGTCGATATGTTACATTACAGTATGATACAATAAGTTACAATGCGATACAGTACAATCGGTTGTGATGTGATGATGGATACATGCGTTACAATACGATATGGTACAATGCAATGCAATAGGATACCATACAATATGCTGTAATAAGTTACAATACGATGCAACATGATGTAATGCAATACCATACGATATCCTATGATACTGTATGGTACAATGCAATGAAGTACCACCCTCAGGTAAAACACATCTTTGCTAATGTTAGCAAAGATGCTAACAACAACACAGGATCAAGCCATGGTCATACCCCTCCTTTCAGCTGCTTCAGGATAGTTTTCTTCTTCAGCTGCTCATATAAATGCTGAAAAGTGCTCCAAAACTTTGAGCAAGTCCTATTTGAGTCACAATAGGCAGCTGTGGCAGTATCTTCTGCTGCTTTTTAATCATTTATGAGCTTAAATTCCTTCCTAGCACTGCATGAAGAGCCGTTGTAGTTCCAACCTGAGGTGTTTTGGATTAACAAGAGAGTGTAAAATAGAAAATTCGTCCAACCAAGTCTGACCTGAGGATGCGGTTTCAGGTGGAGAGTTGTCGTCTGTGTCTTCATAGAAGACGTCGGTGACATCGATGTTCTCTGCAGGAGGGGTGAAGAGATCCGTCTGGGGAGAGGGAACGTTGATGTCACCGCCTTGTTCTTCACCTTGATCTGTTGACTACACGGAAAACCGTATATTGTGTTTTTTTGCATTATGTGTCACAACTATTTTAGTTTTAAGGAGGGAGGACTCAAACATTTAGAAAAGGAGAATGATATTTGTGAACTACCTGGTTTTGTGACAACGAGGCCTCTTCTGTCATTTGTCGTCGGGTTGTTGGCGTTGTGATCGTCCGTGCAACTGGAAAAAGGAAGCCCGGCTGCTCTGTGACTTCAGTTACCCATATTGCACTGTTACCATCAAAACCAGAATTCGTGAACGGCCTCTGTGTTGTGATCATCTGGTCCTCGTCAATCCAGTTCTGATCCTCAGGTTTAGACTTCTTTGGGCCCGGTGTCTTCTTCTTCTCGTTCTGTTTGGGTCGAGTTTTCTGCAGGACGGCAGACTCAGACGAAGACTTTGGGGTTGGGCGAGAGCCGACCTGGACTGGGAGGTTCTGGTTTTGCTGGGTTTTGTCACTGGGCTGGTTCTGGTAGACTTTGGTCTGCTCCAGAGGGATCTCCTCCACGGGGCTGTTGTCCTCTGGAGACAAATTCAAGCGGTTCTCGCTGTCAGGCTTCTCCCATCTGCCTTTTGAAGACACCTGGCACAGGGGATAAAGCTTTACTGTTGGATGTGTCACAGTATGTTTGCTTATACACTGTATAGGATTAAAGGAGGCAGGCTTTAAACCTGAGGATTTTCATGCTATCGCCTTATAGTCCTTTAATGTGAAATTATGCATAAACATCCATCCTCAGTACAGTTAACTAAAAATAAGAGAAACAGAGGGAGGAAGAGGAACTGCTCAGTCAAAAGCAAAAACAGGCCAAGGGCAGGGCAGTAGAAATACACCAGCATAAAAGATATAAGGACAAAGTCTTCAAAGTCAATTAAACCACCTTTTAAACTCTGGTGCTTGGTTTGGATTTTCATCTTATTCACGTCTGCATGCAAACTAACGATAACGATATTTGCCTTGATGAGCAGTTAAACAGATAAACTGTAACTTATACAGTGATTTGTGAAGTTAACTTAAATTCCCAGCTTCTGAAAGAAAAAATATCTTTACTCTGCAAATATTGAAGTTCACTTTTGCTGTACTGTGATTTTCCAATGTGTGAAGAGATAACACGATTAAAACAACAAATTCCAGCTTTTATAAAGCTGGAATTTGTTGTCTATCTATCTAATAAGTAAGATCAGCTGGCCTTCAGTAGTCATAAACACTGAAGGCCAGCTGATCTTACTTATTGCCCCCCAGCTCCCACAGCCAATCACACCACTTCCTCTCAACACAGCAGTGTATTTAAATATGATGTACTTCACTAATCCCTGCTTGCATTAATGCTGATGCACCACGCTGCTGCTGCTGGCAAAGCTTAACCTCCTCCACCCCAGCCTCCTCCTTTATAGCATAAAGCTTGTTGCACCCTAATGACAGATTCATGCCACTATGGATTGATTGCTTTTGCGCCATCTGTGTAAAGTCAAAGCATGCTGCTTGACTAAGCCAGGGAGCATCTTTTGAGCAGAGCCTTCTCCGCTACGTAAAACTGCAAATCAATTTTGCAGAAAGATGGTTAAAAGTGTGACGAGTGTTCCTGACAGAACTGACTTTTAAAAACTAATAACCTCAGAAAGCTGAACCATTAACTTTTTATTGTGAAAATGATCTAAAATGGATAAAGCAAGAAAAATATTGTAACATAAAAAAACCTTTTGGCAAGATTATGTAGTTAGTCAATTATACAACACTTGGTTTTATCAGTAATTACTTTGAACATTCCCTTCTTTTCAGTGCCTGTACTTTGTTGCTTTAATGTTTTAATGCAAGCTGTTTTTATTGTTTGAGCCTTGTAAAAGAAACATTTCTGACAGACAAAACAGTATCTATCTATCTATCTATCTATCTATCTATCTATCTATCTATCTATCTATCTATCTATCTATCTATCTATCTATCTTATATTTCACACTTTGCAGTGTAACTAAACCCAGAGTGAAGCTGCATCTTGTTTACTCCTTCAATATTCAAATGAAGTGAAAATAAAACATTAAGTAACCTCCATTAATGCAGTGTGGAAGAGCACAGGATGTGCTTGTCCTCTCTAGGAGAAAAACATGCAAGCATTACAATCTTCTTTAATCTCCCCTAAACATGCTGGAAGGTTCTTTATAACCTTTTGTGCTGCTCTAAAAACACTGTGACAAAGCTTTGCTCACATAATTACAATAATTTGCATACTAATAATGAGGACTGATATGTCTGAATACATGCAAAATAAGCACAGCAAATTAATGAATGCCACAGAGCAGAATCAGGTGAAGCAGCCGACATTCCTACCTCCTTGTTTCCTCCAGTGTTGGGATCCGAATCACTTTCTGCAAAGCGAAAAGAGAAATATTAAAAGCTCCTAATCAAAGCTAGAACAGTTTAAATACATGCTTTGACTTTATGAGTGCATGTGTTGGTACCGGGGTCTTCTAGCGGCATGTCCACTATGATCTGGTCGCTCCATCGTCCTCTGAGTCCGTTGGTGCAAATGGCAACAACCTGAACCACGTAGCTGCTGTTAGCCAGCAGGCTGGAGATGATGGCGCCCTGAAAGAAGTTACAAAGGTGAGTTTTCATTAATCATGAATCTGCTGATATTAAGTGGCTGTTTTAGCTTTAGATTTTAGCTTTTGCTGTCTACTAAATTGCATGACTATGGATGGACAGTGGGATCAATGTCTACCATTTCAACTCATCAATTCAAGGTTACAGCGCCATAATCATGGACTGTATAAATGTAGTCTTAATGACGTTTTTAGGCTGATGGATGGGTGCCATCACTGAGACTGATGGCAGTCACTATTTCAATGCTTTCTCAACATTCTAATCTAAAAACAGGTGAGTAGTTAGAGTAAAGGCAGGCCTTTAGCCTCCTGGCAAACAGCTACAACAGCCCACTTATCAGGCAAAACAACCACTTTCCTGATTAGTTAAATTTACGTTTAAGTGTAAGCCTTGATATAATCAAACTGATTTTTGTTTTCCCAATTAACACCCTGAAGAGCAGTGTTTCTCCAGTGGTGGGTCAAGACCCACGAGGGTCACAGCACTGCATTGTAAACAATTGTGGCAAAGAGCCTATGTAGTATGTAAAGAAGCCCTATGTGGACATATGCCCATATAACTTCTTTAACTCTGTTTAGCTTTAAAAATTAATAAATTCTGGTAGCTCTCTCAAGATCTTGACTAATTGTCATCTTTTCTTGGGATAACAAATCTGGTTTTCCCTTGATAATATCTTAATCTCTTAAGATTGCAAGAAAACTACCAATAATCTGCATGTTTTTGTAGGAAACAGACTAGAGTAAAATCTATGGATTAAGGCTTCCAGCCAGCTGGTTGATTGATATGCTGTCATCTGACCAAAATTCTGCTGGTTGGTTGGTCTCGCATGTGTGTGAAAATGAAACGGTGTGAGAGATGCATAGCTGACAGAGAGGAGCAATGCAGCCCTGGGCAATCCAGGTAGAGAGGCACAGAAAGTGTCACAGAACGTGTTATATTCTGATGCTGTTTTTCAATGAATAGTGCCAAATGTAAACATTTAAACTGAATTCAGTCCCTATTCATATTATTCAGTCCCTAAATATCTGACAGTTTCTGCATGTTTTAGGCAGAAGAGGTAAAAGTTAATTTATCTTTAATACAGTGTATTATGATTTTAGAATGATGGGTATGCTTTGAGAACAATAGCAGTTAAAAAAAAATTGTGTTAGCTTTAAAGGATGAGCAAATTGTGTCATTTTTACCCATATGATGTATAAATTTGTTGGTGTTTTAAATTTAAATTCACATTAAAATTGCTTTAAAATAGTGCATTTAACTATCTGATTAGTAAAAACTACCCCCAGATCCTCCAAAGTTTGGGCTAAGCCTCGGATATCAAACCTTTCTGGCTCTGCCTCTGACTATTGCCATTGAAAAACACGTTTGTGTTGTCCCCTAAAAAGAAGTGATTCTGGAGATATGAGGTTTTGGGCTGATGTAAGCGATATCTCAAACTCAACACAAAGATGCAGGGTGTTTGTACTGCTTCAGCATTGCTGAGTGTCTCTGCAGGCCTACATCAAAGCATCAGCCTGTTTAATTCACCTGCTAGCAAACACAAGTATTAAGTCCCTTTATCATCCCATTAAAATGTAATTTTAATGCACAGGCAGGAGCAAGTGCTCCTGTCAGTAGTTACAGATATGAATAAATACAAACAGTTATCTGCTATTGGTTAAATAGTGCTAAGTAGTCATTGTCCTGAAACTGTATGATTAAATACAAGTACACTATCATCTGTGAATCAGCTGCTATTTTAGCACAGCATAATGAGGTTAAATATATTTAATAATGCTTCATAAAGCTTGTTATGCTGATTTATTAGATCAGAAGGGTGCAATAAGGACCATATCACAGATTAAACTGACCCCTTTTTCTCTCATTTTGTTTTTACCTGAATAGACAATCAATCGGTCTGTGTGGGTGTAATTTCACTTGACCTACTTTATCTATGGTTGATTAAAGTCATATTAACTTCTTTATCTCTGTTTTGCTTTGAAAATAAATAAATTCTGGTAGCTCTCTCGAGACCTTGACTTATTTTTCTCCTTTTCTCTGAATAACAAAGCTGGCTTTCCCTTGATAATGTGAAGATCGCTAGAAAACAACCAAAAAAAAAAAAAAAACATGTTTCTGCAGGAAACAGACTGAAATAAAATATATGTATGTCCTACCAGGGCTTTTGTAATGATGTACCTTTCAAACATTTTCTCATTTTCATCATACTTTCACAAGCTACAAACTGCAACATTTTTCATTAAATACATTCAGAAATTTCTCCAAAATTAGGGTTGTGATCTTTTATTAAAGTTGGGTGGGTTCTGAGGGAAGACCAGTTGAACTAAAGTAGAACTTTTTTGAAGAAATGAGCTGAACAGTGTTATTAAACAGGATTTAAACTTGATTCAGTCTGCTGAAGAAAAAAGGAGAGTTTAGGGGTTTGCAGCCCCAATGAACACTTGAGGGACAGCAGACTTTCAACTTCTGCATGGATTAATGTATTAAAAATGACCTAGATAGTTACATACTTGATCCCATACATGGTCCTTCATGTCTCATCGTGCATCATGTCCCATCCATTACAGAAAAAGGTTTTGGAGACTTTAGGAGGTTGGCTTGGTGTCATGATGATACATCCACGGCTCTGTCTCATAAGTGACAGGACAATGGTACCTAATAGAGTATCTTTAACAGATTTAGTATTCTAAGAGTTGGATTTAACACACAACTGTAAGACTCATACTGCAAAACTGGAAGAACCCAAGATGCCCCACGGCAAAGAAATGGGCTGATGAAATGATTAAGATTTCATCATAGGAGCTCATGTTAGGGATGAATGCTGGGGGGAGGGCATCTGAGATACGGGGTCAATTCTGGCTACATGCTGATTTGAAGCTACAGTAGATGATCTTATGAATGTTACATGTCCAAGGTTGTACTAACTTGTATTCTCACTCATAACTGAGACCATGACCTCATTAGGAAACGGTTTACTGATCTAATAAATCAGCTGAATGGTTGGCACCACTGGAGCCACGCTCCCTGGGTCTTAAACTCAAAGAACTTTATTGGCTAAAGTTTTTAAACCAAAAGACAGCTATGCCCACCTCTTATGTACAGTCTACTTCCCAGTATTTTCTGTGTCACCCAATCCTGTCAGATGAGCTCAAGTACCCATTCATCAACACCAACCCTTCTGCTGCAAATTATTCAACAAAATTAATTATACAGAGGAAGTGCTTGTTGCAACAGGGGAACAACTACTACTGATTGCTCAGTCTTCATCGAGGAATTGTAACTTTGATGCTGCCTTTATCTGGTTTAATAAAACATTGGTGTTAGGAAACATAGACTTCAAAACTTTTGTGCTTGAATTTTCTTCTTTTAGTTTTGTTGGACAGGGTTTCAAACATATCGAGAGAGCAAGCCCTCAAACATTTCTATCATTTCAAAATGTATCTCCTGTTGTTTTTCTGTTCTTTACAGTAATAGTATCAATTTGCAGAAATTAAAATGTATAAAGATATATGCGGATTCAAATTCTTCCCTTAAAACAAACCTGGGTTGGCATACTCTACACATGTCTGAGCATATTATCACATCGAATAATTTTATGTCTCTCTGTGATCCGTTTTATTGACTAGACCTGCAGTGTTAAGTTTCAATTTTCTCCTGCTGAAGTGTTTCTGCTGCTTTTAAAAACACCACATTTCCTGATGGTAATGTTCACCACAAAAGCATGCATGCAAAATAACAGCTATCAATTTCTATTGTGAAGGATTTGTCAGAAACAGTTTGTTTATCTTGCTTTAACTTAGCTCTAGATGAGATACCGGGGAGTGTATAGGGGGCATTTACTGCTGTTTCTTCAACCTCGTTAATCACTTCAGTCTGTTTCTTTGAATCATCGTGGGCTAAACAAGCAAGTCATTCATAAAAACACACATTGTAACAGTTATTACAGCTGTTATATTATGAATTCCTGCAGCACTGGGCTCAAGTCAAACTGAGTTGATCCACTGCAGCACACATCATGTATTAAAGCACCAGACAAGCTGATAGGGATGCTCTACAAAACAAGCACACTTGCTGTATGTTGCAGCTATTACACATTGAATTTGAGTGTAAACACGTTTTACTTGATTACTGTGCCTCACTAACCTTGCAAAGCAGATGGATTTGCCAGACTCCATCTCTGTCATACGGCAAATCCATCCTGAAAAGCTACAATCCACAATATGTCCAATGAACCGAACATTGTTCAGACCAATCAGCATCATTCAAGGAGAACGAGGCAGTAGCTATGTGCGAGGTTTAGTTGTACTGAAAGCTGACAGCTCCCAGTGCTGTGATTAGCTCATGTATAGTGAATCCGGCCTGTGGCCTTGTCCCGCACTTCTCTCCCCCACTCTCTCATCCCTGTTTCCAACTCTATCACTGTCCTCTTCTATCAATAAAGGCACAAAAGCCCCAAACTATGGAAGCCCATTTCTGCAAAATAAAAGAGAAAAAACATGAAAGTAAGGCAATTACTGAAAAAATCCAAAGTCAGAATTATAAGATTACAGGTCAAAATTAAGAGCTAAAAAGTGATGATTATGAGATGAAAGTCAAAATTTTAAGATAAAAAGTAAAAATTATGAGTAAGAAAGTCATAATTATGAGACAAAAAGTCAAAATTATGAGATAAAAAGTCATAATTATGAGGTTAATGTCATATATACCATGAAAAGTCAAAATTATGAGATAAAAAGTCATAATTATAAGTTTAAACTCATAATTATGACAAAAAAAGTGAAAATTATGAGATAAAACATAATGGTTATGAGTTTAAAGTCATAAATATGACATAAAAAGTGAGAGTAATCAGAAAAAAAGTCAAAATTATGAGATAAAGTGTCAAAATTATGAGATAAAAGTCATAATTATGAGATGAAAAGTCAGAATTATGACGTAAAAAGTCAAAATTATGAAATAAAAAGTTAAAAATTATGAGATAAAAGTCATGATTAAGAGTCCAAAGTCATAATTATGACATAAAAAATCAAAATTATGAGACAAAAAGTCAAAATTATGTGATTAAAAGTCATAATTATGAGTTTAAAGTCATAATTATGAGATAAAAAATCAAAATCATAAGATAAAAATTTCGAGATAAAAAGGTATCTCATAATTATGACTTTTCATCTCATTGTTTTTTTTAATCTCATAATTATAACTTAGGATTCTTTTTTTTTTAATTCTAACTTCCACATTTATCTTTTTTAAGTGGCAGAACTGGGCTTCCATACAAAATAAATCATAAAAAGAAAAAAAGACAGAAATCACACCCATGACAATATTGATGCCATTTTACTGCCCACCACTGCCTCAGAGTTTATCTGATTTTTCTGTGAAAGGTCCTGCCCTTCCCAAACACCGTCTTGAGTACGGTTCCTTTAAAAGTATTACAAGACAAGAAAAATGATCAAAAATGAGATTAAATACAACAGAAGCTATAAAAGGAAAAAAATAATAATGCACTTTGATGTAAAATCTAGCAGACAAAGCCTCAGAAATCATTCACTAGCAGGCCTTCTTTACTATTATTTTAAGTTGCTCTAATCATTGACCCATTGATTTGACATATGGAGCACAGAAACAATCAGCCTAACATAGACATACAGTAAACATGAAGACTAACTAACAGACACTGCTGGTCACATTAAGGGATGCTCAATGACCCGAGAAGAGGCCAAGATTGATCTTCACAACCAATCAGTCAATCACTTTGATCAATCTGGATCCCAACAACAGTGTCAGTGTGAGAGATAGGAAAAGAGTGCACAGATGGATGACAGAAATCTAACAAGCTTTGCTCTAATATTTACAACAGGGAGAAAGGAAATGACTGAGTCCTAGCTATCTAATATAGTCTATTTTAAAGTCAAATGTACCTGCATGGACTGTAGCTTATGGTGCAAAACAAGAGTGGACATTGCATGCAGTCAAAGGTGAGAGAAAACATGGGTGATGGTTTTATGGTTTGGTATTTTTAGATGTTCTCATACCACGTCCTGGTCTCCGTCTGTCCTGTACTCCTGCTTGTTCTGGTCTCGACCCTGCAGCCTCTGATATGTGACCGTGTACCAGTCGATAGTCGTGTCATAAACATAGCGGGGGCGCTCCCATGTCACCACGATGGTGGTGTCGTTCTGGGCATCAGCCTGAACGTTTTCCGGCTCAGAGCTGCAGGCTGGAGATGATTAAAAGAGGAAAACACAGTTAGAGAAGTTAATTTAGATCTCGTGCAGATTCATGAAGAAAGAAAGAGATGAAAACATGAAAAGGTGCAACATCAGGAATGAAATAAGTGTTGCTGAAGGTCGCCTCATGTTAATCGACTTGGATTTGAAATGGAGGAGAGCAGGAATACATTTTTAAGAGCAGATAAGAAGGTGAGAGTGCCAGTGAGTGGGAGGTGTGCGTATGTGTGTACGGCTGCATGAATTTGTTGCAGCCAAAAAGGCTCTTTTGTGAATTCCTGAATACTTTATTTCAATTTCAAAAAGAGCTGCAAAATAAATTGCCTGCGCTGAAAGAAGCAGGGGCACTGATGTACAAAGTCGAGCTCCCTGGCAACCCCAAAGACCCACTTTACTGGAGGGTCGACTTTATGAAGATGGGAAGAGCTGTGTGAATTATATCTTTTGATGATCATGGTGAGGCTGACCTTAGAGGACAGAGTTTCAGCTGCAGAGGTAGCAAAATATGGAAAATAGTTCCACTCATGGCTGAAAATAAGATTAACAATGCAATATTTAGATTGAACCCAAAGGGGAAGTTTGAAATTTCTCTACCATGCATCCCAAATTTTCTTATAAACTAGACAAGTGAAAGATTTAGTGCTTAGGAGAGGTAAAGAGGTCTTCAGAGGCCACTGAGAGGGTATAAAGTCCATCGATGATAGGACGGCACAGCACTGTGGATCAATAGCAAGCCTGTCGAAGCTTTCTCACTGAACTGCTTCAAATGTCCAGAGAGGGCATGTGAGCAAGGCCGCCCATCAGAGAGGATAAAGAGGAGAGCTTTCTGGGGCCAGCCGTATGGGAGATCTATGGAGGTCAGCAAAATCATGATCCATTTTAAAGTTAAGCTGTGAAAAAAAATATACAGTGCTTAACAAATTTATTAGACCACACTAACCCTAACCGAAGTAAGGTTTATGCCACAGCTGCCCTAAATTAACAGCACTGGTAATTACCAAAATCATTTTTTATGTTTCTGCAATGGTTAATACACCAATATGTGGAAGCTCTTTAACCCAAATGATATTTTTAATGCTAAAATATAATTATTATTGTTATCTATGAATTTTCAATTTTACTGATTTACAAAAAAACTGAAAAAAATAGTAAAGCACATTATTATTTCTTGATTAATATGTCAAATTATGGTTATTTACTTGCATTCCTGAACAGAATGAATGTTATGCTTGATTAATTTCTGACTTCTCAGAGAAGCCCAGTGAGCCGGCTCAAATTTGGGTGAATTCAGTTTGAAATCCCTCATTCCTGTTCAAAATGGTAAAACGTGGAGAGCTCACTGAAAATGAAAGAGTCCGCATTAAAGCACTTCATGATGCTGGATGGTCTCTGAGACAAATCCTGGTGACAAGAATTGGTGTAAAAGTGGTGACACTGGTTTAACAGAGGCAACTAGAAAAGCACTTGGAGAGCGCAGACCTCTGCCATTAGCCCTATCTCCCAATAGTAACGAATCCTTTAAAAAATTCCTGGATCCAGAGAGTGATCCGGATCACTCCCATAATCTAATCAGTTCTTCCTTATGCCATTTCTGACATTTCCTGAAAATGTCATCAGAATCTGTCCACAACTTTTTGAGTTATGTTGCTAACAAACTAACAAACAACCTCTACACATAACCTACTTGGCGGAGGTAACAATGGGCAGAAAGTAGCAAAAAATACAATAAAATACAATACAATACAATAACTTTATTTATCTCCAAAGGGAAATTCACTAGTCTGGAGTCTCATCTGTTTATGGTAGAATTATATAGTCTTATTGCTGATGGGGAGTTTGACTTATTAAGAGCATCAAAATAATTCAGATGCATGTGTGTAAATATGAAGTTTTGAATGCAAGAGCAAAAAAAATGTAATTGATAGAGACTTACGTAACCAAAGCTGTGGCCATGTAGCTCTGCTATCTGATAAGAAGAGATAAAGCCTGTGAAAGCCTAGAGTCCCTAAGCACACTTCCATAACAAGAGGCTCAGCACAGAGGAAAGAAAAACAAACCTGAACACCGAGTAAACAGAGATATTTTACAACATTCAGCGAAAATGAGGAGCTAAAATTGTAATACTGGAGTTGATTAAATATGAATAAACATAATAAAGGGACTGACTGTAGTTTTAACAGATATTGTGTAAAAGCTGACCAGGCATGAGGTCTGGTCTCTTTAATTTGTGGCCAAAATGATATGTGAATTTAAGAACTGCTTGCCTATTTTATCACTGATGATGCTAATGTTGTTACTAGATTGATTATTCATTAACATGCGTGATCATTTCTGAAAATACCCGCTTTTTTTATCCATGTGTGATGACTATAACATCTTTGTTATTTACAGGTTTTGTGGGAGATCTTTTGGTTTAAAATGTTAAAATGCAAGCAAAGAAAGTAGGAAAACTTAAAAAAGGGAGAATATTAAGTATTTCAGGACATACTGGGTGTTTGTACGTCTTCCACGCCGGTATATGAGGCGAAAACCTGCCCCATGAACTGCTGCTGCTGCTCCCTGAAGTTGTTCTGCAGGTAATCTGTCAGCATCACATATCCTGCCTGCTCCATCGTCATCACATCACAAAACACCTCCAGCTGTGCAGAGAGACAAACAGACAGAGAAAAGAGACAGGGCAGGTGGAGAGAAACTAAAATTAAAGACAGAAGTTCTCTGTTTCTCTAGAGTAGCCAAAATAAAACCTAATACTGAGGCTTGTTTGTATTTGTGCGAGGCGAGGGCAGGGAGACGACACTGCTCTATTTTTGGTCCGCTACAATGTGGCCGTGTCATGCCTTGCCACCCCCGCTTCAATCATGCAACACGGACAAACCCAAACACACAAATACACTCATGGAGGATACACACAGCTCCTCTCATGACCTCATTCTCTCTCCATTATTGGGCTACATAATTGATGATTATCACACAGATGATTTCATTTGAAGGCGCCGTCTTCAGAGGTCCTCAGCCTGGAGTCACGCCGCAGTAACGCTACAGTGTCCGCTTGTGGTGTTGCTGCATGACAGGCCTTTTTTTAACCGGATCATCCCTCTTCAAAACCCCTGTCCAGGAAGTTTGACTGAAGCTGTCACATTGCATCACTCCACCGTGACATTTTGTTTTTATGGTTTTCAGATGTCAATGACAACTGACCTCAAAACAAGGCAGAAACTACAACAAAACACGCAAAAATGATGTTAAATCTACTGAAGACATTTGGTCGCTTCTAAAATGTCATTTTTTGGAAGAGAAAGTCAACTCAGATTGATGTATTTCATGACTTTTTCTTCAAAAAAACATGGTGTACTTATTTTCATTATTTTAGAGCATAAAAGGACTTTTTCTGCAAGCTTCTAGACTAAGATTTTAAAGCACAGCATGCATTATTAAATCAGCCAGCTTCAAGAGACACAGAGCTACATCAGCTCAGTAGTTAGAGCTGCTGTCACTGATTTCAAAAGAGGCTTTCTCAACAAAATGATGTGCAAGAGTACAAAGCTGGTGTTTTAGATTTAGACATCCACATTGCAAATTTCTGGTTCTGTGTTTTTGAAAATTCATTTTTTGGGGGCTTTTATGCCTTTATGCAGATAGGACAGCGGGGGAAGAGAGCAGGGAATGATGTGTGGGAAGGGTTTATGGGATGGATAAGGGCGTCTAGACATCAATGCCTTGTGATTCTGTACGTAAATTGAACCACCAGGGGGCGCTCAATCAAAACAGTGACAAGAGATGACAAGTAGAAATGCATCACTTAGCTCAGTTTACGTCAGTGAGTCACTTCTTGTTTTGAATGGGAGACTTTGTTCAACAAAAACTGCAGATCTGGTACCTTCACTGGACGTAGTTTCAGATCTGTTATCTTAAAGACCGTCCCAAAGACCCTTAGCTGGTCCGAAGACCGAGGACTGAGATTTGAAGACTGCTGAGCAGAGACACATGAGAGCAGGCTTCCCAGAAGTCTTTTTACTGAAAGACACGCCCCCTTCTTGGATATCACTCTCTGATTGGACGCAGCTACACAGTGGATGTCAATGCAACTTCACAACACCAGCAGAGATAAATAAGAGAGGAGTTTATAGCAGACAATCAACGGATGTAATGGACTCTAAACAGAATCTAAACATTAACAGTTTTAAAAGACTCACTAGCTGAAGGGCTGGGATTTAAAACGTGTTTGAATTAAGTATCAACAGTACAGTAAACGTGGAGATTTGATTAGAATAAATACAGACTTGACTAAGACTCAAGGAAAAGACTCAAGCTGGAGACCTAATCCATATAACAGTAACTGATAGAAGGAGACCTGAGGAGACCCTACAGGGGTCAAAGGTGATTAAAAGTCCTGTGACCTTTCTTCTTTGGCCATTCCCCCTGTATGTTGAACGGCCACAATGAAGCAGCCTTTCATACAACAGAAAAAAGAGCCTTTAATGTTTAATATTGCTCTTTATGTTGAAACAGACATGAGCATCAGTAAGCAGCGCTAGAAGAATGTGTGAGAGATCTATTTAACCCACTGACCTGTGTTTCTGATATGGCGACGGTGTTTTTAAAAACGATCCATTCCACTATTTCGGAGCAGGGTGGTTCAGTCAGTGAGCCGTTGTAGATGTAATATTTATCCGTGTTATTCGGCAGCAAGGACCTCAGGGTGAAACCTTCCATCGACCCGCTCTTGCCTGTAAGAAAAAAAATCTTATCAGGAACAAAATGTAACAGAAAACAACAAAATTATTGTTTCCTTCCTGAAGACTGAAGAACTACTGCAAATAATTCAGGTCAAAATATTTCAGTTTGGTCATGAGAATTTTAGTTAGCGTTGTGGTGATGCACACGTCAATTCCATGACTTACTCTAAAGCTACTATTGGATTGACAAAACTTTATCCCAATTAGAACAAAAAATACATTTAGCCTTCCTTTTTTCTCATGTACTCTAAAGCCTACGTCACATGTGAAATATGCTGCCCTGAAATCTTCCTGCTTTGAATGTTTCCTCACAGTGGGAATCTTTCTGACATGAGGAAAAGGAATCAGGGAACAACAAAGAAAGGATGATGCAGAAATGGAAGAATAAGCAAAGGAGACCAACACAGTAACGACAGTTTAGACCTGAACAGATACACCCTACCTCCAAACATGGACAAAAGTATTTGGGCACCTCATTAAACTAAAAGGAACTGCAATTACATTGTAATCAAATACATGAACTTTAATATGGAGCTATAACAACTTCTGCTCTCCTTGTGCCCATTCATTTTGTAGAGCAGTGGTTCTAGACTGGTTGAGCTACAGGACCCACCATCAACTCCTCAAAGAGAATAGCAACCCAAATTTTGGAGCTCTTTTTTGTCAGTCCGATGTGTTTAATAAAAACTAGTAGGACTTGGGCCTAAGACAGTACAGAAGGTGTAACAAAGCAATGAAATGGGGCAAAACATTCATGTTTCACAGAGTCTCATAGACATTTTTTTTCCCATGCACACATCCGCGACCCACTGAAAAGGTCTTCATGACCTACTTTTGGGTCCTGACCCACCAGTTGAGAACCACTGCTGTAGAGCATTTATGAGGTCAAGCGTGAAGTTGAACAAGAAGGCCTGGCTCACAATCTCTGTTCCACTTCATCCCAAAGGTGCTCAATGTTGAAGTCAGGGCTCTTTGCAGGCCAGTCAAGATCTTCATCACAAAACTCATCAAACCATGTCTTCATAGTCCTTGCTTTGGGCACTGGGGCACAGTCATGTTAGAATAGAAAAGGGCCTTCCCCAAACTGTTGCCACAAAGTTGGAAGCATAGCATTGTCCAGAGTGTCTTGATATGCTGGAGCATAAAGATTGGCCTTCAGTGCAGATAAGAGGCCTAAGCCAAACCCTGAAAACCAGTCCTGTGCCATTATCCCTCCTCCACCAAACTTTACAGTTAGCACAATGCAGTAAGGCAGGTAATGTTCTACCTGCAAATGCCAAACCCTGGCTCGCCAAACAGAGAAGTGTGATTCGTCACTCCACAGAACACGCTTACACCGCTCCACAGTCCAGTGTCGATATGTTTAACACCACTCCATCCAACACTTGGCATTAGACTTAATGCTTCTGCTTGGCCATGTAAACTCATTCAGTGAAGTGTCCACAGCACTTTTTGAAGTGAGGCCACTGAGCTCTTTAGAACGACTCTTTATGTGTCACAAATGTTTGCAACGTGTCTGATTGAAACACCTGGATTCAACAGTTAACATGTGTGGCCAAATACTTTTGTCCATATCGTGATACAAATAGTAAAGACTTCACTACTTGTGTGTCACTCCCAATAGCCTCATGATAAAAATGTCATCTCCTTGCTTGCTGCTTCCTTCCAATAAGATCTGTATCTCCTTTTCTCTAAATAGAGGAAGCATTATTTCTACCTTGTGTTGATATCATACAGGCAAAAGTCAGAATTGACCTACCAAACCTGCTGACAGTGCTGAGGGACTCTATAACAGGAGTGAAGTTCTGGTTGTCTTCCAGGCTGATCTGTGGAAACAGAAAACCTTAAGTCTTTTATTTTATCAATGAAATGCTATTAAAACCAGGCTGATCTTGAACCCTAGGGCACACATCACCAAGCTGACAGACCTCAAAGAGAACAGCCATGGCAGAGATCCTCCCTCCTTCTCTGATGGCATCATCCAGACTTCGGAAATCATCTGGATCATAAGAGAAGATCTGCATCTGATTGATTCAAAGAAACAAGTTGGTTAGCTTAGATAATAATGTTAATGGATAGACAAACCTTTTCTGTGTGTTTCAGCACCTCTAGAGGATATTTCATCCCATTCAGGCTGTGTTCAGACCCCTCTGACGTCGCATTGCAGCGCCCCCAGTGAAAGGTGATTTTACTGGCACGAAACCTGGAGCTCAGTCCTCCTCCGCTTACAAAGAAGTCTCCCTCCACATTGATGGCCACTGAAACACAAACATATACTCAAGTTTAGCCCTTAAGAGTTTAAACAAACACGAAATACAAATGCACAGCTTTGTTAGAGACCTTACAAATAGCCGGCACAAAGAACAAGATGCATTCAGGATGTTCAAGACAAATTCTAACAGTCTGAGTCCTCGTTTTTCCAACAGCAGGCTGAGTCATAATAAGCTTCGGGCTCTTTTGACACCTTTCAGTCTTCCATTCTCTCTGGCGGTCCAACACATTTGTCTGTCTGGTTCTTCAAGCCCTAATCTGTTACTTTCAGCCTAAAAGCATCAGTTCAGCAATGTCATGGATGAAAAAATCCAAATTTTCAAACAGAGACGAGCAGACAGCAGCTACCGGCAGCAGCAGCTGAAAGGATATGTCAATGTTTTCGTGCATTAAATTGGGATATTCTGGTCTGTTGGTTTTTCTGTGACAATTGGCATAAACAATCAGGTAACTACATTAGCACCAGTGAATGAAAATGACGGGGTAAATGTTGATTGTAGCAGGTAAAAAAAGTTCAACCACCACAACAGCAGACAGGATTTTGTTTTTGAAAGTGTGTTGTACTGAAGAACAGACGAGGACTCTTGTCTTCTGTTTGGCAGCTTTATTCTCCATGTTTATGTGTATTTTATGTTTGTTTGCTTCCATCCTGAGTAGGAATCAATGTAATCAAGCTGATTTTGTTGTAGAGTCCTGCAGACTTGACAGTGTAATTACAGTGATGACATTTTAGCTCAAAATCAACTGTCTCAAAATATTAGAATATCAAAAAACATCTGTCTAAAAAAGGATTAATAATACAGAAATGTTGAACTTCTGGAAAATGATGCTCATTTACGTACTCAGTAATTGGTTGGAGCTCCTTTTACACAAATTACTGCATCTACGCATCGTGGCATGAAGCCGATCAGTCTGTGGCACTGCTGGGTTGTCATGAAGCCCAGGTTGCACAAGAAAATCAGCATCTCATAAAGATTCTCAACAGATGGAAGCATGAAGAGCTCTAAAATCTCCTGGTAGATGGCTGACAGCGTTGACTCTGGACTTGATAAAACACAGTGGACCAACAACAGCACATGACCAACCATCACTGACTGTGGAATCTGAAAATACTAGCCTCCAAGCACCCTGGATTTTGTGCCTCTCTGTTCTTCCGTCAGACTCCGGCACCTTGATTTCCAGATGAAATTCATGTTTTCATCTTTAAACAGGACTTTGGAAACTGAACAACAGTCCAGTTCTTTTCTCCTTAGCCCAGGTGAGATGCTAATGACGTCTGTGGTTGAGGATTGGTCCGGCATTGAGAACACAACACTTTTAGTCCATCCTCTAGACCCATCTTGATCCACTGACTCCAGCCTCAGTCCACTCCTTGTGAAGCTCCCCTAAATGTTTGAATCTGCTTTGTTTGACAACCCTCTGAAGGCCGAGCTCATCCCTGTTGCTTGTGTTATTTTTCTGACCACACTTTTCCCTTCCTGTCAATTTTCCATGAATAAGCGTTAATACAACCCCTGAGAACAGCCTGCCCTTTCAGCAGAGACCCTCTGTGGCTTACCCTCCTTGTGAAGGGTGTCAGTGATTGTCCTCTGGACAACTGTCAGGTCAGCAGTCCTCTCTGGATTTTTGTTTTGTGTCATAATCATCAAGATAAAAACAAAAACAGTCTTGAAATATTTTACTTTGTATAAGAAGAATCTACAATCTATGGAAGTTGAACTTTCCGGATTGTGCAATAATGTCATGGTGTTATCTTTATTACCATATCTTATCTTGCTGTATTTTTTTCTTTGTCGTTGTTATCTATTGCCAACATTTTTCTTTTAACTATTTCTATGAGTCTTGTGTAATATTTGTGTGTGTTATGTGGTTGCATTGTTTTGTTCTTAATTGGCAGCTTCATCAGTGCAGCTCTTGGAGTCCAAGACAAAATGCCCTAAGAGGACTATAAATTGTATCGTATCATATGGTATCATATCGTATCGTGTTGTATCTGAAGTAAACAGTATACAACATATAACACTGAGCTTTGCATGATATGCTAAGTTTTTGAGATTTACCCATTTTTGGGCATCGGCCAAATCAAATTTGGGAAATTAGCAACATGGATATCAGCAAAAATCCGCTATCGTACATCCCTAAAATTGACCTTAAGTTATAGAGTGGCACTAATAACAGGTAGTAAGATAACATGGATAGTTAAGTCAAGCTTCATGATTAAATTCAGTTTCAGACAACTTTATAAATCAAAAGGCCAGTTTGGTTTTTGCAGTCTACCCCAAACGTACATACAACAGCACGCAGGAGATGTCAGAGACGACAGTAAACAGTCAGTACCCTGACAGAGACACTCACTGGCATGTTGACCCCATCGTTTGGCACCTCTACATTAGGCCTAGATAAGGCAGCTGAACTGGATTACTTTCCTTCTTCCAGTATTCATACACAGCAAGAGACTTGATTTAATGATGGGAGCATATCTGCCTCTCCCTCCTTTAACAATGGGCTCATTTCAGTCAGACTTGCATGATTAAATGTGTTTTTAAAATGCAGTTTTAGTTAGACGAACACTTTTTGACTTTTCCTACTGCATGTAAACATACAGACGGTGTCTATGTGAATCGTCTCTCCTCTTATTTCCCATTTAGAATATTAAATTTCTTGTGTTACTTCATTTTCAAATGTGAAATGATACCTCACAATAGCATATTATGTCCATTGTAGTGAAACTGTGCTAACAATACATCTCTTTCATGTCATAACAGCAATGCCGTTATGTGTTTAAGATGCAATTTCCTCTCTGACTTCACAGAGGGGAAAAAGAGGATTAAACTGTGGACCGTTAACATATAGAGGGAACAGACAGAGAGAGAGAAACACACACAGATACACACAGAGCTCTGGCTATATTGGAGCGATGGTGCTGATAGCTCAGACAGCTTTCATTTGTTTATCAGTCCAGACATCGCTCAGCTCGCTGCTCCCCTTCTCACATCCCCCTCCCTTCTTTCCTCTCTCTATACATACACTGTCTCTCCTTTGCTCTTTTTTCTGCCTTTTTTCCGTCGCTCTGTGTCATCTCAGGCTCTTCACATCGATCTTCTCTCCCTCCACATGTCATCTCAGTACTGAAGTCTCTGCCTGCCTGCCTCTCTCTCTCAATTACTCGGTCTCTTCGTCCTTCGGTTTCATTTCCTGACTCTTTTTTCCCTTAAGTCCTTGCTGCTTTTTCTCTCTCATTAAACTCATAGTTCTGAATCTTTTTATTGCTTCTGTAAATTTAAGCTTCTTTGCACGTCTATGGATTAGAATGGCATGTGCCATAGCGGCAGAACAACATCAAAATCACTTCCACAGATTGAACACTGCAGTATATATCTTTTATCTCCTTCCTCTGGTTGCGGATTTATTATTCGCCTATCTGGGATTGACAGGCAGAAAAACAAAGAAAAAAGCCGCATGTCACTTTTCTTTGCATACAAGTGAAACACAACTGATTGGATTTTTCTCACTCCTGTGAAAAGACTTCCCAGGGCTGCTGCGAACGAGGAAAAAAATCTGATTGGCAGATGTAACAGTCATGGTCAAATTATGTCTTCTTGGTCTACATACATATTTATGTACAAGGTGGTGAAATCATCAGCATACCAGTCTTCCCGTTGTTGTGAATGGTGCTGGACTCTGCCGTCAGTCTGTCCCAGCCTTCTAGCTGTAGATTCTGGTACTGCAGTCTGACTTGGGTGAATGTCTCGTCGATGTCCACAGGAGACTGTCTGGCGCTGTTACAGGACGGATACTTCTTCCCCCAGTTGCGCTGGCTCAGTGCACCTGCAATCAGAGGGGGAGATGTATAATTGAAGCAGTTCAAGCACTACTATTTCCTAGAAAGCTTTTGATAAACAAGAAAACCTTCATATGCTTTTATTAGAAGATCAATAGAGGGAGCTAACTGAGTTAGCAGAGCCCCTCAAAGCATTGTCTACAGACGAAAACATTGCAGAATGGGATATGCACGATGTAGCATTTTCATGCTGTGATTGTAAATATCAGGACATTCATAAATTACCAGAGGTCCACAGGTAATACTAATCCCCCTCCTACCTCCACATCAACTGTGCTGCTTGAGCTGAAATTGGTCCATGCTGCCGTGTTTTAAGAAGCTACAGGAGTCATAGAAAGGCCTTTACTGCTCCTGTTTCTGGTGAGTTACCAGTGCTCAAGCATGGTTGCATTCATACCTCCCATGTACCCTGCCCAAGCACACAAATCACACCCAGGACCACCTACTCAAGCAGACAATACACTTGTGTTCACATGGACCAAATGGAACCAGACTTTGGGGTGACATGAACCTTGATCAATCTACCGATGCCAGATGTGAATTTTAATATTGTTTTAAAATTACAATAAATATATTTATTGTTTTTGGTGGTACTATGTTTAAGGTTAACAAAGCTTCAGTAAACCTGAAACAGAATTTCTTATTCAAAGACCAAAAAGTGTTTTAAAATGCATAAAATTGAATATAATTCCCAGTAAAATTATTTTAATTTTGTGCTGGCTTCAAATAGAAACAGGTGGAAACATATAAATGTCATTTTTTCATCCAATAATTAAAACTAAGGTGAAATATAAAAACCGCAAAAGCACCACAAGGCTACTGCAGCAAACTGAATATTTAAAATAAAAGTGTATTACTATATGTTAAATGTAAATATCACTGAAGTCAGGCCAGAACCTTGTAGCTCTTTGATTTTTATTATTTTTTTCATCTGTCAGTGGACTTCAACCAATTTTAAAGCAAAAAAAATGTCAAAAGGATGCTGATTATGACCATTCAGTGTTAAATTAGTTGGAAAACACAGCATTTTTTAAATTCTCTGACAAGTAGGGATTTTGGAGATACAAGGTTTAGGTCCTGATGCCAGCGATATGTAGAAATAAATATCTATTAAAAAGAAAAACAAAAAACTTTTCAAATAAGTTTGAAAAGAAAGCTATGTCTAGGGACGACTGCAACAGGAAGCAACAAATGTGAAGATTTCAAACTTAGAATTGACAAAAGTGAAAGCTGCTACTGAAAACACTTCATTTCCTGATGTGGGCATTCACAATAAAAGCACTCAAGAAAAGAACTACAGGCTTTTATTGTGAAGGATTTGTCTGAAGTACCATGTACTTGATTTGATTTAACTTTGCCTTAGCAGCAACCACTTTGTATACGGTCAGCCTTGCTGGCACAATTTTTCTTAGTAGATTCAACAATCATTTTCCTCAAACAAAGAAGAACAACTGCGGGCTTTTATTGTGAAGGACTTGTCCAGCCAGCTGCTTCTTTGAATCGTGGATTTAAAATGGGTGTTTAAGCCGTTGTAATACAAGTCGCTGCAGCTCGTATGAAAACTATACAGTCTGACAGAGTATGCTCGCCTTATACTGATGTTAATACAGACATTAAACTTAGAGAGGAGAGAACACACCTTTTACCTCGTAACTGTGATAGACATTAACCACACAGATACAAAGGTTGACATTTGGGTCAACTTACTACTCTGATGATGAGCAATTCAGCATTGTTTACAACACATGCATGCTAGTACACAGTGCTTTTGGATTGGCGCCATCAGTCTGATGTTCAACATATATATTTATGACATAAATATCCGACCCAGCACTGATACTGGATTGGATTTGGCCCATCTCTACCCAACTGAATAAAAAATCTATTGTCTTTTTAATTACACTGAAGTATTCAGGCCACATAAAAGACTAAAAGAACAGTAAAATAGAGAATAAAGTATTTGAAGAAGTAAGTTGTGGATTATAAAGTTGTATAAGTCTACAGCTGCTCTTCTGAGAACAAACCCAGTTCCTAGAACTATCTTTTTACTGTCAGATATTAAAGTTTAACCTGACGAGATGCTCAATGTTCTCCATTTTAGCACAGGCAGCTGGCTGAACTCATATTTTCATGAAAAATAAATAAAAAGTTTCACAATTTGTAAAAGATTTATTTGATTCATGAAATAATGAGACGTTTTATTTTACAAAAGTTCAGCCACAGATTTCTCCAAGCTCTTCATTTGTGTGTGTGCATAGTTAATGTGTGGAAGCATGTTTTCACGTGGTGATAGTTTTTTCTATATATTTTTGTGTCTCTAAGGGGAGAGTGCACAGCTTTAATAGTATTTGAACTTCTGATGTGCTTTGAGTGTGTGGAGGTGTGTATCTGAGTGTTTTAAGATGACTGTGCTCTACACATGAATAATTTAGGAGAAAATGAAGAGCATCAGGACGAAGGAAATTTGCAGTCAAACATGCAACACACAATAAAGAGATAGCAGCAAGTGAAGGTGACATTCCTGTAAGTATTTGAGTGTTTATAAGACTTTTAATTAGTCCAAATATTCTGTTAGTATCCTTAGTTCTAACTCAAAACTACGGTGGATTTATTATTTATTAGCACATGCCTGGATTTCAAATTAAATTTAAGGAGATGCAGAGACTGTGCTTGAATATATTCATGACTGCGTATCACACTATCATCTCCTGACATGTGTGTCTGCTCTTTATTTATTCATTCCCTTCTTTTTTGACTATATATTTACTTTAAATCTGTCAACATGCAAGGGTTGCATGAGAGTAAAATATTCATTTGAATATCTGAGTTACCTGTATACAGTCAGAGACCTGCTGTTTTTAGCGTGCAAGCTTTAAAAGTCTCTGCATGAGTGAACGTGTTAATTTACTGAACATCCATTCATTTACTATTAACATTCAGTCTTTTCCTGCAGGCATATTTAAGGAATACTGAAGACGAAGCATGTCTTCACTGCATTTATTATGCTGAGTAATATTTATGAGCTAAAACCACAGTGTCATGTATAATAGAATATAGTGAGTAAATAAGAAATATTCATTGAAACAGCACTTTTCATGGTCAAAGTCAGCCAGAGAAGAGCTTTACAAGAACGTTACATAACATCCAACTAATGCAAACATTTCTGATGAAGTTAGTCATAGAGTTATACGATTAAAAAGTAAAAAGTACATTTTTACTTTATATTATAACAGAGAAGAAAAACAAAGGACAAAAATAACCAGTGATGCTCTAATCAGAGTATTTCTTTAACCATCTTTGAGCTGACATTAATCATAAACTGTATTTTGATAAAGCAGCTGGTTTATTGTTTGGTCAGACGACTTAGCTTTGTAGTGTACTCAGACTTCCAACAGGTGGCAGTGTAACCTGATAAAAGGAGCACAATATTCATCCTTATTTAGCTTTTACTTACTTTAGAGCCGCATAAAAAGTTCCCACAAAGCATTGCAACGAGCATCCTACATTAGGAAAACCAAAATTACTTTATGATTACTTAAATAAATAATTAATGAGAATTAAGTGGCAGTCAAAACAATTCAACCCATTCAGCAGAGCTAATAGTCCAATAACTAAAAGCAATAAAACCCAGAATATTAGCTCAGTTGCTTTATACAACTGATGCAGCTACTTTAAATTTCTATGAAAACATAACTGAATATTTATAAGTTTATCACATGACCCTATCTTTTTTTACCTTGCAAAGCCACAAAGTTATTCTGACAACCAATCAACAGTAAGAGTCACTCTGATGACCAATCAACAGTCACAGAGTCACTCTGATGACCAATCAACAGTCACAGAGTCACTCTGATGACCACTTAGTCACCAAGTGTCAGACAATAGAAATTTTATTTAACAAGCACCTTAGCCCTGCTTAATGTAAAACGTTACACTGTAATGTTACTGTAAATACTCCTACTGTAATTAAATACTGTAGGAACTCACTGTGGTAAAAGCCTCACCTGATATGTGCACTTATTAATCTACGTACAATACTAATCACTTATTCAATACTCAATTCATTACTAATATGCCACAAGTAATTAATCTGTAACTCAAATGGTGTTAAAAGGCTCTCCATGGTAAACATGCCTCAACCCTATATGCACATCTGCAGTAATCAACCAACTCTAATGATCTTATCTAACTCAGGTAAATCTGCCCACATCCTTTCATCGATCCTGTCTAATCAGCATCCTTGCAGCCGTTGCACATCTTGCAACCCAAATAAACACACAGACTTGTAAATACTAGAAATAATACCTATGAAACTTGTACATACCTAAATCTGATTTTTTATTACTTTTTTAGTTTATCAAATTTGATACTTCATGTTGAATTTCTGTATGCTGAGAGCAAAGCCCACCCATTCTGTGTTGCGTTGGCATACTTGGACAATAAAACTGATTCTAAAGAGATTAGTGTAGCTGCAGCTACAGCAGTAATCTCATCAGAACTGGATCACACTTCTTTATAAAAGAAGAGCAGATAACAGCACTGAAAACTTTTCTTGGTGGGTAAGATGTTCCCGCTCTTCTCTCAACCATTTTTGGGGAGTTTGATTTACCAACCGGCTCCTCTGATAGTGAACAACCACAATGACTGCCTGTGGAGCTCGCCTTATGTAGTTCACTCCCTGGAGTAGTGAAAACCAACTACTCCATGCTCTCTATATGGTGTTGCTCCAATGGATGTTAAAAATATCCAGAACCAAGAATGTAAAAAACAATTATGAAATCCTAAATGGTCCAAGCCACAAAAGCTATATAACAAAAATAAAAACAGGAATAAATCAAATAAACCTCATGCAGTGGAGACACACTCTGTAAAGATGTAAATAAATCCCTTTGATCTACTTTTTCACAGCTGAATAAGGAAAATACGTCATTGTTATGCTCTGCTTGCTAACCAGTGCTTTGTTACAATAATATGTGTGTGTGCATGTGTGTGTGTGTGTTGTTACAGTAAAGACAATAGGTCTAATGAGGTCAGAGCAGATGGTTTAACCGTAACTGGTCACACATGACTTAACAGGTATTGGCTTTACATTCCCCTCGTGTGTGTCATGCTTGTGTGTTTTCAGTGTGTTTGTGTGAGTGAGAGAGGGGCGAGCGAGGGAGAGATCTCGCTCCAACCAAGTTCAACTAAATCAATTTCATCTGTGATATACTGCTGCCTGCTGTGGCAGCTGCTGTCGAGGAAATGGGAATAGACTGAGGACTGAGGTGAAAATGGTCGGCACACTGTCTCTGACACTTCCAGCAGGATTTGATAGAGATGTTTCATTTCCTGTTGTTACACTGCCATCGATGCTGGATGAAGTATGGTTGTACAGTCTGCTGCTTGGTGTGATGTAAGGTTGTCAGAATCAATCAATCAGAATCAACTTTTAAAAATTTGTGCTTTCATGTATTTTTTAAATGGATGTCCAGGGAGTTGGGGCACAACAGCAAGAAAGCTTGTCACTTTTTTTTAAATCATAACGGATTCTAAAGTCCAGTTCAGACCCAAAATCCACACTGATTCAACACGTTGCAGGGACAGTTGCAGCTGTGTGAACTGAGCTGTTGCAGCCTCATTCAGGCCAGCTCTCAATGTTCACAAGGAAAACATACCAAAGAGCATCCTCCAAACAGTAAACTTCTTAACGTGCACGACAAAAAATACTTACTTAAATGGGCTATATGTAACTTTTCTGCTTTCACATTCCCATTTTTGAGTATATATTGGTGCACACTTTATCTACGTGAAGGACGAGGCTCTTTATTCCAGAGATCCAGAGATGGTCATCATTCTGTAGAAAAGGTAGGGCATGACTTCGGACCATGCAATACAATGTAGGGTTTTATGCTCTATAAAACGTATGCTAAATTACGTTAGCTTGCTTACGAAGATGCTATCCAAACAACGCTAACGTCACGTTGCTCATTTAGTGTTTTATTTCGTTACTTCACTTACCTCCTCTGTATACATGGTGCCAGTAAATCACCTTGGTCTGCATGTGCATCAGCTGATAAACCGGAGGCTCATTCATTCGCAAGGAGTCCACCGTCATGGAAAAGCAACACAAAACTGATGTAGTTTGCCTTATGGCAAGGCACAACAGACATGTTTCAACTCCCCCCAGCATTTTATTTTAGTCTATGTCAATGTTTCCCAACCATATTTTCTTTTTTCTTTCCATGTTTTGGAGCCCCCCCCCCCAAAAATGTACCTAACAAAAGTGGAGCCCCCCCCCCCCCAGGACCCAAGAGAGAAGAAAAAGTGACACACTGCTACCAAAAATCAACATAGATTTGAACTGTTTCCCTGACAAAACCCTAAAAAGGCCTATGCATGCTATTCTTATCAAAATACCTTCGTATAAACTACCTTAAAACTGCTTTAGTTTGGTTTGGTTGGTTGGTTTAGTCAATATTTGCAAATCTAATTTCGGCAGCCTCAAAGCAGAGAAAGCTTCACTCCCTCCCTAAGATCTTCGGCGCCCCCCTTTGGGGGTCCCATACCCCAGGTTGGGAACCAATGGTCTATTTGATACAAATTTCAGTCTGTGGGCAGATTCATTCAGTCGCTTTTGATTCAATAATGACACAAGTAACTAAGAAAAATAAAAACACTCTTTTTATTGCAGACTTCCCAAGGGCCTCTCTCTACTGTGGGTTTGGGTAATCAGTAGCCCCCTCCCCGTGCTACGCCCATGTGTGTGGTACCGTTTCATATGACAAGGATGTGAGTGGTTTTGGTTGTGGAGTTTCCTTTCATTCAGGGAGGAAACATTGTCAATCTGGTGCTGAAGTCAACACATTTATATCACCATTCCTTTAATCAAAGGCGCTGTCTGTTATTTGATTGTTAAACATGGATTGTCAGAATCTGTGGGAGACTGGACACACCTGTTGAGGGTGCCAGCAGGAATGGGGGGTAATGGTCAGAAATCCAGTGGGAGGGAGCGGACTAACAAAGAGCCTGCACAGGGCTCTAGTCAAACATAATTGACAACAAAACACAGCATAATCATTTCAATTTAATAAATTGCAAAAATCCTTCTCTCCAAGTGAATTTAAAAAAGTGATCACACAAAAACAGCAACCAAACGGCCATGAATCTTGTCTTACAACACTGCAGTAGGATTGCATTCAGGATCTTTGTTTCTTAGTCTCTTAGAAATCCAATAAACAGACGGACAAGTCCTTTAACAACCATAAAATGACTCTACACCTCCTCTAGAATTACACCAGATCTATAGCTGTATGGTGTCATATTCAAAGGAGACAGAAAGAGAGTTTTTACAGTGGTATTGTGTTAACTGCAGCCTCCTGTCACTAACAGCATGCTAAAGTCAATCAAACCTGTCAGCTCTCAGTCACGGTGGTGTAAAGATAGCATCACTGACTGCTGCACACTTTAAAGTTGTGTATCTAGTTTTAACCTTTGAAAATTCATCTAAGCTCCTTACCCAGGGATGCCGCTCCTATATTTTCTGCAAATTAGAGATGTCGGCATACATTCACTCATCTGGAAGCAGGCTTAGAGGAAAGAGCTCGCACATTTCCATCATGACCTATATTTTGCATTAAAGTGTGAGCTCTGTACGCACGTGTGTGTGTGTGTGTCGGAGGAAACGACAGGATGGCTGTCAGTGTGTCAATGACCACATCTAACCTCTGCATCCATCACCTACATGAGACATGCACAAATGCAGAGTAACTCCTCTGACATAATGCTACCATGGCAACAAGTAGCTGACAGGTTGGAGATAGGAAGAAAATACAAAGACATAAATCGCCTGAAGCTAGACTCATTTAAATCCATAAACACACACTTGCACGCTCACAGTCAGTTAGGGGATGAAATTAGGATGGTTAAATATGGGAATTACAGTTCCTATCTCTGAGTTTGACTCACTTTTTAACAGTGGAAAGTCTGCTGATGCTGACAATTCATGTCCTGTTGTCAAATCCACATGGACGATCTTTACAGCAGAGTATAATAATGAGTATTATAGTTTTTTCTTTTCTGCCTGTGCACTGAGAATGCTTTTCCTCTGTCACTGAATCTGAATTTTTAAATGAGTTTATACTAAAAACTGATCATATAAAGAAAGCAAAAGTTTTGTGAGAAAACAGTCGTGTATGCAAAATCTGAATTTCTATCACTAGTATGGGTGTGATGAGATCTCACACAAGATTGAATCAAGATTTCTCATCAAGGTGAAAACTGTCTCAGAGATCAATATGCCAAATAGACACAGAGCAGAAGTTACCATGATATAATAAAAGACTAAATTGGACTTAAAAAGACCACAAAGATGCCCTTGACACTTAGCAGCTAGTGAAGAAACTGAGCTGATCCGTGACCTGTTTGGATCACCACTTCCACCCAGGCCTGGAGCGCCTAATCTGGAGAACCTGGAGAATTCCCAGTGCGCCCAGCTGCTAATGGGGCCGCGAGGGCCGCTATGGTGACAGTTTATAGATCATAAAGTCTGCACTCAGAAGGCATTGGCAGGAGCATTTATTGTTTGAGTAACGTTTTCCCTCTCAACTCTCCCCCCTTTCTGTATCTCTTTTTATTTCTCTCCAACTGACAGCCAATCAGTCCGCTTCGTCTGGAGGTCCATCTGACAGGAAACATAATCGCAACACTGGTTAAATCCCTCTGCCCAACAAAATCAAAAATATGATGTTAGGAAAGAATGGATTATAAAAAGCAATAGTGGAACTGAAAAGTTTAGATTTAAAAAAACACAAAGGTTTAGAGGCTGACATGGCTAAATGTACCAAACTTCATACTTATTTTGAAAACTAGAACAACCTTGCAGCTTGATCCAAACTTGCCAGACAGAGATGCAACTTCAGTGCCAGGACACAGTAGTTAGCCCAGAGCAATCATTACTGTCAATAAGGCACCAATGAGCTGTTCTCCCAAAGTGAACTAGCGCACACAAAATCACTTCAAATATCACAAGCATTTATACCCTGACAGAGACGATCATACTAAATTCATAATTGTAGAAAGTTTGATGATAAAACAGCTACAGTGCAGTCAGAAAGTATTCATAACCCTTTAACTTTTTTCTATCATTAGTCTACCCTCAGTAATGAAAAAGTGAAAACAGAGTTTTTGAAAGTGTTGCCAACATATTAAATATTCAGACCCTTTACTCAGAACTTTGTTGAAGCACATTTGGCAACAATTACAGCCTTGAGTCTTTCTGAACATGACAACAAGCTTTGCACACCTGGACAGGGGGATTTTCTCCCATTCTTCTTTGAAAATCCTCTTAAGCTCAGTCAGGATCCTTGCAGCCAGTTTCAGGTCTCTCCAGAGATCTTTGATACAGGGTTCAAGTCAGAGCTCTGGGCATTCACAGTTGCCACTCCTGTGTTGACTGTGTGCTTAGGATCTCACTACTGACCACTCTTCTAGTCCCTGTTCCTTAAAAACACCCCCACAGCATGATGCTGCCACCACCATGCATAACTGTTAGGATGGTGTTGGGCAGGTGATGAGGGATGCCTGGTTTCCTTATCCACATACTCTACCACATGCTCTGCTGCTCATCCCACAAATGCATGCTCCTTACCAATGTGGCACCAGTCTCCCAGACCCTGCTGCTGAACAGCACCCCAACAGCATGATGCTTCCACCTCCATGCTTAACTGTTGAAATAGTATTGGGCAGATAAGCTGAGCCTGGTTTCCTCCAGACCAGTGATATTCAACTTGTGGCTCTGGAGCTGCATGTGGCTCTTTTGTGATGTTTTGTGGCTCTTTTATGTCTCAATTTGAAATATTATTCCCCCAGAAAAGCTTGGATAAAGGGAAACTTTGACCTCAGAAATTATCTATTGCAAGTCAAATTAATCAGTTTGTTTCAGCTGGCTTTAATCTTATTTTTTGTCTGTATATTTCCACTGCTCTTATTGTAATTTTTGCCATTTTTAATAAATTTTTACTGCTTTAAGCCTGCTTTTGACACTTCTTTTGACATTTTTTGGCCATTTTTGCCACTTTTATCCCACGTTTACCACTTTCTCACCAGTTTTTTTTTCTTCTTTTGCTATTTGCATTTTTTTTCTAATTATTTGCAACTTTCTGCCCATTAAGGCTGCCTATATACCACTCTTTTCCACATTTTTGCCACTCTATTCTGCTTTTTGCCTATTCTCCCTACCTTGCCCATTCAGTCACTTGTACATCAGTTTTTTTGCCATATTTTTGCTGTTTTTGACAATTTTTGCCACCTGTAACTCATTTTTTGGAAACTTTTCACCAATTTTGCCATTTGCTACCCTATTTTGCTACTTTTTCTCCGTATTTTTTCACGTTTTAGAGCCAGTTCTTTTTCTTTTTCCAGCTTTTGCCATTTTATGCCTACTTTACCCCTTTTCGCTCATTTTCGCCCCTTTTTGCTGCTTTTCAACCTTTTTTTTTTTTTTTGCCAGCCTTTAACCTACTTTCATGCCACTTTATCCCATTTTTGCCACTTTTCACCACTTACAGTTTGGCTCCTACAAAGGCATTTTTTCAACAATTTGGCTCTTTGGTTGAGCAGGGTTTAGTAACACTGCTCCAGACATAGCATTTAAAAATGAGGCCAAACAGTTCAGCCTTTGAGTTCTTCAGATGCTTTTTTGCTTTGCTTTATCATGATGGGGCACTGAGTGTACATTAATGAGAGAAAAATCAATTTAAACAATTGTTGCAAAGGGCTGCAATATACCAGGATTGAAAAAGGGAAATGGAGGCTTAATTCTTTCTGAATGTCCTGTAAATGCCAGATGTATATAGATAAGCTAAAGCTGAATCACCTCAAAAGGGCATAAAAAGCTCTTTAGAAAAGAAAGTACGGATTTCTAGAAACTTTGTAAAGAAACTCGATGCTCTGCAGGAGCTCAGAGATCAGTCGACTGTTAACATGGCGAAGGCAGAAACCATTTACACCTGCTGCTGCTCACTTTACCTCAGCATCCAGATCATTTCAGCTCACCTCTGTCTCAAGGGAGGAGAGGTGAGGCGAAGGAGGAGAAGAGTATGAGAGGATAAAGAGGAGGGAGGAGATACAGCAGCAGGGAGCACTGCAAAGATGAGGTGATAGAGAAAAGCCTGAATGAAATCAACAAGACGAGGGAAAAGAGAAAAAAAAACAAGACAAAAGCACAATAGGTGCAGTGTGAGAGACAAGAGTGGGAGGAGGAAGGAAGACAGAATGAAGACAAAAGAAGGAGAGTGAAGTGGTGCACAAACACTAAAACTGTACAGATGATTTTCCTGCTGATTTTCTAAGAAGTTCCTCTGCCTCTCCTTCCCTCTGCCCACGCTCATACCAATTAAGCTCCCTTGGACGACACAGACATGCGCGCACAAACACACACAGAGCTGATTTCACCCTCCGTGAGAAAGGTACTGCGCCGCTGTGCAGAAAACATGCAGGATTATTAAATTGAATAATGTAGGGCTTGACTCTTTTTGGGGGGCTGTCTGCTCCGTTTGCCTCACTGCTGGCAGAAATAGCTGAATATGTATCAAATATTAAAAGCAAAAAAAAAAGAAGTGCTGGTTGGTTTAAGCCCCTGTGGTGCTTTTGAAGCTGCATGACTGTGTCTGGCAGGGAAAGCGCCTGTACCTGAATAGTTTAACCCCAATTCATGTATCTGAGATTCCTCAGATATGCTAGATTCATAGATTTATACAATGATACACAGTTAAAAACAGCAGCATCTTTACACAATCTGTGCTGATAATACAACATCTAACAAGGGATGTGCATGATCAGTCAACTGAACTATCAAATGCTATTCAGAGCCACAAGTTTGTTCACTAAATCAATATTTTGACCAGTTAAAGCCCTCATTGCCAGTTAAATCTTGTGTCCAAGCTGTAACCCAAATGCCTGCCACTTAGCAGGGCTGTAGCTCCTGTTAAACATTTCAGAGTTGATTTAAACTAACCATAGAGCAATTTTAACTCCATGATAGTAGCTGAGATTCCTTTCCTCGTGTTTCTGGTGGATTGTTGTTGTTTTTGATGTTAGACTCTTCTGCACCATGAGTGAAGATATCCACTGGGTTAGCAACTTTCTGCCTGTAGAAAGGGATGGTTTTCAGTAGGGATGCCTGTGGTTAAACTGCAGACTGAACTCTATCCTCCAAGATGACAACACGCACCCCCACAGAGTGGGGTTTATCAGAGACTGCCTCCAGAATTTGGGAGGGGAGAGGATGGAACGGCCAGCCAGCAGTCCTGACCTCTACTGAACACTAATGGAATCAGCTTGGGCGTGCTGTTCGTGCCAGAGTGACCAACACAGACACATTGGCTGACTTGCAACAAATGCTGGTTGAAGAATGGAATTCCATCCCACAGGAGTGTGTGACCAGGCTGGTGACCAGCATGAGGAGGAGGTGCCAGGCTGTTGTGGTTGGTTGTTTAATGAATAAACGGTTAATTTGCCAGTATGTCTTGTTTCTTCAGACTTCAATCATCTAATTCACCAAACAAGAGTCAATGGCAGAATCAGCTGTTTGGCATTGGCAGAGAAGATTTGGCAAAGTTTTCATGGGCACAACCCAGATACTCAGCTCTGCTGCTCATCCAACAAATGCATGCTCCTTACGAATGTGACGGTGGAAATAAACAGGCTTTTTAGTGGCGTAAGATTTACTGCCAAGAGGCAATTTGCTAACTTTTGGTGCTCAGATTAGACAGCTAGATAGACATAAATAATAATGCATGTCAAATACAATGAATTAGAGTTTGGCAGCAGCCAAACTTTAAAAGTAAATATAAGGTTGCAACAAGCTTTAGCCCAGAGAGGAAGAGGCTGCGGTTGTGGAGATTTATTGCCAAGGAGCATTTTTACAACAAAGAAATAATCTACCAAACACAAATTTTCTTACTTTGTTTTAAGTTTATATAAATCATATGATATTTAGCCCTATTGAAATTAGTCAGGTTTAGCACTTCTTTTTATCATAACGCCCCAGCCTTTTCTGGGCCCTTCAGCATGCTCAAAAATCAAATAAAGGGCAAACATATGTGTGGTCTGAAAAAAAATATGTGAGGGTGATATAGGTTTCACAAATGGCCCTCAGGAATTGCATCAATAGCGCCACCTTTAGTGCATCTACGAACAGCCCCCAAAGGGGCTTTGATTTAGAGTTATGAAATTTGGTGTGCAGATTCAGCTTGGGGAGATCTACAAAAAATGTGCTAGAGCAAATCTCTAACTCTAACAGGAAATCTGCCATCTTTAATGAATAAGCAAATGCTGAGGTGTTTTGGGACTGTTCCAGGAGTCTTACTCAAATCTACTAGTTTTTTTTCAAGATCTGATAAAAGATGCATGAAATTTACAAATTTTAATGAACTTATCGCTACACAAATATTTAAAAACCATGCCCCATCTTGAGTCACCTGACTTTGAGTCCGAAATACCATTTCACAATCCTGCCCTTTCTTTCCAGGGTGCAACTATCTACTCTTCTTTTCCAATGAAAGGAGCAAAGTGAAAACAATATTTAGAAAGCCATGTGTGTTAAATGTGTTTAATCAAACTGAAATCAGTCGTCCAGGAACATCCCTATCAGTGACTGATAGATTATCTAGTGTATTCATTTTTAGTGAAATCAAATTGTTTAGATCTCTAAAAAATAAAGGGCACAGGGCTGCACAACCCAACTTTGAGAAGCCTAAAGAAGAAACTAAAACAATCACTAATCAATTAATTCACGTATCATTGAGTCACTAATGTATTTAATCAAGCAGTCTCTTGAACAGACCTTACTCACAGCAGGTATAATGAGACATCACAGCAGGGAAAGCACAGGTGTAATTAATTATCCCGATAAATGCTCTGAGTCATTTAGCTGTCCTTGTCTCAGGGTATTACGTCTGTTGGCTCAGCAATATGCCTGCTTAGTAAAACCAGTTTTCCAGCCTAAAAAGACCAAACCTGTTCTGTGAAAAGGTCTTTTGTGATTTACTGAGTTGGCAGAGCAACAACAAGAAAAAAAAGAAACAGTCTAATGCAACTTTCCAGTGTCCTAGATGACTGTGGGCTGCCTGCTTGTGCAGCAAGAAATTAATCAATGATAAACCCCCAAAAGTACTTATTAAAAATTTAAATAACTCTCTATAGGAGGGCTGGAGAATGAGATTGGGCTTTTTAATTAACCTGCAGCATTTTTTATTCAATCAATTATTGAATTTAGACAAAGCAAACATGGTGGTTCAGAAATAATTTCAGCCACAGCATCCCTGCAGTAGAAACTAATTATTCTGATCCCTTAAATATCTGGCGTGTTGAATAATGAAAGGAAATTCTAATGCTAGTTTGCTTCAGCTGTTTAGTTTTTAATTATATAAAAGACAAATCTAATGGACATAAACATAAAGTCTATTATAAAGTTAAAAGAAGCATTATTGACAGAAGTAACGGCAGACTAGACACAGACCCAGACTCTGGGTAGTGACCACATCCATGATACGATACAAATGTAACAGAATGTGATAAAAGTGTTGGCAATTCAGACATGTAACGTAAAACCGTGCTTAATAATTTACAAAAACGCTAAAAATTAAGGTTGTCAAATGATTAAAATTGACTTACTTTTCCATTCAAAACTAAATATTGACGGCCATATTGATTATGTGAAGAAAATCTTTCCAGCGTCTTGATTTGTGAGTTAAATTAAGTTAGAGATATTTATTTTATTTGACTTTTAGACTGATTATTTCAGTGAGTTCTGCACTGCTACACAAGTGTGGTCTAAAACTATGACTTACAAGTGGAAGACATTTTCTATAATGTCAGATAGACTGTTAAACACTGTTATGCATTAAGACCTAAGCAGGAGTGCATGTACAAAATGACACACTGAAGTCTATTTATCCCTGGTTAATGTGACAGCATTTGTTCTTTTCTGTACTGCCTTTTAGTTGCTTTCTCTGAGTAAGTAACCCAGTTATGGTTTAAAATCAAAAGATTTTCTTAAGATAAAACTATTTGTTATGCTTTTACTTTGTAATTTGTCCTGTCCTACTAAGAGAGCTTTTCTTCCCGCCTGTGTAAAAACTTTCATTTTATTTTGAAAGAAAATAAGGGACTTGAGGCAGATCAAAATTATCAATGTTGGTTTAACCCAGTGGTTCTCAAAGTTGGGCCCGGCCATGGATATGGCATGGTGGGCTCAACAAGGTCACATATAAAAATGTCACGTTGTTACATTGTTATTCAAGTCCAGCCACAAATTCTCTATTGGATTGAGGTCTGGGCTTTGACTCGGCCACTCCAGGACATTCACCTTGCTGTCTTTAAACCACTTCTGTGGAGCTTTTGCTGCTTTGGTTCATTTCAAGCCATCTGTAGTTCTCTTGCAGACTGAATAAGAATTTCCTCCAGGATTTTTGTAGATTTTGCCGCATTCATTTTACCCTCTACTTTTACAAGCCTTTCAGGGCTGGCCGCCGAGAGGCGTCCCCACAGCATGATGCTGCCACCACCATGCTTCACAGTGGGGATGATGTGTTGGAGTGTGGAGTGTTCTTTTGTCTTCATGGTGTAATGGTAGCCAGGAATAATGATTAACCAGTGATTGGACCTTCCAGACAGAGGTGTCTTTATCATACAATCACATAAGGCACATTCAGTTCACATAGGTCATCTCTGCTTCACTAATAGTTGGACTACTAGCACCAACTGACTGGACCTCTGCTGAACAATGTCAGAATGCCTGATGACAGCAGGCATCTAAATGATCATAGTAAACGAACTTTAGATAGTATGAGCTAAACTTCTCCTGCTGCTGCACGCCTCATGGTCAATGAAGTGAAATGATATCAGTGTTTTTGCCTTCAGAAACAAGGTGGAAATAGAAAATCATTTTCTAATGTAAAAAAGGAGAACAATAGGACACAGAAACTAAAACATGCAAAAACTTAAAACACCAACCTTATTGCCAATATTAGAGATGGTTCTTACTTCTCCTTTCACCCTGGATCCTTACTTCTTCATGCTTGATTACAATAAGAGCCCATTGCTTTGTCTAAGCTGTTGTCGTGTGTTTCAATCAGTTTCTCAGTTTGCAGTAACACTCTTTGATTACAGCACAGCAGAAGCCAGAGCCGAGAAACAAGAACTGCTCCTTTGTGTGAAGGGAGACATTTCTATTCTGCAGAATCAATGTGTGTGAATGCATTCATGGGCGCACATACACACTGAGTGACATAAAGGAGTGAGTCTCAGGCTGACAAGATCTAAGCTCCTAAATGAATCTATTATGAATGGCAGAGAAAGAACTACACGCACGCACACACTGATCCGGTGAGAGCTTCTATGTTAATGATGGACTGCCGTGCACGTCAGCAGTCGTCGTATCTGACAATCAGACCTGTCAGATTATTTCAAAACAGAAAAAAACCTGAGGGTGTGAATCTGAGGCCCTGTGTGCTCTTCATGTGATCTCTGGCAGCTCCGTCTAGACGTGTGAATATGAAAAAGGTCTCTGGAGCAGGAGACGGCCGGGACAACACTGAGTACATGGAGTTACTTCATTAAATATTAAAGATGGCACACTTCCTCTCTGAACTAATTTACTGTCTCTGTAAACATGCAAAGTGAAGGTGAAATAAAAAAAAAAACTGAAAGAGAAAAAAAGAGTCCTTTGGCTCCAGTTATTGAGGTTTACCTAAATGTTTGAGCTTTCTCCTTCATTATAAATGTTGGCTGCAGGGATAGGAAATTATTTCTGAATATTCTAACACTTAATCTACAAATAATGAAGCGTTAAAGCTATACATTTATTTTTAAAAAAGAGCTGTTTTCGAACCATTTGGCTGATAGTTAAAAAGAAAGAAAGCAGTAATGTTTGGAGACAACTGACATATATGATTTAAACCTAACACAAAAACTAAGAAATTTTGTGTTTGACAGATTATTTCTTTGCTGCAACAATGCATCATCACACAAAAAAAAAATCTTATGCTGTTGGAAAGCCTGTTTATTTCCCTTTTCAATGGTGCCACATTTGTAAGGATCATGCATTTGAGGGATGAGCAGCAGAGCTGAGTATGTGGGTTGCACCCATAAAAAATCAGCCAAATCTTCTTTGCCAATGCCAAACAGCTGATTCTGCTGTTGCTACGGACTCTTGTTTTCAGTTACTGGAATACCCAGGCTCTGACAATCAGGTTACCAAAAAGTGACATGGTGTTAGTATGGAGCGGGGTGACCCAAGAGCATGCAACCCTGATGTGACATAGTTTGTCTGTGAGACTGCGACCTCGGCCTGCCTTGGTAGCTCGTAGAAAAAAATTGTCCATAAACTTTACGCCTTTACCTCCACAACCCAGATCACTTTCCAACTACAGTCATCCTTCCCTGCTCATCCTGTCCTGTTGTCCCAGGAGGTCTCCATCATCTTCTTCTGGTGGTGTTTTCAAAGAACGAGGAAGTGAGTTAACGCCGGTTTAACCGGCTTATTCAGAGAGAGTTTGAAAGGACAGGAGATCTCACTCCGTCAAAAATAAAGAATGTGTGCAAAGAGTGACAGCTGACATTGTAAATACTGGAACTTGGATGCTGACTTGATTCTTTTGAGAGGAAAAATGTATGTTGAAAGTCAGCGGGAGAATGAAAGCTGTCTTGGTATCATAAATGATCTGAAGAAATGCCTTTATAAAGTGCCAGTCAAACATGGGATACAAAAGGAAACCAGTGTAACTTAAAACATTAATCGAACAAATTCCATAACATTTTCCTTGCTGTTCACTGGGTGGCAGGGTTTCAAAATGAAGTAGTGGTATCTGTGTTGTAATTTGGTCCCCTACGTATCAGATATGTTGGTACCGGTACCATGTTGGTTCCTGTTTTAGATACTCATCCCGATTGATGTTGTGTTGATGTGCTGGATTTGGAAAGGAAGGGGTTGTTGTCTTTGAATAACTCACTTGAGATAGACTGCCGGTTGACTAAAATGACAAATAATAACTGCCAACACCAAACAGCTTATGTTGCTCTTTCTATTGACTCTTTTTTTTAGGTACTTAGGTGCTGACAATGACTCAAAGAAATCAATTCCAGTTTAAAAGTTGAAGAAGGCTGGTAAAACACCAGCATTTAGTACAGCAGGGAACTCTGCATGGGGAGTGATGCAGGCTGCAGGCGTCTGTGAGCCGCTATCCTCTGATCAAAAATGTCCTGAAGAAGTTTTATGACTAAGCCCCACTCCTGAAAGCAGTAGCTCTCTGTGTTCATGGGCTCACAGTTTACACACCTACACCGCCAGATAACTTGGGATCTCTCCTGCTCACCAGTTTCCACTGAAGTTTCTCCCCTCTATCTTGCGGCCCGCTGACTGGTCTAAAGATGATCCTCTTTGTACTCAGAGTTGCATCCAGTTGTTCCCACAGTGAAAGCATTGTCTCCGTCACTTCAGTCGAAATTGCTTATTTCAGTTCTGTGTTCTTTTAGATTGTTGTTGTCTCTGTTGAAGTCCGCAGAGCCAAACAGCTAATCGGGTGATTGTGATACCATGAGGCGGAAGAACATGTAGCCAAAGTTTGCATCGCAAAATAGTGCCTAGCACAGGCACTATTTTTCAGGATAGCCTACAGCTGAGCCAACATTGTCTTTTGGATCATTTATACCTAATACTCGCTAAATTACTTCAAGAAACTGCACCCGTCTGTAGTGCTAGCTTCCCCTTGCGTGCTCTCCTTAAAGGAGCAACGCACACTAAATCTCTTGAGGCTAATGCGGCTACTACTGCACAGAAATGGCAGGCTCATTATCACAGCCATGTAATGGTGCAAGAAAGAAACACGGCCAGAAAATTGGGGACAGCGAGCGTGTGTATTTCTGTGTTAGGGAACACACATACACACCTCTGCATGATTACCTCATGTCTCCCACAGGGCTCCAGGAGCAGCCACACAGCCTGAGCAACAACTGGAGCAGAAGAGAAGCCGGCCTAAAGTATTTGGTGACTAAGAGAGTGGCTGAGAACATGGTGGGTGGTGAATACATGCGTACACACAGAAAAAGAGACAACAGACACATGAGAGATTAGAGAAGGAGAAAACAGAAGCGAGCAGCTCGCTGGTGGAGAGACACTCAGAAACCTGCGATCAAAGCTTCAGTGTTCTTTTGTTGTAGAGGGAAAGCCTTGACAACAGCTTTGAAACCCTATGAGACACTAAAGCACTCTTATTACAATAATGATGATTAAAACAACAAAGTCATGCTAATACATGCTTTCTTGGATTAAAATCAATTAAGAATCAGAGCTTTGAACACATTATCAGCCATAAATACTGCTCTAAATACAACAAAACAAACTGCATCTGCAGGATAAGGACTGGCTTTCAAATGACTGCACCGATGTGGAATTATTCATATGTAAGATGGGAATGCAACATCATTTATTGTCTGGAACTTTCTTGTGTATAATGGCAATGAGAAGAGGCTTTCTTTAAGACTTTTACTAAAATCCTTTAACCTACCATGGGGCTTAAGTGGAAAAATTTGTGAAACTAAACCAAAATGTAAGTAAACAGGCCAGAAAACAGGAAGTGTACGTATGTAATGAGTGAAGCCACTGTCACTTAAACAAATTTGCATTTTTGAAACCTTGTGTTCTGGACAAGAAGGTGAAGTTACACTGTAAGTTATCACTTAGTACTATACCTAGCTTTGTTTGCAGGGGGAATTTTGCACCAACACTTCCACATTAACTAAAAATGATTTGCAAAGTGGTGCTAGTACTCTCACAATCAGTCACCTGAGTGCAGTGAATGTGTCTAAAGTTACTGTAGTATAAAGACACCTGAGTCTGGAAGGTCCAGCCACTGGTTAATCAGTATCCTTGGCAGCCATTACACCATGAAAACAAAAGAACACTCCAAACAACTCTGAGAAAAAGTTATTGAAAAGTTTAAGTCAGGGAATGGGTACAAAAACATCTCCAAGGCAGTGATCATCCCCCAGAGTTCAGTTAAATCTGTCATCAAGAAATGAAAGGAAGATGGCACATGTGTAAATCTGCCGATATCAGCGCATCCTCACAAACTGAGTGGCTGCGCAAGAAGGAGACTAGTGAGAGAGGCCACCAAGACAACTACGACTACTCTGGAGGAGTTACAAGCTTCAGCAGCTGAATAACTGTTGCTGGGGCGCTTCACCAGTCAAAGTTTTATGGTAGAGTGGCAGAGAGAAAGCCACTCAGATTAAATCTGGACTATATTTCATTTTTACCTATATTTTAAGCCCGTGTTTTTAAAAAATGACAGGCAATTTGTTTAACCGACGTGTAAATCCTGCACCAGCTAATTTAATAAACAAATTTAACCGTTCTACCGATTAACCATGCACATCCCTACATTCAGAACAGAAATGTTGTCCTGTTCTGATAAAGCTATGGCCATAACTGCATCTATGCTTATGTCTTCATTGGCTGCCATTGTTTACAGGCTTGCAGTCGCTTCAACTAAATTATGCCTCTAAACATACACTATGTTGCCAAAAGTATTCACTCACCCATCCAAATAATTAAAATCAGGTGTTCCAATCACTTCCATGGCCACAGGTGTATAAAATCAAGCACGTAGGCATGCAGACTGTTTCTACAAACATTTGTGAAAGAATGGGTCGCCCTCAGGAGCTCAGTGAATTCAAGCGTGGTACTGTGATAGGATGACACCTGTGCAACAAGTCCAGTGGTGAAATTTCCTCACTCCTAAATATTCCACAGTCAACTGTCAGTGGTATTACAACAAAGTGAAAGCGATTGGGAACGACAGCAACTCAGCCCCGAAGTGGTAAATTGACGGAGCGGGGTCAGCGGATACTGAGGCGCATAGTATGCAGAGGTCGCCAACTTTCTGCAGAGTCAATCGCTACAGACCTCCAAACTTCATGTGGCCTTCAGATTAGCTCAAGAACAGTGCGTAGAGAGCTTCATGGAATGGGTTTCCATGGCCAAGCAGCTGCATCCAAGCCATACATCACCAAGAGCAATGCAAAGCGTCGGATGCAGTGGTGTAAAGCACGCCGCCACTGGACTCTAGAGCAGTGGAGACGCGTTCTCTGGAGTGATGAATCACGCTTCTCCAACTGGCAATCTGATGGACAAGTCTGGGTTTGGCGGTTGCCAGGAGAACGGTACTTGTCTGACTGCATTGTGCCAAGTCTAAAGTTTGGTGGAGGGGGGATTATGGTGTGGGGTGGTTTTTCAGGAGCTGGGCTTGGACCCTTAGTTCCAGTGAAAGGAACTCTGAATGCTTCAGCATACCAAGAGATTTTGGACAATTCCATGCTCACAACTTTGTAGGAACAGTTTGGGGATGACCCCTTCCTGTTCTAACATGACTGTGCACCAGTGCACAAAGCAAGGTCCATAAAGACATGGATGAGAGAGTTTGGTGTTGATCAACTTGACTGGCCTGCACAGAGTCCTGACCTCAACCCGACAGAACACCTTTAGGATGAATTAGAGCGAAAACTGAGAGCCAGGTGTTCTCATCCAACATCAGTGTGTGACTTCACAAATGCACCTCTGGGAGAATGGTCAAAAATTCCCATAAACACACTCCTAAACCTTGTGGAAAGCCTTCCCAGAAGAGTTGAAGCTGTTATAGCTGCAGAGGGTGGACCGATGTCATATCAAACCCTACGGATTAAGAATGGGATGTCACTAAAGTTCATATGTGAGTCAAGGCAGACGAGCAAAAACTTTTGGCAATATTGTGTAAATAGAGAAAAAAAACTCATGTTGTCTTTTGGAAACTCTGGTGAACATTAAGTATAGGACCCATGACGACAACATAACCTGCAGAACAAGATGTGCTTGACATTACATTTTTTTCTGTGCAAACTTAAGAAATAAAAAATTACTGTATTTTTATTATGTTACTAACTCCGTTGCCATGGATACATGAAACAATCTATCTGGCATGTTAGGTTAGGTGGAGCTTGTTGCTTTCAGTACCTGTAGGGAGGTTAAATATGATCCATAAAGGTTAATAAAAAATATGTAAAAATCCTGCAAGAGAATATTCATCAGACCAAAGCAAGCAAAGCATAATAATGTGTGACATACAGTCCTACAAGCAGCTGAGCTATAGAGTATTAGCTCCGGTATCCTTGTTATAATATTAGTCACTCACTCCCACTTGTACATGTTGTTACTGAATGCAGAGGATGAATGATTCAGTGTTGTGGTTAAAATTAAGGCATGCTTGAATCACTGCCAGGTGCCACTGTGGGTTCTAAAACATCTGCAATAACACTCACAGCTTCAACATAAGGGTCTGCATGGCCGACTTTTTTTGCCATTTAGAATATGTAAAAATGTGATGCGTCTCTAAAGACGGGCTCTTAATGTTTTCAAAAACCCAGTGAGGATTACACTTGATTTCATCATACTTACAAACACCACGTATGTAAAGCTTTTACATACATATAAACTGTATCTGTTTACAGGTTCTAAATGGGTGTTGAGTGAACACTGAAATCTTCTGGGGTTTGATGCGAAGGAGCATTCAAACAGTCTTTCATGCAGTCTGCTTTAGTCTAATCCTAATGATTCATCTGTGCTAATGACTGTAAGATGAGGATGTTTTCCTAGAAACTGCTGAACACTTTACCAAATGTGTGATCTGATTCTTAATGTGAAAATATGAACCATTTCATAGTCAATTTCTACCTCCAATCACTTAGATCATGAAGAACTGAGAAGGAAGGAATTTCATTGCCTCATATAGACAGGCAGAAGTATTCATATGTAAAATCTGAAAGTCGGTATGTGTGTCTGTGTGAGTCTATTCCCCAGACAAAACACTAGGGAGTTTTGCAGCCTGCATCGCTCCCGGGTAAGACTTGGATCAAGCAGGAAGAGGAGACATGGAGACAGACAGAGACGAGTGAGAGAGAGGCAGAGACACGGATAGAGAGGAAGAGAGACTGACAAAATATAGTCAACAAAATCAGCATTTTATTCCGTACTTCTGATTCCTCCTAATGCTGCTCCACTAATAAGGAGCTATCTTAAACTTAACTAATGTTATACAGAGTGTGATGTGATATTTCAGCTGTGCTGTTGATTCCAAAAGTGGTAACAAGACAAAATAATTGCAAAAGTGTCACCATCAGCTGCCAGGATTACATTATTTATTCTTATTACATTACATTATTAGTCTACTTTTCTTTGTGGTGTGCATACAAGTGGCAGCACAGGTAGTGTTACCAGATAATGATCGACTCCTGGTTATTAAGGCATCTTTTATACAGTAGCTGGGTTTTCTCATGATGCACATCAAGGATTCTTTAAAAAAACGTCTTGCATCCCGTTGCATTTGCCTGCCAGAGAAAACCCCGAGCTATAAGAGCACATCCACACAAACGCATGCATGCTTACACACAAACAGATGGGGCCCTGGGGGGTGTCTTCCAGGCAGAAGGATCCCAGGGACCCCGTAGAGACAAAACAGAGGACACACAGCTGAGGAGCAGCAGGGATTCTTTCCTGCACAAACAGACACGGTGCACCTGCAGGTTTAATGTTAATGCTTTTAGATATCTTTGAAGCTACGGAGAGATTTTCACTGGAATGAGTTAAAACCAAAATAAAGAAATCAAGCTGGCACGGATATAACTGGAGAAAAGAAACAAGAAGAGAGTAACAAAATTCTGTCTCTGCAGAGAAGAACACTGCTATCAATCAGTTAAGTTCATTTAACATGCAAATTCCCTCTGCAATGCTTTTTGATATGAAGGAATGATAAACAGACAAACAATAACAAGTTACAGTACTAAGTCCAAATTTTTACACCAATCAGGCATAACATTACAACCTCTAACAGGTGAGATATATTAAACAACAAGTGAACATTAAAGTTGATGTGTTAGAGCAGGAAAAAAGGGTAAGCATGAGAATTTAACTTGGGCCAAACTGTCAGAGCATCTCTAAACTCCAGTTACGAGCCAACAAGCATGCCTTTATTGGTGGGAGGAAGCTGGAGTACCAGAAGAGAACCTGCGCATGCATGGGTAGAACATGTAACCTCCACACAGAAAGGCCCTGACTGGGAGGCAAAGAAGACAAACAGGTCAGTTTGACTGGGTTTAAATTTCTATTTAATCACTGTGGAACTAAAGACAGCACCTTCCAGGGTGAAGCTTGTGCCACTGCCCTAGAATGCATCTTAAAAATCAATTTACATAAATAGAAAGTCTTACACTCAATAGGTGACAATATGCTGACACAGATTTGGTATAGACCCAGGCTATTCAATTGGCCCTGGGGCCAGGTCAGGCCCTAAAGGTCATTTTTAGTTGCTCTTTAAGTAGATTATGCTTAAGGATGACCCACACAGATCTTTTTTAATAAAAATATGTAATTTTATTATATTTAAATCATCATCAGTCACAATTATTCCCCTTTCTGTTGGTCCCACCTCATGGTGTTGCATTTATGCATGCATGTATCCATTACAAGTGCTCTCCACTTCAGCACCTCAGCGCTCACATTTCAGCATCTGTGGACATATTCTTGTGAGAACATGAGCCATTTATCCAGACAAAACGTTGCTTCTACTTCTCCTGCAGATGCAGCGAACGCACAGCTCAACAGTAAAACAGACAGAGAAGTGTGTGTTTATATCTTTTTGTGTGCTTACTCTGCAACTAGTGCATACTGGTGTACAAGGACTGCAACTTTAAGACAACTCGTGCTAACTTCGACACCACTTGGCTCCAATTTTTGGGCTGTACCTCATGTTGAGAGCAGATACCTGGCACCCCTTTTCTCAAGCTTGTGCAGAACAACAGAGAGCTGATCACTAGTGGCATGGATTTTAGGCACAAAGAAAGAGCCATTTACAGCTGCTAAGACTATCAAGGTGTATATGCATGCGTTAGCTGAAGAGTTTGTTACAGCAAAACAGTTTGATCAACTGATAGAAGCTGTAAAATAAGCATACATATATAATGTACGCCCATAGGCCCTTCATATGAGAGCCTTTTTCAGGAGCTAGCCCCCACTCCAAACTATTTCAATAGCCCTGATATAAACCTTTGGCATCTTAGGTCAAACTGTCTGGTCCTGGAAAGCAAAAGGGCATGTTACTTTCCTGATGCTAGTGCTGAAAAAGCACTTCAGTGGAAAGATGTGTAAAAGGACTTAAGATTGCATAGCTTGGACCGACTGTGGCTCGGTAGTTACAGTCGATCAACTTTCAGTCAGGTTGTGGGTTTGAAAAATTGCACAGAATTCTCTTTGAGACTCTATAAAACATGCACGTTTTGTCCTGTTTCACTGTTCTGTTACACCTTTTGTACTGTCTGTACCAGGGGTGTCAAACTCAATCACAGCAAGGGCCAGATTCTGAATTAAGGTCCAACCAGAGAGCATTACAGGGTCGACATTTTAAAAATTCAGGATTTTAAAATCATGAGTTTTATAGGTAAAAATATAAGATAAAATTCAGAATCACGACTTTAAAAAGTAAAAAAATTAGATTAAATGTCAAAATCACAAGTTTAAAAGGTAAAAATAAGAGACGATATTCAAAATTGAGTTAAAGAGGTCAAAATATAAGATAAAATTTAAAATCATGACTTAAAAGGCAAAAAGAAGAGATAAAAGCCAAAATAATATGTTTAAAAGGTTAAAACATGAGATAAAATTTGAAATCATGAAATAAAAAGGTAAAAATGAGAGATATAAGTCAAAATTGTGAGTTTTAGAATTTTAATTGTGAGTTTTAAAGGTCAACGTTTTAAAGGTAAAAGTCTAAGTTTGGAAAAGGTCAACAAGTGAGATAAAATTCAAAATCATGATTAAAAAGTCAAAATTTGGCTTAAAATGAAAAAAATGTCATTCTTAAAGGTCAAAACTATGAATTGAAAGGTCTAAATATGAAATAAAAAGCCAAAATTACAAGTTTAAGTTGTAATTGTGAGATGCAAAATTATAAATATAAATTGAAAACCCAAATCAGATTTATTTTTCCACATTCTTGACTTTTTAACAGATTATTTTCCCTTTATTTTTTCAAATTTTGATGACTTTAGGATATTTCAAACCAGCAATGTTAAATTTGCATCTTATACTGGAGGAAATCTGCAGACCTCATCCCGGTGGGCCAGTTATAATAAAATTATATGATCTTGAGGGCCGGTTTAACTGTACCATGGGCCGGATTTGGCCCCCGGGCCTTGAGTTCGACACCCCTGGTCTATACTGTCTGCCCAAGCCCTTCTAATTTTTATTAAATACATCTGATTGACCAAAAAAATCTCCAAAATAAGGGTCACAACTCTCCTTGAGGAGTTGATGGCGGGACCTGGGACTCAACCAGTCGAGAACCACTTTCATTGGGTAAGACACTAAGTGCTTTGAGTCGTCAGATGACTAGAAAAGTGCTATACAAGCTCATTTAATCTGTGTAGTGCAAATCTTGTACATGGAAAGTTAAGAAAACTTCAAATGTTAAAGCAAATTTCAAAGCGATGTCTCATGGGCTTACACTAGCAAGTGACTTTCAACCAAATGAGATACTGAAAACAGAGTTTTAAAATGATACAGCAGTAATTAAGTGCAAAAATGTTCAGACACCACAACAAAAAACACAAAGATATGCTAAAAAGTAATTTTCTGAGCATGCTGCTAATTTTCCAGATGCTCAAGGCCAAAAGTGAAGGAAAGATGAGCAGTTTTCACATTGTGGAAGTAAACTTCATCCACTACATCACTATGCATGTGAGAGTTACTAACAATAATCTAAAATGTGAGTGAAAGTTTGATAAACGACATTACTGAAGGACATAAAGAATCTAAAAACCTTATAAACAAAGACCACTACAGCTTGAAAATTTCCTTTCTAACTAAGTACTCATGCCATTTTTGCCCTAAACTCTGACCATCTCTAATTTGAAACGCTTATATTTCTCCAGTCTCTATGACATAACACAGGCCTTACTGTCTCTTTGTGGAGCCCAGTGTTAAAGCTCTCATTCAGTGTGATTTGGAAACCGCCCAGTTTTACTTTACTAATTTAACTTTCCCTCCCTGCCTCTCTTCAGTCATCCCAATTCTTCTTTTTCTCTCTTTCACTCCATTTCTCCCTCTCCCACCCCCGCCTTTCTTTTATTTCCCTTTGTCCCCTCTGTACTTCTGACCCATCTAAAAAGCTGTGCACGGTGCCTCACAATGAAGTGTGTTTCTTTCACATGTTAATGCTTTTACTCACGGCTCAGCGCTCAGCACAAGGCGAGAAACAGAGCCGGTCCGATAAACAAGATTGTGTACACGCACACACATATATATTCACACCAGAGACACACGGCAGGGCCGGCCACAGTCACAATGAATCCAAATGAACTGCCACTGAGTCGACTTCACATCTGATGATGAGCTTCAAAACCCAACAGAGGGGAAAACAAGATTTATAAAGAGCTGAGGGAAAGGAAAAAAACAAATAAAGTAGAAAGGGAAAGAAAGAAGAAAGATAAAGAGAGGCAGAGGTCAGGAAAAAGACAAAGAGTAGAGAAAGAGAGGAAAAAGGTTAAAAAAACAGAGCAAGAAGGAAAGAGACGGGGAAAGAGGGAAGGAAGAAAAATGCAAAATGAAGGATTGAATAACAAGGGCAAAAAAGAGAAAGGAAGGAAAGACAGGAGAGAGGACAGAGGAAAGGAAGGAATGACACAGGGAAGAAGGGATAGGAACAGAGGGAGGCAGGAATGAATGACAAGAGAAAGGAAGGAAGGACAGATGAACGGGAAAGGGGAAAGAAGAAAGGACTGTTTGACAGATGAAGGGAAGGACATGAGAGTGGAAGGAAGGAAGGAAGGAAGGAAGGAAGGAAGGAAGGAAGGGCAGGTAGGAAGAAAGGAAGGTAGGAAACATGGTTAGATAGATACAGGGACAGACAAAGGAAAAGACAGACAAAGTAGGAAGTGGGAAAGGACAGGCAGGACGAAAGGAAAGTAAAGTACAGGAGAAAGGAAGGAAGGAAGGGCATAAAGGAATGAAAAGAGGAAGGAAAGATCAACAAGAAAAGGACAGAAGGAAGGAAGGAAAAAAGAAAGGACAGAGAGAAGAAGGGACATGAGAAAAGAAGAAAGGAAGAAAGGACAGAGGGACATGATAAAAGAAGAAAGGAAGGAAGGACAGAGGGAAGGAAGGACATGATAAAAGAAGGAGGGAGGGAAGAAAGGACAGATGAACAGGAAAGGGGAAGAAGAAAGGACTGTTTGACAGAAGAAAGGAAAGGACATGAGAGTGGAAGGAAGAAAGGAAGGAAGGAAGGACAGGGGGAAGGAAGGAAGGAAGGATGTTAGATGCAGGGACAGACAGAGGAAAAGACAGACAAAGTGAGAAGTGGGAAAGGACAGGCGGGATGAAAGGAAAGTGAAGTACAGGAGAAAGAAAGGCATAAAGGAATGAAAGGAGAAAGGAAAGATCGAAAAGAAAAAGGACAGAGGGAAGGAGGGACATGAGAAAAGAAGGAAGGAAGGAAGGAAGGAAGGAAGGAAGGTAGGAAGGAATAAGAGAAGGGAGGAAGGACAAGAGAAAAGATGGAAGAAGGGACTGATGGGAGGAAGGATTGACATAGGGACATGAGAATGGAAGGGAGGAAGAAAGGAAAGACAGAAGGATGGAAGAAAGAGGGGAAGGAAGAAAGGAATGAAGGAAGGAAGAAGGAGGCAGGAGGGGACAAAATGATGTGGAAAAGACAATAAGAAGACTGGAAGGACAGAGTGATGGTGAAGGGCAGGAGAATGGGAGGAAGGCAGGGCAGATAGGAATGAAAGGAGAAAGGAAAGACAGAGGGAGGGACAGACAGAAGTAAGGAAGGAAAAGAGAAGGGAAGGAGGGGTGGGGAAAGGAGGAATGCCAAGAGGAATATCGGAAGGAAGGAAAGAGGGAAGGAAGAATTGGTAGAGGGAAGGGGGGAAATGAGGAAGGAAGGAAGGAGGAAAGAAAGAAAGGAAAGATAGAAGGAAGGAAGGAAAGAAGGATAGAAGGAAAGGAAAAAGGAAAGAGGGATTGTATAACAGAAGAGGGAAAGAGAAAGACAGAAAGAAGTAATGAATGACAGAATAAAGGAAGGACAGAAAGAAGGAGGAAAAAGAATGAAAAGAAGGAAGGAGAGACAAAAGAAATAAATGAAAGAAGGAACAACAGAAAGAAAAAAGGAAGGAATAAAGGAAGGACAGAAAGAAGGCAGGAAGGAACAACCAGGAAAAGGAATAACAGGAGGAAGGACAGATGGAGGGAAGGGAGGAAGAAAGAAATGACAGAAGAAAAATAAAGAATAATAGCAAACAGGACAGGAAGAAAATGAGAAGTGGCACTGAGGAAGATTAAAAATGGAAGTGAAGAGGACGAGGAGGAAAAGGAGGAGAAAAGGGCTTCTCTTCATTTTTCATCAGACATGTTTTCCTCATTGACGATCATTTTTCAGCATGCTAAAATAAAAACAGACAGGCTGTATGAGCTTCAGAATTGATTGCTCAGGTTCAAACAAGGAAAAGAAAACAATGAGAGAGATGAAAACACGTGGAGTCTCTATTGATATTCATGCTGCCCTGACAAATATGAACAGAGACAAGTGGAATAAACAGTCTCTATGCTGCACTGTGCTCCAGTGTGTGTATTTGGCTGAGTCATTGCCAAATTACTAGTCCATTACAACATGGCTCATCACCAGCCTTCACATTCAATGCTGTGTGCAAAGTTAATTTCCTGCATGTTCAGGCCCATTAAAAGAAATTAGTGAGTTAAAGTAGTGCATAAATGAATTTCCTTTCCTTCTTGTGGCTGTTGGACACAGTTTTTGATGACAGCCTGATATTAACTGTGTGTTTTTTGCAGAGGTAAGCTCCCCTGTTAAGCAGCTTAGAGGTAGGGCATCAAAAAATAGATCCAAACAAAGGATGTAGCTGACAAGCATTGTCAAATCTTTTCCCTTTAAATGTGAATCTGAACCAAAATGTTCCTGAGAGCAATTAATAGTTCTTTCAGGGATTAGGTCTGAGCAGAAAAGTACATCAAGTCTCCGATTAAAGGGTTTAAAAATGAGTTTGCTCAATAATTTGGATTACTATTTATGGACTTTATCTTTTTTAGTAACAGGACGGCTGAACAGAGAGGAAGAGTGGGGAAGACAGGAACCACACAGTCACAGGACGGAGAGGTACCAGTGACCGGTTTGTCAAGGACTTTGCCATCCGTAACTTTACTTTAATGTCTACACTGAAACTATATGGACAAAAGTATTTAGCCACACCTGTTAAGCATTGAATCAAGATGTTTCAATCAGACCCGTTGCCACAGGTGTGTAAAATCAACCATGCAGTCTCACAACGCAAAGACTATAAACACATGGTTTGGTGAGTTTGGTGTGGAGAAACTTGACTGGTCACCCATAGGCCTTTCAGACTGGCAGGGCTCTGTGCCGGTTCTGGTTCCTGAACCCAAATTTGAACTGGCCGGCGCATTCAAACTGGGAAAAAAATTGGTTCTGAACGGGCACAAAATCCCACAAAAATACTCCAGAATATTAAGGAAAGCCTTCCAAGAAGAGTGGAGGCTGTTATAGCTGCAGAAGGGGGGCAACTCCATGTTAAAGTACATTTGAAAACAATATCATTACAGCCCCTGTTGGTGCAATGGTCTGGTGGCCGAATACTTTTGTACACATAGTGTATGTTACAGAAACAGGTGTTTTATATTGATGCTATTAATGATGGCTCTAAAAGGCACCAGTATACCTGACAATAGTCAGTCAAATTGCAGTGTTTAGTAGGGATGTTGACTAAGCTGAGCAAACAATTGAGTTTGAATCCCTCATTAGTCCGCATCTAGAGTAGCGGTCAGCAACTATTTCTGTGCAAGGGCCAGCTTTTTGGATTAGCAGACGCTTTGGGGGGCAAACTTTTAAATAAAAGTTTAAAAAAGTAACTTTTAGGCATTAGCAGTGAGGTCAGTCCCTATTGCCTATACTGCAGCCAGTGTCTGAAATATTTTAGCTACATATTTCTAAGGCTGTCATGTTGTCCATCACTGGTGTTGGGGCTAACATGCTGTTTCCTGATTGGTGAGAAATGTGCAGAAAACAGATATGCTGTTATGATTCTGAGGCGGGAAAATTTCACTCTCCAAGAGCCTGAAGTGGAAGAAGAAAACTGCAGATTTAGTCAGGACTGGGGTAAATATTTATCATGTATCGTATTCACTAATACTGGCTAGCAGGTGAATTTCAAACAATCAATAATAACAAACAATTAATAACAATAAAAATAATAATTAAGCATTCAAGCATTAAGTTATTCCTGATAAAACTGTGTCAGTGTTGATCCTTTGGGGTTGATTTAATAAATAAAACCTAAAAACTAAAAACATTAAATTCCCTTCTTTCATTTTCTGAATTTAACCATCTTTTAGGGGCCTGATTTGGAGCTTTGGGGGGCCTGATTTGGCCCCAGGGCCACCAGTTGATGATCAGTGATCTAGAGAGTGGGTACTAAGTTATCAGGAGTCCCTGTCATTTTAAACACACATATAGTAAGAGATGACATCCAGCACTAAGCTGGGGATGCCAGCCCTGCTAGAATTACAACATTCACTAACCCAGCGTCACACTGTTCACCAGCTGCTGCCATGTTACAGAAACAGAACAGAATTTTGACTGTTTGCTGCATGGATTCTTAACTTTAGACCAATCAACTAAATGCAGTTATCATCTGTGTCTGACTGGATGTGAAACTATTCACCTAGGAACATCACTAATGTTTGGATGTATGCAGCCTGTTCTTCTGATTGTGCAGCCAGCCTCGTTTTACTGATAATGTTTTATTTTGTTGCTGCAACCTTAATAAATCTTAAGTACCTGCATGAATGATTGTAGCCATGACACACCAAGGTATTGAGAAACAAGGTGAGCTGAAGTTAGCAGAATCTTGGCTCAAAAATCCCCAAGGCCAGAGCATGAGGGGAATAAAGATTTTCTAAATGAAACTGCTTTGTTCAGGATTCTGGCAGGTTTTATACCTCGGCCTGTATATTTCACAAAGGGGGAGTCTTTGGATTATTTGGCTCCTGGTCAAAATCTTTTGAACAATGAACGAGAAAGACAACCCAGTCTAAAAACATCATTAGTGAAAGGCCTCATTACACCCCCTCCTGACAATCTGTTCGGTTGAAATCATTGCAAAAACACTTGACGCAGCTGTAATTAGCATGGATCAATGAGATCGTCTGTTTTCACATGGAGGAGACTTCATCAGATAAGTCAGCTCCTGATGGAAATCTGGTGAATGATGAAAACTGGTGCAAATCTGAACCAAAGTGTCAGCTCCCTGCCCCTGTCTGTTCAACAACAACATAAGAAAAAATGTAAGAATAAAATATCTGGATGATCTTTACTTTTAAAAAAAAGGTGGTTGACAACTCTGTCTTATAATGCTTTTAAAAAAGCAGAATAATCACATATTATAACATGATTAATATCAATTCGGATCAATATACAACAAGGAATTGCAGGCTTTCTGCCAGATCATCCACGCCGTAAAGAAGATGAGATCTTAGCGATCTGGATCGATCAATTTGGTTTCAGGTTAATCAGAATAATAGCTCTGTATTTAGTCCCCTGATGACCTGTTGAGCCAGATCCTTCCTCCTGATTGCCCTGACCACTAAGAAGCTAATCTCTCCCTCTGGGACCACTGCTGCCTGTCTGCTCCCGATCTTTTGTTTCTGCTGGACCACAGCTTAGCTCGGCGGGGGCTTGGTGCTGAGTTAGCCGAGGTCAGTTAGCATATGGTCTGAGGCTGATTGGGGCGCTCTCATGGGGGCTGTTAATGGATAATTCCCTTAATTCTTGTGATTTTCTGCCTGTTCTTTTGGGCTTTACCAGACTGATGGAATTGTCCTCTTGTTTGTTTTAGAGGTGAGTTAGACAGGTAAGCTGAGGACAAATCCATCTTTAGGGCCCCCTTTCACTGATTAAAGGCTGCATAATTAAATCCAATCACGAGCACTTAGAGACTTATTTCCTTACTCTGCTTGTTTTAGGACACAGACTCCATAAGAGCCTTTAACAACATTTTTTCCCCTACAGCGCCAACAACCTCAATTTCAGAGCACTTCTAACTGTAGATATTAGGGCTGGGACAATACGCCTTTACACCAATAAGATTTTATCAAGATTACTGAGTGGTGATTTGATTAATACTGCAACGCTGAAATATTACAAATCAGTATAGCGGTTCTTTTCCTATTAAAACTAAAGCAATAGCCAAGGAATACTTCCAAAAATAATGCACATTATACGTAAGGATGTAACTGTTTACAGAAGTCACACTTTTGCACTGCGTTTCTTCTTCAGGTGTTTTGCTGTGCACGCTTCTTTTTTCCATTTGTAGCAGCAGTAACGAGCATCATCACCACCTGATATAGGATGTGGACACCATGCAGAGGCAGCATGTGCAGTGCCTAATACAAAGTATTCACCCCCTCAAGTGTTTTAACCTTTTATTGAGTATTCAGTATTCAGTTGGGTCAATGTAATTTGGCTTTTTATAGAAAAAAACAAAAACTCTCCTCAAGTGATTGTTATATAAAGACACCTGTGTCTGGAAGGTCCAGTCACTGGTTAATCAGTTTTCTTGGCTACCATTACACCATGAAGACAAAAGAACACTCCCAGTAACTCAAAGACAAGGTTATTGAAAAATAGGTCAGGAGGTGGATACAAAAACGTTTCCAAGGCTCTAAACATTCCCAAGAGTTCAGCTACATCCATCATTAAGAAATGGAAGGAATATGGTACATGTGTCAGTCTACCTAGATCAGGCCGTCCTCAAACTGAGTGGCTGTGCAAGAGTGAGACTAGAGAGAGAGGCCACAAAGACACCTATGACTACTCTGAAGGAGGTACAAGCTTCAGCAGCTGAAGAGGGCCTGCATACAACTGTTGCCTGCGTTCTTCCCCAGCCAAACCTTTATGGGAGAGTGGCAAAGAGAAAGCCGCTGATGAAGAAAACTCATTAAATCTGGATTGGAGTTGACCAAAAACAGTGTGGGAGACTCTATGGTCAAGCAGAAGAAAGTTCCCGAGTCTGATGTGACAAAAATTTTGCTTTTTGGCCATCAGACAAGATGATGGTGGCAGCATCATGCTGTGGGGATGCTTCTTGGCAGCCGGCCCTGGAAGGCTTTTTATGGCAGGGGGTAAAATGAGTGTGGAAAAATATAGGAAAATCCTGGAGGCCAATTTTATGCAGTCTGCAAGAGAATTATAGGTTAGGAGAAGATTTATTTTCCTGCAAGAGGATGAACTAAAGTCCTGCTGTTGTCGGCATTTGGATATCTCTATTTATAGTATGTATAAAATGTACTTTCACCATTTGATAACAAATGATGCATGACATAAAAAATGCAAGAAAAAGCTTGAGTTTTTCTTCTGTAGTTGGCCTGCCCCTTGATTTTGATTGGTCGGTGAAGGAGAAGTGAGTCTGAGAATACAGTGTGTAACAAGAAATGGACTATTTTAAACTATAAACTTGGCTATGAAGCAGCTGATACCAAGGGTGTTTTTGTGCTTAGGTTGCTGAGCGCTGAATTGCATCAATTTTCTACAGAAAACACACTGTCATTGCAAAAAAGGCCAAAATCCCTAAAAGATGCAACAAAGTCTACATAATCTGTAACAAATTATGCCCATATTCAATGTCATGTAGAGTGCAAAGCTCTTCAAGCTACAGGAACAAATTTCATTGTGATTTAGAAAAAAAATCAACTGTCAAAAAAAAAAAAAAAACAGAAAATCCTTGTTGGTAAAAGCTGATGTCACCACACATATTACCATTGGAAGTCTTTAACCTTTAACACCAAGCTGCTCCTACTGACCTGAGTACGACCAGTCGATATCTTCTGGGAGTTTCTTCAGACCTCGGGCCAGCGGCTCAGCTGCCACCACTGTAGAGGAGAGATGAGGGAGCTAATTAGTGTCATTTATCATTTTCATAAAAACAAACACAAACGCTGACAGGTGAAACCGCGACCAGCTGCTGCGTGTCTTTGCCACATGATGAGTGACAGGCTTTTTCTGTCCGTCATTCAGGGGATACGGCTTACAACGACCCATCCTGCCTGGAAACAAGCTGAGAGATGATTCAGTTAGAAAGAAGAGGCAAATATACACTGTATCATATGTGACGTCCATGTTTGAGCTGTATAGAAAACACAAATATAAATATATACTCCAGTGGAGAGGAGGAAGATTATTTTTCTTTGTATGGACAGCCAACCCTGAGATAGCCTTGGCACTAACAGCCACATTCTAAACACACAAAAGAAACCAACTGGCATCATATTCTCAGTCATTGGTTTCATTTCAGCAGCTTCTGCTGCACAAAAATGACCTGATTCCCTCTGCAGCAACACAGCACCTCAGCGTTTTTGTGAAGGGGAAAAATGTTTCAGTGCAACACCAAAGGTTTCTCAGTTACAGCAAAAGCACAGGACCAACCCTTGGTCTACTCTATTACACACACACACATCCCGAGTGCAGATATCAGAGGTTATCAGCTCAGAGCAGACCACTTTAAAGGGTGCTGAAGGGATCTGTATCACCATTAACATCATTTTTCCCTGTGCACACTTGCACACAGATACACAGCTTTCTATTACAGGCTAGTAATTCTCACTTGGTGACGGCAGAGGGTACAATCATGAATGAAGTCACAGTTAATGCTCTGTGTCTTCTCCTGGTGAATGTACCAGGATTCTGCCTGTGTTATGTTACCCAGGCTGCATTTAAAATACTTTCAGGGAGACACTGAAACACTTAAAATTTAGCTCACATTCCTCACATTTCTCTTGATCTTTGCTGAGATGTTTCTACACCATTACTGGAGTCCACATGTGGTAAATTAAACTGACTGGACATGATTTGAAAAGGCACACACCTCTCTATAGAAGGCTGCAAAGCTGACAATGTTATCAGAGCAAAAACCAAATCACGAGGTCAAAGGAAGCATCGCAGAGCTCAGAGACAGATCTGGGGAAGGCTGCAAAAAACATTCTGCTGCTCTGAAGGTTCCCAGGAGCACAGTGGCACAACCAGGATGCAAAAGACATGAAAGCCTGCCTGGAGGTCACAAAAAACAGCACCTGAAGGACTCTCAGTCTGGGAAGTAAGATTCACCGGTCTGATGAAACCGAGATTGAACTGTTTGACCTCAATCCCCCACAGTGAGGCATGGTGGTGGCAGCATCATGCTGTGGGGGTGTTTTTCAGCAGCAGAGACTGAGAGACTGAATGGAGCAAAATACAGAGATGTACTTGGTGAAGACCTGTTCTTCAGCTCTCAGTTCCTCAGACTGAGCTGAACATTCACCTTCCAGCATGACAATGACTCTAAGCACACAGCCACAAAGACACGCAGGTGGCTTAGGGGCGACTCTGTAAATGCCCTAGAGTGGTCCAGCCAGAGCCCTGACTTCAAACATCCCTGGAGACCTGAATATGGCTTTCTACTGATGGTCCCCATCCAACCTGACTTAGTTTGAGAGCATCTGCAAAAGAGAATTGCAGAAAATTTCCCAATCCAGGTGTGTAAAGCTTGTTGCATCATATTCAGAAAGACTTGAGGATACATTTGTTACCAAAGGTGCTTCAACTAAGCATTGAGTAAAGCGTCTGTATATGATACAGCATGTTTGGGTATCTGATCTACTAATGAACAAAATGTGAAATCAGCTGCCAGCCCAGTCATTTGTTTGTGGTCCTGCTGTGTCTGAAACCAAAAAAATCTGATAGTCCGTTCTGAATTAGTCCTTGTGATGCCAAAATAAGTTAGGCTGAATCCCATTTCTACCCCTTAGCCCTTATCTTAGTCCTTCCCCTTGGTTTTGTGCGTTCACGTCAGGTGAAGGAGTGTCCCAGTTCTCTTATGAAACGAGGGCTAGAGCTAAGGGCCAAGGGTTACATAGCCCTTGAAATGACCACACTTGAAACCAAGGGGTATGATGAATTTCCCTCCATGCACTGTGTTCAACTGCAAAATGGCACAACGGACTACAAAGGGGATGCATGAACGTAAAAAATTTTTCAGCATAATGATTATAGAAAAACACAACAGTTGTGTAAACCAGGGCTATTAATGGTATAAATAAACGGAGAAGATCAACACAGAGTTTCATAGCATGAACGAGATGGTCAAGCTTTATTGTCACCTCTGATGACGCAGCTGTTTATCGGCAATGTGTGATGATGAACAGCAATCAAGTGGAGTTTCATTTCTTAAGGGGAGGTTTTCACCCCAACCCTTTACCACTCTGTTTCAAGGGGCAAGGAGAAAGGTTAAGGGGTAGAATGGGATTGGCCCTTATTATAGTACTGCTTCCCCCTCACCTGGTATCTCCACTTCCCACTAAACTTCAGCCAATATTTTTTTCTCATTTTTTTTTAGGTCAGTTCATCAACGTCCACTCTCCACCTGCATGCAAGTACAATTTATAAAAGAGTTTAATGGGGCTTTTCCATTAAATAGAGCGTCAAGAGCTGACGACGTGACGTTTGGAGTCGATGACGTCAAAAAGCTGCACTTCAGGAAGCATTTTTATTTCCGCCAGAAGAAGAAGAAGAAGCACTCTCGAGTTAAGCTGTCCACTCACATCATGCCTGTCCATGCTGTTGTCCCGAAGTATTTCAAAGTTTGGTGCTTTGGTTGCCACTTAAACACGTCTACAAGACGTCCCCGAATGCTGATGAACCACTGTGACATCACTGCGGCGCACTTTGAGGCAGGGCAGGTGCGCTTGGGCCCTCCTCCAGAGCAGGACCAGTCTGGGTGCAGCCTGGCATAGCCTAGCTTGGCCAAACTGGTGATGGAAAAGTAAATCAGCACAGCTGGGTCTGGATCGGCGCGGCCAATAGTCATAGTGGAGAAGTCGTAAGCCCGTACATAACATCAGAGGACAAGAGGCTAGAGTGTAAATATGGTGAACTGTAATTAAATAAAAAATACGCTCACACTCATCAGAGGCTCACCCTAGCTACTAGCCAAACACTGATCAACAAAGATGTGTCAGTGTTTTCAGGTTTGATGCCAGAAATGTGGCCTATGCTTGTGTATTGACAGTGATACTGGAAAGCACTTAAAAAATCAAATACAACCAGAAGACATACTTAATATGATCAGACAGGCACAACAAACACAATCTGACTAAGCCTGTTGCTGAGCCGTTCTCTGTGCTGAGAGGAGGAAGAAGAAGCAGAGGCCACATGCTAATACAGATTACAACATCAAAACACATCTTAAAGGAACTGACACACAGACAGCAAGAATAAATACAAAGAATGGAGAATGAAATAATACACCCTGTAATTTTCTGCACACAGAAAGACAAAAAAAGCATCCTGAAAGAAGATGAAAAGCATGCAGAGTCAGATTTAGGTCATCTTATATCATATCCAGCACAGTAAATCTGTTCATGTGGCATGGATGAGCTCAGTATAATCCTATTGTTTACTGTATGCTGCGGCCAATAAAACACGGCTAAATTACTGCATGTGCGTGACAATATGCACCAGTTCATTTTTATTAAAACTGCGTGTTGTTGACCTTTGGAAGCTCTGCAATTTGATGCATCCACTCTGAAAACAAAACCCCTCTGTATCATCTGTAAAATCTTCTGCATCAATGAATATTCAGGAGCCGCCACAGGGGCTCCAATGTTTTACTTCACACTTGTATAACTTACTCTGCTTTCTCCCCAAAGAGCTCTCCTTGCTGCTGTTGGAGGTTACCAGGGAGCTGCAGAATATCTGAATGCACCATGAAATAAGGGTGTGCAAGGGCGCCTATGCTCATGTAATAAGTAGAGCTGGGCAATAACACATAAAATTGATCTCATGGGGTTTTTTGCTCTTTGTGGTGCTACGGAATATATGGATGTGACTGAATCTGAAGTTATAAAGTCTCCTAATGAGATGTGTTAAGCTGCTACTGATGACACCTTGTGCCTGATGTGGCTATCTAAAATAAAAGCACCCATCCGGTGACTTTTACTGCAAATAACTTGTTTGAATAACATGATTTACCAAAGCTTTAGCAGAGACAGCAGCTAGTGTATGGAGCTACAGTGTTTACAGCTGCTTCTTTGACCACAATCAGAGCCACAGCCTTCTTCTTTTGATTATTTTTTACTTAAAAAAAGCAAGTCATCATTTTAAATACACCTTAAATATGTTTAAACTTTTTTAATGTAGATACATCATTGCAGTGCTTGGTCCAAGTCAACGGAGTCGATCCATTCCAGCACATAGCCTGTGCCAAAGCCTTAGAGATGCTCTGCACAGCCAGAACAATCACTGATTGTTGCTGTTATTACATCAAACTTGGTGTTTGATTAGTAAACGTGTAAGTCCACCTGGTGCGGCCCTTTAGCGTCAGAGTGAAACATGCTGATGGCCCATTATGACAGTTGTCTGAAATCACTGTTACACCAGTTTAATTTGCCCACCTCTGTGGCTAAAAGGTTGTGCTATCATCGACATCGTTTTTGCCTTATGTGTACAACACAGCGCAGGTTTACACCAGTGATGATGGTGTTACAAAGGTCCATGGCATGGCAGATGGTACTGATACTTGCTTACTGACTACGAGCATGAAGTAATTTCATGGTTCATAACAGAGATCATCAGTTAAAATTCTATAAGGTCCAGGATGGGATCAAGATTTCCTCATAAGAAGGTTCAGAATATCATATCATTCAACCCTTCAAGCCCTAAGCTATTTTTTAACCCTTAAGAGTTATCAAAAAAAAAAATGCTGTAAAAACAGTACATATTAATATTTTTTCTATTTTAAATAAGTCAGTCTTTAAGAACTACCTCCACACAAAATACATATGTCAAATATTAATTATATTTTGGGAGGTTTAAACCCTTTAAAGGTCAGTATGTTTACATAAATCCACAGTTTATTTATATTTTAAAAAATCAATAAAATACAATTATTATTCTGATCAGGGCCTGAAATGAAATCTTAACATAAAAGAATGCATTAGTCTATGTTCAGATACATGTGGGATCAAAAATAGCATTTTCAGTGGTTTTCAATGGGACTTTTTTGTCTTTAGGAATAAATTTGTCTTTTTTTGTGTAGCTCAGCCATTTCAGGCTAATTTGAGGAACTGAGATGACAATAATGAAAAATTTGGAAATGAATATCCTCTGAAAAATTTGAGCTGTATTCATTCAACACAGTCAAAATGGCTTTAAAGTACAATCTGAGTGGCATAAAATGTACATAGGATCTTTAAGGGTTAACCATTTTGTCTCGCTTGGACTTATGATCTTAAAAAGCTTGTAAAACATCAAGTCAAGCTTTAAATGTCCTTTTTTTTCCAGGACAAAACAGGCTTTAAGAATATGTGTGATGCAGTATCAACATTTGAGTTTTAAAACAGTTAAGGAACCATGAAGACAAAAAAAATGAAACAGAATTTTAAACTGAAAGATTTTTATGTGTGGCACACAGCAAACAATAATGGCAAAAAACTCGTTCTCCATCTCTTGAAGTGAAAAAAATAATCATTCTGTGACCAAAAAAAAAAAAAAAAAAAAAAAATAACATTTTTACAAAAAAAAAAAAAAAAGTTATTTTGCTTCATTGTATTGGCTCCTTTTGTGGGAATTATGGTTGAGCATTAAGCTAAATTGAGATTAGATTTTAATATGTCCTAACATAATTTTCAAATTGCAGAAGTAGCAATATTTTTTATTTTACCTTAAATGTGTATCAAAAAAACAATTTCATACTTTTTATTTGCAGCAGAGATGTTCTGCTCTACATATCGTGCAAACATTGATGCATCAGTTTCCTCCTATTTTCATAAATGTGTTTTTTATTAGAAATTATATTGACATAAAAATGCTCTCTCCATTTAATAAAACAATTCACACTGCATCTGCAATATGGGTCAAAATAATCCCAGTTGTATTTTTTCAAAACTGTTTTCCACTAGTTTTCATGACAATTGCTACGAGGCTTTAAGTGAAACAAATTAGTAAATTTACATCAGTGACCAAAGCAGATAAATAAAGTTAAGAAATTCATACTGATTGATGCATCATGTTGTTGTACTAATCTATAGATATAATGATTTATTGCTTATGTTTGTTGAAAAATACACAAGATGAGGAATTTAGGAAATAATCACAGATCAAATTGCATTGCAATATGGGGGGAAAATTGCAGTTCAATTATTTACCAAACCATTCAGCCCTAGTAAGAATCAATGTTCTCAGATGATTGATCCATGGTGGCAAGCAGCGTAACGACAAGCAAGGATATGAGAGATCTTTTCATTTCTTGAGATGGAGGCGCAATGCAAGCTGGGTACAATGAGGCATATTTAATCATAAAGCCAGTCAGATGAAGTACAAGTAAAAAACAGCAGAGGAACATAGTGAGCCATCTCCCGTCACTTCTGCTGCTAGCTGTGTCAGCACGCGCCGTGGTGATGCCGCTGGGGGAAAGAAGATGAACTAGCTCATCATTAAAATGTTGACTGGAGATTTGCTCCTGTTAAGTCAGTGGAAGGAGAAGTCTTCCACGGCTCGTGGCGTTTGTTGAGTCAGTGTGGAAGCTACAACTGAGCAAACATCTACAAGAGTGGGGTTGAGCTGTGATTTTGGAGAGGAGCATGCTAATGTGCATGACAAAATGTGTAGAACGATGGAACAAAAGAGCCTCATATTTATGAGCACATGTACTTTTTACCATTGAGAAGTGAAAAAATACAATTACCTCAAATGTCATTTACATTATTCATAGAATAGTTCATCAGAGGACGGCAGGGGGTCTTTCTGGAATAAAAAGTATAATTTAGTCACAGATTTTAAAATGTATTTACATATCTAATCTTCTTAAAGTTCTTTATTTGACCTTGGAAATACTTTAAAGTTCTTCATTTAAAAGAAAGTCTGCAATCTAAAAAAGAAATGTGAAATGAAATGGAGTTCTAAGTAATTTCAGTGAGATGTAATAATGATTCTAGCAGCAGAATCCTTTTGTGCCGCTCTGTGCTGACATGAATGACAAAGACTGGAAAGATTTATTGTGAAGTGCAGACAATTACGGCCACAACCACATCTATAAAATCATTCTCTATTGTCTGTCTAATGTAAGTGGATAATGGTAAAGACAATGACACTGGAAAGAGAAGGAAAATGGAAGGAACCTCTTTCGAAATCAGCTAGAGCCACTGCTTAATGGTAGTGTACCTCAACAAGGACTGTGGTTTGGTTTTCTGTATTAATGTGATAAGGACGTCGACCAGAAGGACCACTAACCATGACCTTGTACCTCCAAAATTTAATCAGTTCATCCTTTACTCAGAGCAGACATTAGTGCAAAGTCTGATGAAAATCCCTCCAGGCATTCTTGAGATATTTGGTCACAAAGGCATAATATGCAATGGGGAAAATCAATCACTAAAAATCAATGATGACTCACTTCAACAACAAACTTTGTACATGTTAATCCCTCCTTGTGTCAAACCTTGTGTCATTAGGACTGCAATCTGCAGATACCACACTTGTTTTTCATATTCATGTTAACACAAAAAAAGAAATACTTGCAAAAGTAAGGAAATAAGGTAAGCAAAAGAGGAAGCTGAGGAAAAGGGAGTGACAGTGGAGTGCATTGATGCCCATGCATTCTTGGGTTGCCTCCAGTGCGAATGCAAAAGTGCACTTTGAACAGCTTTACCCAAGGAATGCATGAAATTATCGGCATTATGGCCATCAGCAGTTATAAGCTTATAAAGTGAACTATCTGTAACGGCAATGATGAAAATTTCTGTCAGTATTTGCAGCCATTATGAGGTCATATCAGCTATAAATATCAGCTGTTTGTAGAGGGGTGGCCAAAGCAGTGCTAGCCTCTACTCCCTGGGAATGCCAAGTGGAGGGTTCAGCGTCACAGTGGTGAGTTTGGGCCAATGAGCCGCAACCAATGGCAGACTCCATGAAAACACACGCCGGCCTGTTACAATGAAGAAATCAAGAAGTTCTATGGAAATATATAAGATTATGTAACATCTCCAACCATCTGTCCATCCATTTTCTTCCACTTACCCACAGCTGGGTACACATCCCTCTCCCCAGCAACATTTTCCAGCTTTTCCTGGGGGATTTTGAGGTGTTCCAAGGCCAGTTTAGATGTATAATCTCTCCAGAAAGTTCTGGGTCCAACCCTGAGTCTTCTTCCAGTTGGACGTGCCCCTGAGACCTCCAAAGGAGGCATCCCAATCAGATGCCCGAACCTCCTCAACTGGCTCTACTTCAAGATTCCTCTGGATGTCCAAGCTCCTCCCCCTATCTCTGCAGCTGAGCCTAGACACCCTCCTTAGGAACCTCATTTTAACTGCTTGAACCCGCTTTCCTTATTCTTTTGGTCATCACCTAGTTCAAGACAACAGGTGAGGGTTAGGTTCTACCAGTGAGGTGTTGCTGGGAGTGTTGATGCCTTCCAGTTTCCTTGCTGCTAGTAAGGCAAGTTATATGTACCTACATTCATATTTATTCCACTTGTCCAGCGTGTTTGCTCCCAGGAAGCATAAAATAGGTGAAAGGGGAATAGAAACATGTAAACACTAACTCAACAACAGAGGTCCAAAATGCTAACAGTAGGTCACATGACCAAAACATATGAAGGAAAGTACCTTTGTGTTTCTGACAGATCTTACAACTCTACATATCTTCAAGGAAATGAAACTAAAACCTGCTGTTTTTCTGAAATATTTTCTTGTGAAGGATGTCTCTTTAGAGACAGATATTTCCTCCAGATGTTTTTTTGTGAAATCCCCCATCCTTAAAGTTCAAACTGAGCCTGTGGTTTAGAAGCTGACCAGTCAGTGCTGTGCCCTTGGTTCGACCGCTGCAAGAGATGTGATCATTTTTCTCCCTCTTTATGTAAAAACACACATTTAAAGAATACGATGATAAAATATTTAATAAATATACCACTTCTACTTTCTTTTTAAAAGGCTTTTTGTGTCAAGAAATGTGACCAGTGGACTTGGAAGAAGAAAAAATAAAAAAAGGGGGAATAAAAACTAAAAAAATCTAGGGTGAAACATTTATGTTGCCATGTCTGACAGATCGTCTTTGACTCCCCTCAAGCCCGACCCACCTCCAGGGTAGGGGGTGGGGATCTTGGCCTGACTCGGTTCCAGGCTGTGGACCAAGTCACGCCAGTCTCTGGAGAATCCAACCTCTAACTGTTTTTGTCATGTTCATAACAAAGATGGAAAACTGCATCAGAGGGTACCTTATTCCTGTGCTACAAGTCTTCTGGTCGTCTGACTACTCAAAGCTTTTAACACCACGGGTCTCTCTTACCCAGGCCCGTTTACACCACATTCACACACTGATGACGGAGGCTGCTATGTAAAGTAGCCATCAGTAATAACTAATCACATTCATCTCTGCTCACGTGCCACAGACTCAGCAGCAGGAGGACACGGGGGGACAGGAAAGGCTGCCCATGAGGGGGGATAAAGGGTAGAGCTCTCTGAGGCTCTGGCAAACTGGGGGCCCATGGAGTCAGGAAAACCATGGTCCATTATAAAATAAATCTGTGATAACCATATAACCATATTATATTTTATACCTGATTAATAACAACTCTTTTAAAACAACAAAACATGAATTAAATTTATTTATGCTGTAGTATGATAAACCCTTTTTTAAAATGTAAACCCCTTTAAAAAAACAGAACGACCTTTTAATTTGCAACGTTAATAATGCAGATGGATGCACTGAACTACTAGGAAAGTGATGTAAGACTTTATAGCTAGGCCACAATGAGCACAAATGCCAGAATGCCAGAAAAAAAAATAAAAGAAACAGAGACAACATCTTTGGATATATAGTGAATAATTGAATAATTGTTAAAAGAGACAAAAAATGGATGGAAGTGGCAAGAATGGGTTAAAATAGTAAAAAAAAAAAAAAAAATGTCTTACATGGGTGAAAAGTGGCAAGAAAAAGGGGAAAATGGGTAAGATGGCAAAATGAAATGGCAAAAAAGGGCAAACAGTGGCAAAAAAAGAATGCAAAAATGGGTGAGATGTGGTGTTTCACGTTGCACATTTTGTATTATTTTGTTAACTTCCGGTTTCCGGAGTCACTACTGCTGGCTGCTAACCTGACTTTGTGTTCCCTGAGGCATTCTCCCCTCCCCCCGGGTGCTGTGGAGAGATCACACCTGCAGCGAGTTCTCATCAGGAGGGACTACTTAAGATCAGCTGCAGCTCTCCACCAGCGCCTGAGTTTTGACTACCTTCCCTCGTGGTAAACCTTTACTCCAGGCTCACACGCTCTCTCGAGATACCCTCAGAGAAGTCTACAGAATTGATTATTGGACCTTTAAGTAATTTCCAGTGCTTGTGTTTCTTGTGGACCGTTCTAACGTGCCTCCTCCTTTCTTTTCCAGTGCCTCACTCCCCGCTCACTGCAGCCAGCTCCAGCACTCTCTTCCCCCCGGACTCTTGGACTCACATTCCCTGATTTTTGACCTGTGCTAATAAAACTGTTAAAACTGCTTCTCCGCCTCCGCATCCTGGGTTCTACATCACCATTCACATAACATGAGAAATGTCAATATGGGTTGAAAGATGCAAAAAAAGTCAAAAAGTGGCATAAATACAAAGGCATAATGGACTTAAAGTGACTAATATGGGTGAAAAGAGGCAAAAGAAATGACAAAAAGAGGCAAAAAGCAGGTAAAGTAAGCAGAAAGTTGCAAAATATGCTGCAGGAATGAGTTTAAAGAAAGAGCACAAGTAAGAAAGACTGGTAAAAAAAAAAAAAGTTTAAAAAGAAAAAATTCACAAAATGTAGAAAAATGGCAAAGGTGTCTAAAGTAGGCAAAAGGTTGTAAAAGAGAGCTGCAGAAAAGAGCAAGAAATGGCAGAATGTTTAAAAAAAAAGAAAAATGAGATCAAAGTGGAAAAAAATGGGAAAAAAGTGTCAAAAAGCAGCTAAAGTCAACAGAAAGTTACAAAAATATGTTGAAGAAGCCGGTAAAATGGGCAAAAAAGTGTTTTCAAAAAGTGACAGAAATGGGGGGAAAGGGGCAAAAAGGCAAAAAGTGGCAAAATTTAAGGAAAATGTTTTTAAAAAAGGAAGAAAGGGGTAAAAAACTGGCAAAAATGGCATGTGGTGGCTCAGGTAAAGGCAAATAGTGGCAAAAAATTTACTAAATTGGCAAAAAGTGGCAAAAAAATGCAAATATGGGGGGAAAAAGTGACAGAAATTGTCAAAAAACGGATTAATGTAGCAAAAACGGAAAGAAATGTTATGAAAATACCACAAACAAATTATTCCCACATCAGAACCCAATAACAACTCGACACATTTTTCATCTCCATAATGAAGAAACTGTTAGCCACGATGCTAGCACCAATGCTACTGGTCCAACACTTACACATGGATATCACTGATAAATCTAGGGAGGGCCCATTCTGTGGGTTTATCAGGGGTCCAGTCAGATCTGTGGGCAGGCCTACATGAGGATTCAGTGTCTTTGCCCAGAGACACATCAACATGTGACTGCAGAAGCTGGGAATCGAATCCCCAACCCTCTGGTTGACAGATGACTGACTTCAGCTGATCCACAGCCACCCTGCACAGCATCATCATCATCATCCATGAGGTTCAATCAGTCTCAGGAAATTAAAAACATATGAACATGAGTTGATGGATAGTTGTCCAAGCGGACAGACTTTGTGCCATAATTTAGCAGCAGCCTATCAAATCAACACTTTAAATAATTGACACCTGTGATTTGTTCCACCATTAGTAGTTCTCAGCATGTTATTTCTGATAAAATAACTTCCTTTCAAGCTTCTTAGAAAAGGATAACTGGCAGCCACCAGTTTTGATGGACATTTTGGTTCACACAGGTATGTCCCACATCTCTAAAGGAGCTGTGCTGCAGACTCCTACAGTAGCTGCCAATCACTGGAGGTGGCAGAAGAACGAGGGAATGAGGCACAGCGTAGGTAAAAAAGCCAGCAGCAGAGAGAAATCGCTGCTCTGTTTCAGCAGCACAGCAGATAGTGACGGGGCTTTAATGCTGCAGGCTGGCCATGCATGAAGCTCACAGCTGAATCACTGTATTATTCCGCCCATCTGCACTTTATCTGCTTTATCAGATTTCCCAGGAGGCTTTGGAGACCGAGCAACATGACATTTCTACCGATAGTTATTTCATTCATACAGGAAAGGTCATGTGACATGCAGTTTTACTGTATTTGATCTGCTTCCTCCTCATGCATCCGTACACCTCAGCTTTAATATCTGGTTTATATCCATCAAAGCCGTGCTACAGTTCAATCTGACCCATGCCCCGCTCACTGGCATGAGTGAGCATGACTTCACCGCTGTCTGTGTGAGACAGAACCATGGAGCCAAATGAGGATGTGTCAGCCAGACACCTGATACTCTGACTGCAGCCCCTCTCATGCTAGGGTGTCACCGAGAATAATTTACAACAAGAGCACCACTCATAAAATGTGATCCAGCCAAAACATGCTGATGTAAAAGTGAGCACCACTCGCTGTCACTTGTCAATCTGCAGATGAAATCACAGCAAGGATTTAGGATCTCATCCCACGTTCACTGAATGTTGTTTGGGACATTTTTGACTGAAAAACTGTAAACACAGATGAGACATATGGAGGATTAAAATACTGTTACTGATCCTCCTCAGCCAATAATGGTTTTACCATGAGCGCTGTTATGTTGTTTTTCCAGATAGGATTTGGAGAATTTTGGAGAACAAAACTCATTTCATATTTTCATTCATTTATTCTCCAACCAGGCAGCTAGTGTCAGGGTTTGCAGTTCTAATCTTTCAAGTCAGCGGTGGACTCAGAGAGGGAGGGGGGTTGGTGCCCTAATGTTTGAAACAATAATGCAAGAAGTGCCTTTAAGGATGCCTTTGACATGATGAGGTACCCTCCAGGGTGTCTATAAGTGGGTAAAATTTGACAAAGTTCTCTCGTTGATTGCCCTTTAAGGGGAAAACATTTGGAAAATGTAGTCTCTGCTGCCCTGTAAATGGAGAAAATTTGACAAAGTTCCTTCTCTGGTGTCCTATAAGTGGACCAAATATGACAAAGTCCCCTCTTTCAAGCCCTGTAGATGGACAAACTTTAAAAATGTACCATTTGGTGCCCTCTAATGTGACAAAATTTAACAGAGTGCCCTCTTCTTGGGCACCCTGTAAGGGGATAGAATGTGAAAAACACCCTCTGATGCCCTATGGTTGGACAAAATTTGACTACATGTCCTCTTTGATACCCTGTAAGTGGATCAAATCTAACACAGTCCCTTATTTGATGCTCTCTAAGGCGACATAATTTGACAAAGTGTCCTCTTGTGCACCCTGTGCAGGTACAAATCATGATACATTTACTCTCTAGTGCCCTCAAATGTGACAAAATTTGACAAAGTGCCCTCTTTGGTGCCCTCTAGAGTGACACATTTTGACCAAGTGCCCTCTTGTACACCCTATATTTGAACAAATAATGATAAATGTACTCTCTAGTGCCCTCTAAGTGGACAAAATTGAAAAAGTATTCTCTTTAGTACCTCTAGGTGGACAAAATTTGACAAATTTGACAAAGTGATCTCTTCGAGGGGACAAAATATGATAAATGTACTCTCTGGTGACCTGTAAGTGGACAAAATTTAACAAAATGCCCTCTTGTGCATCCTCTAAAGCCTGGTATACACTGAGCAATTTGGGGCTTCCCAGATTAAAGATGACTAATCATGACAATATTGTAACGACCCTTAATCATGCAACATAGATGTTCACGATGCATGTTTATGTTGAGGCTACTGTTGCTTTAAGACGGCATGAACGTAGCACACTGATTGGCTGCTGATGGGGGAAGCTGGGATGTTTTGGGAAGTGGAGAGCCCCTGTGTTTAGCCATGTTTAGTGCATTCTGTATGCAGAGTAACAAGAAAATACAGCCGTCCTGCAAAGAGATGAACTGTCTGGTAGTTCCACAAGTAGTGCAGATGTTACGGTATCTTTGGTTGGGGCTCTGAAACCAGGGTCCTATGTCGCACTGTGAGACAGGCTGACAGACAGCTGTTGTCATGGTCTTGTGACCTTAGATGCCTGGAATAAAATTCTGACAGTGTCAGAAATTTAGGATGATCATCCCACAATGTGACTGCTGCTATGGCCTATGTCGGCTAACCAACCAAGAAGTGACATAAGAAACAACACTGGCACCGACAAACAAACAAGTTAGCATTACAATTGCATTACAACAGCTTTGTTGTTGCTTTGCTTCATTATTTACCACGGCACTGAGGCACAGATGGATGACACACTGATGACATTTATATTTTGCATATCAGTGTACGTCTAACCTGCGATTCAGCTGTGTTTAGTGGGAGCTGTCATCATACAAAGCTGATCTTGTATGAGATTCATGCCACACAGTGTAGCACGACAGAAACTTATAAGATTTGCCAAAATCGCACAATCTGTAGGAGGCTAGGGGGGCAAAATCTGACAGTGTCCTCTCTGATAAAGTGAACTAAATCTGGATTTATTGTCACTGACATCCTCCCTTGTCTATCTTTGGAAAATAATTGGTTAAGTAGGCAATAATTCCTCATCTGCTTAATACATTGTTGTAGTTTTATTCCTTTTTTTTTTTTATCTGAACCAAAATTTCATATTTTACCACAACTGCTTTATAGAAACCCAACACAACAGTGTCAGTTAGTTCAAATCTTAGCTGCTCAGGAGTTTGTCAAAAATAAATTTGAAATAAATACAAGCTTGGGATAACTTGTGTTACGGTGATTAACATTTCCATACACTAGGAAAAAACTTATTTTCTACAATTTCTCAGTATTTTAATCCCTGTAGATGCTTCATAAGTATTAGACAGATAAATGAACTGTATTTTGGGAGAATTCCACTGTGTTTTTACAAATTAAACTCAGAAATTGATATAAAAAGTGAGCACAGGTCACAAAGCTAGAGGTCACGCTACTCTAAGCCTCCAGAAAGGCTCTAGTGTGTCCACTCATATCCTCTTGCATCAATCCATCATGTTCTGCTCATTCCAGGAGGGATTTTGTGTTGAAGTGTAGAAATTTATTGTTTTGAGCTTCCACTTGGCCTTGACCTTTACTCTTCTTCAGTTACACATTTCTTCTATTTCTAAAACGCCTTTCAGTGACCCTGAAAAACACTGCAAAGACTTGCTGCCTTCAATCAAAGCTAGATCGATGGGTGAAGAAATATCGCTTTTTCACTACCAAAGTTTAGAGTGTGTATTTCATCATTATTTGAACACTTTTGCTGCCGCTTTGACTTCAAGTCTAACATTGATATGTTTAAAATTACATTCACATGCAGCAACAGTGTAAAATGGTTGTGTTTTTGAGATGGAGGCAGTGCAGGGAGGTTTCACTGAAGCTTTGTGTTAGTGTTGAGATAAGTGAGTCGCTCCCAGCTGTACACTAATGAATAGCACCGTGTTGGATTACAAGACTCCTGGGGCTGATTTAGCCCGAATCTCTACAATGAGGGAATCTTTCTTCGCCTGCATTTAGACCATCACAAACCCATTTTTAACAGAAGATGTGATTACTGTTGTCTCATTAAATGAACCAGTGTGTTTCTCCAGGGAGAGAAAGCCTGTGTGAGTTCAACAATCTATGAAGGTTTCAGTTAGACAGCAAGAATATGAACTCATTTTTCTATTTCTCCATCAGCTTCTTACAGGCAGATATAATCCAAATACAAGAGAAAACACACTATGCAGCAGAAACTACCACAGCAGAGCAAAGTAGACACAGAAAGCTCCACAATTGGATTTGATTGGAAACAAATTATTTGATGATGATGCTTTAATTATAAACTCTTCAACCTCAGTTTAGCTGACAGGAAACATCAGAGGATAACCAAAGTCTCTAGCATATACTGTTCTGAAGGAATTCCTCATTCAAATTTGGTGCAAATCCGAAGTAAAAGAGGAGATATTCTACTGGATTATGGTCTTTCTTTGTTAAAGCAATGGTCCTTGACAATAAATACTGCTGGAAAGCCTGTTTATTTCCCTTTTGAATGGCACATTTGTAAGGAACATGCATTTGAGGGATGAGCAGCAGAGCTGAGTATGAGGGTTGCATGGAACTTCAGTTTGGACATGGTACCAAGGTTCACGCCAAATACTGACACCTTGGTTTAGAGAAACACCAGCTTACAGTTGCCCTATCCACATCAGTCGAACATGCCTTTGCCAATTCTTGGAGCAGACACCTGCTGACCGCTGCAGAAATCAGGTACTTGATTGGGGGTACCAGAAGCTTCCAGAGAAGATAGCTGGTTTGAGAACGGTGTTAAGGAAGCCATCGATGTCAAGCTGGAAAAAAAGCATCTTTAAAACAGGGGAGGCGGACTTTGACATTCCTTATCTCCAAAGCAGCCCTGGATTCCTTTCAACAGCAATCCAAGCGCTGCTTTCACGCTGGATCACAGGACCTAACATCATGCATCCCTGGCAAACCTTAGGAGTCCCAGGACGACTCATGCTTCCCTGCATCGTACGCTAACAGGAGAGGCTTAGCGGTTAGCATGTCATAATAACAGCTGAGTATGGAAGTATTTTGAACTAGAAAAAATAAAGTTGTATGTAGGCTGTTGAAAGCAATACTCACATAAAACAACTCAACCAAAGTGATGCCAGCACATATCTGAGACAGTGACAACTATTTAACATTTAAAAATAAACTTAAACATTGGTTGAAAACAAACCTGTCATGTAATCATTCATAATGTATGTCTCCTCCTCCACTGCTTGCTGCTGAGGGCTTTGGTGTATCCTGCTTTTAGATAGCTTTCTTTTTGTGAGTTATTTGTTGTGTACAAACTGCGTCCATCTTGTTTGTTAAAACTGTGTGTTTTCTGTGTACTGTCTTACACTGTACCTGCCTTAGGACAATGGATGCAATTTAGCTACTGTGCTAATTCCGGCATATTTAAATTGACGTGTATTGCGAACATGTTGATTGATTGCGCTGTCCTAATCAAATACATAAATAAATAAAAATAAAATAAGGAAGAGTAACAACATTGAGCTTGATTTTAATCTGCAAAGAGGAACAAAGGCCGGACGAGCTAGCTGCTAACTTTAGCCACGCTTGATTCAGCATACCAGGCACACATCATATACCCACTGACAGAATGGCCCTGTAAGAATTTCTGAGCATTTCCTCTTCATTAGACAAGTCAGTAAATTGCAATTTGAATAGGGGAATAGGAAAATAGCCTCTTTGAGACATCCTTAGCCCATTCTTTATAATTCAGGAAACAAACAAGAGGGAAACAGGCCTACCCGCAGCCTTCTAGCTGACATAGCCTTTGTCATTGTTTGCTAGTTGTGTGTGCTGGCGTTGCTGTTTATGGTTTGTAGCTATTAGAAATGTGAAAACGAAGCAACTGATATTATTTCAACATTAATCTGTAAGACTTTTCAAATCAATATCTGACACCTATATCTGATATCGTCTGCATATAGTGTTCATTTTGTATATAAATACACATATACTGCATATTGTTTAGAATTTTTTTTCTTTTAATATTATTTATACTTGCAATTGTGTTTTTGTTTTTTGTTTGACTTCTGCGCTCTGATTTTTGTAATGCTGCTGTTCTAAGTGTCCTGAATTGCCCCCTTGGGCAAAAATAAAGTCTTTTGAGTTGAACTGAGTTAAATACATTGGCTTTGCAAGGTAAGGATGTTTTGGCCTTTGTATTCTTTACAATTTGCAATCCAATCAAATACTGAAGCTGATTAGGATTCATTACTTTTTCCTTAAATGCTGCAATTTTAAAAGCGGGACAGATGGACACTCCAAAAAGTAATACCTATAGACAGCACTTACACCGATCTAAATGCATAAAACTAAATTCAGGAGTTGACATCCAGTCAAATTTGCCTGCAGTTTTGGCAAACTACATGTTTTAACTACATCATGTCCCAGCCAACTCTGGCGGTCTTGTTAATGTGGTGTGAACTTTCTCTCCCTTCTGGTGGATTGACAAACACTTTACCGTCATATTCACAGGAGAAAACCCAGGCTATAATTTGTGTCCAAGTGTATAATCAAGTGTAGTAGGCACACTGCTCTTCCATGACACACATGCTCATGAATGCTTGTGAAATGATAGTAATTAACAAGATGATCCTGAGAGAGGCACTGACAAAACTCCAGTATCACAGGAAAACAGAGTAAAATATGAATATTTGCTGTTTTCAGATTTTCATGGCAGCATTTTAACTTTACAATCATCCTGCCCAAAGTTTTTCAATCACGCATTTGAGCCAGATAACTTGGTTTGTGAAAATAACTGTAAAAAAAATCTAATTTTCTCTAAAAAAACAGCATGATGACGTATTTTCTACAATAAGCAGCTCTCACTATACATCACAGCAGTGACTTCTGCCGTCAACTCATGAAGAGGAGCATTCCTATAGTGTGGGATAATTAAACTAATTAGTGTTAAATGTCTTTCTCAGTGAAAGCACTTGAAGACAGCAGCTGCCATAATGGATGTCTGATGAGCACACGACATCCATGTCACATAAAGCGTGTCACCTGTTGACCTCCGTGTCACAAAAACGCACACACTCGTGTACACACATCCATCTGTGCACATACCTCCTGAGGCCAGACGATAACGTATATAGCATTCAGCTGTGTAGAGTGTCAGCTGGTTAAATTAGTATGCTCGACTTCTCCTCTGGTTCACTGTTGATCTGTTCCTGTCGCCTTATCTAACACCGTCAGCCTCTCTGATGGGTGCATGATAGAGGAGACAGAATGCATGGGCACGTTAACAAGACACGTAGCGACACAGACAAAGCTAGATGATCTCTTACTTTAGAGATGCAATGATATAAAACTTTACTAACATTGTTATGAAAGCCTCCAGTGTTATGGTTTGTTAAAACAGTGGTTCTCAATGTTGGGGTCAGGACCCCATTTGGGGTAGCAAGACACTGACAGGGCGTCTCCAAATGCCCTAAAAAAATAGGACATTTTTTAAAATTACACTGCTGCACTTTACACCAATTTGCCAAATTTTAACCCTTTTTCATCACTTTTCCCACCAATCTGATAAATTTTAACACATTTTCTCAACTTAAAACCCTTTTTTTTTTCATTTCAAACCCTTTCCACCACTTTTTTTCTGCCTGTTTTTGCCACTTCTGAATCAAATCTTGAAACTGTCTGCTTATTGTTGGCTCTGTTGACACATTATTGCCACTATTGACCCCTTTCACCACTTTTTCACTATTTGATATGCCAATTTTTGCCAGTTTCTGACTTTTTCTGCCTCAGCTAAGCCTTTAATGCCAGTTCATATCAATTGTCATCCCACCTCACCAAATTTCCCCCTATTTTTGCCACTGTAATGCCATTTCAGCCACTTTTGAATCCCCTTTACCACTTAACATGCACATTTTGTCCACTTTAATCCATTTTTGCCAATTTATTTATTTTGTTTTTGTTATTTTTTGTAACTTTAATCTAATTTTTGGCACTTCTAACCCATTTCTGCTGCTTTTAAAATCCACTTTCACCACCTTTCCCACCATTTCTTGTCATTATTAACCCGTTTTAGCCATTTTTTATGTATTTCAATTCTGTTTTCAACAAAAGGATTTACATTTTCAAGAGACCTACTTACTAGTATCCTGTATTACCACCAAATTCAAGCCTAAGGTTGTGAAAATTTGATTTCAACTTTGTTCTTTTTTTAGTATGTGATTTATAGAAGACAATCTCTGTTATTGTAATAAACAATAGCATTAAAAAATAATTGTTGTCATGAGACAGATGCTCAGTCAATCAGTGGTTTTCAACCGTTTTTGCCCATGGCCCACCTAAGATCAAAATCTTAAGGCACATCATATCCATAGAAAATAACCGCTTTAAAACATGTTACATCCAATAAAGCATATAGCCTGTAAGTGAGTTCAGGCTTTAAACTAAAGCTAACGATTCAGACCTGACACGCATCAAAATCAAATCACATGACACTCCCCTCCTAATTCAGTGGTCTATTTAAACCAGGGGTGTCAAACTTAATCACAGAAGGGGCCAGATTCTGGTTTAAGGTCTGACCTGAGGGCCTAAAAGACTCCACATTTAACTGTCAACCTCATTTTTGCCAGTAATAAATAATGGGGGAAAAAAGTTAGCAATGATGATAAATGATTTTGAGAATTAAAAAGTCAAAATAATAAGTTAAAAGGCTCAAAATCTGACATAAAAAGCCAAACTTATTTGTTCAAAAGGTCAAAACACAAAATTATATGTTAAAATAAAGCTTTTAATAGACAAATGTATAAAAAAGAAAGTCACAATCATGTTTTTAAGGCAAAAATATGGCTTAATATTGAAAATGGTGCACCTAAAAGGTCAAAATATGAGATCAAGGTCGAAATAATACATTGAAAAGGTCAAAATATTAGTTAAAAAGTTAAAATAATCAATTTAAAAGGTCAGAATTTGATGTAAAAAATTAAAATAATACATTGACCATTCAAAATATGAGATAAAAGTCAAAATCATACATTGAAAAGGTCAAAATATTAGATAAAAAGAGAAAATAATCAATTGACCATCAAACTCCTGTAGGCTCCAATGCATGCTTGTACAAATTCCCAAGGTACACCTAGATTTGTCTCGAGGCACAGCAGTATGCCACACTATCTGGGAATCACTGCAGTAGAAGAATTAATCCATGAAAAACTTGTAGAAGCAGGATATTATCGGCATTGGTAAACAACGGCCGACCTCGGCTTGATTAGCTTCTCCTAACAGGGACAAATTTGTGACATAAAGACTTGAGAGAGGAGCCATGAGTAGATGCCAAACATCAGGGCATTTTTCTGTGTAAAATCTTTTCAGCTGAGCAGTAGACGATCCATGAGAGGACAGAAACTCAAGTCCCAACAGGTAAAAGTCAGAAAACCAAGATTTGATCACCCCCAATCGATCTCATCCACAGTCACTAATTCTGCACCTGCTGAGTCACGTTTGATTTCAGTGCTGGTTAAACATTTCTTTATGACCTGGCAAAAACGTATAAAAAGACAGGAGTTAGAGCTGAATGTTACTTTCTGAGCTGATGTTTTTATATTGTCTTAATGCAAAAATCAAACTACTCTAAACTTAAACTGGCAGTGCAGTGCACCACTCTTTTCCCATCAACTCTCTCTCTCTCTCTCTCTCTAACTTTCAGGGATCAAAAAATAAAATAATAATTCCTGCTTATTTATAAAAACAGAATTAACCTTTATAGAAATTAAAAGAACAGTCGACTGAGGACAGATTGATGGGTCGTTAGTATAGCAGATAATCAACACAATCATACTTTTGGATTTGGCTGTAGGAACTGCACACCTTAATAAAACCAGTTATAGATAAACAATGCAAAATGTTTCAAATATCTGAAGCATTTTATTTTTTCAAAAATAGGGGAAATAGTTTTAACTTTTGATATTAATCAGCCCAGCCAAAGTTGTAATCCTGGCGCTGCGTTTGCTCCGTCCTGATTTCACTCATCAGTAGAGATGAACGATTCACGAAACTAATCTAATGTCAATTTTTTTCCCCAAATACTGTGATTGTAATTGCGATATGCGACTATTATGAGGTTCCTCACTGTATATATTTTTCAATGAATACAAGCAAATAATCATTCTATATTATAACCTAGACATTAGATAGAATACACTAGAGCAAAACAATTTTTGGCTCATGTTGCACATTTGACATCAAATGCAAAATTGTTGTTGTTAGTTGTTTCATTAGTAGAGCAGTAGTCTTATTCTAAAAAGAACTTGAATGTTTAATGTGCATAAATCTCTTCTTAAATAAAGGATTAAACTGTTACATTGGCACATTTCAAGTTTGCCATTTGTATATTTCAGCAGGCCATATTGTGATTTAATCTAATTTGCAATTAATTACCCAGCCCTAATCATCAGTGTAGGAACTAAGACTCTGCAGACTGCAGAATCAGCACATAAATCTTGAGTTTTGGTCGTGTGTCATCAGTGTTTCAGTTGCACAGTGAATGCTGAGATTAGACCACCACTGTTAAAGAGTTGGATGCATCCAGTCCAAGCAGAGGCAGGGATAAGAATGAGCCCCCCCCCCCATTTATCATTTATCATTTATCATCAGAGTGAGGATATCAGAAGCACAAGGAGGAATATCCCACCACCCTTCCAGGCAACTTGCACCCTGGTTGTAAATATTAGCAGTATAAATAATGTGTTGGCATTAATTATCAGGTATAGTCAGCTGCTGAGGCCGCCACACAGTCAAGGGGCCTCATCATGAGCCTTGAACATTTTGAGTGAAGCCCTAAATATAAAAAAACTACCAGACTGTCTACATTCCTGCTCCTCTCAGCCTCTTTTGCACAGGAGACACTTGCACATTAAAAAGGTTTGTATTTATGTATCTGCACTGACTAAAATAAGTTTGGAAATAGCAGCATAACAGATAGTACCAAAAACAGAACAGTGCATCCCTGGAAAAACTGCAAGTGAGTTTACTTTTAGTTTTTATTGAGTGACAAAAGAGTGGGGCTTCAGTTTTGTTGGTTTAAAACATATATTTATACCATTTGATTTCTACTCATATTATATGGATGCTTAAAGTTCTGGTGTCATGACAGCCCTGTTTGGATTGCTGGAGGCACTGCACATTTATTTACCTATTTGATTAATTATCTATTTAATGTCTGTGACAAAATCAGCCATTTAACAAACCATTTAATTAAATCCCAACCATTTAATACCTCGGGATAGGATTAACTTTTCTCCTACAGATAGAAAAAGGAACGGCATGTTCTCTCCTCGTTCTATCCAGTAAGTAACATGCAGAGTGTATAGAGAGAATAAACTGTATCCAGTGTTAGGTCAGACATTTCTCCCCTGCATTTATACGTCCTATTTTGTCATTGTTTCGCCCTGCGATTCATGCATTACCATGGGAGATGTAGCCTCTTATCTCCTCTCTCCATCCTCTCGGTGAACTCCAGCAGCACAGGTTATGAGTTAATGAGATTAGGCTGCGTATTAAATGGAGGTTATTGTTACTGAGAACTACACAAACCATGCATTGTACCAAGGGATACCACAGCATTAAAGCCGCAATATAAAACCCTATCAGACAAGCCAATCACTGGGATCTCTGGATGTGTGGGTGTGTAATAGAGAATGGGGTGTCTTTAACTCCAGTTGTTCCAATTGGGGACAAGGCCCCCTGTTTTGGAAGGAGGTGACCGTGAGAATTTGGGGCCCTGAGTTGGAGGTGGTAATACAGTTGAACAGCTGGGGGGGTTAAAAAACCCACACATGTACCATGGATATAGTGTCAGGTATCAGCCCACAATGTGCTGCCAGAATGGGGTATCACAAATTCCTCTGCAGCCCTTTGGCTCCACAAAAGTCCAATAAAACCAAACTGCTCTGTAATCTAAAACTCTTGAACGCCTCATCCAAAAACATTCACTGCTGATGACAGAAAACTGATCGCTGGTCAGATTGGACACGGCCCTACGAAGCTAAATTTTAAATATCTAACAGGGTAATAGCCTGGAGTTGGGGGTTCGCTAACAGAGGCAGAGCAGCGGACAGCCACAGATGTAGCAATTACTCAACTGGATGGTGTATGACATTTATAAATCCAGACTCTTCCCTGATCCTTATTGTAACCAATTACACTCCAGTACGCCGGCAGTAGAACAAGCAGTCCTAGTGCTCCTAATTCATAGAGAGCTGCAGTCAAAAGAATTAATAACAGCCAGCTGTGGAGATGAATAATACCCACACTGACAGCATGAGTCAAAGGGAGATACAAGCACAGCTGCTTTGGGTTAAAAACATGTCTTTTTGTTTCAATTTAAAGGAGTAGTACGCCTCAAGTGCTCTGTTTGAGCATCAGTATTTTTTCCATAGTAAGAATAAAAGTGTGCAGATCCTGTCCAAACCATTACATGTTACAGTTTCCTCATAAATAGAAACACTACAGGATGACTGCAAAGAAAACATGTAGAAAGCTCAAAATGCAAGCAATGTTTTTGCTATTCAGAGCTATTACTGGACTAACATCTTCATTTTGATAATTACGACAAACATTTATGCCTTCTTTAGGCTTTATGAATTCTGTGTGTGAAAATCAATCATATTTATGGCTGTTATTCTTTCTAATATGTCCAATGAGACTGCAAATTTACAGCAAGACGGAGGGACACAAGAATGTTTTGATAGTTTTGCTTTATAAATCATAAAGAGTGGTTACCAGTTAATCTGTGCTGTGCTCGTTGTTTTGGAAGTCTGATCACATAGAAACAACTTTTTGCCTTTAAACTTCATTGGAGACCATTAGGTAAATTAAATTGACTGGACATGATTTAGAAATAAAATACAATGAACTCTGCACACCTGATTCTTCTTTGCAATTCCTCTCAAGCTGGGAACCATTGGTGGACAGTGATTTTCAGGTATCTCCAGATAGGTTTCAAGTCCAAGCCTAGCCAGTCAGTCCCTAAGCCTCCCCTGTGTTGTCTTGGCTGTGTCCTTAGGGTCATTGTCATGCTGGAAGGTCAACCTTCAGCCTAGTTTGAGGTCCTGAGCACTGTGGGACAGGCTTTTATTGAGGATGTCTCTGGACCCTGACCAGTCTCCCAGTCCCTCCTGCTGAATTCACCCCCACAGCATGATGCTGCCACCACCATGCTTCACTGGTGGGATGGTGTTGCGCAGGTGCTGAGTGGTGCCTGGTTTCCTCCAGAAGATAACGTGAAGAACTGAGGCCAAACAGTTCAATCTTGGTTTCCTCAAACCAGTGAATCTTACTTCTGACAGTCTGAGAGTCCTTCAGGAGCTTTATTGCAAACTTCAGGAGGGCTTTTATGAGTTTTTCACTGAGTGGGGCTTCTCCTCCAAAAAACCTAGGTTAGTGCAAGGCTTCAGTGATGGTTGACCTTCTGAGAGTGACCCTCAGGTTCTTGGTATTCTCTCTTACTAAGGATCTTCTTCTCCAATTGCTCAATTTGGCCGGGGCAACCAGCTCCCATAAGAGTCTGGTCGCCCTTCAATTTTACAGTTATGGAGGTCACTGCGTTCTTGGGAACCTTCATTGCAACAGGACTTTTTGTAGCCTTCCTCATATCTGTGCCTTGCAACAATCCTGTCTCTGAGCACTGCAGGCAGTTCCGTTGACCTCATGGCTTGGTTTCCACTCTGATATGCATTGTCAAAATCATGTCCAGTCAGTTTACATTTCCACAGGTGAACTCCACTCAAGGTGTACAACATCTCAGCAGTGATCAAGAGACAAGTGTTGCTGCTATCGATCTGTGATGCAATTTCCACACAGTCAGAGAACGTTTAATAATGCAGTCTTTTCATTTTCTGTAAAACAAACCAAAAAAAAAAAAAATCCAAGTGTGGCAAGAAGGGGCAGCAGAGCAGATTAGAAGTTCCCATTACATAACAGAAGCATGGCTTGAATCAAAATGATCCCCACCCTTGTTACTTCCACAGTATTTGTTTAATTAGTATAGAGACATCTCTTCGTCTTTAGCCTTGACTTTGTTGTTAATCCTGTGGTTCCTCCTCTGTGAGGTTCTTTGCTGTTTCACCTGCTTTTTCTTTCAGCTGTCTCATTATAAAAGCCTGATCCACCCTGGTTTGGGTTGAAGCCAGGTGTTAAAGGGATGAACGAGTGTTTCCTCCACATGTCTCCCTGAGGCTGAGATATTTTTGATGAGCTGTGAGTCACAGAGACCCTGCAGGACTGACCTGAAATCTTTGCCCCAGGTTTGGGACACGTCCTATTGAAAGGAATGTAAACATGACCTGCATTTACACAAAACACACAGATATAAGCTACACAGATCCTGGGATAACACAAAAATCACAGCAGATAAATTAAATCACCAGTAAGGAGGGAGTGAGATGACATTTAGGACATGCAAATAAAAAAAGGGAGAAAGCACAAGGGACTAAAGGAAGCCAGCCAACTGGAGGATGCATGTGTGTGTCTGTGTGTTTAACACTGCAGCCCAAATGCTCACCCCCCAAGTGTGCATGCAGGCAGAGAGTTGATCCACTGAGCATGTATGACTGCACGTGTCCACCTCAGCTGTGGGAGAACTGTGAGTGTATGTGTGCTCACTAATCTGCCTGCCTAGTTAGAGCAGTGAGATGCACTGTTTCCATCTGCTCAGCAGAGAAAATGCCCTGTATGTGTGTGTTAAGTGTGTACATGTATGTGATTAGTAATCCTGTAGCATTTCAGTGGAGCACAGCTACAAACTAATACATCAGCTTCTGGTGGGAAAAAAGGGCTCAAAGATTTTCTGGTATCTAACGCATTGATCACTCTTTAACGAGGAGGGCAGGGGCTGAAGTCTGCTGCAGTTTTAATCAGCAGTAGAAGAAGAAGAAAGGACACAAAGAAGACAGTAAAACAAGGAGACAACCGGCTCCCAAAAGGGCTTACAGAAATCATTTTGCTGTAGGATTTTCTGTCCTAGCTTTAAAGCCCTGAGCCACAACACAAAAGAACAAGCAGTTAGCAGATTATTAATTTCCATCATCAGCTGATAGCTCAGACGTATAACTTTGAAATTATGCCGATCAACAAGTGTTGAAGCTGTGGATGCATTAATAATCTAGTCAACATGGTTTCCGTCAGCATTCAGCTTGAATCAGTGGAGTTTCCATGACAACACTTCACAGCGTCATGACAACGGAAGAGCCCCCGATGGCGTGTGGAACACCCTGACTTCCTGTCGGCTTCCTGCTCCGGCTCTCTCCATCACCATGGATATAAAACCATCCCCTCTCCTCTCTATCTTTCAGTGCAAGGTCACGCCCCCAATTCCTCACTTGTCTGGCAGACATCACAGAAACTCTAGGATATTAAAACACCCACATACATGTGTGCACACTTTCAAACAGGAAGCCTCTCACAAATAAAAGCCTCCATTTGCTTTTATAAACAGACAGAAGACCATCATAAAGGTGTATTTTTAGATATATGCCTGTGTGTGCGACCACTCTAAGTGCCCACCCAAAGATTTCTATAGAAATGTGACAAAAGGGGGTGGACGGCTGGTGGGGGTGGGGGTTAATCGTCTTTCAACCCAACAATTGGTCACAGCAGCAGCCCCCTGATGAACTTTCTCACTGGGAAAAAAAGAGTTAAGAAAAGATCCAGTTCACTTTCTCTCGTTTCCAAGCCTGACCAATCGATAGACAAGCCTCTATTAACTTTCACCAGACTGATTGGTTTTGGTTCCCAACTTAACTTCATCGCCGCCTGAAATAACAAACATATCTCAGAGCTCATCTGATAACAGGGCTGTGACAAAATTCAACTTTTTATGGGAAATAAAAAAATAAGAAGATTAAAAATGGGATTTCTGTCTTTGCTTGTCACTTTGAACTCGGCGATTGTCTGAACATAAAAGAGAAATGTGTCAGCACTTTAAAACAGCGTCTACTGCTACTAACTTTGCATCTCCCTCTGACTTCATTCATACAGTTCAAAGCTTCAGAAGTAGCTGAAAGGAAATACACTTTTTAATCTAAAAACCTGCTTGATGTTTTCTCCCTTGGTGTAAAGCAACCTTGTTAAATCAAATGAAGCCACAAAGATTCAAAAGAGAACTTCTACCATTTAAGATCCCATCAGAGCCTGTGTCCATTATCAGTTTTTGTGCTGGGAACACCCAAAAAAACCACTCACCTACATCTACTCTCACCAGCAGCCTGTTGCACCAGCTTTGTGTAAGTTATGTCTTAAGTAATGACATAAATTAAGTCTTGTAGAGGACTAGCAGAGCTTTACCAACCTGACACGCCAGAAACACTGCATTGCATCCATTGCATGGATATACACTCACCGGCCACTTTATTAGGAACACCTTAGTAGTACTGGGTCGGACCCCCTTTTACTGTCATAACTGCCTAAATTCTCCGTGGCGTAGTTTGAACAAGGTGGTGGAAATATTCCTCAGAGATTTTGCAGAGACAGTTGCTGCAGATTTGTCTGCTGCATCCTTGATGCAAATCTCCCGTTCCACCACATCCAGAAGGAGCTCTACTGGACTGAGATCTGGTGGCTGTGGAGGCCTTTGAAGTACAGCAAACAAGAAACCAGTTTGAGATGATTTGTGACATGGTGCATTATTCTGCTGGAAGTAGCCATCAGAAGACGGGTACACTGTGGTCATAAAGGGATGGTCAGGTCGACTGTGGCGATAAAACAATGCTCAATTGATACTAAAGGAACTAAAATATCCACCACACCATTACACCACCATTTTTATGTTATTTACACTAAATTCTGACCCTACCATCTGAATGTGGCAGCTAAAATCAAGACCCAACAGATCAGGCTACGTTCTTCCAATCTTAGTGAGTCTGTGTGGATTGTAGCCTCAGTTTCCTATTCTTCGCTGACAGGAGTGTGGTCTTCAGCTGCTGTAGCCTGTCTGCTTCAAGGTTCCATGTGTTGTACATTCAGAGATGCTACTCTGCATATCTTGGTTGTAATGAGTGGTTATTTACGTTATTGCCTATCTATAATCTCAAACCTTTCGCCCATTCTTCGCTGACCTCTGACATCAACAAGGCATTTTCATCCACACAACTGCTGCTGACTGAATACGTTCCCTTAGAGATGGTTGTGTGTGAAAATAGTCACTGATCAGTGAGAACGCACAGGCTCACCAAACTTGCTGGTAAAATCCTCAGCTCCCCCTACTCCTCTAAGTTATCCCGTCTTTCAAAACTATCACCATCAACACAGACACGTTGTAATGGCTTCTTTAAAAACCATGTATACTCGTGTTTTCATTTGTGTTCATAGTTTTAGGAGTCAGCGTCTCATATGCCCGTCAGCTGGCCAGCCCAGCGGTGGCCAGGTTCTTTCCCTCTCCGGTAGCCTCAGTCCTTGGTGCCAGCATGACAAAAATACAACAGAAGCTTTTGTATGTGGGCACAGACAGAGACAGACGGCCATTGTCAGCGGATGTAACTTCAGACAGACCTCCTCAACTGGAGAGACCGCCGAGAGAGCGCTGGCATTTTGTGGTTTCAGTGACTTGGTGTCTTTCTTCCACTTCTGTTCACCTTTTGTCCTGTGGGATTCTGCCATCCACCCTTTCCAGCTCCTTTCTGATACCTACTGTAAGCCTATTTATCTGGCTGATTCATCTACTTCCAAACTCTGGTTTTAATGCCAGATTCATGACCTTAACCAGTTCTTGCTCTTAGACAAGTGTAATCCTTGTAATATGCATGTAAATTAAGGATAGGATTTTACAGTAATGACTCAAATGAACAAGTAATCACCAATTATGTAAAAGACAAACACACTGCCAACAGACCTGCCAGCGGTCCACTATGTTTTCTGAGGTGTGCTCCCAATCAGTACTTTAAATCCAAGCTCTAATTGAAAGAACAAGAGATTAAAACAAAACAAGGTTATCAGTTGTACAGATACATAAACATCAGCAAGGAGCTCTGCAGACTGAACAAGATGGTCCAAACTTTGCACCATCAAAATGACAACAATGTTGACCGCCAGTTCTTATTTGAGGAGAATTTCCATCAAAACAGCATGAAGCAAGAAACCATTTAACATAATTCATCTGTGCAAACTATTCTTTGCAGAGGAAGCACAACCCTATCAGGTAAAAGGACCCTGTAGTCTAGTGTTTTATAACTCCTTGTGTTACATTAGAGTCTGCACTGTTGGGCTTCCTTGTATATCACAAGGCAGGAAGCCGCCACATGATTCCACTTTCACCTTTGAGACTTGGTACTTTTACAAATCAGGGCCGACAGGAGCAACCTCGGTAACAACTAAAAAAACTTTTGAGTGACATTAGTGTTTCACTGAGCTGAGTTTCCTGTCCAGGCTGCTTAGCATCAAAGACATTCAGCGGTCCTCATGGCACAGACCGGCTTTAAAATAACCGTGACCGTGTGCTGCCACAGTGAGAGCAGACCGCAGCTAAGTGGATTAAAGAATAAGAGCACTTATGAATAAATGCTTTAGATGGAGAGACCAGAAGAAAAAAAAAGTAAGGAAAGGGGCTGAAACAGAGGGGAAGGAAGACAAAATATCACAGAGAAAAGAAGGTGATCAATTATTCAATGTAACATCTGTGGTTTCTAGCAATGCCAACACTGTGGCGACTATCAGTGCAACCCGTTTCTCATGATAGTCCTCAAAAAACACAAAGAACTTAAATCTACATGAAACTCTTCTCTCCATTATGAGGATGCAATTATTTATTTTTGATTCAACTTTTCTGTAAAAGAAAATCACAATTTTCCTAATTTCCAAGCCAAAAAAAGAAAATCTGTTTTTTTGGCTGAATCCAGACAGTTAAGCGGGCTTTGGAAAATCTCTCTAACAAGATTTATTTCCTTCAGTGAAGATTTTTATTTGGCTGGAGTACAGAGCTTCACTCCATCAGGATGTGTATGTATGGGTGTGCATGTCTTTAAGTTAGTGCACACATAATCTCATCTTAGCTCAGAGTTAAAGTAAGAAAGAGGCACACAAAAATAAAGTAGCATCTGCAGTCACGAACAAAAGACAGTGGAGAATAGGAAAAAGTAGAAAACTTGTGGCGGTTCATTCATCTAATATGACTGATCTAGGGTCAGAACAAACAGATATAAAGTAAGGTATTCATGAAAAGACTGAAAGTCTTGGTTGTGCCTTAATGGCTTCCTAGTTGCTTAGCATGTCTTTTGACTACAGCCCTACCCAGAATGCATGATTTGTATCCGCTGACTCCTAGAAAAGGTCATTTTTACATTTATTTCATCACCCAGCTTCTTTTATTCCTGGTGCTACTCATTAACAGCCATAGAGTAGATCAGTGGAACAGGATGTTATACTGCTAGTATTACCTGTGTCAGCAACCATTGCATTTTCATGTCACACATAATATAAAAACTATGGAAGATATAGATCTGAAACTAGGGCTTTTTCGATCACATTTATCTAATGATTTATTGTCGCTTTCAGCACACTTTGGTTAAGCTACTGCAGCGTCTTCCTGCAGCCACGTTGGTGTACGTTGTGCTCCTTTACGTCTCATTTGGACAAGTGAAAGGTCACCTGATCCTTGTGTTATCACAGTGTTACCTTTGTAACTGCTCTCTTGTTTCATTTTCAATCCATAGCAAGTTCATATCATAATTTTTCATATACTGAATGTTTTTGATTTTCTTTGAAAATTAAAGCAAGCAGGGAGTCAACTAGCCTTAGCTTAAAGATGACATATGACAAATTAAGCTTCCAAATCGTGAAAAATGCCCAAGGATGGTGTGGGAGTGTCTGTTGAATGAGCTGAAACCAGGCCCACTCAGGAGAAATACGATCCTCTCAGATTCAAAAAATGTTACAATCTGAATGTTGACCTTATGAGCAGAATGCAGCGGCCTGGCTCTGTGCAAGAGAAGAGACAAAGTCCGTTTTCTGGCTCAAATCTCTGTTATGATACTTCAAATGATCCATAGACCTCTGTAGCTGATAGATTTGGGAAATTTACCACACAATGAACAAAAAACAGCATTTAACTGACTGTTAACTTTCAATAAAGGCAGTGAAATCAGCTAACAGCAGACTGGACTGAGATGAACTGCTCTGTGATTTTATATCGTGGTGTTAGAGGGCGGGGTCATTCTCCACTGCCCCCCTATTGGCCCCGCCCACATGAAACCAAGCCAGGAAAGAGGTGAAAAACTTTCTAACAGTCACATGTAGATCTCAGTGTTTTCACATGTTTACAGCAACCATATTCCAACATATCTAGTGTGTTAAGACAAAAACTTTGGATTTCACTTTACAGGGTCTTTAAGAAAGTTGTTTTCAACTGGCGGGTCAGGAGTCGGCTCTTTCTGGCGGGTCACAAACATGGCATAAACTGTATGTAAAGAAACCCTGAGAGGACACAGTAAATTCATACATGTAATTTTCAGGTTTTCCTATGATAAGTAAAATTTCAGTATTTTTTCCAGGAATTCTTCATATTTATTTCCTTTTCTTTTCGTAATACAGCTGTTTTTCCAAAGATAACAAGGTAATTTCTTGAGAAATTACCAAATTGCAATGCTGTCTTTGATATAAAATTAAATTAATTAATTGATAATGTATTAATATTAATAATGTGTTATATTAATAAACAATTATTGATATATTAATGTTTAATGTAGACCATACAGTCTTAGTAGAAGACTTGGGGGCAAACTGATTTCTGCATTAAAAAAAGCTACCAAAAAGGCAGTGTTTAGAGTGAATACAACTATGCCAAACATTCAAAGTGTGAAAGTATGAACATTATCAATTATTAAGCTCCATTTGTATACTGAAAGTAGGGAAATATTCAAGCAAATGTAATCAGATCCAGATCATGTGGCTCAGCTCAGTAAAGCTGGAAGTCTGGCTCCCAAACGGCTCTTTGTTTTGGTACCAATTTGTATTTTTAAAATGTGGACTAAAAAAAGAAGGAGGAAAGGAAACTGGCACTGGCATATCACTTTTTCAGTTAAAAGCATGTTTGATGACAAAATGAGATTTGTTTTACATGTTAAAGGGTCTCAGCTAGCCTCTTATGGAAATGCCAAAAAAAGCATGCCGTACCCCACCGATCTGAGCCGGACCACTTGGTGGAAATGACCTACAAGACTCAAGACAAGACAAGATGCAAATCAGACATGAATTAAGCTTTTAAGATGATTTGATGTTGTCCCTTTACAGATACTGTAATTTCAACAATGAGTATGTTAACATATTTAAGAGCAGCTTCATTTATTACTCCTCTGCTTAAACCCTACAGTTATTAACTTACAGTCTCTCTCATTATCCCGCATTACTGCTCCCCATATATTATTAATGCACTTACACACTCAGTATGCTATGTGTGTCAGAAAGAGTGCCAGTATTTAGTGGGCTATTACACCATCAGACATCACATTGTGCTGCCGGATGAATCCCCTCTGGTCCAAACGCTCTGAGAGCGCTCGGTGGCCAGATGGTATCTCACAAGGAGAACATATGATCACTGGACCCATATCAACGGACACACACCAACTATGACACAGTGAGTGATGGTATGTGGCCTGATTCTTTAACAGAGAATATATAGGTGACAAGGCTATTTAATGGGGTTTTATTTAAGTTGTTGAAAAATTCTACCTCATTTTTAATTATATGTGAGAGCATTAAATCTGTGCCTATTCAGATTTATTGGGTTAAGTGACAAAGGCCTCAATCTATATCCCTCTCTCACACGGCATGTAAACACTCGACAGATGTGCCAAAACTCCAGTAATGATCATATTGATCTGTTTAATGATCAATGGCATGCTGGCTGTTGTTGTGTTATTGCAGAACAGCAAACCTGTCACCATGTACCACCAATCCATGACTCCAACAAGAGACAATGCACTGTTTACATGTTGTTTTAGGCTGTGAGAGCCATGTAAGTGCTGGTTTATGACATTAATAGATCTAAAAATGAAAGAATAAAAAAGGTAACAGAACTTCACAGCAGCCTGTAATGTAGACTCCACTCAAATGTGTCCCAAATTTCAATAATTCTTTAGAAACTGGGCAAAAGAAAATGCAAGTTCATGTGTGTTTCTGTGCACTGCTGTTATGTGAGAGTTAGGAGTCAACAGGTCGCTCAGTGGGTGGCGCTACACATGTAAAAATGAATAAAACACTGCAGGAGAGGGCACAACAAGAGCACAATTTAAAATTTACCAAAAAGCATCTATTTCATTAGGGCATGCGACAATTGTGGTTGCCAGAGCTGATTCTTAATCTAAACCCCAGCATTTTTTAATCCTCAGCCTCTTGAGTACAAAAATGCCCTCGGTGTTCGCTGCTTTCTGTTGCTGCACTCAAAACAGTTCAACTTTTGGACCACGGCCACACTCATTAGTATCGCATCTCCCTCACCAACCAATTAAAATCAAGAAGGGCAGTGATCTCTGATATCAGCTTTATTAACCCTCTCAGCCATAAGCTATTTTTTAACTATCGTGTTTAGCCAGGACTTACTGTCTTTAAAAGCTTGTTAAACATCAGTTCTGTGGTGCACAGTCAAGCTCTAAACATCTTTTTTGTTCAGGACAACCTGGACTTTAAGAATGTGTGTACTGCAGTAATGTCCACTGAATTTTTCAAAAGTTATGGGACTGTAAAGACAAACGAAAAAACTAAACAGAAATCAAAACCTTTTATGGCATAAACTTGTTCTCCTATCTCTTGGCGACCAACAAGTGAAAAAACAATCATTCTGTGACAAAAATTCTTCAAAATATTAACATATTTACAAACAAAGTCTTTGTGTTTGATTGTGTTAGCTCTATTTGAGTCATTATTCAAAGCAGTTCCTGTCTGCAGTGGCACAGAGGGACACGTCACGGGCTCTCTGTGTCTCTTTCTCCTTTATAAGATATTCAGGCCGTCTCCTGCATGATAACAGTATGATCAAGTATCACGTGCCAACAGAACAGTCTGTCATTGGTTGACGGCAGCTCATCACAAAGCACTGTGGGAAATCAATATGGCTGTTAGCCAGCTAAGCTAGCAGCAGAAACAATGGAAAATTGATTAAAAGATGGATAAAAAGATGTTAAGTATTAGAGTTTAGTGTTGATTTTATAATTAAATGCCACGGAAAGTCACTCAAGTTCCAGGTTGCTAGAAGAGCCTCCATAGGGGCTACAACACCCGTCTCAGCTGTATGTAACAATGGTGAGGAGACACTAATCTGAATCTCTTCTAGGCTCAATTTTCTACGTCCAGAGCTACTGCTGATGCCAGAAAAGGATTCATTTTGATTAGGGGCGTAATAGTATTTGTATTTGTCCCAAATCTTCATGGTTCAGATGTCACAGTTTGCTGTGAGCAGTAGTACGACCAAAACGTCTGAACAGAGAAAAAAAAAAAAAAAAAAGGGAAACACACATGGCCTCCACATGGTATGAAAACCCCAATCCAAGTGTTGGTAATAAAACGAAGCCATACTCACTGGCTTTTTATCCCTATCTGGCAATAAGTCAGTGACATGAGTAAGTATAAAAGGAGCATTTTAGACACTATAGTCCATAACATCATCAGAATCTGGAGAAATCTCTGCATAAGGGACAAGGCCAAAGGTCAGTACTGGATGCTCATGATCTTCGGGCCTTCAGGTGGAACTGTGTTATAAACAGGCATAATTCTGGACTGGAAATCACATCATTGGCTCAAAAACACTTCCAGAAATCATTGTCTGTCAACACAGTTTGCCATGCCATCCACAAATACAAGATGGATCATGCAAAGACGAAGCGGTATGTGAACGCAACACAGAAATGCCGCCATCCTCTCTGGGCCAAAGCTCATTTAAAATGGACTGAGGCAAAATGGAAAGCTGTTCTGTAGTCACATAAATGAAAATTTGAAATTCCTTTTGGAAACCATGGACGCTGTGCCCTGCAGACTAAAGAGGAGAGGACCATCTAGCTTGTTATCATTGCACATTCAAAAAGCGTGCATCTCTGATGGGTTGCATTAGTGCATATGGCATGGGCAGCTTACACATCTGGAAAGGCGCTATCAGTGCTGAAAGTATGTAAAGATTTTGAGCAACACATGCTCCCATCCAGACGTCTCTATCAGGGATGACCTTGCCTATTTCAGAATGACAATGCTAACCAACATCCATCACCACAGCATGGCTTCACAGTAGAAAAGTCCAGCTATGGGTTGCACCAGCTGCGCGTAAGTTCAAACGTAGCCTAGTTTGAACGTAAGTTCTTACGACGGAGTTTACGTTCTCCTAACATTTAAGGTGTTGCACCAGCTGAGATAGCTCCAACGCAGGCTTAGGTTATAACTGAAATCTTACACCTAACCCCTACTAGGTGTAAAGTCCTTCGTAGAATATGGCTGTCATAATGATAGCTCCAAAAGACGCGATAACCCGGAGGGTGGCGAGGAGTTGAGGAATGATCAATGATCAATAACAATGTTGTTTTCCATGAGCGGAGGTCATTTCCGCCGTCCACTGTTATATTATCTCGTGTTATTAGCGATTTCACCACTCCATGTCAGTGTTGTTATTTTATACTGGCTCTAGGTTTAGGCTGTAGGCTCCACGATACTCACTATGCAAAATGCCTAGTGATATTTTCATCCACACTGGATGCTGTTTGAGGATTGACGGCAGTTAGCAAACGTTATTTTTAGCCTTTAGCATCTGTAGCAAACGCAGGATTAAAAAATGATTTTCAGTGATTGGTTAAAGTAAGAGAATACATCATATCTGCAACAATATTTTGGACGTAAATCTCTACTAGTTAAGATCAATCTTACATCTCTGTGGTGCAACTGAACAATGACACAACTTCAGTTAGAACTTAACTAGTTTCAGCGTAGGGTTTAGTGGGGACATTACACCATAACTTAAGGCAGAAGTTACGAATAGCTGCAGGCTACAGGTGCTGAACTGGACTGCCTGCAGCCCTTTCACCAACAAAAAAACATTTGGCGTATATAAGATGAATCATGCAAAGAAGGCCCAGGACTGCTGAGCAGCTAGAATCCTACAACAGACAAAATGGGACAATCCTCTGCCAAAACTCCAGTGACTGGTCTCCTCACTTCCCAGTTGTTTACAGACTTTTGTTGAAAGAAGAGTGGACGCAACACAGTGGTAAACACCACCCTGTCCCTACTTTTTATAGATGTGTTACTGCCATCAAATTAGAAATTTTCTAATATTTTTCATGAAATGTTAAACTGTCTCAGTTTCAATTTCTGATCTTTTTCCCATTGTATTGTGAATAAAATATGGGTTTATGAGATTTGACACTCATTGCATTCGTAGTTTTTTTTTACATTTTACACAGCGCCCCAACTTTTTTGGAATTGGGGCAGTATTAGTGCAATTTAGAAACTGTGCAGGAACTCTTTTGCAGTATTTGATACCTAAAACAAAAAATCACCAAAATATGGTGCAATGGTTTCTATTTTTGTTGCCATGGTGTCAAAAAATACCAGTTTGATTTTATTCTGTCAGAGTTCACCCGAGAGAACCAAACAAAAAAAAAAACAAGTGATTCTGGAGAGTCTGATCCATCTCTTTGCCTTGGTGAAACACATAGCAGTGTGAGAAGAAAGAAAGCTCCAGTCATGCTGAGCTGAGTCACATTAGTTTGAAATCTCTAACCAGCAGGATGACAGGATGCTAGAGCTCAAAGTAAAGGGGCTTTCTAACATTTGTATCGTGCTGTACTGCAGTGTAAAAACACTGGGTGCACCCTTCTGCCCGCTGAACCGCACATATGAAACTGCAGGCTTCAGGTGTGATTACCACTGAGAGGTCAGATGTATAGATGCCACCACATTGGAAAGCATATGGCAGGAGACGGTTGTGTTTACTGGCAGATCTGCTTGGACAAACAAGGCCAGAATGAGAGCGCCAGCGACATCACAGCCACTTGTATGTGTGTTAGTATAGAAGAGCGTGAGCGGGAGGCTGAGAAAGAAAATGTGTCTGTGCGTGATTCTGAGTGGTGTCCAGGCATATTGAAGAACAGATGGCTAGAGGATGCTCTATTTCCCTAAAGGATACATTATTTCTGTGTCTAAACAGCATCTTTAACACAAACATGTTAAAGGAAACGAACCAGCCTCGTCAGATGGATGCAGATATATCATGTAAACCTGCAGCTACGGCGAAGCTTAGATTTGTCAACATCTGCTCGACTGACACTACTGCTCCAGGCCAAAACAAAAGAACAGCCTCAAATCTACCAGCTGTTTTTTTTAACCTTTTAGCTCTGCTTCTTATTTTGTAATTTGTACTGTGCATAAGTGTGTATTACTGTGTGTCTGCTGGACCCCAGGAGGAGCAGCCAACGATTATCTAATGCTAACGAGGACTCTGATAAAGGAAGAAGTCATCTCAGCATGCTGTTTTCAAGCTGGAATCCAAAGATCACTAGTTTGCAGGATATTCATGATCTTAACTAAGAACAAACTCTTCCTCTAAGCAGCAGACAGAAGTGAAAAGCTGTTGGTGTTAATGGGGGGAAACAAGCAAGTAACAGATCTGACTTAAAGCAACTGTTCCCATCTGTCTGTTTCTATATCAGGTTTTAAAACAATCTATCACAGGTAGCATAACTAAAATGTTTGTGTTCGGAACGAGAAAAAACTTCCAAACCGCTGATCTTGTCTCCTAAATTGAGATTCATTTCCTGAACTTTCACAGAACAAAGACAAATTGCAGAATAAAGCCCAATACTTATTGAATTTAAGCTTCTAAATGTAATTTCTTAAAGGCTAAATTGAAATGTCAAGCGAAACTTTACAGAAGATGGATGACTGTGGACTACAAGGAGGTGTACAAGGGGGTCCACAACAAATTCTCTTTTAATTTTCAGACTAAGTGATAGGGGTTTAATCTTTCTGTTTTAGATATTAACTATAACACAGAGGTGGTACACATTAGGAGTGGAGAGCATATCCAGTCCCTAGGATATACCTACAAACAGGATATAAGGTGAGACCAGTGGTGTAGTGCAGGGGAAACGTGAATAAATGGAGCATTCCAACATGTTTTTTTGTCTCCATCGGGCATACCCACTTCTGAATAACACTACACCACTGGGTAAAACCGTACTGTTTATATAGGGATGTGCATTATTAGTAGTCGACACGAATCTGATAACCTAATTACCTCAGCAAAGGAGGTTATGTGATCGGGTGGCTTTTTTTCATTTGTTTTTTTGTTTGTTCGTTTGTTAGCAACATAACTCAAAAAGTCATGGACAGATTTTCATGAAATTTTCAGGAAATGTCAGAAATGGCATAAGGAAGAACTGATTCGATTTTGGGACTGATCTGGATCAGCGTCTGGATCCAGGGATTTTTTAAAGGATTCTGTACTATTGGGAGATAGGGCTAATGGCGGAGGTCTGCGCTGTTACCACTTTACACCAGGAGATGGTGAACATGAGTAACTTCAATCCCAGCAGCATGTTTTTGGTGTGTTTCTATAGAAAGTTTTGGAGTTTATAGAGTTTGATTGTAACAGAGAGAAAGACAGCAAATTGTAGCGAGAATACTCACAATAATGGGAGGAATAGAGGAATATTCACCCTCTGCCATGACTTCCAGTCGTCCGGTGAGACCTTGGGTGCTTCCACCATGACAGTCCACACGTAGCGAAGCCAATGCTTCGCCTCACCGTGTCTCCACCCCACCGGGAAGGGAGTAAACGGCAAATTAGATTTTGGGAGTGATCCGGATCACAGTCTGGATCCAGGAATGTTTTAAAGGATTCTTCACTATTGGGAGATAGGGCTGATGGCGGAGCTCTGCGCTCTCTGAGTGCTTTTCTAGTTCCAAATATTTTCCACCAGTTCAGGCCCATAATCCCTGTCAAATGCTCTGTCTAAACTGTAGCATAGCCACCGGCCACTAGTGGCCACTCTAGCTCAACTTAATGACACGATAATGCTTATAACAATGCCATGTGACCCCACAGCTGCCATCTGCAGTAGCAGTTTCACAGTGAAGATTCCACACACGAGATCTCACAGACAATACAGACTAGACAACTAAATGCATCTATGATTTGCATGTAACCAGATATGATATTATTCACAAAGTAATATCCAAATACACAAGCCAATAAAAAGAAAAATAGATGCCAGACCTACAGTTCAGTTAAAAGGACTATTGTTGGTAAGAATCATTAACTTATGGATAAATGAGATCATCTATTTGAAATGCTTTGGCTCAGTGTAGAAATATTAACTTATTCTATATGAGATAAATTTTCATTTGATATTATTTTTTCCCACAAATACTATTCTTACATCATTTTTCATGACAATAAAGTCAATATGCACAAGTTTCACACAAGGCATGAACCTGGGGCTGGAGAGATGGGGTTGCCAAAGTGAATCACAACACACGTTAACACACACGTGTTGCTTGACAGCCAAGATCAAGCTCAACGGCATATCTCTTGTCTGGGCCTTTTCACCCCTGAAGTTTTTGGGCCCTTGGGACATCCACAGCTTGACCAGGGGCTCGTTGCAACCCTACGGCCCACCCTGACGGTCCCCTCTGTCCTGCTAACTAGCCTCATCCACCCCTCACTCGGCCCAAAAGGTGTTATTTTTTCAACAGTTATTTACCATACCTCTGGTTTTATGCAAAGACATCCAGAGCATGACTTGGGTTGTGTCAATCTTCCTACCCATCCGATGGTGAAGCACCTAACTCCCCACAACTCCATCTTGATTAAGCTTCAGTTTTTGGCCAAAACATGCTTTAAAGGATGCACAGTGCTGTATTTTGGCACTACAGAGCTAGCTCTTAAAAAAACATACACATTATCTATCATGTATGCTATTCAGATATAAAGAAAATACCAAACTATAGTTGTTGATCCACATCATCCAGCACTTATAAACATTTGGATTCAGACAGTTTAAAGTAGACTATTTTATAATTCCTTACCCAGAATGTCCCAATTGAAGAGCATTAAAAACACCTGACAAATCTGTAATATTGGAATTTGGTAAGTAATATAAATAAAAATTATTAAAATTGTCAGAAATTACACATACTTTATGAACATTTTTGAAGGAAATCCACTAAATTGGCTGTCAAATCAATTTGGACCAAAAACACCTGAAAACACGCTCATCAGTGCCCTCTTGTGGACAAAACACGTACTACATCACAGTCTTGAAACTATCTCAGACAGGCAGTGTGTTTGGTGTTAGGGGCTGCAATTACTTCTTACTAATTGGCCAATATTTCTGCCACCACACAAGCCACTATAGAGTCACTGCTGATTTATTTCTCAGGCTCCACCCTGCTTTATTCTGCATGTCTATAGGGTAAGTCATTATGGCATACAGGTTGGTATATTATGAACAAAATCCTAGCCATAAAAACACCAAAGGAAGCATTATATTTACCCAGCTTCTTGTGTCTCAGGCCACTGACCTTTCTAACCAAACGTGAGAAAACATCTCATTGACTCCTGTGATTGGATAGCTTTGAGAAAGTACTCTGCCACCAGTTTTCAATAAACTCATCGTCTTACTGCAAATTTAGGGCATGCATTGTTTTCTTTTCTTCAATTCTTCAGTCAGCACCTGTTACTGAAAACTGCACCCTACCTTAATGCTAATTTTTTTTAGAGGATCTGTGCTCTAACAGTTTTGACATGTGGTGTGCTGACGCCTCAGTGGACCTCCTTCAGGCAGCTCAAGCAGACCTTTGATCATTTTAAGAGGGATACTCAGCATCCAGCCTGGAAAAGCACAGAAATATGAAGCTGGGTCCCCGTTAGGTTTTAAAAGATCATCATTATGAAACAGCACACTCACAGGGACATTTAGACTCCTATTGAGTAAGTTCCTCAGACCCCACAGAGGCAGCTCGCTAAATCCAGTATCCCCCAAAGACAACAGAAACCACACAGCGTCGTCACGCAACACAATCTCATTCATACTTCAACATGTGTTTGGGAAATGGGATCAACATGTTCAAAGCTTGACAGGAAATCCCTCCATGTAGGCTACTGCAGACTGGAAACTGGACTGGAACATTCAGCAGCAGACTATTACAGAAACGCACTCTCATGTTGGAGATGCACGCGCTAAAATAATGCCATCTACATCAAAAATTCATCCTCTTTGCCGCCGTTTGCAGATTTGAAACACAGGCTGAAGTGTGCAGGATTGTTCAGTCCCCGTGGGTCTAAACACACGCAGCTCATTTTTTGACAGCATCACATGTGAGCACCGCAGAACGTTCAATCAGTGCATGCCTTCTTCTCAGTTTCTTACCTATCTGGCTGAACAGGAGCAGCTGAGAGATGAAAACATCAGTCCTGGGAACTGTCGTCTCCATGGTCTCGACGTGAGAATTAAACGTAAAAGCGGCAGAAATGTGGATTCGAAGGCGCAGACGGCGGCTCGGGTGCGTAAAAGATGCGCTACCAGTTCATCCTTCCTCTTGTGCTGCCTCTGTGTGCGCCAGCAGCGCTAAATGCTGGGATCGGTTTGGCTCGGCTCGGTGTGGTTCGGCTGGGTTTTGGCTCTCTGACTGACTGGCTGGTTGGTTGCCTGATAACCGGCGCGCACTGGCGTTAAACGCTATAGGAGACAGGCTGAGCGCGCGCGCCGCCCACTGCCCTTAATGGAAACGTGTGTAAGACTCCTGTAATGTTCACTGATGATATTTCCACTGGGACACGGTGTGAGTGTGCGCGTGCAGCTCGCAGCTGCGGTTGAAGGGCTTTAATCTCCTCTCAGCAGTATGGTCCCTATGATATTTACATATATCTACACAGCAGGGGTAAAAATGACTTATTAGTGAACATGAGGGGGATTCAGGGTCTCTCTCTGACCTCATTATCCCTCATAAAGTGTACTTATACAGATAATAGAGCAATCATTAAGAAGCAGGCACTACTATTAATTGATAATATCAGAATAATACAGTGCAAGGATGCTTTAGTACAATTTATGATGAGAAGAGTGAAGCATCCCCAACAGAAAACATCAAACTTCATCAACATTTGACCTGTTGGAGGATCAGCTGTGGCCTTATTAAAGATTTTTATGTAGCTTTTTCCAGCAGCTTCTGTGTGTATTAAAACATATTGCCATATTTAAAGATCTATTTTTGGGCTTCAAGCCTTTATTTAGTGAGAAAGACAGTGGATAGAGTCGGAAACAGGGATGGAAGAATGGGGGAGAGACGTACGGGAAAGGAGCCACAGGCCAGACTTGAACCCGGGCCGTCCAGGTACCAAACCATTAAGCCTTCTGCACCCCAATGATTGTCATTTTTTATCAAATCTGAAACAGTCAGTGTGCTCCAGAGTCCATCATAAAGCTGTAGCTATTTTGGTTTGTATTATTTTGCTGTGTATTGTAACAATTAGGGCTGTCAAACCATTGTTAACTGTGATTATTTTCATTTACTTTCATTTTAATAAACCTTTATTGAACCAGACTAACACTCAGAAAGGGGTTATCTCTTGACAGTCACACTCTTAAAAGTGTATGAGTGTTGAAGTAAAGTAATATTGTTACATGAATCTAATCCAGTTTTGTGCTTTAATGGCAGTATAGTGTACTCTTGTGGGCTACTTTAACTTGAAATTGCGAGTTGTTCCTTTAACCTAGAACTATGTGCCTAGGTAAAGGACACCAGGGTTGCCTTTGAGGAGTTTCCCAAATTACTTTCGGGCATTGGACACTTTCACACCATGAGTGAAGTTACTGACTCAGTTAGAGAAGTCAAAGTTAATTCATACTTTAATAAATTCACAGTTTTCACTCTATTGTTATACATGCTACAAAAACATAGGCTGAATTACATGCAAATACAGGATCCCATGGACATGCACTAATGGATAGATGTCAGAGTGATGGCCTTGCTGCCCCTGATAGAGCACTGCCATGAGCCCTTGGGGGTTCAGCCCTGCTCAAGGGCACTTTGGCAGTGCTCAGGAAGTGTCCTGGCACCTCTCCAGCTACCAGGTCAAAGTCCGGATATGGTCTGACTGGGACTTGAACTGGTGACCCTCCGATTCCCAGCCCAAGTCCATCCAGATTGAGCTACCGCCCCACCTGTGGCTTTCATTTTTTGACTGTAAGACTGAATACCAGACAGTTATTATAAATATAGCTTTGTGTTAACTAAAAAGAATCGAAAAACAACTATTTCAGCCGCATTTTTCTGAGTTAACAAAAGACATTTGATGGGTCAGGACCCCAAAGTGGGTTGTGGAGGAATGTTTATTTTTAGTGGCAAAAAGTCTACAATGTACGGAGGCCCAAAGCGGACATACATCCACGTTTCATTTCACTTCATTTTACCGTGGTAATGAGTTATTTTATTGAGATCTTATTTATGTCATTATTTTGGACAACAAAGCAGTTTTTTCAGGATAATACTTTTTTAGATCCCTTGAAAACAACCAAAATACATGTGGGAGATGGAGTCAAATGTATGCATGTGCTTTATGAACATGTTTCTTTTTGTCTTGTGTCTTTGTTCAAACATATGTTTATGTCCAATATGCAATAATTCTCAAATTCATTTGAATGATTTGACACTTAAGGAACTTTTGGTCCAGATTTCTCATCAAGGAGGGGTACTGGTGGGGCCTAACGATGGGTGAGTTTTGGGAAAAGGATGACAATAACTGAAGTGGTAGATAAACATTAGCATGTATATAGTTACTTTTAATCTCTAACCTTGCTATGGTTTAAGAAAAAGTCTGTAAAATCATGGGGAATTTAACTTTAATGTTTCTTTTGACCACTTCACAAAGCTCCAAAAGAAAGAGAAAGAAACCCCAGGTTCTTAAGATGTTGGATAAAAAGTTAAAAGTTCCTCGGTCAGTAGCAACATCACAAACAAAACAAGAATGATTGTGCATCCAACCAACCAAGCCGAGGGTCTCACAGCAGAATCACTGAGTGTGTTTGTGTATTTGCTAAGTTGGTGAGATTTGGAAGAGGCTGGACTACGAGATTCCCATGAGATTCACAATAGCAGAGGACTAAGTGTGTAGCCTTGTGAAAAAGACTAAGTGTAGCTCCACAAGCAACAAGATTCAATGGAGCAATAACACACACAGTTGTGGGAGCCTTTCCATGTTTCTGAGAGTTTGTGTGCGTGTGTGAAACAGGCACAATAACATGCTGCTCTCATTACGCTGTGTGCATTAATTAGCATAAATTAAGAGAGATAATCCTCTTTAATTCAGGCGGGAGCCTGTCTCACTTGTTGGACCAACATTTTTTCAGATGCTTGTTACAATATCCTCTCTGGCCCATGTTTCCGGTGTATAAGCCTGTCCGTGTGGTTGTGTCTGTGCACATGAAAAGGACTTCCATGTTGGTGGCATCAGTCTGTGTGATTACTGTTAAAAAAAGAGAACGGAGCAAAAAATGCCCTCTTATTGAGTCTTACATAACAGGCGACACACTCACAGACTCACACAGGCATTCACACAGATCTTTGGAGCTGAAGCCGAGGGATACAATGCGAGTTTAAAAAGAGAAACTAAACACACCATCGTCTCAACAAAGCATGTATGCTCACACAGAGTTACTGTCTGCTTTGACAGGTGTATAGACATGAGCTGTGTGGTGAGCGATCATAGCGCGCTGCTGTCGCCTGCTGCAGAATATCCTGAGCTCTCAGATCCTGCGTTTGTGGGAAAGCTGGTTCAGTTTAAACGGCACACAGGCTGCTCTGGATTATGGATTATGTGCTAGCTCTATCTTTCCTCTCTCTGACTGTGCATCAGCACTGTGAGTGGAGGAGGGTCAACTGTACAACAAGGTTCATTTTCATGCTCATTTATATGTCTGAAGCTCCAAAACACCCTCACTAGGGATACACAAGAATACATTGTGACAGAACAGTGCCACATAAAGGCTATTCAAAGTTTGATATTTTTCTTAGTTAATGCTTCAGCCTGCAGTCATGTGATAAGCCATAATGACTGCAGGGTCAGGTCAGATCTGATATGGGAGCAATAGGCGTTTGGCACTTTGCTGTGTCAACTTTGGCCCTGTGCTGCTCCAGGCTGCTGATGGCCATCATCCACCCATGCCTATCCTCACCAGGTACTCATGTGACATCTAGCCATTCTGAATATGTTGTATGCATGACTTGTGGTGAAGCTTTGGAGAGTGAAAATGAAGCCACAGGGACAGACGCACCTGCCGGAAAAAGCTGGATTGTTCCCTCTGGGTGGTGAGTGAGTCTCTGCCTCAGCTGAAGGAGTTCAAGTATCTTGGGGTAAAAAAAGAACAAACATTAACATAAAGATCTATTTCTATAGCAGTAATGTGTAAACAATGGGCAAAAATTAAACACAGTTAATCAAAGTGTTAATTGCTGTATTAGCTGATTATGCATGCCTGAACTGCTGTTTCCATGACAGTGGATGCTGCTTCCCAGTTGACAGTGATATTGACTTGCAGCGGTGGCATCTGGATGTCAGTCTCCTGGACACCACTGGGATGACAAACATGGTCGATGTGTGTGTGTGTGCGTGGGTGTGTTAAGTAGAGGCAGAGATACCATTGAGGGTCGATACCTGCAATGGAGCCACATAGAAATGCATTCATGCAGATAGTCCTGCACATGTTTGGTGGAAATGCATGAAAAATACTGATGTCTGCAAAATTAATTCAGTGCATGTTTAAGTATAAAAAATATTATCATTTGATACATGTTTAAAGATGATAATTAGAACTATAATGTATAGACATAACCATTAGGCCGCCTGACTATTACACCAACAGGGACTGTGAGACATGGTAGTAAAATACATGTATTTTATTGTAGAGTTGGCCCCATTTCACAGCTATAACATTCCTCTTGGAAGGATTTCCAGGATTTTGAGTGTTTCTGTAGGAATTTGTGCCCATTCAGTCTTTAAAGCATTTATGAGGTCAGGCACTGATGTTGGACGAGATGACCTGGCTCACAATTTCCGTTACAGTTCCTCCCAAAAGTGCTTGATGAGGTCAGGGCTCTGTGTGGGCCAGTCAAGATCTTCCACACTGAACTCATCAAACCATGTCTTTACAGTCCTTGCTATGTGCACTGGGGCACAGTCATGTTGGAATGGAAAGGGCCTTCCCCAAACTTTTGCCACACAGTTGGAAGCACAGCATTGTCCAAAATGCCTTGGTATGCTGAAGCATTAAGACTGGAGATAAGAGGCCCCATACCATTATCCCTCCTTCACCAGCTTCACAGTTGGCATGTTGCAGATAGGCAGGTAACATTCTTCCAGCATCCAGCAAACCCAGACTCCCTCATCTGACTGCCAAACAGAGAAGCGTGATTCATAACTCCAGAGAACATGTTTCCACACCCCACAGTCCAGTGTTGATGCACTTTACACCACTCCATCTGACGCTTGGCATTGGACTTGTTGATGTGAGGCTTGATATGGAATCAGCAGAGCATTGGCGACTTTCACGCACCATGCACCTCAGCAGTCATTGACCCTGTGGTCTTCTACTTCGTGGCTGAGTTGCTGTTGTTCCTAAACTCTTTCACTTTCTAAAATATCACTTACAGTTGACTGTTGAATATCCAGCAGGGGTGAAATTTTACGAACTGTCTAATTGCAAAGGTGGCATCCATCACACTACTGTGCTTGAAGTCACAAATGTTTGCAAATGGGGAGTGCATGGCTTGGAACTTGATTTTATACACCTGTGACAATGGGTCTGACTAAAACACCTTAATTCAATAATTGTGTAGCCAAATACTTTTGTCCATGCATGTATATGGACAAGGAAAGAAAATTTTGAGTCTTGGATGGGGTCCCTCATCTTCTAATTGATCAACATGCATGCTAAAGAAAATATTCCAAATCGATTCCATTTGATCATAGAATGAACTTCATGGTTTATGCATCTACTACACTTTACAATTGCTCTCTAAGGAAATAAAATAGTTAAAAGAAAGTCCTGCCTTTGGTGTTACAGGGAGGATGTTGTTGTCCTTTAAAATCTGAACCAACTAGCTTCTGCGTACAGTAAGAGCTGCTTGCCTGCATCCTTGTGTGTTGAAAAAGAGCACGAGTGTCTTTCAGAGTGTCCTCTGGCCTTTCACAGGCTGTGAGGGCTGATCTGACATTTACTTTTCTGACACAACAGAGGTTCACCTACATATCTTGAAGTCATCAGATCATTTTGCACTTAGAATTTTTCTGCCTGCCATTGTGTCACATGGTTGTCAATCTCATAACACTGCAGCAACCATCGTATACCATGTTAACTTCCAGAATGACTTCACAGTGATACTTCCTTTATAGCATTAATACCTACAGTGTGAATGCTGTAACATTCTGGTCATCTGTTTAGTCTTAGTTCAAATGTAGAAACACAGTGACTTCACCCCAGCTCACTTTGGTTTTATTAGCTTGGCTTTAACAGCCCACGGTCAGGTTGATAAGCAACTCAGGTTAAAATGTTTGATATGTAATGCAGATTATCTGCTCAGAGACACATCAATTCTCATTATCATTACCAGTATGTCTTAGAGGGGGTAATGTTTTGCCTGTTTTTTGCACACACTGTTTCTCCTGCATACTACAAATTCTGCTGATGCATAATCTGTCTGTCCAGCTATAGATACCAGAACACTTCCCATGCTGTTAGTCCAGACCCTTCTGGAAATATTTTACATATTATACTATTTAAGTAGCTGCCCCTTGATGGATTAATAAAGTTGTAGAATTCAATTTGGGATGTGTTGATACTGATACCAATACCAGCATCGGATATCGTTGTCAATACTGAGCCTAATTACTTATACTCAAAAACATTACTAGATACTATTCTCTGTATTATTTTAGAGCATGATTTTAGCCTCTTATTAAGTGGGTATGAAGTCAAAGTTGTATGCATATCTGCAGTTTGGTGATATTTTAACAAAAATGAGGATTAAAACAGTAGAGGAAAATGAAAAATGCACTGTCAAATTGTGTCAAGAGGTGGGATGAAGAACACAAAATTAACTTTCTAAATAATTTAAAGTACAGTTATGGTATCATTAAGGTCTCATATTTGTTCTCAGTATTGGTGAGTACACCAGTCTAAGTACTTATACTTGGTCTGGAAATATCAGGAAATGGTGCGTCCCTATATGTAAAACAAAAAATAATGGAAGCTCTGTTAAAGCTCTCTTGGTTCACATTTTTGGCATCTTAGGGTGGTTTCACATTAGGACCTAGGCATAGATCCAAATTCTTGATTCCAAAGTCCTGCATATTTTATCAGGGCAAACACTAGCATACCAAATCTAGGCATAAAAAAAGATGATCTGGACAAGATTTACAGGTGCTTTAGGGCTGGGCAATTAATCGAAAATTAGATTAAATTGCAGCATGGCCTGCAGCAATTTTCAAATCACAGAAGTTGCAATATTTATTTTACCTCAAATTTGAGTCAGAATACCAGTCTAAATTTTTTTTTGCAGCAGAGATGTCATGCATTACATATCATGCAATTATTCAGCTCTTAAGGAATAATCGCATATCAAATCACAATCACAATGCTGGGGACAAAATTCACAATTAGATTATTTTCCCAAATTGTCCAGCCCTAAGGTGGATCTCAAAATAGCTAATTTTTCCCCATGATTTACTCTAAAAAGTTAAACTTCGATAAATTCTAGATTCATCTCATAAAGTGAAATATTCCAAGACTTTTTTTGTTTTAATCTTGATGATCATGGCTTACAGCTCACAAAAAATCCACTATCCCAAAATATTAGAATTTGTAGAAAAGTCCAATTTCCAAAGATTTCCTCAACCTTTATTCTCTCACTCTGGTTCAGTACACCAGGCCACAATCATGGGGAAGACTGCTGACTTGACTATAGTCTAGAAGACAATCATTGACACCCTTCACTAGAAAATTAATTGGGCCTTCCTCAGTGGTCAAAAGTCCTGTTTTCAGATGAAGGTCAATTTTATTTATTTATTTATTTTGGAAATCATGGTTCCAGAGTCTGGAGGAATATCGGAGAGGCACAGAATCCAAGATGCTTGGAGTCCAGTGTTTTCAGTTTCCACATTCACTGATGGTTTGGGGTGCCATGCCATCTGCTTGTGTTGGTCCACTGTGCTTTATCAGAGTCAGCGCCGTCAGCCATCTACCAGGAGACCTGAGAACACTTCATGCTTCCATCTGCTGAGAATTTTATGGAGATACTGATTTCCTTTTCCAGCAGGACTTGGCACCTGGTATCTGAACCCCACTAAGAATCTCAGGGGAAATGTGAAGAGAAAGATGGAAGACACCAGACTCAACAATACAGACAAGCTGAAGGCTGCTAACAGAGCAACCTGGACTTCATAACAAATCATCCCAAAAAGGAATTTTTTCATGGTGTTCCAACCATTGGTGATCCAATCAGGCATGAGTACTGGGTACTTGACTGTGAGAAGAGCTGTAAAGTCAATTCTTAACAACTCCTTCCTCTTCAAAAACCACGGTATCAGCACAGCACAGATCCATTTCATCCATGATGCATGATAGATGTGGAAGAAGGAAGAGGTTTGTTGGTGTCTTAAAATCTTAAAAACTTCCACTGGCGCATGAGCATAAACTTTTGTCAACATAAGTGCTTTCCATGGTTGCGTCTTCTTTCTTCTTCTTTTTGGAGGATTTGTAAGCCATGACGGTGCATTCTGCCACCTACTGAATATGACATACACAAGTGTGCTTGGACATGAAACAATGTGAAAGCAGATCAGTGTATGGGAGGGAAGGGGGCAATCGTGCTCAGGCATGGTATGAAACAATCGTAGCTGTCCTGAAAGCACCCTGAAAACTGTCCTGGGTTTGTCTTCTTCTCGTGTTTGGTTGTTAGGAACAAACATATGGATGCAGCAAGCTACTGCAAATTATTTGTGTAAAAATAACTTGTCTGTTCAATAAGAATATTCTATATCATGACTTCTGTCTACTTATTTTGCTCTTAGTGAATGAGTCATTCCTTTCTGCACCCGTGAATCTAAACTCTTTAAAAAATAAACAATAGCTCTGCATCAGGTTTGACCACAGACTTACTCAACTATTGTTTGATTTGGGTATTGACTTACTAGTGGAGAAATCTATAAAGGCAACAAAAGAGCTGCATCATGTGGACACCAAATCCTGCAGGGACCAAAAAAAAGAAATGAAAGTGAGGTAAATACTGCTTGAAAAGACTAAGCTGTGCTGCATCATATATAACAAAGACATAAAGCTTGACTGACAGGTCAGAAGCCCCTGTGTCCATTTGAAGAGTCATTTTTTGCAGACATGTAGACATTCTATACCGTGTCAAGCCCTGTCACGCTTCTTCTACCACCTGGATGGGCTGACTGTAACTGACAGGTGACAGCAGAGTCATGCCCACCACAGCTCCTCATTTGTCAAACAGACAGCAGGCTGTCGGGCTGCTTTTATGTGGTATGAACTTCGAATAACAATCCATTCTCCAAGCAGGAACATTGATCCGTTCATGCTGTTTTTAAAAAGCAGGTACCAATTTGTGGTACGACTCCTGGGGCAGAACTGAAAGAGGTTATTTTCATTGAAAAGTAAAAAGGATGGAACTTTTACTTTCACTGGTAATAATAGTTGTTGCTGCAGATGGCCTGCTGCTGTGAGTCTGTCTGAATTTGCTACAGCTATTAAAATCAATTCATCATGACAACATACGGTACTCTAATCTGGTACAAAGGATCATTTCATTGCCAACCTGTTTGTTCTGACTGAAATTAAATTTGCTTCACTGTTTTGTTTTTTGCTGTTGTTTGAGAGCTGCCATCCTAATCGTAGTTAGACGGCCTATAAAAAGTATTTACCCCCTTGAATTTTTCACCATTTTTTGATTTTATAAATCTATCTTCGTTGATACAATTTGGCTTTTTTGACATAAAAAAGTTCTGCTTAATGTCAAAGTGAAAGCAGACTGTGGTGGCAGCATCATGCTGTAGGGGGGCTTCTCGGCACCCAGCCCTGGATGGCTTGTAAATGAAGAGCGTAAAATAAATGAGGAAAAATATAAGAAAATCCTGGAGGACAATCTTATTCAGTCTGCAGGAGAACTTCAGCATGGGAGAAGATTTATTTCCCAGCAAGACAATGACCCGAAGCAAACAGCTAAAACTACACAGAAATGGTTGAAAGACAACAAGGAAAATGTTCTGAATAGAGAATTTGTGACTGGACTTGGTTGAGACCAATCCAGACAGAATCAGTGCTGTGATTGCAGCAAGGGTGCATCCACTAAATACTGACTTGCAGGGGGTGAATAATATGCAGTCACTTACTTTATATTATGTATTTTTATTTAATTGACATTACTTTGTTGAAATCTGCTTTCACTTTGACCTTAAAGGTTTTTTTGGTAATTTTTTTAATCAGAAAAGCCAAATTATATTTACCATTATTGATTTATAAAATCAGTAAAAGGGTCAAACATCCAAGGGGGTGAACACTTTTTAGACACTGTTAGTTCCTAGTCCTCTTTACAAATAGACAAATGCCATCCAAGACAACTTTAATGAGGGATAAAGAAGAAAATAATGAAAAGCCGAAAAATGATAACAGATATCTCACCAGTTTAGCTTTAAATAAAAACTGTAAAAATAATTTCACTGATTAGAAAATATACTCCACAGCTATCAGAGTCTGCTGCTAAAAGCAGGGACATAAGAGAGCTATAGAGGGGGAAGAGCTGATATACTCGTCAAACTGAAACTGCCAGAAATAAGCTCAAAATCCCACTGATGCCACCTGTGCTGAGTATGTGCAAACTTATGTAATGACTGCACTGTCAGACAAGTCTGAGGCCTTAAGAAGCACCGAAGATTAACACATCTTTCCAGCAAACAGGAAAGCAGTTTGTTGAAGCCATACATTTCCCTTTAAACATCTTATTCACTTGCACTGATTCATCCTGAATATATGCTAATCCTAAAGCTCTAAAACCTCTGAAAATCATGGCTACATGAGGAGGAATAAACCTCAGACGGGGTTATTTGTTTCAAATGAATAGCATTTCCAGAGGCCAATGGAAAAAACATGATTGTTTTCACAGTATGCATGGCTTGATACAAAGACTCAAGACTCATATGAGCTTTAGTGTCAACCGATCTTTAAAAGAGGGGGTTTGACATTTCTAAAAAGTAGAAATTTTAAAAACTGATAGCTGTTTCAATGCCTGAATGACAGACATACAAGTCCAAGGTATCCAATAGGGATGCACTGATAAGGCGAGTGAACAGTTACCCATAAATTCCTCGCAGAGTGTTGCATTCTGGGTGTGCAGTGGTCTGACCAAGCAACTGCCCGCTGGACATGTTTGTAGAGCGACTCTGGATCACAAAGATCACAAGAGAACTAGAAGTTCACTCAGGAAGAAAATGTAAACAACAGATTATTTTCCTTTCTGGGCTTGATTTGTTATTCATTTCGACATAATTCCATTATTCCCTAAAGTTTATGTTTTCTATAAATCCTGTGGTGTTCCACCTCAAACGTGAACTTTTCTTTGTCAGTGGCGCCGTACTACCTCTGTGACCCACTGATCCAACCGGTGACCTGTAGCTTGTACCATCTTTGCCACCAGGAAGACTTTGCAAATTGGACTTTTCCACAATATCCTAACATTTTGAGGATGCTGATTTTAGATTTTCCTGAGCTGTAAGCTGGGATCCATCCATCCATCCTCATCCGCTTATCCAGAGCCGGGTCGTTGTGATAACAGGCTAAGCATGTCCACCCAGACGTCCTTTTCCCCAGCGACACTTTCCAACTCCTGCTGGGGGATCCCAAGGCATTCCCAGACCAAACAGGACATGTAATCCCTCCAGTGAGTTAAGGGTCTTCCCCGAGGTCTCCTCCCAGAACGTGCCTGGAACACCTCACTGGGGAGGCGGCCAGGAGGCATCCTGATCAGATGCCCGGACCACCTCAACTGGCTCCTTTCAATGCAAAGGAGCAGCAGTACTGCCAATGCTGCGCCAATCTGCCTGTCAATCCCACGCTCCCTCTTACCCTCACTCATGAACAAGACCCCAAGATACTTGAACTCCTTCACATGGGGCAAGGACTCGCTCCCCACCCAGAGGGAGCAATCCAGACCAATATCCGGCAGAGAACCATGGCCTCAGATTCGTAGGTGCTGACTCTCATCCTGGCTGCTTCCCACTCAGCCGCAAACAATCCCAATGCCTGCTGGAGGTCCCCAGCTGAGGAAACCAGTAGAACCACTGGAATCATCAAGATTAAAACAAAAAGTCTTGGGATATTTCACTTTTTATGAGATAAATCATGAATAGATGGACGTTTAGCTTTCTGAAATAAATCACGGGGAAGAAAATGAACATGTACATGATATTCTTATTTTTGAGATGCACCTGTACAGTGAGGTAAATAGACGAATCCAGGAAAAGACTAGAAGTTGAGAGGTTGCCACTATTGTGGTGGAATTTCACTATAACATTTGTGCATTTGAAAGAAATCTGTCTGAACACCTGAATACATCAGATCTCTTATATACACCATTTTATTTAATCTCACATATTTGCTTTGTTTTCATCAGTTTTCTTCTCTCATACACCGGGCATTCAGTACAAGGTTTGTCAACCCCTCAACTTTATCAAGACACTTGCAGAATTTTTATATTTGCTGATAGTTTCCAAAAAAACTATTATCTTTTCCAACACTGTAACAAAAAGAATCCTGGACAATAAGAGTAGAGCACAGATAAGATGGGATGTGGGTGTTCTTGAATGAAGAATTCCCCTTCCCTTAAAGAAAGAAAGAAAGAACTACCTCTCCTCTCTGTGGAGCGGAAAAGCAGCCACTTGTACAACAGAAAAATTTCCCACTTGAAAACTGATACAACTTTTTGCAGAACTTTTTCATTCAGCCTTTGAGCCACTCTCGACATCTGACATAGAAACTATAAACCAGAAATTCAGAGGTACTTTTGACTTGTATAAGAGGGACAATTCTACCTACTGAAAATGCAAACACCACACCTATAGCCTCTACTTTTCATTTGCTCTGTTACATGATATGCATGTGTTTGCACCCTCATGCATTTAAAAGATTGTGCCTGGACAGGAACTTTGGTCTTAAATCTCTAAACCGGAGCAAACTGTAATGGAAACACTCATTGTCAGCGGGGAAAACAGACTTGAAGTGAGGTTGGTAAATGGTGTGTGATATGAATAGTGAATGAAGTTCTGTCTCTGAAGCAGCTGAAGAGGGACACACTCAAGTCACACACACGCACGCACAAGGGCGACAAACACTTACTTTCCTAAGAAGAGGGTGAGCACCTCATCCTGGCATCAGAGTACTTGTTTTTTTACTTTCATTCAGCGCGCACAAGCACACGAACTGAGATAGATTGCTGCTAGGCACCATGGAAACCATTGGGGCTATTCTCCGTCACTGGGGCTGTGGAGGGAAAAACAGAGAGGGAGTTAATCAACAACACGCATTTTCATTCTGCCATTACACACTGCCAAGCTATGCACACATTTGCTTTATTGTACATTCATGCATTTCAGTGACAAACACTCGCTGTGCTGTGCACAGAAAGAAGCTTTAGGGAACAAACATTCAGAAGTTTTTTCTTCTTGAATGCAACATGAATGCACAAGCACAGATTTTACTTTAAGCCAAGTTCACTTTTGTTTAACTTTACTCAACAATCAGGACTTGTGTTTCAGGTTCTGCACACCATTAGCTTTGTTGGCTTCATCTTAAACAAATACAAAACTAAACTCCTGCACTAACATCTTCAAGAAGATATAAACCGAGCATTGTCACAGGAATTTGTTGTAAATGATGGTTGAAAAATTGAACTGGTAGTGCAAATACTTTGGGATTTCACTTGTTGTCAACATGTCTTTCAGAGAGCAGTTTTACCAGGATTCAATTTAGATACAAGTCCTGCTTCTCCTTATAAACACAGAACAAAAACTAAGGAAATCTGAGTTTAGGAAATCATTTCTTTGTTGTAACAATGCTTCTGGGCAGTAAATCTTAAACTGTTGGAAAGCCTGTTTATTACCCTTTTAAACAGTGCCACATTTGTAAGGATCATGCATTTGTGGGATGAGCAGCAGAGCTGAGTATGTGGGCTGGGCCCATTAAATAAATGCCAAATCTTCTCTGCCAATGCCAAACAGCGTATTTTGCCAATGCTACTGACTCTTGTTTTGACAGTCCAAGAAGACAGTTTCCTCACCCTGTCAGCACTTAGGAGCTGTCGACTGTCTCCTACAGATTTGCAGTCAAGGTTTAAAGGACGATATGGCCGACAGCTCTCTGCCCAGACCGGAACAGACTGCATGCAGCCAGACTGCAGTGTCACAGGGCTGCCAGGAGGCCTGCCATGACTGCCCGTCACTGTCGGACCAGGTGCTGATGTGTTGGGTCAACATTAACCCTTTAGCACTCTGCACATTCATTCGTCTTCTTCTTCTTCTTCTTTATGGTAAAATCTGTGATAGAAAAAGAAAAAGTCAGTTTGTTCTTTATCTTACACCTTTATCAGCTAGCCTCTGTTAATATTGTTGTGTAGTTCTTTATCAAACTTTGTTAATGCTCCCAAACACTTGATAATCCTACAGTTTTCCGATATAGATAATATGGTCCTGTCACACAATAAAAACGAAGAATAAGCTTAAGTACACTGCTATATTAACTTTTAGCTTGGTAGTCATCAGTTGTTTTTCTCACAAGAGATTTTGAAGTTGGTAAATCTGGCACAACTTCACCTACTTCTAAGGTGCATGGAGGACGAGGAGAGTTTGAAACAGAACAGAAATCTCCAACAACACGTGTAGTTTAAGGAACAACTTTAATAGACGGACGCGTTTCGGCATGTATCCTTCATCAGGATCATCAAGAACCATATTGTGAGGAACATTTCACACTCCTCTTGCAAGAATTTTTCACAGAAAACGGTTAACCCTGAGTTAAAAGTTATCCTAGACACACAATTGTGTCTTACAACGTCGTCTAAACCCATTTAAATCCCCTTTTATGTACATTTTTACCTATAAATCACCAAAATCTTTCATTTAATTTGTTAACAAACTGCGCCATCACCTGGTAGATTCTGTCAATCACGCACGCCAACGTCTTGCGTCATCAGAAAGCGACAGGGAAGCAAGCTATGAGCGTCCTTCACTTTACACAGCTGTGTGGCTCTAAACACGTTACAAAAGCAGTGTGTTGTTGTTAGTTGACGGATTTTTCGCTGGTTTCTCGTTTTTATGGAGTGACAGTATACATAGAAGTGGTGGCTGGAAGGAATCAATAATTTTAGAGCTTTCGGCGCTTTATTAGGTGAGTGAAAGCTGGGTTTCTAAAAGAAAAACTCGGATACTGTCGGTTTACGTTACCGTATGTGGCTGAGAGATACATGGACTTTATTGCATCGTTGTAATTCTCATATGGTGAACCATAATAGTGGTGGCAGGCGTTGTTATTCGTCGTTTGATGCTGTTTTAAATAAGTTAATTTACAGCAAACAGCTCTTGAATTTCCTTTTGGATCAATAAAGTATCTATTTCTATCAGCTAGTCGTGAAAAGAGGATGTATAGTAACACATAAAATAAAGTTAAAAAAAAAAAGGTTCATATTACCTAGCTGTCCATAAGGGTGTTTTCATCAGGTTGAAAATGTCACACCAGGACAAGAGCCACATAAGACCTTTTTTACTATGTTTATTTTACACAGAGGTAGAAGAAGTACACAGCTATTGTTCATTGTTACTCTGATTAAAATTTACTTAAGTAAAAGTAAAACTATTGGTCTATAAATCTACTAAGGTAAAAATACCCAGTATTTGATTTTAAGTTTACTTTAAGTGCTAAGTAGCTAATAAGGGGCAGTACAATAAAATATGATCTTTCTTATTGGCAAGAAAACAAGATAATAGATCTCCAACTGGGTTTTTCAGGGTAAGTCACACCTCTATAATAAAATAAAATACATGGCAAAATTGTCAGTGTTAATTAAAATGAAATAGAGTTAAATTTAATACTTAAAGGTGTCTTCAGGGTCCACCAGATGAAGTCAAACTACATTTTTGAAAGTGTTCAATATTTTAAAGTATGACAGAGCTTCAGTGACTCTTAAAGTCTGCATCAAGGTGGGCCTCCTCTGGCAAGAACAAAGCAGAAAGTCAACCTTCTAGCAAGAGAATGCATTCAGATGCACTGTGCATCCATTAGGAGCACCTAAAGTCACAGTCGGTAACTCTAACCCAGTGGATAACTTCACTCAGCGTGGAAATGTGCCTAACAGCAAAAACCATAACATTTTACTGGAAACAGAATCCCAACCCAAGGATCACTGTACAACAGGCAACATCCAAACACACTTTAACACGTGTAAAACACATGTTAACATGTTCAGAAGCATGGGCAAAGCTTAGGTCAGTAAACTCTTTACAGAGTTGAACTAACATTGGTGGAACATTGGAACAATCGTGCATCCCTGTTGATTCATCATTTCTAACCAAGCTCAGCAGGTTATGAAAAAACCTCACCCTTAACTAACTCTTTCCTAAACCTCCTTTAGGCACAAGTCGCCATGACAGCGCCAAACTCTTCCGAACGCAAAGCATGCTGGGATGCCAGGGATTTGCTGTGGAAATGTCTGGATGACAACAACGACAACGCTGAATCCTGCCAAAAGTTTCAGAGCGAGTTTGAGGCAAAATGCCCCAATCAGTGGGTAAGCTATTTTGTATTTAATCTTTTCAACAGTTGGTTTCTGTGTTTTAGACTTGGCTGTGATTGCATAAAAGATGAACTGCGGGCAGTTTGTAAAATAGCAACATTTGTTTACTAGAGTGAATCATCTGTCGTTTGTTTAAAACCTAATCTGCCCTCATATTTTTGTTTTTGTTGCCAAGGAATGCAACAATACATTCCCAATACAATAGTATTAGGCTACTGGGATGACAGTAGGATTTAAACAAGCTTTTAAAATGATTTTCACATTTTGTTTTTCAATGAAGGAATCAGGTCAATCCATGAAAACGTTGAATGTGATTATGATTGATATGAATCTTTGAAAATGGTTCATTGGGATACTTACGAGAGGAGGGAAGGGTGTGCAGGGGAATAGCCTATTCTGGACATCATTACAGCAAAAAAGGGAAATAAAAATTGTTCATCATATTGTAGCTTATTAATAGAAAAAGTCAGAGATATAAAACTTTCTTAGATGTTCAGATGGTCATAGTGGCCGAAAGCTACCTTGTCCTTAGTAGTTATTTATAACCTGTACAACCCTTCATGAGGTCATATTTATCACTTATGTTTCCATGATTCATCCGCTGCACTGTACAACACGGAGAACTCACTTGAAGATAGATGTGCATTTTGTTGTCCATCAACAAAGCAATTGTAGCTTTTTTTAAATTACTGCAGTTCTCTTTTCCTCTCCACTTCTTCACTCCTTTCTTTGACCCGGTGATGGATTCCAGCAAAGTCAAGGAAAAGTGGTTTGGACAGGACTTGGGGAATAATATCTTGGACTTTTCGAATGGACCCAAAGGGCCTCTCCGAAACGTTTCCCTCGTCACCCCCGCTCCAGTATGGAGTGAACTCCATCTGTCGTCACAGATCAGGCTCCCTCAGTTAGGCTGGAGGGTTTAAATACAGCAGGAGACTCCTTCAAACCCCTTTAACCTACAAGGAAACTGGAACTTTATACTGCATGATTTTATGTCACTAAAATAATACGCTGTCCACATCAACGTTAGGCAGGGTCATTAAAATCACATAATAATATTAGAAAAAAAACCTTCATATTTGGTGGCATTTTTTTACATTTCATAATTTCAACTATTTTTTTTTTTACTTATTTTGATACACTAAAGTTTAACTTCCCACTCTCACTCTAAACTCAGAGGTTGTGAACAGCACCCAATAGGGTGCAAAAGCGTGCACACAGAGTGAAAGTGTAGGTGGAGGGACTAGTTTCTGAAAGGCCCAAAGTCTTATTTTGCTTCTTCAGATCTGTACACCCCTCTTCTTCAGTGACTGACATCCAACAACAAAGAGAAAAGCAGATAGTGCCCTCTGCTGGTTTAAAAAAACATAATAATTAAAAATTTGTGTCAAATTGACAAAATTGAGACTCAGTATTTTCTTTTAAAATGATGTTTTGCTACATCTTTATCCACTCTTTGAAAGAAACACTGCAAGATTAACTAATTGTTATTTTTTTCTGGCAGGTGAAATATTTCACAAAAAGAAGAGGTTTCCTGAAATACAAAGAGAAGATGGAGACGGAGGGATTCACACCTGCTGAAGGTCCCCAGCAGCCATCCTAACAAACGGACATCTTAAGACTGTAAAAAAACTGACCCTAATCAGAACAGGGATGAATATCCTGTCTTTTTTGTGGACTGATTACTTGAACTTACCAGCTTTATTATTTATTTTTACTGAAATAAAAGTTGTGTAAAGAAAGGCAAGGCAAGCTGGTCCTAAATGTTTAAATTCAAAGGACAGGATTTCTCAGTTTTAATTCACCATAGCAAAGATATGATCTTATTGTGTTAACATGCTGTGATACTGTCAGAGACCTACAAATATTCATCAACTCAGCCCATGCATTCACACTAACTGGACCTTTATCTGTGTCAGAATAATGAAAAACATGTTTTTTTTTCTTTCTCCATTTTTGTTTGAGTTTAAAAAGTACTTTTTGCACTGATCAAATTCTTCTGGTGTGATCTTTGCTGATTCAAACCTTTTCATTCCTGGTGTCTTTTGGAAAATAATGTAAGACAGTGAAAACAATAATCATTACAGTCAAGGGTTAAAGTGGTTTTATTGTGTGCATGTATAACATGGTATCATCCTAACTCTAATTTTTGACTTTAATATGAATGAGACATCAAAGTACAACAGATAATTTATGAATATTACAGCTCATCTGAAAACAGGCAAAGGCACATCATCTTTATATTACAAACCTGTATGTATTTACAAAGGAGTGTGGCCCTTGGGTCAAAGGTCACTGCCGTAACACCGTCAAGATGTACGAAACCTAAGACCTAAACTTAAAATGCAGTGATATATATATATATATATATAAAAAATGCACAAATTACATTAAAAATTTGTGTAAAAATATAAAGCATGTCTTTTATATTTCTGCACAGTACACTGAATGTTGTGTGCAAACCTTTTCACCACCAGACAACATTTAATGTGATTTGACAAATGATTGAACAAGCTAATGGACCTTGCAACCCTTGCTCCATCTCTCCTCTTGTAAGGCTTTGGATGCACAGTAACTCAGAACTTAAAGGGAGTTTGGTGCAAGCCTCGCCTTCAAATTGATGATAAATTTAGACCAAACATGGCCGCCCTGTTGCTTTACACGTTGCTGTAAGAAATGTAATAAAAATCTCTATTTTTATCATGAACTTTTCAAGTGTTTTCAACTTTGATAAGGGCAGAATTATCTGCTGACGAACATTATCATCACAATTACAGAAGTCTAGTAAAAGCAAAGATTTAGCTTCTTCATAATTAATCCTGAAGCTTTTCTGTGGATTCATTATGGCATAAAGCATATTAACATTGATCTTAAGACTGAAATATTAAAGAAAGCACTGCTAGGGGAAGAAGAAGAGATGCATCTTCGGCTCTTTTGACAGACAGCCATCTGCAAAATGTGGGCATGAACTGATGTCAGGGGTCGATGTTTATCTGTTGTGCTGCATCAGTTCACTGCTTAAATTTAGCACTTCTAACAACTTATCCACATAGATTTATAATTGTTTTCAGAGGACATGACCTGGAGAAACTCGCCTGTTTTCATGGTTAAACATTAGAGGAAGTGTTGGCAAGTGGGAGAGTTTGGTTAGGCTGGAGATAGACTTGCTATTTCCATAAGCGTCTTGTAATTACATTTACAAATATGTAACGTGTTCTGGAGGAAAACTTTCAGAGCAATGGCGCTACATTGTTCTGGCCTCAGGATCTACCCATCTTTAATAATGGCAAACATTTCTTAAATTAACAGCAAGTATATCTTCAAACAACATCGGCATTGGTACGGACATCGGCTAAAACTCAATTTAAACAATCAGTGCTTCTCTTGGAAGGATATTTTGTAGGAATCAACAGCTTCTTATGCACCTCCAGAATGTGTCTACCTTCCAAAAATCTTGCCTAGAAAGCACAGTGGTATTATGATCAATTATCATAGGGCTCTTTCACCTTAAAACAGCACATTCTCAATATTTTATAGCATGAAATACAGGAATATGACTGATGGCACACAGAAAAGCAATTTCAAAGAGTGGCACTGATCCACATTACTGCAGTGCTCTGAGATAGTAAGGCAGCAGTGGAGTTTGATATGAACATCAATGATGAAGGCACTGCTGGTACTGAAGTGGAAATGTTGCCTTGACTTTCAAGACTTTGGTACGTTGAATAGATTTGTGCGGCAATGCAAGAACAGTAGCAAAAATCAGTTAAAAGTGAACATACTTTAGATTTTTGCCATATAAATATAAACTTTTATCTTATTAGAGACAGCTCATAAAGTTATGCAATGCATCTGAAAGTAGCTCTACATATATAGTACAATGACAGCCACATGCAAAGCCTCTTTTTACCCATTTTCTTGCTTTTGTGCAGCTGGAGAGTGCAGGCAATGTGAAAACTAAACTGCAAAATTTTCCCAGAAAACTTGCCACCAGCCCATTCTGTTGCAACTTACATAAAGTGGGTGCAAAGAAGACATTTAAGTGCAGCAGGCATTCAGCAAGCAAGCAGCAAAAAGAGGCTTCTGCACAATGACCAGTTAGCTTATTTCTATCAAAAATGTCACCTAATGTGGCTCTGTGGCCAAGCAGCATCTACACTTATCATTCTTTCTATAAATTTAATGATAAAATATTAGGAATTGATCACCAAACATTCATTTTTAGGGATTTGTTGGAACAGAGTCTCCATTCAACATCATAAATGGAGGTAAATTAAGAGATTTTGCTGGAGGTCAGAGCTCTACACAGTCTCCTCTTCCACTAATCCACTCCTTTATGGCCAACAAAAATATAATTCTAACTATTACATCTAAGCAACAGGTAATGTTTTTCACTCTTCTCACAAGTCCTTCCTCTGTTAATCTTCCTCTCCCAGCAAGAAAGGGCTCCTTATTTCTGAGCTGTCCTCTTGACAAGCCATGCCATATTCTTGTATTATTTCCAAACAGAAACATCGCCTCATCTCTTTCTTTCTCTTAGTCTTCAAAGTTTTTTTTTTTTAAACACCTTTTCTTCCCAGCGGTGGTTATAAGATCCCGGTCATGTTCCTGCCAGCTGCCCAGGCTGGAAACTCAGTCAGGTTGAAGAGGGGGACTCCCCACGTGGTGATGGCTAACATCACCACTGCCACACCAATCAGATTCACTCCAAAGCCTGCCTTCACCTGGACAAAGAAAGAGGAAGAGAAAGAAAGAGAAATATGTTAAAATAACTGAGTCAGAAGAATTAGTCGTAGGGATGTCGGTGTTACTGTTAATTCAAATTGAATTAAGGTCTGAAATTGTTGCATTAAAAATGTTATTAACCCTCTAATTCCATGCTATTTTGTCCATTCAGGCACACTGTAGTTTAACTAGGCAGCAGCTAACTATTACTCATTTATCTATTATCTGCACCTTGTGGCATCAATCATTTCACTTTTTTCTGTTCCCATTTGCTGTTTCCATTTACTTTTCAATCCTTAGCAAGATCCTGTTTACCTTGCTTCAGGTTTTCTTTCTAAATCTTCATTCCTTCCACTTTTATGAGATTCCCAGTTCCAGATGCACTGAAGCATCCCCACTCCCCGACCATGTTCCACTGTGGGACGGTGTTCTTTGGGTTGTACACCTCCTCCCTTCTTTCTTCAAATATAAGCATCGTCTCTATGGCCAAAGAGCTCTAGTTTGATCTCATCAGACCAAAAGACATGCTTCCAGTATGCTTAATCTTTCTCCAGGTTGTCCTTAGCAGACTTCAGTCTGGCTTTAAGGTGTCTCTTCTCTTCTTCAGTTTTTCTTGGTCTACAACCTCTCAGTCCATTCGTGTGCAGGGCTCTAGTGATGGTCTTCTTTGAGACTACAGTTCCTGACTTGGCTAAATTTTCACTAGTGTCTCAGCAGTTGTTCTGGGGTCTTTAGACACATCTCTCAGTTTTCATTCCAGCGTCTTTGTAATCATTCTCGTCCTACCTCTGCCAGGCTTGTTCTGGACTGTGTGGTTCTCTTTGAATTCTTGATTATACTTCTCACTCCAATTCTTGACACTTGGAAACACTGATAACTTTGTAGATCCTTCTCCTGCTTTGTGAGCATCAACGATTCTTTTTCTCAAGTCTAAACTGATTTCTTTGGTTTTGCCATGATGCTTTCTCCAGTGACAGCTGAAACACGTACTGAAGTTTTCATACTGTGTGAAAATTTGAAGGTAACCCTCAGTTTTAACTTCATTTTACAAGCTTTGAGAATTGCAAAGTTAGATATTAACTTTCAAAATTCACTGATTAATTATGATTGAAGTAATTTATTGTCGAAAGTCTGAGCTTCAGAACGGCCAGCGAAAGGGTTAAGACAGAAAAATGTTCATCCTGATTATGTAACACAACTTTGACACATTGTGCTCTCTGGCGTTTTGATGCTGCAGGTGCTCAAAGAGCATGTGGCTTTGTGCATTTGTGTGCTCGTGCATGTCTGTGTGCGTGTCGTACCATGTCGCTTATCTGCACGTGGCCGTAACTGAAGACGATGGCGTTGGGGGGGTTCCCCACTGGAAGCATGACCCCGAATGACACGCACATGGTGGACGGGATCAAAGTGTGGAGGGGGTTGATCTGCAGAGTCTCCGACTGGAAGGAGGACAACGAGGGGGGTTCAAAGAAAAAGAGGAAGAGAAGTAAGAAAGAAAGGACAGAAATAGGGGCAGTAGGCGTAATGGTGAAGTTTTAGGAGGAGAGAAAACATGTGGATGGAGGAAGACAAAAATAAAAGGTCACATGAGTGTTAAAACTGTTAAATAAAGGTACATTTGCACATTTTATTACACTCTACTAATACATTTACATTACATTAGCTTTCCTTCTGCACAATTTAGCAAAAGAAAACTGTTGTCCACATGGGGGAAGCAAAGTCAAAGCAATGCTCTTGTTTGAAATAGCCACTTCTATGGACATGTGTCCTTTGCAGAGCCAGCAAAAACAGCAACTAGGGGAGCGCATATGGTCGAGTGGTTTAAGGGGCTACCCATGTACGCGAGCGGCCCAGGTTCGAGTCGGGCTTGTGGCCCTTTACCACATGTCTTTCCCCACTCTCTTCCCTGTTTCCGAGTCTATCCACTGTCTTTCCTCTATCAAATGAAGGCATGAAAAGGCCCAAAAATAAATCTTAAAAAAAAAAAAAAACATCAACTAGAAAGTTGGAGTAGATGTAATGTAGACTGGATTGAAGTAGTAGAGATTGAAAGCTTAAAGCTGGGGTCCTAATAATACCTCAGCCTCTGTGTCGATTGTTATCTGCATGAGCCGCAGGTGTAGAAGTGTGTCTGGTCCTGCTGTTATCAGCTCAGAAACACAGCTAAGGTCAAGACTCTCCTGCCTCGAGTACTGCAACCATCTTCAAACGGTGTAAAATACTGCAGCTCACCTATGACCCAGAATTTATAAATGTGCTCAATTCAGCTCCATTTTCACACCTTTTCCCTGGATGCCTATTGATTTTAGGATTGAATTTGAGATCCTTTAAATTATACATGAGGTCAACCTCCAATTCTGAGCTTTATTATCCACCTTGAAACCAGACTGTGGTCTGAAATCGTCTGGTTGTGCTCTGCTGGCTGTTCCAAGGTCAAGGTTCAACTAAAGGGGAACGGGCTTTTGCTGTGAGAGCCCCCAAAATTTGGGACAACCTAGCAGAGAAGATCAGACTCGTTAAGTCATGCCTATCATTTTATTCCTCTACACAAGACACAATTTTACAAAAAAGCTGGTTTTATTTTATTCATTTATTTTTTTCTGCTATTTTTGTTGTTCGTCTCATTTTTTAATAATTTTTGGCCAATATTGAGATAAAACCAGATGTTTATTAACTATACAAAAAGAAAAGCAATAGTGAGAAAAGCTAGCCTAGCTGTAATGCTGCTGTAATCATTCCGAAATCCTGGAAATGTGTTTGCTTTTTACAGCTTTCCAGGGGGTGAGAGGACTACAGAGTTTGTTAGGGATGTTAACAGCCATCACCTACAGTGCCTATAAAACGTATTCACCCCCTGTGGATGTTTTAATCTTTTATTGGTATTATAAATCAGTCATGGTCGATATCATTTGGCTTTTTTGACAAAAAAAAGCAAAAAACTCTATAATGTCAAAGTGAAAACTGATTTCTATGAAGTAATGTTAATTGACTGCATAAATTTTCAACCCCTTTCAAATCAGTATTTAGTAGATGCACCTGGGCTGAAGAAGCATCCCCATAGCATGATGCTGCCACCACCATGCTTCACAGTGGGAATGGTTTGTGGTGTTTGGTTTCTGCCAAACATAGCATCTTGTCTGATGGCCCAAAAGCACCATTTTGGTCTCATCAGACCAAAGAACTGTCTTCCACTTGACCATGGAGTCTCCCACATGCCTTGTGGTGAACACTAGTCAACATTTAATCAGAGTTTTTTTTTAACAGTGTCTTTCTTTGTGCCACTCTCCCATAAAGCTTTGACTGGTGAAGAACCTGGACAACAGTCGTCCCATCTCAGCTGCTGAAGCTTGTAACTCCATCAGAGTAGTCATAGGTGTCTTGGGGGCCTCTTTCACTCTCCTTCTTGCACGGTAACTCAGTTTGTGAGGACGGCCTTATCTAGGCAGATTTACACATGAGCTATATTCCTTCCATATATTGATGATGGATTTAACAGCACTCCAGGGAACTTTCAGTGCCTTGGAATTTTTTTTTTGCATCCATCCCCTGACTTAAACTTTTCAATAAACTTTTCTCTGAGTTGCTTGGAGTGTTCTTTTGTCTTCATGGTGTAATGGTTGCAAGGAATACTGATAAACAACTGACTGGACCTTACAGACACAGGAGTCTTTGTACCACAATTACTCAAAGACACAAGCACTGCTCTCGGTGATCTCCATTTCACTAATTGTGAGACTACTAGCACTAACTGGCTGAACCTTTGTTGAATTGGGTCAGTCACTTTAAAGGGGGTGGATATTTATGCAATCATTTACCTTACATATAAAAATAAAACCACATAGTCTGACCTTGGCAACAAAGAGGTAAGGTGCAGTATTTTTTGAAAATCCACTGGCATTTCTTCTATACTTTTTTGTTGTCTTCTCTTTATCAGATATTTTTTCATGATTAACTTTGAGTACAAAGTGTGTGAAGACGTGCGTGTCGTACCAGCGCTGACAGGATGGGCAGGAAGACGGTGAGAGTTGCTGGGTTGGAGGCGAACTCTGTGACTGCTGACACCAGCAGGCAGGCCAGCAGGGTGACGGCCCAGGGAGGAAGGCCACTCATGGGCTCCAGCTGTCTGCCGATCCACACCGACAGTCCTGACACCTGCATTCACACAAACAGAGGCATGTGAGCATCCTTGAAGGGAACAGGCAGTCATCCTTTGCTGCTCTGCAGAGCTGAAGTTAGCTGTGTTAAAACCATAGTTAAACTCTCCATAGCTTAAAATGTCATCCAGAACAATCCCTGTTGTAGTGAGTCACTGTTTTAATGATTGCCTTTTAAAGAAATAGAGAATGACGCACAGAAATTATGCACTTTCTTTACCGCATAAGCACTGACTTCAGCCTCTTTTCAACACTTAAATAAATCCTACTACACCAGCAAAGAACATAATTTGGACACAGAAAAATCAGATCATCCAAAATTTCCATTTACAAGCGTCCCTGTCCTTTATTAGATAACCCGAGGTTAATCTTGGAGGTGGTAACAGCCCCACACCTTTAATTTACCTCTAAATTAAAGCTCTGGTGAAGCACTGTCATGAAAATACGTGCATATTACCTTGCAGCCAGCAGCCAAGGCGTAACCCCCTCCAACCAGGATGACGATCTCCCACGGCATCAGTCTCTGGAAGTCTTTCCAGGTGATCATAGGGGCCAGCGGGTCATCATCACCTGAAGGTTTATCAGCATATAAAACAAGTCAATACTGCAGGAACACGCATAGAGCTGACTGGATGACAAATCACTAACGGAAATAAACTCTAGTAACAGCTCCATTATGTTGCATTCTTTGGGCACACTCAGACCGGGCACTCTGTGCTATTCCCAAGCATATTTAACCCCTAAAGTCAGACAAGGTTTAGTCATTTTTTGATATAATTTAGATGTTTCAGTGCAACTATTCCACAAATTGTACCTTATGAGAATGAACCCAATAAATAAACACAGTAAGGGTAAATTGTTCTTAAAGATGTTTACATCCAAGTGCCTCTAAAACATCATCTTTTGTGAAAAAAAAAAGGAAAAAAAAAGCTCAGTTGTTTTCAAGCCTCAGCTGCATCTGTATCTTATAGGTTATGGTGTCAGAAGGTTAGTAGACTGACAAAGGTCAGCACTAAAACGTGTCGAGCAGCACAGTGAAACACAATAAATGTCAGACTTTTCCAGTGTTTTACAAACTGTTGCACAATGGGGAAAACACCAGTGTTGAACTATTTTGAAGTCGAACTATTTTTCTCTTTTAACTGAGGTTTTGCTGGCCTGGCAAACCTGCAGCATTCAGGCAATAAATCAACCTGTGGAGGCTGGTATCACAGGCTGAGGCTGGTAAAATTACAACAGTTTGAAGAAGTGAGGAAGGGGCTGCACATGAATTTCAACTTTACCACCAAATTTGGTGATTAAAAGAATATATGGCTGGCTTTAATTGTCAACCTTTCCATCGACCTTATTTGGAATTTTTCCCCCTTTTTTCCATTTTTTGCCACTTTTAGTCCATTTTGTTGCTTTTTATGCTCATTTTGCCTCTTCCTTTTCCCACTTTTGGCCCATTTTTGCCACTTTTATCCTACTTTTGGCCCCCCCTTTTTTTTTTTTTTTTTTTACCAGTTTTTGCCTTTTTGCCTTTTTTATCTTGCTTTTTGCTATTTGCAATTTTTCCTTATTTTTGCTATTTTTTTCCTACTTCTTGCCCATTTAAGCTGCCTTTTGCCATTGAATGCCTCTTTTTTCCCACTTTTGCTGCTTTTGCCCATTGAAGTCATTTTTCACTAATTTTTGCTACATTTTTGCAACGTTTTGACCATTTTTGCCACCTGTAACTCATTTTTTTGCCACCCATTTGCCATTTTTTCTCCCCTTTTTGCCATTTTTTACCCAGTTTTTGCAATTTTATGTCTATTTTGCACCTTTTCATCAATTTTTTTGCCACATTTTGCCACTTTTTGACCATTTTGCCAATTAAGCTTATTTTTTATTGCCACTTTAACTCATTTCCACTCTATTTCACCATTAAGACTGTGGCTCTTATAAAGTTATATTTCAACAATGTGGCTCTTTGGTTGAGCAGGGTTGAGTAATGCTGTTGTAGGTGTTCCCGTTTCCTATTCTAGCCTCAATATGATGCTCAACTGTTAAATGTATCTACCATAAAATCAAGAGTATAAGATTTGCTTTTTAAACCTATTTTTTCATCTTAAAAGTTTGCTTTGTCTTATATATACATATGTATACAGTGCTTAACAAATTTATTAGACCACCACCCAAAGTAAGGTTTATGCCACAGCTGCCCTAAATTAACATAATTGGTAATTACCAAAATCATTTTTATGTTTCTGCAATGGTTAATACACCAATAAGTAGAAGCTCTTTAACCCAAATTATATTTTTAATGCTAAAATATAATTATTATTGTTATCCATGAATTTTCAAATTTACTGATTTACAAAATACTGAAAAAATAGTAAAGCACATTAATATTTCTTGATTAATATGTCAAATAATAGTCTTTTACTTGCATTCTTGAACAGAAAATTGAGTTTTAGTAGTTGAATGTTATGCTTGATTAATTTCTGACTTCTCAGAGAAGCCCAGTGAGCCAGCTCAAATTTGGGTATAAAAAGGGGAATTCAGTTTGAAATTCCTCATTCTTGTTCAAAATGATTAAACATTTTTAGTTTTATTTTTTAGTTTTAAACAAGTTTTTAAAAGGTTTCTAAAATATTTATGTTTTCTCATTTTTATGATAGGTGGTCTAATAAATTTGTTAAGCACTGAATATATATATATATATATATTAGGGCTGTCAAAATTAATGCATTAATGTGGATTAATCCATCATGATAATCAATCTGATTAAAAATTTTAATGCAATTAACCCATCTACAGCGCAGATTCACTTAAAATCCCTGAAACATCTCTGGAAACGCATTTCGAGCAGTTTGTCCAAGTAGGGTTACCGTCAAACATGCCGCCATGCATGCCCAAATGGGCCGTTGATCCGGAAATTTGAGTACCAAAAAAACAAAACAAAAAAAAAAACAAGGCGGAACAGTTGACCGACATAAAGTATTATGCGCATTCTACAAGAAAGAGTTTTCTTTTCACTGAAGCACTTCCAGCTTAAAATACCACATTAACGCGAAGTATACATTCGTCTGGGATTCTGCTAGTACTTTGGCTAATGCGTCGCCAAGCTTGCAAAATGAAAAACGATTAATATAGATTAAAAATGAATGGTAATTAATCATGATTAACTGAAATTAATCCACAGCAACCCTGTGATTGATCTTATTCAAAATTTTAATCATTTGACAGCACTAATATCCATCATTAGGTCATAATCTTGCATTTAAAGACTGGAACTACCATCCAGCAGTCATATTTCTCCACAAGGTATCCAATTGCCAGGCAGTAAAAGTAGAGTCATGGGTCAAGAGAAAGGGCTTGGGTGTTTTCTGTGGTAGTGTGAGTCATAGAAATGCTCTAGCAAGAACTTACCATGAGGCTTGATGACCTTGATTTTGTATCTCCAAATTCAAATGGTAAATAGATTTAAGTTTTTATAGCACAGGTCACACTTAACCATTCATACCCATTCTCTTCAAATTCACATACTAATTGCTTCTGTGAATCAGCCATCAATAATCCCATTTAAATGTATCTAGGATTGTGCGGTATCCATGTTTTAATATTGTTAAACCTTCCCAAATTTTCCTGCTGTATACGGTATCACTACCAGGTAATAATGACCTAACCACTAGTCTGGCCTGTGACGTTCAAGTCCAGCCTGTGGCCCCTTTCCCGCATGGCTCTCCCCTACTCTCTCATTCCTGTTTCTGACTATCCACTGTTCTCTGTCAATACAGGCACATATGGACCAAAAAATATATCTTTAAAACCCAAATAACAGATGCAGTTCAGGCCAAGCAGTTGCCGGTGTGCACTCGCAAACCCAGGGTGCATGCTGCGCACCTCGACAGGCATTTCATTCAATCCTTTAACAAAATAGTCTGAGTCTTACAGTAAGCAATGGGAGTATTTATCAAAGGCCCACTGGAAGTGATTTATAGGACAAATGTGGGACAAAAAATATCCTACATTATATAGCAAAAATGTCACTGACAAGCAGATTTTTTTAGGTGTTTGGTTATATCCCTGATAAAGGATGAGAAATAGTTTCATTAAATTGATGCAACTTTTTACATTTCAGATGGATTTAAACCTTTATGACCTACCATAGAAGGCAAAAACGAAAATAAAATGAAATCCTGCTCAATTTGCAAAACAACAGCATGTTAAAAAACTATTCAGAGTAGTGCAATCAAATCTCTAAATGTGCCAGATACTTTTGAGCATTCGTGTTAGCAGAAGACGATGTTGAAACAATAACAAGTTGGACTCGTAACCTGCAAGAAAACAATGCGATACATTCAAGCAGACATATGTACGTCATCATACGTCATCACGTACACACAAAGTAGGGAGTGCTGTGATAGGCAGAGGTCTGGATTATATTATATTGTTTTTTGATGTGTGTGCTTTTTTCTACTTGTCTGCAAAATAAGGACGTATATTTCTGGAAGGAAACAGTACTCTGGGACACACTGGATGTGTGATATATTGGTGCTACTCCTCTGGTTTTATAGGCAAAAATAATTATTTCTCTATCTCATTTGGTTGCAATTCTACCCACGGTTAAAAACGGATATGCAATGGGAGCGTCGGCGCTCCCGCAGGTTTTAAAGGGCTACTCTAATTGAAAAAATCTTTTTCTAAATATAAAGACAGTCCAGGCTTATCTAACTGTTTCTATGGTCTTTACTTTCATTGAAGCAGCACGAAAAGGAAGTGAAGTAATAAGGATGTGACACATCATTAACATGCATGGATATTTGATATGAAGTGATGTTAAATGAATGTTTTGGTCATGGCTAGACTAGACAAAATAAATGTTATCAGTCGCATTAAGTAAATGAGGATTATAAGATTAAACTTCAAAGTGGACTTGCAACCATTGTGTTTTATGTCTTCACTTGATTTAAAGAAAATTTCTAGTTATATATTCTGAAACCAAATTTTAATAAATAGCACAACATCTTGTGTCAAAGTTTGAAAAAATTCCTTTAAAGCATTCCCCACGTTCACAAGTCTGGATGAAGAGATGAACATGAGGACCAATGACTTTGACCTCTGAACTACAGCTTCCAAATCTGATCCGTTCATCCTTGTGGCAGGGTGAGCATTTGGGCCATAAACTAGTCAAAGTGGACTGGCAACCTATAAACAAAATGCCACAGGACCCACAGAGGCATAAAAACCATCAATACGGATAAGTTAAGAAACATTATGGAGTGCTGGTTGAATTGAAAAGACTATAATTTAAGACAAGTGACCAACTAAAGAGAGCAGCATGGCTTGCTGATCTGGGTCTTTAGGCTACAACACAACAATCACCACAGGCTGAGAGCTACCATACTATAACGAGTACAAGTGCAAGCACACTGCAAAAACAGATGGTATTAAAAGAGCAACGCAGCTGCATGACTGCATATTGTGGACTTTTCTGGATGCAAAGACAGCATAGCCATCTTTTCTTCTAGGAGACACCCACAAACAGACTGCATGTACTGATGAGACCTATATTATGGATTTTATAGTCTATATATAATATTTAACAATGTCTGATTTGTTAAAACCCACAGTTGGTGTTCCAAAAAGATAACAAAATGTAGCACAGCTACATGCAAAGTCAATGTTGGACAGGGTATGGTATTCACCTGTGTCTTTATAGCTGGAGGATGATGAGAAGGGTCGTCTAGCAGGGATGAGGAAGAGCAGAAATCCCAGAAGGACGGACACTGTTGCATCAGTTCTGTAGCCTTTCCTGAGAAAGAGAACACACCAACAGTTAAAACAAAAGCTGAAGAAGCAAAATCTTATAAACTCTTAAAAGTCCTTAAGGATCTTTGTGCATGTTGCTCTAGGTGACAGTGTGTGTTTATTTAACAGCACCAAATGCCTTAAGCCACTCACACCTCTCTGATCATTGATTAAGTGATAATGACACCAATTGTGGCGGTGCGGCCGAACATGACGGCTACTCACTTCTCAAAGAGAGACGTCCAACCGGGCACAAAACCAGGCTCTCTGGTGAACCACAGCAGAGTCATCAGGATGAAGAAAACCCCCGTCACTACCTCTGGGTAACTAAGACACATACACACAAACAGATGAACCAAGGGTGCATGTAAGTCGCGATTGCATCAATGAGAAGATGATGATGCCAGGGTGTCATGTCTACGTCTATCAGTGAGAGCCATTCACGTATATTCAGGATACAGTCAAAGGTCTAAATCTGTTCACTGAAACATTTAATGATCCTCCCAGGTTATAAAACTGAACACATTTTCAGTGTTTAAATGTGTAATTATCCTGATCACAATTTAAAATCCACCATGATATGATCAGTTGTAGCTAGGAATGATGGTTAAGGCAGGCCGATAGTATTCTTCAACATAAGATTATAATTTGGTTAAGTTGCATATTCCTTTCACGCTATATAACCAAAAGGACAGCGCCAAAAAAACTGTTGGGCAGCAAGCAAATGCAGCACCTACTTATCACTCTAGCACAATAATACATATTGTGCATTATCAAGAAATATTTGTATATCATATTCCAAAGAAAACAGGCACATAGACACACAAGCATGCGTACGCACCTGATGGGTCCCAGCTTTTCATACTCATCATGGATCCTCTTCTCTGACATCATCTCTCTCCTGGTTTTGCGTTTCTTACTCAACGAGCATGTTTCCCTGAAACTGAACACACAAAACAACATTCACCAGGGTGACTCACTCACTCAGATTTTTCTGACCTGAAGACAGGATATGAAAAACCACCAACAGTGCATGCACACAGGGATTATCATGACTCTTTAATGATAAGATGTTTGCTACCTTGCAGGTTAGGATGTACATAATGACTCAGCAGAGAACCAAATAACACACTTACTTGCAGCCCAGGAAAAGGCAGTGCAGCCAGAGCCAGGTGAGGACCAGCATGATGATGGCGATGGGGAAGCTGAAGATGAACCACGTACCAAAGTTTATCACCTTTGCATCTGGGTAACGACTGCAGGGACAGAGACAAAGAACAGAGAGTTGATTTACTTTATTAAATCATGGCAAGAACTGACTTTCGCAGCAGAAAAAGCTTAATTTTTAAACCATGCCACTATAAAAACAAAAAGTTCTCCTTTAAGAAGGCTTACAATATTATCAAAATCTTACAGACATGATATCTAACATGTGTTACATCACTGTTTACACATGCAGCAAACACACTTATAAATAGGACCTCACGAGAGCTAATAATAACAATTCCATCACCCGGTTAACCATCTACCTTGACCCTGCCCTGGCCTCGTGTGGTTGCTGTAACTTGACAGCAGCTGTTGTCCCTTCAGCTTATCTGTGCAGCAGCACAGCTGACTCTGCTCTGATAAAAGGTGAGTCTGTGAGAACATCACTGCTGTGTGCAGAGTCAGTAATACTGCCAGGAATTACAACAGTATGACCTTTATTTATCAAACTGCGTAGCGGGTAACCTAAATTCTCTTTGGAGTCACTGCTGTCCAGTCCAGTCTCTGGTTAATCAGTATTCCTGGCTACCATTACACGATAAAGACAAAAGAACACTCCTAGCAACTCAGAGTTGCTGTTCTGGAGTGGTCGAGTCAATGCCCAGACATCAATCCAATAGAGAATGTGTGGCTGGGCTTGAAAAGGACTGTTCATGCCCGATCCTGGTGCAACCTGACAGAGCTTGAGCAGTGGACTAGTGATTTAAAGCTACCAGGACCGCCTATAGTTAATACAATTCCTGGAAAGCTCCCATTACTGAACCCCCACCAGGGTCACTGATTGTAGACATGCACCCTCAGAGTCAGTGAAAGGCACTGTGAGAAATGTTTGGACAGATGTACATCAAGCTGAAATGTACAAAGGAAAGCAAATCATGGTAAGGGTCAGCATCAGTGGTCACTTATCCTCAGTGCACTTTGAGCTCTAACACAGTCTCAACAGTTGTGTCATTCCAAGCTGCAGAGGTGATGAAGTGTGTTTGCTTAGTCCTGCCTCGCTGAGCACTCTGCTGTATGAGCGGTAACGGGGGTAAAGATGACATACAGAGAGGACGATCGTATGTGCTGACCATACCATACCTAAAATAAAAACTCAAAGACATATGCAACAAACCTCCAAACTTTCTTTCAAACTTCCACTGCAGACTAAAAAAACAGCCTCACTTACCTCAGCTACAATGTCAAGCCTTCCAGTGAAAACCTCTGTGTGTATTTTTGTGCATTGAAGGGTCAAGTTGATCGTTTGGCCTTGTTATACGAGCATGGACTTGTTGCAGTAAAGAACTTGAACTGACTGACCTGACCTACACAAAAACACACATACACAAAAACACACTGACACACTAACACCAACCATGTCTCAGAAGTTGACCTCATGCTACATGGCAGATATTTCAGTCAAATTTGGCACAAGATTCAAACTTTGATGGTACAATTTGGGGGATTTTCATTAACACTGCCTGGGACTACAAAAACTGTGCACACAAACCCACATAGAATCAAAACCTGACCTTTGTACAACCAGCTACGACATGAAGGAGACCATTCTGCACGGCTTAGTGCTGCGGCTGGAGGAAATCGGCTCTGTGAGGACGGCAGGGGCTGATTAGTTTGATCTCGGACCCCTGTGCCCCCCAGACACTGAGTTAACATGAGCTGTTTCAGTCGGACAGGCTCAGCAGCCAAGAGATCAATCAAGCTATAAATGTGGTACGGTGTCTAAAGGCAAAGATGGGTCATTCTGAAGAGCTCAGTGACTTTAATCAGGCTACTGTGATGGATGGTACTCCTGGATATCCCATAATCAACTGTGGGTGATATTACTGGAAAGTGGAAAAGTTTAGGAACAACATCAACCAGCAGAACAGGGTCAATGACTGATTCCATAGCTGTGACGTGTTCTGAACTTCCACTGACATTAATGTAAGCACAAAAACTGTGCAGTGGGAGCTTCATGAAATAGGTTTCCATGGCCAGCAGCAGAGCAGCTGCATGCAAGCCTCACATCACAAACTCCGACGCCAATGTCAGATGGAGTTGTGTAAAGCACAATGACCCTGGACTGTGGAGCAGTGGAAACGTGGAATCGTGTTTTGTTAAATCTTTTCTGTTTAGCAGTCCGATGGGCAAGTCTGGGTCAGTGTTTGGTGGAGGAGGGATAATGGTAAGAGGCTGTTTTCAGGGTTTGGGCTAGACCCCTTAGCTCCAGTAAAGGACAATTTTAATGCTCCAGCATACCAAGACATTTTGGCCGATGCTAAGCTTCCAACTTTGTGGCAACAGTTTGGGGAAAGCCCATTTCTATTCCAACATGACTGTGCACAAAGCAAGGACTCTAAAGGCATGTTTGATTAGTTCAGTGTGGAAGAACTTGACTGGCCCACACACAGTCCTGACCTCAGCCCCATCAAGCACCTTCGGTGGGAACTGGAACTGAGACCGCAAGCCAGGCCTTCTGGTCCAACATCAGTGCCTGACCTCATAGATGCCCTACTAAATGAATGGCCATAAATTCCCACATAAATACTCCAAAGTCTTGCGAAAGCCTTCCAAAGAGAGTGGAGGCTGTTATAGCTGTAAAAGGAAGGGCAACTCTATATTAAAGTAAATGTACTTGAAAACAATGTCATTACAGTCCCTGTTGGTGTAATAGTCAGGCGTCTTACTTTTGTCCATACGGAGTATAGGAGAACACAAACAAACAAAGCATACCTGAAAATTACCAATATCCACTGTCGAACAATGAAAAGGTGTAATAGTCTTTTACTAAAGACTTGCACCAAGAACAAGTCAATCATCCCAAACAGCTGCTACCAGTTAGCTTTAATCCTATTTAGAAGGAAAACCTGCAACATTGCCAAAATGACCCAAATAAAGTCAAAATGGATGGGGGGACCTGATGCATGCAGACTGAAGAGTTGTCATCTGCATATGGTGTAAACTGATGATCATATGCAGCTGTGTAAATAAATGGAAGATATTTAAGTGGGAGAAATGGTGAACAAAGGTTCTATTGATGGTTCCTAGGTGGATTGAAAAGAAAAATAGCTTGATTAGTGATGATGAGCAGCTAGTCCCATTTCTAGGTATTATCTCTACACCTTCTTTAAGAGTATCATCTTGTGCCTTCAAACAAAGTTACAGAGTTACTGTGTGGTTAGATCTCCCCCTATGAAATGGGACAACCCATTACGTTCTGGATACGTCAAACACGATGGCAATACCATTTCTGCCCCAAGTGACTTTTATAAAATGCTTGCTAGAATTCAAAAGAATTGTAATGTATTCAGACAATATCAAATTCTGATATTAGATAGTTGTAATTCTCAAATTATGCCATTGGTTTGCAAGGTTCTGAGAGAATCCCCGTTAGCTCATTAGGTTTGGAGTGTGCCTCTAGAAAATCTCCATCTGGAGGGCCACTTCACCCAACCCCTCCATTCCAGCAAGCATCAGGACACCCTACCCATAGGTGTAAACGGGCTAAATGTAGGTGCAGAGCTAAGTGTTGGGGCAAAGGGTGTTTTGGGATCAGTGACTGACTGGCCATCTGGAATATGAGCAAATGCCAGGAGGACCACCCATCTATGGGCCGTTTGGGCCACTCAGACTGGCTCGTTATTCCACTGAAATAAACAGCTAAGAATACATTTTTCTTTATTTGAAAAGGTTACTGCCAAACATTTGGGATCAGTCTAATCTAAGAAAATTGTTTAATACTTCTTTGTGATCCACTTGTTGGGGGCCAGCGAGGAGGCAGTACGCAAAAAGATGATGCTCAACAACTAAAGAGGGAGGCAGGAGGAATATCTATTTCTGCCAAAATATCAGATTTATTTCCCAAACATACATAAATTTCAGCATTCAGTGCTGCATCAGCTAGCAGTACTGATGTGCTAACAAACAGCTGTATTACCATATAATATTACACATTTGACAGTCTGTCCACCCCTCTAACCTCAGACACTAACTTTTGAAGGCCCTCTCCTCTGGCAGATATTGTGGTCCATCAGGACAAAAAACTTCCTGCTACAATATCTGTCAGAGGAGAGGGACGTTACTCCAGCCCTCTCCAAGGCCCGGAGCCAACAGACAAAAACAATGCAAGCTTAACCTGACTTTATACGGTACATTAAAACACATCAGACTTCAGCTTTTCTGTTTACAACTCTACACTGAGTGTATATTGATCCTTAAATATCTGCACTGTAACTGATAAATAGCATATATGAGCATCTGTATAGCTCCATCACTGCACCTCTGTACATTCATTTTGTGTTCTCTATATTCTAATTTATACTACAGTTATATATTTTTATACCAATCTATTTAAGTTCCTTGTCAGCAGAAGTATTACTGTTTGGTAGCCTATTTGTTTAGCACCAAAACACCAAGTGAAATTCAATATAGTATGTGAAAATGTAGTTGGTAATAAAGCTCGAGCCTGGTTCGAGAAGTGCGAGATTGGATTTTGCCCATATTCAATATGCTGACATTTCCAAACTCATTTTATCCGATATATAAAAAATAATTGTTCTTTATGGGGTAACGTTGACCCTCATGGCAGTTCTCGGTAAAAATGGCCAGTAATAATAATTTGAGATTATGCAAATTATTATTTGGATTTATGCCCACCATTCTTATGACACCAGGTTACATGCAACAAACCTTTAGCAGAAGTCAGTGACTGGCAGACTTTACTTTACTTTTTTCCCAATGTGAAGACACAATTAAAGAACAGCCTCGTGGTGTGCATTTAGAGATAAAGATTCCAACTCAAGCAGAAACGTCTAATGTTAAAAAATGAAAGTAATACGTTCCAATATGTGTCCTTTGTTAAAATGCTGATTATTAGAGCATAAATAATTATGTTTATAGCCTGGTTAATTTTAATCCCTTTTTAATTTTAATCCTTTTTTAATCTTAATGTTAATCCTTAATCATAATTTTAATCAAGATTGTTCATGTTTTTATGACACACTGTCGGGGATGGGGTTTTTTATATATACGCCCATACTGGTTCTAAGAAGGATGTGATTCATAGATAATTAACGGCATGGCTGATATGACTACAAGCCAGCACTTTGTAGCTGTTCATTGTGGCAAAATGGCCTTAGAGCCACAACATCCTTAAAGGTAACTAGTAGTGTTGTACTCAAGACCACACTATCCAAGACCAAGACTTGCCCAACACCAGAGTGCACCAAGACCAAGACAAGATCAAGACTTTTGGGGTCGAGGCAGAGTCAAGACCGAAACCGAGACAAGACCATGACCATAAAAAAACATTTTTTTAAAACATGACAAGGTTGAACAGTAAAAGAGCATTCTCTCTTTAACATTAGTTTTCTTTTAAATAAATTTGACAGATAAAAACAAGGTGTCTACAACTCTTTCAAAGCACAACATGCAAAAATCTTAAATCTTGACAAAAATTAATCCTTGTATGTTTTTAAAAGCCACTGACTGAATTATTTTAAATATCTGAAAATGAAATGTTTATCTAGATTTGACAGGTGAATGAGGCCTAAGGTGAGTGTTTAGAGGTATTTCTGACTAGAAATAAGATGGACTAATGCCCGAGTCTTAATAGGTGTAGCTTTTTGTTGTTTTGGCAAGGGCTTCTCCTTATCATCACATTAATGAAGTCGAAGAATAGCAGATCAGTGCTGGTCTCGAGTGGTCTTGATGGAAAATCCAGAATCTGGCCAGCCGAGACCGAGACAAGGCCAAGTAAAAATGCTCTTGAGTCTGAGACAAGACCAAGACGTTCAAAATGTGGTCTTGAGACTGGTCTCAAAATCAAGACCATTCTCGAGTACAACATTAGTAACTGGTGTGGTTGCATTGTTAGCTGTAGCAATTCTCACGCCTATTATTTTTGACAATTTGGCAGCAGATATTTCCTTTCTGTATATCTCTGTCTCACTCAGAAAGTTTCAAAAAATTTGTTAAGAATTTAAACCCACTTAAGGCACATGAAGAATCATTTTTAACACATTTTGACTGAGGTAAGGTATAGCTGACACTACTCCTTACCAAACAAACCACTGAAAGATTTTGAGCTCTTTTCTTTTAACCCAGGTGAGTGCATGCATGTGTACCTACGTGTTAAACTGCTCAGCAAAGATGAGGTTGGTTGATGTCCCAGTGATGGTAATGAGGCCGCCGATTGTCGCTGCGTAGGTGATGCTGAGCGAAAGGCATTTACAGATCATGTGATCCCTTTTGGTGGGGTACTGGGAGTCTCTCCTGGCCTTCACCCGCTTCACATTTGGGATTTCAATCGCAATCTGGAAGAGTAAGAAGAATTTTACTTTGAGTAGTTTCAGAATGGGATATTTAAATGAAACAAGTAAAAATTTAGAGGGTAAAAATAGATTATAAATATTTTGCCAATAAAGCTTATTTCTGTCCTGGATTAATAGCATAGTCTTTCAATGTGGGTTGTATTGTACCAATGTAGTGTTGCAAATATGCTCAGGAGGCTGCCCTTATAACCAAAAAAGCACGAGTAAATATTTAAAGGTTAGTGATATGTCAGTTACTGCTTTCCACAGCACAAACTCAATTCTAAGCTAGTGTTTTTGTCTAATATCTGGTGCAAAAAAAGTCTGGTTTAACATATTTTACATCACAATCGCCTGAAAAATTGCATTAATAAATTTAACTACCTACTAGATAATCATCTAGTAAACTCTGCAAGCTGCACTGACAGATATTTGTTGTTTTAAAGCAATTCAGGCCTCTGTTTTTGCTTGTAGTCTATTGAAATAAGTTGCTTATTTGGACTTGTTAGATGAATTCGACTTAAGATAAGTGCAATAAGATGTTTTTTTCCAAGATATTAGAAAAATACACCAGCTTAGGTTTGGGTTTTGGCAGTTTTGCACTTCAGAATCATCCCAAATGATGTTCCCTGCATTTTTTTCTCTTAAAAATGTTTTATTTGGGTGCAATCAGGTAAATACCATCATTTCATCCTTGTTGCCTACCTGTGGCAGGTGTCCGTTTGTTTGTTTGATGATGTCCTGGTTACAGTTTGACATCAAACCCACTCCGTTCATCTCCCCAGTCTGTTCCTGAGAATGACAGTAAAAACAGTTTGAACACTTTTCTCCTCTCCTTCTACTTTGACATGTATCTACTCAGCCAAAAAGCCCCACTGCTCTTACCTCACTTAATGTAACCAGGTCCTGTTTAGTGCAGTCGTTGCTAGAAAAAAGGGTAGATAATTAAATAATTATGGTGGTAAAATACTGTATGGCTAATGTAATTTTTCATGTGAGCATTTTATCAAGGTTCTCAGGTTGTGTAGAGCTACATTATCCATCATCCACACTAATCTTGTTACAGTGACTTCTTTGAGAGTTTTACAGATGCTCTTCTTCTTGTTATTAAATTTCAATGAGCATGACCCTAGTAGGCAAGTTTTGACTGAGGTCAAACAAATACTTGTACTTACATGTCATTGCGATAGAGCAGCTCTAACTGGTTCTTGTCCAGGTTCTCTTCTTTATCAGAGAGAGCTGTAGAAAACATCAGAATCAGAAACTGGAGAACTGTTCATGCAAGTCTTTATCTGTTAAAAACAAAAACTGTACTGCTTTATCGGTTTCAAAATCTGCTTTAATACAGTGGTTCCCAAAGTGGGGGGTCACGAGACACTGAGTGGGGATCCCAAGATGCCTTGCAAGACACAGGGAGTATTTTTTAAATGGTTTTAAATGGTATATTTTGCAGATTTCTCTAGAACTATTTGCATGAAATAGTTGGTTAATGGTTCAATTAAAAATAAAAACATGTGCATTTGTTGGAATTTATGCTGAAATCAAAGCAATGTTTATAAAGTCCTGCACGTGTTGATTCTTGAACGTGCATGGCTGTGTTCAACTATACCAAAACCAATCTTAGGGACATTGGGGGTCCCCATTCTTCGTCACCGTAATTTTGGGGGTCGTGGGCTGAGAGGTTTGGGAACCCCTGCTTTAGTACTTGATGCTTGCTCATGTATCTACGCAGTCTGTTGGAAATTCTGGAGCATTGCATTAAAAAAATGCAGGATGTCATTTTTTTCACAAGGCCAGACAAAGAAATGTTAATAGACTTTTTGCGTCTGACATCACACGGTCTGTTCTATCCGGCCCTGCCTGGACTGCAAAATGTGCATGTTACTCAGTGGAAGCTGGTGTTAAATAAATAAATCATTCTACACTCTATTGCTGAATAGAGTTTAAAGGTCATATCTAATCTAACACCACCAGATTCATGCTGCACAGTGACTTCACACTGACTTGAAAACATGTATGCACAAGCTCAGACCTGGTGTGGGATTTGAGCATATGCTTATGTCGAATAGTCCAGATTGATAAATGCCAGTCTGTGTGTGGAAATGAGTGTACAAACTGCACATTTGGTGAATGAGAGCCCAGTCTTTAGGCTTCAACACTTCCCCAATTGTAATTGATATACTGTAGTCTAGCATAAATCAATTTGTGATTGTTCCAAATTTCCTTAAATCATTTCTATATCAGTCAATGAAAAATATGCCATTCATTTTATTTTTCATGCACAAAAGATTCTACAGAGACTAAGCGAGACTTACAGGCTTCGTCCTCCGTGGCCTCTGCTGTTTCTGAGTCGTCCTGGCTGTCGGCCAGCCCGGTGCAGATCAGCTGCTGCAGGACGGCCTCGGCTATAGGCATCACCATAGCTGTGGTGGACGTGTTGCTGAGCCACATGGACAAAAAGACTGTGCAGCACATGAAGCCCAGCACTAACCTGGGTAAGACAGAGCTGCATTAGAGGACATTTTCCAGTTCTGTGACAGGATTTAAACATCTGGGTGTTTGAAAAGGGAATTTGCTGTAAATATGTAAAATTGTTATAAGGTTTTACTGCTCACATGCCAGGCTTGGCTCCTGCGATCATCACCATGCGCAGTGCGATGCGTTTGTGCAGGTTCCACTTCTCTATGGAGGCTGCCAGACAGATCACTCCCATCAGCAGTAGAGTGGTGTCTTTACAGTACTCTGCTGCCACCTAAACACACATGCACAAAGCAGACAAATGTTGAAATTAAAGCTTATATAATGAAGTATACTTAAGTATACTGAGCTCTGTCTGTAGTATGAAGCAAATTACTTTTACACTGCAGCTTCACTTGTTACTTTTATATTGTCATATTTTCTTTTATTTTTCAGTGATTATACTGTAACATCCTAGCCCTCATTGTTCTATGTTCAAAAACAAAAAGGAAAAGTATAAAAAAAATCAAAGCTTACAGAACTCCAAACAATCAGGGAGACCCGCAGGAGTGACGAAGCCTTTTGCTTTTTCCTCATTCACCCACTTTCCCACATTAACCTCCTTTTTTAAAAGCAAAAATTCAGTTTGACATTTTTTCCCCTTTAATCTGCTTTACTTCTAACAAAGAGGGTTCGCCACCTCACAGTGTGTCTCCTCACCTCTCACCTAAAACCTGCCGCACTTCCTTCTCTTGACATTTTTACACACACTGCTCCTTCAAGCTCGTGTTCTCATTTCTAGTTTATGAAAGATGTAGCACAAGCAACAAACCACACATCATGTAATACCTCTCTTCTCCTTAATACAGACTATAAAATAATTACATTTACTAGGGAGAAGTGGGAGAAAAAATCGAAACGGCATAGCATCGCGATATTTTGTCTAGTGATATATCGTATCGTCTCGCCCACCAAGTATCAATTTTTTCAAAGTAATTGCTAATATGAACTGAAGTCTATGATTATGGAAAAATAAAAATCAATCGGTTGTCCAGTGAAGTCGGCAGAGGTGACGCTCACAGAGCAGGAGAAAGTTAGTACAATAAACATAGCAGCACCAGGGGAAGGACATTAGGAATCCAAGCAGGGCACAAATGAGATGGACATGACACATGAGGTTTGCAAGAAGTGCTACATGAAAATAAATACTGCGGAAATACGACAAACATGATGGCAAGACTAATCCTAAATTAGCTAAACAGTTGAAAAAATGGTATAGATCGCAATACTCACTGTATTACAAAATGTTTAAAATCGCAATAATATCGAATCAGGACTAAAGTATCGTGATAATATTGTATATTCCCACCCCTATCATTTACCCAAAAGTGCAGCTATTTGCCTGACTGGCAATGTACTGATTGATGTACTGATTGAGAAAATTAGGGCTAATACTGACATTAAAAATAACAATTTAGCTGTTTGTTGATACAGATCATCATTTCATAGTTTCTTTTGGTGCAACAATTCCTACCATGCTAACATTTCCTTTTCTGTTTGACTATGAAAACAAATCAGTTTGTCCAATAGGGGACTTCTACTTGTCTACTTCTCTTGTGAGGGAGCACTCTCAACTCATCTGGGCACAGGCACACTCATTACAGCATCCTGTCTCTGACATCTCCTCATTATTGCCCAAATTAGGGCTGAATGATTTGGGAAAATAATGTAATTGTGAATTTTTTCCCGAATATTGCAATTTGATATGCAGTTACTTCTGAAGTTCCTCATCTTATGTAATTTCCAACAAACACAAGCAATTCATCATTTTATATCATAACCAACACAATTTTAGATTAAACAAAGGCTAAAAAAGTTTGAAAAAAAATTGTGAGGATTTTGACTCGTATTGCAAATCGAACATGAATTCTTGTATTGAAGGGAGTGATAATTTTGATGTCATTCTCATATTTAATAGGAAAAACATACAAAAATGAAGGAAGTAGGATTTTTTTGTCGACTATTTTTAAGAAATGGCACTTGAATGATTGCATGATATGTAATGCATTACATCTCTGTTGCAAAGAAAGGTTTTAAACTGATATTTTTGTGCAAATTTCCAGTTAAAGAAATATTGCACCTTCTGCGATTTGGAAATCGCAGCGGTCCATATTGCAATTTCATCTAATATGCCATTAGCTGCCTAGCTTTAGTCCACATGAAGCTGTTCGTGCATGTGCATGTGTTACACACCCTGTTTGCATTTACAATATGTCACATTTCATGATCATGGCTTTAACTAAAACCAGGGGGTTGTTCAGTGCCTTGGATATTTTTTGTATGCATTCCCTGACTCATACTTTTTAATTACGTTTTTGCTGAGTTGCTAGGAGTGTTCTTTTGTCTTCATGGTGTAACTGTAGCCAGGAATACTGATTAACCAGTGACTGGACCTTCCAGACCCAGTCTATGTGAGGTATCATGCACATCAACAGTGTACAAATTGAATTTCCCCTCATGAAGATTACCTTCTTTCCATACTAAGCTCACCAGTGTCAGTGAAACTGATTTAGAGCATTCCTTACAAAGTTCAGGGGACTGGATTCTTAAAAAAGAAACTCAGGTGACTTGAGACACTTTAAGAAATGCCCATATTTAGTCTTAAACCAGTTTAATTGGGCCAAAATTAGTTCTGATTTAAGACTGTTGGAGTGAATTAATGCATGCTGTGATGTAAGATTGCATTCCTGAATATGAGTATTAAAACATACACAGTACAACACACGAGCTGACTCTGTTATTATTGTGGACTAGCTTTTTAACTTTAGTGTGTGCAGTGTTGATGTTCTTCTAATTGAGTTACTAGTAGAGCTATTTTAGAAACCGACCTGCTGTTAGGGGAGTCCTGGGGGAACCATAATAGACTGAAAATGTTGCATAAAGCTCTGCTGGCATATTTATGGTCCACCTTCACAAGAGGCTTACAGCAGTGTTAACAGGCAGCTTTGTCACTATTTGTCAATGCGATTTGGTCACATGGGGCGTAAAGCTCACTTTTTATGTAACGCTGATAAGAAAGGTGAAGATAAGGGGGGAGGGAGGGTGAGATTAATGGAGCAGAAAATTATGTTACAACTATGAAAACAAGAAGTGACGCTGTCAGCTGTCATTATCCCTCAGTCCAATTAAGTCTCTGCAGGGCGGAGCAGCACCTGGCCATGGTGATGACGGAGGATAAGGTGTTTGGCTGGTTGTCAGCATGTACTCACATATGAAAGAACAGGGCAGGATAATGGTGATGAGTACCAGGTTAATGGGGTTGTCCACATAAAATAATGGCTGATACAACATTTAAAGTTGAGCCTTTTGTTTACACTGGCACATATTATATTGAGTAATACCACATCGTAAAACCCTGATGGAAACTTAAATACATGTTAGAAACCCTCCAACAGATTCAAAGGACACATGAAAGAGCACAGAAGGACCTTTCACCCATTTTCTCCTGATCTGGACTTACTGTATATCCATGTATACAATCTGATCAGCTGACTCTTCCTACTGCTACAGCAAATATCCCAGCATTTACTGTAGTCCCGCTGGTTAAGCTCTACATGGTTGTTTGTGGATTTCCCTCAGTGACAAGTGTTTCTCAGTTTTCCTAAAGAGTGGTTCAAAAGAGCCCTTGTTTCCAACTCTTATGTAGAGTCTTCCAATAGCAAAAACATCAACATTTTCATGTCATAGAAGTTGGAATTCTTGTAATAAGTAGTTTGAAAGTATGGCTATCCTTTCATTTGGAGAAGTGGAGAAGAAAATAAGAGCGGAACAGTTATTCCCTTTTCTTAAAATACAATTACTTTTTTTGGTACAGTGGGGATGGGTGCATTGAACCAAACAATTTGGAAAGTAATGTCAGGCTTTTGATGTCCACAAACATCATGATGCCAGAGAAAAAAGCAAAGGAAACTGAAACATCTGTAAGAGACAATAAATTCAATAATTGTGGCAAGAGGCAAAAAAAAAGCTGGAAATTGGTAAAAATGGGAGAAAGAAGCAAATATTTGTGGAAAAAAATGGGGAAACATGGCTACACAGTTGAAAAAATGGGGAAAAGTAGCAAAAATGGTTTAAAAGAGACAAAAATTGGATTAACAGTGACTAAAATGGGTGGTACAAAATGGTGAAAAGCAGTTGAAAAGTGGCATAATTGGGAAAACCTGGCAAAAAATGGTTTGACAGAAGTGGCGAAAAGTGGTTAGACAGTGGCGAAAATGGTTTTAAGTTGCAAAAATGGTTTAAAAGACTCACAGTTAGGATGAAAGTGGCAAAAGGGGCCAAGAAAGGCAAAAAGGGGCAAAAATTGGCATAAATCTAATTTTGCAACAAAAAAAAAAAGTAGGCTCAACAGACAGATGCTGTCTCTGTTTCCAAACAGTGGAGCCTGCTGTTGGATTAAACTGCCAAAGCTGGTCTGTAGAAGTAACAAAATATCATCTCTGCCGGGTTAACCCTTCAGTGTGGCTCTGTGCCCTTGTTTTAAGAAACAAATGTAGCCCAGTTCTGATAAAACTGCCTCTATACTACAGCCACACTGTGCTAATCGCTACATCAGTGGCAGCCATTGTATATACCAGCTTGTAACTACGCCCTGCCCAAAACGATTTGGGACTTGGTCCCTTTTGGAATGGAAATTGCAACAATGTTGCATTTTCCTTTGGTTTGGTTTGCATTCATACTGCTCTTTGTTAAACAGACCAAACCGTCTGAACGCCTACAACATCTTCCCGATAGGGGCGCTGTCGTCACAAACAAACAGCGACCAAGAAGAAAAGCCGGCGTAGAAGAAGCGGGGAACTCCAGCTCCTTCCACCGGTCTTTTTTCCACATAAACAATGAAAAAAACACAGAATCTACGCTGTCTTGGGGTTTCTGCTTTTGCACTGGGGCATAAGGAGCAGTCAGCGAGTTGGTGAGCTGTCCAACATGTTGTTCTGTACACGAGACGAATAAATAAGCACAGACTATGACATGTTTCCTTGGCTACACAGACGCCAAGCGAGGTACCGACATGTATTTGAATGTATTAAATCATATATCCTAAAAATATAAATCCTTTTATCATTACGCTTTATGCCACTTCCTGTCTTTGATTCACAAGTTGGTCCGCTTTGCTTTCACACCTCCAACGAACTAACCTGACACGCCAGATGGATTTATTTCACACATCCATCTGGAAAAGCTTCAATAGGAAACGTTTGAGAAAAGGCAGGGCTTTGAAAAATCCTCGGAGTATGATTGGGTGAACGTTCTGTCTGTCACATCTCTACGGGCCAATCAGAGCAACAAAGCACGTGACGTAGCCGCTAGCAAGCTGTGCGTGCACAGCTACTGAGGAATAACGCGAAACATGGCGAATATAGACATGTAAGTACTCGACTTTTGTCGTTTTTGAAAAGAAAACAACTCACTGCTGTTCTTTGTTCTTCTTTTAACGAAGAAATGTCGTCATATTCTGATAAAACTGGCGTTTTAGCAGCATCCACGCTACTCTCTTCCTCCATAACTGCACCAGCTCTTGCTGCTGCTTGTTTACGTCACGACACTGCTGCACCTGAAAGTACTGCCCCTCGTAGCTGATTGGTCCTGTCACTTTCTAACCGGGCCCAGGTGGTTCAGATGGGAACTTTGCGAGATGGATTCGCCAGTGAGGAACAAGGAAACAGGCATATCCATCTCCTTTGCAAGGTTACCAACGAACCGCAGCAGGGTTCGGTTGGAAGCGGACTGAGACCCCCTGTTTTCAGGCGGGCCAGAGTCCGCTTGTTTGGTCCGCACCACAGTTCGTGTGAGCTTTCACACCACTCCAGACAAACCAGACCATCTGGGAAAAAGGACCAGAGTTCGTTTAAAGCGGACCAAACTGCTCTGGTGTGAATGCGCCCTGAGAAATGTTGTCTATTTCTGATAGAACTGCAGCCATACAAAAGCCACATCCAAAATAATTGCTTCAATGGCAGAAGCCATAATATATACCGGCTAATAACTAAACCTGTTCATGTTTGCCAGCATAGGTTAGTTCCTTTGTCTCGAGCAGTTAAACACTCCTTCAAGTATGCTACCACTGCTAAGATTTTAGTAAAAAACAAAGAAAGATAAGCTAACTGGCTCTAGCTGTTTGCAGGTAGAGCTGAGTTAGCGACTGTATTTAGCTAGAAGACAAAGAAAACACAACTCATACTACTTTTCCTGCTGTGCTAGCTAAACTGCTTTGGCGTTATCCTACTAGCACATTAATGTACCGTTTATCAGCACTTGTTAGTTCTTGTGTCTCAAGCAGTTAAAGACCTTTTATGTCAAATGTGACTGCTAATGTGTTTAAGCTAGCAGTAGGCTAGCTTAATGTTATTAACATTTGTCTGACAGTCATGTGCTTAAACTTAATTTATTCGTGATTCAATAAATCAGCCAGCAGGCTGAGTTCAGTAACAAGACAGCTACCATTATGTCTTACCTCGCTTGACTTGAGCACCCCAAAAAGTGGATAGAGGAAGGCCGGGACCAGAGCAGCAGCACCCAAAGGAACAGCTTCAGACACCCAGTAGACTGCCGTCACCATCAGCACGTACGCGCAGCATGCCTCCTGTAAGCAGAAGACAAAATTATCAACAACCAGCTTTCACAAAGGCAGATATTTCAACATGTACTTATAACATGTACAGATTTAAGACAGCTTCTTTTGTCTTTGTTTTATTTCTAAGGTAGCTGGAAACTGCTAGCTTGATTTGTTAGCAGGGGAAAGGGCTGGCATGGCTGTTTGCAAATGTAAAAAAACACACTGTCAACCATCACTTCTAAAGCTTCCTAATTGACATTATGTTTAAAAGCTTTGGTTTTAGCAAGGGGCAATAAGCTGATTTTGGATAATTACAGTTTTGAAAATCCTATGGTAGGTTAACTGTCTCCTTACCAAAGCTTCAGTTAAGCTAACGGTAATAAATGTAAGCTAAATGGTATAAATATATTTTAAGTCAAAACAGAAAGTCCTGTTACATTATTAACACCCCAGATAGCACTGAAATCTCGTCAGGGCTACTTTAAGGAGTCTACTTCAAACACTGCGTGGGCCATGGTATGCACAAGACCTGAATTGGGTTACAGTAGATTTTACTTGAGCCAGACGTGCCCCAAATGTCATGAACTGGGCCTGACTTGGATTATGGTCATTGTTGAGTGTGCCAGACTTGGCGTGAACGTTTGGCTCAGGGCCCAACCTTTGTAATGGCATGTGCAGTCTGGGCCAGGCATGGCCCAAATGCCATATGCTGGGCAGACAGGGGTTAAAACAAGCACTGTTTAGCCAGACACAGCCAAAATACCACTGTTGGGGACTTATTATTAATCACATGTTAATATAAAAGACATTTACATATCAATCACATAAAGAGCTATTCATCATTATATTGATACTTTTAGAAGGCTTTTGTCATATTACCTTGGTTAGTGGGCTTTATGGCATATGCTTCCTTTTGATTGTGGTTTGTCCTGTCCCTCTCTTGTTTTCTGTTTTATTTTGAGTGTCTCATTTTTTGCTATTTATCCTAGATGCAACAAATTTTCCTAGTTTACCATTTTATTTAACCAACTAAAAAAGTCCTAGGGGCCACATACTGGATGATTTCCTGTTTTGAAAAAAATCAAACCAAACTGCACAAGTCTAAACTGAAAAAAATGGCAATGTTAAATAAGATTCAGACAGATTGTCCATTTTTTTCTTCAATATTTGGTTGGCTTATTCCTCTTCTATACATCTAATGAAACAGATGAACATGCCTTTAAAAAGTATTTTACAAAAATCTCTTTAATGTCAATGTGAAAACAGATTTCCACAAAGTAATGTAAATCAAACAAAAATTTGTAAAGTTTAATAAATGATTGCATAAATATTCATCCCCTTTAAAGTGACCGATTTAATTCAACAGAGGTCCAGTCAATTTATGCTCGTAGACTCAAAATTAGTTAAATTATGATCATCTCAGTGCAGTGTACATGTCTCAAGTTACTTTATTATAAGACACCTGTGTCTGGAAGGTCCAGTCACTGGTTAATTAGTATTCTGGCTACCATTACACCATGAAGAAAAAAGAACACTCCAAGCAACTCAGAGTCCAGTTAAATACATCATCAAGAAATGGAAGGAATGTGTCAATCTGTCTAGAACAGGCCGTCCTCACAAACTGAGTGGCCGTGCAAGAAGAAGCGTAGTGACAGAGGCTACCAAGACAACTATGGCTACTCTGAAGATGTTACAAGCTGCAGCCGCTGAGATGGGAGAGACTCTGCATACAACAACTGTTTCCCTGGTTTTTCAGCAGTCAAAGCTTTATGGGAGAGTGTCAAAGAGAAAGCCATTGTTGAAGAAAACTCAGATTAAATCTGGACTAGAGTTCACCAAAAAGCACGTGGGAGACTCCATGGTCAAGTGGAGGAAAGTTCTTTGGCCTGATGAGACCAAAGTGATGCTTTTAGGCCATCAGACAAGATGCTCTGTCTGGCAGACAACAAACACTTCACCACAAACACACCGTCCCCACTGTGAAGCACAGTGGTGGCAGCATCATGCTGTGGGGATGCTTCTCAGGAGCCAGCCCTGGGAGGTTTGTAAAGGTAGAGGGTAAAAAGAATGCTGCAAAATATTGGAAAATCCTTGAGGACAATCTTATTTAGTCTACAAAAGAACTATGGCTTGGGAGAAGATACAGCATACAGCCAAATCTACGCATACATAGTTTAACTTTAGCTGTGATTGCAGCTAAAGTTGCATCAACTAAAAAAGAAACTTGAAGGGGGTGAATATTTATGCAGTCACTTATTTTACATTATATAATCTATTTAACTGACATAACTTTGTAGAAATCTGTTTCCACTTTGACATCAGGAGTTTTTTTTAATGTTTATTTAAAAAAAAAAAACATATTATGTTGACCACGATTCATTTATAAAATCAATAAAAGGATACAACATCCAAGGGGGTGAATACCTTTTATAGGCACTGTAAGCTAAGGCACTGTTCAGTACTTCATTAATAAAATCATTGTTTTAAAATAAGTAGATTAAAAATATACTGAAGTATTGAACATCTTAACAATTTTAATCTTGATGGTGTTGAGTGTGGTTTATACTGGGAGACCAACTGGGCTGCAAACACTCTCCCATTCATCTCACACACACTAAAACACAAACATTGATGTTGCATTAATCTGGTTATGGTTATATAATATCGACATACCAGGAGCTCACACTGCTCTGTTGCAACTCCAGCAGGCTTAGTGACAACAGGCTCCCCAATCTTAAAAACCAAAGAGGAAATGACCATGACCATTTCCATGAAAATGACCAAGAATCTAGAAACCATAAGATGAATTCAAACAAGGATGTGTCTTTACACTGAATTTGTAGAAGAACATCACATCCATGCCTTTTAAAAATGCTGTGACTGCAAATATTCTCACCATGTTTCTGATGAATCGCTCTCATAGTGTTTTTTTCTACTCAGTATTACGCATATGCAGTTTCCACTCCTGCCACATGCTGTCTGAGCTCGTTGCTCTTTTACGTAAGAGGAACATTCAGCGTAACATCTTGCCAGAAACAGGTCAGTTAATCTGAAATTAATAAACCCAGACTGGGAGAATTAGCAGCAGGGCTCCAAGATGAAGCATGTCCAGACCGGTTCAGACGTCACAGCCTCTCAAACCATGAAAGAAATTATTAGAATACATTAAATCAGCTGATATTTTCTTGTAAATTTAGGGCTTTAGAGCTTTCTGCGGTTGACTGTTCTCGTGGCTGACAATGCATTTCAGAGCAAAAACCAAGCCATGAGGTCGAAGGAACTGCCTGCAGAGCTCAGAGACATCATTGTTAGAAGGCACGGATCTGGGGAAAGCTACAAAAAAAATCTGCTGCACTGGAGGTTCCCAAGAGCGCAGTGTCATCCATAATTCTCAAATGGGAGAAGTCTGCACAATCAGGACTCTTCCAAGAGCTGGTTGCCCAGCCAAACTGATCAATCTGGGGAGAAAGGCCGTAGTAGGAGAGGTGACCAAGAACCAGATGGCCACTCTTACTTAGCTATAGAGATCCTGCATGGCACAGGTGTCAAACTCAAGGCCCAGGGGCCAAATCTGGCCTGTGGAACGGTTAAATTCAGCCCACAAGATGGTCTCACATTTCTGTTATAACTGGCCCATCAGTATGAGGTCTGCAGATTTCCTCAAGTATAAAAATGTGAACTTATCCTTGATGATTTAAGATATCCTTGTTAAGTCACAAAATCTGAAAAAGCAAGGAGTAAAAATATTTAGATAAGAAGTCAGGAATGTGGGAAAAGAAATTCATTTGTGTTTACTTTCACTTTTTCAATTTAGCATCTCACAATTACAACTCAAACTGAGGACTTTGACTTTTAATTTCATACTTTGAGCATTTCATCTCAAAATTTCGACTTCTCATGTAATATTTTGAACTTTAAAATTCAAAATTCTAATTTTTAACTGATATTTTGACCTTTTTAAACAATTACTTTGTACTTTACCTCATATTTTTAACTCCAAACTTTGACTCCATAATCCCGTAGTTTGACCTTATAGATTCACAATTTAAAAATTTTGAATCATATTTTGACTTTTTATTTCATGATTACAAATTTTATTTCATATTTTGACCTTTTAAACTCATGATTTTGACTTCTGTCTAATATATTTGCCATTAAAAAAACATAATTTTTAAATTTTAATTTAATGTTTTGACTTTTTTGAACTAATAAATTTACTTTTCTCAGATTCTGAGCTTTTTAACTTATCTTTTTAACTTTTTAAATGTCAAAATCATTTATCATCAGTGCTAAGTTTATTACTGGTGAAATGACGTTGACAGTTTATGGTAAAAAAGGTGACCCTGTTAGGCCCTAAGGTTAGACCTAAATCCAGAATCCGGCCCCTGCTGTATGGAGATGGGACAAAGCTCCAGAATGACAACAATCACTGCAGCCCTCCACTGATTTGGGCTCTATGACAGACTGGCTGGACGGAAGCCTCTTGGCTTTCTCATAGTTTTTTGCAAACTCCGAGCTCTTTAACTCTTTAACACTTTTATACATTGAAAAAATTGCAGGAGCTGGAACCCTGGCCTAGTGGTTAGTTCCCACCCCTAAAGTGAAATGAGACATTCAAAGAGGGAGTGGGTTCCTATTTTAAGCAACTGTAAGAGAAGGAAGGCGCTAAGGTGAGTGGCATCCACCTGCAGCCATGTTGTGCACAAAGCAGCAAACAGTTAAAGCAATAAAAAAATAAAATGCATTAATTTTGGACCTGGTATAACAATCACAGCCTTGCTTTATGGGCTACACTACAGAGAAGATGTCCTAAAGGCTTTTAGGAGTTAATTTGATCTTAAATTAAAATAAAATAGTTTTAAATTCATGCTGGTTAATGAAACACAAATAACAGGACAGGCAGGATGCTGGGTACGGTACAGTGGTGCAGTAATAACCTGTGTGCACCAGGCCTGTGACAGAGCATTATGAGCTCATATGTAGACGATTCCCCAGCTAAAGCACTGACTTGTCACTTGCCTTTGGTGTGACTGTAAAGCCACTTTCCGTTTCCCTCTCTGGGTGTCTTACAGTGGAATTAACTTGGCAGGAATAAAGAGGCATTTCCAGGCAGCAGGCACAGTTGTTGGATTAGACTGAGCTGAACAGAACAAGGCGTTTGGGTTCATTATTAATTAGGTTCTTGCCAAAGAAAATGTTACAACTATTTCAATCCCCAAGAAACACACACATCCTTCTTGACATGAGAAAATGAGGTAAAAAGACACATAAACAACAACAAGGCAATTTACAGCACACTTAGTACTTTAATCAAAAGCTGGATTTGCCTTTTAGTACTGTTTGAGTAGCTATTGATCTAATCAGTTCATTTATTAAAGTCTAAACTATACACTTGGAAAATGTGGTGGGGGGTTGAGGACCTAATGATGGGATTTAATCAGATATTGTTGATGGTTGTTTAGAATATGACCACAGTTTCACCACAGTATTCACCACAGTTTATGCAGTAGAAGTTGGTTATAATGGTTAAAGGGGCACTGCTGCCTCCACACATTAAGACAAGAAATCCACTTCAATATCCATGCATTATCTCTACACCACTTACCCCATTTGGGGTGGCAGGGGACTGAAAACTCTTAAGAGATGGGGTACATCCTGGACTGGTCAATCACAAGGCAAACACGTAAGAGAAACAACCGTCTTCACTCACATCTACGGGCAATTTAGAGTCACCAGTTAGCCTAATGAGTATAATTTTGGTCTGTGGGAGGAAACTGTATTCACCAGAGAGAAACCATGGATGAGAAACACCACACAATGCCCTGTCTGACTGGGATTCAAACTGGGTACTTTATTTCTGGGACAACAGTGCCAACCACTCCACCACCGTGTAGAACCTCTAACACATGTTGAACATAAATTTAGGATTGCATACAGTTAAATTTCATTTTTTATAAACATGGGCCTGAAATCATGGTCAACTGCTCTTTTAAAGCTGTAGTAACACCTCCCCTTTAATTCACCTCTCAAAGGCTTCAGACTTGGACTCGAGATGTAAAACTCTTGCACTCTTTTTATTCTGTATTTGTGACACATTATAAATTCATGCAAAAGCACGCATAACCATCTGTGTGTAGAGCAAGAGCAGCCACTGCTGACACAAGGGAGAGAACGTCACCTGCTGCAGGTAATGGATGGGGATGGCTTAAGGCAAACACTAGGTAGGCATCATGTTAAGAGGAGCGCTGCGAGCGATGTTAAATACGAGTATCAGTTTGCATAATTCCCTGTCCTCCTCCGCTTCTCTCTTTCTGCTCCATTTGTATAAAAAGCAGACACTTTGCAGGTTAGAGTCAGTGAAATGACAGGGCGTTCAGCCAGCACTAACTTCTAATTAAAGGTTTAATTATAAAGAGAGCACGTTTCTCTTCTTTGATATTGCAAGTGCTGATGTTTGGTTTACAGGCCAATACACATCTGTGTTTAATGTAGAGGTCCTGTATGACAGACAAAGACAAACAGACAGCAATATAGGATGGGGAGAGAGATAGTCACAGGTGTTTTCTTTCTTTAGATTATTTTTGGGTTTGTTTGTTTTTTGCCTATATTAGATAGAACAGCTGAAGAGGGATACAAAACATGGGATAGAGAGTAGAAGAAGAAGACATGCACCAAACAGTTCAGAGACGAGGTATCAATCCCATTGGTGCGTTTAGGACAAGCGTCAACCTCCGGTCCTAAAAAAATGAAGCCAATGCGGAAGAGCAAACAACTGCAATACAGCGAGTGTCCACTTGAGGCTGGCTGCAGGAACACCGGAGGTCCCGTCTGGACACCTGTTAAAAAGATATTTTTTACACTAGAAATAAACTAGTTTACAGCCTGGCAGGGCTGTTTCTTGCTATACGCGGACTATGCTAATGCACAGGGCCCCACAAGTCAACAGGGGGCCCCAAAGCTGAATGTTCAGCCTCATCTGAGGAGAATTAAGATTACCTGTCTTTATCCCTTACTATATATGCTTAAAAATAAAAGTAGGATATCAGAATGAAATAAGCCACAATGACAAGCTGTTGCCAGTGTTTCTGAGGCAAAATTAAGAGAAAATTGTTGAACTTCACGCAATGAGTGAGGTACACCAACAGGTAGCATGGGGTAGTGTCTATTTTCTGGAAGATACATCTGTTTGGAAAAAAAAAAAAAAAAAAAAAATTTGTACCACAATCGTTTTGTTTATAGTAAGGAAGAAAAAACTCACTGATTGGTGCGTCTTATTTGATTGACAGATAGCTCAACAGGCAGAAGCTACGTTCATGTAAACCAGAATGCTAGCTAGCTAGCTGACAGGAAGTCGAGCTTCGTGGGCGGGCTGTTAGGTTGATCCAAAGTTTGGTTGAGACAGCAATCTCAATATGGAAGCCGCTGCAGATTGGCTTCAAAAGCTGTTTGAGTCCATCTATTGTAAGCAGACGGCTGACGTCACACAGGCTTTGTCCAGTTCTTTCTACAGTCTATGATTTCGGACTATGACCTCAGCATAAAGGCACCTGCTCTACCAGCTAAGCTAAACTGGCACCCAGTGACGGACCATGCAGCACCATACTGCATGAACTGTAAGCATACTGTTAGCAATAAAAATGGATTTAGATCACAGTTTTATTATAAACCTTATAACATTAGTGTTAACGTCTTATTTATCCATTACTGTGATTTTTACATGCCCTAGTGTCAGAAATATTTTCCTGTTTCCTTGAATATCATTACATTTTCCAAGTGTGTCCAAGCTGCAGCCTCTGGTCCTGTTTTAATTGATCTGCAATAAATTAATGAAATAAAATGAAATTTGGGCCAACATTAAAACATGCTACAGCTTGTGCTGTATTGTACTAGGGATGCACATACAGATCCAAATTCATTTGCCAATATTTACTAATTAATTTTAGCTGATACTGATATAGTTACATATATATAAAAATAAATATAGTTTGGACCTAAAACAAAAAATAGCAGCATGATTGGCCTTTATTCACTCCGCTATCTGCTCCACTTTACAAATCGTATCAAGCTTCTGTACACACGTCCTTTTACCAGTTTTAAGTTATTTCCCCTAATGTTTGGTTAAATGTTGGATAATAAATGGAAATCCCACAAATCTGGCTGAAAGAAGAAACTAACCTACAACAAAAATATACTTAAGCATAAACAGATGTGACGCATTTGCAAACAGTTTAAAAATGAGTGAAATTCCTCATTTGGGTTGAGTTGAATATCATCACTTATTGGATATTTACTCTCTTATTCTAATCTAATCTTATTTCCATAATCAGCAAAGAAGGAATTTTGTCGTTAAGGACAAAAGCTGATGTCATTTAGAAGAATGGATATGGATGGATCATTAAAAGAGGAAATGAGAGGCGGCACAGGAGAACTGACCAGATAAAAAAGAAGAATATTGGAAATGAACAGAGGTCGTCTGATTCAGCAGTTACTCAGAATTGACTATTGGTCGCTGTTTATCAGAGGACACTCGCTGCACAAAGACAAAGACACAAAGGCTTCAGGGTCTTTTTTTTTTTGCAAGTTAGAGCCAAAGTGCCGGGTAAGCAGGGAGGCAGGACCCAGTGAGCAGCTGATAGTGATGACTGACTTTTTAAGAGTTGACCTGATTCCTGATCAATTTTATTGAACTGTATTTTTTTAAGAAAACTGTGAAACTGAAGTAAGGGAAAGTCATATTTGTACCCTAGCAGCATGCAAAACTAAACCTGTTCAGATTTACAATGTAAAGTAAAAGAGAGAGTTAACTGCTGCTGAGAAAAGTACGACTTTTTAAAAAGAGGAAAAAAATCTAGGTAAAAGTTCACTCAGTTTTCCGAGGCAGTAAAAGAATGTGATGCTGAATTGCCTGAGGTGAACTGGACAGGGTTTGTGTGGGACTGTTACTCAGCAGGCTGCTCTTCATCAACACATCAAAGGTTTGGGGGTTTAATGGAGCTCTCCGGAACAATCCTAGACATTACATACTGAAGAAACCAGGGCAGACTGCTGATATGTTTCATTTCTGTAACAATAAAGACGAAAACAGAAGAGGAGGGACAATGCTGAGCCAGGTGGCACATCTTGTGTTCAACAGTTCTGCTCATTTGGCTGTGAATGGGATTTCAATGTGCTTTACTGGTGCTTGCTATGAAATGTTGACCCTAAAAAATAGAAGTCCTACATGGATGTAGATTAAAAAAAGATCAACATGAAGCTCCATGGTTTCAAAAACAAACAAATGTCATACAGTTAACCAGAGATAAACTGAAGTCAAGCTTTTCATGACTCAAGCGTGGTACTGTGATGGATGCCACCGTTGCAATAAGACAGTTCAGGAAATTTCATCCCTGCTGGATATTCCACAGTCAACTGTAAAGGATGTTATTAGAAAATGGAAGCATTTAGGAACAACAGCAACTTATAAGTAGCCTAAGCCCTTTGATTAATATCTATGTATGGGTACGATTAAACCATAAAATAATGTCAGATATATATGTGGCTTATGAACTAAGCAGGCTGATCCTCAGTGTTCCTCTCTGATCGACCCAGATGTGTTTACATTGTCAGCATGAGGATCTAGTGTATCTCCATGACCTAAATACTTCACTCAGTTGAAGGAGCATTTCCTCAAAGTCTTAATGCTGACAGGCTAATTTCTGTCCCAACACGTAACACAAGCCCATTGATTGTATCGTCAGCCCTCTGTTATCTGCGTGCAGCTTTGGAAATGTGCTTGGATGGTATTCAGAATGACCAAATTGACTTAAAGACACCTGATTTAGGCAGATAAGGTCAAATCTGGAAGCTTGAAGTCAATGAACCAATCAGCAGAGAGCTTAAGGGACTTTTGAACAATCAGATAACAGGCACAAAGTTGCATTGTCATCACTTTAGAGGAAAAGACATTGACTTACGGTCACTTCCTGGCCTGATCTTAAACATAACCACTGCTTTCCTAACCACAGCCCTCAAAAACCTCCAAGTAGGCCTTATGTGGACAGGTCCCCCTAATGTGAACATGTACAAAGGTGTTAGTTAACACATATATACTGTTAATACAAACACAAAGTCATAATAAAAATGACCTTTACAAATGGAAAAACCATATAAAACATCATCCACTGAGAAGCATAACGACAACCTAAGAGCCACCATACCTTTAAATGTTTACCATGCTTGTCCAGCATTTGAGTTAGATGTTTTAGTATTCTAAAATTGACTAAAATGAAACAAATAGATACTTGAATATCATTTCCGCTGGTAGTCAGGTTTTCATTAGTATAAAATGAGTATAAATTTGAGTAACATTAGTGCCAGTACAAACACACCACTGGCTTAGCTCTTTGTACCAGTCCTGCACGTCATTTAGAGGAAAGTCCATGATATATGCCAGCATTGTTCAATATTATAATTAAGTCTATAAATTATATATATATATATATATATATATATATATATATATATATATATATATATATATATAGACTGTACAAAAAGGTTGTGGGGTTAAGTTGAACTGTGAGCCGTTAGCGATGGTTACCACCAATGTAGCTTGGATGTAGCCCCAGTGTAGCTGCAGTTTTATCAGAACTGGACCACATTTCTTTATTAAAAGAAGAGTGGAGAGCCACAGTGAAAGCTTTTCTTCGTAGAAAAGATGTTTGAGCTCTTCTGTTCACCCGTTTGAGCATGAGCTTGCGGTTGTTATTGGTGGGGTCGATTTGTACTTTAAGCTGGTATATACAACTGCTAGCAATTAGCCTCAGATGTAGTTGTAGAACCAAATTTCTTTATTAAAACAGGAGAAAATAGCCACAACAAAAGCTTCTCTTCAGCATGAATTCTAACATGCCGTGCAGTTACCATTTTTCTGATATAAAAAATGGTTGTTCTAAAGAGCTCAGTGACTTCAAGCGTGGTATTGTGGTGGATATCACAGTTAGTGAAATTTCCCTGCTGGATATTCCACAGTGAACTGTAAGTGATATATAAATTAAGTGGAAGTATTTGGGAACAACAGCAACTCAGCCACAAAGTGAAAATCACTGAGCTAAACCACATGGTGGGTAAAACTCTCCAACTCTCTGCTGATCCCAGAGCTGAAGAGTTCTGGATTTCCACTGGTATTAATATAAGCACAAAACCTGTGCAACAGGAGCTTTATGGAATGAGTTTTCATGGCTGAGGAGCTGCATGCACATCCACCAAGTCCAATGCCAAGTGTAGGATGGAGTGGTGGAAAGCACACTGACACTGGACTGTGGAGCAGTGGAAACACGTTCTGTGGAGTGACAAATCATGCTTCTCTATCAGATTGTTTCCACTAAGCGGTCCGGCTCAGTTTGGTGCAGTACGGAACGCATTTTTTTTTGTGTGTTTTCATAGAGCAAAAGTTGGAAAGGGTCCCAAAAAAACGACCTGTACCGTCCCACTTTCGACACCCTTCCATAGGGGTGCCAATCTTACCTACCCATACCAAAAAGGTGGAGCTACACACACAACAATAGGGGCTGCACTGACGTCACGTCAGAGCGCAACTCAGCTGCTCCTCACCGGGCTTCAGACACGGAAGTCTGCGCTGTGAGAAGCGGGCGAAAACGGGAGAAAAATGGACTAATATCTGCCTAAATGGGAAATATTTGAACTCGACAGAGGTCCAAACTGTTTCCTAGTCTATGGACATTGGTATCTGGCCACAAATCAAGTTTCCTGACATTCATCCGGACCTGATTTTAAGAACACAAAGCAGAGCCCAAAGGCTCACATCAGCCCGATCCATCCGCGATGGATGAGAAACTAAATTAATGCTTAAGTTTTGTGAATACGAAGCCTTAGAACAGTTCGTTCTCTTCTGTAACTACTTATTAATCTACTTCTTACGTTAGATAACCTGTGAAAACATCGCTCCGTGGTTGCTGAACGTGTTTGTAAAACTTCAGGCTGCAGACTATTTTAAAACGAGATCAGCACACCCTGGATTTCTGACTTAAGCTCTTCATAGTGTGTCATATAAACCGATATAAACTGATGGAAACACAGCTTATTTTAAAGTTAGATGGGCGAGTCTGGGTTTGGCAGATGCCGGGAGAACATTACCTGCCTGACTACAGTGTGGCTACTGTAAAGTTTGTTGGAGGAGGGATCACGGTATAAGGCTGTTTTTTAGGGTCTGGGCTAGGCCCCTTAGCTCCAGTGAAGGCCAATCTTAATGCTTATTCTCTTGCGCTCCAGTGCCCAAAGTGAGGACTATAAAGACATGGTTTGATGAGTTCAGTGTGGAAGAACTTGACTTGCCCACACAGAACCCTGACATCCACACCAAGCAGCTTTGGGATGAACTGGAATGGAGATTGCAAGCCAGACCTTCTTGCCAACACCAAGAAACAATATTAAAGGACGTGTATTTGAAAACAGTCATTACAGTTCCTGTTGGTGTAATAGTCAGGTGGCTGAATACTTTTGTCCATGTTTGTAATTTGACATCTTACATCAGGTTGTGCTACCTAACTTTAAAATCCTCTACACCACACCTCCGTCTAATCTTATTGTACTCGAATGTTGCCAAGACTGCACATTAGCCAAATCACATTAATGCATGGACTATTACCCAAACATCAAAACTGTCAAATATTTGCTTGATTGCATTGTGTATGCACTTAAAAATGACACAGTCTGTAGCTATGTCATGTCCCTATGATGAAGGAAAATGAGTTTTTCCAACCTTTTAATCTATGGGGATGCAGAATGGCACAATCATGAATTAATGTGCTTGGATTTCTCTCTCCCGCTCTTTCTGACCTGTCCTGACCCCATCTGTCCGACAGATGTATCTCTCTGCAGCTGGACTCTCACATCCACTCACTGGCACACACACTGTGAACCCGCCACATTCTTGACACAGTCTGGGGTCCCTGATGTCGTAAGGAAGCTGCGTGGGGCACAAAATCCAGCGTGGTGGTTGGTTGATTACATAACTTAATTGCTTGGATTGTTTCTTTCTTTTTCTTTGTAGTGAAGTTTTGGTACTTTTGTTCTTTCTTGGCCTCATCCTGCGCCGCCTACTGCAGCCAAACACCCACCGGTCCTGACATAACAGCAAGGCTCCTGGGACACAATGTGATTGGCTGGAGGCTCACATAACGGATCATCTGAATATTAATGATGGAGAAGAAACAAACAGCCCGAACACAGAGGAGCTCATTTATAACACATAAACACACCTGTCACAACTGGTGCTATTGCTGTCTGAGAGTGGGTTGGTTAGGAAAGTGTTAGGGGAAAAAAGACTGGAAGGTAATATTCATGATGGGTTCATGAACATGTGTCTGCACGTGTTCTCATTAAAATCCTTCCATCCATTATCTCACACCAGTGAGGCTTTGTCTGCTTTGAGGTAGTCAAACCTATATTTGCACAGACTAAGTCTTCACTGAAAAATGTTATCGGGCTGCACGGTGATGCAGTAGTTAGTACTGTTGCCTCAGGGTTAAACATTTCAAAGTTGATTTTAACCCCAAAAGTGTAATTTTATCTCCATTCTGAATAAAATAGCCTTCAGAGACAATTGATCTAAGCTTTGCCAATGTCATCTCAAATCTAGGGGGCAGGATTATCCCATCATACCCTTGGGCAGACTGTTAAGATGTGTTTTAGATGTGTTTTAGATGTTTTTAGATGCATTTATACATGTGTATATGGGCTTAAATGTCACCTGTTGTAGAGTAAATACTGTTAGGAGTCCTTTGCTCATGTTTCTGGTGGATTACAGGCTGTTTGCAATCCGATACTGAATGTCCATTAGGGGTCAGGAAGTGGGGGACAGCCATTAAGACTGAACGGGCTTGAATCTCATCCTGTCTTGCTAATATTTCTAAAAGGATAAAGGAATGTCACCTTCAGCTCAACCTGTCCAAGACTGAGCTCAGTGTCATTCCAGCCAGTCCCACTGTACAACCTCAAATCAACATCCAGCTTGGATCAAATAAACTCCTGCCCACTATGTCTGCCCGATATCTGGGTGTCATGATTGATGACCAGCTAACCTTCAAGGTTCATGTGGACTCAAGTTCTCTGTCTTGCTGATTTACCTTCTCAAATCAAGAGGATCAGACCCTATTTGACAGAGCATGCAACACAGCTCCTTTTAATATCAAGCATTGACTACTGCAATTCAGTTAAACGTCTGCAGATGATCCAGAACGCAGCAGCACATCTGGTCTTCAACCAACCCAAGACAGCACATGTCACTCCTCTGTTCATCTCTCTACACCGGCTTCCAGTTGCAGTGTGCACCATTTAAACTCTAATCATTGCTTACAAAGCAGTGACTGAAACTGATCCTGTTTACCTGGAGTCCCTCATCCAGGTCTACACTCTTTCTTGCCCTCTACGCTCAGCCAGCAAAAGGCGCCTGGTACTTCCATCACTTTGGGGCCTTAAGTCACCAGCCCGACTCTTTTCTTCAATTGTCCCTTAATGGTGGAATGAATTACCCAGCTCAATTCAATCTGCAGAGTCCCTCTCTACTTTCAAGTGATAGGCAAAAACCCAGCTCTTCAGTGAACACCAGCACTTAGCTAGACTCTTCTCCACTGTTGTCCCCAGTGGTAGAGTGAGTCTCCCAGTTACAGATGGTTTGCATTGTCCTGCTCTACTTCTGGGGTTTGCTCTTTGTGAGTAGCCCAGCATTTGGTACTTTGACCATTATTTGTTGGTAGGGGTGTAACAGTTCACAGAGGTCAGGGTTCTGTTCAGACTTCAGTTTTGGGGTCACGATTTGGTACTGGTTTGGTTCATCGATAAATAAAAGAAAAGCAAGGGCAAATAAAATTGTCTTAGATTGCAAAAAAAGAAAATTTAACCTGTCAGTACTTATTTTTGAAATGCTTCCGGGGAATCTACAAATATTGTTCAACATCCTCATGAGTTTTTCAAAGTACTGCTTCATTAGTACTAAAAGAAAGAAAACCCGGCAGTTGCATGGCCCATGTAAAACCATTCACTACAGATAGATCTCTTTAATAGGAAGCTTTATTTTGTTGTTTTCCTTGTCAACATTCTTGACTGCACGGAGAAAATACAGCTAATCCTAGTCAAGCTTTTCTCATGATATGACACAGCAGCGAGTGCTCTGCACAGGATGTCACTTCAGCTGAGAGCATGCTGAGGGACTTTAAGCTCATTCCTGACATTAAACCAGACAAATCTCACATGTCTGAGCCTCATGAAACATGATCCTGTTTTAATTCCAAAATCCCAAACACAACCTGTCGGAATCAGGAAGTCTGACATAATAGGAACACGAGAGACGTGTGAGGCATTTTCACAAGAGTCAAAAGGATGGTGAAGACTAAGGCCTTTAACTACTCTGAGATGTAACTATCTTCTCTTTTAGCTTCTGTGTCTTTGAAACACCTCCTCTAAGCAGGATTCAAGGGACGGTATGCAAACAGAGCCACCAAATAGTTTGTGATCAAAACAATAAAAAGATGAGTCCAGCCAAGTTGCTTACTTCTTGTTTAAATTTAGGACTCAGTTCAATAAAAACCTGCACTCTAAAAGGCGAATTCACTAAACAGTAAACCACCTTTTTTTCAATCAAATGAATTTCACATAATATTGGAGAAAAGCAGTTTAAAGTGCATCTACAATTTCCATCATTATGATTTCTTTTTACGTGGCTAAATTCATGTCGTAATTATTTCATTTCAAAATAAAAGCAGGTCTTTATCCAATCAGAAAATCAGTGACCCCTCATTTAAGACAACAAAGAAAGTAAAATTAAACAAAGACCATTTTTAACGCAAAATAAAGGAACTCAAAATGCAACCAAAAGGGGAGATTACTTTTGATTAACCACAGGAATTCTGAAGTAAACAAGAAGTTAGCAGTGGAGGTGGTCACAGCTGGACAATGCATCTTGCAGCTTGAAAATGCCTAGTGAGGCAAAACCATAATGGTAGTTGGGAGGCGATTAAGGATTGAGTTGTGTGTTACAAGGGGTGATGAGATGTAAGTAATTAATTGTGGTCCATCTCTAGTAAGCAGCAAGAAACATGAATGAGATACAGCAACAGAACAGCAACTTCCCATCTCCTTAAGTGGAAGTCTTTGACAGAACACCTGGCAACAATTACACCGTCCTGTCTGTCTCAGTGGCTGCTGTGACAAGGCCTTTGTTATAACCACTATAGAAATTAAGGATTTTAAACATAACAGAAAATGTTCACTGCTTTAACAATGTTGACAACTGCTGACACTTTCAGCTGAAAAGTCACAAGTTAACACGGTTACTTGATAAAACATAACACCTGCTCTCCTACAGCATCGTTTACAGTGAAGACTTGAGAATAGGATTGTCTTTTTTTCGCTGAGGAGTTCCTGATAAATATGCTTCCCGCTTCAGGATGAGTATCGAAATCTGGTACCAACACAGTACCGGTACCAACACATCCTATACCTTTCAGTGCTTCATTTCAGTACCACTCCAAAGGACAGACATGAAATATGTTAAAGAAGTTAAACCTGCTTCCTTTACTTAAGTTCTGTTGGTATCTTAGTTCTGAACCATTTGCAGTACAGAGAGAGCTTTAATTCAGCTGCTGACCATTAAAACACTTTTTTCTGTTAGGCATTGGTACTTTTTAAAAAGTATCGAAGCAAACCCAAATACCTAACCCTATTCCTGCCTAAGCCCAAACATTTTATTTATATTAAAATATTTTGCAATTCAATAACAAACAAATGTTTACTTTGGCGTTGATGTAATTAGTTGATAAAAAAACACTACAAATATGCTGAAAAGCATCATTTTAAGCACATTTTAAGCATATAAGACTGGAGCAGATGCCAAAATAATCAGCTCTTTATAAGAACTTTTGAATGTGTTGTGAATCGGTTTGAATCGAAAATAGATTAGGAATCAAATCTCGACCCTGAACTGAATTGTGAGATACTTTGAAATTCACATCTCTATGTTTTCTGCCAAATTCATAACCTTGTAAAGCAGATGGATATGCCCGTTTCCTTGTTCCTCACTGACGAATCCATCTCGCAAAGCTCCCATCTGAACCGCTTGGGCCCGGTTAGAAAGTGACAGGACCAATCAGCAATGAGGGGCAGTACTTTCAGGCGCAGCAGTGTCGTGACGTAAACAAGCAGCAGCAAGAGCTGGTGCAGTTATGGAGGAAGAGCTTAGCGTGGAAGCTGCTAAAGTGGCAGTTTTATCAGAACTAGACAACATTTAAAGAAGAACAAAGAACAACAGTGGGTTGTTTTCTTTTCAAAAACGACAAAAGTCGAGTACCTACATGTCTATAGTCACCATGTTTCGCATTATTTCTCGGTGGCTGTGCACGCGCAGCTCAATAGCAGCTACGTCAGGTGTTTTGTTGCTCTGATTGGCCCGTAGAGATGTGACAGACAGAACGTTCATCCAATCACACTCTGAGTTTTTTTTCAAAGCCTGTGCCTTTTCCCAGATGTTTCCTATTGAAGCTTTCCCAGATGGATGTGTGAAACACATCCATCTGGTGTGTCAGGTTACCAAATTCATCCATGAAACAAAAATGGTGGTTTACTGTTTGGTAAAAACCTCACTGAGTGCACTTTTGGAGTCCTGATTTTGAAACTAGAAGCGATGAACTAGAGTCTTTATGACACTTTTCTAATCATCTGACTACTGAAGCGCTTTTAACTCACCCATCCAACTCCACATCCACACACTGGTGGTGAAGGCTGCCATGTAAAGTGGTCATCAGTATTGACAAACCCCATTCATACAAATTCACACGCCACCGAGCAATTTGGGGTTAAAGGTCTTGCTCAAGGGGTATGAAACCCCTGACCTTCCTATTGAAATATGACAAACATCCACAGTTGCCACAAGTAAGCAGCAGATGTGGGCAGAGCAGAGCAGCTATGGGGCTTGAAAATGTCTAGTGGGGCCGCATCATTACAGAGGTTCAGGGGAGGATGGGGAGTGAGTAACAGGGGTAAGCTTAAGCAACAGAATGTGCAGCACAGATATGAATGTGATACAGCAACAGAACAGCAGCTTCCTGCTGCAGTTGGGGATTCCTTGATGAAGAGTTGGATCTTATTTCCAGTGTTTCCACTCCAAGACACAAGCTGTTTTTGGCGTTTTTCTGGCTTTGAAAACTTTTTGGAAATATTTTACTTATCATAAGGACTCAGCTAAAAAGTGTACTTAGTTTTTAAACTAATGTAGGAAATCCCTAGACATTGAACCTCTAACAACTCTAAACATAAGAGTTCTCTTGTCTTGCAGCCTGTGTCTTGGAAACGCTGAGCCACAACTCTTCATGCAGACTCAGTTGTTGTTTCCAGAGTTATTTCACATGTCTGAGACTTTTACTCTGGCAGAATAAAGCAGATGTCTCCTTCTTTTCAGTGTCTGTAACAGAAAACAATCCGAACATGAGCCTATGGGTTTCACCCCCTCTCTCTCCCTCTCTGTGATCCCCATCTCATCAACATGTCGCGACATCTCCTCTCCACACAACAGCTCAGCTGATGACCGGGACAAGCACTCATCAGAACAGAGGACAGTGATGCCTTTTGATTGATTCTCACTCCTGCATGCACACATTTACATACACAAATCCCATCAGGAAGCTGCAGCAATTGGAATCAACAAGAAGGAACAACTGGATGTTTTTCCTTTTTTTGCCTCCGGCTCTGATTTTCTGAAGGTATTTATCTCATTGGATTTATCGTTTGTGGATACAATGACTGACTTTAAGAGCTAGAATAAACGCAACAATGTTTGAAGGACTTATAACTACTGTAGCTTGATGCTTGTTGTAGTTCTTGCTTCTGTCATATCACAGGAAGTTGCAGTTTAATCTACAGTGTGTCTGGTTTGTAATGATCTGAGTTCTCTTCTTGTACACACTGTTACTCTAAGCAGCTTTAACAGTCTTATAAAACTACTCAGGAAGCAGCTTATTGTGAATTTGTTTAAGTAAGTGATCAGATATCTCCTGTATACTTATAAAAGTTTTTAAAGTCTACTCTGTACGCCAGGACTGGGCGATGTTGACACGAATAATGTCTCGATTTTTGGCCGAATTGCGATACTTGATAAATATCTTGATATTTATCAAGATATTGAAACCTGGTTGCAACAAAAAAAGAAGTCCTAGACAACCAATACAGGGCCTTTTTTGTTTTAATGATCAAAATACTGCAGACAAACGTCTTCACACTGTCTAGATTGCTCAAAAACATTAGCAACATTTCCGTATATTGATACTTTTGCATACCACGTCTTTCAAATGGTAAAATTGCAATTGTTTTAATGATCTGTGGTTCAAAATGTGCAGAAACTAAGAGATTCAAAGTCATATTTTTGACCAAAAGAGAGAAAGCACTGTCTAGATTGCACAAATATATTGACAACATTAGAAAAGTGGATGAATATGGCAGGGAGTAAGGGGTTCCCATCAGAGTGCAGGACTTTTCATGCAATTTTTGATCATTAAAGACACAAAAATTCACATTATTTGGTGTCTAAGGCTTTAATTTTGTTGTAACATCCTTTGATTTGTACAAAAATTCAAATACTTGTATATAGAATAAAATAAAAAAGAATAAAACACTCTATTTATCCTTTACATTTAAAGATAACCATATTGAAGTCAGTAATATTTTAGTGTTAGTATTTCTTTTACTGTAAACAATCTTTTCACTGCCATCTAACATTTCAAATTAACATTAACTTATCCAAATAAATGACTATTTTTATATACTGTTTAAAAATACAGGGATACATCACACAATTAAGCCTCTAAATATGGACAATACAGAGACTCATTTTCTGGTTTAAAGCCATAACTTTACTTTATAAGAGTCATTTTACCAGTTGAGTTGGTGTATTAAGGCTTTATCTCCATTCAATTATTTTTGAATATTGATCTCGTGACACACGTGACTTTTAAGCTGTTTCCATGTCTGAAATAATAATTTTTTTTTTCTTGTACTCACGCTGGTTGGGTGGATGAGCGGCAGAGGAAGCAGTGACAGCGGGATGAGCACCACGAGGATCAGCTTCCTCGCCCTCCACAGCTTCCTGATCAGATCCATCCTTGCTGCAGCCTCTAGCCTCATGGGGGACCCGGAGCTCGGGGTCAGACCGGCCACTACTCAGCAAAACCGGGAGTGAAAGTCACAAACCGGCTGGAGAGACCGCCAAACTTAAACGAGGGTCTCCCTGGCGCGTAAAAGTTGTCGTTGCCCGTTTACGCGCGGACGGTGGCCGGACCTGATTGAGTCTCTGAGAGGTGAGTGGCGGAAGTTTCTTTGCTAAACCTGAATTTAACTTCCACTTTGCGTAACTTTGGGGCCATTCACTTCAGCCGGAGTCCCTCTTCTCCTCTTCTGTGAGTGTCTGATGCTGTTCGGAACATCAGGTGAGGCTGCAGGCACATTTATTAGCCCTGATAGGTATGCTAATTAACCGCCTCTTTGCACCACCCTCTCTGGCTGTGAATGGACCAATCAGAGGTGAGCAAAAGTTTGGACTCAGACGAGGGTGTGTGTGCTCATGCAAAGGCTTTAGTGCAGAAAAAAATACACCGGAGTATAATCAGGGAACGAGGAAAAAACTGGAGTCCCAGGAGATAAACATAACTGAGTAGAAAGTAAAGAATTATAACATTTGTAAAACGATAAAGGGTTGGTTGAAGTTTTTAAAGAACAGTTCATAGGAAATAATGAAGTAAAAAAAAACATGCTCTTGAGTAGTTCGGTTTGGCATAATTATTCCTCATAATATCAACAGATAACACTTTAAATATTTTACATTCATTTCCAACACTTACTGCTTTCACTAATAGGGAATCCTGAAACTGTAATCAGGCTGACAGAAATAAAACCTGTCAGACAGGGACCAGCATGGAAAAATGTAAGGCACACACTGCCCTCTAGAGGACATTTAAAGTAATTGCATTCAGGATGAACAAGTGTCAAGCTAATACTAGTATACAGAAGTGGCACTGTAATTTATTTATAATAATTAAACACCACCTTGAGAGAAAAATAAAGTATTTTCTGCCCTTTAACCAAAACGCGTTTGAATTAGGCAAACATATTTGTATTTTATAGGGCTATCATATGATAACATGTTTTAATCATAGTGAATCTCAGATTTACTATTTATATATTGATTTTATTTACATCTTTTATCTTATTTATTTATGTTATTTTTTTCTTCTCATAATTTATATAATCTTGAGGTGTTTTTTTTTATTTCATCTACTTAATTAATTTTCAAATTTGTGGTTTCTGCCATATATCCCTACTCTATAATTTATTTAATTTATTCTATTTTATTTATTTTATTTGTTATTATTCCTTTTTTTAGCATTTTATAGCAGTGTTAATTTCATTGACTAAAACTATGACTAAAAATTTTCGTCGACAGCCTTTTTTTCCACGACAAAAACTTGAATAAAACGAACAAAAATAGATCAGTGATGACTGAAACTGACAAAAACTAAGTTTAGTTTTCGTCAAGATGACTAAAACTACACTAAAATGTAATGTAGTTTTTGTTGGACATTCAAAATCCATGATATTTTTCCACTGTTGGTAAATCTGTCAAAAAAACAATGCAGCTGGATCTATTCTGCCTCTCAGCTGTAGAAAGCAGCAATCCCAAATTTGACAGGGTGCAGAGAACACACTAACATGATTTGATACCAGATTTAGACAAGAAAATAAATGCTTGGCCTAAAAGTAAAGACTAAAATGTGAGGACTTTTTTATGGACTAAAACTTGACTAGAATGTTTTGAGTTTTTTGGCTAAAACCAGACTAAAACTTAAAAGGACAGAAGTGACTAAAATATGACTAAAACTAAAATTCATTTCATTCAAAGTCTAAAATTAAAAATAGCTGCCAAAATTAACACTGGTTTATAGAGGGTGATCAAGAATACACCATAAGACAGAATTCACTGGAATATTTAAAAATAGAATTCTACTAGTAATGCTGACAAATATGATGCAATTGAAAACTCTTCCTCCCATGCAGTATTTATCTACTTGTTTTTCTTTTTACTTCTGTCTTTGTATCATGTTTAGTGTTAACACTGTTTTTTTCAAAAACTATCAATAAAGTGTTAAAAAATTCTCAGAATTTCTAGAGTTAGTTGTGATTAATCTCCCTTTATGTCATATTTATTTTTCACTTTTTATGACCAAAATTAATTTGTTTCATTATGGACTTTTCTACTACACTAAGGGTAAGTGGCTGTCTATTTGGCATGCTTTTACTTTGAAAGGATATAAGGAACTTTGGGTGGATCAATAGCTATGAAATGGACTAACTCCGGAGAATGAACTTAGCATGGATTGAAAAAGTCAAGCATTCAAACTTTATTTGTAAAGCACTTTACATACCAACTAATGTTGCACAAATTGCTATCTACAAATAAATTTGAAAAGGAAAATTAAATAAGGGGGCAAGGTGCAATTCAATTTTGACTTATCCACTCAGGTGATTCAACAGAGGTCAAGCAAGCAGGTGCTAGTAGTCTCACAATTAGTGAACCAAGGATCACCTGAGCGCAGTGAATGTGTCTTAAGTGATTGTACCATAAAGACACCTGTGTCTGGAAGGTCCAGTCACTGATTCATCAGTATTCCTGGCTACCATAGCACCATGAAGACAAAAGAACTCTCAAAACAACTCAAAGATACAAGTCAAGGGATGTACAAATGGCACATCTGTACACTCACAAACTAAGTGCCTGTGCAAGAAGGAGACCAGTGAGAGAGGCCACCAAGACACCTATGACTACTCTGAAGGAGTTACAAGCTTCATCAGCTGAGATGAGAGAGACTCTGCATGCAACAACTGTTGCCTGAGAATAATCATATTCTACTGCTTGGTAGAAGATTTATTTTGCAGGAAGACAATGACCCGAATACATACAGTGAAAGCTACACAGAAATGGTTTAAAGACAATAAGGCTAGTTTTCTGGAATGGCCAACTGAATGCCCAGACCTCAATCCAAGAGAGAATTTGTGGCTGGACTTGATAAGGGCTTTTCATGCCCAATCCCAAGCAGAGCTTGAGCAGTTTTGCAAAGAAAAAAGGAGTTAAATTGCTGTGTCAAGATGTGCAAGCCTGATTGAGATCTATTCGCACAGAATCATTGCTGTGATTGCAGCTAAAAGTGCTTCTAGTGAATACTGGCTTGAAGGCAGTTAACTCCCTTACTACCAGTCTTTAGCTTGAGTGCATTTGAAGTTACAAAACTGCTCGCATATGAGTGTTAAATGAAGGATATTTCAAATTAAAAGAGCTCTTGTATTGCAGCAAAGTAACATATACTGTTAGGAACATTTAGACCACATTAACAGCCAAAAAAACATTTTCTGCATTTCATGAAGAGGATGAATTCTTACTTTCTTGCCCAGTATTTACAAAACTGTTTAAAGCTTATTTAAAGCTGTTTGCATTGGAGTACATATATCTATATACAGTGAAAAAAAATCAGTAATAAAACAATAATAATGTCAACCATTAACAGTTTTAAAATGAAATCTTCATAAACAGCAACATCACAGACTTAAACCACACGCATGTGTAGAATCAGAGGCCTCTGAATGGTGCATGTGTGCACAGGCTCCTCTTCATTGGCCCGCTGAGCTTATATAACCCAACCACTGAGCTAATTCTCTTTAAACCTCTTTCAACCTTAAACTGTGAGAAACTTTGTCAAAGGCTTCACACATAAATGGATCTTAATAAGTGTTTGTATTTGTGTGTTTTTGTGATGATATACTATCACAAGCAATGCTATGTAATGTATTATTGGTTAAATATAGATTACATTAAATATAACATTATAACATTAAATAGATATTGGCAGTTGAATCGTGTAATGCACCAAAAAGACACACTGTGCTGCTAAGTTATTTTGAGTCAGTTTGAACGGCGCTCTCATGGATGGTAACCAAGCTCCTGTTTTCCTTTTTCTCTCTTTTTAACAGCAGCATAAGAGTTCCTGTGACTACTGTTTAAATACAGAATAACAGCTATACAACCAGACTGCACGGTTCTTGGTAGTTCTTAAGCCCAAGGCATGTATTGTTATGCACTATTGGGGTACTGAGTGAGACTAAGAATACATTTAAATGACTGTAGCGTCAGGCTGCAACACAACCAAACTGAAAAAAGTGAGCACTGTATATATTATTATAATAAAGGACATACACATGTACACACATGTATTAAACTGAACACATTTTTATTTATATTCCATTTGTAATTGAGGCTCAACTCATAATATAAGTTCAGTATAATGACATCTCAGTCAGGAACACTCTCATCATACATTTAATCATTTTATTACTAAATAGAATACAGTTTGCTCTGCTCGAAAGATGCTCCCTGGGTTCGTCAAGCAGCCTGCTTTGGCTTTCCAGGGCTAGAAACCCCCATATGGATAGACACAATTATGACAATGTGCACTGATTACTAAAATAGAGTCCAAAAGAAATTAGTCCATAGTAGCAACAATCTGAATATGGTTGCAACAGCTTTATGCTATGAAGGAGGAGGCTGGGGTGGAGGAGGTGAAGCTTTGCCAGCAGCAGAAGCTCGGTACATGAGCATTAATGCAAGCAGAGATAAGTGAGATGTAAGTCATATTTAAATACAACGCCGTGTTGAGAGAAAGAGCTGTGATTGGCTATGGGAGCTGGGAGGCGATAATTAGGACCAGCTGGCCATCAGCTGATCACAGCTGGGGGTATGACAACTATGTAATGCATGAACTAACACTAGGCTTTAAAGGCAAAACTACAAAGATGTTCTCAAGCACAGGTGTCAAACTTCAGGCCCGGGGCCAATTTTAAATTTCAAGTCATATTTTGAAATTTCAAGATCATGATTTCAAATTTAATCTCATATTTTTGCCCTTTTAAACTCCTAACTTTGAATTTTAATCCTATATTTTGACTTTTTTAAACTCACAATTTAGAATTTCATCATATATTTTGACCTTTTAGATTCACAATCTTGAATATTAAGTTGTATCTTGACCTTTTAAACTCAACATTTTGATTTTTTATTTCATATTGTGACCTTTCAACTCCTAACTTTGATTTGATATCCCATATTTTGACCTTTAAAACTCATGATTTTGTATTTTATCTTATATCTTGACCTTTAAACCCATGATTTTTACAATTTATCTCATATATTTGCCTTTTGAAAGCATTATTGTCGCTTTTGATTTTGTGTTCTGACCTTTTTAACTAATATTTTGACTTTTTATCTCAGATTTTGAGCCTTTAAAATTATCATTTTGAATATTTTTTTATATCTCAAGTTCATTTATCATCAGTTTTCTTCCCCTTAAATGTATTACCTGTGAAAATAAGGTTGACAGTTTATGGTTAAATGTTGACCCTGTTGGGCCCTCGGGTTAGACTTAAATTCAGATTTTCGGCCCCTGCTGTGGTTGAGTTTGACATCCCTGTTCTAAAGGATGTAGTATAAGTACATGCAGACCTACCTGCATACATATCATATATAATAACCCATACAAAAAACATAAATTAACATAAAGCTTTTAAAAGTGTAGTGGTGATGGAAAAAGCTGCAGGACAGCTGAATTTAAACAGCTGTTAACTGTACCACTAACAACCACAAGATGGTGCTGTCCACTTGAGAGGGTGGGAGACTGAGCTCAGATTTTCTATTCATACCGTTAACACTAAACAAACTTCAGTCCTACAGAGAAAACTGATTTTTTTTAACTCTTTGCAGAAAAAAACCTATTTCCTATCCATTTACTAAAAGAACCCAGTGAATGATCTTGTATTTCTATAGTAAGTTAGTTTAAAGATATATTTGCATTATTTCTGATCTTTTTGACAGGATCCGTGTCTTTAGTTTTATTTTTAGTGCCCTGTTTGTAATTTTTGATAATACCGGTGGAAAAAAAACCCATTACATACTCAACATATCAGCTCAGCCAAAGACCTGAATTGTAAATAGAAGTTGTTGTGCCAGATTACAGTGACCTTTCACCCCAGATTAAGAATCGCATCCAAAACGCAGAAATCACGAGCACATACGACTAAACCTAAATCCATATGAGTGTGTGTCTGCCAGCTACACGGGACTTTCAATCCTCCAGCTCTCAGCCTCACAGATGCTGCATGAGACCTTTTTTTAAATTCATTTTTATTCATTTATTCCTCTTTCTTTGTAAAGAACACATTTTTTTCTATTTTTAAAATCCATTTTTGCACAGTTTAGCATAGAAAAAAGCTCATTTGTGCTGGAAAAGTTAAAATATGACAGTTTTGTATTCATGCATTCAGATGGCATTATGATTTTGCTCTTTCACTGCCCTTTCTTGCATCGATACCGACTAATCACTTTCCTACTACGGCATTTATTGACTCTAAATGTAGCCAGGACCAACAGTCAGGGATCAAACCTAAGATCAGACGAGCTCCAGGGGTCCCAAAGTCTCCCTGCCTTGCTCAGAGTCATGGCACGTTTATCTCGTCCCACTGCTTATTTTAAATCTGCAGCCGCTGCTGCTGCTCACCTCCTAAATTAGTGTAAAAGCTGCAGGGAGTCACCCAAAGCTCGGATCTGCGCTGAAATCCTCAAACCAGATTTACAAGTGGTTCCATGTTTCAGTCTGGGGAGATAAGAGATAAGCTGCACGTGTGGAAACAAGAGAAATTTGAGGTCAAAGCACCAACTTTTAACCTGACAGCAGGGAGTATTACCATCAGGCACAGGTAGCTATTGCCTGGAGTCTACTGCTGATCCTATGTTAGTAAGGGTAATAAGTGCCGTAGGGTTCGCAGGGCAGCAGAGGGGGCATAATGTCATGTAAGTCTGGCCCTGATAAATGCACACAGTCATAACAAACAATAAGTAGTAAATGAGTGCAAATTATAGCAACAGATGGGAAGATAACCATTAATGCTGCTTCAAAAGAAACTAACATTTCAGAAAATAAAGTAAACTGCAAGAAATCTATGCTAACAAGGGTGTCCAATGTCTGGAAAATATATATCTTAGTACTCATAATGTACTGCAGGACTCAATGATAGAGCAGGGCAGGCAACAGTGCCCCATGGTACCCTGATGTAGAAATACAGCTAAATGCCCTTATGGATGCTACAAACATGATGAGCTGCCTTTCTAGTAGACAGACCTTGATAAAGTGCCCTCTTGGGTATCCTTCCAGGAGTAATAAACATGATGAAATGTCCTCTAGTGTGCTTTTGTGTGAACAAACGTAATAAAGTGCCCTTGAGGGTGCTCTTAAAGTGGACAAAATTTGGATGAAATAGGATAAAGTACCTTCTAGAGTGCCCTGCTATCAACAATACATGGAAGAGTACTTGCTAGCGTGCCTTATAGTGGACTCAACTTGATAAAGTGCAGTTTTAGGTGCCCTTCTAGTGAACCAAACATGGAAAAGTGCCCTATTGGGTGTCCTTCCAAAAGATAAAATGTGATAAAGAACCCTTTAGGGTGCCCTTCCAGTAAAAAAAAACTTGATAAAGTGCCCTCTTTGGTTACCATCAGTGGACAAAATAGGATGAAGTGTTCTATAGGGGGAACTCCAAAGTGATGAAATGTAATGGAAGTGTCCTTCCAGTAAACCAAACATGGAAAAGTGCCAGCTTGGGTGCTTTTTCATTGGTCAAACAAGGTCAAATGCTCTCTCAGATGCCCTGTAGTGAACAGAACATGATAAAGTTCTCTCTTGGGTGCTTTTCCAGTGTCAAAAACGTAACTTAAATGCCCTCAGGGGATCCTTCAATTGGACAAAATGTGCTCTTCCAGTAGTAACAAAAAAAAAATTTCTTTCCAAATGTGGTGCCTTTGGGAGACAAACTTGATGAAGTGCTCTCCTGAGTGCATTACCAGCTGACAAAATGAGATAAAGTGCCTTATTAGGCACAAATCCAGTGAACAAACATGGGAAAGTGCCTCTTGGATGCCCTTCCAGTGAACTCAGTATGGAAAAGTGCCATCTAGGTTGCCCTTCAAGTGGGAAACATGTGGTAAGGTACTCTTACGGGTGCTATTTGGTTGACAAAGTTGGATACATTCCCTTTAGCATGCCTTTCAGTGGCCAAAACTTGATAAAGTGCCCTCCTCAGTGTCATTCTATGAAAAGAAATGCTATTAAGTGCCCTCTAAGGTGCCCTTCCACTGGACAAAATAGTATGAAGTTCCTCTATAGTGCCCTTCCAGTGACAATACGTGGCAGACTTCAAACTTTGATGCCAATCCATTTGGGCAAAATGTGATAAAGTGCTCTGAATGGTGCCCTTCTAGGGGATAAGTGCCCTAGGTGCCCACCCAGTGAATCAAACATGGAAAAGTGCCCTCTTGGGGCTCTTCAAAACATGCTTAAATGCTCGCTTAGGTGCCTTCTAGTGGACAAAACCAGATAAAGTGCTCTCTTGGATGTTTTTCCAGTGTCAGTACTTAACTTAATTGCCCCCTAGGGTGCCTTCCAGTGGACAAAACGTGATAAAGTGCCCTTTCAGTTAACCAAAATGTAGTGGCCTTGGATGCCCTCTTGAAAGCCCTTCCAAATGAAGAAATGTGATAAAGTTAAATGGTTTTAGGTCCTATTTGTGCCTTCCAGGACAAAACTTGATTAATTTCCCTCTTGGTTGCCATACAAGTGAACAATACACAGAACATTGACCTTTAGGGTGCCCTCCAGTGGACAAAATGTGGTAAAATGCCCTTAAGGTTGTCTTCGAACAATAAGAATTTTTGCCCCTGGCCCCCAAACATCCTGAGTCCAGCACTGATCACCACTTTCAACTTTTCAGATAAACCGATAAACACTCTTTTCAAGATAGAAAAACCCCAAGGCGGGAGTTTCCTGTGCTGAGTTAAATGATCTCTCAGAGCAGGAAGGGATCCAGGCCTTTTCTTGTGGTCTTTCATATTTCAAAGTAAAATCCTTATTCAACAGATACACTCGGTAAGATTAGAGCTTTTAAAGCCTATGCACATGGCACGTGATTTTCTACCCTGAGGATTTGTCCTTGTATGAAGACCCCTCAAGGACTCTCCAGCAGAGGTTTCTTGTCCAGGATTATTCCCCAGCTGTCCCAGAGACCTTCAACTCCTGATCCCTGCCCCTCAAATCCCTTTCCTCCTGTGTGACCCGTGCTTGCCCTCCCTGGGGGTTAGACGTGGGTTGTAGCAGCAGGAATAAGAATAAAAAGCCAGAAGATCTACTGGTTCTTATAGGAGAAACAAGATCAGCAAATGTGGTCAACAGAAGACACGTGAATTTAATCAGTGAAGACCCTCCAGTGGTCAGGACCCCACTGAGCTGCAGTAAGACCCTGAGAGGAGTTTATTAATCATTTGATGATGTTGGAAAGGAGGGATTACACCAACTGAGGGTGTCATTAAATTTAAGACAGCAGTGAGTATGAAGTGATTGGCTTTTCTTAAACCAGTTATTTTAGTTTAAACCCTCAAACAGAGGAAATATTTGAACTAAGATGACTTAATTTCTAATCCATATTACCGGCTGAATTGTCTTTCTTCAAGTGTTCCTAAATAAAGGATTTGAGGGATTTTAAAGTAACTGTGACAGCTGCCAACAGCTGGATCCTCCTTAGACTGTCACTGAGTGATTCTGCCAAGAAGTCTCGTTCAGTATCATGGCTGTGATTTAATGAGACATGCTGAAACCCCATTGGTGAAATCATCATTCTTCAGTCATTCTTAGTTGGAATATTGGGGTGTTCAGACATTAATGCCCAGAATAACTACCCTATCTCGATCTACCTTGAAATTTTTAAAAAAATCCTTTATGACATGGGGGGTGACATGCCCACTTATGCCCCATAGGGTTCCCTATCAGTAAACAAAACATGGAAAAGTGCCCTTTTGGGTTCTCTATAGTGGTCAAATCATGGTTAAATGTACTCTAAGTTGCCTTCTAGTGAACAAAATGTGGTTAAGAGCCCTCAAGGGATACTTCCAATGGTTGAAATTTGATCATTTGCCCTCTTGAGTGCCCCTCCAGTGGACAACTTGGGACAAAGAACCCCCTGGGTAGTGTGCCAATGAACATCATGAGGTGAAATATCACCCAGGGTGCCCTTCCAGTTAACAACATGGAAAAGTGCTTTTCCAGTGGACCACTTGATAAAAAGCAATCTCAGGTGCCCTTATAAAGGTCAAAATGTGGTAAAGTGACAAAAGGGAAGGCTTTCAAGTAACAAAACTTGGCAAAGTGCCCTCCAGGGTGCCTTCCAATGGTCGAAACTTAGAGGTTCCTCTTTAGGGTGCCTTCCAGTAGGCAAAACGAGGTAAGGTGCCCTTCCTGTTTTAAAAAATACAGGTAGAGGCGCTCTAGTATGCTGTACAATGAACAAAACTTGATAAAGCGCCCTGGGATGCCCTACCAGTGGACAAAATTTGATAAATGCTCTCTAGGGTGACCTTGAAGTGGACAAAATGTGATCAAGAGCCCTCTAGGGTGACCATCCAAAGGAGGAAACTTAATAATGAAGCCGAGGGTGCCTTTCCAGCAACAAAAATAAGGAAATTTTCAATCTTGGGCACTCTACCCATGTTCAAAATATAGTTGAATGCCCTCAAGGGTGTCTTCTGGTACATGAAACTTGATAATGTGTTTATTAGGGTGCTGATGAAGTGGACAAAACTTGTTAAAGAGCCCTCAAGGGTGTCTTTAAACAGAGGAAACTCAATGAAGTCCCCTCTGGGATGCCCTTCCAATTGGCAAAATTGGCCCCCAGTTGTCAAAATGTAGGTAAATGCACTCCAGAGTGCCATCCAGTGGACAAAACCTAATGAAATGAACAGACAAAACTTAATCATGTGCTCTAGGGCAGTGGTTCCCACAGTGGGGGGATCAGGGGTCAATGAAAGGGGGTCACTGGATGCTTTGCAAAAAAAAAAAAAAAGAGAGAAATTTGATATGATTTAAAGTGGTAAATTGGTTCCTTTTATTTAAAAAAAAAAATCATCAAATTAAGTTCAATTCAAAATAAAAACACTGTTATTAGGTGAGATTTGTGCTTAAATGTGAGTAAAATGTAAAACAAGAAAATGTCCTAAAATGTAAATTTGCACATGGTGCTTTGTGCAGCATCATACTCTTTAACCACGTCCAAAGAAGGTGGGGTTCCCGGGTCTCTGACAGTGTTATTTTGGGGGTCACCGGCTGGAAAGCTTGCTCTAAGGCAGTGGTTATCAACTGGTCTAGCATCAAGTCCCACCACCACCTGCTTGAGGACAAATCGCAACCTGAATTTCTTAATTCTGCAATTATAACCACATATTTTAAAAGACAAATGGGGTCATTTGAACCTGAGATAGTAAAAAATATGATTGTACAAAGCAGTTGAACCAAGGCTCTAGGGTACCCTTATAAAACATGGACATGTCCCACTTGGGCACTCTTCCCATAGTCAAAATATAGATCCGTTCCCTCAAGGGTGTTTTCTGGTTGGTAAAACTTGATAAAGTGCTCTTAAGGGTGCCCTGTCAGTGGTTAAAATATGAGTATATTTTCTCTAGTGTGACTTCAAGTGGATATAACTTGAAAAGGTGGCTTTATTGGTGGCCTCTCAGTGGACAAAACCTGAAAAACTGCCTTTCAGAGTGCTCCTCTACTGGAAAATCTGAATAAAGATGCTCTTATAGTGGACAAAGTGTGGTAAACTGCCCATTAGGGTGCTTTTTTAACCACAAAACATAAAAATGTGCTCTTTAGGGTTTCCCGACCAGCCCCATCCATAACTGAAATGTAAAAAGAATTCTTTACAATGTTATGGGCTGGTCTAGGAGGAGGGGGATAAGACATGCCCACTACCTCATTCTAACGTCCATACAGACACACCATGAGCCACCTGACTTTTAAAAAATGGCATAATCTTTTGATATGAACTTCATTTTATCAACAACATGATTTATTCCTGATCTTGGGTAAAAGAACTACAGTACCAACAGTCCTACAGTATCACAAAGATGTCTCTGATTGGTGGAGCCCACTGTTACCCACAACACTTCTGTGCTTATATGTAACACACACACACACAAAAACCTTGTTAAATGTCAGACTGTGGTCATAACGCTTCAAGGTTGCCTCAGTAAAATGACTTTTATGTGAAGGTAAATAAAATGTCATCATAATGTGTTTAATGTATCTGTAAGAATGGATGTAAGGCAGATTTTAGTCATTCTTGTTGTGTTTGTCACTTTGAAAGGCCTTTTAGAAACCACCCACTGGGTTACAGCACTGATCACCAACTGGCGGCCCGAGGGACATATCAGGCCCCCAAGAGCTTCCTGCCAAAGGATCATTAATTTCAGAAAAGGAGGAAAAGATGTTGTGGTTCTATGAGTAACTATTGGTTTTAGCTCAGTCTGGATGGACTTGGGCTGGTAATCAGAGGGTCACTGGTTCAAGTCCGAGTCAGACCATATCTGGACTTTGGCCTGGTAGCTGAAGAGGTGCCAGGTCACTTCCTGAGCACTACTGAAGTGCCCTTAAGCAAGGCACTGAACCCCCAACAGCTCACAGCAGCACGCCAACGAGGGCAGCAAGCCCATCACTCTGACATCTCTCCATTAGTGCATGTCCATGGGATCCTGTTTGTGCATGTGTATCTGCATGTAATTCAGCCTATGTTTGTGTAGCATGTGTAACAATAGAGTGTAAACTATGTATTTCCTTCAGGGATTAATAAAGTATGATTTAAAATGTCTACCCAAGGGGTGAAAAGGGGTAAGAGAGAGGCAAAAATGGATGATAAGTGTCCAAATGGGTTGTAAAGTGGCACAAAGGGACAAATATTGGCAGGAAAAGTTGTGAAAAGAGGTTAAAATGTAGCAAAAAATTGGTAAAAGAGAAACACAGTGTTTTAAGAAATGGGTTAAAAGTGGCAAAAATAGAGAAGAGTCACACAACAGGGATAATGCATGCAGAAAAAGTAGTTTAAAAGGGGTTAAAGATTGGCAAAAATTGGTTTAAAGAAGCAAAAAGTATCAAAAATGTGTCAAAAGTGGCAAAAAATATACAGCAAAAATAGCCTGGCAAAGTCGTGAAAAAGGGGTTAAAGAGTAGCAAAATGTCAAAAAGTGGCTAAAATTGGTTTAGAAGTGGCAAATAAAATGTTGCCAAAATGGCCAAATGAAGTAGTGAAAGGGGTTGTAAAGCGTCTAACATGAGTTCATACTAATGCACAGTTGGGTGGGACCCATTCTCTGGGATTGTCAGGGGCCCAGCCAGTCCTGTTGTCAGGTCCATCTCCTTATGCTGCGTTATAGATAATATCTGTAGATCTCACTTGAAATGCCTAAAAATGTCCTGCATTTTGAAAGAAAATACAATACTAATATAATAATATGTTAACCAGACTGAAATATGTATTTTATTTTTGTTTATTTGAAAATCTGGCCCCCAGACTCTCTATCAACACTAAATCTGGCCCATGTGTAAATGTACTTGATGACCCCTGGGACACTACCTTTAGCAGACGCTCATGTTTTCAGGTTTTATTATGAAAAAGTCAAGGGCAATGAGGTTTCTTTTTTCATTTTATAGCAGTGTTGAAATATGCATGCTATAAATGAAATTAATATTGATCCCAGCCTCACTGATACAAGCTTAAAGTCATATTTGATCAAAGTGTCAGCAGAGGAGACCGTTTTAATCTTTCCAGTGTCTTCCATATCAAACTGCAGTCCAATCTGCCTCAGTCTGGCCTCACTATCCTCCGATTCATCACCAGGAATTCTCCGGATCTCTGATTTGAACCGCTGCCACTGAACACTTTAACCAAGGTGATGAGGACTTTACCTGTCGTTACCTTAAAGCCCCTCTGTCCCGTGTGACTCTGCACGCCCTTACTTAGCTCTGATTATTGGCTTTCTGTCCCGCTGTGATCCACATGACCAGTGCACACTGACATACAGAATTACAGACAAAAGGTTATAAATATGGACGGTGAAGGGACACACAAGGACAGACTGACGTGCAAAAATATACAACGCTGCAGCCAGGAAGAATGCACGATATACAGTATGTGTTGAGTCCTGTTGTTTAAACGACAGCAGCAGACAAGAAAGGAAACGCAAACTGACAGAGAGCTGAGTGCACGTGCATGTGCGTGTCTTTGTGTGCTGTGCTTTTGTATTATATAACAGTATTTAATGTGCTCTAAGATCTCTAGATGTCGCATTAGGGATTAGTTTGATAGTGACAGAGCTGCAGATTGCTGCTGCTGTGTGGGCCAGTGTGAGTATCCACAGACAGACGTGTGATGTACGTCGCTGTAATACTCTCCAAAGTAACTACACTGTACATCGCTTCATTATTCAACACTACACAACAAGTCTGAGTTTTTCTGTCTGCCTGATGAGCTCAGAGACAAGCTTGTCTGTCTCTTTCATGCAGCAGTGTTGCTTTTTTCAAGAGACTACAAATTGAGCATTCCAGTTTCAGTTGGGTTTTTTAAGCATGCCATTTTGGCAAGTAAACATCAGATCCTGAAACCAGGACAAGTTCTTATGCCAGTTTTGAGTAATCTGATATTGCTACCTGGAAACTCCAAAAGAAAGGATGCTGTTGCATGAATACGTCCTTCCCTTTTTTCTGACAAATGCTGACTACCTGCACAGGCACGGCCTCTGACAAGTGACGAATCAGCAAAATAAACAAGAGTTTTGTGTTTTGGTCACTGGCAGTTTTATCATGAGGCAAAGGAAGGCAACTGCAAGAGGACTCAAAATAAAGTTATCCTATCACTTATGAGGTATACAACTAAAACTGTGTCCTTTAAAATTTGTTGCTTTTTCATGGGAATTTGAGGTACTTTCCTTAATTTTTTGTGCAATTTTTGGGGATTTATTTTGCTAATTTGGTTAGACATTTTCAATGGAATTTGCTTTGAAATTTTTGAAAATGTGCATGACATTTTTGAGCAATTTTCATAAAATTTTTTGTGAAAATATTCTGTACATCTTTAGGCTTTTTTTTGGAAAATATCCAGAAAGTCAATTGGTCAATTTGATTAAAAAATTTCAGTGGGGATTTTCCTTCTTGATTTACCGAAATTATCATGATCTTTTGGGGGAATTTGTTTGGATCATGGGGGAAAATGTTTGGAAATTTTCCCTGATTTTCCATGGAGTTTTTGGGAAAATGCCTGCAATGGACTTTTCATGTAAATTTTTGTGAAGCTGTATGTATATCTTTAGGCTTTTTCAGAGTGTCACTGAAGGCTTAAAGTTTTGGGAATTTGATTAGAGAATAAGTGTGAGGACTTTCCCTTTTTTGGGAATTGGTTTGTATGTTTGTGGGAGTTAGTTTGGGAATTTTACATAATTTTTCACACAAGTTTGGGTTGATATCTGTAAATTTTGGAGAATTTTATCAGAAATTTGGGGTGAAAGTTTTTAGGCTTTGCCAAATTTTTTTCTGGGATTTTCATGGAATTTTTGGTGAAGTTTGTATGTATATCTTAAGGGCCTTTAAGAAAAGATGACTGAAAGTTTTGGGAATATGCATTGAAAATTTGTGTGGGGATTTTCCTTTTAGATATTTTCCATGGAATTCTGGGGGATTTGCAAAATTTTTGGGAATTTGATTAAAAATTTTTGGTGGAATTCACTTTGAAGATTTGGGGAATTTGTTAGAAAATTTAAAGGAATTTTCACTGAAATTTTGGTTAAAGTTGTAAAAGTGTATTTCTATGTTATTTCAGAAAAGTTTACTGAATGTAAAGTTTTGGGGATTTAACGAAAAAATATTTGAGTGGGGAAATTATTTGCAGATTTTCCACATTTTTCTTGGAATTTTCAGAGAATTTTCCAAGACCTCCAGAACTGTTAATGGAAATGTAATTCATACTTGGCCTTACTGACTGATCTACCAACACTCTAATTTAATAAAAGAAAAATTCCAATATTTTTGTGCGATGTACAGTAAGATAAGCTAGTGGTCTTCATATGCAGAAGTCATTTTTTTGGGTGAAAATTGTTTATTGTTCAGAGACAAGATTTAGGTTTTATACTTATCATGTCCCACTTATCCTAAATAAGTGGCAGAAATATATAAATTATTAATAATTTTTATTAAACAATAAATAGCTTATAAACACAAATTGTTGGTACTGAACTGTTTCTCAAACAGTCCTTATCACTCTGAAAACATTATAGAACAAGTTGAAGATTAAAAATTTTATTCATGCCTCCTTAAAAAGGGCAGAAACTATGTCATTACTTTTTCTTCAATATAGCGATATTACATAGGTTGGATAGGTATTTCATGTAAGTGTGTATTTGGTAGTATTTGTTTTGAAAGATATAAAAAGTAACATTTTTGCTTCCAAAAATTTTTTTAAATGAAATGCAGAAATTGGGACTATTTAAATCAATGTAAAACATCATTTTTTACACTTTAGTGTAAGTAAAATCTTAGAGTTAATTTAAATGGTTTAAATTTGGAAATTTTAGCATTTTAATCAGCAAGTTTTGTATTATTATAATATACTTATTTTCATTGGTCTACCATAACACTCAACAGCAACATAATTCACCAAACTAAAAACATTGGGGGCTTTTGAGAAAAAATGTGGGGCTCTGGCCCTGTAAGCCACGTCGTTGTCTGTTAAATTAAAACACAGGTAAATCATTGAAAATATTTATGCTGGGGATTTTGTGCCTTTTATTTTGAAAGGACAGGAAGTAGCAGAATGCACATCTGTGTATCCGCACAAATCTCAACTCTGACTCAAAGAAGAAGTGATACAATTCTGGAAGTTGAAGATGGAGGTCACTGGGCCTCATGTTCATCCCTCACTTACAACATTTCTATGAACCTCCACTGCCCTTCTTCCTGACCCACCTGTGTACTTTTACTGTCCAGCAGTTAGATAGCTTGCAGAGGCATGCAACCACCAGGCGCTCGTTCCTTGTTGTAGTCAATCACATTTTCCTTTGAGCTCAAATGCTTAGCAGAATATCTTCCTCTGGGTCTTCTTACATAAACCCTCAGATACAGTTTAACAAAGACTGGAGAGTGATGTGTACCAATGTGAATTTCATTCATATCTGCCCGGCTGCTTCTTTAATCCCTATAATCCCTCTCACGTGTTGGATCCATACGTTAAACAGTCATGATCAGAGCGCGACCATCATAGACACGTGTCAACACTGCTACTCTTTCCTTATTTACCTTAAGCTTTGTCGACCATTTCAGCCTCACTTTCCTTCCACAAACCCAGCAGCTCTGACTGAAGACAGCAGTGAGGCTGATGGTCTGCTCAGTGATAATCTCATTTGTTTGTTCTAGTTATACATAGTGTATGTTAAATAAATTATGTGATCATGATAAATTCATGTGATAAAAGGCTGCAGTAGCATATTAAGGACATTATATATAATTAAATGCAAACTTTAAAGAAGGCCTTATAGGAAATACTGATCAAACTCTGACTGGGGTTCCAGTGAGGCTGAATTCAGATGGGACATCAGCTCTAGCGTTCTGCTGATTAGGGACTTGATTCTCACTTTATATGCTGTTTAATGTTGACATGTACTGATGTTATTTAATACTTCTGTGTGTCACTGAGCTGCATCATTATTATAACTACAGTAGAGGCCGTCCTCATGGGAGTTATACATTTAAATAATGAATACATGTGTGAGCTGGAAGCAGTAAATGTCAAACAAGTGTATACGTCTGAATAATAAAATAGGGAAAAACATGAGATATCACTTACAGCAGAGAGAAAAACAGGGCTTAGCCACGTCAATACACTTGTTTTAGCATCAGATTGCATGCCAAAATATAAAAACATCAGAATTAATTGATGCACAAGGATTCAAATTAGTAACTGGACTACATTTGGGCCACTTTAAGAAACAAAAATGGACAATTTTGGTGCACAAACAGATGAAGCAGTAAAAGTTTCAAGAAAATTTCAAGTTACAAAATGTGGAATTTTAACTCAAAGTGGTTTTAATCTATAAAAATAAATATAACTACTGATTTCCATCTGTTTTCAGTCAGATAAATTCTTCATTTTTATGGACTGTGACTAAATACAGACAGAGCATGTTTGTTTACTGCTGCCTTGTAAACACTTTTACATAAGGAAGTATGAACTGCTACTGCAATCTGCTGTTCTGTTGCTGTACCTAAGATTGTTTTCTGCAGCTTACTCGTGATGAACCATTATTATCATCTGCCATTCGCTGCACATTCTGGTGCCCATTCATTCTCTGTAACCCACTTTGTCCCCTACTTCGTTGTTCCCTAACCTGGGGTCCAGGACCCCCCGGGGGGGCACCAAAGATCTTAGGGGGGCTCAAGGCTTTGTCTTCTCTGAGGCTGCCAAAACTAGATTTGCAAATATTGACTAAAGCCATGATAAAGCAGTTATTAAGTAGTTTATATAAAGGTCTTTTTATAAGAAAAGCATGCATAGGCCGTTTTTAGGGTTTTATCAGTGAAATAGTTAAGATCTATGTTGATTTTTGGTGGCAGTGTGTCCCTTTTTTTTTCTTTCTTGCGTCCTGGGGGGGCGCCCCTTTTCTTAGGTACACATCGGGGGGGCTCCATGGGAAAATGGTTGGGAAATACTGCCCTATTTCACAAATCCCAAAACTTTTAGCTTTTCAAAGATATATTCTTAAACTTGTTGTGCCTTTATTGACAGAGGGGGACAGATAGAATTAAAAAAACAGGGATGCTTGCGTAAACAGGGCACCAAAACCATTTGTGCTCCAACCCCCAAAATTCTGTGGCTCCACTAGACATTTCAAAGTAGACAGTGCTCACCTCCGCCCAAAAAAGTTTACTTTCAAGGTGGAAAACTACAGAATTTAGCATAAAACCAAATGTCCTCTGTAGCAAACATGAACTTTTTCACTTCCTAATGTACTCGCCCATGGAAGAAGCAAAAAAGCAATCATGGAATAATTTAAAATGACATATAAACCCCCGGAGTCTATCCCAGCTGTCATTGGGCAAGAGGTGGGGTACACCCAGGACTGGTCGCCAGTCAATCGCAGGGCTGACATACAGAGACAGACAACCAGGCACACTCACATTAACACCTAAAGCAAATTTAGAGTCACCAATCAATCTAACGAGCATGTCTTTGGTGGTGGGAGGAAGCCGGAGTACCCAGAGAGAACCCACGCGTGCACGGGGAGAACATGCAAACTCCACACAGGAGGCCCAGACTGGGAAGTGAACCAAGGGCAACAGCGCTAACCCCTGCGCCACTGTGCAGCCTATTTTGGGGGTTAGTTATCATTGAACGATTGATTGATTGATTTACTGAGCAGAACTTTTGCAGATCCTGCAGATCAAAACAAACTGATGAAAGAGTAGTTTTGGGATCATAAAGTAAACGGCATAAAAAATTTTTATAAAGTAAGCACGTATATATTTAGGCTTCTTAAGCAGTGATAGACAGGGCCAGAGGCATTATATGTTTTGGGTTGTGCATTCATCCATCCAGGCTTTTTTGTGAACAAAATACCTCAAGACTTCTTTGATAGATTTTCTTGAAATTTTGCACAAATATGCCCTCTTGCCTAAGGATGAACTGTTTTGATTTTCGAGGTTAAAGGCCAAGGTCTTCAGACTGAATATTCATCATTAGCTTTTAATGTTTCTACCACTTACACACAGAAGGTAACTGCAGCCCTGCAGGTACCATGTAACTACCAGGTGGTAATTCTAATTTATATCACACAACAGCAGCTTTTCTTCATATGGTAGACAAAATAAACTGTGATTTTACTCACAAAGACTTTCAGCTCCATTGAAGCTCAAAATCCGAGCACATTAGGAGCGTTTCCCAGCACAGATGAAAAACCTGACACGTGAGAACACCTCTGTTGAAGAAAGCCCTCCTGGGATGATATATTTTTACCACAAAAACCTTCCTTAGTGCAGCTATAATTTGATGGCTTAAAATAAGATCTTGGATCAGTCCTTTGAAGCCTTTCCTGTGTCCACTTTGGCAAAGCTGTAGCTGTAAATAATGTAGCTCACAGCACCACGTCTCCATTTACGGGTCGAACATTTGATAGAAGGCCGTTTTCTCCGGCTAAAAGCCTGGGATCTCACTTCATCTGTCTTTCTTTTCCAATCTCTCTCCATCTCTCCTTCTTCTCTTTGATTGTTTTCCTCCCGCTCTTGTGTCATCACTCTCTCCACCCGCTCTCTCCACCTCCACCTCTTTCCTGCTCACTCTCCATCTCTTTCTCCTATTTTTGGTCCCACATGCATCAATTATTCATGTCTTTGCATGGACATTCTAGCTAGAGGGTTATCAACAAGAGCTATCAGGGTCATCATATTACACCTGAGCGTCCACCTGTGACACATCCAGACCCACATGAGGACCGATGCCCACACACGCACACTTTAACTGCACAAATGGGAGGTGGTGTGAGCACTCAGAGACACACGGGAGGGTAGGCAGGTACTAAAGTCACGTTTTTTAACACATGGTTAAAAGTGAAAACACAGGAGGTTCATGAACTGTCATGTTGTATTTATTGAGCACAAGAGCAGCTCTGTTGGTGTGGATAGAAATCTTCAACATCTTATTCACAGCTCATGATGTCAAGCACATGACTTTGACATACAGAGGAAGGCCTTGGTGCAGTCACAGTCAAATCAGAGTGGCTTAAATTAACAGTTGTGCCCTTTTGTGTCATGTCTTTGGTCATATAGGTGTAGGCCCACCCACAGAGTCAGCTGGGCCCCTGAAAAACCCAGAGGATGGTCCTCCCCAGTTTTGATTTATTGATGCTATCAGTGTTTGTGTGTTGGATCAGAAGCACTGGCGCTAGCATCCTGGCTCACAGTTACCTCATTTTAGAGCTGAAAGGTGTGCCCAGCTTTTATTGGGCTCTGATGTTGGGATGATTTATTTGTGGTACTTTCTAACCATTTTCACCACTTTTTTCCATCCAATATTGCCTCATTTTTTGCCCCTTTTTCACCAATTTCTGCCAATTTTTAAAACGACTTTTTGCATATTTTTGCTCTTTTTTTGCCCCTTTTTGTCTATCCGCCCATTTTCCTCCTTTTTTGCCAGTTTCATTCATTTTTTTTCCTTTTCACCTGTTTCTTTCACTTTATAACCACTCTGCCTCTTTTTTTTACCCATTTCTGCACATCTTTTTGCAACTTTGTGCCTACTTAACTGCTTTTTGCTTAATTGAACCTATTTTTCTGCTTTTCTTGCAACTTTCTGCCCATTTCTGCACCCTTTTTTGTCAATTTTCTGACCATTTGTGTCTATTTTTGGAAATTTTGACCATCTATGCCACTTTTTTCAACCACTTTTTACCCACATTTGTACATTTTTTGTCAATTTTTGCCCATTTCGTCATCTTTTTGCGCCCTTTGCCTACGTTAGCTGCCTTTAACAATATTTTGCTGCTTTTTGCTATTTGCCCATTTTTACCCCCTTTTTTGCAGCCTTTATCCAGTAGCTTCATGCAACTTTTGGCCTACTTGGCTGATTTTTGCTGTATCTAACACATTTTTGCTCCAGCACAGAAATAAAAAGAACCTTGCATGAAGGAATGGGAGTGAGGAGGTCAGATTGCCTTGTAAGTCATGAAAACTTTTGTTTGTTCACTTTGTCACAGCAGAAACAAACAGGCTTTAAGGAAATGATCTGAAAAATGTAAACCAGTAAACTAACCCTTTCTTTCACACGTTAAGAATAAATAGGCGATCGTGTGCATTTGGTGTGAGCACAGTACAAGACTATAAGGCACAAGATTCTCTGGTTGGATGAAACCAAGATTAAACTTGTTTGTGCTCCGTTCTAAACATTATTTCTGAAGGAAACCAGGCGCTGCTCATCACCTGCCCAACACCATCCCAACAGTGAAGCATGGTGGTGGCAGCATCATGCTGTGGGGTTGTTTTTCAGCAGCAGGTACAGGGAGACTGGTCAGGGTTAAGGGAAAGCTGAACTGAGTGAAGTACAGAGATATCCTCAATGAAAACCTGTTCTTCGGTACTCAGGACCTCAGACTAGGCTGAAGGTTCACCTTCCAGCATGGTATGACCTTACAGACACAGCCAAGACAACACAGGAGTAGCTTGTTTTTTGTGTAAGGCTGCAACATAACAAAACTGAAGAAGGTGAAGGGTTCTGAATACTTTCTGAATGCTCTCTGGGGCATGTAGCCTGATACCAGTCATGCTAATTTACTAAACTCTGTGGGTCATATTAGAGGTTGGAACTATAAACTATGGTCCATGCATGGGTGAAAACTGCAACATCTCATCCTGAAAATTACTCTGTATTCTTTCTCTCATCACAACTACAGTAAACCTCCCTTAGTTAAATCTCATGATATACAAGGTACAAACAAATGCATTCTGCATTTTTTAACTTATTTGGAAAGCAAAGGTCTCAGTGACACCACACCAAGAATCCAGTGAAAGTGAGTGAGAGGGGCAGAAAGAGGGAAGGAGTAGCAACCAGGAATATCAGGACTTAAGGCTGCATGAGTTACAGCTCAGCACAGCTCAGCGAATGAGTTACTGTTATGCAAGAGCTCAGTCAGCCCAGCTGGAGATCAGAGAGAGAGAGAGAGAGAGAGAGAGAGCGAGCAGTGGACCGAGCAGTGAGAGCACGAGTGAACGAGTCCAGGGACAGAGAGGAGAGGCGAGCAGAGGAGGGAGCAGGCAGATTACAGCTGGATCTATAATCACTTTCTGTTGTCCTCTCTCCTGCCTTCTTCTAGCATCATGAGTGGGACTATAGAGAGAGGATTCCTTTCTTTACCAAGGGAGTGAAGGAGAAGAGGATAAAGACATAAAGGAGCAAACTTTTCTCTAAGGATCTTCCCATCTGGACGAGTCAAAATGAGGCTGTGAATCCTCCTCTCCTTCCTTCTTAGAACTTCTTCCTCACCATCAGACTCCATGTCTCCTAAAGCGGGACCCATCGCTCTGCTGTGCCTTCTGCTCTGTGCGGTGGTCCTAGTGAAAGGATCCACTCTGAGCACTCAGGACTTGCAGAGCAGTGCAGCCACGTCGCTGCCGGAGGAGTCGTCACCCGGCACGACGATGCAGCTGCAGCCGGACCTGCAGACCGAAGCTCAAGTGCCGACGGAAGCGCCTACAGAGGTGCCTACAGATGTGCAGACAGACACACCGACAGAAGTACGGACAGTTGCACAGACAGAGGCAAGGACAGAAAACAAAACAGAGAAGCCGATTCAGAGAACCACCACTAACTACACAGGTGAGTCAACCACTGGATCCTAAGTTTCAGTTTCCACGGCGACTTCTACTTTTGGTGCAAGAAGTTTTTAAATGCATGCTCGAGTTCAGTTCAGAGGAAATCTCCCTGTTAGGTAGATGTTTCTCACTCAGGATAGAGGATAACCCTCTTACTGCTGCTCAATGAGAGAATTATTCAGTGACTGCTAAGACGATAAGCTGAGTCTTCAATGGACAGAAAACAAAGCGTAATCTTGAAAATCACTTAAGTCATGTTTAGGACCAAATATATAAATTTATTGGTTTAATCCTTTAAAAACATGAGTCTGCAACTTTTCTAAGAAAAGTGAATAGGTTGGGATTTTGGATTGGGAAACACTTTATAATGACGACACACTATTGTCCTGTTCTAACACATTAGTAAAGTACCTCATCATTTAGAAAGCATCATCAAGGAATGTATATGTCAGTTATAAAGAGAATTAGAAATGCTTTATTGGTGCAGTGGTAAAGCATTAGTAAAGGGTATGGTTAGGTGACTTAAACTCAGTTCTGACCAAAGTAAACCAAAAGGGGAGATAAAACTTGCAACTGCTTGCAACAGGCAGCCCTGTAACTTTCTAAAAGCTTAGTTCCCATCGCTGCAGCTGGTAGTGCTTTCACACAAACACGGTTCTGGTTCCGGAGTATTAGAACCTTTGATGTGTGAACCAGCCCGCGTTCACACCAGTTTAAGCAGAACCACAGTGGTGGTGATGTGATGTTACTCAGCGTTACTTAGGCAGTTTCTTGAGCTTATTGAATATTTGGGCTGAATCCCAATTCTCCCCTTAACCCCCAATCTTACCCTCAAGCTCAACCCTCAGTTTTAACTCGCCCCTCAAAATCAAGTGTAAGGGCCATCTCGTGACTTAGAAATGGGACACCCCTTAATAGCAGTTACAATTTCAGACTGTAAAGGGCAGTAATGTGCCTGTCGATTCAAAGGAAGAAGAAGAAGAAGAAGGTGTTAATATTCAACCACATAACATGTATAAACACCACAACCACGGACATATTCAGCTGAAAGTCACCGTATAACACGGCCATTAGCTAACACCAGTTGTAACTCGTAGGCTTGTCCGTGACGGTATGGTTACCGCCCTACGATCGTAAAAATAAAAGTAAATGTTACGCTACAAAACAGAAAATAATCCATAAAATAACAGAAAACTAAGATATAAGAGTGGTTTTCGTAATTTTTACATCTCTATTAACAAAGAAATTTACATTTGTAGCTTGATTTCTTCCCCACATTCTCCCCCATCTTCCTTTTTTTGTGATCAAATTTTTATTACATTTTAACAAACTTAAAATATATTAACGGAAATGATACTCAGTAATAAACATACAGGGAAATTAAAGCACATGAAGACCCCCCCCCCCCCCCCCCGAAAAACAACAACAACAAAAAGTATTGATAAGTATTGATTGATAGTGATAACCTGAATACCAAGGGAGCTCCAGAAACATCTCAAAATTGAGGGAGATAAAGCCCTCAAACTCGCCTCACAGCTCAACTCTCGGGAGAATTGGGACAGCCCTCGCACTTAGTGGGAACGCGCATTTTTGAGACTGAGGGTTCAGATTGAGGGTTAAGGGGAGAATCGGGATTCAGCCAGTCGCAATTACGATTAAATTGTGAAATAGTCTACTGCAATTTTCAAATCGCAGAAGCTGCAATATTTGTTTAGCCTAAAATGTGACCAAATACCTGTTTAAGACAAATTTCCTGCAGTGAAGATGTTGTGCTCCACACATCAGGCTCACATTCAAGTTTTAATTCTTTTTAATAGTTAGCAAAAAATTCTGCTTTCATTATTTTTGTATTTTCTTCTCAGTCAAATCGAGAGTGGCATGAAAATGATCATTCCCTTTGATTCAACAATCAAAATCCAGTTTGCAATATGGATCAAAACAATCCCATTTAAATACTTTTAGAATCATTTAACCACAGTTTGATCTTTCTCATATTGTGTTGGTCATAACGTACAATGATTTATTGCCCATTTTTGTTGAAAAATACATGAGACAATGAACCTAGAAAATAGTCATATTGAATTGCAATCACAATATTGGAAAAAAATAATTACAATTAGATTATTTTCCCAAATCGTCCAGCCCTAGTCAGGACCCAAAAGTGGGTCATGAAATTGGTGCCAAGAAAATTAATTGCACCAAAAAGTCATTTAAACTGTTTTTAAAATCTGCTTATTTTTTCATCAACCTTTGATTCGTCATGTTTTGTACTGTTAAAGGTCCAAACTTTATTATTTTTCATTAAATGTTTCTTATTGGCCAAAACATATTATAAATTTCTGTCGCACTCTCACTGAGGACTTGATGTTGGGTCCTAAGGCTAGAGCAGTTGAGAACCACTGACCTAGAGTTTGACACGCCCGCTGATGATGCCACAGTTCGTGAGTAAGAACCAGCTATTTTTTGGTTCCAGCTGAGAACCGACTTTTCAAGTTCCGAACCATGTTTTTTTCCCGGTAAGAACGAGCCAGCCAGTTCAGAATTAGGTTCAGGAACCAGAACTGGCACAGAGCCGTTGGTCTGAAAGGCCTACAGATCAGATGAGGCGTTGTTTACTTAGCAAAAGCTCTCACAGCTACTCAACTTGAAGTGATTTATTTCTCAAGTTGCTGCACAATAAATCTTTTTCTTCAAGAAGGACAGTACTGCTCATTTGCTGTTTTTCTCTGTGTATTTTTTTAGTTCTCTGATAATACGTAACCATAGGTTTAACTATTCCTGTACTGGGGTGATTCCTCACTATTTACACTCCATAAACATGCTGCAGGCATGTTTCTTGCCATCACCAGTGCTTCAGGGCAGCTCAAGTTTACAGCTCATATTTAACACTTTTTTTTTTTTGCAAACTTTGTCTTTTATTTATTTCTATTTGTTTAAATTTATAAGACCAGGAAAAACTCATTGAGATCAAGAAACTCATTTACAACAATGTCCACACTGGAACCTTGCACACAGATTCGTATTCACTGATGAAAATTCATAGAATTATGCAAATTGTTCCGTACTGTGACAAAAATAAACAGGAAAATTTGCATAAAATGAAACCTGTTATGAAAAAATTATGGACAAAGATTTCAGCCTCAGTTTGCAACATAATTAGTAACATGAGATCAATTTTCTTTTTTAATGTGTGCAAAATTGGAACGAAAAATAGACTCGTGTGCAAAGGTCTTCGCACTTCAATCAGTTACTAGCAGTGAACTAAATACATCACTTACTGGAAAATTATGGCAGCTGTACGTGAATACCTAATCTTTAATATCTAACACTTGATGTACTTGATGAACCGCATGGTTTTATCCTCATAAGAGCGTTCTCGTTATTTAATCTATAGCCATACCTGGTATATACATTAATTTCCCATGCATTAGCTAGCTAACCTTGCAAAGCAGATGGATATGCTTGTTTCCTTGTTTTTCACTGGCGAATCCATCTTGCAAAGCTCCCATCTGAACCGTTTGGGCCCGGTTAGAAAGTGACAGGACCAATCAGCAGCGAGGGGCAGTACTTTCAGGCGCAGCAGAGTCGTGACGTAAACAAGCAGCAGCAAGAGCTGGTGCAGTTATGGAGGAAGAGATTAGCGTGGATGCTGCTAAAGCGCCAGTTTTATCAGAACTTGACAACATTTCTACGTTAAAAGAAGAAGAAAGAACAGCAGCGAGTTGTTTTCTTTTCAAAAACAACAAAAGGCGAGTACTTACATGTCTACAGTCGCCATGGTTCGCATAATTCCTCGGTAGCTGCGCACGCGCAGCTCGATAGCGGCTACGTCACTTGTTTTGTTGCCCTTGTAGGCCCGTAGAGATGTGACAGACAGAACGATCACCCAATCACACTCTAAGTTTTTTTCATATCCTCTGCCTTTACTCAAATGTTTCCTATTGAAGCTTTCCCAGATGGATGCGTGAAACACATCCATCTGGCGTGTCAGGTTATTAGCTAGCACCACAAAACCCTGTTTACATGCACAGCTGACAGGAGAACTGGAGTGATCATCAGGACAAAGTTTCTGTGTGAAAAGCTCATTAAGAAGAGAAAAAGACATGTAATATTGTCTGAAATTCACTGCATGCTTTTATTTAACAAAAATCTCTTCTCTGAACAAATATTTGTTGGTGTTTATAGCCTAAATTATATTTCTTCCATCTCCAATTCCACATTTATTTAATTGCAGTAACCAAAAACCTGAAATTTGACAAAGTCAATTGCAGGTCATTGAGAATGCAATGACTCAGTTCATATTGAATTCATCAAAGAATTGTTTTTTGGCAACAGAAAGGAGGCTTTTCTCAGTGATGAATTCCTTTAAAAATATATATACTAATGGGTTGCAGAACTCACACATCATGCTTATCCTTACAACTAAAAAGGAAACCGAGTTCTCTGATTATTTTGTAATAGTGACCCCTACATACACACAGCTCTGAAACTCTCTAAACCAGGAGTAACCCTAGATCTTCTACCAGAAACCCAGAAACTTACTATGAGGCCTCTTTGCAAATAACAGAAGTGCCAGGAATTCCAGTGTTTGCATGGACTCAAAGCTTGTCAGCAATTTTCATCCTGGCTGTAAAACCCTCCATTCTTTGTTTGTAAGCTACATTCCTGGAAAAAGTTTCTAAAAACCTGCAAAATCCTGTTGATCTTTGCGTGCAATTCTCTCAAAGTGTTTCTACCTTGAGCTGCACATGCTGAACTCTGTTTTGCACGTTCATGTGCTTGTAACTTAGCCTGTGGTTTGATATGCTTGTGCATAGTGAGCGCATGCATGTGTTTTCCCAAGGGCTCGACTGTTTGAATCATCAGTTAAGAAATCCCAGAGTCAACTTACATTTTGTCAGTCAAGTCTCAGCAAAGATTTTTTTTAGCAGCATGGCAGGCAGTGAACTTTTCAAAATTTGTCTTAAAATGACCCCCTCTGTGTTCCTCCTTTGGGTTTTTTTGCTTCCAGATGACTTGCCGTTTGAGGTCATCTCTGCTAACATTCGTACGAAGATGCTACACACTATAGTGTCTGTTTTCAGTTGTTTTAACCCACACGTGATGTAAAGAGGGGCTGCTAGCTGAGCTGCCACTAGCTTGTTTCTAGGTCAGGATTACCTCAGCTTTTATCCTTCACAAGATTTTCAGTGGGAGCTGAATTATCCACAGAGGTCTTCTCCTCTCCAGAGAAGTATACCCAGTATACCCAGAGATGAAGCAGCAGTTTCTGTCAAACAGTTATTGCCTCTACTAAGAGACTTCAGGCTCGAGTGAGCAAGAGCGTGCAAGATGCTCGAGTGAAAAAGACCCATGGAAATACAATAATAAATAACAGTGGAAGTAGTGAGGGGGAAAATACATTGTGCATGAAGTCAAAAATCTTGTCTTAACAAGGTTATTCAACAAGGTTTTAGGGGCTGCAAGCTGAGCTGCGAAGAGTAGCTTACATGCTGATTTAACCCATTATTGGGTTACATTTTTTTAGTTAAAAGACAAATTTGAAAAACTTCAAACTCACCAGAAGTTGCCTTCTTCTTTCAAAATAATAGCGTGTTTTTATCCAGACAGGAATAACAGTACCCTTATCTTAAAACTAAATTATAAAGAATAACAAAACAGTTTCTTAGCACCGTTTTAACTTTAACTGGGTTACTCACAGAAAAAGCAATGACACTTGAACTCCTGCATATTTGTTCAAAAAAAAAAAGCATAATTTTTATGTGCATCATTACGGAAGCCCTGGGAGGACATGCAAGCTGACTTTTTTTCAGTTTCCTGTTTTAACAAATACAGTATGTTTGGTTGTTTTCAAGAGATCTTGAAAAATTGGCACATTGCCCTGATAAAACCAGCATTATTATTGCAAGATCACAAGGTAAATAAGTCCAGCTGTAAAGATATAACCAAAATCATTGTCACAGCAAAACACTGTAAAATAAATTAAATGAGTGTAAGCTCACCTAGGGCATTTGCAACCCACTAAAAACAACTCTGTGACCCACTTTTGGGTCCTTATCCGCCAGTTGAAAACCACTTCTCCAAGTCATGGTTTCAGACCACAGCAATGCAGCACTGATGTAAAAAAAAAACAATATAAAACTATAAAATCTAGTGCATAAGACACATTTTAATATCTACAGGTGCATCTTACGAAATTAGAATATCATCTAGAAGTTATTAGAGTTAATCAGGAAGACAAACTTCCATCAATTCTAGCTTCATCTTATACAAAGTGAAATATTTCAAGACTTTCTGTTGTTTTAATTTTTATGATTAAGGCTTACAGCTCACACAAATCAAAAGTCCACTATCTCAAAATATCAGAATATTGTAGAAAAGCCCAATTTGCAAAGGTGTCCAGAGCCTTCATTCTCTCACCCTGGTTCAGTACACACAACCACGATCATGGGGAAGACTGCTAACTTGAAAAATATCCTAAGACAATCATTGACACCAACCACAGAAAGTCACTGCTGAAAAGGAAGGCTGTCCTCAAAGGGTGTTTCCAAGAGAAGGATGAGAGACACCAGACTGAACAATCCAGATGAACTGAAGGCTGCTATCAGAGCAACCTGGGCTTCATAACACTCCAGCAGTGCCACGGACTGATCGCCCCCATACCACATCATATTGATGCAGTAATTTTAGCAAGATTAAGCATAATTTTCCAGAAGGTCAACATTTATGTATCATAAATCCTCTTTTGTACTGATGTTTTGTGACATTTAATATTTTGAGATAGTGGATTTTTTTTCTGCATATTTATGGTCCGCTTGGTGGAATCCGACAAAAAGTAAGCGTTGTCTGACTCCATGCCTGAATGTGTCACTACTTTCAGGGCTCAAAAGTAGCTTAAATTTTTTTTCTTTAATTTGAATAACTGGCATGGCTGAAAAAACAGAACAAAATGTTCACATTTTGATAATGCTTCTCCGTGCAGAAATCACTGCCTGCCCCCCATCTAGAGTTCTTGGCGACCTGTATATCAGATTTTATAGTTTATCTTTTTACGTTCATTGAACAAAAAAACACTGGTAAAACTGTCCATGTGAACTTAAAAATCTGTCTTAAATGCAGAATTCTTGAATTTTAAACATATTATCTCTCAAAAATAAGTGATTATTAATAATCTCATTATTCAACAGCCCTATTAAAAACTAATAAAGTAACCCTTAGGGGGTTGAGTGTGCTGATGCATGAAAAAGATTCCAATCAAGGCTGCACATTGGACAACTACATCCTGCACTGGTGTGTTAAATTGGTCTACTTCTGCATGTGTGGACTGATTTGTCACTGATTTTTGAGTGTGTTTCTCTGACAGGACAGAGGCATATGTTGCACTGTCGAGCGTCTGAGTGTGTGTTTGTGAGGTGGCAGGTGATGCCGATAAACACAGTTCGTTATGTCCAGGCGTGAGCTGCTCAGCCTGAAGAGAACGCTGCAGCGCTGCTCGCATGACTTCACGTCCAGTGGAGCATGAGCTGCCTTTCTCTTCTCCTCTCTCTCCGTTCCTCTCCATACGTCTCTCTCTCCTCTCTGTTCGTTTCCTCCAACATCTGCGTCTCTATTTCTAATTACCTTCCCTTCCAATTTTTGTTTCCTATTTTTATTTTTCTCCACTTCCTCTTCTTTCATTTCCCTGCACTGTCTCTCTTTTCTTTCCCCTCATTTATTCTTACGTCCCTCGCCCACCCCTTCTCACTCCCAGCGCCCATATCCTCACGTGTATGCATGAATAGCCTACAGCAGATGACAAAATGCAAACTGCACGTGCCTAATACACCCATAACGCGCACAGGAAATGGACACACAGAGTCCAAACGACACCAATCTTCTTAAAGGTTTAGAGAATAAACAACACAGTTGCTCGATTCATAACGGCAGCTCTGTGTCTGACAGAGCAAGAATAAGCACTTTATACTTTAATGACACAAACACACACTCATTTGCATGCACACACACACACAAAGCTTGCAGAATGGTGATCAGCTGGGCAACAACATTGCACCACATGCGTGAATTATGCCACATCAGAGCTTTTAGGTGAGAGAGCTCCAAATTTCCTAAATCCTGGAGGTGTGATTAACATCAACGTCCCAAATACAAAATGAGTCTGTGTGACAGTATGAAGCACTTTTTTCGGTTGCATTAACCAATAAAAGCTTTCTTTTTTCAACTCATTTAAGCCTTTTTGATTCATCCCCTCAAGTCAGGATTATAGCAGCAATAGTGGTCCCATGGTTTGACAGTTTTTGCTTTTTTAGTGTCAGTTTCTCAAAGTAAGAGCAACCTAAGTTGTCATTTATGGGACAAAAATCAAGTTAAAGAGTAAGTAAAGCTCAGAGTTTTGTTTGGAGTGTATACTGAGGTTTAAATGCCTTTAGGACGTCCCAACAATAAGACACAGCCACTCATTGTATCCTACTGTCACCATCAGCCACAACATCAGTCAGTCTTTCCTGCTGATTATGAGCCCTACCCTAACCCAGGCTAGATGAGTGGGAAACATGGTATATGATCAACCTCAGTTTAAGAAAAGCATGGTTTATTCATGCTCGTTATAAGAACTACACCGCCAAGAATCCTAGAGTGTCACAGCTATGTCTCTGATTGGTGGAGCCTGCTTACGTCAATGTTCGGCTGCTGATGGATTTAAACGATGGTACAGTATATGGTCCTTTCGAACAGTGCTTCCTAAAATGAGGGGTCAAGATTCCCGTGAGTCGCTGGAGAACTGAGTAGGGGATGCATGATGCCTTCCAAGAACAATGAAAAATTTCAAATGATATATTTCAAAGAGTATCTAAACCCTCAGACAACTTTTTAAAATTTAAATGTATGAATATGGGGATTTAACTATTAATCAGATACCCCCAAAATCCACATACTATGTCTGCACAGCATTCCAGGTGAAAAGCGTTTTTCTCCAACTAATAGGAAGCGACCTTGTGGCTATGAGTAGCTGGAGATCAGAGATCACAGGAAAACTATAGTTCACATGGGAATAGTATGTAGACAACTAATTAGTTTGCCTCTGGGTTGATTTGTCATTAATTTTGTCATTATTCCATGATTTTATTGCTTCTACCACAGATTAGTAAATTATGAAGTGAAAAAAGTTTACATTTTCTACAATAGATGTGTGCTTTCATTGAAATGTCTGTGGTTTTCCAACTCAAAAATTAACTTTTTCAACTCTATGTATTGTCAAATGTATATATACGTGATATCATGGCTAATTATCAAACCTTAAAAAGCGGCATAGACTGAATGATGTTGTGGTTGATAAGGGAAAGCAGGAAAGGGGGAGTTGGCCAATCCCTTTCCATGAATTTTAAAAGTATTACTTAATTTAAAAAAGCAAGTGTTGAGTAGCTACTAAGGAGTTGTACAGTAAAATATGATCTTTTCTTACTGACCAGAACAACAAGCGAATAGATGTCTAACCAGATTTTTCAGTTATAGTAACACTTATTTAATTAAGTAAAATATACAGCAAAACTGACAGTGCTAGTTTAATTCATATAGAGTTAAATCTAACACTTTAGAAGTGTCTATGTTGGTCACGCTGCATAAAGTTAAACTACACATTTATGTTAAATATGTTACTATATGACAGAGCTAAAGTAACTAGAAAATTTGTGGCAAGGTGGGTCTCTTCTTGCCAGAAAAAAGCAGCATGTGTCCCTCATTGCAGGCTGATGTACACTGATGAGTATGCACCATGCAACATTAAGTCATGGACAAGATCTCCAACTCAGTGGGTAACTTCACTCATGGTGTGAATATGTATCACATTAAAAACAACAACAATTCACCAGAAATATGATCAAAAGAACACCAGCAGAGATCTGTATTCAACAGGCAGCATCTAAACACATATAAAATACATTTAAACACTCTGCCCAAGGGCATGATGGGAAAGTCCACTCACTCTCTTGCTATGAGCTAATGTGTAGTCAACAGAGGTGGAAAAAGTACATGAGTATTGTACTCAAGTAAAAGTAGGCACCCCAAAAATGACTCAGTTTCACTAATTTGAGTAAATTTGAGTAAATGTAATTTGAATAAATGTAGTTACTTACTTTCCACCCCTGGCCATTATTCATTTTTATTGTTCTTTTATCAGTGTTGGAAAAGGTCTCAAGTTTCATTTACACTCTACGTGTGAAACACATGGATATGGATGATGAAATAAATGTATTCTGCAATTCTTTTGTCTGTATTTCAGCACATTATTGACCAAATGCTGCAATACCACTGGTAATCATGGGGGCAGTGATGAGCAATGCAGCCAACAGTTCAAGCCAGAGCAGCAAAACACAACGAAGAAGAATTATTATTTAAAAAAAAAAAAGCAGAGCTTTACTTAAGTGTTCTGAGGAAATATTGGCAAATACTGTGTAAGTTGTTACAAATATATGATACGAGCTCACCTGGGCAGAGATAAGAAAGAGAAAGAAAGGAGTTAGGAAGGTCTGCGTGAGACAGCGACCTCTAATGTCCACCCTAGTAAAACAGAACATGTGTGAGTACATGGGCAGTCACTGTTTTAAAAGAACCTATTTTGTACATTAAGGAGGAATAAAGAGCTTTTAGTGATTGACTGAGCTGTACATTATATGCTTTAACCTCTTCCAGGGGTTGATGGGAAGGTTCCCAGTTTGTGGGACTCTTACTTTGGAGGTCCCAGGCTGAAAAGTTTAGGAACCCATGCAAAAGAAGTTCCTGTTATAGACTTTGCTCAAAGGAAAACAGAGTTTAGTCATGATTGCTTTAGCATTTTGCACCTTAAGTCTGTACCTGCAGACTCAGGTTAATAGATTTGAATAATCGAGTTTTAAATAAGCTGACCTGTTCTATTATCCTCCCTTGTAATTGCAGAAGTTCCCTTAAGGTTAGCAATCATTGCTTCAGTAAATTGAGATGTTGTTTATGAAGTGTGCACCAATTTTGAAACCCAAAGAACCACATCTTGAGTAAATTCATGCGTATAATTTGTATTGATCTATCACAGTTTACAATGCTTGTTAGATGTAGTATAACACAGAAATCAAAAGTCAGCCAGAGCAGGTATTCAGTCTCTGGAGGGCAGACTCCATCTGAAACACCCCTCTTACTTACTGACTACACCGTTTTATAATCGATGAGTTCAGTGAAGCAGCCGTGTGAAGGTTCAGCTGAGGAAAAAAACCCTGGAGCCAGAATAAGAGCAGAGCTTTCAGACTCCATCGATACAGGCCATGACTCATTATGCAGCTCGTGCAGGTATCATCACTGCCTCAGCTTCCTGGAAGAACATTGATCAGATTTCCTCGATCGATTCAGGCGTCCTCAGATGCTCCACAGACGGCTTAAATACACTTTTAAATATGTGGGTTCTTCTTTTCCACTCACTTCTGTACAACATAAACTTAATCTCAAGCTTGTTTTATGCCATGTATATTTAATTTTATCAGTGTATTAAAAATGTATGCTCAGACAGCTGGGTGTGATGACTCATTTGGTCTCAGATCAATAGAGATCCTCTTTGTTATTATAACTCAGAGCATTAATATTAGAATCCTGTGTTTACTTCTTTCGACACTGTTTTATAGGTCAACTAAAAAGCAAAATATAAAGCACTCATGCAAGGATTTATAGACTCACTGATCACTTCATTAGGTATACCTATTAACACAAATATACCATCAGCTGATCACATTTAGGCATGAAGACGTGGTCAGGAAGACGGGATGAAGTTCAAATTGAAGTGACTTGAAATTTGCCGTGGCTGTTTGGTCTGACAGACTTTCATGTTGATCGAAACATTTAAAAGTCCAAGCTGAAATCAAGGCTCATCAGACCGGGCAACATTTCTGTGTAAGATGTAAGATTGCATCAGGATATAATAAGGAGAACTGAATAAGTGGGAAGGCAGGCTGACTTTTATTCCCTTTGTCCGTGACTTCCACATCCTTCTTTTTATGTATCGCTTACTTCAAGAAACCACCCAAACCCCAAGGAAAATCAGATTTCTGCATGTTTCCATCCACTGTTCTTATGTGAGTATTAAGAGTCAACAGGTTGAGCAGTAGGGGCTGCTACTAATGAAAATAAAAGTGCTTATTACATTGTGGTCTTGGAAGTTAATAAAGATAACAGAACAAAAAAAGCACCAATAAATACCATAACACTGCACCATTGCTGCTCGTAACACTGGTTTGGCTGCATTTATGTCAGTCAATGTTTTTGCAAGCCTGCTACAGTTTTAAACAATGAAAACATCAATAAAGTACTGCAAGTGAAAGTTCAATACAATGATTTATCTGTGCATTTTGTGTATTTTGCAAGCACTGAAGGTGTAAACTGTTAGTCACCCACATAGCCTCCAACGCCACGTTAAGATGGGCTAACACAAGCACAGGCTGGAAGTAGCCCTTTTGCAACCTACAGTACTTCAGTGAAACAAAAACTTGTCACAACCAATTTGATGGAATAAATTTGTTCACATCACATCAATGCAATTCTTGTGTTTTCTATTGTTAAGGAATTATATTTGTAGTAGTCTAACTCTTTTTCAGTCATAAACATATGTATTTAAACAAAGTCAACAGTCATGTCCCCATGGGGGCAATTCAAGGCAATCAAAGCAGCAGCAAAAAGCAACGATCAAAGTCTATAAAAGCACAACAAGTAACCCTTTGCCCCTTTAGCTACCACACACTCACTAGTGTATATACTGTATATGCATGTCTATATGCAAAATGACCACTATAAGATCATTTTAAATCTAGGTCTCAGGTATTAACAAGCTGGATAAATACTGCAAATAGTAAAAGCCAAGAATGGTTATAGTGCAAAAAGACAAAGATTACAAGGGGATATATATATATATATATGTATATGTATATATATAGGGTAATTTAAAATGAACTAATACTGAATTAACAAAATGGTTGTAGTGCAGCAAAATTAAATATAAATATACTGTAACTCTGTGACTGTTGAATGGTCATAAGAGTGACTCTGTGACTGTTGTTTTGGTTATCACAGTGCTTCCTTAAAAGTGTTTATCTAGAGACATCACCGTGTTTACCCTGGGTAAATGGGTTTTTACTTTGAAAAAAATCGAATTTTTATTATAGCGATAGGCTATTGTTTTGCCTTCTCAAAGCATATAAACTTTTTGGCTGTATTTTAAGATTTTTTTCTTCAATTGCTGCCTTGTCCGTCAGGTTTTTGTGAGAGAAATGAAAATAATTCTTAACCCTGGCAGATAGAGATAGATCCCACTACTCCTGGCCACGCACAAACAGCTATCAAACAGTTATCTTGTTGCTGGGTCGATGGTTACAAAATGTTAAGTCAGTATGATGAATAAACATTGAGCACAGAGCTCTGTGGTACTTTCAAAGAGCGTGCAGTTCCAGTGGTAGATCTGCCACATATTTGTGCTCACTGATCTCCTAAAAACAATGGTACGACCAGCACAAAGCTGTTTACCTGCTGATCATGTATTAGAGGCTTTGGAGTTTACAGCAAAGCTTGAAGTCCACTGAGGCCTGGTTTAAAACTGGCACAAACATATTTGACTCATGAATAACCCGTCACAGTTATTATAGCCCACATTCACCTTAGAAACCATGACACTGTCAAGATATCACAAGCAGAAAATGAGGTCTGAGTTTAAAGGTGGCATACTATATTCCCTTTCTCTTCCACATTTTAACACACTCTCAGTGGTCTGAATGAGACGTCTTTGCTGTGCTATGGTAAAAGTACACTATATGGTTAAAAGTATTTGCCCGCCTGACCATTCCACCAACAGGGACTGTAATGACATTATATTCAAATACATGTACTTTAATATGGATTTGCAGCTATAACAGTCTCCACTCCTCCTGGAGGTTTTCCACAAGATTTCTGGGTGTTTCTATGGGAATCTGTGCCCATTCATTTTGTAAAACATTTATGAGGTCAGGCACTGATGTTGGACGAGGCCTGGCTCGCAATCTCCGTTCCAGTTCATCCCAAAGGTGCTCGATCGGGCTGAGGTCACGGCTCTGTGGGCCAGTCAAGTCCTTCCATGCCAGAATCATCAAACCATGTCTTTATACTCCTTGCTTTGTGCACTGGAGCACAGTCATGTTGGAATAGAAAATGGCCTTCCCCAAACTCTTGCCACAAAGTTGGAAGCATAGCATTGCCCAAAATATCTTGGTATTGGACTTGGTGATGTGAGGCTTGCATGCAGCTGCTCAGCCATAAGAACCCATTAGTTGAATCTCCCGCTGCACAGCTTCTCTGCTTACATGAATGCCAGTGGAAGTTCAGAACTCCTCAGCTATGGAATCAGCAGAGCGTTGTCGATATTACCCACCATGGACCTTAGCAGTCGTCTCGCCCTTAAGACTTACACAGTCCTCCACTTCATGGCTGTGTTGCTGTTGTTCCTAAACGCTTCGCTTTCTAAGAATATCCCTTACAGTTGACTGAGGTCACTGAGCTCTTCAGAACAACCATTTTGTATCACAAATGTTTGCAATTTGAGACTGCATGGCTAGGTGCTTGAATTTAGACACCTATGGCAACAGGTGGATTGAAACACCTGAATTCAGTAATAACAGGCGTGGCCACATACTTTTGTCCATTTAGTGTATGTGCACTACAGCTGTGTTCTTCGGCCATAAATCATGATTAGTTTGTTATTTAAGAAATTTTAACACAGAAATCCACTTTTTGTGTGGATTTGATTTTTCTATATACTAGCTATACTTGCTATAATGTGATTGCTATGAAGAAATAGTGGAGCTCTTTGAGGGTCTTGAACCCAGGGGGTCCAGGTGATCCTCCAAGGGACATTTTCTGGAATCCTTATATTAATCATTAAAATAATTTTGATGTATACCTGCACATTTGTTGCACATCTTTGTTTATGCCTTGAGGTCCCTGGCATCTACTTTTGCCTTTGCCAACAGGGCCATCTTTAATGCTTAGTCACAGACAAAGCTAATGTGATCTAGTGGTTTGAGTGAAGATGTGGCCATGGATAAAGACGTATAACCAGCTGATGAGTAATTTGTCTTAGAAAATAATTTTACAAAAGGTTGGAAAGGAGGAAAGAAATTGGGAAAGCAAAGGTTGTAGCATCCCCAACATCCCAGTAAAGCTTCTTAAAACAAAAGTTAGGGCTTATAAAATTCATGGAATAGTTTAAATCCTGTTGAGTAAATCTGCACCAATCAAAAAACAGTGGATCCCCTTTTTTTTAATGCTAACCATGTTGCATTAAAATCGGGATCACTGCTTAGTCTGCCTGGTTACAGACTGCAGAAGTTGTAGCCATACAGCTTGTGTCTAAGTTGACCTCACGCTGAGAATCTGGCAGGCTGCAGATGAGCAGCGGTTATTTCAGCTTTAGAAAAGCTGTAAGCCTTACCTTTAACACGGTAACACGATCTATTAACCTCACAAGAGTGTGTAAGGGCTGCTGTGAGTATTAATCCCTAAAGAGGCCTATATTAGTTACCTAGCGGGCAGCTCCTTCTTAATCCAACCCAGCAGGAGATGATGGGGAATCCTTAATGTCGAGGCTTTTCTGTCAAAAAACGCAATACCTTTTCTGTCTTAATGGACAGTTTGCGAGAAATTCCTGCAGAATCTGAAAGAATAAGCCTCTCTAATGAGAAAAAGTGCAACTAAGTCAAGCCCTTGCATCTCCATGAGGGGAATCATTCTGAAAGAACAAATACGAATGTTCAGTTTTAGATGCAGCATCCACCTCACGTTGAGAATAAGCAGCTTATTCTTCACTCCGAGTCTCTTTAGACAAGATCGGCAGCCAAACGCCTAAACCATAAATATAAAATGGTAGAATGGCTTTAATCTGATTAACTGACAGGCAAAGCCAATTACCTCTGTCTATTCCAGGCTATTTCTAGTGCAGGGAATCCTGTTAATGACACGCTAACACCCAGGTATGAAGATACACACTGCCACTGCTACTGGGTAGAGTTCAGTTTATCTTGAAGCCAATTACTTCTGTCTATTTGAGCGTTTTGTTTTTGCTGACAAGCCATGAAAGAAACTTTCCTTTTATCACTTACCTGTTCTCATATAAATGATGATTTAACATACAAGACAGCATAGCGCTTGTATTAAATTTTCTAAAAGTATTTCTTTGGGAAAGGATTAGGTATTCCTGAAAAATCTAAACTTTTTCATAGGTCTGCAGTGTCAAGAATTCTCCAAACATCCACGGCTCATGAGCCTCACAATGCGGATAATTCATGCAAGGACACTCATGCAAACATGCAGTGCCAGGGGTATTTCTGTCACCGACACACACACTGTCGTCACTGCAGGCTTGGCGAGCTTCGGACAAGGAGTTCCTTTTGTCTCCTGCCCGTCAATCCAATATGGCTGCTGGCAGTGACTCAACTTCATTATTAACTTCCCACGGCTTAAAACTACTCACTGAACAAAGTCGCTGAGGGGGGAGTCTTAAATGGGCCTTTACTCTCTCTGGTCTGATGGCTGAAGCAAGATGGGAACGACTGAAGAGCTGCAGGATAAAAGTGAAGAGCAAAACACAAATCCTTTTTAAACGACAAGCATCATCTTAGCAAGTAGAGCAATGGTTGGTCATTTCAGGGCAAGACTGCTGTTCTCTTTTTTGTTGATTGCACTACTATTGGTATATTTATTCACAGTAGGCTGGAGGTTAGCTTAACACAGTCCACTGTTATCTAAAAAACATCTGTGCTGTCTTTGGAGGTGGGTAACAGCGGTGGCAAACTGTGGAGTGTCATTCAGTGACTTTGCTGATGATACTGTGATCCCTATGGAGACTGTAGATGTCCATTGATCTGCACTGTGGCCACACAGTGTGGCGTTCCAAGTGTCTGAGCACACAGATGAAAGTCAGAGTCTTCTGGTCTTTAGTCCTCCTGGTCTTACTATTCTCTTGTAAGGTCTGGACACTAATAGATGGCCAGAAGCACTGGCTGGACTCCTTTTTAACAAATTAGCTTCTCACATTTTTGGCAAGACTGTAGCCGTTTTTACACAGAGATTCCACAATAAAGGTGAAAATGAATGCCTGGCTCTGTTCTGCAACGAGCAATTCACACAAAGGTGTAACAGAGCCGTGCATGCCCGAGCTTACACACACACCCCGGCATCCCGTAATCAGATGGCAGCCGCTGCCCGAGCTGCTGCTTTCAATGACACTTGAAACTCTGGATTTCCCGGTTCAAAACTTTGTATTTTCTAAAGGAAATACAGGGAAAATAACATGAACATTCATTTTGATCGATTAAATCCAGTCAAATTTTTTCCTCCATATTTTTGAGTTGGAGGTCCGACTTTAAGCAGTGTCTCAGCGCACGTATTTACGTCAGAGGTCGGAAACTTCAAAGTACCGAGCTCACTTGAACACATCATGGAACTTTTCAGACGCTGCGGTGAGCAGGGGTGTGTCTGCTCTCTCCTGTACAGAGTGTGATCAGCTCCCTTACCTCCCAGTCTCTCCAGTTAATCCACATTATTCTTTGTTTTATCCCCCTGTTGTTTTCTCCGATGAAATGCCGCTCGATTAAACCACGCTGGTTTTAAAATCTCCCGTTTATGGAGACAGCAGCGCACACTTGCCGTTGCAGAATGCCATGACATCCTTTCACACTCGTTGTGGAAAAGTCTGTTACGGCTCTGATACTACCTCTTGATCCAGATCAGAGGTGGGGCCCCTCATTGCGGAACGGTCGCTTTCATACAGAACAGCATTGCGGAACGAAGGCGTAAGAGACACAGAAAAGAGAGGCAGTGTGAAAGTAGCTTGTGTGTCTTATGCTGACGTGCTAAGAAGTGGAAGGGAAGGGAAGCATCAGCTGCCAGATAGGGGAACGGCAGCTACGCGTTTACAGACACCTGACGGACCTAGTGGGTTGGTCCAGACGCTGGAGGCAGCCACTTGCGTCATTGTGTAGGAAAGATACCTGGAGAGATGGGTCTGGTGCAGGCCTGGATGAGGGACATCTGGCCAGAGCAGTACAGGACCAAGGTTGACCTGGCGAAGTGCCAAATCGGTATACACCCCCATACCTGAGCTGATGTCTCTGGTTGAAATATGCAATAGGTCAAGCACCAGAGGAGGTTTCTGACCCTGTATAAACCAGCTCTTAAGAAATTTTCTCAGAGTGTGTATCTCTTTAAATGCAAATGAGCTCCTTCTTAACACCTCCCTCTCTTCTGGTGGGTGTGCAGACATGTGTACAGCTGTAGATGTCATTTTTGAGACAAAGGAGAATCATAATCAAAGAACTCTGTTGCCTTGTGTGACTTATTGTTGGTTGATGATACGTCTGTCAACTAAATATATGTGCAAAGATACTAAAAAGCTGGTTTTCCGTGATTTTTCCCCTTTGACAGCAACCAGCTGGTTTAATGAGATGGGTTCCAGGTTACCGCTAGATGCAAGACAATGGTTGAAAAACCAAGAAAAAGTGCAGCGCAACAAGAAGAAACATCCATGACCTAAACTTTTTTCAGTTCTGCTGTAAGCATATATTATGACAACAAAAAAAGCTAAACAAAAGGTTATCTACAAGGAATCTGCAAAGTTTAGTGTGCCCTGAGCTCCAGCCATCAGTCCAAGCTAATCTGATGTTATTCTTGATTATTGATGTTGATATTATCTCAGTTCCAATCTCAGAATTAACATCATAGCTACCTCCTCAAGTGTCGCCATGTTCGTACTTTACATCCAACACGTCAGCCATATGCAATAATGAACGCAAGTATATCTTCAGGTGTAGGGCCAAAATGTGAAAGGAATCAAGACAAGGGCCAAAACGTCCCTGATTATACTCTAAAATAAACATCACTGTAGATGATATTGTTGCTTTGATTTGACTGATTTCCTTTGTGTTAATTATGACAAGGGTTTTCCAGGCCAGATAATCGGCAGCAGTTGGCCTGACCTGGCCAACAGGCCACCAATTAGGGATCACCGCAGGTAAGTGTCATTTAGTGATTACAGAAAGTAACAGAAGTATTTAGGGCCTCCCGCTCAGGACAAACCACTTTAGTTAAAGATATCCTGACTTAGACTGGCACCCCAGCTCACATGCTGGCTCACTATGATTTAACATGGAAAAAAATACTTGGGTGGTAGACAATGATTGGGTCAGGTACATCCTCCTGAAGACAGGTCTCCGTGAACACAAGCAACCAAGAATCCTGGTGCTAATGCTGATATCTGGTGTTAACTCGTAGCTCTGCTCTCCTCCGTTGCCTGTTGTGTTTGCCCCTCTTCCGCATCCTTCCCCGGCAGCTCCCCGATGAAGTCCAGGCTAGCAGTTCCTTCAGTAGCAGGGGGGCCGGTGTGTAGGAACAAGAGTTGGTCCCACGAGTACCGCAGAACCCGTCCTGGTACAATGTCACTGCACACTGGTATGAGTTGGCATGTTGTGAGCCAAAAAATGAACACTAAAAATAATCCTCTCAATAAAAGCAGTATTATGATAACTGACAAGCACCATATCAAAGTAAAAAAAAACAGTTTTGGGTTGCTAAAATCTCATAAAAACACACTTTACAACTCTGAAAGAGGTGGCAGCAGGAGGTAGCCCGGGTCGCAACAGTGCAGCGCCACCAGAAGTTTAAGTAAGTAAATTGTTTCAGTAAAGCTGATAGCACACCAGCGCCATCACACGTCAAAACAATCACTCCCATTAGTTTCTATGAGCAAACCCACACCAGTGTCAGCCACGCGCCCAAGGACACGCCTCACCGTTAACTTTAGTCCTCTGCTCTATTCCTGATGCCATCAGCCGTGGCTGGCAGAGTGTTTCCCCTAGAGGACAGTAATTTTGTCCATCCTGGCTGTGACAGTAGTAGCTCTGAGAGCACAGGAAATTAAGCATGAAATACCACTGCTCTTTTAGCTTTTTTTACTTACCTGGTGAGGCGGGAATGCGATCCCCAAGCCGGCTTTTGGCTCCGCCAAGCAGTGGCTGGTGGGGAGTTTGACTGTTGACGTGATGCTGTATTAATCAGGTCCATGAGGTCCATTGACCTTGATCTTGGACTTCCAAAATCTGATCAGTTCATTCTTATGTAAGAGTGGACATTTGTGCAGAATTTGAAGAAAGCCTTTCAAAGCGATCTTGAGAAATTGTATTCACTAGCATAGGATGTGCATGAGGCCTAATGACCTTTGTCTATAATCTATTAACACTAAATTCCAATCAGATCAACCTAAGAGGACATTTGTGCAAAGATTGAAGATGATCCCAAAAATAGTTCTTGAGATCTCAGGTTCACAAGAATGGCCTGAACAAACAGATGACTGGAGAACCTTCTGCCTCTGGCCTTGGCTATCAGCAGCTCAAGACATAAAGAGGAAAGACAAAACAGCCCCAGGGCTGATTTTGTGAATAATATCTAAAATTACTTTTTTCTTTTTATCAACAATAGAAATCTCCACTTAGAGTTTCTGCACTGTCCTTTATTTTGTGGGAGAACATGTATCATCGTGGTTCCTCCATCTGCTGTGTGCATTTTTCATTTCCTTTCCTATTTTTCCTTGAATACCACAAAGAGTTTTAAAGACTTAATTCATTCGAAACAAAGTGACAGCCACTAAAGCTGCTGAATGCACTAGAAAAGAGAGTGGAATCTAAGATCTCCTGTCTCTTTGTCTTACTTTCTTTGTGTTTCTGTCCTGCTTTGACCTCCAGACTTCACCGAGTCTGTTCTGCTTGTTGGGCTAAAGGGTTTTCTACCTGTGTTGCTCCTTTTGGCATGTCAGTGAGGATAACCAGTCAGTAAGTGATAGGTAGCTCAAATTCAGTTGTCCCTCCTGCTGTGTTTAACTGTTTATCCTCAATGAGATCCAGCCAAAGCTGCTGTCTGAAGGAGAACTTTTATCACCAGCAGGAGTTGACAATCTCTGCCATGCATTTAACACAGTCTTAACCTGTGCTGGACCTGGAAGAGGACTCTACCACTGTCCAATATGGTCTGACTGAGGTGTTTACATGCTGAAGTACATCCGTCTTCAACCGCATTATATTGGTGTGTTAGTCCTTTTCTAGAAATATGGTTCCAGTCTGACTAATATGTTTAAATGTCCAGTTCTTTTCAGACTGAGACAATAATTTGACCTTTTTTATGTGCACATAGACATGCTGACTGTGCAAAAGCACTTATGCATTCCTGAGACAACTGAAGTTTGCCCAGGAACGCACGCAGAGCCAGAGCCCGGGGGGATTAGGTAATCAGTTGTGAAACTGAGCATTGGTGAGGTGCCACAGAAATAGATACACTGATGTAGAGGACGGAGAGTTTCTGCGTTTGTTGGCGGGCAGATCATATAAAACTGGAGCAGCTGGACTGAAAAACACTGAAGACGAGGAAGAATCAGAGCAAACCAGACAGGAACACAAGGGCTGATCGGGATGAAACAAGTCAGCCGTCAGCCAGGAATGCCATCCTTCATTAACTTCACAACAGACTTTTAGTGACTAGCATAGTCTGACTCAGATGATATTTATTTTTAACTATAGTTTATCCAAAGAAAACTGACCAGTCATGGAGGAATAATTGTCTTTTTCTCCATCTGTTTGGCTGACAACAAGCTCCAGGGCTTGTTTTTTTATTCTATTTTTGTTTCTGAGAGGACTTTATCACCGTCATTGACAGCAGGAAATGTCCCACTGATGTAAAAAGGACCACACATAAAATAAAAGTTTGGTCTGGAACACTTTTGTAATAGATTTAACTGTTTATTGCAAAATGGGTAAAGTCAAAATTGGCCCTGCAATAATGCAGCTTTCCAAAGAATGCAATTCTAAACCCCATACTGGGGTGTACCAAATGCTTTAAGCCTGATTTATGCTTCTGTGTCAAAATGGTGCCATAGGCAACATAATGACATAGACCACAAGCCCTGTCATTGGTCCACTGGGTAGCACTGGTGACTGCCAATCTCTGAGTATGTCTACAGGCATGTGTCTGTGTGGAGTAACATAAATGGCTGCAGAAGGTGATACATCTGATTAAATCAAGTAGTCATCCCATTGGATGTTTTTGCCCTTTTTTTTTAAGTCAATATAATTTGGCTTTTCCCCAAAACATGTCAGGTTGTATATTGGATTGAGGTCTAGGCTTTAACTCCAGAACATTTATCTCATCTTAAAATCATATCTGTGAAGCTTTCACTGGTTTGGTTCGGGTCATTGTCTAGCTGTGCATCTTCTCCCAAGCCATAGTTCTTTTGCAGACTGAAAAAGATTGCTTTCCAGGATTTTCTCACATTTTGCCCCTTTCATTTTACCCTCTACGCTGCTTAGAAGCATCCCTACAGCATGATGCTGCCATCGCTATGCTTCACAGTGGGGATGGTGTGTTTGTGGGATGTGCAGTTTTTGATGCCCTCCAAACATGGCGTCTTGCATGATGGCCAAACCATTTTTTGGCCATTTTGGTCTTGAGAATGAGTGTCTTTCTCTTTGCCACTTTCCTGTAAAGCTTTGACTGGTGAAGAACCCAGGCAATGGTTGTTGAGTTCAGAGTCTCTTCAGTCTCAGCTTAAAGCTTGTAACTCCTTCAGAGAAGTCATAGGTGTCTTGGCGGCCTCTCTCACTAGTCTTCTCTTGCACGGTCACTAATTTTGTTGGCCTGATCTAGGCAAATTTACACATGTGCCATATTCCTACATTTCATGATGATGGATTTAACTGAACTCCAAGTGATGTTCAGTGCCTGTGGGATTTTTATTGTATCCATCCCCTGAATTAAACTTTTCAGAAACTTTTTCTCTGAGTTGCTTGGAGTTCCTTTGTCTTCATGGTGTAATGGTAGCCAGGAATACAGATTAACCAGTGACTGGACCTTCCAGGCACAGGTGTCTTTACAATATAACCACTTGTACTACATCACTCTGTTTTAACTTTGACAAAGATGTGGTTTTATTTTGTTCCATTGACCATGATTGGTTTATAAACTCAGTAAATATTTGGGCTAATCCAGTACAAATCCAGGGATTTTTCTTTTCTTTTTCTTTCTTTCTGTCCATAATTTTGCTGAAGTTGAACACTAAATCAGTGAAGCATTAATGGAGGAGTTTTTCCTTTAATTCATTACTTGGAATTGCTCATTTAGAGCTCCATGGTTCAGTTGACAGTAAAGTTTTAAATCAAATGTCCATGAAGCTGAAAGTAAGAAGAGTCTCCTTCTATGTTTTTAATACAAAGATGTTGTGCGAGTGGATGGTATGCATGCCATGCGACACTGTGATGACACAGACAGTATGTGTCCCCTATATGTGTGCATCCAGTCAGTGTGTGTTTGCTCTCCTCGTTCATTCTGTGCATGTGAATGTGTGCGTCTGAATCTTTAATGCAGAGAGCTTAATCTTTATTTAATCACAAAGTGTTCTGAGTGCTTCCCTGACTGAGACAAGTGGGAGGGTTTAAGAGAAGAATACAGCTGAGTGGATGTTTGGGCGGACGTGTCGGGTTGCCAGGTTTGGTGGTCCAGTTGCACCCTGTTGGATGCTGTTGGTTTTGATTGGCAACCAACTGTTTCCACAAGGACGGAGAAGCTTCCTGAATGAAGCCAAAGCAGCAGGAATGGGCAAATACAGCCTGGGGTCAACAAGAACATAGCGAACACAGTGCGCTTTCTTTGTATCAAACTTGATTCCAGTGAAGAAAAACACAGTTTTCCAATCTTCTCAGCATTATTTCTATTCTTTATTCATGTTTAACTCCACTTGGGGTTTTGTGTTTTGATACTGGCATCATTATTCCTCATCTTTGTTCACTAGGAGGGAGGTTTGTGTTACTGAATTGTCTCAGGCTTTCTTAAGGATGCATGGACAGGCTTCCTAACCCTGCATAGCAACAGCCAGGGAGAAAAAAAGCACGTCACCTCAAATCCTAAAACACACCATCACGTAATATGTTCATTTTATCCGTGCATTTATGGAAGTAGAGGCTGTTTCTTCTGGAAGTTTGTGTGTCTTTTTGTGGGGAAGCTTGGCACGGGTTTGTTATTTCAGTCTCAGTATTCAGAAAAAGTAGGTGTTACTGTAAAATTATAAAGATGAAAAATTACTTCTTTTAACCTTCTTTTGTACTTCTTTTGTACACTGTGACTTTTACTGTAGTGAGCTGTCTTACAGTAGTTGAGAAACAGTACAGTAGTAAGGGACAGGACGGGATATTTTACATTACGCAGAGCTAAGCTGCTTGTTAAATTAAAGTTCTGTTTTCTGACATTGTGTGACTGTTGAGTGGTCATCAGAGTGAATCTGACTGTTGAGTGGTCATCAAGGTGAATCTATGACTGTTGAGTGGTCATCAGAGTGACTCCATGACTGTTGAGTGGTCATCAGAGTGACTCCATGACTGCTGAGTTGTCATCAGAGTGACTCTATGACTGTTAAGTGGTCATCAGAGTGACTATGACTGTTGAGTTGTCATCAGAGTGACTCTATGACTGTTGAGTTGTCATCAGAGTGACTCTATGACTGTTGAGTTGTCATCAGAGTGACTCTATGACTGTTGAGTTGTCATCAGAGTGACTCTATGACTGTTGAGTTGTCATCAGAGTGACTCTATGACTGTTGAGTGGTCATCAGAGTGACTCTATGACTGCTGAGTTGTCATCAGAGTGACTCTATGACTGTTGAGTTGTCATCAGAGTGACTCTATGACTGTTGAGTTGTCATCAGAGTGACTCTATGACTGTTGAGTGGTCATCAGAGTGACTCTATGACTGTTGAGTTGTCATCAGAGTGACTCTATGACTGTTAAGTGGTCATCAGAGTGACTATGACTGTTGAGTTGTCATCAGAGTGACTCTATGACTGTTAAGTGGTCATCAGAGTGACTATGACTGTTGAGTGGTCATTAGTGTGACTCTGTGACTGTTGAGTGGTCATCAGATTGACTCTGTTACTGTTGATTGGTCATCAGAGTGACTCTCTGACTGATGAGTGGTCGTCAGTGTGACTCTAAGACTGTTGTGTGGTCATCAGAGTGACTCTGTGACAGCTAAGTGGTCGTCAGAGTGACTCTAAGACTGCTGGGTGGTCATCAGAGTGACTCTGTGATTGTTGAGTGGATATCAGGGTGACTGTTGAGTGGTCATCAGAGTGACTCTATGACTGTTGAGTGGACATCAGAGTGACTCTATGACTGTTAAGTGGTCATCAGAGTGACTATGACTGTTGAGTGGTCATCAGAGTGACTCTATGACTGTTGAGTGGTCATCAGAGTGACTCTATGACTGTTGAGTGGTCATCAGAGTGACTCTATGACTGTTGAGTTGTCATCAGAGTGACTCTATGACTGTTGAGTGGTCATCAGAGTGACTCTATGACTGTTAAGTGGTCATCAGAGTGACTATGACTGTTGAGTTGTCATCAGAGTGACTCTGTGACTGTTGAGTGGTCATCAGGGTGACTCTGTGACTGTTAAGTGGTCATCAGAGTGACTTTGACTGTTGAGTTATGTATTGGTATTAGGATTAGCGAGTACATGAAACTACTATAAAATCTCATCCCTGCACTATAACTTTGTAAACCTGATGTAAACCCCATGCCAATAATTGCATGGCCTTTCATTTTTATTATCTTATCCATTTACCAGATTGACACAATACAGGACTTATTTATAAGACAGTCTGCCTCAATCTCTCCTCCTACATTGTCTGTGTGCACATTCACCCACATACAAAGACATGCTGAGTATCTCTAACTATTGAATACACCTGTCAGTGTTCCTTGTTTCTAGTTAATGGAGTAATGATGGACCTTGATTTTAATAGTCACTTGTGAACAGTTCAAAATCTGCCTATCTTGCAAATATAGCAAGAATTAAAGGGTTTATGTCCAAACAACTTAAAGAGATACTTGTTCAGGCTTTTGTGGTTTTTAGCTGGCCTGACTGGACTAAAACACAACCAAGGTAGAGTACGTGGTGAAATGAGAGCTGATTTTGTTATATGTGCTAGGTAGGCTGTAGTCAACTATTAGTATGTTAGCTACAGCTATAAATAAGCTACAAAAAGCATAGCAAGTTCAACTGAACAGAACATCTGACTTGTCTGCTACAATAAACATGCTTTATAGGTCACGTGTCTTATCCTTCCAAACCTCCAGAGGCATAGTGCACCACTGACATCAATTTCATGCTAATAAGCTGCTGTAATTAGCCTATCAGCTGTCGCTTGATCCTTGATACTACTAATAATGTCATGTCTGCCAATAATCCATAGATACAGGGCAAGTTTGTCTTGCACTACCCTGTTTACACTTGGTTTAAAAATGCGCCTTAGGTTATTGGATCACACAAGATAAGCCTTGTGATCTTATTTCTCAGACCAGTAGTAGAGGAGGCCTTTGACTCATTTGACCTAGCCTTTGTAGAGTGTAAAAAAAGAGATTTCTTGCTGGTTATGAGTAAAGGCAGCATTGTCTCAGCAGTTGGGGAATATTTGTATCCTTGAAGCACATCTTAAAACCCTGATTGGAACGTCTTTGTTAGTTTTTCCCTACACCTTGTCACTGGTCCATTAAATGACAACCCAAGGAATCATTTTTCTCATTTTAAATAATCATGCTGGCATTAAATTTTGACTACTAAATGGATGGCTGAGTTTCATTTCAGTTGGACTACCAGACTTTCTACATGGATATTAAACTCTTTTAGATACTGATCCTAAAGTAATGGCTCACATAAAGCTTCAACTATTCTACTATTGGTCTGCTCTTACTAAAGTACTTAAGACACAAAAAGCAAAGCCTTGTAAGTGATATCCCAATAAATATTCAAGTTTAATTTACCAACCATTTTATCTTTAGTTTCTTCCATTTAACAGAAAACGGGTGTTGTTGGTTTAGCTTTATGTCTGTAATAGATAAAGCTCCAACTTATTAAATGATAAGATAAGTGAAACAACCTGATTTTAATCAAACTGTATCATATTACCTTCTTTTAAATACAAATGTGAAACCTAAAGAGTTGGGGGAACAATGCAGATTTCATCCTGGCAGTGAGAAAGTGGACCGAATCTTTACCTTTGCAAAGCTTCTTTAGGGAGCATGGAGTTTGTGCATCCAGTCAATATTTTTTTTTTTTTCGGACTTGGAGAAGGCTTACGATCGTGTCCCACAGGGCGTAATGTGGGGGTACTACAGGAATATGGGGGCCGCTGCGGCACGCCATCAGGCCCCTGTATAACCAAAGAGAACTCCATCTCTGCTTTTTGCAGATGATGTGGTTCTGTTGGCCTCCAGTTGGGGAGGTTGTCTTTGGCCCATGTGAAGGACTTCAAGCATCTTGGCGTCTCGTTCACGAGTGAGATTAGAATGGACCGCGAGATTGACAGGCGGAGTGATGCAGCATCAGCAGTATTGCAGACGTACCATACCATACCGTTGTGGTGAAAAGAGAGCTGAGCTGGATGGCAAAACTCTCAATTTACCGGTCGATCTTCATTCCAGCCCTCACCAGTGGTCATGAGCGTTGGTTTATGACCGAGAGAATAAAATTGTGGGTTCAAGCATTTAAAATTAATTTAGTCAGGAGAGTGTCTGGGCTCAGCCTTAGAGAAAAGGTAAGGAGCTTGGACATCCGGAGCCGCTGGTGCTTGGCATTGCAAGGGGCAAGTTTAGGTGGTTTGGGCATCCCACCAGGATGCCTTCTGGTCGCCTGCCTGTGGAGGTCTAACCAAAACTGTAAAAGAAAGAAACTTACAACAGTGCACAGCATAGGCACTTTGAATAGTCCCTCCAGCTCCTAAAGTGCATTTGCCAAAGAACAAGTCCTCATATGAACTACAGAGAAAAATGTTCTCCAAGTTACGACAAAGCTTCAAGGAACTAATTCTGATCATACTTGATCATCTTACTTCTTTAGATGTAAAACATAATGAAAATCATTGTCATACAGAATTTCATTTTCATTTTTTTTATTATTATAGTAACCTGCCACCTACCTGCATTTTTGTTTGCCCGTACCCATGAAATTAGAGAAATAGATTTTCTAACCATAGTTGAATATTTTCAGCAAATAACTGTAAGGTGCCTGACCCAGTGCAGGACTCTGACTCGTGTCCCTCTAAGGGTCAGAAGCCACCGAAAATGCAATTTGGTGAACATCTCTGCTCTTTTGCAGTTGTCAGGTGTTGTAAACATTTGTTGTTTAGAGGAGACTGGGGAATGAAAGTGTTTGGAGCTGCAGCACCATGTTGTTAACAGTAACTAGTACCATAAAAAGTTGTCTTCAATTCAGGCCTAAAATGAAGGTAAATGCTATGTCTGAATTGCAGTAGCCAGCCCTCACTGGAAGAAGCTGTAGCGCCAGGTTATGACTACTGCCATAATAATCTACTACCCTGAAGTTAGCAAGCACATAGCATTGCTAGCATCTTGTGGGAGCAGTGTTTTGCAGTGTTAGCATTGCTAGTGTCTTGTAGGAGCAGTGTTTTGCAGTGTTATGCTGTATTCCATTTGTCATCATACCAAGTCGTTTTTACAACTCATGAACTCTGTCTTTTACAAAGCATCCCGACCTCAATGTCCCAACATGGTGGCACAAAGTATTAAGTGTAGTAAAAACTTTGATTTTGACCTGTTTTCAGAACCTTTTGCTGTTTCTCAGTGCATTTTTTAGAAATTGAAAACACAGCACTATCCTGCGGTTGCATGTCGTGTGTAGCAGCAGTCTTTTAATACATGAAGTACTGCATAATATGTTGTTTTAAAGGTTTATCGGCTAAGAACTGATCAATAATGCTAAAAATAATGACAGACTAACGCAAGAACGGCATCCGTCCTTTTTCCAACTTTTTATTGATATATGTGAAGCACATACATACATACTTACAAACATTATTTAAATGATGCACCTGTGTATATACAATAAATAAACTATATACATGGGGTACCTAGAAATTAAATAAACATATTTAGGGATTCAGTAATGTCCAGAGTTTTCATTGCTTTTTTGCATTTCATTCCATGTAGTGAGCTCATATAATATTCTATTTCCATTTTAAATTGTTCTGACCTTTTATAACTTTTCAGTTAATTTAAATGTATGGATATAATATTTATCAAACAATACAAGTAAATTCAAAATATAAAGCTTTTGACAGTTTCTTTCTCCATTGTCATGATAATAAATTACATACTTTTCTTTTAACCTAACTTTGGAGCCGGTTTGCTCTACATCCAACCAAAATAAGAGACTTTGGAGACACTCTTTTTTTTTTTAACTCGTTTTGACAAATGGAACGCAAACAACTGGGAAATCCGTATTTGCAGACAAATGTGACGTCATTCCCAGTTCCGACTTCCGACCTCCGAGATAAATGGAACGCAGCATTAATATTGGTAACACCTTGTAGGAGCAGTGTTTTGATCTAGAAAATGGATAGAAATATATATATATTACTGCTTTATCAGAGCATTTACATTCAGCTCCAGCATGTGGACATTAGTCTGTAAAGAGGATTTCAGTCCGGTGATGCAAGCACTGCTGAGATTTGCAAAACTCACAAACCTATTTGACATTGTGTACTTGCAGATGCTGGGGTTCTGTATCAACTAAATGTGCTGAATTTTTACTTTTTTTTTTTAACTTTAATTCAAATTTGGTTAGAATTTAAAATAGTCGCTGAGAAAAAGTCAAATTGTTATATTTTTTAGGATGTAAATCAAGGTTATAAAGTGTGGAGGAACTTGTTTGAGAGAAGTTTTAATGGATTCTTTTCAGCTTTCGGCCATGAGAACATCTGGATCTCCAGATGTTTCACCCTTTATTTCCAGCTTTTTGCATAGGTGTTGTCAGAAACACACATTTACACAGAGTAACAGCATCTGTGAAAGGTCTCTGTGGAGAAACAGAACGGCTTTTAGTTTCCCCTTAAAAAACAGAGTCAGCCCGTCCTTGTTTCCCTGCACTGTACGCTTTACGCACGTGTCTGGTGTGTGTGCCTTGATGTGTATTTATGTGTGTGTAGAAGTGAGGTTGTGTTTGTGAGAGGGAGGGAGGGGATGCTGTCATCTTCACACAGGATCACGGGATCCTCTCCTCCTCTCCTCTCTCTGTGTCTACCGCTGCAGAAATCCTCCCATCTGTCGCTCCTAATCAGCAGAGAGCAGCTTGCATGTTCACAGGGTCTTACAGGGGGATGACATCTCTCTCTCTCTCTCTCTCTCTCTCTCTCTCTCTCTCTCGTGCACACACACAGATTACACTAATACTGACACAGCATTGCAGACTGCAGCATCACATGCCCTTGTGGCCTTTACTCATTAAAGCATCAAAAGTAGTAAACCCAAAGTCGCCTTAATTCTGTTTTCTCTGCTTACTCATTTTCAAATATAGAGCTACATGAAGCAGCACTTATCCGTTTCCTTTAAAATGAATGCTGGAAAAATAATATACACCATGCTCAAAATTATTATACAAAAGATATTTTTCTCTGATATTCCTAAATAGTCAATGCAAATGACAGGCAGTATAATTTTCAAGTCACCAACCGTTGGAGCATAATTAAACTTTTAATGAACAAACCTCCCAATGATGACTTGTTTTTTTTTTTTCAATAAAAAAACTTCTAATGCAATGTTTCAAATTATTATGCACAATGGAGTTTCCAAACATCTTATTGTGTTACTGGTTGGTAAAGAACTGAAAATGGTCATTTGTTGAATTTGCAGCATTAGGAGGTCATATTTACTGAAATCAAAAGCAATTTGAATCAATAACATCCTAACAGGCCAAGTTACTTGTTAACAGAGGACCCATTTTTGATATCACCTTCACAACTCTTGCATCAATTGAACTTGTGAGTTTTTGGAGAGTTTCTGCTTGAATTTCTTTGTAAGATGTCAGAAAAGCCTCCCAGAGCTGCTGTTTTGGTGTGAACTGCCTCCCACCCTCATGGATCTTTAGCTTAAGGGGTTGAGGTCAGGGGAGGATGGGGGCCACACCATGAGTTTCTCTCCTTTTATGCCCACAGCAGCCAATGACACAAAGGTATTCTTTGCAGCCTGAGATGCTGCATTGTCATGATACAGAAGGCACGGTTCTTCTTTTTGTACCATGGAAGAAAGTGGTCAGTTAGAAACTTTACAGACTTTGCAGAGGTCATTTTCACATCTTCAGGGACCCTAAAGGTGCCCACCAGCTCTGTCCTCATGATTCCGGCCCAAAACATGACTCCACCACCTCCTTGCTGACATCACAGCCTAGTTGGGACATGGTGACCAGCATGTGAGAAATCCAGCATCAGTGCCTGACCTCTTAAATGCTCTACAGAATGAACGGGCACAAATTCCAACAGAAACACTCCAAAATCTTGTGGAAAGCCTCCATAGGAGAGTGGAGGCTGTTAACCCTGTTAAAGGGAGAGCAACTCCACTTTAAAGTACATGTATTTGAGTACAATGTCATTACAGTCCCTTTGGGTATGTGTTGATATTGTTACATCTCTTACTTGGATGCAACAGTTATCATCAGAAAAATTCTACATACATTGGGTATATTACTTAAAGCTTACAAAAAGTGATTATTCCTGTGGATTTACTTCTTTACCTGGAATGGAGGTGATCAGTATCACAGATAACTTAGTCCAAGAGCCATGAGCAGTCTTGTACTAAGCTATGAGGCTGATTGCACCTCTTCAAGAGTTTTTCTCCAAACTGCTATCACATTGAGAGCTGTTTGGGAGCTAAAATACCAACTCTCATGCCCCTGACCTCCAACTCAAAAGCTCTTCATTTTATTTTTTTACCATGAAACCCAATTTCTGGTTTTGGTATATCTGCATTGTGTTCAAAATTATTTTCTATAAACTTGTTTTGTTCATTTTTTTTCCTAAATAGTCTATATAATTGGCAATCAATAGAATTTTCATTCCTCAACATTTATATTGTAATCTGGATTTAATTACAATGGTGCCAACAGCAGTTTTTTTGTGTGAAATAATTTAAAATGCAGCATTCCAAAATATCATACGAAACAGAGTTTTAAAACATTCAATAGTTTCTGAAGGATTGAAAACAGAAATCTGTTGGATTTTTTGCATTAGGAGATCATTTTTCCAAGTCAAAGATATTTCAGTCAAAAACATCTTCACAGATCCAGTTCCATATTAACATAGGAGCCCTTCTTTGATTTTACCTTAACAACTCTCTCGTCCATTAAACTTGTTAGTCCATGTATAGTTTCTGCCTGTATTTCCTCTAAGGAACAGAATTGCCTGTTTTAAGGTAAACTGCTGCCTGCGTTCATAGAGCTTCCCTTAAAGGATGATCCAGAGGTTCTCAGTAGGGTTGAGGTCAGTGGTTGATGGGAATGGTGCATTGTCTTGCATAAAAATGATTTTATTCCAGAAGGCACGGTTCTTCTTTTTATACCGTGGCAGGAAATGGGCAGTTAGGAGTGCCACATATTTTGCTGAGGTCATTTTAACACCTTCGTACACCTTAAAGGGGCGTACCAACTCACTTCCTATGATTCCAGCCCAAAAAATCACTCCACTATCTCTTTGCTGACATTGAATGCTTGTTGGGACATGGTGGCCTTACACCATCCATCCAGAACTCCACCCATCGGGAGCATCCAGTGTAATTAGTGAATAAAACTGAAATTTATTTCTCACATATTTCTGAGCCCATTGCCATTGTTTCTCCTTATGGGCACTGGTTATGGGTGGCTGAAAGACAGTTAGGTGCAAGCCGCTGGAGAATCCTGCATTGAGAGCTTCTGGGGACTCCAGGGAACCAGCAGCTTCAAGCATAGTTGGAAACCTTATAGGAAAACTAAAAATCAAGTGTTTGTTTAATTGGAATTGTATTTGCATAATAATTTGGAAAACAGTATTTCATAAATTGCTGTTAAGTCTTGATATGTGTTGAAAAAAGGTGTTTCTTATCATTTGCATGTTATAAAGTAACAGTAGAAGTACACTCAGGCCTAAGCAGGAATTATGTCAGTATTTAACAAAGTACAGGCAAATTATTTAAAGACTTTGTACTTTGATGTCTTATTTTATTGTATCATTGTGTCTTTAAGGCTCTGTTTTTATCTGTAAGGCACTTTGAGTTGCTCCGTTACTTTCCTTGCCATAATATGCAGCAGGATAGACGGCCGTTATGAATGACACGTAAGTGTGGATATTCTCAGACAATACATCTATGCATATCTGAAGGAGTGAATGACTGTCTGCATGAGTTAATCAAAACCAAACCAAATGCTTCTATTTAAGGCATAAAACCTTTTGTGATATTCATGCTCAGTGATCAAATTGACTGTATAGTAAGGCTGAGTCTTTGGAGTGAATTATAAAAGCATAAATCCAAGAGGATAGTCCAATAATTACTGAGATCACAAACCCTGTGAACCCACTACTGATATCATTTAGGGTCATCCTGTGCAGCGATGTGGGATTACATCTTATTTGTGTACTCCTTTTTCTGTAAGATCTATTAGGATAATATAGGATGACTGAGGCTGTTGTGACGCCAAAGTTCTCCATGAGATTTCCTTAAAGCCTCAAAAATCCCTGCAGTCTAATCTAACAATAGCTGCTGTATCACGAGATACAGAGACCCCTCTGAGGTATTTGTGTATTGTAGCATGAGGAAGATAAAAATAGTTTATTCCGTCTCTATCTCTCCGTTTCTCCGTGTCTATTTATCCGGCTCATATCAGGCTCACAGTGAAGATAAACAACACCAAACATTGTCTGCGTTTGACAGGAGAGTGTAGAGAAAAGTGAGACAAGACAGAGAGGCAGTTAGAAGAAAAACACAGACAGAAGGAAAGAGAAAGTAAAGAAAAAATGTGAAGGTTGAGTCCCCTACCTTGACATATAGCTCGCTCTCTTTCTCTGTCCCTCATGGATCCATCTCTGCTAATGCCATGGGCAAGAGTGCTTGAGTTACTCTCGAAAGTCTGGGTAATGTGATAACAGGCTGGTTTGACTGATCAAGACTTAACACAATAGTAGCGTAGTTGTAATGTCTTCACTTTTTTTCATGCTGTTGTGATGGATACAGTATGTACGCACCTGCAACATGTCTGTCCAGTCCCGCTAGCATCGCACATTGGGTTGGACATCTGTACATTTTAATGTTTTTTCATGGCACCAGTTTTGAACCATTTCACCCCAGAAGTCTGCTGAGTCTTTGGCCTGGTTGCTTTTGCCACCGCATCTGTAGCATTTTCAAATGTCCGGCTCGGGCTTTGGTTGTGCGTCGCTGAACTTATTCACCAACACTGCTGCTCTGCTCTATTTACCAGGTTCTTTCACACCATGTTAACCCGCAATGTCTCTGTTTGTCACCTCTATTTCTTATGCAAACTTGAGTGCTTTTTCAAAAGTCAGTCCACCCTTCAACAGCAGCCTCCACTGTATCCTGTCTTCGTTTATGCCACGGATCAAACAATTTCTCAACAACATAGTCAACGAATCCCCAAAGTTACAGTCCTGTGCCAGCTTTCTCAGTTCTGCCACATAATCACCCACACTATTATACTGTGGTGCCCTCTATTGGCACTAAGATGGAATGACATTCCACAGCCACTTCATAACACAAGGGAAATCTCTGTATTATGATATTTAAGGATTTTATTTAAAATCTGCACATATTTATGATTTTTTAATGGCACCAGTTTTAAACCAGTACACCCAAGAGGCCTTCTGAGAGTTTTCAAGGACAATTGGAGCAATGGTGTGGTGTGCAAATTGACACAGACACACAGACAGAAACGCTGCCAGTTATAGCTGTAAAATTAGTTGCAAAATGCTCCTCCAGCTGTTCTTTAGTACTTTTTCAGCCTTTTGTTGCCCTGTCCCTATTTTTTTTTTTTTTTTTAATTTTTAAGATGTGTTGCTGCCATCAAATACAAAATGAATATTTTTTATGAAATGGTAAAATTTCTCAGTTTCATCATCTGATATGTTTTTTATGTAATACTGTGAATGAAATATTTGTTTATGCAAAAAAATGTGTTCTGTTATCTAATGTACATTTTACACAGCAGCCCAACTTTTTTGAAATGAGGTTGTTATATTAAATATTAATTGATAAAGGTATAAGTAAGTTAAAGCTGTTTTCTCTCAATCATTTAGGGTGGGCTAGTTGCACAAGTGCACATAAGGCTAACCCATAATGCTGCACCTGCTGCACATTTTTAATACAGTAGTGCACATATGTGCATTGTAAAAGCACAGAATAGCGTGCAATCACCTTTTTCCTTCTTTTTACCAGGCCCTCTGTTTTTATTCTTGGTGTTGCAATAGCTGATGATTTGAACATCTGTTTTGTCTCCTCTATATTCAGGCCTGTCCTGTACCCCCGTCCTGCCACCTCGTCGAGGTTCCTTCTATGTAGAGAGCGGCACTGGAGTGTCAATCGGCAGCATGCTGACCTTCTGGTGCAGAGAGGGATACCAGCTGGTTGGCAGTGATAAAATACAGTGCACAGTGAAGAAAGGCAAAGCACAGTGGAGCAACTACCTGCCTGTCTGTGAGGGTAAGAAGGCTTTTATTGGAGGAATTTAACAGATTTTATTGCCACACTTGATAAGTAATTTTATTCCATATTAAAAGAAGAAGCTTTTTGTTTCAGATTTCCTTCTTATATTCTTAGTAAAAAGGGAATAATGCAGCACCACACAAGCGTCTAACTCTGAATGCAACAAAAGGGATAGATTGGCATGCAAAAACGGTGAATGGTTGCACCTTCACGCCTGGTTTATACGTTAATACTGCCTGCAGCTTGCATGTCATGGCATCACTGGTGAACATGCAAAGCACGCTTTTTAAGATCAGGGATTATTTCTGTCCTCTGCTGTCAAAGTTCAAACATGCCATGTGAAATCAGTGTCACACTAACTGGGTAAAGAAAATTTGACTTAAGCTTTAATGCCTCCAAGAAAAGAAGAAATGTCAAAAAGTACGGCACATGGAAGATCAAATGTCAGTCCAGGATAGTTCAGTGATTAAAACGGCCCAGCTGAGTTTCCTGCTAGTAGAAAAGCAGTCATTAGGATCAGAGTATGCAGCAGAAGGGTAGTGCAGTCACATGAGAAAAAAAAAACGTTTTCTTTTCTTAGTTTTTGTTCTTCTGTTTTCCTTAGTTGTTCCCTCTTGAATTAATCACCTTAAAATTGCAACAGAAGCTCAAATGCAGGTCATTTAAGGATGAAAACAAGGCCTAAATGTTAAGTTTAATCAGGTTTTTTCTGTCTGGGTTTGAAACATTGGGAGATGCTTTGAAACAAGAGTGAACAGAATTGTATTTTTACATGTGAATGCACTATGCCTCCAGAGGAATGGATGGATGAAGAGTGCATGTAACTGCTATGAGGTCATCTATTGTTTGGTAGATTAACAATGCCAAGACTTGTACAGATTTGGTAATTTGGCTGTCCCTAACTGCTTTTATATGCAATCAGAAAAAAGTTGAGATGTTATATTAGTCCGACTTTAACTGGGGTTTCACTTGTAAAAGTTGCATACACACAAAACAGGGCCTGAAGTTAGAGTGCGCCACTTCCCACACAAAGTGTGATCTATAAAAAACAGCCCTGATGGTAAAATGTGCACACAAGCAAACTGTGACCCATGTGTACAAAGGTATAGGAGGCAGAGGGAGACTGGCAACACACAAGATGAAGTGGTTAAAGCAGTAGTAAATCTGAGCTTGATGGTTTCACCATAGTAAGAGAAATAAACAAATCACCTATTTGTGTCACTTCCTGTTGCCAGTAGGGGGCACTATGATGAGGTATTTGCATGTAGGAATGTTCAGTGTGATACTGTTGTCTTGCCAGATAATTTTAAAGAATGCAGAATAATCTATCCAAAAGTTAAAACCAGTTAAAGTCATTTAGCACCATGAAAAGGCCTATTTGAAAACTAAGGTGAAGCTGGTGGACTTCCTGTTGGGATTTTGATAAGGGTCCAAGAGGCTTTTTTGTGGGTCTAGTAATGATCCATATGCAGACCAAAAATCATAAGCCTAGGTAGAATGGTATTCAGGGGCTGATTGTTTGAACTGATGAAGAAGGAAAAAGAAATATTTTCAGTCAGGAAAACTCCTGTCATACATTTAATCATTTTGTTTAGAAATACAGATATAGAGTTTTACTCTGCAGAGAAAACTCTGCTTAGAAGATGGTCCCTGGGTTAGTTAAGCAGCATGCTTTTACTTTCTAGGGAGCACATGGCTAGAAACCCCAATATGGATAGGTAGATTGATGACAATGCTTACTGAATACAATGAAATTAGTTCAAAAGCAATTAGTCCACAGTAGGATGAATCTGAATATGAGGATGCAACAAGCCTTATGCTTTAAAGGAGGAGGCTGGGATGGAGGAGGTTAAGCTTTGCAAGCATGGATTAGTGAGAAGTATGTCATATTATAATACACCACAGTTTTGAGAGAAAGAAATGTGATTGGTTGTGGGAGCTTGGAGGTGATAATTAGGACCAGCTGGCTGTCAGCTGATCAGGGCTGGGCATATGACTACTGTGTTTTTGCCAGATTATGGACCCACCATAGGGTGAAAACTCAAGTTTTTGATAATGTTAGATCTCCAACTTGTCTAGAATCAGCAAAAAAATCTGGAGTCGATCAGATAAAATTCCTCTGACTAGTTATTTAAAATGTTGGAAATACTGCTAAATTTCCCCTTCGTCCTTTATTATCTGACTTCCTGTATATATTTTTAAAAGACAGTACATTAGTTTTTTATTAATCACAACACAATACATATGTGTACCAATTTTCATGCATTCAGCTTGAACTATGTTGAGGGCCCTGACAAAAGGACATTTGGGGTCCCTGTAAGGCCGTTTTATAACAGACATGCACGAAAGCTCTGGAATATGTACGTTTTCACCAGGTTGGAAGCACCTGTGAAATTTGGTGAGCTTTGGGGCATGTTAAGGCCTCCAAATTAGCATTTCATTTGCCTGAGTATTAGAAAGAAGAATTCTTTCCAATTCAATGGGGTCCTCACTCTGAGGTTGGTGTTCAGGCCCTTAAAACGTCTCAAATAATTTGTTGCCACTTTACAATCATAAATTTACTTTTACTCCTTAGATAGTCTAAAGTCCGAACCAGTCTAATTGAGTGTGAAATGTAATTCTTTGTACCTGCAGCGATCCCCAGACCTGAGGACCGTGGTCTGAGAGTGGCTGTGTTGGCATCAGTGGTGAGTGGCATCGTCATCCTTGCCATGTCCCTCTCCTTCCTCATCTGCTGCCTGCAGGAACGAAACAGTCGAGAACGAGCCAAGAAGGAGGGACGGAGCAGGTAGGAGATTGATGTCGATTTTAACCTTGAATATACAGTAGTTCCCAGACTCTGTCCCCGCCATGCTGACGGAGCTGTTTTCTTCTTAGACGCAGAGAGAAACGTGCTGCCCGGCGCAGCGAGTGTTGGCTGGAGAGAGAGGAGGGTGAGTGGGAATCTTTCCCTCCTCCAAAGATCTTCCATCTGTCTCAGAGGATGAACCCTCGTCTGGCCCCCGACAGCCCCCTCTACCTGACTGCAGGGCTCAGTGGATATGAGAACAGAGGATACCAGAGGTAACCTTCACAGAGAACAAAAAACACCACAAAAGTTTTATATGTTGATAGAATGTCCACAAACAGCATCAAAGGCTTAAATATGTTCATTACAGAATGCCTCAAAGAGTAACTTCTGACTTTTACCTAATTGGTTGGAATTTTTTGCATTGTGTGATACAGAAAGTATATAGATGTGAAAACTGACACTTTTTCTTTAGATTGATACCCATGGAATAGATAATTCTGAGTCACAAATAAATAACCCCAATTCCAGAAAATCTGGGACGTTGTGTCAAACGTGAGTAAAAACAGAATATAGTAAATTGCAAATCCTAAATTGAATACAGCGCAAAGATAAGATATTCAATGTTCAGTGATCAACTTTACTGTTTTTTGGGCAACCGGTACCCTCTGAATTGGATTCCTGCAAAACATCAAAAAAGCTGGGACAGGATCATGGTTACCGCTATGTTCCACTGACTTTTCTCATAATAACTCTGCAAACAACTAGGGACCGAAGACACTGATTGTTGAAATATTTTTTTCTTGACGTACATCTTAAGTTGCTCAGCAGTGCATGGCTGGATTTGGGCTTTTAATGTGCCATACATTTTTAATGGAAGCAGGTGAAGTCCGGTCTACTCCCGTCACTCTTCTCCAGTGAAGCCGTGATGTAGTACAGAATTTGATTTGGCATTGTTTTGCTGAAATAAACAGGAACATCCCTGAAAAAATCATCTGGATGGAAGCATATGTTGCTCCAAAACCTTTATGTACCTCTTATTATTAATTATGCTTTCACCGATGTGCAAGTCATCCATGCTATGGGCACTAATACACCCCCACTCCATGACAGATGCTGGCTTTTGAACTGTGTGCTGATAACAATCTGGATGGTCCTTTTCCCCTTCAGCCCAGGACTCGATGGCTATTATTTCCAAATACAATTCAAAATGTGGACTTTACAGACCACAGAACAGTTCCCCACTTTAGGTCAGTTCATCTCAGACGAGCTCTGACCCAGAGAAGTTGGCAGCACTTCTGAACGTTGTTGATATGTGGCTTTAGCTTTGCATGTTGGAGACTTGAGCTACATCCATAGATGCAGTGACTCACTGTGTTCATTGGTGATGGATTTTTGAAGTCTTCCAGGGCCAGGTGCTGAGAAGCATTCCCACAGCATGATGCTGCCACCACTGGCTTCACAGTGGGAAAGGTGCGTCTAGTCTGATGGCCAAAAAGCACCACTTTGGACCTGAGAACTTTCTCCCACTTGCCCATGGAGTCTCCCACATGCCTTTTGGCAAACTCTAGTCCAGATTTAAATTCTTTTTGCCACTCTCTTAAACAACTTTGACCCATGAAGAACCTGGGCAACAGTTGTTGTATGAAGAGTCTCTCCCATTTCAGCTGCTGAAGCTTGAAAGTCCTCCAGAGTAGTCATAGGTGCCATATTCCCTTCATTTTTTGATGATGGATTTAACTGAACTCCAGGGAATGTTCAGTGCCTTGGAATTTTTTTGAATCCATCTGTTGACTGACTCTGAGTTGCTTGGAGTTTTCTTTTGTCTTCATGGTGTAATGGTAGATGGGAATATCAATTAACCAGTGACTGGAACTTCCAGAGACAGGTGGCTAATTGTGAGACTGCTGGCTGGACCTCTGTTGAATTAGGTCAGTTACTTTAAAGGGGTATGAATATTTATGCAGACATTTATTTTACCTTTGATACACCTTTTTATAGGCACTATACATTCAAAAAACACAGCAATTTGTAAAGTCAATTTTACCATTAAGTGTCTTATCTTTGTCCTGTATTTAATTTAGTATAGGTTTAAAAGATTTGCTCACATTTTACACAATGTCCCAACTTTTTTGGAATTCATAAATAAAGGCGCAAACTTGTCTAAAAAAAAAAATCTAGATCAATGTCATAGAGTTTCCAAGTTGCAGCTGCACAGAAAATCACATTTATGTCACTGATTGATGGCTGCTTTATTTATTGCATTCCTTCTGCCCCCTAATGGACTATATGTGAATTACATGCATCTTGTTATATTTATTGATTTTATCAGGAAAATAAGTTGTCTCAGTGAGAAAAAATGGACCAAAAAATCAAATATGATCCACTTGTTTGTTGAATAATAATAATAATACTTATCTACTTTATTTACTTTAATAAACAGCTTAAATTTGATATTAAAGTTTTCATTTCTTGCTTTTTCCTGCAGGAGTCAGGAGAGTTTACTAAAGGCCTCCATGCCATTGTATCGCTCCGACTCTCAGCTGTACCCACATGTTGTCCTGCAGAGGGTCCCGACTCCTACAGCACCCTCCGCACCTTCTGCTCCATCTGCCCCCTTCTACATGCACGTCCCTACGTCCGGCTCTGCTGCCTCCACACCGGCCCACACAACCTCCCACGGCCAGCCTCACGTCATGGGGCAGTACCCCACACCAACGTATCCACCTAATCCAAACACAGCTGTGCCCGCGTTCCCCCACCCAACACCAGCTCCTATTTACCCAAACCCCAACCCGACGCCGCAGCGTCCATGGCAGTAACATCCACCAGTTTCCTTTTATGAAAGAGGCTGCGCTGCTCCTACAGAGGAAGAGGGACAACACAACAGGTCTTTTTTACTCTCTTATCCCTGTTTTCACCAACAGAAAGTTGCAGATGCAAACAGAAGGTGTAGAAACGGAGATGCAGCCACAGTAGAAGCTCCCCTGTTTTACTGCATGCTCGGTGAACTTTCCCTGGATTTTGGATGCAGCAAGAATGGAAAGCTCCATGCAAGAGGAGTCTTGCTTTATTCTAGCCATCAGAAATTACAAGAAAGCTTCAAGTAGCGAGTTCACAAGGGAACGCAGGAAGTTTTACTCTGAAGATGGAAGAACAACCTCAAATGAAGGCTCAGACAGGACTTTAAGGCTGCCACGGCTCAACCTTATGATTTTTTAATGAAATAATTCCTATCAGCCTTCCTGAAGTCCACAGAATCTTCTCTAGACAGAAATGTGATTATCAATATATTTTTCTGCTTTTAAGACTTCTCACAAATCTGCAAAGTAATGAAGGTCACTTTACAACTCTTACTAACTTTTACATCCTTAACAGGCTGATCATAGAGGTTTATGGGTAGATGACACTGTGATTTAGATGCTGCAACCACTGAATGCATCCCATTTTGTGCTGTTTGTATGGATTTAAAGCTACAATGATCATTTTTAACTGATACTGTCTTTCTCACCAGGACCATCTAATGAAAATGTTTGTTCTTTTTTTTCTATACTGCTGTAACTGATTTTGTCACATTATTATTCCTTATTCTTTGGATGGCAGTCTGACTGGTAAGGATATAAAGAACTATGAATATAGAAGGCATAACTATTGAGTGGAAATCGCGCCTTGGTTGTATAATAATTAGGAAACTTTTGCCCTGATTGGAGTATTGTGAAGGCTAGGAAAGTTCAGATATGGAAATTTTGTGAGATTTACTGAAGGCTGGCAACACTGGGTGATTTTAGGTCCAGTTTTGGGCCTGATTAAGTTTGTCTCAATTAATTGGGCTGGCTAAACAAAAGGCGATTTTAAAACTAAAACCAAGTTAGGGATAGGGATGGTGTAACCTTATTTTTAATATTCTAACACATACATTTGGCATTTCAGCCAGACTCTAGAAGGAGACATACCTGCCGTCACAGGATCTTGCAGAAACTTGTGTGATCAAACAAGAAAATTGAACAAGGAGGATGGTCAGTGTCGTCTGCTGGTTGTCTGCCTATTTGCGGTTTGTCTTCAGACATAATACAAGGAATAGGATACCCTCTATGGAGTCTAGACACTGGTGGTGGAGGAGTAGATTTCTGAGAAGCTGCACCAGGAAACCAATGAGGTGGCTTGGAGAAGGACACTCATGTATGCAGGATGAGATGAGCAGAAGATCTATGAGGATCTGGACTATATTAACTGAGTGGAGGTAGCTGGGGTGGAGGAGGATTGCAGCGTCCATACTAAATTGACAGTCTGTTTGTAGGAGAAAGGATGACAGATTTAAAATAGGCATGATGATCACTTAAATAAGGTTGTGGCAGTTTCTGATAAGCATGGTGCATTCCATAATACGCATGGAGAATCTAGAGAATTGAGGCCTCGCCCTTTTTTTTTTGCGCACCATACACAGTTATCGACCAAAATGGACAGATAAATGATAAACTGAGAGCCACGTTTACCTTGTTGTAGCAAATATGCACGACCACATCTGTAGAAAGGCTTTGTAATCTGTTTCTTGATGTCCCTGATGAAGGCCACAAGCTGAAATGCGTCTGTTGAAAAAAGTTGTTCGCTCAACTTCTACTGTTGGTGAAGCTTTCTGCTTCCTCACTGGTACAGTATGTCACAGGACAGATAAACACAGTATGAGCACACTTTTTTCTTTTCAAAGTAAAAGCCCTGTTAAGCATTTCTTTGGAGAAACTCCCTTTGTTTGTACAGGATGCTTTTATTTTGAATAGTTCTCAGCACGGTTCCACTTTACACAACCAGGCCACAAGCTCCTAAAACCATCCAGTGTGCTGCCAACCTTAGACGAGCTTTTAAGTGATTTTAGGTTGTAATGATGCAAGTTATATCAGACATGAGAAAGTCAGGGAGACTGCGAGGCTGTCCTCGATGCACTGGAATCTGTACTGAAATGCACTGGTATGTGAAGATGGAGAAGCTTCTGAAACACTCGGTTTCTTTAAACATCAAAGGATGAATCGTGTTTGAGTAAAGATTTAACTTTAAACCTTATTTTCCCCGTGGTATGTACTGTACATGCATCATAAACCGTCCATGAGCTCCTTTCCTGTTTAAAGCTTTAGTTCACTCTAGCTCTGTGTGTCTTTATTTGGAATAGAAGGACTCGAGTCGACACACTAACAAATCTGCACTTTACATTTTTGAGGAGGAGGAGGGGTTAAATGACTTGGACAGGACTGGATGGTCCAAAATATTTCTCTTATTGTAAAATATTTGTTGTAAAATAATAAGACTGCCATAAAAGCTGAATAAAAGAGACTTCTGTGTAGTTGAAAAAGTGTTTTCAATGTGTGCTATTTTGACAGAAGAGGAGGAAAATTGATGAAGGAAGTGAGAAAATAGAGGACATAATTCATCAAAGTGTCATGACAGAGAGAAAATGAGCTGACCTGGTTTGGTGGCTGGACCCGAGAGGCTGGAACCTTAAATCATGTGGTGGACTCAGGGTAGCACAAAACAATCTACTTATTTTCTTCCTCTTTTATCAATACAGGTAGGGTACATTAGTATTATTAGAGCTGGATATTTCTGCCAGCTTCAGGAAACAATGGTGCAAGTTTGAAGTATCATGTTAGAGGTTTTACCTAATACAGATTAATTTGCATAAACCAGAAGGAAAACACAATAGTCACTGCAATATAAAATGTCCAAAAAAGCTAAATTAAAACAAGTCTATACCAGAAATGATTTAGAAAATGTATCCAAAGAGGGAGGATTGACAAGAAAGGGGAACATGCAGTAAAACTATTTACACAATAAGCAAGGTAAGAAGAGACTAAGAGGGAAAAACAAAATCAAACATTGAAGTACTAAAGTGCCGGGGTGATATACAGTGCCTACAGTAAGTTTTCATCCCCTCAGATGTTAATTTTATAAACCAATTCTAGTCAATATAATTTGGTTTTGTAGTACAAAGACATCTGTGTCTGGAAGACCCACTCAATGGTTCATCAGTATTTCTGGCTACCATTACACCATGAAGACAAAAGAACACTCCTGCAAAGCAGAATTACAAGGCACTGAACATCCATATTTTTATTTAATTGACTTTACTGTGTAGAAATCTGTTTTCACTTTGACATTAAAGAGTTTGTTGTTTTTTTTTTTTTTGTAAAAAAACAAATGTATCAGGGGTGTCAAACTCAAGGCCCGCAGGCCAAATCCAGCCCGCAAGATGTATATTTCTGTTATAACTGGCCCATCAGTATGAGGTCTGCAGATTTCTTCAAGTATAAAAATTTAAACGTATCCTTGATGATACAAGATATCCTTGATAAGTCATAAAATCTGAAAAAGTAAGGAGTACAAATATTTAGAGAAGAAATGGGATGTGGGAAAAGAAAATAATTTGTGTTTTAATTTCATATTTTCAATTTTGCATCTTACAATAATGACTCAAACTTAGGATTTTGACTTTTCATGTTGTACTTTGAGCATTTAACTCATAATTTCGACTTCTTATATAATATTTTAGCTTAAAGATTCATAATTCTGTTTTTTTAATTCAGATTTTTTCCTTTTTAACCAATTATTTTGTATTTTATCTCATATTTTCAACTCCAAACTTTGATTTCATGGCCCCAGAGTTTGACCTTTTACACTCACAATTTAAAATTTTTAATCATATTTTGACTTTTAATTACATTATGATGACAAATTTTATTTCTTATTTTGACCTTTTAAACTCATGATTTTGACTTTCTTTCTAATGTATTTGTCTGAGCCTTCAAACATATCTTTTAACTTTTTAAATGTCAAAATCATTTATCATCAGTGATGAGTTTCTTTTCATACTCTATTACTGGTGAAATGAGGTTGACAGTTTCTGGTTAAAAAGGTGACCCTTTTAGGCCCTCAGGTTAGACCTGAATGCTGTGATTGATATATATGATGACCAAGACTGACTAATAAAATCAATAAACTGTAATATTAAAGACCTTATTGTTCATCTGTTAAGGACATTGATTCTTCATATGCAAAGTTCCCTTTAACCCATTTTGGCTAGGAGACAGGGCCCAGCCAGCTACATATATAAACTATAGCCACAGAGACTACAAACACAGTCTGCATGCAAACAAGTGGAGGCAGTAAGCAGACTGCAGGTAATGTAAATAACCTGTAATGCAAAGATTTACACATGGAACTCATCTATTTGCATTGAAGGGTGGAAAATCAATTCAAAGCACCTGCTCATTTGGTTTGTCTGCGCCATACATAGGTGTGATATGTACCATATGTGCTGTTTTATTTGCATACATAAGAGAACTCAGTGAAGATTGCAAGAGAGAAGAGGAGAAGGAGGACAGTTTAAAGAGGTGAGTTGGCACATTCCTAATCTAAGCCTTTTTGACATCAGGGATCATTTACTAAAGGGAACAGTGGGTAATTTAGGAGGAGCGTTTCTTAAAAAAAAAAAAAAAAAACAGCCTCAAAGCAGAAAAATGTGAGATTTGATGGAGGAAAACACTTTTTCCACAGCTGTCTGCCAGTGGCTTTTATCCCTTCCCTTTCTATCAGCATAATACTTTTTAAATTTTTATGTCCTGTTGTTTTGCCATTGGTTGTTTTTATATTGTTTTAATATTTGATTGTAAAACCCTTTGGCAAACTTTTTAATCTTTAAATGTACTGTTTTGAGGTTAAATTTGGCTCAGTCAGGATAATATGCATTAAAATAACTATTCAACTTTCATATATGGGATGCATGCAGGCTTCAAGACACTTTAGAGCTGTCAAATTTCTGCATAAAATATTTAACAAATTAAATTTGCAGTAGGGGTTCTTTATAGAGCAGTAGGACTGAATTTCATAATACACAGAGCATGCGGGCCCATTGTTTTCAGTAGTTCTCATTTTTTTCAGGAGTAGTACCACTCATCCCCTGAGCTGCAGACTTCTTGCAAATTTTTTTTAAAAAATCTGTTTAAATTTTGTGATGCAAACCCCATGACTATAAAAGAATGCATAACAAATAAAGCTCTTCAGATTCATCTACGGCTTGTCAACAGCCAAATAAAACAGCCCTGACAGTTTGAAGAAACTTAAGAAACAGCTTGTTTTACTTTTGTGGTTGAAATGAGACGCTGAGCACAAAGCACAAAACAGACATCTGGTAAAAGTCTGAAAATACCCTCAAACTCAGCCGGGATACTTGAAAATGTTAATGACTCTCTGTGGGCACAATCTCACTTCAACTTCTAAAAATAAATCTCACAAAACGTTCAAGGAAGGAGAGGAGAAAGTCAAGCTTTCAGGGCAATCAGTTTGACATCCATCCACTTATTTAGTTCTGCTGATCCAGGGTCAGATCACAGTGGCAGCAGGTGAACCAAGAGCCCAGACATCCCTCTCCCATGTTTTCTAACTCCCTTTGGGGGATCCTGAGCCTGGATCCTATGTATTTAGATATATATAACACCTCTGGCAAGTCTGTCCTGTTTTAGACCTCCTAAATTCTGCCCTTTAAGATGTAGATATATTGAAAGGGTTATTTTTTAGCATATGATAATTGTATTAGACTAATTTAAATACTTTTCATCACCGTGTTCATCTCTGCAGGTTTTATTCAGGTGTCTCGGCCTGATATTTTCACTGACATGATCCAAGCCAGGTTTCTTGATGCCATCCTCTCCTACTGCGAGCAGATTGGTTGGAGCAGCATCTGGTTTTTATTTGACGTTTTCATCCTGGTCACAGGGCTGGTGACTAACATCGTTCTGCTTTGGATTTTTCTGAGGGAACGGAAACCCCTTTCAGGATCACAGGTAAGAACAGTCAGCAATTTACTGCCAACAGGAAAAAAAGTGTGCCGGCTAAACTTTCTTTATAAAAAAAAAGACTTAAGAAGACCAACACATATACCATATACAGTGTCTACTGTATATAGTATATTGGCCATTTTTTGACACACAACAAAAAATAAAATCCTAACAGATTTCTACAAAGTGGCTGTTTAAATATTCATCCCCTTCCAGTCAGTAGTAGATATATATTATATATCGGATAGCTTGCTATATTTTCCCTGGTCCATTTTACCCTCTACCTTTACAAGCCCTCCAAGGCTGGCTGCTGAGAAGCATCCTCTCAGCATGATGCTGCCACCACTGTGCTTCACAGTGGGGGTGGCGTGTTTGTGGTGATGTGCAGTGTTTGGTATCTTGTCTGATGACCAAAAAGCACAAATTTGGTCTCATCAGACCAAAAAACTTTCTTCCACTTCACCGTGGAGTCTCCCACATGCCTTATGGTGAACACTAGTCAAGATTTAATCAGAGTTTTTCTTCAACAGTGTCTTTTTTTTTTGCCACTCTCCCATAAAGCTTTGACTGGTGCCTTTATATGAAAATTACTTGAGGCACATTCACTGCACTCAGGTGAGCCCTGTTTCACTAATTGTGGGCCTACTAGCACCAATTGCATTTTAAGGAGGTAAATATTTATGAAGTCGCTTATTTTACATATTTTTGTTAAATTGATTTTACTTTGTAGAAATCTGTTTTCACTTTGACATGAGGGTTTTATTTTCTTTTTAAAGCCAAATTATATTGACCATGATTCTTTTCATAAAACCAATAATAGGTTAAAACATTCAACATTGCTGTACAGTTTAACATAGAAACCACTTCTCTTGTTTGGATTTATCATACATTTTTTAATTAAAACCTTTGTTTTCCAGGTTCTAGGTGTGAATATCGTAGTCATGGATCTTGTCTACTTGTCTATATTGCCATTTGGGTTGATATTTAATTCCAAACCAGAGCCAAGACACAATGAAACACGACGAGGTAAACACTGTTTGAGCTTTATCATAAAAGCCAATGATTAAAGGCATAGAAGGGACAAAGCCTATAGATCACAAATTCAAACCACTGATGTTTTGTGCATTTAATATATATCATTTAAAATATCTAGGAATTCGGCTATTTTGTAGGAACCCTGTCACACAAATGTGTACTAGAAGTCACTGCAGACATATGGGCCATATCCTATGCATGGTGCAAAGCATACTGACACGCAGACCTGATGCAGTTATTATTTTAGCACTGTGCGAGAAAAGCACCTTTTTGATCTTTTCTGATGTTGTTGGAAGGCTTCAGTGAAATAAAGGCTCAGGGCGCTTGCAAATTGGACTTTTCCACAATATTCTCAAGTTTTGCAGAAGTGGATTTTAGATTCAGAAGATTAAGAAAAAGTCTTGAAATGTTTTACTTTGTATGAAATAAATCTACAGTTTATAAAAGTTTAACTTTCTAGAAGGAAATAGTGGGAAAAACTTTTTTGATTTTCTAATTTTTTGAGAAGCACCGTATTTGATATTGTTTACTGGTGCTATGAGCTTGTTTTTTGCTGTTTTTCTGAGATTTCTTGACAAAGTCTTTTCTAAAACAAACAGATGAATATCATCAGCATAACAAAGGATATTCTTTATACGACATCAACATAGTATTGCCCAAAAATTACATTTAAAGCAAGAGAGGTATAGGTCAGAGAGCTACACCATACATCATTCATAAATTTGAGTAGAAATGTTGCACCATGTTGTTTCTCTAATCTTTGTACTATAACTGGCAGCATGTCTGTCTGTCTGTGTCAATTTGCAGTCCACAACGTTGCTTCAATTGTCCTTGAAACCTCTCAGAAGACTTCTTGGGTGAACTGGTTCAAAACTAGATTCATGGAAAAATCATGAATATTGACAAATTTCTTATAAAATCCCAAAATATTGCACCTAGTCATTGTCTGGGGACTTCTACTGCGATGCATTTACCTTGGAAGTCAGATGTCGAAAATGACCTCACACCTGAATGAATGCATTTCCATTTGTTATGAGCTTGATTAAGAAGTCGCGCTAAAAAACAACTTCGGGGTTCATGCACTTTACTTTTCAGTGAACTAGCTATTAATTGAAATTTAAAAATGACAGTGGGGCAACATTCATCATCATTTAAGTAGCTTTACTGCTTGAAACTGATCAGAAATGATCAATTTTACATCCATTCATTAACCCTCAACTTTCATTTCTGTTCCCCAGAATTTTCAGCTGAGTGGAAAGTTCCTGACATTAAAGGTCCAATGGATTCTGCAAAAGAAGCGTTCATTATGTTCAACCTGATTGGCTGTCCTCTGCTGCTCTCCTGCATGTGCATTGAGCGCGTTGTGGCTGTGATGAAGCCGGTGCTGTACCTGAAAATGAGGAAGAGGGAGTATCGGATGGCTGTCTCTGCTGTGGTGTGGTTTATCACCTTATCCTTCTGTTTGGCTTCAGGTAAGTATTGGGCAACGAGTTGAGCAGTAGCCACCATGGTGCCGTCACAGGAGTATTTCTCTGACGTTTCTGTAGCAGATGATAAAGTTCAAGTCACCAGAACATACATGTGTGGAGATAAAACCAAGACAAGAAATATGCCAAAGAAGGATAATAATGATAATAGAGTATTTTTATGATATTAGAGTTGAACGCTTCAACTTTCTAATAATCTCACTTACAGTTGACTGTGGAATATCCAACAAGGATGAAATTCCTGAACCATCTTTTTGCAATGGTTGCATCCCTCACAGTACATTTTTTGTATCACAAATGTTTCCAAATAGAGACTGCATGCATTTGTAGGATCCAACAGGATGAATTTAGTTCAATAAAAGATAGAAAATGTAAAAATATTTTTGTATTTGACATTTTCATTACCTTGTTTCGTTACAGGCTCCCTGAGTGATATGACCATCATGATGATACCAGTTTCCATCACCATCTCATGCCTCTTCATCCTCATGATTGCTTGCCTTTGTGGCATCATGTGGTCACTGATGCAGCAAAGCCCCGCCCACACCACACTCACTAACCACGTCCCATCAGAGTCCCCCCAAAAGAGACAGGCAGTATGTAATGTCTTGGCAGTGGTGGTGCCGGCGGTGATATCTTACCTCCCAGTCCTGCCTATGGTTCCTATGGTCGTCTACATTCAATATTGTAACAGGGCTCTGGGACTGGAGGTGTGTAATGTTTTTGAATTATCCAAGTTGTTTCCAAGATTTGGGGTGTTCATCGGTCCACTGTTCTACTTCTCCAGGGCAAGACAAATGTGCTGCCTTGGTAGCCATCGACCTTCGCACAGAAAGTAAATATTCTGGGAGCAGTTTTGGCAACGCATCTGTAACAGCAATCACATTATAAAGGGACCTGAGCATTAGAACACTGATGTTAGGATTTCTATGATATGTCAGTGAGGACAGTGTTTTGGGTTACAGTGGTTAAGCATGGTTATATCACAATTTCCAGCAGTTCCATGATATTCATGCCATTTTCAACCTCAATACATATATTTAAATCATTATGGCTTTTATATTTTTATGTCTTATGTAAAAAAGGACATGACACTTGTAGTAGTAGATGTTGTTCTCCACAGAGTGAAGTAAAATACACTCTCCCCTGCTCTCTGAAACATTTATTAAGGATTAGTAATGTATTTATTAATGTGACATAAAATATTTAGACATTCTAAATAGATCTGTAGTTTATAATTTCCTATTGACACTATGAGGGGATTTTTTGTGCAGGCCAAAATTGACCAAGACCATACTGTGGAGTTATAAAATATAAACAGTATGTAAGAGGTAAAGGTTTTTTCTTTGGAGCTGTTTTTAATTCAAAAATGTGTCTTTTGGTAGCTAATAAAACTGTTGTGTAAGTGCAGTCAGTCTTGGCCATCGTTATTGACTGACCCAGGTTTTGGAATGTCAGGCCACCCGTGTCTAAAACTTATGCACAGTACTCTACATATTTATTTGGCAAAGAACTAAGATGACATAGTAATTGTGGAAAAAACATTTCAGGCCTTTTATGAAAAAATGCTTTACTTTCAAATACTTCAACCTCCATTCCTTTTACAGCAGATACATTAAAGACAATTCTTACATACAAATAGCACACATATTCTCTTTTGATAGCAGGGCATGCTCGATAAGCTAAAGTGTGCCCATTTTAAATGGCACTGATGGCAACAGCAACGATTGTCCAGTACCAGCAGCTTCGCTTTTAAAGCCAAAGACAGCGCATAACGGTCGCTTTACAAATGCACCTTGTCCAAAACAAGTTCAAGGCAACACAATCACATTACGCTTTCAAGATTAGAGGAACCAGTGATATTACCAGAGTTTACATGTGCTGCATGAAGGCCAGTCACTGAGTTTTAAAGTTCAGTCTACCCTCACATACTCCAGTAATATTAGAAGAAACTTAAAGTACATGTTGGGGCTTATTCTTTGATAATTAAGGGGAATTGAGGGAATTTTAAGTGAGGTCATGAGGAAACAAATACTTTGCTAATAATGTTGCCACAATACCAAAATGTTCAAGTTGGCTAGGCTACTAGTGACAATCAAATAATATAATAAGTCCTATTTATAAACCATGGCAACAAAGTTGAAGTCCTAAGCACCCAATATTGGGTATTTTTTTGTTTTTGAAAATCAAAACTTGCAGGCATCCTGCACACCAAAACATTGCCTATGTTTTCGTACAATTTAGACAATTTGCAGAACTTTGTCTGCGTTTTTTGACAGATTCACTCTTCTCCTATACACTTATCTTCTGTTAAAGATTAAGTGTTTGAAGTTTTTCAAAGCTTTCAATCATTAAAACATCACTTTATGTCATTTTATAGCATGGTATTGAACAGGTATTGCAGCATCAAGCATTCAAATGCATTTCCTCATCATCACATTTACACTCCTTTGCTACAAGTGTAACTAATAGTTGAAATCCAATCTGAATTTTTATCCAGTTAAAGGGTTTTTAATTTGGTCTCTGATACTTCTTCCCTTCCTTGGTTAAGGGAACGGATTAGATTTTGGAGATTACAAGTCTAAAGTCCATGTCATTGGGCCTCATGTTCATCCTTTGTGTATTTCAAGGATTTTTTCAGGTTCCATGTTCATCCCTATTGAGTGTGCAATTTTAAGAATGCCTCAAGGGATTTTCTTCATACATTGCATAAATGTCCTCTCCAGCTCAAGGATGAATGGATCAGATTTTAGGGGTCAAAGTCACTGGGCCTCATGTTTATCCCTTGCTCTTAGAATCTCACAATGATAGAATCCATCCCCAGCCCCTCTCCTCAACCCACCACTGTACTTTCACTGTCTGGCCACTGTAAACCTCGCAGAGGCTAAGCGGTACTTCCAAATCCTCTATTACGACTGTAAATCTTTTCTTATGCCAGGATTATTAAATGAACACCACTATGATTAAATGCTGCCTGTTTTTATCTTTAAAGGGAACTATTTGCTACCTGGCTGAGTGTGGATTTTCTCTCAAAAGACACAGTCGATGAATCTGACATTCAGAAATACATAAACTGCAACATTACTGCCCCTTTAGCATCACAAAAACAATGGCTAACATATGTGCAGTGATAGGCTGTTTAAATACTATTTCAGGGTGACACAATAGATGAAGAGTAGAGGTATAAGACATGACATAACAGCATTCAAACCTGTCCTCCCTGTAGCATGATGGCCTATCCCTTGGTTACACTGGAGCACATTATACCATCCATCGTAGACCTTGGATATTTTACAGGAGATCAGTTTACACTGGCTTAGGCTCACCAACCTTTCTGAAGAACAACATATAGGTGATATGTGAACACACATTATAGGCATTGTAGGGCTCAGTCATTCATGTAGTGCACATTCACAATAAAAATTAAAGATACTCCTTGTATAGACCCCCTCCACTGGAAAATTTGTGTTTTTCTCCTTTTTTTGAATCAAAGGGTGGGGTGTTCTTAAAACATGACATATAGACTGTATATAAAGATGGACAGAGCAAAAAGTGCAAGTGAAATCAAAAGACTTAGCACTCCCCCAACTGGCTGGCTACAGAATAGGTCCTCCATGTTAACAGATGGGGCATGAGTCAAACTTTTAAGTTAAAATATGCATCAATGCAAGTTTTCTCAAATCTGTCGTCATGATTATTCATTATCTTTTAAGTCTTAGTTTTCAATTTTAACATGAATTTGTTTTTGGTTGGATTTGATTGGTTTATAATGCAGATGTTTAACATCATAACTGATGGCTATGTTGACCGGCTCTATGCAGTGTTCCTATCAGTGTAGAGGAGAAACGGTGACAGTGAAACTAAAAATACAACCATTAAACTTTCCTTAACACAAGTGTCTTCTTCAAACAGACACAAGAATTTGTTCTACTGTGGACTCTACCCACTTAAAGGATCTTTAAAACAACAATGTGTCAGTTTCCCAGCTTGAGTTAATAGTTTTAAAGATGATCAACCTGTAGAACAGCTTTTAACAGGGAGAACAGCATCTGGCCAATTTCCACAGAGTGCTGCAGTTCCCTGCTTTTCGCACTATACAACTTTGACAGCATCTTACAAGTACGTACAGCTTTACAGAACCCATTGAGTCTGTCTTGGTAGTTTGAAACAACGTCTAAGGCTTAGAGATGCAAGAGTCATGTTGGACAGGCTGTTTTACATGTTATTGAATGCTTCAAGAGTGAGTGATATGCCCCACATGCTAACAGGCTTGAACAACAAACTGTAGATACCAGCAGAGTCAAATCTGCTCAGATCTGGTATTATTACTGACTTTGTCAGTCGACATCGTTCATTGGCCTCTCACGATGGCTTTGCCAAAGCCAGGAAAGACACTGTAAAATGTTCTGCTGGTCAATAAATGCCTGTTTTAAGATAAGATTAGATAAGATAAGATTATCTTATCTTATCTTAAAATGTTCTGATGGTCAATAAATGCCTGTTTTCTTCAACAGGATGGCGTACGGCGTGTTTGAAGGCAGTGCAGTTGCACTCAAGAAACCTTCTGTGGGAGCTGTTCATAATGCTGCCTTAATGTTTTATCAGTAAGTCAAATGTGTGCTTTGGTTTTGCTAACCAAAGCACATATTGTCTCCAAATTGCACTATCAATGCAGCGGTCTTTTGGCTTCACTTTTGTTCAACAGATGGAGATGGATACAGAGATGCATTGCCCATATTAATACACAGTCAATGTTATGGCAAGGTTAAAGACAGGCATGATTCTTAATACAGCTGGTAGCCAAAGATGGTCCTATGCAGATCATGTGAGTGCAAAGTGGAAAACAGAAACCTTAAATATAAACACAAAAATATACATTCAGTTAAGGTTGCATTGAGTGGTTGTAGAGATGAAGCTACACTGCAAAAACTCCAATCTTAGCAAGTTTTTTGGGGTCTAATTTCTAGGCAAATATGCACAGTATCCAAATTCACATAAGTCCAGAAAAAACACCACAGTCAAGAAATACAGAGCAAAAAAATAAAAAATAAAAAGACCTTACAAGCAATTGCGTTGAGAATTACTGACTGTTTAAGGTAAAATACCTCATTTTAAGGAATACTATGAGAAATTCAAGCCTTGCTTTCTGCTTTTCATATCTTGACATAGATACTTATGTGGACCTGTCAGGCAAACGTGGCTTGAAATCAGTGTGATAGCATATTTTTGACAGGAAATTTGACAGAAATGCTTGGATAGATTGGACTTTTTGCAGCTGGTGTTTAACCTGCATTTTCCACATGGTCTGTCTGCGCAGCAATCCCTCCACGCAATGCACTCTGGGGGAAATCCCACTCTTTCTAGTCAATCTTTGTGCTTCCAGAGGCACCACTCAGCTCTGCTACAATCATTAGATGCATGCTGAGTCTATTTTCAGTGGAGCCGCTGCCAAAATGTGTCACACTGAGCAGAGCAAATCAACTGAAACAGGGAATCAAACAGGAACTCAAAAGGCCAATTTCAAATAAAACACCATGTATAGACTGCTGATCACCAGATTAACTTTGAACGGTGCAGATGGAGTACTGCATACTCGGACAGTGTTGAAATCACAGGTTAACATGCTTCTACGGATTAGGAAACCTAATGATCAGAAGCAGGTGGTATCTGTGCAAAGTGTGGTAGAAAGCTGAATGTAAGACCAGTTTCAATGCTAACTGGGACCAAAAACTGTAAACAACATTCAAGTATTTATCCTTTTAGAAACAGCCCTAGAGAAAAGCTGTTTCCATGAAACATGTTTCCTTAAGTTTTCTCTGATAGAGTTACTGCTCTTTGCTAATACCTTTTAAAAGCAAGCTGATAAATCAGAATCACAGGTAAGAGTTGAAAACATATGGCTGCGATCATTTAAGCTGCAATTGGCTTTTGACTTCTGGTTTTAGGATGACTTAATGTTGGGTAATATAGGAGTCCTACACGTTTCAAACACAAAGACAAATTTTGAATCATTTGGACTAATTGATATAACACATGGTGTTTGTGTTACTGTGCTAGCCAAAGTCTTTCAAAAGGAGTGTAACTGGACCTGTCGGGATGGGGGCAGATACGTTTTGTATATTTGCATGATCTTCAGTCTCAATAATGAGACATTCTTTCCTTTGCCTTCTTCAGAACTTACTGGACACAACATCAGAATAGAAAAATACTTTGCACATGTATTTCATTGGACAGGTACATCGGAGAGACATGTGCCCATCAAGTACTTCAAGTGAGCTCCAGCAGACTGTCTGACCTACAAACGCACATTTATCTGCAACGTTCCAGGACTATACCATCAATAGGCAACAGTTTGTTTAAACAGGCAAGACATTTTAAGAGGGATCATCATCCTGGAAATGCTGGATCTGAATTGGTTAGGATTACATCACAGCAGTGGTGACTGAGAAACAGTGGGAACAAGTGGAGAGAAGCAGGCCAGATTCCTGGTATAAGGGATGTTGGATGTCATAGGACTGGAATGCAAATCATTAGAGACACTTAAAAATCATCAGGGATATTCATTTCTGCAGTGTTCATTTCATGTAAGTACTTAAATAGATGTATATTTTTCTAACATACATTAAACAATGACAAAAGAGTTAAATTAACAAAGAGCTAATACTAATCCAGCCAGTATGTAGCTTTTCTGATAGGCCATGTCTTGTATAGCTGCCTTTTATGTCCTTGCTGCTGCCTAGGAGGTCATCGGGACTTAATAAACATGACTGCAAAGTGCAGAACTGGATGGATCAAGAGATTAGTATGTCTTTTTACAATTTCCTAAACGCTGGTTTTCTCTTCTAGGTATACAAAAATCTGTTGTAACTTTGTCTGTTTAGTTGACTAACTGACATGTCGGTGAGTACAGTTCAGGAAATGTCACCCCATATCAGAGTCACCTTGTCACTGTAAAGCCTGGCTTACACTTCTGCAACAAATCTACACTGTAGCAACCAACAACACTGTGACTTATGCTAGAAAAAGAATTTAAAGTCCCTGTTAATTGAAATACAAACTCTGTGTCTTAACACACTGTCACTGCCTTCATTGAAAGTTAACAGCCATGCTGTGTTTTTGTTCATTGTGAGGTGAATTTCCCAAATCAGCCACGGTGGCCTACGGGTCATTAAAAATATTAAAACAGAGAGATTTGTACCAGAAAACAGTAAATTTGAACTTCTGTCTCTCTGCTCTGGCACAGAGCCAGACAGCTGTGCTTTGATCAGAAGCATTTTTTTTAATTTGAGAGGATCGTATTTCTATTGAGTGGGCGTGGCTTCAGCTCATTCAACAGACACGCACACACCATCGTAGAGCAGACTTTATTGCCTAATTTTTCACAGTTTTGAAGCTTAATTTTCTAAACTTGGCCTGTTATACAACAAACCTAAAATAATTGTTTTTGTAACTTTACAGGGACTTTTAAGAACATCTATCTATCTATCTATCTATCTATCTATCTGCCTACCTACCTACCTACAAGAAACCAGTGATTTGATGACTTTGTTCATCATCTGCAGTAATTTATCTCAAATCAGAGTACACAGAATATAAATGTAACTCAAAGACTGGCCGTTGCCCGATGGACCAATCACAGGGCTTGCAGTCTGCATCATTCTGATGCATAGTGACTTTTTTAAGGAAGTGCAAGCCAGGCTACATGCATAAACCTCTGATAAATTCTACAATGTAGATTCAACACAGAACAATGCATTTGGCTTAAGGCAACTCATTTTCTGCTGCCAAACTACCCACACAAAAACACGTCTTCTTGACTAAACAAACTGAAAAATAGTCCATAAGTAATACAACAAAATTAACCTGTTATTCAGTTTTATCCACTGATGGCCAGTCATAGCAGTGCATTTTTTGTATTTTGGGGGGTTTATTAGGACTAATTGTTGACAAAGAAAAAGAGGAATTATTAGCTCACTACTTTTGACTTTTGATCTACTGTAATATTTCTGTTGCTCTGTTTTTGATTATTATCTTAGCCTTTTGGATCTTTTATATCTCCTGAACTGAAAATCATGACATGACAATTTTCTAAGAATTCCTTCTTAAGCTTTAGGTAACTTATTGGTAAGTGAACTTTTAGTCAGGAAGCAGAAATTTAATTTTTCACTTTAAAATTTGAGGCCTTGATGATGATCCATGGCTGACTTCCTACTTAAGATGTCCCATCCATTTTATAGGCTGATTGCCTGACATGGGTCTAATACCAAACCGTTGCCCTAAATGTGTTTTTGCAAGTTAGACAGTGCGCTGGAGTTAGATCGAAATGTTTGATGGACACAGTATCAGACAAACATGAGAATTTTTACACAACTTAAATAATTCTGGAGGGGATCATTAAAAAAACAGCGTAGAAAATGGAACAATCAGACCATGTAATGAAAAACATGTAAGTCATCAACAGGTACCGAAAGGTTTCGCAAATGTCGACGGTTCCAGGAGTTTCTTTAGCAGCACTGCACATGGCAGGAGTCTTATTCTCCCCCAGACTTCGGCCTCTCAGTGGGGGGAAGCAGAGTAAAAAAATAAACCGTCCTGCTGAGGAAAGTCTCCATTTAAGCAGTCTCTGAGGAAGACACTGAATCCCCACAGGCTCCGGGGACACTTAAACTGAACTTTCCTACAAGCCAACGGTGCAATCACAGTCTTAGAATTCCTATTATATAAGTCTTCTGTTAGGCTCCCTCAAGTGCGACATGTTGCGACCTTTGGTACATGTTCAGTGGGTTCAATTGTGCAAGGCCAGATCAGCCGGAACCAACGACTGAGTCCAATTTCTTGGCAACGGCACAAGAGTGTTTAAGAGGGGTTAAAGTCTGTGCTCCCTCTAGAAAGGCCAGTGTAAATCCTCAAAGTTCTCTGTTTGACCCATGTTTACATCCGTCTCCAGCAAGCTCATGATGACTGCCATGGCTGCCTCATCGCTGCTGAAGCTGCTCAGGCCTGGAACCACCATGCTGTCCAAGTCCAGCTGGGACGGCTCACCTATGTAAAACAGAGCATACACAATTTAACACAGCAATAAAATACTATCCATAACTTGGTGATGATTTGTTCATTCTTAACAAAAAAAGGAAAGAAAACAAGGCCTTTTGCTCTCAGGGGGCGATCATAGCAGTACTGTAACTTCAACTAAAAAAAAGCTGTGGTAACATTAAATCCAGAGTCAAACATTTTGGACCACAGTGGCAAAACTTTGGCAGTGCTTTATAGAGGAATGCTTAAAAAGCATTTATCTTCCCATGTCATCTCCACTAATATCCTTCTTGAAACATAACATTTGTTTAACATAAGGGACCCAGATTCAAAAACCCTTGACCCTAAAGTACAGATCATTTAAATGAGCTTCCCATGCTTTAAGTACTAATCTAAACCCATGCTGTCAGGTTTTTGACCTGTGCTCTAATAAAAAGCAGGATAGCCACTCGCCTCTTTAATCCACAGGACACAGCGTCCATGGTTTCCAAGAAGAATTAAAAATTTTGATTCATCTGACCACAGAACAGTTCTCCATTTCACCTCAGTTCATTTGAAATGAGCTCTGACCTAGAGAAGATGATGTCATTTCTGGATCCTGTTCACATGTGCTTCTTCTTTGCATGATACAGCTTTGACTTACATTTGTGGATGGCATGGCCAATTGTGTTGATAGACAATGATTTCTTGAAGTGTTCCTGAGCCCATGCAGTGATTTCCAGTCCAGAATCATGCCTGACCTTCAGTCTTGTCCTTTGCAAGCAGATTTCTCCAGATCCTCTGAATCTTTCTATGATGTTGGATTGTGTATTTTAAGAGTTTGATGAGGGAAAGCCGGAAATACCGTGGGTCTCCATAGTGTTAGCTGAGCAGCTGGCATATCAGCCCCCCAGATCTAAAAACAGCTTGCACTGACAACTAAAGGACACAAACCTATTAAGACGATAGGGATTATGGTAGTGGGCTAATTTGCCAAAATGTTGAAGTATCCCTTTAAGAAACACACTTCAGGCTGTAAAAATAGAGCACTGAGTTGTTCTATAGTCACAGTATTTCTTAAAAAACTTTACACTACCTGTACTTCCAGAAGTTCCACTGCTGGTGCCAGCTCCTGCCCCTGAGTCAGAGTGGGACTGTGACGAACTGCCTGCTGTCTCCTCTCTGCTGGATGCCTGAAACGAGTTGTGTTATGTTACAACACCACAGATGGCCTAACGTTTCACCCTTCTCCACTCGTGTGATTAAACTCAGCTGATGTAGTAACTGTCTTCATGTGTACACTGCACTAATAAAACTCAGTGAGATATAAATAAAACAAGAGGGCATGCTAAAGTAAAGCTACAACTCTCATCTTAAAGTCTGTGAAGTATAAGGCAGATGGCATTGGACTTCAGATTAACATGAGATTAACAACCCCATCAATCACCATGTTTTGTGTCTACATCATCAGATCTCCCCGTGAATTTGCATGGATACAAAAATTAATGGGCTCTTGCTTTAATTTACATATAGAGGCCACCCAGCGCCCAAATTAGCATACATTACATGCCTGTATGTCACGATGCATTTGCATAAAAAGTCTGCTGGAATGTCACTGCACATTTCTGCATAAACTTCCCAGTCATGCATTTAAATGAAACACCTTATGTCCCAGAACTGACAGTGAACACAAAGAGCATTAGTGAGAAGTTCAGCATTGAAATTTGGTTAAAATTAGGACTGAACATTATCAGGATTAATCGGCAACAAAGGATTCCTCTTCTGTTTCTTTTCTATTTTGTAATTTTAAGAGAGTAAGTTTTGAGAAAAGACTGTCGCTTACAGTCTAACATACAGTGATTGAAGAGTCTTGGGTTTTGTTATTTGCCCTCGAAGGCTGAATTTTAAAATGTTAAAAGAGTTCCCTGCCTTACTGAATGCAGTTTTATTCACCTTCTTCTACTGTATGAAGATAAATTTGATAGAATAGAGATTTGCCATCCAGGTAAGTATATGGCTCTGGTTTTACTCCTCTAATGGCTGATAATTAGACAAGCAAATATGTTTACCTTCTGAAAACGTTGTGTAAGCTGTTGAAGTGGAAAACTGAGCTGAAATAACTAGTCTCTTATGAAGGGTTAGGGTTAGGGTTAGGGCTTCGTCTCTGACGAAGCCCACAGACGCTGAGGCATAACAATCAAGAAGCCAGTAGTCAAAGCTCACATTGCAAAATACTACCAATTGCAAGCTATATCAACATTTTTGAAGCCTGCAATTGAGCTGACATTGTGTTTTTGGAACATTTTTGCCTAAAACACACTAAATTACGCAGAGCAACTATACCTGTCCATGACACTATATAGTCCAGCTTCCTCAAGTGTGTCTCGTTTAGTAATGGGACTACTATCGCTAAGTGCCTCACAAAACCCAACTTCAAAATAATGAAATACGGGGCGCAGGTGGCCTAGTGGTTTAAGGCATCGTCCCAGGTTCGAATCCCGCCTGTGCAATTTCCTGTACGTCTCTTCCCAGCTCTCATTCCTGTTTCCGATTCTATCCATGGTCCTCCACAATCAATAAAGGCATAAAAAGCCCAAAAATAAATCATTAAAAAATACTGAAATTTCTTTTTAACAAAAAATGACTAGTTTCTTTCAAGTTGGTAGGTGCAGGTCGTCTGTCAAGTCCTGCAACATGCAAGCTGACTTCTTCTCACCCTCTCAATGGCAGCCAAGAACCAGTCTTGACTGGTTCTCCAGCTCCCTTTCAGAGCGGAGCTTCTCTTTGTCAGTTGGACCTTATACATTTGAGTCTTGTATTCTGTCCTGTGGTGTGCCTCAAGGTTCTGTCCTCAACCCCATTTTATTTTCTATGTATATGCTGCCATTAGGCCATGCAACAAGCAGATTTCAGGGACTATCGTGTAATTTCTATGCTGATGACATTCAGTTGAGAATTTCTTAAAAGCCTGATGAAACAGGTAGGGTTAATGTACTGCTCAACTGTCTGTCTGCTATTGTGGACTAGATACACGATCATTTCCTTTAGATTAACACAGATAAAACAGAGGTCAGCACTGCCTCCGAGGCTGTTAAATGTATTGGGACCCTTTTTTCTTCAGTCAAATCAAATCTGAAAAAACTTGGAGCGATTTTTGACCCAACATTGTTTTCCATCAACATATCAAATCATTAATCTGTTCAAGTTTATATCATTTAACAAACATAGCTAAATTAAAGTCTGCTGTCTAGATAACTTTAAGCCCCCCTTTACCTGCCTCTGTCCTTAGTCCTCTGCTGTCAGCCTGCAGTGGATACAGAGTGCTGCTGCAATGCTACTGTATTATTGCCATTCCTGGTGTAATGTAGTAATAAAGATGCCACTCACACTCCTGCTAGTTTGAGGTGAAACCAGTGGGCCTTTTTCCTGTGCTGTGCCAAACGGACTGGAAGCTCCGCTTGATGGAGAAGAGTTCACCCTGATCAGAGTAAGAAACAGATGCTTTGATTTAAAATGATTAAATATTCCTTAAGGTCTATTACAGATTTTCTATGCATATGGTGTAAAAAAGTGCTACAGAACAGCAGCGTCCTGTATCAGTTCTCGCTTCCTTATGTGGCAGTCTTTGATGTACCTCTAATTCTACAGATTGTACCTTTAACTCCTACATGATTTTACAGTCACTCATCTTGATGCTCAAAGTAAGGGCATACGTCTATAACTACTTGGTTTTGCCATTTTGTTAATAATCAAATAAACTCAGACAGCACACCTGTAAGAGTCGATGAGTTCATTAGCGATTTGGGTCCCTATACTGCCTGCGTATATCATCGTCCCCACACTAGTAGAAAGGCCAGGAATTATGGGAATTTGTTTAGTGTCCTCTGTGGAAGAAAAGTAAAATTAATCTTTACTTTTGAGAAGAAACATACAAAAAATGTAAATGTCTGAGCATAAGGACTGGATTTCTCACCCTGAAGTACTTTTGAGCTGCCAGCCTCCTCTTCTTTTTCATGAGCAGGCCCCCTGTAGGTGAAAGCCGGTATTAATGCTGCTCTGTCCATGAACAAACTTTACTTCAATACAGTCTTTCTTAAGCAGCTTTCAGCAGAATGAGCTGAAACTACTAATAAGCATGTATCTGTTTAATAACTTTGTTTCTGAACTCTTAAAATATGAATAAATACTTACGGGACAACTCGGTTTAAACACACTATAAACTCAACTTCTTTGGTCCATGGGTTTGTGAAACCAAACCACTGACTTTGGAGAGACACATAGGAGCCGTATTTTGTTTTGAACCTGTAGCACTGTGTCTCGAGCTTCTCTTTGCTCCTGAGTGCTGTCAAGAGTTAAAACAGGAGTGTTAACAAATGCATAGAAGTGCACAAATAAACTGCTCAAAGTCCAAACTTTTTTCTAACAAAATGTTTTTTTTAAACTCACTGACAATAACATGACTATAGAAATAGGTTCCCCTATTTTCAGACTATTAAGCTTTATTGAGTTACAGATATTTCAAGTAGATTTGAAGGACACATATTATAAAAAACAACAAAATGGTAAATAAGCCAACCCCAGTCCATTGTCTATGTCTGGAAATCTAACAGTCCATTCACTATCTGCTCTTCTTGTGTCTTAACAAAGAGAGCCATACAATAATACTTGCTTGTTTGTATTTAAATAAACAGACGGAAAACCAACTGTTCTAAGAAAGGTTGTTCCAGGCTGGTTTATACAGAGTCAAAAACCTTCTTTTGTGCATGATTCATTACAATCATATTACATTCTAGCCAAAGTACGGCACATACGTCTCATTTAGACCACAGGGGACGGTGTTAAAGGTGGGAAAAGGATATAATGCAGAGTTACTCAACCCTGCTCAACCAAAAAGCAAAAATGTTAAAAAATAGCTTTGCATGAGCCACAATCTAAGTGGTGAAAGGTGGTGAAAAAATGGGCTAAAGTGGCAATAAAAATAAGTTAAAGCTGGCAAAAATGGTCTGAAAGTGGCAAAATAGGCATAAAATGTCAAAAATGTGACAAAAAAATGGTCACAGGTGGCAAAAATGGTCAAAAGAGGCAAAAAAATGTAGGAAAAGTGACTAAAATAGGCAAGAGTAGCAAAAAGGTGGGGAAATGTGCAAAGGGTGGCAAAAATGGGAAAAGGGGCATTTAATGCCAAAGGCAGCTTAAACAGGCAAAACATGGCAAAAAAGAGGAAAAACTTGCAAAAATAGGATAAAAGAGGCAGAAACTGGTGACAAAAATGGGGAGAAAAAGTGGCAAAAATGGGTGAGAAGTGATAAAAAATATTAGTAATAAGGTGGCAAAAATGTGGCAAAAAATGTCTAAAAAGTGACTGAAATGGCAAAAAGAAGAAAAGATTGGTAAAAATTGGCAAAATGGGAGAAATGTGGCATTTATTGGTAAAAGGCAGCTTAAATAGGCAGAAAGTGGGATAAAAAAAAAGGCAAAATAGGGGAAAAAATTTGCAAATCTTAGAAGCAGAACAGAGGAGGCAAAAACTGGTAAATTGGCTAAAAGCAGCAAAAATGGATTAACAGTGGCAAAACAATGGAAAAAAGTGGCAAAAAATTGCAAATAAGGACAATGAAAATATACAGACAAAAATTAAAGATTGACAATTTATTTTGACAATCACTGTATGTGTTGGAAACAAACTGACTAATGCAACTTGCAATGGATAATTCCTGAGGTCAAAGTTTTCCTTTTTTAAGGTATCTGTGGGAATATTATTTGAAATTAAGACATAAAAGAGCCACAAATCCTGACAAAAGAGCCACATGTGGCTCAAGCGCTACATCACTGGTATAATGTGTCACTTTTACATCAAATTTTTGATTTTAAATGCCTGTGCTCCATCACCTTGCCTGTGTTTCTCTGCGAGATGGTGCAGGTCGTCCTGGTGAAAGTACTCATAACATGATGTGCCGAGAATTTCCTGTGGTAAATAACCAATGACCGTTGTTGCTCTGGAAAAGAAAGACAATGAGAGGGAGTTAAGTTATTCATGCTTTGTCTGTGCATCTTTCATGGTCTCTCAGAATTGTGTCACTTCAAAAACCCTGATGAGTCTTTCCACATTCATTTAAAAATCAAACACAACTGAAAGTTCGATAAAATGATTCACTATACTTGTGTTTTGAAATTACTTCCCAAAGAATGAGAAGAGATTTTTCATATGATGCCATCAAGCTGCACAGCTCCTTCTGAGAAACAATGGCAAAGACAGAAAAGATTACCTCAACTGACAGATAAAAAAACCCATGTTTACGGCTCAGAGTCTGGCTAACCACCACATACCTCTGCCATTTCTTTCTCAGTGGAACAGTATGTCCAGAATGATTACAGGACTTGTGCAAGTTTAAAAATAGAAGAGGGGGAATTGAGCATTTGGAAAGAGAGTAAATTGGGAAACTAACCGTTGGTCTACAAAAATGAACTTGCCATCGATGGCACAGCGGGTTATGAACTCGGTGGGCTTGACGTTGATGTCTTTGGGGGGCTGATGAGAGGAGTGAGGGAGGAGTCGGCACACCGTCACCAGGCAGGTCAGGGTTGAGGTTTCCTTCTCTGCGTCTCCCTCTGATTCCTGCTGGCTGCTCGGCCAACTCCGCATGTATCCGGTACAATGGAGGGTACAGTATCTGCTACTGTCTGTGGGCACAAAGCAAGTAATTAGATGAATTAACAAGGTAAAGTCATTGAAGGATCTGCCTTTAAACTGTTAAACTACACATGTTGCTACCTACAGAATTTCAAAAAAATGAATGTTTTTCAAGGCTTCTTTCCTGCAAATGCTTTTCTTGTGATCACCATGAGTAATCAAGACATTTTTAAAAGGGGAACTGCAAAAAAATCTATCACGATTACCACCCAATCTGGAGGGGCAATCTGAGAGTGCAAGCCTCGGCTAAGGCTGATAATCAAGTCTTTTGTGAAATACAACTTTAAGAGCAGCACAGAAATATTTCCTGTTGGCCAAGACCGCTGCAGAATGAGGCGTTTGAACCAGTGGCAATGATGAGACAGCAGATGAAGGATGGGGGCGTCTCAGACTGCTGGGGCATTTGAAAATTATGGCTTCAATATTCTTAAACAAATGGCTCAATTTTTACACTTTATAATCAGGATCGTCATGTGATCCATCCATGCATTCTCTCAATCACGGTGTCAAACTTAAGGCCCGGGGGCCAAATCTGGCCTGTGGAACGATTACATCCGGCCTGCAAGATCACATCATATTTGTATTCTAACTGGCCCACCTCTATGAGGTCTGCAGAGTTCCTCCAGTATAAAAATGTAAACTTCAACTCGATTATTTAAAATATCCTTGTTAAGCCATAAAAATCTGAAAAAATAAAGAGATTTCATAAAAACTCAAAATGTGGGGAAAGAAATTAATATGTGTTTTATTTCATATTTTCAATTTTGCATCTCAAGATTGCAAGTCAAACTTACGATTTTGACTTTTTTTATTTCATACTTTGGCCTTTTCAACTCAGAATTGGACTTTAAATGTAACATTTTTATCTTTTAGATTCCCAATTTTATATTTTAAGTCATATTTTGACCTTTTCAGCTCTTTACTTTGGCTCTTTAATCCCATATTTTGAATTTTAAAAACATGATTTCACTTTTTTTTCCGCATATTTTGACATTTTGAATAAAAAAATTGTACTTTTTATGTCATATTTTGACCTTTTACACTCCCAATTTTGAATTTGTCATGATTTTAACTTTTTAAGTCATCATTTTGAATTCTAGCTCATATTTTTTTAATCCCATATTTTAAACCTATCAGACTCACAATTTAAAATTTTAAGTCATATTTTGACTTTTAAACTCATGATTTCAAATTTGATCTCATATTTTGACCTTTCAAACTTACGATTTCAACTTTCTCCTCATATACTTGCTCTTTCTTTCATTATTTTTCTATTTTTAATATCGTGTTCTGATCTTTTGAACTAATAAGTTGGAATTTTCATCTCAGATTTGAGCCTTTAAACTTATCATTTTTACTTTTTTGAATTTCCAAATGATTCATCATAGGTGCTGTTTTTTTATATTTTTTACTGGTGAAAATTAGGTTGATAGTTATGGTTAAATGTTGACCTTGTTAGGCACTCAGGTTAGATCCAGAATCCGGCCCCTGCTGTGATTGAGTGTGACACCCCTGCTCTAGCTCTAATCGACTCCCCAAAGCCTATTCAGTTGGCCTTTAGGGCAGCCTTTCCCAAACATATGTATGCCACTAACCTTGCAAAGCAGATGGATTTGCCTGACTCCATGTCTGTCATCAGGCATGCAACGGATATAAAAAAACAGTCTAACTAGTGTGTCAGGTTAGTATGCCATAGCCCAATTTGAAACCTGAAAATCTTGTGGGGCCCTTCAGCAGCCACAAGATAGCACTTACATTATTCCAACTTCACATTTTTATTTCATATCAGTGTTATTGCCTGTTTTTTCAGAGACATTAAAGCTATAAAGTAAAGTACAAACAGCAGCGTTTATCTTTTCATCAGGCATCTGGAAAGCTATATTTTCTTTAACATACTCATCTCTTTAAGTGTACTATGTGACATACTTAAAAGTTTTGTTTAATCCAACTCGAAGAAACATTTTAAAGTACTTTTCGTAAAGCTACGAGGTCTTCATCCACTGCACTTTTCCCTTATTTCAATCACATATTTTAATCTTGAACATTAATGCCACCAATTTTCATGCTCAGCCAGGGCCGGCTCTAGCTATTTTGGTGCCCTAAGTGGAATTACAATTTGGCGACCCTGACGATACTCTTATTAATATAACCAGGGGTTGAATGAGTCCAGCCTGCCGGCTGTTATAGTCGATGCTTTTGAAACGTTATGGCTGATGAGGATGTGTTTTCTTTCATGCTTCATTCAGTGAGAAAACTTGGATTAGATCATAAAAACCCTTACTTGTCAAGGGCAGTGCTTAAGTGAATGTAACATTATCATTTCTTAAACTTAACACAGCTTCTGTCATCTCGTGTTTCATGTGGATGATTAAGACTTTAGGAGGAGTTGAACGCCCATGTTGCGGGTTTCAACAAGAGTTAAGTCAGAGTATCGTCTGTACTTTAAACTAAAAACATGTTCAATCAACCAAGAAAAATAGAACTGAAATAGCTATTTTGGATTTTTAAGTTAACACAGCTTATTTTTTCTAAACAATCTTCAACTGTTCAGTCTTACAGGGTAGACCAGAGAAGTCAACAGCAGTTCTAGATGTTGTTAATAAAAGGTTTTTGCTTTGCATGGCAGTCTTTACTTACATTTGTAGATGCAGTGCCGTACTGTGTTAACTGTCACTGGTTTCTGAAGTGGTTCTGAGCAGACGGTGTAATGTCAATCGCAGAATGATGCCATGCTGACAGGTTTAAAGGCCATGGGCTTTCTGTGTTGGTTTTGGACCTTGCATCTTTAATGCAGAGAATTCTCCAGATTCTCTGTATCTTTTGTGGTTTTTATGGACCGCAGATGGTGAAATCTCTGAATTCCTTGCAATTAACGAACACTGTTCAGAGCCTACTTCAATGCCTAAACATGGTACTATCAACTGTTGCCAATTAACCAAGTCATCCATGAAATGCTCCAGGTGATTTTGAGCATTCTGCATCTTTCCCAGCCTATTCTTGTTTATGTCCCAACTTTTTAAGAACATGAGGTAGGCATAGGCTTGGATTATGTTTATTTCTTTAAAAAAAACAAGTTCATCAGTTTGAACATTTACTATGTTGTTTTTGTGCCATTAGAAAGTAGAAGTGATCCTACCATGCAGTTTCAAATAATCACCACTGAGTGGCGCCATACCCCATGTTTCTGCCATCACAGTTTGGTTTACAGTAAGTGGGGTTTGGACTACCTTCCTACTTGTGGTTATACAATGCTGTAACACTGACCTACTTCCCGTGCTGGACTTAAATTGTGGCTTCTTTTAGAGGAAAAAAAAAAAAAACTTAAAAGCACTGAATTCAACCAAGATGTTCTGGCAGGAAAAGACACGTGTTTATTGGATACCAACATTTAAAAAAACAATCAATGTGACCTTTTATATATTTAATTTGATGTTCAAGATTTTCCTGGAGGGAAGGAGACATCCCTGACGAACATAAATATCAGGACGGAATCGTGACCTTCACTAAGTGGTTATGGAGATAAGGAAGTTTGTTTTATTTCCATGGTGATGCCTTAGAGATAAAAGTTTAAACCCAACCTTGTTAAACGTTCACTGACAGGTGGAGGGAGTAACAACCCACCATTACCCACCTGTCCAGTAGCTCAGGATCAGATAATTTCTCTATTTCCTCCTAGGCAGGCCAGGCAGGGAATACATTCTCCACTGTTTATTTTCCACTGGCTGCCCTAACACTGACCTCATTGCCTAGAAACACATTTAAATATCTCGTTAATCTTTTGGTACACATCCTCAATCTTCCTCGTCTGTTTGGTCCAGAGAGTCCTGTGGTTCCAGCACCACACATGACTGTATGGAGAAAGCTGGGATCTATTCAATAAACAACTTTGGCAGGCAGTGTTTCTCTTCCAAAACACCTCAAGTGCTCCAAAGACAGAAAGATAAATAAAATCCCTGATCCCAAATAGCACTGATTGGGTTTTAGAGTATCAAATTTACTGGGGCCAGATTGTCTCATGACCTGTTGTTTTTGTCCTGCAGGTTTTCTTCTTGTCCTCAAATAGCATATCATCCATCTGTTTAACAAAATGAAAATCATTTGGGACTATCTACTGGGCTGGAAACAGGACACTGCATTGAGCAGCAGAACCAGATCACTGCAAGGGGTTTATTGAAATGAATGGAAGTCACGATTTCTACCCTACTTTCAAATACATTGAATATAGCTGCTTTACGGTTTAAATAGAGCATTTAGCCTTGTACTCTGAAAACCTCTGCCAAGAAAATGGCTAAAAAATAAGCTTTATACCTGCCATCAATGGCTGAAACTCCAGCAGAATGCTTGCATAAGCAAAGAATATTAGATCTCAGCATGTCAATTGATAACTTTATCAGCCCACTCTTGACAAAGAGGAAAAGCAACACTGACAAACTGTCTTCCTCTATGAGTTCTTCATACCTCTGCTCATACTTCATCTTTTCTTCACAAAACATCCTAATAAATGGCCAAACATATTTTTATGAATAAAACTACTTAATCAAGTTTTTATGATTCTTGGGGGTGTTGTGGACAGGCCAGGGGCACATATTTTTGTTAGACAAGCCTGAAAAGTGTATTATTATTATTATTATTATTATTATGTGACCTTTAACTTTTTTGCACACTAGGCACGGTGGCTAGTGGTTTTACAAAGTTACTAGCCACTTAGCACTTCCACTAGCCACAATTTGTTGTAGCTGTGTTATATGCCAAATCAGGTGTGTCTAGTATGAGACTAAACACATGCTCCATTTTCCCTTATCAGCATGATCAATGTAAGCTGGCCTCTTAATAAAGCACTTCTCCCTGTACATATGACAAGCATGATCAGAGTGAAACATAGGTTGTGACACTGATAAATTCCACTGGCCAAAGTGGCTAACTGGAGTCTTTCTGGTACCCGCCATGGCTGAAATCCACCCACATGGCTAGTTGGTGGGTGTTAGTGTCAAGTCCTGATTGAGAGTATCAAAAAAGTACCCAAGTTGTTAAAAAATCTGTTTCATGGGAAAGGTGTGTCAGGGAGGAATAAATCCACCAAAATGTGCCAAGTTCTGCAACCAACATATTTTTTTAACCCTTCCAACAACCCTTCTAACATTATTACCAGGATGATTCTCCATGGTTCAGATTCCACAGGGATTGTGTAGAGAAGGGGACTGATCAATTGCAGGTTATGTGGTAATATCCTGTTAATACCTGGGAAACATACCAGACAGTTTCAGCTTACTTACTAAAAAAAACATAGTTAAGTCATGGAACTTACATGGGGCAAGTTTGGGATGGCTGTATAGAAAAAGCGAGTAATCTTTTGTAGGTTATACTGTAATATCCTGGTAGTACAGTCCAGTTTCAGCTTACCTATTAAGTAAACATCAACGTTTTACTTAGTAATTCCATGAACATGTATGGTGCAAATTTCTGATGACTGCAGAGAAAAGGGAAAATCTACTACAGTGGATGTTCCTGGTAAGTATTGATGTAATTTTTTGTAGTTTTTGAGGTACAGTCAGTTTTAAGCATGTAGAAAGCTAAGGATTCATTATGGGCCCCGGTCTGCAACAACACAGGGCTGGACAGGGGGAAAGGTCAGCCAGAGTCAAGCTCACACGTGTCAACATGCTCATGTTGCTAAAGCTGGCCTGGCTACACTGGCTTATGTAGTAAGGTTAACAACGTAGCTGGTGTAACTATGTTTGCCTTTAGCTAGAGCTAAAGAAGCTAAAGTGACTGCCAGACTTTTTTATGAATAAAGCAGACTTTTCAGAAAAAAAAAAATCTAAAACTGAAAAATAGGTTGTTCCAGCCAATTGCGGCACTACCCTTCTGAGATATAGAGTGTCTCAGGTGAACTGTCTGTGAGAGGTGCTCTTAGAGGTGAACAGTCTGCAGCCAGATCCCTCTCGTTCATTCAGCAGCTGAGAATTAAAACTGAAACTGAGTTTCTATTTCAGAATCAGATCCTGCCTTTCTAGGTCTGAGCTCAATTGTTGTGATGTTTGATACTTGCATGCCTCATCTCAACTACTCCGTGCTCTGGACACCACGCATCATTGAAGTCCGAGGTTCACTCTGAATTCTTAAGCCAACACACATCACTGTTTTTTGTATGAGCGTGTTGGATAGTCTTCTTTGTCTACACATAGACTAATACACTGGCATATTCACACTTAGAAGGATATTTTTAGTCTGCTTTCTTCCTACCTTCTGACCCACATCAAAGAGAAGAGCACAGGAACTCATAATCTTGGTCCCAGGGTCTTTTTGTACAGTTTGTTCTAAAGGTCAGAACCAAACCAGGGAAAAGGTGTTTAAATTTGCTGCTCCTTCTGCTTGGAATTAATCATAAAAAGACATGCTCTCATCTAATATTTTAAGGGGATGTTAAATCACTTGGAGGTAGACATATCTGACTGTAGATGTGCTGATTCTGTATTTTTGATTGTAGTTGGCCTTGAAAATTAGTTGCTGTTTTCACTCGTCTTATCTTTCAATATGTTTGTCATTTTCTTTGTTTGTATGGCTGCTCATTGCGTGTCTGAAACTGTGTGTGCTGCTGCCTGTCTTGGCCAGGATATTTTTGAAAAAAAAGAGATTTTTAATCACAATGGGTTTCTTTCTCCTGATTAAATAAAGGTTGAATGAATAAATACTCTAGATATTACATGATGAAACTATCTTGAATAATAAACTAGGTGTTTCTATGAAATGAAAGCCTAGTGTCATAAAATATACACAACAATGTCTGAGTACTCTGCTGTACTTTCTCTCTAATTACCAGTGGTGTAACCCCATAATCCTCAACAATTACTATCTTATTACCAGTAAGTACCAGAGACCATTAAGGGATTGTTTACCCATATTTTGCAATTTAGAAAGTATGCAGGATTTTGCCAGCAATTTCTAATAATTGAAAACAAATTGCCTTGTACCTTGAGGCCATGGTATCATAAAAGCTTTTATATCTTTGATTTTAACTTGAATTGTTTTAAAGTTTCTGTTATCATGATAAACTTAATGTTTAAGAAACTCGATTCATGATTAGTGCAAAAAAAAAAAACAAGTTTTAGGGCAATTTCCTGTCATTTACTAAGAGATAAAGTGACAGGGACGTCCCCCAAAACTTGAAAAGTCAAATGAACAGCATTCAAATATTTAAGTCCTGTCTCTTGGAGGATTTCAGTATGACCCACCTTTCTTTTTGGAAGTACTAGGCAGCGAATGTTTGTCTTCATGCTTCCCTGAAGCCCGACTGTGCTTCATCCGGCAGAAGAAGGATCTCCGGGCTCCACTGGTCAGATTGGATGGTCTGGCTGGAGCTTCTGCCTGGAGCTGAACCCCAGCTACACAGAGACACATAGTGCAAAACATCAAGCTGATTTATGCCAATGTCTTCTCCTTCCAGTCTGCACTTACTCTTTATTAGGTATACCAGTTTAACTGCTGATAAATACCTATATCTAATCAGCCACTCACATGGCAGCATTGAATGCAATTAAGAATATAGACATGGTCAAGACATCTGCTTAAGTTCAAACTGAGCATCAGAATGAACTCATTGGGCTAGACAGCATTTTCCAATCATCTATTGCCCAATTTCAGTGAGCCGGTGGGAATTGTAGCCACACCTTTTCTTCTCATCAGCACTATCAGCTCAAACCAGTCTGGCCAAAGACAGTTACAAAATCAGCCTAAAACCATCTTTAAAATGTGCAAGAACCACAGGATTTCTAGCAGGCAAGATCACTGTACCAGTGTTTCTACTGCAGCCAGAGTCTTCACAAACCCCAAGACAGCAGAGCGCATTACACCAGACTTCAGATCTCTACACTGGCTTCCTGTGAGTCAAAGGATGGATAATAATATCCTACTTTTAGTTTATAAAGCACTAAACAATCTTGCCCCAAAACGCCTGTCTACTAGTCCCTTATGAGGCATCCAGACCCCTCAGTCCCTCTGGGATGGGTTCCATGCTTCTCACAAGTGGAACAAAGTGCCAGAGAACCTGTAGCTCTCTGCATCCATTAGCTCTTAAAAACAAATCTTAAACATTTTTATTTGCAGCTGCATCCAATCAATCTCTTCTTGAAACTGGAATATCTATTTTTTAACTGATTTCATATTTGAATCTACTTTGCAAGTGATGAATATCATTTCATTTGATGTCTTTCTGCTGACTTTTAATGCTCTTAATGTTAGAAATGTTTGACTTTTGACTCTGTTAAGCACTTTGAATTGTTCTGTGTAGGTTTGATGTTCTTTAAATGAACTTGCCTTACCTTAACATTTTAAACCTTAATGGTTGGCACCAACAACCATGGCACGTTTAACATCCCTTATATCAAGCTTTTTTCTCCATTCTGATGCTTGGTTTGAACTTTAGCACATTGTCTACATGCCTAAATGCATTGATTGCTGGTATGTAATTGGCTGATTGGATATTTGTGCCAATAGGTAGTTGAACAGGCATAACTTATAAAGTCACTGATAAGTTAAATCTTCAAGAGTCAGCTTTACAAGTGTTACCAACACCTGGAGTATCAGAGGACTTACTTGTAGCATCAATGAGGCGTTGGCGAGGGTGCGACTCCGATGATGCCAGCTGCTCCTTCACCTTGTTGATGTCTTTGGGATGGATGAAATCGAATAAGCTCTGCCCAGTCAGCTCCAACTGTGAATACAAAAGGTAGGTTTTTGTTTATTTATCTCTTTATTACTTGTCTTTAATCTGGTTGTCATCTTCAAATCAAGAAGCAATAATTGGGTCTTGTCCTTCGTGCTTTTACTCCAATTGCAAATCTTAATCAGTTCTTCATGTGGTAAATGAAGAAGATATTTGAAAACAAAACAAGAAAGCGAGCCTTAGCATGTGCGTGTATGTATCCAGTCAAGATTTACTGGTAACCCCCCAAATAACACGTTGCCCTGCAGACATAGAGTCACATTTCTTTTTAAGCTTTTCTCTTCCATCCTCCTAATCTCCATTCCTCTCTGCTTCTGCCTTGAAGCTGAATAATTCGGTCCACAATGTAGAGCTATCATTACAGCAGCTAAACTCTATAGAAAACTTTCAAAAGAAAAGATTTCAGGCCCTACAGACAAATAAAAGGGCAACTTCATTATTAAGATTTACTTACAGCATTATCAGCCCTTCATTAAACCTTCTACAAAATCTTCGTGACTTTTTATTTTCTTGTAAAATCTGCTGACTCGCACATTTTTTGTCCTAATCTGTAGTTTTATGTGAAGCCTGGGTTGTAAAGATCTGGTTCCCCGACCACAAACCAATTATGTGGCAACTGCACACATTAAAGTTGATGGTGAGAGCAGATGCAGAAGGACTTTTATATGGAGCTGCACAGTGCTGTAGTGGAGCCTGCAGAAGTGCGTATATTCTCAATTTATCCTAAACACTTTTAAGCGGCCCATCCTGCATAAACTATAACTGCCCTGTGTTACGAAAGGCACGTAAGAACATCTCGCATATGAAGTACACTTTAAAATGGGCCTTTAGTATTTGCAAATAGTCACTTATGTTTTGCTGCTTCAGGAAGTAATGATCATTATGAAGTTAACAGCAAAAGATCAGATTTTACCATCACCACTGCCCCAAAGAGTACAGGTTGAGACAACTACAGGTATATATTTTGACTGAACTATTCCATAATCCTCAGAAGCAGCCGGTGGTAATGCATAACAATGCACTGCACTACAGCACTGTTTACATTTTTTGTCTTTGCCATTTTAGGAGAGGGAATTTAGAAGTTGGTATACTCTTAGGACAGAAGAATAAATAGATATTTTGAGTATACCTTGCACTTTACCAGTGGCGCTGCAGACTATCACAGTGCCCCAAAATAAGCAGAAAGATACAAACTATAAAAATCTATTCAATATACCACAAATGATCAAAGACACTCTAAAGCTTACCTCTCTAGCACCAATTTCTTTCAACAGGAGAATATCTTAAACCTGCATTAACAGGTTTTTACAGGCACTTGGTAGCAGCAGGAATAATGCAGCTACAGCTTTGACTAGATAGCAAAAAATACAATTCAACCAAACAGCTCCAAAAGCACTTTAGTCTGTTTCTTACATAGCAGCCTTACTTTAACTTCAAAAAGAGAGGACCAGGTTTACCAACTAGCTACCCTGCAGCTGACATTTTTTTTTCATCAATGAACAGGTAGGTCAGGTAAGTGCTCAACTTTCATCCATTCACTCTTCTAACATCACTTTATTTTACTTTCAGTAAGACGACTAAAGTAGTCTGCCCAGCAAGCTATCACTGACTGTTAGCTGGCCACTTAAAGTGCAGCATTTTTCACACAGTAAGCAAACGTAAATATTAAGACACCACCCATAAAACTTTTCTAAAGATTTTGATGAATGATTACAGTAAACAGATAAGTTTACATACCAACAAAGAACGAGTGATATTTGCTGAACTAGTATTGGCTTGATAGCCTACATTGCCTTTTCTCTTATACTAACGGCTAAAGCGTGCTAGCCGACAAGCTAGCACTAACTAAGTTAGCTAGCTACGTACATTTCTTAAGGGAAATAAATTTCAAACAATGAGGCAACATATCGTGTGTCACACTATTCTGTGTGTTCTGTATGTTGATATTCAAAATAAATGGCTATGTTTCCACACCAGGTGATGAAAAGAGAAATAATCTCAAAATAACTTGCTAGTTGACGTCAGTTAATTTAGCAAATTAGCTAAGCTACTAGCCACCGATCTAACGCTAGCACATTAACATGTAGGAAATATACCATAATACCACAATATCTATAAATTATTCGATAAATATAAAAAGTCTTCAACTTTACTTTTTTTTTATCAAAACATTGAGTGGTATTGGTAGAAGAACAGGAGAAATGCACTAAAATAAATGATACAGTGATATGCTAGTTTGCATTTGTGAATTTTTAGACTAGCATCAGCAAGATTTTTTTTTTCTTATTTAAAACTGTTAACTTTCTCTTAAATGGACACAGAGGTAAGACGGTGGCGCTATATCACTACCCACAATGTAGCCTGCTGGAAAAGCTTGTGTTTTGTTTGTTTAGTCGAATAAATTCAGTTAGGCTAGCTGACTGCGCATTTCTCCTTGATTATAAGATATTAATCACAAAACATGGACATGTATGGTAAAGCCAGATCTCATAAAATGGTTGCATGAATTTTTATCTCAAAGATTGTGGACTGACAAAATGGCCATCATAATTGCTTGGAGGTACAATGACAGTGTATGACTACTTTTAAACCTTATGTGTTTGTTTTAGGTATCTGATGCCAAGTGGCAATCCTAAATGTGTGAACGCAACTTAATTGGTAGTGAATATGACTTGATATTGACTTGACTGTATATGAAGGTGGTTTTGGATGCCTTCATCTGGATTGATTTGATAATGTAGATTCTCATGTTTACTGGCCTGCGTTAGTGTTAGGTGGCGCAATCACACAGTCTGTCAGTAAGCAAAAAACAGGGTTTATTTGCATCCGGCCAAGTAATTTGGTCACTTAATGTCTTGAACGGAGTTATCAATTCAGTCTAACCTGCATCCCAAAAGGTTTATTTGCTGAAAGAAGAGTTCATCGTTGTTTCCTTTAAAAGTATTTTTATGACAAAATCCGGGAGAAAAGCTGTTAAAGAGGCCCTGCTAGCCTCTTAGCTTAATCTGTTTCCATGTACATGGTTTTGCAATTGGCGTCGCTAAGCATAGCATGCAGAGATACCTAATCAAGAGCTAAACGGCTAGCAGTGCCTCTTTAACAGCTTTTCTCCCTCATTTGTTCTAAAAAAGGCATTTACAAGAAATGATGTACTATTAAGTAAACAAACCTTGTGGGTTTTTGGATCGATTGAAATGACTCCTCAGTTCAGAACAATTGCGTGACTAGTTAGGCTAGACTGACATAAATAAGCTGTGGTAAACCTGACACTATAAGATGCAGGTAAGTGAGTTCCAATTACAGGTTATCACTGGAGACTTATTAGTAACACACATAGTAAAGTTTAGTAAACTTGGCATCCAATTACACAGCATAGATGTTAATGCAAAATGTAAACAAATAAATTCATTGTGATGCATAAAGCTTCAATTTTTCGGAACTTTTGGATCATTTTGTGCTGATATTTTTTATAAAAGCGGTCCAGCTTTATCTTAAATGTTTGATTATTAAAAGATACACACCCGTTTACAGTTGAGGATCTTGGAGACAGACTCTGAGATGAACAGGATTTTTGCCCGGTCACAACTTACAACTAAGAGGAAACCATCTGCAGCCTGGTAAAGAGATAAAAACAACCATCAATTGACATATGAACCAGACCATTAGATAGATTCTGTAATCATTTGTTGTGTTTTTAGGTCACACATGAGCACTTACCTTTAGCAGAAGGTGCTTGAGGTCATCATGAGGCAGGATGGAAGGCTTACAGGTGGTGTCTGTTAAGGCGCTGCTTGTCCCAGCTGAAAAATAAGGAAGTGAAAGCTATTAGAGCAGAACTGATGTACATAAGTGACAGTTAAAATGACCAGAGGCCTCACCTTTGAGAGCTTTGAGGTGTTGCACAGCCTTTCGCAGCACAGTGAGTTTGTCAAGTTTTCGAGCCATGGGCTGACAGGCAGGAATCATGGCGGAAAGCTCGTCGATGAGGTTGTTCATTTTATCCCTCCGCCGCTTCTCTATCTGGCTATGAGGCTCCCTGTAGACCCAGTCAGACAATCAGAAGAATTTACTTTTAACATATAAAGACATGGATGGTTGATAAATTATGTTTTAAAAATGTAACTACCTGAAGCATTTCATTTTAACCTGGGTGTCCTCTCCTTCTGACCTACAAAAAACATATAAACAGAAAAAATTTAAATGATAAATAAGGAAAACATAAGACTTTTGAGCTGTCAATGGGTGCCTCAATGCAATACTGTTAACACAAAATTTTGCCATAAGTTTGAGGTGATAGTTAACCCATTTTTCTTACATTTCTCCTGGTTATTCCAAGAGTTGTTTCATCATCCAAAAATTCACCATTGCGTTATTTGTGACACTTCTTGTGTAGAGGCAAACTGTGTCATATATTGCCTATTAACTGTTATCATATTATGCCACTATGAGTTTCTTCGCAACGTATCGCAAGTTAGCCCACGATTCCTACCCCTACATTACACAGAGTGTAAATACATTCAAGAAGTCAATGTACCTGCTGAGATCATCACCCATTTGGAAGCCCAGGCTCTCCCTAAAAAAATCAAATGGACAAATTTCAGCTGTTACTATAAAAATGTCACACAAATATGTAATGGTAAAGTGTTTTTTTCTTCCTTCCGAAATATCATACTCCTCTTACCGTTCATGAGTGTCTGATCTCTCCTCCACATCTCCCTTTCGTTTCCTTGGCAGCTCGACAGCTGGCAGTGAGGATCCGGCTTGGCTCGGGCCTTCCTCCTCTGAGGCAGGATCTGATACATGAAAACAACCAGCGCAGTGAGGTGAGCGACCAAGAACAATTACACCAATTTTTAGATCCTTTTAGTGACTCACTACGAATGACAGAGATTTACTCTGTCACTGAAATCTTTTCAGTTTGCCTAACATATCAAAGAGTATATAGAAATAGCTCATAATGGAGTATGACACTGATAAGACTCAAGCTCTGAACAACTCAACAAGGGCCACTTCTCTAAACCAAATACAAAAAAAGAGGTTTATTTTATTGTGTTTGCAATGGTACCACACATATTTTAATTATGCCGCGATTAATATTCAGAAGTGAATGAAGAAAACCCCACCTGGGTTGTTTAACAGAATGTTAAAATGCAGAACAATAAAAACATGAAATCACCTTCATAATCTCTAAGAAAGGCCTGCTGGTTGGTTAGGAATATCAGGGTAAGCCAGTCAGAGAGTGACTGGAGCTATCAATACATCTATTAAGGTTTATAACTGGATTCACAAGGTTTGTATATGATGCTTACAATTTTTTATCTGGATTTATCTCAGAATTTCTGTAGTTATTCATTATCGATCGCATTACATAGATAGATTGAATATTATAGCATGAATTTAACCACAGAAAAAGGAACTTGTTATGGATTGAAAAGAAATAAGGGAATGGTGAAAAGGTAACTTTTTGGTAACACACATTCCTTTAAGGAGCAGTGATGGACTTATTTTACATCACTGTGACTTGTTCTAGCTGTATTCATATATTTTGAAAATAAAATGAATTTTAGAATTTTATGTAAAGTCAAATTTTGCTGTTTTACCTTGGTTGTACAACTTGACATGGAAAGTGTACCTGCTCTTCTCAGAAAAATTGTAATTAATCATTTAAAAAATATATATTTGATACCTCCTTTACCTTATTAGCAGTAAATATTATTAGAGCTTTAAATAATATCATTTATTTATTTGATATAATGACAGTGCAGTTGCGACACCAGTTACACTGGTTTTGCAACTGACACACCTGACAATCTGCAACTAATTTAAAATTAAACAGGCAAATCATGACCCATGCTGTTACCTTTGTTCTAGTTAGAAAGTGGACACAAACATCTTTAAAATAAAATACATAATTTTATGGTAAAATAAAATGTTGCTGTTTTACCTTGGTTGTACCTCCTGATATGGAAAGAGTACCCAATCCCCAAAGCAAAAGTGCATTTTTTTATGTGATACCCCCTTTACTTTGTTAGTAGTAAACTTAATGTTATTAGAGTTTTAAATTATAATATTTATTTCATATCATGACACCTATGCAGTTGCACCACCTGACATTTGCAACTGATTTAAAATTAAAGAGGCAAATACTTTGACACACATTCTTGCTTTTGCTCTGGTCAGAAAGTGGCCACATATATTTTAAGATAAAATGAAGAGCTTTATGGTAAAATACATTTTAGTAGTTTTACTTTGGTTGTACCAGCTGACATGGAACGTGTACCCACTTTCCATGCCAGTGACTGAAAAGAAATGTTTTTATCCAAACTTGAAAAGAATTTACAACCCATTTCACTTTATCGTGAGTGTCAGCTGAAGTTAAATGGATTATAAATTATGCTACATTCTGTTTTTGTCTTGTCATTTCAAAATAAAAGCCACATGATTATGGTTGTGCCGTCCTGACATTTCAGAACTTACAAATTCAGGGTCAAACGTTTTATAATGATCTTACTAGCATTAAAATGATACATTTTTTAAAAGATTTCAATCAGAAAAATCATGCTAAAGTATTCTGATTTGAATTTATCACAGTTTAGATGCCTATTTTAACAGTGTCAATAATCTGTCCATTTACACAGATGGTAGCACCACCTGACATTTGTAGGGTTTGAGAGCCAAAATATGAAATTAATTATCTCATTTAAATATATATGAAGGTTCCTCCAAAACGGCCAGACTCACTGTAGCTGATACTGAAACAAAATAGCTTTTCCTGTCAGAACAGAGATGACTGTAGCTTTGAGATATTAGCTAGAAAACCAAAATGGACCAAGGCATGAAGCCTTAGCTAGTTCAGGTTCAAAGTTGTTAACAATAGAAAAGAAAATGGGTATTGTACACCTGTTTTATGTGGAAAAGTCCAGGTGTTTCAAACTGGAGACTCCAAAAATGATTGAGATTGGCAAAAAATTTTCGACATAGCATTGATTTGAGGTCATAAAAACAGTCTTTAGATCTTGATGGATGTAATTATGTTTTTTGGCTAAATATTTGACTGGATTTAGATTGTGTGGACTCTTTCTGCTCTAGCAGGGCTGTTTTTTTAATAGAATTTTATGATCAGGAGAAGACAAATGCAGTGTTGTGGCTGCTGTGGTGGCTTTATCTTGGCATGGTTACCATGGTCAGAATCCTGAGAATCAGAGCTTTCTGGTGATGTATAACATGTTATATTTATTACATTTTGTAAATAACTGAAAAGCCCTCTTTATTTTATGGGGTTAAAGGGCCAGAGAAAAATATTGTTTAGACACAGGTTTCTTTTGGTGTATCAAAGATTTAAAGCTTTTTTTTTAATTTATGTATGTGTATAGACTGGTGAAAAAATGTGCTTGGGTTAATTAAAAAATAAATGTTAAGGTTTTTTGGATTAAACGAGCAAAAATGAGTGGCGAACATTATGTAAATAGTTTAATCTACAGTCAGTGCCTCTTTGCCCATTACTGTTTCAGAGGTGGAAAAAGTACCAGACTTGCTAATAAAGTAAAAGTACAGTAACTTTGGTTGAACTTTACTTAAGTAGAAGTTTAAATACTGTTCTGTAAATCCACTCAAGTAAAAGTAAAAGTAAGTAATTGAAAGTTTACTCAGAGCACTGAGTCCGGGGTTCTTTGCTGGGTTTTTTTTTGATACCTCACAGTAGAAAATGATCTTTCCTTAATGTGCAATAACTACAAAAGAATGTGGATCTCCAATCAGGTTGTTTAATAAAATGTGACTTAAGCTAAAGTAAAGTCCAACAGCAGTTTTGTGATGAAATGTGGTATCATTCTCTCTGTGTGCTACTGACTGTCATGTGTTGTGAAAGTCAGACTTCTGGCCTTGTTGTTTTTGGCAGAATACCTCCTGCTTTTGGCTGCTAGCGTTTACTTTTTTCTCAGCACTTGATGATTTTTAAAATAAGGTCAAGTGTAATACTTCTGCCCCAAATATAAGCTTAAGTAAAAAAAAAACGTACTCATAAAAGTTACTGAATTACAGTAATTTGAATAAATGTAGTTACTTTCCTCCTCTGCACTGTTTAGAACCTAGTGCACGGCTTTTACTTTGAAAAGTAACACACTGAAATGTGTTTTGCCCTCCTGCCCTGTTAATAACAACTGGTTTCAGAATATGGAAAAACAACCCTCTCCCCCCTTTCTATCTTTGTTTTTCTTTAAAAAATAGAGAAATAAACTGAAACCATTTCCCTTTTTGCTCTGTTTTCAGCCATGAAAAAGAAACCCTCCTTGTATTTGAATTTTAAAACAAAAATCAATGACCATTTGTTTTTGTGTTTAATGTCCTATTCAGAACAGAATATTATCCAATGACAAAAAGATATGCAGATCCTTCAAAAATATGTCGTGAGCAAACACAGAGAGTGATTCATGAATGTATTTGTAATGGTGGAATGTTTCTAAACGGCTGACATCTCAGGAATGTTCGTCTAACTGTGGAAAAAGGCATATGGCACTTTAAACGCTGACTCATGGCTGCCAAAAACATTCGACCGCGAGACTGCCAGAGTTTTTCTCCTCCGTCTATTTAGTCTCTGTCCAACCCTACTCCCCCTCACTCACTCACACACAAACACGCAGTCTTAAAATGCCTTGGCTCGGCTCTGCTCTGAAGTCATCTGTTTCCAGGCGAACACCCCGAGCACCGTCTCAAGGCTGCCACTGAATGGCGCTCAACCTCCAGCTATTCATGGCTATTGGCAGTTTAACCGGCACGTGAGTGTAAATGGGGTTTGGGCTATCGTCTTACCTAACGCTTATATAATGTGGTAACACTGACCTACTTCCCCTCTCAGGACTCCCTTACTTTAAAGTGTGACATCCTTTTCGGGAAAAAAAGTGTTGATAAAAAGTGAACAAAGCTTTGCAACGTGACTGTTGACCGTGACTGACCCACATTTTTCTTCTTTCAATGAAGAATGAAAAGTAGATGATAATAAAGAGACTTTTTCATTATTAATCCAGATTTTCTGCTAGTTAAATAAACTAGGGGCATCAATACACTCTGTATAAATCAGGCGTCATTTGAATGTTTACCCTGAACTTTTGCACTCTGAAACCTGAGCAGCACTTTATGGAAAGGTTCCTGAAAAGAGGGCTGGAAATAAACACGAGGGACGTAAATTTGAAAAGTCACAGTGACCTTTTCAAACCTTTACAAACAAACAAAGCATAACTTTTAATAACCAGACAGAAGTTTTACATTTCATCAGAATCAGAGTGAACTTTAATGATATTGACATCATTTTCTTTAATCCCCCCAGAGGAATTAATGGGTCGTCTCTGACGCAAAACTGGTATGTGGGAGCGGGAACAGTCGCCGGCTCTCCCTTCCACCCACCACACCACCAGTGCAACCCAACATGCTGCCTCCGACGTCACCCAGTCCTTCCTGTTTCCTGAAATTTTCCCTTGCATGGATACTCCTGTAAGCCATGCCAACTGACCATCTGAAACGTGCCACCTAGGAAGCAACAGCGCCTGGTTTGTGCTGTAGTAAGACAGTCACATTCTTGAGTCACGCCCAGGCCAAAACCTGCCGTCATGCCGGGAGTGCTGACAAGAGGCCAAGCCTGCAGGGCAGGAGATGACAAACCATATTATTGAAGCCCATCTCCCATAGACAAGATGCACGGGAGTGTGACAAACTCAATACAAGCGAGAGTGCACACATGGTATGACCTACATGAGCCCTGTAAGCTGTACATTTTCTATCAAGTGTACATGTCATCCCACTTGAATAACTTCAAGGTATTTGGTAGTGCCAAGTACATTATAGATGACCTAATTTGATACATAAATCGGACAAATTGCCAAAAGAAACTCCACTAGACTGCCATTAAATATGAAACAGGGCATGCAAACAAAATGGCTGACAAACCAAACTGAGACACGCCTTCCTAACAGGAATCATGAGAGAAAGCAAAAAGCAACACTGATAAGTAAAACTTTCTGCAGAGGCATCGGCCAATCTCTAGCTGTGGTTGACACACTTTTAAGATTTCTGGCTGAAATACAGATAATATTTATGCAGGCGGAGTGTTGTTTAGCATTCCTCTGCTCGGGCTCAAAGTGCCCTGCTTAAAAATTCCACGAAAGCAGCTATGTTTCTTTCAAGGAAGAGCCAAGCCAAACAAGAATAACAAAAGTCACGAGAGGTGAGCGGGTCATGTTAGGCACAGTTTCAAAACTTAGAGTGAAAGGTTTTCACTTAACAGCCAAGGAGGAAAAAATCTGAATACAAGCTGGGGACATATGGAAAGATTTCTCATGTGTGATGATATTTTTTGGCAAAATAAGCAGAAAAAAACTAGGGAGAAAAATCAGTTTGATAGTAACAAACTGGTAAAGATTCACAAGGGCTTACATCTGCTTCTGTTTAGCTTGTATCTAAGCTTTAGAAGGCTACTGCCAATGCCTTTAAAAGCTATGTAAATGGAAAGAAGGAAAAATGTGATCTGAGCCAATTTATTGCACTGTGGAATCACACAACCACCCATCCCAGCTTTGTAAATTTAATAAGATTATGTGCAAAAAATCTCTTTTGCCCTTATTATTTGGAATTTTATCCAACCCGAACATAAACACAATCTGAGATTGATTAATTAGTGGTAAATCTGCCCTAATCTCTACTCGTCCTGTCACTGTCTGCATCTGCCAACATGTCTGCATTAGCAGTCTTTTACATTTAATATTATAATATATAATCTGATTTTTTTTATTAAAAAAAAACTTTTGTTTTATTTTGAAAATTAGTCCAAGCAAAGCATTTGACCAGTTTCCTACTCTAAACATATATAGAAAGCCATTAAATTTTAAATATTTGACCATGATATTGTTGACTCATTTTAATAATTCTTATTGACTAAAACGTATGATTGTACCACAATCACTGCTGATGCAATTATAATTTTTTCTCCAGTTACTAATACTTCTACTATCACTACAGCTCCATGTCTCCCCTTGTTAGTCCTCTACTGTAGGCTTGGTGAAATTGACAAAAATTAAATACAAAAGGCATTGTCATGCTTAGACATCAGCTTAGCAAATTCAGATGCACACCCTGATAGATAGTGGTGCTGACAGCTCCATTCACGTCACTAGATATCACAGAGAACTTAAAAGTATGACTCACCCTACTCTGCTTCTGATTGGCTTACTATGGTATTCTTAACCAACCAATCAACAAAGGTGCTAACAAGTACTAGCCAATCACAAGCAGAGTAAGTCAGGTCATGTTTTCCCCATTGTAGGAAAAAGTGCGGCATAATAGTAAGCATCAGAGGGAATTTAGAAGTTGGTATACTGTATGGAGACTTAAAAATAAGTGGGGATACTCTGTATACCTGCATACAGGCTTCACCACACCACTAACGTTATGCTAATGCTCGACTGAACACTTCAACTGTTGCTTCACTATTTGTGTTTCTAACCAATGGTTTGATTGTTACTTCAGGATTGAAGCAACTGTAGGGAGTGAGGCTTGAGGTAGGGATGGCTGACATGGTTTTATTTTCTAACCAAACCTCATTTTCTACATTCATTTTCTTCTCTGCTTAAAAATGCAAAAAGAATTCACTCAAATCAAAATTTACACTCACTTACTCATTTGTAGATTGAGTTCCCTGTGAGGTTACAGTGTCCCCTGTAAACTTGTCTTTAAAAGTGTGTTATGGGAGTATTAAGTATTGCAGGTAGCACGAGGAATTATATTGTATTTTATATTAATTTTGAGGACAAGTTTAGCTTTGTTATTCATACAACCCTTTCCCTGTGTAAACAACAGAGCCCCTAAACAAATGAGGTCAAATGGGAACAATCATACCAGAAATAGTCCCACTACCTTATTTCTAAAAGTCAGAGTTATTTATTTTGTAAATAGTTTTTTTTCTGTAAATTCTAGTAGTGTTTGTTCACAAATGGCTCTAATCTGCTCAGTGAGCTGATGTACAAATTGCCCAAACATTTCTCATTCTGACGCAGCGTTTTGGACCAGTCTGTCCTGTAGTTGACGGGCTAGGCCTGAGAATAGCAACACAGAAAGTACAAGTGAAAGTCAAGATTGTCTTTGTTCATAAATCAGGGTTATCATAGGTAACTAAAACTAACTAAATAACTAAGACTAAAATTAAAAAGCCATTGTAGTTAACTGAAACTAAATAAAAACTAAGCTTTAAAAAAAAAAAAAAAAAAACTAAAATTAGAGATAAACACCGAAGCCTGGGGAGTGTAAAATGACCTGATTTGACTGAAGACGACTTCACACGGTAATAGTTTTATGTCTTAAGTTGTAATCAAACATCAAAATTAATAAATAAAATGATGAGTAAAGAGTAGTCTATTTGAAGGCATTTTTAAAATGTATGATGTTTACTTTTTCTGGTCCTTTTTAGTCTCACTCCTGACGAGTATCTGACAAATCTAACACTAAAACTAGTGAAACTAAACTAATACAGAGGGTTTTGTTTTTTTGTTTTTTTGCTAAATAAACACTAAACTAACAAATGAGCAGGAAAAACTAATAAAGACTAAACTGAAATTGAAAACAAAATAAAAACTACTTAAAAAAACTATTTATAACCTTGCCACAAATAAAGAGAATAGCTCAAATTGATAAACCGCCCTGGCCTAGAATGATATTTGGCATTAGAGAAGAAATATGTATGTTTAAGGCTGCTAAGATTACATTTAAAAAGGGACTAAAAATCGCTTTTGTATCAAAATGTGCTGTCTCACAAAAAAAGACTTTTAGGAAACTTTTGTTAACATCCATTGTATTTTTAAGGGCTTAAATTCTGATTTGATTTGAAAAATAAAATATTTAGAAGTGTTTACTCTTTATCTTATAATGTGATTTTTGGTCACTTACCTCAGTCTTGACAGAAACGTCTTGGACATTAAAATAAATACATCCACCATTAATTTTGTCAGTATGTATTCTTACAAACACATAGCAAAATGAGTAAAATATAGTTAAAAGTTGAATTACTGGGGGCACAGATAGTCGAGTGGTTTAAGGCGCTACCCATGTATGCGGGCAGCCCAGTTTCTAATCTGGCTTGTGGCCCTTTACTGCATGTCTCTCCCCACTCTCTTCCCTGTTTCCAAGTCTATCTTAATATTTTCCAGTGTATGTTATTTATGCACAACTCCTGAAACAACTCCTAGAACCAAATCAGCCTACGCAATGAGTATATACAGTATTTTGTCATACTTTGTGTTTAACACAGTTAGGATGCAGCTTTAGCTTGTTAGTAGGCATTTCTAGCTATTTAAATAGGAGTAACATTGATTATTTTATATATGATAAGGGCACATTATAGAATATTATGTTAAATAAAGGCAGAACATTTTTGATAATGAGCTTATCCCCTCAAACAGCATGTCTGCTCACAATTAAAATTTACTACTTCGCCTGCAGTGCAGTTGAGAAGAACGTGTTTTTACACGCCAACTGAATGATTAACACAATTTACACAATACACCCACATGTTTTACACGCTTTGATAAGTTGTTGAATTTTAAAAGCTGGCCCCATTGCAGCATATTTACGTAAATACGACTGTCCCACATTTCAGCTGCCCATTCAGTACTCCAGAGACGATAGAAATCATGCACACATCGTAAAGAGGACGCACAAACAGTGCAGACATGATTGTAACATCTTACTAGGGCTGGGAAATATGGACCAAAACTTATCTTTATATTTTCAGCGAGATAGATACGTGACATATGTCTTGATGAAACTGTATTGAAACTTGTTTGACCCTTTGTAAAAAGTACAAGTTGTAGATTCCCAATAACAGGCATTTTTTGGGTCAAATCAAAAAATGCAGACAAAACTCTACAAACTTTCTAAATTGCAAGAATGGAAGGAAACTAATTACATTTACTGAGGTTACTGTAAATGAGTCACTTTTTTGTGTACTTGTACTTTTATTGAGTAGTTAACAAAATAAGTGATTTTACTTGTATTTAAGTACATTTTACTGTATTTAGCTACATTTAAAAAAAAATCCAATACAGATTAAAGGACATGACAAAAAGAGGACGTCCAAGCTTTCAATCAACTGTGAGAAAGTCACATTTGCTACATGATGATCAAAAAAAGCAAGAGAATGGTTTTTACATTATATCCCACATTTGCTGTTACATTACACTTTATCTTAAAGGTTACTCTAATAAAAACAATATAGATAGATTTTTTTTCTTTCTTTTTTTGTTCTGCGCATAAATAAATAATTATATTTCACTTTTCAACCCTACCTGGGTATAAAAGGGACTACTTTCTACTTAGTTGAAGGGGTTAATGATTTGGAAAATTACCTATTTGCAAACTTTTCCCCCAATATTTCAATTGCAATTTAATATGTGATTAATTTTTAAGTTCCTCATCTTATGTATTTCTCAAAAAACAAGCAAGAAATCATTCTATATTATACTGAACACAACATTTGGTGCAATAAACTAAGAATGAGTAATTCTGAAAAATTGTAATTGCTTTTACTCATTGCAAATCTGATATGAACTGTTATATTGAAAGGATGATGATGATTTTATGTCAATTTTTTTAATAAGTCAAACATACACAAAAACAAGGGAAGTACGATTTTTTTTTGCAAATTATTTTAGAGAAAAATCAACATTTTAATGTTTGCATGGTGTGTAGAGCATAACATCTCTGCTTCAAAAATTAGTTTTAAACTGGTATTTTGACACACATTTTAGGTCAAAGAAATATTGCTCCTTCTGTGATAGGAAAATTTCCATGGGACATATTGCGATTTAATCTTAATTTTTATTAATTGCCCCAGCCCTACTTAGTATTAATATTTCTTGATTAATATGTCAAATTGTAGTTATTTACTTGCATTCCTGAACAGAAAAATTAGTTTTAGTGGTTGAATGTTATGCTTGATTAATTTCTGACTTCTCAGAGAAGCCCAGTGAGCTGGCTCAAATTTGGCTGAATTCAGTTTGAAATTCCTCATTCCTGTTCAAAATGGTAAAACGTGGAGAGCTCACTGAAAATGAAAGAGTCCGCATTAAAGCACTTCATGATGCTGGATGGTCTATGAGACAAATATGACAGGTGGTCTAAGCACTGTATATATATATATTTTTTTTTTGTTTGTTTTGTTTGTTTGTTTGTTTTTTTACAATTTTTGACCCATTATTTCCACTTTTTGCCCATTTTGCCCTCTTTACCACTCTTCACCATTTTTTGTGCTATTTTTGACCTTTTTTGCCACTTAACCCATTTTTTTGTCTTTCACAATTATTCTATCCTTTTATTTAAAAAAATGTCTCAGGTTCCACAACTTTTTTTTCTGGATTCTTGACATTTGTGCACATTACGGCCTCGCTATGTAGTCTGACATTGCTTTCCTTAAGGTTTAGTTCAGTGTGCCCCTGCACATTGTTAACATTACCAATAAAAAATTGAATTCTGACTTTAGGAGAAAGTTTCCATTTTGAGAAGGTTATATTGTTCTACAACATAAATAAATACTTTTTTGCTTTGATAAGAGTGGTTATTATTGAGGTTAAAAACAAAATATGGTTATATCAGCTAAACTTTACAATGGATCATGATTTTGTTGACCTCCATGGGTCCCTCAGTTTGGCTGGGCCCCAGAAAGCTTTCCGCTTATCCCCCCTTATGGGCGGCCTTGCTTAGAGCTGTACAGGTGTCAACAGCCAGGACTCACTGCTCAACCAGTAGGCTCACTTTCTGTCTCTCTCTATCTAATACAGGCACTAATACAGACACTATATAATCAGCTACACTCGCAGTTGTTTTGCCTCTATGACTACAGTCACTTTGATTAACCCTGAGAGTAACGTTTTCATGACTGTTCTCATCCCTGACAGTGCGATCATGTTCATAATAAAACATGGCGGCCTTCTGGTGAGTTTATAATTTCACTTTTCCTCAGAATGCAGATATCTTGTGAGTCGTTTTGTTCAATATGCATATAAAAGATACAAACATCTGTCCAGTAAGATGAACCTGTCTTATCATGCAGGGTTCCTTTAAAAAAAAAAAAAAAGAGTGTCTTACTTGCACACATACTGTATGTTGACAACATTTTGAAAAGGGGGTAGATTTGGCCAGGAAACACTCACTCTTTGCCAGTTCCACCCAGTGTTGAGTGTGCAGGAGTTTGTGTGCAATTTTTTATGATTAAAAATCAACAAATACAATGTTAGATGTCTGGGACATTTATTTCTGTTACTGTGGTGTCACAGGTGTCAATATAATTTGACTTTTACTAACAACATAAGTGCACCAAAGTTACATGAAATAAATAAAACAATGTCCCATTTAGGCTATACATTTAAATTAGATTATCTTGTGGTTAATGAGCATATTACTTATAGTTGTTCTTACTGTAAACGGTCTTTGTACTGAGTATTAGACGTGAAGTTTAGGATTTTTCTGAATCATCATAAACTATATTGATATAAACAATATTGTCTTACCCTATATCCTACATCATACCATCGTCCTCCAACTTCCTCACATCCTTTCATGCTCCACATATTTCACCTCTAACCCCTCTGGATCAAACAGCAAGCCACCATTCTCTTTTTCAAATCCTTCATTGTCTGCTTTGCCATTACCAGCCTTTTATGCAAAAACCTTAGACGTAAGCCCACAGCAGCACTTCCTCTTGTTGGTATTCAAAGCCGGATGGCTGTGTCAAGGCCACAGTTTCAAGATCCATCAGCGGCACCTGGGTCGCTCCTCTTTGCAGTTTTATTAATCCATTAGTGCTCCAGGTTCAAACGGCTAATGTGTACAATGGATGTAAACAGTTACTTCCTCTGTCTAGACTGGCCGTTTTGCCAGCAAAAGCTCTTATACTCCATATAATTCCTTCATAATTTCTCAAATAACATTTACAAGTAAGCCTGCGGTCAATAATTTGAACCTCAATTTACTGTTTTTCCATCATTTATAACTGTGATTATTATCTCTGTCTGTTATTTTGTTCATGTTTTGGTCTCTGAAATGCTAGCTAGAAACGAGTCCATCAGCTGAACACCTAAGTCACATTTGTGAGGCTGTAATCTGTCTCTGATTCTTTTATAATAAGTTTTAGAATTTGTATTTGCACAAAAAGAATTAAATATATCTTAATTTTAATGGCTGGCACCCATTCATTGTTAATTTCTAAAAAACTTGGGTAGAATCATGCAACAAAAGCTGATTTCTTATAAATCACAACAATAAAGCTAGCATGCTGTGCTGTTAGCTTACCAACTTCTGACTTTCTTTCTCAAGAATGGCTTTTGCCTCTAGTATTAAAAGCTATTCACTGGGCCATAATTACTAATAAAACAAGATTTCAGAGAAAAAAAGACACAACAACACAAATAACGCTGAAACACAACAACTAAAAGGCACAGAATAAGTACAAAGACAACCAAAAATACAGGGGCACAAACATGACTAGCTACTAATGATGATAAACAGCAAACACAAGATAAAATAATATCACAGGACAAAAGTGGCTTTAAAGAAATGTTTAATACCTACAGCATTTCATTAAAAAGCAGATAAAATGCTACAGAGTGGTGCAACACAGTAATAAATACACAAACAGCTACACAGACACTCAAAACAACCACAAAGAAGTACGAAAATACTAAACGTAAGAACCCAAAGAGATACATACCAACTGCAAAGAGTCTTGAATCTTTCATTCCGGATACTACACAAAAATTAAAACAGAGAAAAGACAAAAAGCTACTATAGGAACCAAAGATGCACAAAATAATACCCCGTGTTGGGTGCAATGCAGTACAAAATAGTCCATTACTGTATCACATTTAATTTGTCCATTATGCAGTTGTGTAACGTGTTACTGCTGCTAACTAATAATCAGATTATCTTTACTGTAAAATAATAATCTTTTATTTGTGTTACTGTAAATCCACCAACTATGTGTAAAACTTGAGCACAGAAAAAAAACAAATCAAGTGTCCCTTGACACATTAGCTGGAGGAGAGAGAGGGAAATGGCAGAGCGGTTCAATGACATCTTTATGTGTGGAGATATAAACACTACTATTGTACATTCCAAAAGGTCGATAATGTGATTGGAAAGCATCAAATCTACTGCCATGAACTCTGCACCAAATCTGTCCAAACACCTGCATAGGTAGCTACATGAAGCTATAAGCTAAAGACCCCTGAGCCTGAGTGAGGCTCAAGATAACTGCAAGATCCCGACACCTACCAAGCTGCCAAAAATCAGTTTTCACAGGTAACCACAAAAAATGAGATAAATAGGCTTGTAGCAGCATATATAGTGGAGGAATGTTATCTACTCTGGCCTTTTTTGGACGCATTTTCTTTGAGGTGCTGTTTTGGTCTGATTTTTACAACTTTGCTGTCACCTTTTTTTAAATTCAAGAGCAGGAAGGAGAGATGTTGTGTCTCTTCTCCTGTTAGAAGAAGGTTTTGTGTTCATTGTAGTGTTATGTAGAATTATCAGGAGGCAGCAACCATCCAGTGTCGAGTATACTAACACAACTTAACACGACAGACTAACTCATGGAGTACATACACACTAAGTCACTATACTTCTTGTGTTGATATCAGTCACGTATTCCTACACCTTTCTGCATGAAATAGTGCCTTTACATGATGTTACACTAACATGGGAATATGTAAGGTTTAGCGTTGTATTTTTCATTGGCAGTGAAGTTTCAGAACATCTTGGGTGTCAAGGAGTAAAGCAAAAGTAACTAGGTCATGTAATGCATTACTTTTAGAAAGTAATGAGTAATGAATTACTTTTTTGAATAACTACCCCAACACTGGTGATGACAAGGAGACCACAGCAACAACCTACTTGACCTACTGAGCATAAGGCCTAAAGACCTTGACCTTTGACCTCTAACATCGAGGCAGTTCGCCCTTAAATCAGAGTGGATGCCAGTGCAAAGTTTGGAGAAAGTCCCTTGAAGCATCCTTGAGATATTGTGTTCATAAACAAAGCTGAACATGAGGCCCATTGACCTTGACCTTTGACCTCCAACATCAGGGCAGTTCATCCTTGATTAAGAGTGGACACTAGTGCAAGGTTTGAAGAAAGTCCCTGAAAGCATTCTTAAGATATCACAAGCAAGCGGTGAACATAAGGCCTATTGAACTTCACCTTTCATCTAAGACTTCCACTATCTTAACAGTTGAACCTTGAGTCGGAGTAGACATTTGTGCAAAGTCTAGTGAAATCCCTCTTGAACAGTCTGGAGAGATCACACTCAAATGCAAGGGGTGAACATGAGGCCCAGTGACTTTAACCTTTCATCTATGACCTCCACAATCTAAATGTTTAATCTTGAGTCAGAGTGGATGTTTGTGCAAAGTTTGAAGAAAATCTCTTAAAGCAGTCTTGTGGTATCACTCTCAAAAGCTAAAGCTAACAGCTAACTTAGCTACACTGGCTAATGTAATAACATTAATTACACAGCTAGCATAGGTATGTTAGCTTTAATTATAGCTAATGAAACTAAAGCGTGCCACTGTTCATGCAACTACTTCTAAAACAGGTTGATAAATAATCTAATCCTGTATCAGACCTCTTACCTTTCTGATTTATTTATTTATAAAAGTCTATGTTTGCAATATGGTTACTTCATAGATGTAACTGCCAGACCTTGTTTATAAATAAAGTTGTTTTGTTTTTTTTTAGATGAGATGAACAGTCAGTGAGAGTGGAGAGTATTTTCTTTTAAAATAAAGGCATATCTGAATCCAAATGGGAAGTTAACTACCCATAGTTGAAGACAAAAATCCAAAATTGAACAAAAAACAGGGCAATTAATCAAGATTAACTATAGAAGTTCTAATATCATATATATCTACACATCTGTTTGATTATATGTGCATATATATTAAGAGAGAGAGCATGCACCAGTAATTGGAGAAAAAGTCATAGTGGCATCAGCAGTGATTGTGACATTTTAGTTTTAGGAAATAAAAATCAATAAAAACAGTGATACTGAACAATAACATGACATACAGTATCTCTGAGTATAAAAGGGTCAGAGAAACATATTCCATAGAGACCCTGGCTTCTTCTGTGTAACTGGGTCACATCTAGAATAAAATCAAAATAATTACCCCCAAATGTCTGCAGAGCTCAAGCTGCTGAGGTCAATATGGCATTAATTGGACCACCTGGGACACTTATATGGTTACATTATATCTGAACTCTGAGAGTCTACTTCTAGGAACACGACCACTTGTGTCAAGGTTTCTGACTGATGCAGAGAAGGCAGGCAAGCCCTAAATCCTGCACTTGCTGAACAGTATGTTCTAGGTTATTTCTGGTTGACTGACCTACAATTCAAGCAGCTCCTCACAAAAAGCACAATGCATATTCTGTTGCAAAGCACATGGAATATTACTGGACAAGGACAACATATACAGAACAATAATAAGCCTATGTGTGGACACTTAGATTAATATGCAATAGTAATAAAGGCTTTTTCTTTTATACAACATATGGCATTTACATCAATATCATACAGTAATTAAGAACTGTGTAGGTTTTTCAGTCTTTGAGGCAAATAACATTTATGTGCTATTAAATTCAAATTTAAAAGTTGGCAAAAGCCGCCAGGGATTTTCTAAGAGGCTTTAGCAGAAAATGCTTTTATGGTCCATCGCTCATGAGCGAAAAAACAGGGCTAGGTCCGACATTTAAGCGCATGTTTTAATCAGCTGAAATATTCTCTGTAATGACTTTATAACAACTTTGTTGGCCTGTATGAAAGGTGATATTCGATTTGTAGCTACTGTTATATTTCTGAAGTTAAAAGGAGACTTTGAAAGCAATGATTGCTTGCATTTTACATTTTAACTTTCGGTGTCAAGTGCTATAAATCATCGGAATTGGGGCTGGACCTGAAGTTTTAAAGATATATTGATGTATTTTCAAATTACATATGGGGTAGTACAATACCATCTCTATGATAAAGTTTGTGTTGATGCAGATTTAAAAAACAGAGGGCAGGATAATGCTATGTAAAATTAATGTTAACAGTAAGAACCAAACAGTAATATGCTCAGTGATTACAAGACAATCTACATGAAATTATTAATCCATCATTTCATTTATTGGATTTTATTTTGGAGCATATTTACTATTGATAAGAGCCACCGCAGCAACAAGAATAACTGTCCCAGAAACACAATATTGTATAATTCATTGTTTTTAATTATCACAAATTGCAACCAAAGTCTTGCACACACCGCAGTGAGTTTGACTGCCAAGCAGCGAGCATTTTCTTGCCCATTCCACCCACTTTTTTCAAATGTTGCAAATGTATTTGTGTCTTCAACACAGAGCTTATCTTTTGGTTAAAAATATCATTCAATCAAGTTTATACACTTGCAAATACCACTGGTAATTAACATAATGGAGATTTTATCATTTCAAAACAGTATTTAATAGTGTAGTGAAATTTCTACAAATGGACAGTGTTTTTGTACAATTTTGCCAGTGTGCATGAGATTGTCTTCAATTTTTGATGATTAACTCTTTCAGAAAAATATCTATAAATATCATGTTAAGACTAAATAATTTCAAGACTTTATATATTTTTTATATACAAGAATTTTAAGACTATATAATTCTACCGTAAACAGATGAGACTTCCAGACAAATGAATTTCCCTTCAGGGGTAAATAAAATGATTGTATTGTATTGTATGTATTTTCAATTCAGCTTAAAGTATTTATTTTTGGTCCATGTTCTCCAGCTCTAACTGAAACATGTTGCAGAAGCATTTTAAGGATAATTAATAAATTGATATTGACATTGATATGTGACGTTTTGTTTTAATTTCTTTTAAAATGCACTTTCAATATAATGGTGTGTCCTTTTAATGTTTAAATTACATTCCTTCCTTTTATTATAGACTTCCTGTAATTATTTTCTTATTATTAATATCCAGTGAAAACTCGATACTTCAACACATTACAACAAGGCACACCTGAGAGCAAATGTCGTGTTAATAAAAGATGTAAGAATCGAAATGTAACTAATACCATTTAACTTAATTTAACCATTACATTTATCAAGTGCAAACCCGGTTTTGAAATAAGCCCTTCTTTGAGCAGTATTGCTTTTTACAGGTAAATATTTTCCTTGAAAGAGGCAAAAATAAGATAATGAAATGCTTTGTACGTTTTAATAATTCTGTTGCTTAATAAAACATACATTTAGTGTTTTTTCAGGGTGGTAGGGTGAACGGGATAACAGTTAATGGCGCACCTGTTGCCGATTTCATTTTAATAAGCATTCTGGGCTCTATATTCATGTCAATATTAGTTTCAAAATTCGATATAATTTTTAGGAAACGAACCAAACCATTATTAGTAACATTTTCCTCATTATGTGTTTTTACAGTATAGTTTACGTTGATGTAAAGGCGCAATGCGCCACGCGGCATCCTATAGAATCTTTATGTATCAATGGAATTGTGATAAAATTTTTTGCTTTCTGGTAAATTCTTAAATTTTCTAAAGCTTGTTTAGAGTTAATTTGTACATTTAAAAAGAAGCGGCACTTTTCCGGGGCTTGCCACCTGAAGTTTCGATAGCCGTCATGACTGCAGTGCTTCGTGGTCTGGTTCAGAAGCGGCATGGAGCGACTACCTCCCTCTGCTGCACAGAGAAGGCAGCGCTGCTCTACTGATCTACTGACCCAGATTTGAACACAGGCGAGCCTCGTGAAACCACGTGACTAAATTAAGCCTTCTCGGTGAAGGTTATGGAAATAAGACAACGGTTTCAGTTGAGGAGAAAAGCTGTCTGGAAACGAAAAACGAGCCTTTTATTAAGGTTTGCGTTCTAAAAATATTTTTTGTAACGGTCAAAGGAACGTAGTCGTCATGGTTACAGTCACGTGGTTTTGTGAGGTTTGCGAGTGTTCCGGAACAAAGCTCGCCCCTCCGCGCGCGTCCCGTCGCCGGAGACGAGCACGTAAAACGGAATAATGAATGGACATGCTTCCACCGGAGAGCGACCGTTCTCAATTGACATTTTCGGTTAAGTAGGATAGCAGCCCAGCTGCTTCCCTGGTGCTTCAGGTAGCAACGCGCTACTGAGCACTTCCGTTCTGCTAAGTGTCATGATTAAAGTCGCTACTGTGAGAACTAAGTGTTCGCTTAATTTGTTAAGCTACATCCTCGAAATACCGCCTCAAACTTGAATAAACATAAGACATCATCAAAGAGTCAATTATTTGCAGCCAGGTTGGGTAGTTACCCGTAATCTGCACCAATGTGAGTCGGAAGACGAAAGGAAAGGAGTTCAGAATAAGTTTCTAGAGGTATTTCATCTCACTTGATTTTGCCCCGGCTAAAGGGTGGACCAAAAACAGCCAGAAATAGGAAGAGAAGTGAACCGAATTACACACAGCGAAATGACTATCATCTCCCATAAGAAATCCCATAAAGTCTCAGACACTTACCTGCTGTCCTGTCCGCCTGCCCATCAAAGCCACCGGCCGACATACCTACAGACTGCTGCCGGCGTGCCCGGTGAAGGCTACGGAGCGCTGCCGCGCATGTGGAGCCGGCAGCTGTAGTAGTAACAGAAAGGAGATGAGAGGATGGAGCTGAGCGGAGGAGAGCCGGGTGTTGTATAATTGACTTCATTTTTTTCCTCACCCTCCTCCTCCTCCTGCTGTATTTTTTTTACAAAGGAGGGAGGAGGGGGGTGTAGAAACGTGAGGGATGTGTGAGAGCGGAACACCCATGTCCTTTAGGAAACATGTACGAGTGATGTGCTGTTACCGAACGAGTCGGTTCATAGAGCCGACTCTTTTATGTGATGATGGGAGCCAGATCCCACATGAAAGTAGGGCTGTGTCAGAAACAGCACACTAAAGCATTACTCTAAATGTCATAGGTAGGTTATATTGTTTGTTTATATTTCATGGCATGCAATTTTGTGTATGACAGAAATCCTGGCTAGGTTGGCCAAAATTTAAAGAGCATATAGGAGCACATTGGTAGAACTGAACCTTCTCAACATAAAACTATCAAGTCATTTATACTAATTGGATGCAGTGAAACAAAACTCAAAGAACTACTTAGCTGTATCAATAATGATTAGATGTTTATTAATATTAATGAATATGAATTAAATGCTGTGAAGTAACAGTCAAAGAGCTACTTAGCTGTTTAAATGATAAATATGTTTATTTATGTCAATGGCAATTAAATATTGTGAAACAGCACTCAAAGAACTACTTAGCAGTATTGATAATGAATGTCTATTTATTGCTGAAGTCTATTTATGGATTGAAAGTCATGCAAGCCAACTTAGCTTGGACTGGAAATACTTACAAATACAAATACAAATAATAAAGTAGCACTATATGTAGATGACAGATGATATGTAGGCTGTTAAACATGAAGGAACAGCTTGCAGTCAGCTTGCCCTTTGACTATCTTGTATATGTAGAATGTGTTCAGATACAGCTAATTTTGTAGCTATTTAATAGAATAAAAGGAAGATATTTTCTCAACACCAGTTCAGTAGAGGCACACCATGCACTGCTAGACTTGCTATAAGAATAATGTTTTATACCAGAGGTATCGTAAGGCTCAACCAGTGAGCAGGTATCATCTGGGTTAAAGGTATTTTGGACATTAATTGCACACTTATATTAGGCCATTTACTAAACCCTTAAACCTTTTTCTGATGTTAACCCAGTTAAATGGGTCTCAAGTTGTGCACTTGATTAATTCGAGTCCTTATTTCTGCTGTTTCGGACAGAATGTTCAAATCCCACATTTTGTGTCGAAAAATACTCGTAGTTACTGCAACAAATTTTTCCTATCAGTTAATTTAGGTGCAAGCAATGTGTGGTGCCATCGTACATCATAAAACCTAGTTCTTTTCATGTTTTTTTATTTCATTTAAATGCATTCTTAACATGCTAAATATTCAAAAGTTCTACTTAAGGCTTTTTTTTCCAACTCCAGGCTCGACACAATGCAGCCAAAACTCTCTTTCAGTATGAATTGAGTAAAATACATTTAAACCCGAAATCACATGCCAAAACATTGTTAAATTTTACTGATTTAATAAAGCTGAAATGGTATCACATGAATCATTGCTGAGGTGAGTTGAGCAAAATCTTTCAGATCACTAAAATGAGCTGAAATTCCCACCACTTACATGGAAATAGGGAAGAGTTCACACTTGTCTGCGTCTTCCGTCATCGCTTTTTTGGGTCCATTCATGCTACTTTTACACGACTTGGATGAAAATTCCGTTTCAGTGGGACAGCTGTCCTTTAATTTCATATGGTTTCACTCATGAATAAGTATTTGATTTAAAAAATAGATAAATTAAAATATAGCCCTAAAAAGAAACCGATGTTGTTTGCCTGCACAAATCGGTCAAATTTTACACTATGGCGTCAGGAATTATCATGCATATTAAAATCAAACATATGTTTTCATTTTATTTTAATTAAGTATTAAAACATGCAACAGCGTTTGCAATTTTGCTGCAGTGAACAATACGTTCTCGTAGCTTATAGACAAAATCACAGCCTTTGCTGCTTGAAGTTTGAAATCCAAGATGGCATTGTGGAAACAATTAGATATTTGTATCAAACAGAGCCGACCCATCCTGAAAGATTTATTTATTTCTTCGATGCTATGCTCATTTTGGTGACCTGAAAAAGTGCCGTCTGCGCGTCACCGATATGACTTCGCTACTCTGTCGACTTCCCCCCAAAGGGCTCAGCAATTAAAAAGGACGTCTCACTCTGTCCTTTTTTCGTGGTACAAGGTAAGCGTAAGCATACTTAAGGGGCTCTCGAATAAGCCTGTAGAAACAGCAGTATATATGTGTAAATGCAGAACCAGTGTGAGACTACTACTATTAGATTTTGTGTGACTAGAATTGCTATAGATGCATTTGTAAATTATCAAGATACCTGTTGCTTCTTCTATTTGTCTAAGATATTTTACCACTTAGAGTACCATATAAAATCCAGGGTTTTTCTTATTTCAAAGAACAAATTCAAAGATGCAAGATGTTTCCTACCTCAAAGAAAAGTCTGTCCTCTGTGTATGAGCAGTGGATGTTCTCCACACCTCACTTGACCTTTTCTAAGTTGGATATTGCACCATGATTGGCTTCAAATCTTGTGATGCCTCCGATCATGCATACCTATCTTTAAGCAAAGAGACACTTCCCCCGCTTGGCAGATGAATATGAACAGCCTTTGAGTGTCACACTGCAAAGTGAAGATCAAGTATCAAAGTGAAGACAGAAGGCAAACAAAGTTTTCAGCTGTAAATGTTTTTCATGTGCAGTCTTTGTAGATGCAACATTGTTCCTGTTTCAGTTGAGATAGATAGATAGATAGATAGATAGATAGATAGATAGATAGATACTTCTTTAATCCCAAAGGAAATTCCATATATAGGGGCTACTTCTCTGAAAACACATGGCTACTGATGTACCAGGGGGGTGAAGTGCGTGCAAAATATGTCAATTGCCCATGCAAAAGGTCTGCATTTTCAATGGTTTAATTTCCAATAAAAGCAAGCAAACTAAGAAAAGCAAGAAAACTATGGCTACTGCTGCCTCAAGTGCCAAGAAAGTTACAAAACCACCAAACAAAACAAAAAAAAACTAATCTTGTAAAAGCAAACACACAACATACTAACCAGAGATCAACCAAAGGAAACGGTCCTCAAAAAACTTATGAATAAAAAACAGCATCTACAACAGTAAAACAATACCAACCAATAGTGCCGAGTAAACAAAGAACTGAAAACAAATACATAGTTCATTCAGTTGAGGTTTTTCACTTCATGGGCTTATAAATTGCAAAGAAGTCTGGGGATTTCTTAATTTTTAACATATAATTTTTTCAAAACTGAATTAAATTGTATTATTCTGATGTGTTGCAGCACTTTCATAACTCCTAAGTAGGGCAGAATATAACTCCTTTGTAGCTGTTCATGCAGGTGTCCATGCTCTTAAGAGTGCAATCATGCTGCTTTGAAAACATGTAGCTTTGATCATCTTGAATATCTCTCCAAATAACTACCAAACACTAACGTGAAAAATGCCAGAATAAAACAAAACGAACGATTTTAAAAATCATACAAAGCCTGCCCTCATTCACCCCGTTTCAGTAAAACTCAGAGTGGCGCATCTTTTCCCAATTAGACGATCTTTGGCCCTCACCTACATAGTGTAATTTGAGACCTTTGCACGAGACTTTACGTAAGAGTGATGGCTGCACGTGCCAGCGAGAAACGTGTTGACCTATATATTATATAACTTAGCGGTCACGTGTCGTCGGTTGGCTCGTTAACCCATATAAAGACCGTCTGCAGGGAAAGTAGAGTCTCGTGCACAATAGCAACCCGGAAATACTGCAAGTTCAGGGGAAAGACGAAAATACGTCAATGCTAAAAACACGTATTAATTTTATAAATAAGTAACATTTGGAAATGTTGACATTATACGGGCACTATAAATTTAAATATCAGGTGAAAAAGAGCAAATATTATAAATTTCCATAGAATGTAGTAATTTTCGACAGCTTATTTAGAGATTCATACACGAATACGATATTTGTTTTTGTAGTAAGAAATGTTTTGAGTGTGTTTAGCCTGCAGAAAAACGTGACGTTTGTTAATTTCGACTATATTAGAAGGGACGTTTTAGTGGGTTTAATGTGCATATCTGTGTCTTTGTAGCAGTTGATGTTGTTTTTCTTATCAAATGAAAATAAATGGCATTAATATTTTGGGTATAAGTATCTACACAAAGCTGTATTTTCAGAATTATTGTAGGGAATGAATAGGAAATTGTCCGAGCTTCTCTGGGATAATTCCTGGCACTTACAGTCCTCTCCGTTTTTAAACAAAAGGGTTTAAATGGGCTTGTGTTTGCCTGTAGGTGTGTTTACTTTGAGGGGGTCAGCAGTGAAGAATGTAGGTCCCATTCCTGCCATAGGTGTGATTTTATTTGTGGCTTTGAGTCTCGCCTGATCGTCCAGTTTGTGACCTTCCTGACGTCAGCAAGCCCAGCCCCTGATCTTCCATAAGGGGAATACTTGTTTTTTTTTTCTTACTCATGTCAGAAGAATGCCACTCTGGTCCTGCAGTTGCATCGCCAGCAAATACTTAGGATGTCCTCATTTCATCTCCATGGAAGCCCATTCCAGCCGGTAAACAAAGAAACATAAGCATAATGAAGAATAAAAATAAGGCTTCAGCGGAAATCATGAGAGAAAAGGTTATAGTTATTAAAAAAGGTGAAAATTATGAGATGGCAAGTCATCAAAAATGTCAAAATTATGTTGTAGTAAGTCAAGAATGAGAAACAGTCAAAATAAGATGCAAGCCATCATTTTCTTTTACACAGTCATACTGTGGGATTTAAGTTGTAATTATGAGAACGAAGTCAGGGTACTCAAGAAAAAAACTCACAATTATGAGATACAACCTGAAAATGTCACACGGCAAGTCAAGATTTTTGGATAAAACCGTAAAAATGATGGCATGTAAGACATAATTGTGAGACAGACAATATAATGCGGTAGCATATCAAAATGATGAGGGAAAATGTAATAATTATGAGACAAAAGGGTCAAATTGATACAGTACAAGTCATATTTATGAGATAAATAGTTGAATTATGAGATAGCAAGTCATTATTATGAGACGAGGGTCAAAATGTTGACATAAAAGTTAAAGTTTCAAGATGAGAGTCAAAATAATGGCATGTAAGTCATAGTTGTGAGACAAAAACTAAATAATGAGACTGCAAGTCAAGATGACAAGGGAAAAGTGAAAATAGTGAGGATAAAGCATTAATTATGAAGGAAAAGGTAAAATTATGACATAGTTTAAGCTTAAAAAGTCAAAACCATGGTCCTAAGTCATACATTTGAGATGAAAGACTCAAAATGATGACCTGTAAGATGTAGTTGTGAGACAAAAATGCAAAATATTGAGATGGCATGTCAAAATTATGAGATAAAAGGTTAATTTATGAGATAGCAAGCCATTATTATGAAAGAATTATCAAAGGTATCATGTTTAAGTCAAAATTGTATGATAAAAGTGTCGAAATGATATGTAAGTCATACATTTTAGACGTGACAAAACTGATAAAGTGAGTCAAATTATGAGAAAGAAAGTCAAATAGTGAGGAAAAAGTATGATTATGAGATAAAATTAAAGATTATGATGCATAAAGGCCTAATAATGAGTTTATAGAGTCAAAACTGTGATAGTCAGAGTAATGGGATAAAATAGTGAAAATCTGGGGTCATAAACTCAAAAATATGATGTGAAAGTCTAAATTATGTGATGGTAAATGATAATTATGAGATTAAAAGGTCAAAATGATACCATCTCAGTCATGATTTAGAAATTATGGTTTAGTGAGTCCTCATATTAAGCTTAAAAATCTAAACCTTTGTCAAAATACTGAGTTAAAAGGGTCAAAATTGTGATAAAATTGATCATAATTAGTAGATAGAAACTTATAATTATGAGCTATAAGTCAAAATTAATAAACAGCTCAAAATTATACCATGTAAGTTATAATTACACAATTTACAGTTGAAAGAGGGAGATGGCAGCCATATTTATGAGGAAAAGGTCCAAATTATGAGAATAGAGTGAATTGTGAGATTAAAAGCTAGAAATATGAACTAGAGAATTATTATTATACACTTAAAGTCAAAACTGTGATGGAAAAATCATAATTATGAGATTTTGACAAGAAAAAAAAATAATTCTGAGTAAAAATCTTTTTCTTTTTCTTTTAACTTGAAACTTTTTGTCTTTTTTTTTTTTACCAGTGGCATAAATTGACATCCATACCTCATCAGCATGTAATGACTTGGAAAACAAGGATGGTTTCTGAAGTGAACAACTTTAAAGCTCCCCTGAAGGACTGAATGTTGCTGTGAAAGACTCTTTCTCTTGTAATTGAGGTCAGTTTGACGCCACCTATCAGCATCAGTCTTACTCTGTTTAAGGGGCTGCATATGAAAGATGTCAAGGTTAAAATATCACCGTCATTAAATCCAAAATAGCCCCATTAAAATACCCGTAATCTTAATTACTACAGCTTATTTCTTTGTCTACTTCAAACTGCCATTGTGTTTAAATTGTGCAATATAAACAAAGCCTCTGGGCCTCGCGTTGCCATGTCTGTTATGCAAACAAATAAAAACATTGCTGCATTCATCTCCAGGTGAAACCAGCGTGTATTTTTAATAAATCAGGCTGATAATGGATATTAAATGGAGCGTCAAGAGCTGAAACGTCAACATTAAAAGCTGGACAGTAATGTTTACTCAGTATAAACTCTCAAATAACCTCAAAACATGGACTGTAAACAGTTTTCTAACATGACTGCTCAACAAACTGTTAATATGTAAATGAACATTTTGTTTCAGTTACCTCTCATTAGATGCGTTTAAGGCTCTAGGCTTACGTTGATGTACACCAGAAACCCGGTTTCCTTAATCGGGGTAGGGGATCAAAAGAAACCCGGTTAACACAACTTTTTTTTTTTTTTTTTGCTGGAAAAAAACTGGTTGCCGGCCATTCATGTAACCTTGTGAGTAATTGTGATATGACCCACACGTGAAAACCTGCAAGGCTGCACTCGGGGAAAAGGGTGAGTGGGATGTGTAGCCCACCGGAAACGTCCTTAAATTTATAGTGGCGTCATTGTTTATCACTACAAAGCGACAATAAGGGCGAAATTAAGTAATATTGATGAAATTACATCGCCAAACATGGATATATGATTTTTAAAAAGACGTTTTTAGGAGTTGTTTGACGCTGTCGTATCATTAATATTTAGTTAATATAGTGTTTCCGCCTCGATAGCGGGATTCCAAGCTACGTCATCAACATGTCCATTTTAGTCCACATACTTTAACGCATTAGGAGCGTTTCTATATCCTAAACAGGGTGAGCTCTGGATCATGTTGTTTTATAAGATTGACAATTATATTTGTACTTCAAGTTACAAATTACTACAGTTTTATGTATTTTTTTCGTTGCTCTTAAGGCCGTTAAACGTCAGCTCAGGTCAAAGACTGTTTTTTCGCTCCCATTGTGAAAAATATTCAGTCAATTTAGAAATGTAGGCTACTACATGACTGCACGTGACACCACTTGTACAGCTATGAGACAGACACAGTGCCCATTCACAAGACCCCATTCAGCTTCACTCAGGTGTATCAACAGCTCCCTCTACTGGTGGGAGCGAACCACAGCAACAAGGCGGCACAATGTAAATGATGAGGCTAATTATAATTTTCCTCCTTATTACAGCTATTTTATAAATTCTTGCTTGTTATTATATTAACTACTAATATATTTTTCCAGTATCCTTAATTTATTTTATTGCCTACTCATTACATATAAAGAAAAAACAGAAAAACCAGAAATACCCACATTAAGACTGTTCTTCTAATTAATGTAATCATCGGCTGAAATTTTCACATCTGCCAATACCAATTGTGAACCTTCTAAGCTTACATTTGCCCAAACATATATCAGGCCAATGACATCATGCATCTCTAATTGGCAGCATATTTTTCATTGAAATAATAATCAATTCTGAGTGGATTTTAACATCTCTGCAAATATTTACAACTCATATATCATCTGTTATTGGTTGTATGAACAAAAGACTTTGCATAGGCAGAGCAACAGACCTGCGTCAGCTGAAGTCTTTCTTTGTTCATCCTCATTCCTTTAATTTTTCAAGTCTTTTAAGGTCTGAAGTTTTAGGTCTATACTAAATTTATACAGTTGTGATGTGTTACCTTTTATTGTTTTTATAAATCCTGGTCAATCTAATTCAGTTTTTAGCCCCAAAAAGTCCAAACAACCTTTTTAATGTCAAAGTGAGCACAGATTTCTACAAAGCAATGTTAAATAATGTCAAGTAATGTACAAAAAAATATGTAAGGCACTGAACATTTCCCTGAGTTTAGCTAAATCTATCAATAAGAAATGGAAGGAATATGGCATGTGTAAATCTGCCTCGATCAGACCATCCTCACAGACTGAGGAGACTAGTGAGAGAGGCTACCAAGAGGAGTTTAAAGCTTCAGCAGCTGAGATGAGACTCTGCTTACAAGAACTGTTGCTGGGGTTCTTCACCAGTCAAAACTTTATGTGAGAGTTGCAAAGAGAAAGCCACTGTTGAAGAAATCTCAGCCAATCATGACTAATGTATCTAGGCATGTAGGCATGATCAAAATGATCTGCTGAGGCTCAAATCGAGCACCAGCAGGGAGATGAAAGGTGATTAAAGTGACTCTGAGTTTACCAAAAACCACTCGTTGCATCTGAAGTATGCAGGAGAGCATTTGTGACTGCACAATACACCAAATCATGAAATGGTTCGGCTACAGCAGAAAACCACACCAGGCGACTCTCGTGAGTTAAACAGGAAACTGAGGCTACATTTAACACGGGCTCTCCACAATTAGACAATAGAAAAGCCAGACCACTAACAAACATGACAAGTTCAAATAACCAGTCAATGATATCGCAGCAACCAATGCTTTTAGGCATGTAGACATGATCAAGACTTCCAACTTGCTTGCATCAAATCCTGCCTCTTTTTGAACGTTCCACCAGAATTCGAGACTCATCAGACCGGGCAACATTCCCCAATCTTCTTGAGTCAAATTTAAGTGAGCCTGTGTGAATTTTAGCCTCAGTTTCCTGTTCTGGAGTGGCACACAGTGTGTGTTTCTGCTGCTATAGCCTATCTGATGTAAGTTACAATGCTCTTCTGCTTACCTACCTTGGTTGTAAACAAGAAAAACACACTTTTAAGTATTTAAGTGTTTAATTTTATTATTTTAAGCATTTTATCAACATAAAAACTCATGAATGAATATATTAATGAGCATTTCCTCTTTAACGCCACAAACAGTTTCCTTCAAGTGTCTACAACAATATGTACACAGCATTACACAGAAATACCTCACAACACCGTCCTGGCCTGTGGCGGATGCTTTTAAACCTTTTCAAGGTTCTTTAACAGGGGAAATTACAGCTTAGTAACGGGGCTTTGAGGTTTCCCTGGCAGAGATTTCAGCCATAATGGGAATTTAGTCTTTAGGCTTGTAGATCTCTTCCTGTTCTCAGAGTCGGGTAGTTAAATTTGCTGAACATTAATAATGAATCTGTGTGACATTGACGTGACTAATGGCACACAGGCTGGGTCGCTAAGCTGGTTTGGTCCATTAAAAATAAATTGTGTTGCTAAACTTCGGGATAAAAGTGAAGCACATCCTGAACTCATCCTCCTGGAGACACGAAGTCTAAATAATTTAGCTCCCTTTAGGTAAAGTGGCACAGTAATGGATTTCAAGTCTTGTACATACATATATATATATAGAACTGTATGGATCCCAAGTACAGTCTTCTTTTTCATCTCCCGTGCAGCTACGTTTGAAAATAAAAGGTGTCATAATTTTCTTTTACAACACAGGTTTGACATTGAACATATCACCTCACAACAAAAACGTGTCCCTAACGTTTACACTCACACAGTCACACTCAGTCACTCAAACGACCCCAAGTGTTTGGCTGTGAGAAAGGACGCTCTGCATGTGGCCGTTAACAGGGTTATGTTAGTGATTTGACATGTGGGAATCTACAGCAGTAGACATCATCTAAATCCCCCATCATGCATCTGTCCTGCTACAGTTTTAGCTTTGGAAAACACTCCTTGTAATTTTTGAAATTGGAGCAAAATAGCAGCCAATCAGGGGGTTTTATCCGATAAAGCAGATTTATGTTTTCAGACATTTTCAGTCTGGAATTAAAGGGGCACTCCGCTGCTTTTTCACATTATGATCAGTCAGGGGAACCCTGGGAAACTGTGCAGCATGCTAAAACAGTTGAATGCTGTTTTCTGTTAGTGTATGCATCAATGAGCACTGTGACAGTTACAGGAAAGTCGTTTTTCTTTCACACAGGAGACCGCTGTGTCCTACAGGGCTGGGGGATAAGGGCCATAAAGCATATATTTTCTAGCTGAAAGGGAATACATATTCTATATATCTGCGTATTTTTTTCTGTGGTTTTCAACAGAAGTATAAACTTTGATCTGAGTCAAGTAAAATCCTAGTTACAAGTCCTAGCCACCCAGTATTGGGCTTTTTTTTTAATTGATCAAAAATCGCAGAAAAACTCCAACATATTGTCTCAACCAGTGGTTCCCAACCTGGGGTCTAGGCACCTCTGGAGGGGGGGGCACCAAAGATCTCAGACCCTGTCTGCTCTGACGTTGTCAAAATCAGATATAAAAACCATGATTAGAAAGCTAATGTATTAGGGCCAACCTATAAGCTGTAAAATGAGAGGAAACCCTTACATTTTTGTACATTTTTAGGGAAAAAAATCTGTAGATTTATAAAAAAAAAAAAAAAATTAACTTAGAATTTCAGAGTTTATAAGGTCAGACATTTACAAAAAATTTTAATTTTAACAACAGTGTAAAGTAAAAAAAATTTTTTTACAGGAAACCAAACTGAAAACAGTGGTTGGGTTTTGGACTTTTCAACTTTATGATCTCAAAAAATTCTACATTTTGGTTCACGTACATTTACAACTTTTAAAGCCAATAATATCTACTTTTTTCTTGTAAATTAGCAACTTTTTAAACTTAAGAATTTCACTTTTTTTTTAATTTAACAGATCCTCTTTCTCATTATTTTATTCTAGAGTGGCTTTAATACACCGTCGTAATAATGGATAGCTTATACATAGATCTCCTGTCAAGAATAAGTGTATGTAGGGTATTATGTTGGATTTTGTCAATGAAAATGAAATTTATTTTAAATATTCCAAATGGGTCATTAAACTTCCCATGATTGTATCTGCTTCAAATTGACACAAGAACATGTTCTGCTGTGGACTGTACTGATCTAAGGGATCTTTGATGTTTTATTGGTAAATTAAATATGCATGTCTTGGCTCTAAATTACATCACCAACTTGTCAAAAGCCATCGCCGGGGGACTATGGCTTAATTTTATGCAAAAGAAGAAGAATGTGAGCTACCGTCCATTTAATATACAACTCAAAATTACCCTGATGTCATGATGTCAAATGAAAATCTCAACTTGAAGACCAACATTTCCACCAGAGAACCAGTGTAACAAAGATGGTGAGTTTAGAGGAAACTGGCAATATACCTGACTTGGAGGGACTAATAGTACAATCTAGGTACCTTGGAAATCGGATGTTGGAGGTGGGAATGAAATCACACCCATGTTTATCATGTTCAAGACACTATGAGCTAGTAACTCGGGGAAATGAAGTTCCACTGAGTTGGAAGTCTGAATTCATATCTGATTGGCATATCTAAATTTCCAACTTCAAAGATGAACTGGAATGCACCATAATAGTGCTGCTATCAAGCTGCATTGTGGGAAGTGTAGTGTTTACCTTTGCTGAAACTTCACCACACAGAGGGATGAACAAGAAGAAATCAGCCTATACTTCTACTGCATCTCTTTTAAGGACCCTAGCTTTATGAACTAGCAATATGTAAAAGCTGGAGTGCCCCTTTAATAAGTAGTGGAATCAACTTCCATGAAATAAATCCAGTCTAAATTAATTTTAGCTCAGTTCTCATTTTAAGAACATAAACATATTATAGAGAGTAGGAATATAAATATCATTTTCAATTTAAATTTCAATCATGCTTATGTTTGTTTCTTTCTGGAGTGTTCTCAGCCTTTTTTACAGTTAAATAAAATAAAATGACACAGGCTATTATAATCTGTCCCTCTCATAATAAACATCAACACCACATAATTTCTCCATCTTTTCCTCAGAAATAGCACCACAAACTGTTCAAAATGGGATCTATGTGATAGCTACAGCTGAACATTAAAGTCCTCCTAACGTTTCCTGTCCCTGTATGTACATTTTTTCCTGCATTTTGACACATAGCAGAAGAGCTAAATTAGAAACATCTGCCTTGGCACACTTTAAAAAGTGTAGAAATAATATAAATGGCAAATTATTCCTCAACAATGTTTAGCTCTCTTGTAAAGGTGTTTGTTTGAAGGTAGTATCGAGTTGAGTGCAGCTACATCTGAATTTGTGTTCAGATCACAATGAGGGATGATCAGAGCTCTTTGGTAACTACTTTTTAGCGCCTTGTCTAGTAACAACTCTGAGCAAACGTGACAGTTAAATGTTGTTTTTCATTGAGGACAGACCTCGGTTTAGCTTTACATAATAACTCTTTTTGACCCTGTTTACATCCTGCACTAACACAGATCAACATCCATTTCAGGCAATCTAACACCAAGACGACTCGATAGCTCAAACTGCAAGCAGAGGTGGTCTAGGATGCCTTCATCCGGATTGGACTGGCTGTGTAGGCGCTACACGTACTGGCATGCATTTTAGACCATCTCATCGCCAGTAAGCTATGAGGTTGCTTCTTTATGTGTATTAAAACACAAAAATGGAGAAAAGGAAGCCAGCTCTCAAAAGGGAGCTGACTCCTGCTATTCAGATAAAAGAGCTTTCTCTTAGAACGGGCTCAATCAGGAATAACACATTACTTACTAGCCAGTAACCCACAGGGTTTATTCACCAAAGCCTTGCACACACTACAAGATAATCACACTTATTTGGCCTGATTCCCCCCTTAAGACCAAAGTCAGCAAAGGTCTGATTATCAGAGATCAATTTACCAGTTTTTCCTATGCTTTGATGTGTGTTTACCATGATCTTTCTCTCTTTGATCTGCTCAGAAGACAATAAGAGCTGCTCCGATTTTGGATCTATTGTGTGGGGAAAAGCTGAGGACAGCCAAGCAGGTATGAACAAGACTGTTATGGAACAACAGCCAATCAGGAGGCAAACTGACAGAAAGAGGAAGCACAGCAAACGCAGCCAGTAGCAACTTGTTGATTTGTGGTAACAATACAGGTGTTTAAACGTGTCCTGTAAAACATACCACAAACTAATTGACAAGAGAGGACTGGCATTGCCACTATATGGATGTAGCAGATGGCTACAGCTAGCCACATTTGGCTTGTTTACTCATAAAGGGATATTTCGGTACATTTGAAGTTGAAATAGAGAAGCCAACCCTACCAGAAGAGCTGAGTGGAAACTTGTCATCCTAGAAAGTTTATGTAGCACTATTTAGCCTCGCTTCTTCAAGAATGCCCTGCTTGAAGGAGCAATACTCACTTAAATCTCTGGAGGAGAATGACCCTAATATTGCCAAGTACATCTTACAACACTTTCACCTTCTAAAATACCAAAACATCCCTTTTAGTCATGTTTGACTGTGTGAGATTCTGAGTTTTTTCGAGTGTGGAGATTCTGGCTGTTGGTGAACCAAACAGGTTTAGGGTTAGGATTATAAAAATCTGCCAGGGGTTTTGCTGTACATAGCATGCAAGGATCTCTACATCAGTGAAACAATGTGTGTACTGTTATTTTAAAAAGAGGCAAGAGAATTCCACTTTTAGGTTGTTGCTGAACAGGGTTTTTTTTTTTTTTTTTTTTTTTTTTTTTTATGTGGATGCACACCAAGTGCCGTCAACTTGGTATCCAAAAGCCTGAGATGGATGTCCATGCAAGTTTAATGCAAGGTACAATTGACCCTTTTGAGTGAATAGAACTCATTGGAATCTATGGAGGCCCTAAGATGACATGCATCTATTTATTTTTACTTCTCAGTCTTCCCAAGATGAGTTGCTTTGACAGGATTGTGACATGTTTATCCAATTATCTCAGGATAACAACACAATGAGTTACTAAATCAAATTTACTCGTTATCATGGGAAAACAAGCCTCGTTTTCCTGAGACAACTAAATAAATAAGTCAAGATCTTGAGGAAAACAACCAAAGATTGCTTGTCATCATGGGGAAACCAAGTAAAGTGATTGCATGTTCACTTATAGCTCTAAAGAATTATTATAAAAAATGAAGACATTTAAAAACTTAAAACATGTCTACAATATCTTCAGTGTTAATCTGTCTTTATTTAGTTTCTATTTAGTTTTATCTTTACATGATACTGCTCCTTATTATCCAACCTCTAAAAAAATCTTCATTTTGTTCAACTCAAATTTTTTATTTCTTTTACTGCTTCACATTTAATCACTAACTTTGACACATCTCTATGTGTTTGACTTACAAACCATGCATTTTTGTTTTCATTTTTCCTCTATTCCTACTTTTTCCTGCAGCTCTATCATTATTTTCAATACCATCTAATCTTCTGACTGCTAAAACATCTGGTTAAATCTGTCATCTATTTAAAGGCACTTCACATGTCCATCTAAGAAGAACTTGATTGACCGCGGGGTTCCTTAGAATTAAAATCAGGGCAAGTATTAATTACTGTGGCACTGCTCTGAACAAAACAGCTGCCTCTAAAGGGGAAGTGACACGCTCGGGCCGTTTGTTTGCCATATGTGAATGAGCAACACTCAGCAGTAACGGATGTCAAGCACAGGGTTAACTGCATTCATGTTTCCTGGCAACAGCTGTTTGTCAGCGCTGAGGCGGTACCACAGGAAGAGTTGCCACACAAAGTCGCTCAGTGTTTCATCAGCGTCGTGGGGTGAAAGGAAGGTTCCAGCATCATCTGAAGCTCTGCTCGTTCACTTAACGCTTTCTGTCTAAACATTACTGAGAAAAACTAAATGGACTTTGCTTTTAAAGCACTCTTCTAGGCATCTCACTACTTAAAACGCTTTTTACACCACAGATCACACGTACCGATTCATGCACTTATGGTGAAGGCTGCTGTGTAAAGTGGCCGTCCCATTCATATGCACTGACACTCCACTGACTTCGCAGCGGGAGCCATTTGGGCTTAAGTCTTTGGCCCGAGGACACACAGACATGTGGCTGCAGGAGCTGGAGCACAAACCCCTGACCTTTCTGTTTAGAAACAACCGGCTCTACTACCGAGCCACAACCACAAAAACTACGTTACACTTATAATTAACCTCCTCTCCCTCTTTTGGTAGTTTCAGGGTGCTGAATCCAAGAGTCTCAGCTGAGGTGCATCTATCCTTGAATTTTACAAAATGCCTTTAAACCAGAGTTGGGCCACAGGTGGTCTAGGCTACATCTCTAGTTAAATAAAACCAAAAAATATGGTTTTATAGCTTAAATACTTTATACAGTCAATTTGCTATCTCCATCAGTAAGATTTAGAAATGGAAACAAAGTGAAAAATGAGCCAAAACCTCACAAATCATGCTGGAACCTCCCTTTAAAATCAGGATATGACAGTATGGGTGAGAAGAGAGGGCAGGGACTAGTCTTACTCACCTATCCTTTAAAGTTTGACTTCAGTGTACCAAGCTTTTTTTCAGTGTTTGAAATTATGTTTGCATCAGAGCTAATTTTTCTCCCAGTGTCAAAACTATCGCAGTGAAGATGTCAAAGCAGTGATTTGTTTTCCATCCTCATTCTCACTGTTGTGTATAGGCAGTTAAAACCTCCTCTCCAGAAGCTGCTTTACATGCATTGTATGCTGATTTAGTGTTGTAGAACTGGCCTGAGAGCTATGGCTAAAGACGGCACGTGTATACGATACAAACAACCGAGGTAATGCGGCAACGCTCCTTAACTTCTGAGCTCTTGGCATTCTTGCCGAGGCTGAGCAAACCTAAATAACTTGTGATGAGGGTTAAATTATACTGAGAGGCTGACAGCACAGCCTTCAGCACCAGCAGGGCTCCGGGGCCCGACCCTGTGTCCGTAAACGTCTGTTTTTTGTAATTCTATGACATCGTCTCAGCGTTGCGGCCTGTCAGGCCTTCCCCGCCTTCATGTATGTAGGGATGGTTCCTCGCTGAGTCAGACCCTCGAAACGTTTGTACGTATAGTTGAGGAAGACCCAGTCCTTTGATTTGAAGTCCGGCTCTGTTGCACTAGCTGTAAATGAACACAGAAGAAAAGGAGGAGTTACTGTAAATGCCACTGGAGGGCACTAAAGATCATACAATGTGAATTTTAAACCCATTTAAAGACATGATGATAAAAAGAAAGGAATAATTCATAAAACACACCTGGCTGAAGGATGTCTGATTCAGGGAAGTCATCAAAGTTAGAGGTGTCGTCGATGCTCTTGATTTCAATGGAGATGGCTGCAGGCCGCTCCCTGTTACGGCAAAAAAAAAGACAATCATGAACAGTTTAGAATATGAAAAAAATACTTTATCTATCCTCCCTATCACGTTTACAAGAATGGCCTGGAAAGGAAGGGCTGACCATGAGGCCTAATGACCTTGAGCTTTGATTATGACCTCAAAATGGTAATTAGATCATCCTTGAGTCAGGGTGAGCATTTGTGTTTAGTTTGAATAAAAACCTTTCAAAGCACTCTTGAGATATTGTGTTCCTGAGAATGGCCCTGACAGATGGACAACCTGAAAATATTATGTCTCCAAACCGGCAGTAGAAGCACCACACCTTGGATCAGTAAAAAAATGACAATATAAAATTAGGATATTTTGGTTCTTGCACAGAAAAAAAACATGCTTTTATTTTGTACGAAAATAAAACAGTAGTTTAACCCAGATCCACAGCTTTACCATTTGAAAGTCATTTTTCCCTTTTAAATGGAGCTACATTTGTAAGGAACAATCATTTAAGTTGGTGCTGTTTCTAATATGAGTTGTTAAATAGTTAGAATGACGAAGTCCTTGAAATCAGATGGAAAATTGTGAAAAAGTTTTACTGAAAAAGAGTGGATGAAGATTGGCTGGTCTTGTGTCACGATGGATTTTCAGATTCAAACTGAAATACATTTTGAAAACAGACAGGGAGTAAGCTGTGTACGGAAAGCATATCGGAAACTGGCTTATATCGTTTATTGGGAGGATTTATAAAGACGGAAACAAAGGAGTTGAACTACTGAATCTGTTAGAGAGTGGGATCATGTTGATGAAACATTTTTGCAAAGCAAAAATAGAGTTGAGGTTGCTTTTGAAGGAGCTATTTTTCTTGATAATCATTGCCTTGCTCTTCCAACGACAATATTTTTTTGCTACTCTGTTAGAAATTAGTGTAACGCGACTTTTCCAGGTGAGGTTTTCATCTATGAGAATTCCGAGAAATTTGGTCACTGTAATCGTTTTAAAAACATTATTAGAAATATGAGACATTGGTTCGAAGTTTCTGGATATGAACATCATGTACGAGCGTTTTTTCTGCACTGAGAGTTTGTTTGCCTTGAACCAGTTGTCAACTTTACCTAATTCTCTGTTCAACTCTGAGATCGATCTTTGAACATCAGCACCAGATAGAAAAATATTAGAGTCATCAGCAAACAAGGTGATAAATGTTTGACTTGAGACTTAAATATAAATCACTTGTATAAAAAAGAAAAAGTAAAGGTTCCAAAATCAACTCTGTGGTACACCACAAGAGATCGTCCTGTAATTAGATGAGGTAATAGTCCAAGATAAAATGATTTTCCCTAAATCCATAGTGATGCTTAAAAGGGATATTTTTGGCTGACTGCTGAGGTCAGCCCTACACATGGCAATGTCTGTGTCTGAGTAAGTAAGTAAGTAAGTAAGTAAGTAACTGTCTGAGTGAGTGAGCGACACTAATTTATAAGCCATACAATACAGAGTTGTGTTTGCTTGTACTGAATGCTGTCGGTCATGGCTGCCTCCACTGTGTTAACTAGAGCCATAAATACAGAGTTGCACTAGGGGCGGGGTTTACTTGTGCTGAAAGCCCTCTAATGGCTGCCTCCACTGCTCTAAATACTCAGATAAAGCTTTAGCATGGCCTCTGTTTAACCAGAACTGGGACATTTCTGTATGACAAAGAATAAAAACAGCCCTATAAGCTTTTCATGTTGGGAAAGATGTTTTCTCTCTTCTGCTGACCTGCTTTGGCATGACTATGTGATAGTTGAGGGGGAAAAGGTAACATCTTGTGTGAATGCTTGTGTATGCTGGCTGCTTGAAGCAATTAGCTCTGAATTAATCACAGCAGCACTTCAGTCAAAACTGGACATTTCTTTATTTAAAAAAGCGAAGACAGCAACACTAAAAGCTTTCTGTAACAGAAAGGGTGTTTTTGCTCTTCTGCCAATTTTTATTTCCTGTCAGAGCGCAGGCAATGATAAACAATTAAAGCACTCCCACTGAGGTGAACTAAAGGTCTGTTCTCTGTGCTTTGTGTTCATTGCGCTGCTGTAGCCTTGACATTTCTCTGAAAGCACTTGAGTTGTTAAGAGTGTCCTCGAAATGTCACAGCTCAAACCTATTTACTCACTCTTGCAGACGAGCTGGTAACGATTACAGGAGCTCCGCTTTCACCTACCTGATGTGTTCCCAGTCGACTGACTCAAAGAACTGATGACTCTTTATCTCCTCCACGCTCACAGCTCCGATCCTGTTCTCAGCATCAGTGCAATACCTGGAACACAAACAGCAGGTAGTATAACAAAACAATGACAGCGCAGTTTTAGAGTTTATAAAGCAGAGAACGTGCAACCCTGCAAACCTTAATATCAAGTCTTTGGCCCTCTCTGAGATGGGGACTTCAGGGGGGAAGACGAGTGTTTCTTTCCAGTTCATCACCTTCCTGTACGTCTCCTGCGGCGTCTCCGAGCAGAAAGGTGGATAACCTGAACAAAATCAGCGTGCATTAGAGAAAAATGTTGGAGGTCACAAAACCAGAACTTTGAATTTTGCAGTAGCCATTAAGCTTTGCTTAATGCAAAAGAAAAGCTTTTTTTTTAATACATTTTTTAAATAAAAAATCTTATAAAAAAAAGACCCAGTACGAGACAAAGGTGTTTAAATGTAAACTAGTTGAAACTTCTGACCTTAAAGAACACTTTTAAGGAGGTTAATCTTGATGTATTTGACTTGTGATGTCTTTGGAATAAGTAGGGACAACCATGCAAAGACTTTACCATAAGCCATATATTATATTATTCTATTTGTGGCATTAAAATTTGTTAGAATAGTAATGCAAAATCTCTTTAATGTACAGTGTAATTTTTAATATAAGATTCATGAACTTCTCTGTGATTCTCTTACCAATTAGCATCTCATACATGATGACACCCAAAGACCACCAGTCACAAAGCTTGTTGTATCCCGTCTGCATGAAGACTTCAGGTGCAATATAGTCAGGAGTTCCTACTGTAGAATAAGCCTGAAATTCAAACAGAAGAAAAGAAGGTGAGGGATTTGTAGCAATACATGCAAAATCTTTAAGCTACAGTATGTAGTCTATAAACACAAAAAATGACTAACCCTGTGTTTTGCACTATGTATAAATGACCTCAAGTATTTCCAAGTGTTTTTTCAAAGACAGAACAATGTCTTGTATTTGATGATTGTAACAAGACTTGTCTTCTTATGGTGGCTTTCATGATGGAGCAAATGTGTTGGACAGAATTTTAATAGCTGCCATGAAAACACTGAATGTTTTTTATGTGAAAGGGTGCTATATAAGGAAGTGTGAACTGCTACCAGAAGCTACACTATATGGACAAAAATATTTGGCCCCTTGACCATTACACCAACCACTGTATTCAAATACGTGTGCTTTAAAATGGAGTTGGCCCCCTTTTGCAGCTATAACAGTCTTCACTCTTCTTGGAAGGATTCTGCTTTGTGGCTGTTGTTCCTGAACACGTCCATTTTCTAATAACATCAGCTGACTGTGGATTATCCAGCAGGGGTGAAATTTCACAATCTTATTGCAAAGATGGCAGCCATCACTGTACCACACTTGAAGTCACTGAGCTCTTCAGAGTGGCCCATTTTGTATCACAAATGTTTGCAAATGTAGACTGCATGGCTAGGGGCTTGATACACCTGTGGCAAGAGGTCTGATTGAGACATCTGAATTCAATAATTAATAGGTGTGGCCAAATACTTGTGTCCTTATAGTGTACCTATCTATGGCCACATTTAACCATTTTACTCCCATGTTATGTTAAATTCATCCAATAAATGACAATGGTGGGTTACTATTTAGTAAATACACCTTATGGAGTAAAGTTGTTGTTAAAAGGAATCCTAAATTTAGGAAGGTGGAGGGGTGTGGTCACATTTTTTGGTACGGGGCGCTTGGAACGTGCAGCCAATTGCAGAGAATATTCATGGCCCATTACAAGTAAGCAGCACAAAACATGAATGAGACACAGCAACAGAGCGGCAGCTTTCTGTAGCAGTTCATGCTGCAGTCTGAAATGTAACAACATGTGTTTCCACTGCAACAATAAATAAGTTGTGCATGTCATAGTGGCTCTGTCATGCCCACTGCCTGGACAAGACATAGTCCATTACAACTATATAAACTGAAGATTTTTCTGGCTTTGAAAACTGTTGGAAATATCTGAGGTAATGTAAGTGCTCATCTAAAGATTGTATTATAGGTCTTAGCCTTTTCTGATGAAAAAATACCACACAAATTTACCAACTTTTGACAAGAAAAAACCTTTGCATGCATGTAACTACTTCACTTTTCTTGTCCTGCATATTGTCACCAGTTTTTGTGTTATTCTTACCAGCTGCCTTCGATTCTTCTTCCATGTCTCTGCTTTCCTCTTGGAGTTCATGTTTTGAAAAGCTGCAAGGAGCAGGATAGTGAAAAGAAGAAAATGAACCATTTCAATTAATTCAGCTCATGTTTATGCACTTTGAAAATGTATTTTGGGCAATGTAACTATCCTGTATTGTTATGTTTGTTTGGATTTAAACTCACAGAAATCACTGGGCGGGTTATGCGTCAGGTTTCTATAAAATTCTGTTCGATGAGCTTTCTTCAGCCCTGTACACAAGCCAAAATCTGACAGTTTGACGTGTCCCTGTGAGCAAACATACGTTTCATGAATCACAAAGCAAATACACACTTTGCAATTCTCTTCACTGAGAGAAGGTTGTTTTGTTTGTCATGTGGGAGTCTCACCCTGGAGTCCAGCAGCAGGTTGTCTGGTTTGATGTCTCTGTGGATGAAGCCCAGCTGGTGGATGGAGTCGATGGCCAGGACTGTCTCTGCAATGTAGAACTGGGTGGCCTCTTCAGAAAGAGTGTCCTTCTTCATCAGCAGAGTCATCATGTCACCTGAAGACGAAGGTCACAACCAGTCGGTTTGGCTCTCACTTTATCTTGTGTTGTGTGTCATAGTGAACAACAGCAGGGTCATGTCTAGGCTGCATAACAACTGCATGACAGAGTCTAGCATGTTCAATCTCTCTTTCCACCCTCTTCACATCAGTAAAGTTGACCTTGGAGAAAAAAAGCGATCTCTGCAAGTGACAAGTCACAAGCATAAACAAAGAAATGTCAAAACTAAAGTAGAATGATGAAAAGTTTGTTGAGCTCTCTGGCAACAACAAACTTCTCTATAGAAGGCCCCACAGCTGACAATGCATATCAGAGAAAAGAAAATTGGTATCCTTGACTTTTGCCAGTACAAACCTCCAGGCAGGAACTCCATGATGAGGTAGAGGTTCCTCTTGTCCTGGAAGCTGTAGAACATCTTAACCACCCAGGCACCGTCTGCCTCTACTAGAATGTCACGTTCTGCCCGGATATGAGCAACCTGCAAAGACAGAGTACACAAAACACACACATTATGAATATATACGGTGTCAACGGGGCAGTTTGATTTTTTTTTTTTTTTTTAAATCGGCGTTTCCTTCAGCTCACAGTGATGTGTTTTCTTTGTTATAAGCCACATTAACAGAGTAGAACTCAGCTCCACCATGGAGGAAGCCACTGCTGTCCCAAAAAAACATTGCTGCATGTTTGAAGTTTGCAAAAGAGCACCTGGATCTTCCACAGCACTACTGGCAAAATATTCTGTGGGAAGATGAAACCAAAATTGAGTTGTTTGGAATGAACACACAACGCTATGTGTGGAGAAAAAAAAGGCACAACACCCCAACATCAAAACCTCATCCCAACTGTGAAATATGGTGGAGGGGCCATCATAGTTTGGGGTTGCTTTGCTGCCTCAGGGCCTGGACGGATTGCTGTCATTGATGGAAAAATGAATTCCTAAGTTTATCAAGACATTTTGCAGGAAAACTTAAGACCATCTGTACGCCAACTGAAGCTCAACTGAGGATGGGTGATGCAACAGGACAACAACCCAAAGCATAGAAGTAAATCAACAACAGAATGGCTTCAACGGAAGAAAATACACCTTCTGGAGTGGCCCAGTCCTGACCTCAACCCGATTGAGATGCTGTGGCATGTCCTCAAGAGAGTGATTCACACCAGACATCCCAAGAATATTGCTGAACTGAAACAGTTTTGTAAAGAAGAATGGTCCAAAATTCCTCCTGACCATTGTGCAGGTCTGATCTGCAACTACTGGAAACGTTTGGTTGAGGTTATTGCTGCCAAAGGAGGGTCAACCAGTTATTAGCCAAGGGGTTCACATACTTTTTCTACCCTGCACTGTGAATGTTTACATGTTTTTAAAAAAAAAAAAACATGAAAACATATCATTTTTTGTGCAGTATTAGTTTAAGCAGACTGTGTTTGTCTATTGTTGTGACTTAGATGAAGATCAGAACACATTTTATGACCAATTTATGCAAAAATCCAAGAAATCCCAAAGGGTTCACATACTTTTTCTTGCGACTGTAAATTAAACGCAACGTTTTTGTTACATTGGGCCTTTATGCAGCACCTGGGACATGATTTAAATGGGCATAAAACTCCCAACTAAACTTTGCTTCCGTGATGTTTACAAACTGGTGTAACTAAATTAGAGGAGAAGCCCTGTCCTTACACCATTGTCAGAGTGAAAGTGTACAAAAGCACGGACATGATCAGGTATTTACAATGTGTTTGGGTCAATAATGCAGCTGTTTTGAAAGTGAAGGGCAAGGCATTCTTCATCATCTAAGCATAGATGAGTGCTAATTGGCAAACATTTGCTGGCTGCTTAAAAATCACAAAGGATCTCTATTGGTCAGTCAATGACTTTGCACTGTAACATCAGTTAAAGACAGTCAATTAAACTCAATATGTGGTGACAGGACTAGAAGAGGTCTGTTTGTCTCTACAGTATTGTTCCCTTAAGGAAAAGTGGAGCGTCTAACAGCTTTAATACATTTCTTTATCTTCTCTTCTGTACAACTTTCTTTCATTCAAACATTTAAATAAACTGCCTTAAAAACAAAGGGGGCCACTGAGACCGTCAACTTCAAAGTGTACAGCAGTAGGAAGACTTGCCCACTAGGTGGCAGTTTCATGAGTGAGTGACCATATGAAAGCTATGAATTAACACTGGGAAGCTAAGGAATTGACAACGCAGGGATATTCAACCAACTACTAGTATTATGAATCAACAGGACAAAAGCATAAACTGTGTGATTTGTGACTGTATCACGGCACTTTCTTTATGAGGAAGAGAAATACTATCATGCACTGATCAGCTTTCAGGAAGTATGCCTGTTTTCTTAATGAATTGTTGAAATCTTAGCAGTTGTTCACATGAGGAGACAAAGTAGGTAAAATGTGCTTAAATCATAAAAAAAGGAAAAAGACAAAAAATATGGACTTAAGGTAAAATAGAAGCTGAATGTGAAGCAATGAAAACTTTCATAGGGCCATAGTTTACCTGCTCTTTCTCCAGCATGTCAGCTTTTCTCAAAATCTTCATGGCATATATGTGCCCTGTGTCTTTTTTCTGCACCAAACGCACCTGGTGGAAATCACATGTCAGATCATGAGCAATCAAATCTCTGCATGAAGACTGCATATGTTTAAGTCAGATGCTGTTCAGCAGAAATGCAATTAATGCTGTAGCCAAACAGCAAAGAACCGGTGTCAGGGTGAGCACAAGTGAAACAAAACCATTTCCTGAAAGCCATTATTCCACTTTTCAAAACCACTAATTATCATATTTTCAGCTCAGATTGACAAGAGCATCAGCCTCTTCACATACCTCTCCAAAAGCACCTCGCCCAATGACTTTGAGAGACTCAAAGTCATCCAAGCCGAGCCGCGTTCTCTTCAGTCGCAGAAACTCTGTCTCCTTACGTGCATGCTGGGAACGCCGCATTACTTTCTGCAAAGCACAGACAGACAGTAATGTGAGACATTTGAGGAATTTAAAAGCTTCTAGCTTACAACACACACCAGTAAAAAATGCAGACAATGATTACTGTGGTACCTCCTCATCAGGTAAACCCTCTTCCTCCATGGCTTTCTCCAGCTTCTTCTGTCTGCAGATGCAAAATAAAACAATACAAGATTCTTTTTTAAAAGAGGTCATGATATCTAAATAAGGGGAAAATACAACAAAAATAAACCAATTATAGATAACTACATTATTCTGAAGAATTTAGGTGGGAAAATACACAAAGAGTGAACTGAAATTTTTGTTAGTTTATGCAGTGAAGCGTACATAAATGGTGTAAATGAGTCTTTGTCAACAAGCAATGAGCCAGGTTACCTGGTCAAGAGTTCATCTTAAGTGTGGTAACATGACACTGCAAATGGTAAATTATAACATTTCCTTTGTTGTGCTCACACCTGGCATGAAACACCTCGGCTTTGTTTCCTTTCCCAGAAATGGCTGAAGTGACACTTGATGCTTCAACAACTGCTGCATGTAAGATGGGGAGGGTGACTGACTGCTCTCTGGAGGAGGTCTCAAACGTAAAATATGCACCATTTTAGCACTGAAATATCAGAATTATTTAAAAAATGATTTACATTATGTTATATTCTTTCATTTGAGTGCTAACACTAGCTCAAATATTTCCAATAGCCAGAGAAATCCTTGATGTTTAGAGTTGTAATGGCATGTATCTTGTTAGCCACATTTTACATTGCTGTGCTAATACTGGATATCTTGTCAAAGACTGCTGAGGACAGTCATCTGCTACTGGAAGCTGCTGTTCTGTTGCTGTATCTCATTAATTGTTTGTGCAGCAAACTTGTGATGAACCACAAGCAGCACCCACAGCTGACATTTTTAGCAATGCAGCACTTATTTTTAATACAATACCATAAGGATGCACAATATTATTGGCATGATATCAGTATCCTGAGATATTAGCTTAAAAGTTAATTATGGTATCATCCATCTATCCATTTTCTACACTGCTAATCCTGGGTGAGAGATGGGGTACACCCTGGCCTGGTCACCAGTCAAGTTGCAGGGCTGGCATTTAGAGACAAACAAACAGGCACACCTCCAGGCAATTTAGAGTTACCTATTAAACTAGCAAGGATGTTTCTGGGAGAAAGCAGGAGTACACGCAAGACATGCAAACTGCACAGAAAGGCCCTGACAAGGATTTGAACCTCCTTGTAGTAAGGCAACAGTGTCGATCACACGCGGCCAATAATTATAGTTGCAGCAGATATGAACATTTCTGCCAATATTTACAACAAATATATAAGCATTTAACAACAGCCTATATTTGTATTTTATATACATCAGCTGTCGTTTTTTTTTTTTTGTTCATCCTTATTCTCAGGACTACAGCATCCTGGCTACAAATTAACATCAGCTATTTTTTTTGTTTCAGCACTAACAGTGCTCTCAGTTGAGAAAAGGTACAACTCTGACAACATTGCCACACTTGTCATTGTTGCTTCTCCCTTACTGGGCAATCAAAATCAAGAAGGGGCAGGACTTATGACCAGCTTTGTCAACAACTATGGCAGCAGAGTGAAACTGAACGACATTTCCAGGTCTGCAGTTACTAATAATGCCAAGATGGCGCTTCTTTACATTGTTTTCATCTTTTCTTGGCGATCTTCACTTAAAAAAGGAAAATATTATGCACACAAAACTATTTAAAACATTTGCATATTACTGAGAAAAGCAGAAGTGAATAGTTGTTGCACTGCAACACAAATGCTGGTAAGAAGCACTCCTAAACGAAGGCTGTGGGCAATGCCAGCCTTAAGAGCGCAACTGTTGACACAAGCCCTTATTCTCTGCCATCAGCTGCACATTCTGCCACCGTAGCTCCCCATGTTCATCATGACTATCGTCCATTCAGAGTTCATTTTACCAAAGGGAATCACTCCCTTGATTCATGTTGAGAAGTTTGGCCTTGGAACTTTCACACTGGGATTTTTTTTCCCATACTGCATAGCAGGGCTGGGCAATTAATCAAAAATTAGATTAAATCGCAATATGGCCTGCTGGAATTTTTAAATCCCAGAAAGTGCAATATTTCTTTACCCTGAAATTTGTGTCAAAATACCAATTTATAACTTTTTTGCAGCAGAGATGTTATGCATTACATATCATGCTTCAATTTTGTATTTTTTTCTTAATAAATACAAGAATGACATAAAATTGATCACTCCTCTTAATAAAACAATTCATATCCAATTTGCAATATGAGTCAAAGAAATCAAAATTACAATCTCTTTCAAAATTGTTCAGCCCTTGTTTAGACTTAGTCTCTGTTGGTTATAATATAGAATGATCTAGTCTTTGTGTTTGTTAAAAAATGCATCACATATCACTCACATATCACATAATCACATATCAAATTGCAATTGCTATATCGGGGGAAAAATCGCAATTAGATTATTTTCCCAAATTATTCAGCCCTATTGTATAGGTAGCTCATGATTTTTTGTACCTCTTCTTAACACTACAGGGGGAACTTTTGTTTAGTGTCAATCTGGGTGCCAACTGTGGACAGAGCATCCTGTATTTGCATAAACAAATCTTTCTGATGAAAAATGTCACACTTCACTTCTTAAACTGTCAAAAGTATAAGTCAATGTGAAACTTCACCATTGCAAATGAAACAATGGTTGTTTGGCAGGATGCCATCAACCCCCTCAACACCTATGCAGTGTCAGTGGTTACATGCATTTAAAAAAATATATTTACAGAAAGCCTGACTTCTTGCTGATGGTCCTGTTTGCTTTCATTTGTCATGTAGAGGCATCAGTAGTCATCAACAGTGTATTTGTAGTACATGCAGTGAAGCAGCTTTGTTCTCTTTTCTGCGTTTCTCAAAGAAACGTGTACCACTACTGTACTTGAGTAGAATCTTTGCTTACTCGTAGTTTTTTTGTCATTTACTTCTTCTGACGTAAGTTTTACCCAGAGTAACTGTACTTTTACTTGAGTGCAACAGTCTTGTACTTCCCCCCCTCTGTTGACTACACTCTTTCAACCCTTAAAGAGTAATTTTAACTCCATCCTAAGTGTTGGAGTTATTTGACAGTGTTCATCCACCAGTGTTAGGTCAACACTTTAAAGAGCCAATTGATCGGAGCTCTGTCCACTGCAATTTCAGATCCTGGGCGATGTGTGGGCGGAGTTCCCCATCATGCTGTTGGGCAGTGTTTCGATGTGCTGTCTATGTGTTTAGTTGTGTTTGGGTGTTTCCTGTTGTACTGATCCTTGTTGGGGTTCTTCTGCTCATGTTTCCTGTGGATCGTTGTCATTTTTTTATGTAAGACATGTTTGCGCCATGAGTGAAGTTATCCACCCAGTTAGAGTTCCTACCTCACTTTGAGTGCTCCTAAAGCTGTGGTTCTCAACTGGTTTAACGCCAGGACCCACCACAACCCCCGCCATGCCAAATGTCAACCCAAATTTCTTACATTTGTCAATCATAACCACTATTCTTAAATGAAAATGGGGCACTTTGGACATGAAATGGAACAAAAAATGTAACTGAACAAAGAGATGGAGACATTACCTTCAAAATAAAAGCACATCGTAGACTTTTTGACACATATTTTGTTTCCAGGTGCAAATTTAACTCTATACAAGTCTAGCACTGTCAATTTTGCTGTGTATTTTACTTTGTTATAAAGGTGTGACTTTAACTGAACTACCTGGTTGGAGCTCTATTCTCTTGTTGTTCTTGCCAAAAAGGAAAGATCATAATTTTCTCACAACTCCTCAGGAACTTCTCAGTACTTACAGTAAACTTTGAATTAAATACTTTTTACTTTTACTTGGGTAAATTTATAGACCCGTACCTCATCTCTCGCTCCTCGTGCTGGGTGAGCAGAGTGCTGTAGAAGTTTTCAAGTGTCAGCTTGGCCACGGTCACCCTCTCCCGGGTGTGGTTGCTCATGGGCAGGGCAGCTGCAGTCCCTCCCGTCATGGCCATACTATCCTGAGAGACGACATAAAGAAAGACAGCAAAACAAACCAGGTTCAGTCCAACTTGTTGTTTCTGTTAAAAGCCTTTTTTGGGAATTTCAGCACCAAATTTAGACATCCAGCCCTTTGTGGCAGTTTTTCAGAACCGTTAATACGGATTCAGCACAGTTGTGTTTTGGGGCTGCATTCTTGCTTGGTTTGACCAGTGGCTACAGTTGGCATGACACTAATGTCAGAAGAAAACAAAAGCATAACTTCTTTTCTGTTCATCTTTTTACTTCTTCTGGTGTTTCCCTATTTTAGTATCAATTATACCCTTTTCCTAACTTGCTGAACTATTTCTCACAAGCGTATTTTCTTACATCTAGCCAGGTGGGTCCATATATGGTAAAGCATCCAACACTGCTTATTTTTCAACAATAAACACTTCAGTTCTACTTTCTGGTCAGACCAGTCTTTTGTTGTATGACTGTCACATTTGGAGGTTGAGTCTTTTGTTCAGCAAAAGCTTCACAGACATGCCTCAAATGCATAGGAGGTTTGCATTGTAGTTACCTTTGTGCAGGCTCCCATACAGACCAGTAAATAAGAGGTGCAACAAGAAGATCAATCACTGGCTTCACACCTAAAAGCTGTTAAAGAATGTGGTGGCCAAAGGCCAGTAGATTAATCCTTGCACCACATACAAATGGGGATGAAATTATTAGCCCTCTTTATGAAAAGGACATTTTTAATGTATTTCCAAAGTGCTAGGAGTTTTCATCACAGCTTTTCTAAATACCCTAGTTTTGTTTTGAATGCTGACATTAATTTACTTTGCACACACAAAATAAATAATTTCACAAAACCAAAAACTACCAGGGTCAAAATGATTAGCCCCCTGAGGCTAGTCAGTTCTTTCTTGATTAAAGCCTGCAGTCGTTTTTTGTAGTTTTCAACACGTCTCGTGCACGTCTCCTGAGGTCAGGTTCAAGTCAGGACATTGTGCAGGCCAGTCAATAATGTGCACTTTGGTGTTCTGTCCAGTTTTGCTGCTGACTGCTTGAGGTTTTCGTATATCAATCTTTCTTCATGACTCCTTCCACCTTTACAAGATTCCCAGTTCAACGCCTCTCCCTTCTTCTTCAAACATAAGCAACGTCTCCATGGCCACAAAGCTCTAATTTGGTCTCAACTGACCAAAGGGTATACTTCCAGTATGCATAATATTTCTCCAAGTCGTTCTTAGCATACTTCTGTCCGGCTTGAAGGTGTCTCTTCTGAAAACAGTTTTTAAAATAGTTTTTTGGTCTACAACCTCACAGTCCATTCCTGTGCAGGGCTCTCATGACTGTCTTCTTTGAGACTACAATGCCTGACTTGTTTAAGCTGTTCACTAGTGTCTTTGCAGTTGTTCTTTGCTCTTTAGACACATCTCATACTAGTTTTCTTTCCAGAGTCTCTAAAATATTTCTCTTCCTACCTCCTTCCTACCAGGCTTGTTCTAGACTGTGTGGCTCTCTTTGAATTTCTTGATACTTATCATAATTATCATTAAAGTCAGATCCCTTGGTAGTAAATACCAGATTTACGAGTCAGTTAATCTAGTTCTTTATATTTTTCTAATAGTTGAGGCCTACAGTCCTGGTCAAACAGTCTGTCTAAACTGTAACGTATCCATTAAACACTAGTAGCCCTTGTGGCTGTCCTTAATGACAATTGCCGTACTGCCATAAAGCTCTTTTATCTGATGTAAATGACGACAATGGCATTGATAGCATCTTGCAGGAACAGTGTGGTTTTGTATAATTTTGATCTAGAAAATGGGGATAAAGCTATCCAGAGGCTGTCAGGTTTTAGTCCCATTTAACCACAGCAATATGTGATGCTATTCATCACAGGAATATGGACGTCAACCTGCAAAGAGGATCGAAGACAAGTGGTGTTAGCACTGCTAACATTAGCCACATTCTGCAAACCAACTATGGACCTTTATGGTGTGAAGTTGGTTCACAGAATGTGCTTACTCCATTTCATCCCTAATTATGTGTAAAGCTGGTGGATTTTCTTGTGTGGTTTACTGATGTAGTGTTGAGTATATGTATATGTATATATAGTATATGGCGCCATTCAGACTTACAAAAATACTCCTCCACTATTTATTTACACATAAATATACATAAGCCAAGTGCTATCCATTGTTGCATTTTGATGCCTGCCGCATTTGAACAGATCTACAGACTCACAAGTCTGATTCCCTGTAGAAAAACTCCTGTGACTGTGGGACAGGTAATCATGTTTTAAATAATCCATGGTTTGCATGGTTTCATTCCAGGAACTAATCAGTGGCATCTCCACAGATCTATCTCAGCATGCATTCCTTTCACATTTTTAAACAGTCTTTGATAAAATCAAACCGTTTCCTAATCAAAGAAACAAAGATGGAGGACTGATGAAGCATCTTTGGTATGCGATTGTCACAAAGGAAACCCGTCATAGGAACAACTCATCACATAAAAGCAGCACTTATCCAACAGTTTGAGAATCATTCTCTCTGCGCGAGCACAAACTGACTTCTTGGGTCTGAAGTTGCCCTTGTGTGGGTGGATTAGAAACCACTGGGAGTAGAAGAAACATGCAAGGAAAAAAGTAAAGGGAAGTAACTTTTTTCTAAAATGAAACAAATATTTACGTGGTCAGATTTTGGCTCTATTATGTAATGTGGGAAAGAGGAAGAGGGTGGATGTATACATCATCAAAACATCTCAGCACAACGCCATCAGAAAGTTATGAATGGGCTTGATTAGCTCACAAAGAGATAAAACAGCTCTGCAGCCGCCAGATAGGACCCATGTTTCGTCTAGTCAACAGTCCCTTTCCCGTCCACAGCCCACGACAACAATCCCACAACAACAAGACGCTTCCTGACTTCTCAGAAAAAAAAAATCCCTGAATTCTCCTGAAAACTGCATCTGTTGGTTGGAAACAGATGCTAGCAAACATGGGAGTGAGTTACTGTGGTTTATAGATAGCGGCACAGCTGATAGTTTGATCAGCTTAAAGAGTAATGTAACTGATGTTTGATGACAAAAACAACAGCTATGAAGAAATCCAAATAAGCACAAGAAGACAAAATATCAGATCTTCAGTTTATTATTTTTAACTAAATCCCATCCAAAGTGAATGAGGGAGCACGGTCCAACTTACAAATAAAATGGCAACTAGGGATGCGCCAGTCTGACCCTGGCTCTGATAGCTAGTTCAGGCATCATTGACAATGGGCCAATCCATACCGTTCAGTTCTATTCTATTCTGTGGCAAACATATGCATGTGCTACATCTCTGCCATTAGTCCATCGATAGACTTGTGCATTTTGTAAGTGGAGCTAGCATTGCATGGAGCAAACGAACAGCAAGAGCTAAGCAGTTTACACCAACCACTTTCACAGCACTGATGCATCCGATCAAAGGGGACATACTTTACCCTTTCAAGACAAGTTCAGAGGTCCCCAAAACAAAAAAAATTCCAGTATTGGATTTTTGTATGTTTTTTTTTAAAAAAACCTCCGTCTTAGCCCTGCTCAGAACTAGCTGTTTCTGTGTCTGTGGCTTTAAATGTTAATTAGCTGTCTGACTCTGCTCCTGGCCACGCCCCTCCCAGGAAATGGATGGGGCTCTCCTGATCCTCTACTCAGCAGGAGAGGAGGGCGGAACTTTTTTCTGAGGTCGTTTGCACACCTGATAGTCTGGAGGACTCGGTCCATTTTGGAATGGAAATTGCAACAATGTTGCACTTTCTTTTGGTTTGGTTTGCATTCATACTGCTCTTTGTTAAACGGACCAAACCCTCTGAACGCCTACAACATCTGCCCGATAGGGGCGTTGTCGTCACAAACGGCGACCAAGAAGAAAAGCCGGTGTAGAAGAAGACGAAGTGGGGAAATCCAGCTCCTTCCACCGGTCTTTTTTCCACATAAACAATGAAATAACAGAATTTACACTGTCTTGGGGTTTCTGCTCTTTCACTGGGGCATAAGGAGCAGTCAGCGAGAAGGTGAGCTATCGTTCTTTACCCAAGACGAATAAATAAGCACGGACTACAAAGTGTTGTCATGGCTACACAGACGCCAAGCGAGGTACCGACATGTATTTGAGTGTATCAAATCACATATAAATGCCACTTTATGCCACTTCCTGTCTTCTGTTCACAAGTTGGTCCGCTTTGCTTTCACAACTCCAATGAACTGCACCAGGGTTCGTTTGGAAGCGGACCGAGAACCCCTGTTTTCAGGCGGACCAGAGTCCGCTTGTTTGGTCTGCACCAGAGTTCATCTGAGCTTTCACACCACTCCAGATGAACTGGACTATCCGGGAAAACAGACCAGAGTTCGTTTAAAGCAGACCAAACAGCTCTGGTGTGAATGCGCCCTTAGTGGGGAGGGCCAACCGAACCTGGGGGCAGTGCTAACTCCCCACATGACATCATGAGGGTAAAATCTGAGAACGGCTTCTTTCTGCACACATTTTCTGAAAGGGGGGGAGGGGGGGTATTTCTAGCATTTGAGGGGATTGTGGACAGGCCAGGAGCACAGATTTTTGTTAGAAAAGACTAAAAAAGTGATTTTTGCATAATATTTGACCTTTGACATTGAACAGTTAACAACTGATTATCACCCTGTTAGCAAATATCAGCCACTTGCAATAAACATGGCATGAACCGATATCAGTAGCCGATGTTTATCTGATGTGTCAAATCGATTTAATGCTGTCAGCATGTAAACAAAACAGCTAAATCACATATGAGATTTCTTACTGGGCAGAGGAAGTTACCTGTCAGACAAACTCTGATTATGGTCAAATATTTGAGGAAATGTTGGCACAGTGGAGTGTTACTCAAAAAAGCAATGAGGGAAAAAAAATTAGTACTTCTGTTGGCAACTGGTTAGATTGCTAAACATCATAAATGGCTCTGATTTAGAAAAATTGGTGCTTCTCTATTTTTTAGCTCAACTTCAATGGCAAGAGCTATTCTACATTGTCACCATTGTTGTTTCATCCTCCACTTGGTGTTTCACATAGAAAACTTGTTAGCATAACATGTAGAAAGCCAGAGAGAACAAGTGATCCTGTGATGTCCTTGTTGATGTTGCCAAGTGTAATGGTAGTAACCCACACAGTTATCACTGTAATCCTAAGCCTCTTCATTATGACTTTATGAGCTCCATTCAAAGGCAGCATTAGGCCGGATACATTCTTGCTGTTTCACCTTGCATCCAGCTGAATCATGAGTGTTCTGTAAATATATTTGCATATACACAACACACGTTCCTGGAGGATACCACTAAAGGGCACACAAGAGAGCTCAGGCCATATACAACTGCCTGATGTGTTAGATGTAAACTACAAACACCTTTGGGGGTTACTAGAATGTTAATTCTGAAATCAGAACTAACATAACATCATGAACAACAGTAACATCAGATCAGGCCAGACAGATGACTAGTTGTCAGAACGCATCGTCTAAACCTCATTTAGGCCTATACAAAATTTAGATCTGCACTGGGAAGCTCCCAGTCAGGATTGGGTGGTATTCATTTTTAATACCGTCATAATGTCCCCAGATTTCACCAGTGTATATGGTATTGCAACCAGCAATGCATGTTTAGCAGTTTAGACCAATAGAGCGAAGACCAAAGACCAAAATGCTGTGTGGGCCCTTCCATCTTTTCAAAACTTCCAGTCATATCATAATTAGGTGTTTATTTTCCTTACAGTTTCTTCCATAGTATCCAGGTCTTGCATTCTGTTCCTTGCTTTTTAAGGAGCTGAAACTGAGTAATGGAATTTGTGTGCCCACTTGAGCCGTGGGCCGGGATGGGGATTTGTGCTTGTTTCCCCACCAAGGTGGAAAATGAAGCAACATCATGAACTGTTAGCTCACAGTCGAGCCTTTAGCTCAGCCTGAAGGGATTCAGTTTGCCTTTAAAATGAACCAAATCCACCCCACAGCTAAACAAACACCACTCAGGCACTTATAAGGAAGGCATTATAAAAGGAAGTTCACTATTTGGAGACCAAAGCATGATGCCTAAAAACAGGGACTGGGTCTAAATCGGGCTGCCCAAAACGATCGCCTAAAATTAAAGCTAAGGATTAAATCACAGTTAACAAACATGTATTCTAAAAGTCAGATGGCATTTCCTGATCTGAAAGGATTAGTCCACTTACACAGAATATACCATCTTTTCTCAAATATTAGCAGTTAAACTTAGCTGTTAAGGTAGATTTTCTTTTCTAAGATTTCAAGATCTCTTGCTCAAAGCTTTCTGCATAATCGGCGACCTTCAGGCTTTTTAAACCACAGATATAGATAGCACATTTCCCAATGCAAACTGCTGACAGTCAGGTATGCTGATTATCTCAAATGTATCTGCTCAGGTAGATAATACATAGCCTGCAGCACAATATGGCATGAGAGCAGCACACACTGAAATTCACAATCATATCTGGCATGGACAATAAAACTTTTTAAGCATGTAGTCAAAGTTTATGCAACTTTTCCCCCAGACGTTGTTTTTCTCAGTTTGGTGCAGAGTGAATATGGAAGCACACACACACTTCAGATTGAACACACTCCACCCTTTAAGTACTGTAAGTGACTGCACAGGAAACCCTTTCCATCCTGAATGAAAGGACTCAGTCATGACGCCTGGGAGAGGAATGGGGTGTTTGTTGCACTTAGACTCAAACACGCACAGAAAGCTTGCAAAAAAAAAGTTTGTAGTGTAGTGAGCTGTACGGTTTGGTTTAGTACAGTCTGGTTTTCCACAGTAAACCACATCATCATTTACTAGACAGGCATGTAAGCTAGCAGTGAGTCTAGCGCCATCCTTTAGAGCTTAATAGGTGTGCTTTGTACCACAACAGTAGGGTGCTAAAAAAGTAGGGATGCATGTGATTCCTCAGCTTAAACTAAAAGTCACAAAAGCAGTTTTGTTACTGATACCTGTAAGTATGTATTAAAACTGTATTACTTTACAATGCAGTATGTTTTTAATGATCCACTCTTTTATTTTGATTAACAATACAATAGAAAATTTGGGATGATTTAACAAAAAAAGCTATTTCACAAGGTAGGTGGTGCCCTCAAAAATTTTGAAAAAAAAAAAAAAAAATCCAACACAAATTCACGTTTGAATAATTTGTGAAACATTAGCCTGACATTGATGTGGGTGAATGGCTCATTTATTGCTCCATGCATGTGCCAGACCATGTCTGCAGGTGACTCAAGGAAGTAGACAATAATTTCCCACATGGGAATACAAGCAGGAAAACAACATTAATCATTAAATAAATAATGGCTCAATTAGAAAGTTAATCCCCCCACTTGTAATCCACAGATGTATTGACGAAACACTTCTGCAGATGTTATCAGAATATATTTGAAATGCATGCCTTTAATGGCAATTATTTTTTAAAATTTTAATGCTGTATTTTTTACCACTAGATAAACAGAGAGTCTAACTATTAATAAAGATATAAAGTGTCCATACAATACAGGTCTGTTAGATGGTTTTGCATGGAAATGTATCTGTTTAACATTGGCTGATATAAGCCTTGTTGATAAACATCAGCCGTCTGCAAATAACGTGGCATGAACAAATAAAAGTAGCTAGTGTTTATCTGCTGTGTTTGAACAATTCAGTGCCATCATCTGGTATACCTAACCGCTGAATCAAATAAATGAGGAAGAAGTCACTCTGGTCTGTTTTCAAAAAAGAAAAAAAGAGGCAGATTAAAGGGGGTCTTACACTAAAAGATGCAAAATCAAGCAGCTATTTTGGACATCAGTGTTGGCCCTAAAATTTACAATCAGTGCATCTCTAGTTAAGCATGATGACCGTAATAATACAGAACTATTCATGCATAAATTTTACTTTCTATAAGGTTTCTAAAATATTTAAAACTTTGATATGATACTAGTAAAAAAGATGATGTGGATACCATTGCTACATAAACTATACAAGGTCCATCTTGTTTGTTGACAGACACTTGAGGGCTGGACTTTCAAAGGAACTCATAAAAAAACATTTTGGTCTAATAAACAAACTATTAACAAAATATTTTAATTTTCTTTGACATGTATGAAATTTGTAGCCTTTAGTATTGAGACCACCTAGCCCCAAGGGAGTGATTGAGATATTTTTGCCACATTTATCTGGGGCTGTTGGGCTGTCCATCACTAGCTTTAATGCTAACATGCTGTGTTTTGATTGATGAAAAATCTGTGCAGATAACAGATCTTTGGTATTGCTTCTGATGCAGGGATACTGAACTCTAAAAGACCCTGACATGGAAAGTTTATGCTGAAAGCGGTAGCTATAATCAAGAATAGATGATAAATATGTTTTAATGATGGCTCATTCATGTTTAATAATGGCTGATGGATGGATTATGTAAAAAATAACAAACATTAACTCATCTCTGATGAAACTGTTCCAATCTCAGTTGTTTTTGGGTTTGTTTTAATAGCTGTGGGGATTTTAAAAAATAACCTAAAGCTGCCTAGGGGGTAAATATTTGGTAATTCTTTTGTATTTAATTACAAAAAGCTAGTAAAATAGTTGCACAGTCGGCAGTAATTTGCATTATTTTTGGCAATAAATACATGAAATTACCTAATATTTGACACCTAAGGATTCTATTCTTAGCCTTGCTGTTGACATGGTTTGATTTTTACAAGAAGCAATTGAAATTTACCAAGTATTCTCTCGAAAATGTAGACAACACTGGGTGTCTGAGACTTCTAGTTTCATGAAGGTATTGTTTGATTTTAAAAAATCATATTGAGGTTTAAAATTCCAGTAATTATAGTGTCTCATCTCCTAGACTTGCATTGCTTGGACACTTTTATTTATGCAAGGCAGTGTCTGGTTTCTATAGAAGAATGTATTAAAAAGTTAAATAAAAGCCCCAAAAAGAAGCCATGGCTTTGAGAGACGTTTTGATAGCATGTGCAGAAGTGTTTTACCAATGCAATAAAGGATTACAAGTGGGCAGAATAAACATTAAAGGAAGTCAATACTATATTTGTTTAATGATTAACGTTATTAACGTTTCCCGCTTGTATTCCCATGTGGGGAATTATACTTCCTCGATTCACCTGCATGTTGTACCTGCATGGAGCAATAAATGAGCCATGTGCCCACATTAATGCCAGGCTAATGTTTCACAAATAATTCAAATGTCAACTTTAAATGCCACTATGTTACATCTCTGAGTGTGGTAATATAGTTCAAACACTAACGCCTGACACATTACATTTTACTTGACTGTATTCACTGTTAACATAGCGGTGGGTTCCAGTACTATGAGATTGTTTCATGGAAATATCAGACCGTTTTCTGCTGTGTTGTGTTAGCTAGCTATTAGTCCGCTATATTGCCTTTGCGTCTGTCTGGCAGGTTCCATGACAGCCACAAATTAAAATCCGACAGCATTAAAATAAAAAAGCTTTCTGCACGAAATATGTTTCACCTACCTCCGTGTCCTGCTCCAGAGTAAATTATTGGCTTGCCGCCAGCCCACAACCCAAGTGAAATAAAAGATATCGTCTTCTTTTGATTTTTCCTGCCTAATATTTAGGCAGTTGAAGGCTAGAGGCTCCAGTTACTGGCTACCCTTTAGGGGAACTTATCTGGCTGCACAGTAAACATCGCCGATATCAATAGCGAATCATGACAAAAGTCATCTGACTTTGACAGCGGACTAATAGAAATTAATTTATAAATATTTAAACGTCTCCATTTGTTCCCCCTGACCTCGAAAATCCGCGCTTCACCCCCTCTTTATCGCTATAAAACACCAAATAAGCAGCGCTGCTTCCTGGGACCGTTGAGCTCATCGGACGCTCCGACCACGCAACGACGCAGCATTTGATTGACGTCAACCTGAGCCAATCATTAAGACAGGAACGCCCTCCTGGATTGATTTGACCAATCATATGTGTAATATGCACTAAATTGATATGTGCGTCAGCCAATGAGAAGATAAAACCCGCCCCGTAAGCGTTGTATTACAGGACGCAGGTTCATTTGGCTAGCAAGGATTTGCAGCTATGAAAGAACGGTATGAAGCTGCATTAGGGAAACGCTTGGCTGCAAATTTTCTCTGGAAATATTTAGAAAACGCTTTAAACAAGAACGTGTAGTATTGCTGTATTTTTTCAGGAATCAAGCAACACAAACACTGCGAAATAAAACCAAGTTCCCAAATTATATTATGAACTAGTACTACTGCAGAGTTTGTAGGTCAATAAAAGGTCACATTGTAAGCCAAACTACTACTTTCAGTTTTATATTAACTGTAATCAATCAAGAAATGTAAAGAAAAAGCTTTTGATAATAATGCAGGCTATTACTAAAAACCATATATACACGGGAGTACAAAAATTAAACCAAATCAACAACCACAACAATTATATATTTTCTTTCACTTCATCAGAATTGTTTGTTTGTTTGTTTGTTTGTTTGTTTGTTTGTTTTTAAAGATGAGAGGCCTTATGGTCAATAAATATATTGTTTATAGTAAGGATCAGTAATAATAATATTCCTACTGACCACAGCATGTGGAGCCGACATAGAGGATTGTCACATCCATGCCACCCTTAAGATGGGATGAAGGGGAAAGCTTTCTGGGGCCTAACCTCTTGAGGGGCCCACTATGTTTAAGTGAATATGGTCATTAAAAAAATGTATGCAATGGTAGTCAAATTTTTATAACTTAAAAAATACACATTGCTGCATGTTTCAAAATGTAAACTCCTTCTAAAACTGATATGAGCTCTGGGTGAGTCAGAAAGCCAGGATGCCGAAAAAAAAGAAGGACGCTATGGCATTTTACCCTACAATAAGATAATAGCAAGCGTTTTTTTTTTTTTTTTTGGCCATTTAGGCAAATGTTAGCCAGACAGGAGGCTAGCACTTCTGCAACTGATCCAGCATACATGCATTGATATTACTAAATTACATCTGCAAAAGGCCCATTTATTTAGCCTATCAGGGGTTCATCTATTTCCAATGGCAGGCCTGATCAGGTGTATTTTATTTCATTTAGGGAGCATTTTTTTAATCATTGATCCATCCTTTATTTGTACCACATGTCCTGTTTAATGTTGTGGGGTGCATTCACAGGGCTAACTAATAGAGGGGAATCGATCGCAGGACCAGTGTATTGAGGACTATAGCCTCTGCTTACAGGCGCCTGCTCCACCAACCAAGCTAAACTAACTGGTTCCCAAGGTCAGCCCAATCTACAACTGATAAAAAGTTAGAAATATGCCCTCAGTCTCTCCTCCTCCTGTTTCAGTCTGCATCTACCAAGAAATACCTGTGTATTCTTTTCTGTTTATAAATCTACAAGAATATTTCACAGGAATGTAAAAAGTTCCTGTGCCCTTCAGAAGCAAATTATTTCAGATTGTTTCATTATTGTCATGGGATCTAGCAGTAATACAGTCCTCATACTTCTGTGTGATTAATTAATAACAAAGATGTAGTTAATTGAATACTATTTTGACTGATTGATTGAGAATGCTAAATAATATGTAATGCTTACTGCAGCAACATTGATTTAAAGTAAGTCCACCACTGCCCCTTAATGTCTCATTACAGTATCAAAAATCTCAGACAGCCCAGTGGGCAAGTCAAAAGTCATCTGAATGTTGTGATATAAAACATTTAACCTTTTACTGTCCTCTTATTTCCTTTTCAATCCATAGCAATTCTAAGGCACTGAACATCCCTCAGGGTTCAGTTGAACCCATCATCAAGAAATGGAGGGACGACGGCACATGTAAATCTGCCTAGATCAGGCCGTCCTCAAACTGAGTGACACTGAAAAAAGGAGACTAGTAAGAGAGACCACCAAGACACCTATGACTACCCTGAAGGAGTTACAAACTTCAGCAGCTGAGATGGGACTCTGCAGACAACAACTGCTGCCCAGGTGTGTGGAACTTAACAGTTTCACCCACTTTTCCAAATTTTGCCAGCATATTTGAAAATTCACTCTCTTTCTCTTTTGGTTAAAAACAAGATTGTTGTTTTTTGTATTTTTTGATACCACGAAATATTGAAATAATGGAGAATTGATTATTTTAAAACACATGCTAAGTGGTGACAACAACTTTGTATTGGGTATTTCTGGCTTCTATTTCTGTTAACATACTATCAAACAGGTTTCAGTTTTTACTAAATTCACATCAAAGTTTTGAATTTTGGTATTGTGACATTTTTTCGCTTCTTTACAGAAAAACAATGAGAAAAAGATCGTGTATCGACATTCAGCTAACTGATACTAAGATTGGATTTTTAGTCCATAGTGCCCATAACCTTGCAAAGCAGATAGATACGCCCGTTTCCTTGTTTCTCACTGGCGAATCTATCTTGTAAAGCTCCTGTCTGAACCATTTGAGCCCATTTAGAAAGTGACAGGACCAATCAGCGACAAGGGGCAGTACTTTCAGGCGCAGCGGAGTCAGGACATAAGCAAGCAGCAACAAGAGGCCAGTGCAATTATGGCAGAAGAGATTAGCGTGGATGCTGCTAAAGCGCCAGTTTTATCAGAACTGGACGACGTTTCTTCGTTAAAAGAAGAACAAAGTACAACAGTGAGTTATTTTCTTTTCAGAAACAACAAAAGTCGTGTACTGACATGTCTACAGTCACCATGGTTCTCGTTATTCCTCAGTAGCTGCACACGCACACCTCAGTCATGGCTATGTCACGTGTTTTGCTGCTCCGATTGGCCCGTAAAGATGTGACAGACAGAACGTTCATCCAGTCACACTCCAAGTTTTTTTCAAATCCTCTGTCCTTTCCCATATGCTTAGTATTGAAGGTTTCCAGATGGATGTGTGAAACAAATCTATCCGGCGTGTCAGGTTATAGTGCCCAGCCCTACCTTGAAGATGTACCTTATCTTGAATCTTCACTTTTATTTATTTGTGGCTATATGGCAAAGGTCTGTAGGACAATAATATATACTTACTGTCAATGACACTATCTCCTACTTTAAATTGCAGATAATAAATCTGTGTCTCCAGCAACAAACTTCTGTTGACTTAAACACAGCAGGGAGCAGTCCAGGCTGGCAGGTGAAGCCTCGGGGTCATAAATGTCCTTATTTGGACGGGCTGAGTGCTTTTACTGTTACAGCCATGATGTCAACATACACAGAGCTGGGTGTACCCTGCTAACACGTCTGGGTGTGGTGTCCAGCAGACAAGGCTGTTTTTATATTTCTCACATCAATGGGTCTCACTGAGCTGTGACACAGCACCTATATTTAGATTTGGGCTATAAACACTCTGGCCGGTAGCCTAAGCCTCACTAAGTTCAGTCTGACAGCCTCAGACCACAGAGGCACATTTCCAGAGAAATCAAGACTTTCAAGACATCAGCTGAGTGTGTTTTCAGACATATACAGTTCAGCTGTTCGCAAGATAGTCAGAGGCAGATATTTATCACAGAAAATCAACGCCTGATTGATGAGGTGTGAACTCAAGTCCCCTGGGCTTCTGAGCTCAACGGGCAGATCCATTTGGTTTGTGCTAACTTTGGGACTTCTAAAACAGTGAATGTGAACCTTTTGGCGCATTAAGACAGGAATTTTGGAAATTAAGATGTCAGTGTTGTCCAAAAGAGGAATGCAAGGAAAGTCTACCCATCAATCACTATTCATCAGTGTAATTCAAACTGCTTTAAAGTAGTGGTGGGCCCAGGATGTTGGTGGGGCTTTGGGGTTTATCACATATTTCCACATGAATGACACCTCGAGAGGACTGTCCCACATTTTGTTCTTTCGAATGACATCCAAGAGGTGAGTTTATCAAGTTTGTCCACGGGAATAAAACATTACGGGGCACTTTGTCATGGGTTTTCCACTAGGATGGCTGGTTTGTTCACTGGTTGGCACCTTGGAAGGCACTTTATCACAATTTGTCCACTGGTAGGATACCCCAGGGGGCACTTTACCAGGTTTTATTTCCACTTTAATGACACCCTAGAGGGCTTTACCACATTTTGTCAACTGGAATACCACTATAGAGGGCACTTATCAGGGTTTGTCCACTGGGATGACACTCTAGAGCAGTGGTTCTCAACTGGTCCAGCCTCAGGACCCACTAATACCTGATGACAAATCGCGATATAAATTTCCAAAATATTTCAGCAATGCGCGTTCCGTAAAAAAAAATGTTGCACTTAAGATCTTGGAGGAACAGAATTTATGATAGGAAAGAGACACAGGACAAAACTGACCAGTTTAAGAATCCTTTCCCCATGAAAATGTGTAAATTTTTGCCAGTTTTCCAGAGATCCTGAGAAATTACTTCATAATCTTGGTAAAAGCAGATTTTTTATTGCAAAAAAGAGCAATAAATGAGTTTAAATATTGTTAAAACATTTACATTTATCCAATAAAACAGAGTAACATAAAAGGTATGGGTGCATGTTTTTCATTGACTTTTACCATTTTATTCCAGACACACATTCGAGACCAACTGAAAACTGCTCCGCCACCCACTTTTGGGTCCTGACCCACCAAGTGAACCACTTCTCTAGAGGGTACCTCACCAGGTTTTGTCCAGTGGGATGTCAAAAATCACAATTTGTCCTCTGGAAGGGCACCGTGGAGAGGGAACTGTATTATTTTTTAACCCACTGACAGGGCACTTTATCATGTCATCTACCACTGGGGCATCCTAGACGGCTCTTTCTCTACCCTGTGGTCCACCAGTGCTTTGCAGGGTTTAAACATTCAGAGAATAAATGAAATAAGCCTTTAGACAGGGGCGGTTATCCTCAAAAAGAGGCATCACAGCAGGAAAACATCAGTAGCGGGCCCTTCTCCATTTAGTTAAAAGGAATCATAGTAAGTCAACAAAATATATGAAGCATCTCTTTTCAGGTTAGGGTCCACTACAGCACAGGCAGAGCAAACTGTGAGCCTAAATCCTCTGTGAAACATTCACTGCTGAGTTGATAAACAGAAGCCATTTCAGTTAAGACCAGCAGGTGAGTCTGTGTTTGTTGGGAAAGTAGGACAGTGTAGACCGGGACCTCAGAGCACTTTACATCTGATGTGAAAAGTAGATCTAAAATTTGAGGATATTTTCATAAATGTGACGTTGTTTTTTGTAATTCCATTTGTTTTTATTGAAATGTATTTCACTTTTAATGACTCTTTGGTGTCTTTCAATGCTCTTAATGTTATAAATATTCTGTTTTTAATTCTATAAAGCCCTTTAAATCACTCTGTCATAGGTATAGTGTTGTTAAAATTAACTTGCCTTTATTGTAGGTCAGGTAGCTTTTAGTTTTTACTTCATTGTTACCTACTCTGGGAAACAGTGCTTAGTTCATATGTAAAAGAGTTGGAAAATTAAAAACCTCTGGTTGAGGTTCCCAAAGAAGTTGATCTTAAGGTCATCAGGAACTCACTTCCCTTATTCACTCCTCTGCTTTACATCATTCTTTTCCCATGCTATATTTACTCCTCTCATGAAATCCCCTAATCAGACGAAAAACACTGAAATCAGCGCTCACTTCCTAAAAAAATTCAGCTATTAGCTCAAAATTATCGTTTCCCCAGGGGAGGTTTTGGTGATTTTGAGGCCCTAGGCAAAGACCAATGTGATGCTTTTTCCTGTTTTGCTAAAAGTTGTTACAGCTGGTGACTACAAAGACTTTATCATGAGGCCTCCTCGACCACAAGGCTCCAGGCAATTGCCGAACTTTGCCTAACAGTTGAAACTGCTTGTGTATTCACCGATAGGAAATAGCTGAATATATCTCTAGTCATTACTAACAATACCAGTAATTAAACATTAGATCATAGGTCGACCCTTTAAAAGCAGAAGTGAGGTCATAGTGGAAATTAGATCATTTTGTGTTAGTACATACATTCCCATGGATTTCAAATGAGTTAGAATTGTTTTCAAAGAAGTCCACCACACAGCTTGTGACCACTAACTTCAACTATGAAGATCCTCCTTATTTTTGGGAATAAAACGTACATCATTGTTCAGCAATACAAATTTAATGACATGTCGATGCAAAAATACAAATGAAACATTAAAAGATACCTTATCAAGTTTTATTATTAAAAAAATACAGAGAGTAGTAGTGAACTGGGAGGTTTTTTTAAACAGGTTTGTTGTGGGGATGAAGAAAATTTCCTGTCATTCATAAATATCAACAACAAAAAACATTAAATTTACAACACATACTGTACATTATACATAACAAAACATGACAGTTTTGAAAATACTTTCTGAATCACTGAAGGTTACGATGACTGTTTTGTACCCTCTAAGTGGAGTCAAGCTTTTTCAAATTTTTTCAGTGAATCTGTCTGGAGGCCAGTGGCTGGGGTGCAACAATAACAGAGACGCTTGGCTGTTTAACTGTGTGGTATCTCACATTTCCTTTCAAACATCATCAGCACATTTTTGAGAGTTTTGAGGCTCACAGCTGATGTCAAGGAATAAAAATAAAGCACATAACGACTGAGGGAGCTGCATTATGTACATTGTGGGTCAGGATTCGGCTGGTGACGCCTGGGTTGGTGCTCCGTTGCGGGTGCGGAGCTGAGACTGGGCGATGTCGGCTAGAGCGCTCTGGATCTTCTCCAGCAGCATATCTCCACGGTAAACCACCTCCTCCAGACGAGCTGCAGCGTCATGGTTCTCCTCCTCAAGCTGTCTCAGACTGGCCGCCTGATCAGAGTACAGTCAGATAGAATTGCATTGAAGGGTGTAAAAGGTATTCCTTTCATGCATATGGAGTATTTTTTTATCTTTAGATACAAAAACTTGCAAATCAGACACTAGCAAAAACTCTTATCAAACTTTGATAACTCTAGATGGAGTACCTTTGGTTTTATAGTGAAAACTCGTGTGTTCAAGAATACATGAGTCGTCATTAAACATCCTTATCATGATGCCAGACATAAACATCTAGGGCCCGTGTCCATCCAAAGACGGCACTTCTTGCACCAGCAGCGCTCACAAGCTCAGTTTCAGAGAACTTTTAACCAGCTATTACAGTTGCAAGGTAACAAAAGTTAACATCTGCCAACAAAAGCTTTCAATGTGGTTCTTTGAACTTCCTTTACTAAAGAAATGTGGTCCAGTTCTGATAAAACTGACACCATAGGTACAATTGAGCTAATCGCTTCACCGTCGCAATTGTTTACCAGCTTGCAGTAAAACTAAACTCCCCCATAACTGCTGCTTCCTTCTCCTAAAATGACGCCGATTGGTTCATGTATTCTCAGGCCTGGCAGAAACTTTTCAGACTGAAGCTTTGCGGGATGGATCTGCCTGATGATTAAATTTTACATTGGATAATCCATCACCTTTGCAAGGTTAATTTCTCCAGACCTGAAACTGTACCTTTGAAAAGTTGTTTTTTTACTAAAAAATGAGAGCTGCTAGCGCAAAACATTGCAGATAAGGACACAGGCCCTTAATCATCTCGTGTTATTTTTCAACCTTTTTGTACCACACAAGTTATTTGAAATACTGAAAATGAAAGCAATTTTTGCTATTTATTTTCAGAGTAAGAAAAAAATCAAATGGAGGCCAAACAGACTCAACAAATCTAAGAAACAGGAAAAAAACATGATATTGTTGCAAGACCCTAGTTTGCCCTTCACCAGCTGTGCTTTTTCAAAATCCAACCTTGCTTTCAAAAGACCTCATTCATGCATCAATAATTAAAAACAAGTTTATATAAGAGATTATTAACCTTGTAATGTATGACAGAAAAAAACAGAAGCCTAAAAGCTGAATATTATTGAGCTTTTTGTTCACATTAGTACACATCTTTCTTTTTAATTTTTCCTACCTTGAGCTTTCAATGTTGAAAGCATCTGGCTCCCTCTACTGACTGAAAGCTAGATCCACAATGTGTACCATTGTGCATATTCATTCCATTCAAAGATATATACAGGTGCAGCTCAAAAAGTTCATTTTTTCCTGTGATTAACTTCAAAAAGTTAAACTTCCATACACTGTAGATTCATTTCATATGAAGTGAAATATTCTGAGATGTTTTCTTTGTTTTAATCTTGACGATTAAGGCTTACAGCTCAAGGAAATAAAAAATCCACTATCTGTAGATAAATTCTGAATTTCATTTTGAAATCAAGGCCCCAGAGTCTGGACGATCGAAGAGACACGCTTGAAGTCCAGTGTTTTCAGTTTCCACAGTCATGGTTTGGGATGCCATGTCATCTGCTGCTGTTGGTCCACTGTGTTTTATCAAGTCCAGAGTCAACATTTTCAGCTGTCTACCAGGAAGTTTTGGAGCACTTCATGCTTCCATCTGCTGAGAAGCTTTACGGAGATATTAAATTGTTCCACCAGGACTTGGCACCTGCCCACAGTGTAGCCATAATCATCAAGATTTAAACAAAAGTCTTGAAATATTTCCTTTTCTATGAGATTAATCTATATGGAAGTTTCATCTCTTGAATTAAATCACGGAAAAAGAACTTTCATGATATTCTATTTTTACGTGTTTTCTGCATGTACATTAAGTACTGACCTGCAGAGCAGCTGTAGACTCCTCACTGGGAAGAGAGTCGATGAGTACATCCACATCTTTGGCTGTTCTGGCGATCAGGGCAGCAAATAGCTGAGCATATTCTAAACAGAAAAAAAACCTTTAATGTTATTGTTATGCAAATTATGTTCCTTTATCCTGTAAGTCAATAGCATTCACAAGAAATTATAATTGTTAAAGGAAAAGATTAAGCTTTTTTGTCATGTAGTAAAAATTTCAGCAATTGTATTTAAACTTTGATTATAAAAGTAAATCATTTTGGTCATTAACCGCTAATATATACATTATTTAATATCAATATTTTGTATGAATCATTTATTTGAATTTATAGCTTTTCTGCAAGGATAAAGATTTTCTAACTTGAACAAGTACAAGTGTTGAAAAGGTAAAATCAACAGCAACTGTTTCATAATGGTGATCTTAATACCGATCAAAATAATCCTGATTATGATTTTTGCAACAATTGTACATCCCTAGTTGAGACAAACACCAAGTATAAGTTAAATCAGGAAAGAAGGTGTCAGAGTGAGTCTGAATTTTGACACCAGTTTTTGATTTAAGTCTTAAGGATAAAATGTTAGCTTTAGTCATATTTCAGTTATTTTCACCCTTTAAAACTTTAATCTAGTTTTAGTCGACAAAAACTAAAAATAATTTTAGTTCAGTTTCAGTCCATCCAAAGTCCTTCCATTTTAGTCAAAACATTTATTCCCTTTGTCTGGATCTGGTGCCATATCATACTTGTTTTCAATGCAACTTGCAAACCTGGGATCCCTGCTTTGTACAACCGAGATGCAGAAGAGCAACACATATGATAGGTTTTCATGGATTTACATACAGTAGAGAAATATTATGGGTTTTGAATGTCTGATGAAAACTAAACTACATTTAGGACTCATTTTAGCCTTCTTGATGAAAACTAACTTTTTTGTAGGTTTTTATCCCCAAAGATCTATTTTAGTAAGTCTTGTCTTTTTCTTGGAAAAAAGGTAGTTGACAAATATTTTAGTTATAGGTTGAGATGACAAAATTAACAATGGTCAGCACTAATCAAATACAGTTTAAAATCGTGTATACTTTGTTGTCATTGTGCAAATGCACAAAGGAATGCAAGTACATTATGCCTCAGTAGTGAAGTGAAGAGCCGCTGGGAGCAAGACCTCTTACAAGGGGGATGTGGCCAAGAGGTCAGTAGCACCCATCAAAATGCAAACAAGTAAATTGCAACAGAAAATGTGTACAAAATTCGATAATGAAGGAGTTAGAGAGATAGATAGTTAGTGAGATGTTTGAATTAAGAAAACACAATCACCTTCTGTTGGGTTGGCTGGTTGATCTCTGTTAATTGCTGTCTGGATGTTGCTGAAGGAGGCAGGAGGTGCACATTGCTGCAGGACGCCAATGGCATTACAGAACTGGTCTGCAAGCTGAGCACAAATTACACCATTCATGTTACACTTTGCAATTACATTAACATTATTCATGTTGGCAGAGGCAGGAAAGCCTTCTCTTTGTGCCACGTCTTTCCTCAAATTCTACAAATCAGAAAATACGAGGCATTCACAGGGTAAATGCTTAAAACCCATAGTAATATAGCAAACGTTTCTCTGATAAAAACATCATAAGGATGAACTTGCTCGTCATAAGGCCTCTGACCGTTAGCCACTTAGCGACGAAGCAATGTTTACTCCTCGCTTTACACAGTTATTATCAAAGAGGACTACTTCTTCACAACATTAAACATCTTGAAATTAATCCAGAAGTTTAGATTCAACTACATTCGGTAGGTTGTCGTTTTTAAACTCGAAAAAGACACTTACAGAATTGACAGCATCTTGCAGCTGCGTTAACCTGTCCGCCATCTTTTCTGTGGTATCCCCGCTGTCTGTCGCGAGAATCTCATTTGATCCTGAATTCTCGCGTGATTTATCGGTGTTACAGAAGCTTTGCTTTTCGAAAAGGGTTAGCTGCAGCTTCTTAAATCCTCTCAATGATGTTTTTACAGCCTGCGAGAAAAGTGTTATAATCGACGTTTTGATTTCTGACAGAATTTCATTTTATAAAAAAACGAAGCAGAGCTGTATAATAACCTTGACTTGTTGCTACCTGATGGGGACTCATTAGCTTGGAGCTAATGTTAGCTTCCAAACATCAACAGGAAGTAACGGACGGGCTAAACTTCAATGTCTTGCGCTTTGAGTTCTCCAGGTATTGAAGATTATTTGTTTACTCTATTCATGACTTAGGTAAGGAATAGGCATTTTGAAAGCTAGACGACCGCTTACACTTGTTTGTAATATGAAGCTTGTTTGTAATTATTTTGTGTTATCAGTAAGTCGGCTAATATGTTAGCAAAGGTTTAAGTATATGCTTCTGGTAATGTATATTAATACTCTTATTGATCGAGCCAAGACATAGTGTTAAAACCATTACGTTATCTCTCGCTGAGATAAATGTGGCGTATAAGTAGCCGGTAAGTCTTACTATAAGGTTGTGTTAACTAGGTGAATTAGCTGACACAGCAACTGACATTTAAGCTGTGACATATGAGAAGGAGGGTAGGGTTAACAACAAGTATAGCAAGTATGTAGTGATTTTGGTTAGTTCTCTTATAAGTCTTGCCTTTTTGGACTGTATTTTAGTCTTTCCCTTAACAACAACAATGAGGCTTCACTATCTGTCATGATTCAGTATGACCAAAACTAAGGTAAGGCTTTCAGCAATGCAATACTTGGACAGTTTATGGTGTCACGTTTTAAGACAGTGCACTTGTTTTGTTTTAATGATCAATAGTACTTAAAAGCAGGGATGCACAGATACGAGTATCAATATCAGTGCTTTTTTGTAGTGCCTGCATAACTAGGGATGGATGTTATTGGGTTTTTGCCGATATCTGATATTCCGCTGTTTATAAATAGAGTATTACTGATGCCAATATTTGAGTGTATTACAAACCTAAAACGTCAGTCCTTTAAACACACAACAAAAGGCATGACAAATTAACAACATTTAAGTCATTAACTAACGCTGTAAAGTATAAGGAAAGTTGCTGAACAAAAAAGAGACTGATATCTGTTATGTCATTTTTTCCCAATTAATTTCAACCAATACAAATTTATAGATGCTTTTCAGTTCTAAAGTTTCAGTCCCTGAAACACACTTCAGACTGTAAGGATGAACTTAGAAATAAACATCTGTCCTTGAAACACAATTTAAAATTGAAGAAATTTGGATGAACAAAGATAAAGACTTGAGCTGACTTAGGTCTGTTGGTCCTGCCTAAACCTCCACTAACTTACTCATACATATTTGATCTTTACAGCCAATAAAGGCTGATATAAACGGTTGATATATCAGATGTAAATATCAGCGAAAATGTTCACATCTGCAGATATAGATTATTAACTCTTGAAGCAAAGATCTGCTGATATCTTATATCATGCCCATAATATCAGCACCCCTAGTACTTGATAGCAGTAAGTACCTAAATATTAGTACTTGTACTTGGACAGAAAAATGTAGTATTGGTACTTCCCTTTTGAGAAGAACAAAAAGTTTACCAAACTGCACGTGAAAGGTGCATGAGCGAGGAATGAAACCATTAAATTCGCATGCAAAGTCCTACATACTATTTAGATTGTAAATAAACATTGGCAACATTTCAGTACTTTTTTAATTGTGTGCCTTTTGTACAGTTAAGACAGTGTGTAGCAGTCTGCTTGCCATTTTTCCTAATGGAAAAAAAAAGAAATTACCTTATTCTGAAATTGGGTGATATGGATCAAATATCGTGATAAATCACAATGTCCTCAATATTTTTTTGTAGGAATTAACAAAAATAAAGCATGTTCTAAGAAAATCTTCATTGGCCCAATGAAACACAGGCTCTTTTATTAACAGACAGCAGCACAATGTCAATGTGTACATGAAAAATGACATTATATAAATTAAATAGACTGAATAATAGTTTTTTTTAGCCTAAACATTTAAATGGATTATACTTAGTCAGTAAGCATTTACTGTAAGTGGTTCTATTTGTAAACAATCCTCTAACTGCCAAATCAAGTTTCAAGAAACATATAACATTATTTAGATTTAACCATATTGATATAAGCAGTATTTTGTCTCCATCCGTACTAGGACCTCAATGCTTGTTGTTGTGGTATCATATGAAGCATCAATATTATTTCACGTTTACAAGTATCGTATTGAAGCTTAACATTCTTGTATCGTGTCTGCCTAAAGCTATTAATGAACACACAAGAAGCTCCAGTTTCTTTTAGTAGTAGCCCTTACTAGAGGCCAGTTTGTAGTGTAATGAATACCTGGGTTTAGTGTAATGAACTTTAACTAATCCAGTTTATCACCTGAGATAAAAGCTTGATTAAAGTACAGACGTGTGAATGGAAACGAGGGCAGAGCAACTTTAAATATCACTGCCAAAGATCTGGCTTCCGTTGCTTTCTTGCAGAAGTGCTGAACCAACCTTCAGGTTCAGGCCTTCAAAAATACTCTTTGTCATCTATCTCTAAACGGAAACATAATCCACTTATGGAGTAATGAATCCACTCCTCCATTTCCTCTTTTCACAGGCATGAATTGTACTTTAGAGAAGGTTCTGGCGGATGCCAAATCACTGGTGGAAAGGCTTCGCAACCATGACAATGCTGCTGAAATGTTAATTGAACAGACAACATCACTCAACAAGCGAGTTGAAGCCATGAAACAGGTTTGATATTGCAAACTGTAAGGTTTAGTTAAACATTATCAATGCTTTATTACAATGATAAGCTTATTTTAGACATTTAATGATTAAGGGTGCAAAGATCGTTTATTTGGCAATGTTTACAAGTCAGCTTATTCTATCTACTATTTTTAACTGCTTTTAGTTGCTTATGTAGTTTTGTGGTGTTTTCTTGATTGCAGTACCAAGAGGAGATTGACTCTTTGAACCAGGTTGCACGACATCGTCCTCGTTCTAGTCTGGTTCTGGGAATCCAACAGGAAAACCGTCAGATCAGAGAGCTACAGCAGGAAAACAAAGGTAGGCAGGTCAATTTCAAATTATTTTTTGGAGCCAGTTAAAGTTTGGACTCCTTTGTAGTCAGTTTTTGAGGAAAACATGGCAAAGAAATAGATTGTATGTTGGTGAAAAAATTCAAATGCGGTTGCTTATTAAAGCAAACAACCCCACTTACAGACATTTCTCTGCAGTGTTTTCCCTGCACAATCAAAGCCAGTTTTCTTGTTCATGTGTGCACTTTTCCTGCAGAGCTACGGACGTCTTTGGAGGAACACCAATCTGCGTTAGAACTCATCATGACCAAATATAGGGAACAGGTGTTTAGGCTTCTTATGGCCAGTAAGAGAGACGACCCAGCCATTGTAACCCAGCTGAAAGAGCAGCACACCACGGTCAGTGAGGCCCACTATTTCAACCGCCTTTTACTGAAAGTATCAGATATTACACATCTCTTTTAGGCCAGCATTTTCCTTTTTAAGATGTCTTTACACATCATCTCACATGTTCCATAGTTCTTCAATCTGATTAAAATCATTCTTACTGGAGATTCCATCTTCACCGTTTTCATGGACGCTGCATAAAGGGATCCGATCATGACATGCATGCATGCATGAGGCATTTAATCACAGTAAAGCATTTTGACATGAAGAGAGCTGTCCTGTCAGAAACATCAGGAGCAAAAGCAGCTTCTTTCCATGAACAAATGAAAAATTTGCTTTAACGTGTAGGAAATTGATTTCTGTTCCGTATCAACTCATTAACAAAGCGGAGAGTGGCAGCTGCCATTGATATGCTCTTGTGAAGTGTGACAACTCAAGTATGTGTTTCTGTGAATCCACTTGACTCCTCGTTGTGCAACAGATATTTAGTTTTTCCTCCGTCCGGCTGTGACTTTGGATGTCTGTATTTCTGTCTTTATCTTCAAAACAACCTACAGATGAAAGTTTTCAGTTTTTAAAGTATTCCCCAAGTGCTGTTTAACAGAGCAAGGAGTTGTAAGCACAGCTTTTGCAAACATCCTAGCTTTATTTTGGATGCTAACATTGTTTTACTTTGCACACACAAAATTATTTCTCAAAAAACGAAAACTACCTGGGTCTAAATTATTAGCCTCATTGTAAAATCAAGTTAAAACTGAGGGTTTTCTCCCAATTTGCACACAGTATAAACACTTTAGTTTGAGCTATCACTGGAGAAAGCATCAACCAAAAAAAAAAAAAAATCAGTTTAGAATTGAGAAAAAAAGAATTGGATATAGGATATGCAAAGTTACAGCGTTTCTCAGTGTCTAGAACTAGAGAGAGAAGTAACATCCAGAAATTCAAAAGAGCAAGCCTGGCAGAGGTAGGAAGAGAAAGATTTCAAAGACTCTGAAAAGAAAACTAGTGAGAGATGTGTCTAAAGAGCCCAGAACAACTGCCACAACACTGGTGAATGAATTGGCCAATCACTAGAGCCCTGCACAGGAGTAGACTGAGAGGTTGCAGACCAATAACACTCTCTTCTGCAGAAGAGACACCTTCAAGCCAGACTGAAGTCTGCTAAGGACAACCTAGAGAAGAATTATGCATACTGGAAACATGTACTTTGGTCAGATGAGACCAAACTAGAGCTCTTTGGCCATAGAGACTTTGCTTATGTTTGTAGAAGAGAGACATACAGTATAATCCAGAGAACACCGTCCCTATAGTGAAACAGGATGGTGGGAGTATTATGATGTGGGGATGCTTCAGTGGGATTTCGCCATGATGGATCATGACGAAAGAAGGATATGTGAAGATTTTTAAAAGAAAACCTCTAGCAGTCATCAGCAAAACTGGGTCAGGGTAGTCGCTTTGTCTTCCAACACAGCAAAAAAAACATACGTGGCTCCTGGTGAAGAACTACCTCCAGAAGACCAAAGTGAACATTATTGACCGGCCTGCTAAAAGCTCTGACTTGAATCCCATTGAAAGTATGTGGGGTAAATTGAAGACCAAGGTTCATGGCAGAAGAAAATCAAATCTGGAGGAGGTTTACCAAAGAAGAATGGGCTGGGATTCCTCAGGAGATGTGTCTGAGACGTATTGAAAACTACAACAAAAGACTGCAAACTGTTATCCAGAAAAAGAAGACACAACTGACTATTAGCATCGGGGGCTAATAATTAAGACCCTTGTAGAAAGTAAAATAATAGAAGCATCAAAAACAAAACTAGGATGTTTGCAAAAGTTGTGTTTAAAATCCCTTGTTCTGTTTAAAGCATTTGGGTAAAACTGAAATTTCATCCTCATCCATACATCTTACACACCAAACAATACTTTTCTGCCCTTCTCTATAAAAGGCTGCGAGAACAGTTTGGTCCCAACCAGGAAGACGTGTTTGGAAGAAGTGTGTACATGGACACATATCAGAATAATGATTGGCATCAACCATCCTGTTTGTTCAGAATTAAATTTCTTCTCAAACTGGCTAGGTTGAATCAGAATCTTAAGATTTAAATGTTTACATTTTAATTCTGATCAGACTTTTATTCTGGTTATTGTTGTCCACGTAAACACAGCTTTTATTAACTGGAATCATATTTTCAGCTAGTATATCCCCATTTTCCATTCATTTACCATATGTTTCTTTTGCATATTTGTGTTTTGTGTGTCATTTTTATGTGTTTTTGTAGGAGATGCAAGCACATATAGACAAGATCAATGAAATGGCCTCCGTTATGAGAAAGGCGATAGAGGTGGACGAAGAACGGATATGTGAAGACGAAGAGAGGATTAAACAACTAGAGGTAACAGAAAGTATCCTGATGTTGTTTACACGCACTTGCAAACTTCAGACAACAAATTGTCTAGTCACTTTTAATGTCCAGATGCAGGCAATACCAGAACTTTCCAAAAGCATTTAAGGTTAATATCTTAGCATTTGTGAATATTCCTGCTTTGTACCAAAAAATAAACCAGATGCTAAATGTGTTGAAAAAATTGTGGCATCAATGCAAAACCTGAAATAACATTACTTTGAATTTTACTCTGTTAAATTATTTTTTCTTCGGGCTTTATTATTTCTTAGCTACCTAAGATCTTGAAGCAAGACTACATGGATTCTTAGGATTAACATATCACAATATTATTCATTCACCGCCAGTCATCTTCCTTCAGTCAAACACTAAAGCTGATTTCTGCACAAGAAGTACTCCAGAACTCATTAATTTACCCTGAATCTGCATTAACAGTTAAACTGTGCTGTGTTTCTCTGTTTTAAATTAATGAGCACAGCTTTACAACACGTATATCTAATCGTGCACATAAAGAGTTTTTTGTCTTGGGATGAAAGCATTTTTTCTAGTTGTGCCATCTAACTCAAAAATAACTTCCCTTGATGAGCTCTGTGTAAAGCTCTTTCCTATCCCTCCATGTATGCAGACCTCATGATGTTTCCTGTAGATCCATCTATGATCTTAAAATAGATTAAACTGTCATGCATAATTTCCAGCCACGTTTGGTAGTCTAGTTGCAAAATTAGACTTTCTGAGTTGACCACAAACCAGCAGACATATGCATGTCATTTATTTGACTTACCGTTGAAACCTCTATTACAACTTGAGTGTAAAAGACTCTGGACTCCTTGTAGCCATGATTGAAGTTACTAGTTTAGTACCAATATTAGCAGTAGCTTGTTGTGAATTACATTAGTAAGTTCTAGATCACCTGGGCACCTTTTCTTATAATTTTAAACATTTTTTGGCAGTAGAGAAGTTATTTAACAATGACAAGCTAACACAAAAAAATGAGCTGAGGACTCCTGAGCTGTACTCACTGTCTGCTCAGCGGATCATCATTCCAACAAAACAGACAGTTATAGTGGTTGGATACCACTGTATACCTTGTGGAGAAACCCTGCATCTATTCTAAAGAAAGACTCAAGGTACACAGATGTCTGTACACATAAAAGTGGAGTACTTTGTGGTTATGTCCAGGAAAAAATAAAATGCTGATATTTTTGTGAGACATTTTTGTACGTTAAGGACTGACGTACTATCTAGCCAGCAGCATAGGCAGCCATAAGAAGATGTGGATTACCAAAAAACAAAGACAAACTAGTGGAAAATTGCATTTGATTTACTCTTTGTTTATAATTTGATACATTTTTTGCTGCATGTTTGAGCAATTTAAATCACTAGCACTGCTGCTTTCACTTTATACTGAACATAGAACCATAAACCATTGCATTTTGCTTCGAAGAGTGTCTTTGACAAGGTTTTTCCCGAAAAATGTAGGCTTGTTTTCTTGTCACATCTTCTCAATAACTTTCCTCCAATACCAGGGATCTGTCTGCTTTTCCATGTGTCTCTCCACTTGTTTGCACAATTTTTCCACCACTAGGATGCAAATCAACTGCTGCAACATTATTGTGATGCGTACTTCAGATTTATGTATTGATCTACAGTCAAGGGTACTGATAAAAGCAGTTCAGTGTCATTTCCTGCTTTCCAGAGTGATCATGCCCTCATCTGGGTGAAACAAGCCCCTAGTCTGAATGGTGGTGGATAAGAAATCAGTGGTAGCCGTGATGTTAAATGCTGTTTTGTTCTTCAAAAACCATAAAAAAAAAACAATTTACAATACGTTTTCCACCCTTAAAGAAAAAGGGATTGGAAAAAAAGAAACTCTATGGCTTTGGGCTGTAACTAAAGCAGAGTAAATTAGTCAAATGTGGGATCAGTGTTGGTACTGACTAAAAGCTAGCAATCACTCTGTGAAAGCAGGAGCTGTAGTCTCTGTGCCTGTAAACAGATCCTTCACACATTCACTCATGTATGAATGTTTTAAAAGTAAAGATCTGAGTTTTTCAACATGGTTGAAATACACACATAAGATATGTGATATCTGCTAATGACATCTCCAGTCACAAGGTGGGGTTGTTTGTCCAATTTGATGTCAAGAGTTTGAACAGGCACTTGTATATACCTACAACTTTTTCTTACTGGTATGCTGAGGACCCCTGTTTAGAAAGTTCATAACTTTTACAATTAACTCATTGGCTACTGGATTCAGGCTCCTTTTGACTTAAATTGTACAGTTTATGTATTTTAAGCTTTTAAATCACTAAAGACTCTGTCTCTCCCATTTCCCGCCATTTATTTTTACCCCAAAAGGGACAGGATGGCATAATTTGTCCAGAGTATCCAGAAAGATTGCTCTTTTCAATTGTTTCAAATACACGCAAAGTTCAGGGGATATATGGCGATGTGATTTGATCAACAAGAAAATACTCTAACTGTGCACAAAGCAGAGTAGTAACACCTTAACAGTTACATGAGATCATATAATAGAGCTTGCATTGTTTTGATATTGATGCTTGACTGTCTCTGTTTTTAGCTGGAGAACAGTGGACTACGAGAGTTGCTGGGAATCAGTCGAGAAGCTTTCCTGGTTCTTAAGAGAGACGAAACATCAGAGAACACGTCGCTGTCGCCGCTGCTCACGAGCGCTGATGTCAGTTTACGGAAAAGTTAGAGCGCCCATCGTACCCCATACTGCTGCCACTGCTGTGTACAGTCTGTACAGTGTGTTGCCACAAACTACGTCATTTTTCACCTTCTCTTTAAGTGATTATAGCATGATGCTCATGAGCTGTGCTCCCGTCTGGTGATTCAGACACAGATTTTGTGTTGGTACGTGTGTTATGTTTGCTAGCATGCATGAGTCCTTGGTGCCTGCAAGTGTGAGTGAGGAAGAGAAGGGTTTGAGTTGAAATAAATCTGGAAATATTACATTGTCTGTGCGTGTTTTTTACTGTAGCTGTCGTTGACTTTATGGTGTCGGACAATGGTGGGTTTGTTTTGGTGGATTTGAGGGTGTTCAACTTCTCACTTTCCCTGTTTATGTTGATGTAACACATTGTCAGCAGCAGCCAAAAGAAGGAATTGAAACTTAATGCAACACAGGATCTGCAGCAACTTCCAATTATCCCTTCCACAGAAAGCTGCAACAAAAATAAGGGTCATCTTTGAAGATCTCTCAAGATAGTGTTTGATTCAGTAGGTGAAGAACAGTGCTGACTAAGTGAAGATCAGCAGCATTTTAATTGTTTCAAAATTTTGTTTTTTACAAAATGCGTGTAAGTTTTCATTTCTTTAATTTTGTGGTTAGTTGTGGTTTTAGAGTAGGTAATAACAAAGAACACCAAGTACACAATCATTTCTAAGATCTACAAACATTAAAGCTCCTATTCCATGTGTGGTTCATTATGAAATATTTTACACACTCAAGGAATTTGTCTTTATTTTTGTACATAATAGACAGTCTATAGAGTAGTGGTTTTAAGTTTAGTTTTACTACTAAGATCAACCCAGCATTAAGGTTCACATCTATTTCCTCACAATATAACCTCTTTAAAACATAAAGTAGCCAGAGTTTACTTGTACTAGTGGCATATGGTTGCACAAAAAAACATTTCCTTTAAAAATGAGTGAAACTTGTAGCCTTTTGACACAAGCATCTATTACCTAAAAATACTACACTTGCTTATTGTTTGATAAGTTGCTGGGTTAAAGTTTTTATTTAAACTGTATCCTATAAAAGTTGAATAATAGCATGCTTGGGAGCAAATGGCCTCATGGTTAGGTCGTGCCCATGTGCTTCCAACCTTCTGAGGGCTGCATGGGAAGCATTGGGGGGGCCGAATTTGGCCCAGGCCCCCAGTTGATGATCACTGTTAAACATATATATAGAGAGAATAAAAAATACGAGTAAAAAGTAAGTAAGGAAGGTCAGATGAACAACAAAATCCACGTTATTATAGAAAATGTTGATTAAATATACTAAAGGGTCAGGAAACATTTTTGTGTGGGGAATTGCAAGTCAAAGCAATGACAGTGTGCAAAATTTACAATATGTAGAATTTTTGTTGACTTTTACTGAACACAGCCTTCCAAATAAGAACTAAAATCAAGCATTATGTAAGACACTTTAATATCTAACGGTTTTATCCGGTCCTTTATCGGATTTTTTAGGTTAAATATTCTATTTTCCAATGTTTACAATCTGAGGGATGAAGTGGGGGAGCTATCGCGAGACTTCGCGCTAGAAGTCTCGTGGGAGCAGCATCGTCCAGCAGCGGCAGAGAGAAAAGGCTGCGTGTGAAAGCCTCACCGCTCCAGTCAAGCATGTCGCCTTTGCGTTTACAGGGAGCTGTACTGAACAAAAACAGAAGACTGCAGGGTTACCAATGATTTTACAGAGCAGCATAGAGAAGTGTTTCGTTTTTTAAGGAAAGAAGAAAAGGAAAAAATGTCTCGTTGGGTTTGGTGCCCGCTCCTGCTGCCTCCCCTGCTGCTGCTGCTGTTGCTTCTCGTGATGTGTGAAGTTCAGACTCAAGCGGAAAGTAAGTCTGCAATTTCTGGACGTTTTTTTTTTATTACTTTTTCAATGTTATATGTCGTTGTTGCTGATTAAAAAATGCTAAGATGGAGCTAAATTGACGGTAAAAGACATTTTAAATAGTGAATCTGCGTTTCCCCCACTGTTGGGATTTACAGTAGAACATTCAACTGTCAACGGCTGAATTGTCACTGTAGTTTTAGCTCACGTGAGCTCACATTTTCCCACACAGTATAAATTTAACGTTTATTTTGTAAAGTCTAAACACGTCAAACCACTAACATGACAAATAGTGATTTGAATTAAGTTGAACTTAAGGTTTGGGACGGTTAATTAATAGTTAAACGCATTTAACATTCAAAAATCCCCTTTTAATAGCATGTTTGGGGTTCTTTACAGAGCAATCTTAGCATAAAACTCTAAGCATAAAATACTCCTTTCATACTTGATCATGTTCATATTATTTTGTCTCTTCGCACAATAATAGCATCTGAGAGGTTTACAGTTTA